>NC_136067.1:1499448023-1500853023 GCF_964261635.1 Lissotriton helveticus
TTGATTTAAAACGCAGTCTAGGTGCAAGCAATTGGCATTTGCAAGAACTGAGAGAAATGTGTACATTAATCGTATGGTTAATGTTAGCACTCAACACCCTCATAAAACAATGATGTTAAAATAGTAAAGAATACACATAGTATTGTTTCTTAAGAATGCTATGGCAAAATACAAGATGATACGATAGTGTACTTATAAAAAATTCCTTTATTTGAAGAGCAGTTTTAACTTGAAAGTTGCTTGTAGCCTGTATACAACTTTATTCTTGCAGCCAACGCATTTCGTTCTTTTAGAAACTCTTCGGGGCTACAAATAGACATACATATAATACACAGTATGTTACAAATAAAAAAAAATATGCAACATTACATATCAATCAAAAATGACCAATAATTTTACTGTGACTTCATCAAGGCTATAAGTGAATACATCACATTTCATAAAAAAATAAATTATTATACTAGATACTAATCAATTCAGTCTTTATTCGGATATAATTATCCATAAAAGCACAATTCAATCACCACCAAACAAAAAATATGACTCTTATTTAAAAATCTCATATGGATTCGCATTTAAAATCTTATATAAATAACTAGATACTAATAATCCCTACGCCAATCCTAATAGTGCGTAAAATATAGTAGCATGGTGGAAAGAATCACCATTTACAAAAATTATAATAACAAAATTATGCACAAGGGAGCCCAAAATACACAATAAAATAATAATGTCACCCGTGTCAAGCTCTGATATTACCTTGCAATGTGGTCATTTTTGCAAATTCAGTACACGACCAATCTATGTTAAACCTCAAATTGTATTCCCATCTACTCATGCTTATAAGCATGAGGAATAGTGACAACACCCAATACGTTCTGGACAATTGGGTACATGATCAAGAAGTATATAGTCATTTTAGAAATTATTTTATGTTGTTAAGACCCACCTCATTCTGCTGTCACATCTATTTATTATTTTCGTACACTCAGACAGTTATATTATCATAGAGTAATTTGCTTGGGTGGGCTACTCCCTTACATGAGTTAGGTGGGGCAGCAATATAAATACATATGGAGTATGAGTTATTACTATATAATGTTTTGGTATACTTAGTAATGAGCTAGGGACTTATTGGACATAGGACTGGTCTTCCTATTATTATGGTATGAGGGGTAGATTAATGTAAACATAATATGGATGTATTAACTTTTTTTATTGTAGAAGGCACTAGTAGCTTTAATAAAATTTGAATACTAATAAATGACTGCCACTTGTTGCGGATAGCAACAGTTGCTTTATATTAACAGTGATCTATGCTAACCAGTATATGCCAAGTTGGCATCTGTGGATTCCTTCATATTCAGGAAAATATAGTTGTGCTGAATGCTGGTTATTGTATCAGTACTGATGAGATTAATAATGATTTACATTACATGTTTTAAATTTGTAGTTTATTTATAATTCCAAAACTATCGTTTAGTCATTCACTACGGCGAGTATTCAAATACGAAATGGGACATGTTAAAATGGCCCTCATGTGGCAGGATTTGAAGTATGAGTAGGTCTCATGACTTAAACAACATAATGTAGGCATTCTAGTATTCCAATCAACAATAATTCTAATAATGAGTTGATTATGAGGCTATTATTGAATTTTTGTTTTTGCTCCATTTATATCGAGGAACAGATTTACGTTTTGATTAGATAACACCCAACTTTTTGGAATATTTTGAACAGGTTAAGATGACCGTCACTAGATGTGTGATTTAGAACAGTATGCTCTTCATGTATGACACCGATATATAACGTGTTCCAACATAGAAATTCTAGCATTCTAATTAATGATATTTTTTATTATGGGTTTGATTAAAAACATATAATTTAAACTATTGCCGAATTATACTTATGCTAGAGCAGTTCGTTGATGTTTTGATAACATACAGCTTTATACATTATTTAGGACAGCTTAAGATGGCCGTCACTTGGTGTGGGATTAGGAATTTGTATTGGTAAGCAGGAACATCTTGTCATACATTTAATATTGACCAATCTTCAAAAAACAACATATATAACTCTAAATCACAAGTAAAACATCTTACTTACCATAGTAATACATATATAATGTAATATAGCCATGCAGAGATTGACATTCATAATGTTAACAGAAATAATGTCTTAATTTAACAATGTAGATATATGATGTGTACTCCAATAATATCATAAAGGGGAAAATCAAATAGAAATTTGGCTTATATACTTGTGCTCATATAATCGTGCAATTATGTTCAATATTTGTTTCCTCTTATCTCTTAATGGGATGGTGTGAGATGAGCATGCGGGGGGGCAGCATGCCAAGTATTGGCTGGAACACATTTTCTGGGGGAGGTATATTGATGATATACTGAACATCTGGAATGATATGTAAATGAATATACACACTTTTTAAGGCTTTTTGAAAAATAATTTATTCAATGTCATTTAATCATGACATATGACAAATATAGAATTACGTTTTTAGACCTTCTCCTATACATAGCATCCAACATGATACACAGTGATGTATAACAGACGGACAAATACTTATGGAGCTCAAGGCAAGTCCAAGGATCACCAGGACAAAAAGGACTGGAATTGGGTAGCAAGGACCATTAACACAAGGCCCTTGAAGACATGACAAAACATGCAACAAAATATTCCAATAAATCACCAATTAAGAATATGTTCTTGGAACATAAACGGTCTAGGGAACAAACCAGACGACACTCAGCTTCTACTTTACCTCCAGAAATTTGATATAATTGCCCTTCAAGAGACCTGGCCAGATCAACCTTACCAAGTACAGGGCTTCAAAGCATATCATCTACCAGCTACAAGAAATGCAAAATACGGGCACTTAAAAGGAGGCCAAACAATATACACCTCAATAAAGAGCATTAATGAAATAAAGAACAAAGATGCCAAACAGTTAGGTAACAACAGCATAAAAATAATAGAGCTGGATCTAGGGGTAAAAGATCAAAAACAAAAGCTAATATTGCTAAATGTATATGTACACCCTCAAGAGAAAAAAGCAGGGATGAAACTACTGACTGCAGAAGTGACAAAAATAGTGTCAGAGGAGTTAACATCTAACTTCATAGTAACAGGGGATTTCAATATGTACTTAGGAGGGCCCCAGACAGGGATTACCTTCTTGAAGAACATTTTTGTGCATGGGGCATACCACAACAGGAGGCAAGCAAATGGGGCAAACAAAACAGACTGGCAAGAGACAGCATAAAGGACTTAGAACATCTTAATCTTGTAACTCTAAACGGCCGTTTCACAAACGACAGCCCATCGGCAACCACTTTTCATAACACAACCGCAAGCTCAACTATAGACTTCACATTTTCAACACTACAATTGTTTGGCAAAGTCTTGGATTTCCGAATAGGAACAATGGCAGCCAGTGACCACTTACCGCAAGAGATCACCCTCAACACCTACGGGCAGCGGTAACCTTGCCAGCAGCTAACGTGGGATCTTCATATTCGGTCACACAAAAAAGAATAAAATGTAAAATGTATAACTTGGACAACTTTGAAAAAGAAGCAAAAAAACTGTGGGAAAAAAGTACTGCGACTCAGACAGATAACTTAAGCCTATAGGAGCTATTTACCAGTAGCCTTGGAACCGCACAAACAAGAGAAAAAACGGCTGACACAACATCGGACGACCAAAACCAAACAAGCTCCACAAAGAGTCCTCATAGCATGGAAGGTCATGACAAGTTAAAACAAAACATCAACCTAAAGCACCATAAGAGAAATATTAATAAAATACTGCAGCAAATACACCGAGACAGTCTGGACAATGCTGTGCAAAAGGAACTGCAAAAAAGAAATCATCAAAAAGAAACTAATTTGGAACTTAAAAAGGGAAGCAGAGGAAGAGCTATGAGCTATGTTGCTCCATGACGCAAAAGGAAATAACACCAGCGGAAGATTCTGGAAAACGGTGAACAACCTCCAGAACCCAGGAAGACCCAGCATAAACTCTCACATTACAGAAGAAGCCTGGTCCGATTACCTTCTGCTTCACTTCAATACAACACCAAAGAACATCGCTATGATGCTATCAGAACCTGACAGTAAAATCTTAGATCGTGCACAATTAACGGAGACAACCGCATTGGCCTTCACAGAAAAACAAATTATAAGTAGGATAGCGAAAGGAAAGACAGGGGGGCGCCAGGCCCCAATGGAATTCCCCCCCATTTTATATAAACAATATCCGGAATACTGGGCAGCAGCGCTATCACCACTGTACAAACAGATTTTTTAAACTGAAATAATTCCTGACTCATGGAAAGGCTCAATAATAGCTCCAATCCACAAGAAAGGCAGCAAAAATGATCCCAAAAATTATAGACTTGTTGCCCTAATCGACAGTGAGGCCAAATACTATGCTGGCCTCTTATTAGTGGAGCTTACGGAATGGGTGAATGAAAATGCTGTGATCCCCATTACCCAGAAAGGCTTTCGGAAAAAATCGGGAACAACTACAAATATTCTGGCTTTAACACTCCTAATAGTTGCCGTCAAACTCGCCAACCTACCTCTTTACGTATGTTTAATTGATTTCACTTCAGCTTTCGACAACATCAACAGAAATTTACTATGGGAGAAGCTGACCAATAGAAAAATACCATCAACCCTACTATCACAACTGATGCTACTACACACGGACACGTGGGTACAAATTAAGTTGGGCTCAGGAGACTGTCTGTCAAGGAAAATACAACCGACCAAGGGCCTTAGACAAGGGTGCGTGCTAGCTCCGACCCTTTTCAACATCTTTATATCAGATCTTTCTCCAATGCTAGACGAAAGTAATCCTCATGCCCCGAACATAGGAGGGCTAAATCTTTCAAACTTGATGTACGCAGACGACATCGTGCTTATTAGCCGCACGCCTATAGGGTTACAACACCTAATCGACACAATATATATCTACGCGGCTATGAATGGCCTCAGTGTAGGAGAGTGGGGTCAGCAATCCTATGATCACCCCAGATTTTTGCTTTTTGCTTCACTGGTTTACGACTTTCCCTGGCTGTGGGCCTGCTAATCAGACCCACAGCCTAGCTGTTCTCTCTCTAAATTGACAACCATGTACTTTAGGTGCATTTACCAATTGGTACTGGGCCACCTTATCAGTCCCTGTACAGTGTACCTTAGGTATCCAGGGCATAGGTGTACCCAGGGCCTACCAGGGGCTGAAGCATGTATTATGCCGCCCCTGGCTGGCCATCTAAAACTGACACAACTGGCTGCTCAGACAGCTGGGGCAAGGTGGTGTAATCACCCTTTGCTGTAGATATAGTATACCTATATCTAACCTTAAAATGCTATACCATATACTCTTAAGTGCATTATCAACCTCGCGGTTAAATGCCAACTCTGGTATAACATTATCAAAACATGTCGAGTAAGGTGTCATACGAATTGGAATACTACCCCCTCGCCAATTCTGGCGATGGGGGTAGCATTCCACCCTTCTAGAGGGACACGACATGTATGTAACTGTGAACCCCGGTTAAAGTTAACTCGAGCCTTGGCATCACAAAATGGATGCTGCCACCACAGACACAAGTCTGACCTCCTGCTGCTGGGAGTCCTTCCAGCGAGGGAGGCTTGGACAAAGGGTTTCCTGCCTTGGGAGGTGCTAGCACCACCCCAGACAGGATTTTGTGTATTGGGTAGGATAGGCCTGAAAGGAATGAGACATGCCTGGGGCACACAAGGTGCCCTGTGCATACACCAGTTCAAACCAGTTGCTGGGGCACTCCAGCCCCAGCTCTGGCGGGAAACCGGACAAAGGATAGGGGGTGTAACCACCCCCCTTCCGGGTCCCACCCAGGGGGGGGACCTGGTCAGTAGTTGTAGGAAGGTAGATCCCTGACTATGGTTGCCCCCAACTTTTTGCCTGTGTTTTGCTGGTTTTCTGACTTAGTTGACCTGGGGCCCTGTTATTCAGGACCCCAGGCCTACTGCTCTCTCTGTAAAATGGATTCCATGTACCTTAGGTACATATCTAAATTGGATACTGAGTCACCTTATCAGTCCCTGTACAGTGTACCTTAGGTACCCAGGGCATAGGTGTACCCAGGGCCTACCAGGGGCTGCAGCATGTATTATGCCACCCCTGGCTGGCCATCCAAATCTGACACAACTGGCTGCTTGACAGCTGGGGCAAGGTGGTGTAATCACCCTTTGCTTTAGATATAGTATACCTATATCTAACCCTAAAAATGGACACACAGATCTCCTATCAGTCACTCCTATGGCAGGCCTTAACAATCCTGAAGGCAGAGTGCTTGGAATCGTGTGAGATGGTGCTCTGGCATGAGCTGAGCCTGTCTGCGGCTTTCGGGATCCATCCCTTAGCCGTTTCCATGATATCGCATACCATATACTCTTAAGTGCATTATAATCCTCGCGGTTATATGCCAACTCTGGTATCGCTTTATCAAAACATGTTGAGTAAGGTGTCATACGAATTGGAATACTAACCCCTCGCCAATTCTGGCGACGGGGTTAGCATTCCACCCTTCTAGAGGGACACGACATGTATGTAACCCCTAACCCCGGTTAAAGTCAAACAGAGCCTCAGCTCCACAAAATGGATGCTGCCACCGAGACACAAGTCTGCCCTCCTGCTGCTGGGAGTCCTCCCAGAGCAGGAGATAAGGACAAAGGGTTTCCTGCCAGGGGCGGTGCCAGCACCGTCCCAGACAGGGTTTTGTGTATTGTAGGTAGGCAGGGCTTTAGAGGAAGGTGACTGCACGTGGCACCCCGGTGCTCACTGTGCCTAGGCTGGCTGGAACCAGTTCCAGGGTCACTCCAGACCCTGTGCTGGGGAAAAGCCCGCCAAGGAAGTGGGTGTAACCACCCCCCTCCTAGTCCCACCCCTAGGGCAGGACTTAGGCGCGTGCCAGCCCCTTTTTACAGGATAAAGGTAGGAACTGGCCCCCTTCCAAATCAGATCATCTTTGAATCCTGAAACTACTTTCCACGAAAGGAACTCAAGACTTCTTCCTAAGATTTCTCCCTTGTGACTAAGGAGTAGTCACCCTGCATCCGCAGGCACCATCTTAAGAACACTGCGGTCTGCTGCAAGTCTCTCCTCCGGATCAAGACTGCCCAGCTCGACGAGAACCGGCTTCCCTGGCACCTCTGACCTCTACCTACATCATCAGTCACGCTGAGATTCGTGGGTGTGACGAGACCTCGAGGGACCGGCCATCTTCAAGACTGCACGACTTCTGCACAGCAAGCCCGCCGAGTAATTTCCTGGTGAATGCTTTGGGGTCCGAGAAGCCCCGACCCTGAGCAGCTCCAGCACCGAAGTGCAGCCTCCCAGCATCTCCACGATCTGCGTGGGGCCCTTCTGCTTTTTGCTGCTCACCGCGTTGTTTGGCTACTAGCCCGCTGGCTTGTGGCCTTCTGAACGACGCCCGACGACATCACTGCTGCTAGTCTGGTTGCTCCAGACTGGCCCTTGCTTCCCTCCATCGGAGAAGTACCCTGGACCCTCCTGGTCTGGCTAAGACGCCATTTTAGGTCCACCGCGTGGGCCTTGCATTTGCCAAGACTTGTTGCCCAATCCTGGGTCCAGCGACGTCGACAGCAAGAACCTTTGTGGGACAGCTCGCACCTCCATCCTGGTCGCCGACAACGCCTCCTGGTCCGAGAGACTGCAGAGCCCAGCAGCGCCCACTCACCTGACTGCGGTGACTTCGCCCGGTGCCATCCTGGTGCCCACTTAATCACTGGCTAGTGATTCAAGAACTTGGTCCCCTCTGCTTTCAGGTTTTCTTCTTCCTTGATCCAGGCTTGGATCCATCGAACTTTTCTTCACTGGTCGCCTGCCAGCAACTTCCTTCTTCCAGGCTCCTGGTCCGGCAACGAGATTCCCGACGTCTTTTCAGACCTATGCAGCTGCAGCCCCTGGGCTAGGTAACTTCGGCACTTCGGTGTCCCAGCATAGCCTCACTATCCTAAGGTCAGGATCCACTGTCGTTTTCTTCCTACCAGGTCGGGTTCGCCCGTGAACACTAACTTTGCCTTTACTAGCTCCCATAGACTTTGTCCCGCATCCCGCGTGAGAGTGCACACTCTGCACCCGAGTCCCCTAGGTCTCCTAGAAGTAATCTAACGATTCTATAGTCAAGTCCTAGCGAGTCCAAAGCCTATTAGTACTGTACTTACCTGCTAGTAATTTCGCATTCCACTTTTAGAATATATGGTTTTTCGTGCCCCTCGGGCATTTGTGTATAACGTGCTAACTTAAGTATTTTCGTAAGAGTTTTGTTGTGTGCCTAGCACCCTGTCCTCATAAAGAGTACAGGGTTGTTGTGATTCTAATAAATACATTGTTTATTTTCATAACACTTGTGTGGTGTCCTTTCACTGGGTGTTCAAGGGGTAATGTGATGGTAAAACAGCTGGCTTAACACGCCCTCTAGAGTCTTAGCCTTAGACTGCTCGTATCCATGCTACTAGGATAGCTGGTCTATAAGGTTGACTTACAACCAATCATCAATAAGGGTTGTTTGGACTGATATATAGTGATCACTAGAATAGTGAACACTGCACATCAGGCCAACTTCTCACATTGGTGAGCAGCGGTTGGGATTTGAGCTTGCTGTTGTTTTACCACACATGCCCTAAGAATATCTTGTGAAAGATCACATAAGTACTAAAGGTACATATAACTTAGCTTAGAATACTCTGAGTTCTACTGAACCAGCTGTTGTAGCTCCTAGGGCCTAGCACACCCTAAACTACAACTCTAGCAAGGGATCAGTAGGCAAACATATAGTGTAGGTAAGTGCACCACTTACACCTCACTAGAAAAGCATGTCTACCCAGGGAGATTCTACTGAGACTCCCCTGGTCAGTGTTGACCCTCCACAGGTCACTTCAAGATATGCAGCTCTCAGTTTCCAGGAGATGAGACAAATCTGTGTCTCCAGAAAACTGAAGCAGGGGTCTAACCCCACCATTCCCTTTTTAATAGGTCTCTTAGAGACTTATGATGCGAGAAAGCTTTCTCAGCTAGATGGGAATATGCCAGCCTTAGAGGGAACCTCTGGGGATCCAGACCTCCCCAACACTGCTACTGCAGTTGAGGAGGAGGAGGATCAGGAGGAACTCTCTGGGGATGAGGTAGACAAAGGTCTTGAGGTAGTCAGAAGGCTAACCAGGACCAACTTAGACTTACTTGGGCTAGGATCTGGGGGACCCCCAGTACTAACCCGAAGTGGGCCTAACCTTGGAGTTAGGAGAGATAGATCTCTTTCTAGGGACTCCAATAGATCTCTGCACTCTAATGCCTCTTCTCAGGGGAGAAGGAATCCTCCACAGAGGAGATTTACTTCCCCTCAGAGAAGGGAGCATGAAGCTAGGATGAGACAAGCTGAACTGAGGATTGAAAGGGAAGAAATTGCCCTGGCCAAAGAGAAGCTTGCCCTGGCAAGAGAGCAGCAGATGAGTGGGTTAGCTCCCACTGGTGGCAGCAATCTCCCAAGAGATAGAGAGAAGGGTTTAGATACTAAACACCTGACTAAAATAGTGCCCCCCTTTAAGCAAGGGGATGACATCCAGAAATGGATGGCTGCTCTGGAGAGGGCCTGCACTGTGCAGTGCATTCCCCAGAGTCAGTGGGCAGCTATACTGTGGCTCTCCTTTGATGGTAAAGGTAGAGATAAGCTCCTCACTACAAGAGTGGAGGATGCTGATGATTACCAGGTCCTGAAAAATGCACTGGTTGATGGGTTTGGTTTAACCACTGAGCAGTACAGGTTGCTGTTCAGAGACACCCAGAAAACTCAGTCTCAGGACTGGTCTGACTTTGTTGATTGTGCCACTAAGGCTTTGGAAGGCTGGCTACTGGGTAGCAAGGTTACTGACTTCACAGGATTATATAATCTTATTATGAGAGAGCAAGTCTTAAATAATTGTCAGAACCAGTTATTACACCAGCACCTGGTAGACTCTGATCTGACCTCTCCACAAGAATTGGGTAAGAGGGCAGACAAATGGGTCAGAACCAGGATTAGGCCCAAGAACCAAGGTGGTGACCAGAAAAAGGAATCAACCAAGCCTCAAGAGAAGGGTGGGAATAAATCTACAGATCAAACCACATCAGGGCCCCAAAAATCCTCTGAGGGGGGTGGGTCCCAGAATCCTTCCAACAACCAGAAGAAACCTTATTGTTATCCCTGTAAACAGGTGGGCCATTTAAAAACTGACAGCAGTTGCCCAAAGAATAACAATAAGGAAAACATACCCCCAAGTAACATTCCCAAACCTCCTGTTACTACTAGCAGTAATCCCCCAGGTGGTGGGAGTGCCCCCAAGAATTTGGGTGCATTTACTTTGGGAGTTCCTGGGGACTCTGGCCTAACCAGGTCCCCTGACTTAGATACTCTTGTCTGTGAGACTGGCATGGGGTTTGCCAACTTCACAACTTGTCCCAACACTTTGGGCAAGTACAGACAGGAGCCCCTCATCAATGGTATAAAAGTTGAGGCCTATAGAGATACAGGGGCTAGCATCACTATGGTGACTGAGAGTCTAGTCCCCTCAAGGCAACTTTTACCTGGTGCCACATACCAGGTGACCAATATTGATGGAGTACAGAGAGATCATCCCATGGCAGTGGTCAATCTCAGCTGGGGAGGTGTCACTGGCCACAAGAGAGTGGCAGTGTCACCAAACTTGCCTGTAGATTGCCTACTGGGGAATGATTTAGAGCTCTCAGCCTGGGCTGAAGTTGAGCAAGAAACCCATTCTAAAATGGTAAATACCCATGGTAAGGTTAGTGGGGCAGTGTTAGTCACAGCCCCAGTCCAAGATGTCCTCCCTGAACAGGTCAGGAGGGTTGTGCCAGTCACAACCCAATCTCAGACAACTTCCTTCCCAGAACAGGTTGTCAAGGCTGTCATGGTAACAGCCCACACCCAAACTGAGCCCCCTCCTGAAAAGGTTGGGAGAGTTGTGATGGCCACAGCTCAAACTCAGACAGATGATAGTGTTGTGAAGCCTGAAACTATGGATCACTCCACTCAGACAGAGAGCATTGAGGAGGAAGAGAAATCTCCCTCCCACCAGACTTTAGGAAAAGATCAGCCTCCTCAGGGAACTGATCTGACCCCTTGTGAAGAAACTGCCACAGAGGTAGTCAGGCCTAGCCTGGCAGAACCCCTGATGTCAGTGGACCCTTCCAAGGTGGGACCCAGTCTGGAGCAGGTAACCTGCCCCTCTCTACCCTGCCTCAGTCAGCCCAGGGCTGTAGAGGTCAGGGAGGCCAGTGTTGGACCCCAAAGGGCCCCCTGTCCAAAAGAATTCCCCAATCAGCAGATTAAGGGCACTGAAGCTAGTAATCCTAGCAAAGTGAAAATAAAACAGACTCCTGAGGGATCCCCCTTAAATATAGTTAGGGACCTCCCACAGATGGACACTGTTGGGCACAGCCAAACCTGGGACCTGAGGGCCCCAAACCTGACCTGCCCCTCCAGTAAGCCAAACAGAGGGACCCAACCTCCAGCTGTAGGTAGCCAGAGGTTGACCCTGAGAGCCCAAAACAACTCAGTCTTGGAAAGAAAGGCCTCTATGGTGGATAATGATTGGAGGAAGCTGAGCCCAAAATTAGTGGAGCCTCACTTCAGTACTCCATTTCAGCACCAGCCTTTTACTTTGCCAAAACACACCACAGGTAGAGATTCCCTATGGTGGAGACCCTCAGACACCCTTAGGGTGAGGGATTGCTTAGTGGACCATGAGATAGGGGGTAACCATGCCAGTGCTGGTCCTTCCTTATATGGCCACTCAGGCAATATAGGCTTACCTGGCAAGGCTAGCCTTATCTCCTTTCGTTTGGGGGGGGGTTATGTAGGAAGGTAGATCCCTGACTATGGTTGCCCCCAACTTTTTGCCTGGTGTTTTGCTGGTTTTCTGACTTAGTTGACCTGGGGCCCTGTTATTCAGGACCCCAGGCCTACTGCTCTCTCTGTAAAATGGATTCCATGTACCTTAGGTACATATCTAAATTGGATACTGAGTCACCTTATCAGTCCCTGTACAGTGTACCTTAGGTACCCAGGGCATAGGTGTACCCAGGGCCTACCAGGGGCTGCAGCATGTATTATGCCACCCCTGGCTGGCCATCCAAATCTGACACAACTGGCTGCTTGACAGCTGGGGCAAGGTGGTGTAATCACCCTTTGCTTTAGATATAGTATACCTATATCTAACCCTAAAAATGGACACACAGATCTCCTATCAGTCACTCCTATGGCAGGCCTTAACAATCCTGAAGGCAGAGTGCTTGGAATCGTGTGAGATGGTGCTCTGGCATGAGCTGAGCCTGTCTGCGGCTTTCGGGATCCATCCCTTAGCCGTTTCCATGATATCGCATACCATATACTCTTAAGTGCATTATAATCCTCGCGGTTATATGCCAACTCTGGTATCGCTTTATCAAAACATGACGAGTAAGGTGTCATACGAATTGGAATACTAACCCCTCGCCAATTCTGGCGACGGGGTTAGCATTCCACCCTTCTAGAGGGACACGACATGTATGTAACCCCTAACCCCGGTTAAAGTCAAACAGAGCCTCAGCTCCACAAAATGGATGCTGCCACCGAGACACAAGTCTGCCCTCCTGCTGCTGGGAGTCCTCCCAGAGCAGGAGATAAGGACAAAGGGTTTCCTGCCAGGGGCGGTGCCAGCACCGTCCCAGACAGGGTTTTGTGTATTGTAGGTAGGCAGGGCTTTAGAGGAAGGTGACTGCACGTGGCACCCCGGTGCTCACTGTGCCTAGGCTGGCTGGAACCAGTTCCAGGGCCACTCCAGACCCTGTGCTGGGGAAAAGCCCGCCAAGGAAGTGGGTGTAACCACCCCCCTCCTAGTCCCACCCCTAGGGCAGGACTTAGGCGCGTGCCAGCCCCTTTTTACAGGATAAAGGTAGGAACTGGCCCCCTTCCAAATCAGATCATCTTTGAATCCTGAAACTACTTTCCACGAAAGGAACTCAAGACTTCTTCCTAAGATTTCTCCCTTGTGACTAAGGAGTAGTCACCCTGCATCCGCAGGCACCATCTTAAGAACACTGCGGTCTGCTGCAAGTCTCTCCTCCGGATCAAGACTGCCCAGCTCGACGAGAACCGGCTTCCCTGGCACCTCTGACCTCTACCTACATCATCAGTCACGCTGAGATTCGTGGGTGTGACGAGACCTCGAGGGACCGGCCATCTTCAAGACTGCACGACTTCTGCACAGCAAGCCCGCCGAGTAATTTCCTGGTGAGTGCTTTGGGGTCCGAGAAGCCCCGACCCTGAGCAGCTCCAGCACCGAAGTGCAGCCTCCCAGCATCTCCACGATCTGCGTGGGGCCCTTCTGCTTTTTGCTGCTCACCGCGTTGTTTGGCTACTAGCCCGCTGGCTTGTGGCCTTCTGAACGACGCCCGACGACATCACTGCTGCTAGTCTGGTTGCTCCAGACTGGCCCTTGCTTCCCTCCATCGGAGAAGTACCCTGGACCCTCCTGGTCCGGCTAAGACGCCATTTTAGGTCCACCGCGTGGGCCTTGCATTTGCCAAGACTTGTTGCCCAATCCTGGGTCCAGCGACGTCGACAGCAAGAACCTTCGTGGGACAGCTCGCACCTCCATCCTGGTCGCCGACAACGCCTCCTGGTCCGAGAGACTGCAGAGCCCAGCAGCGCCCACTCACCTGACTGCGGTGACTTCGCCCGGTGCCATCCTGGTGCCCACTTAATCACTGGCTAGTGATTCAAGAACTTGGTCCCCTCTGCTTTCAGGTTTTCTTCTTCCTTGATCCAGGCTTGGATCCATCGAACTTTTCTTCACTGGTCGCCTGCCAGCAACTTCCTTCTTCCAGGCTCCTGGTCCGGCAACGAGATTCCCGACGTCTTTTCAGACCTATGCAGCTGCAGCCCCTGGGCTAGGTAACTTCGGCACTTCGGTGTCCCAGCATAGCCTCACTATCCTAGGGTCAGGATCCACTGTCGTTTTCTTCCTACCAGGTCGGGTTCGCCCGAGAACACTAACTTTGCCTTTACTAGCTCCCATAGACTTTGTCCCGCATCCCGCGTGAGAGTGCACACTCTGCACCCGAGTCCCCTAGGTCTCCTAGAAGTAATCTAACGATTCTATAGTCAAGTCCTAGCGAGTCCAAAGCCTATTAGTACTGTACTTACCTGCTAGTAATTTCGCATTCCACTTTTAGAATATATGGTTTTTCGTGCCCCTCGGGCATTTGTGTATAACGTGCTAACTTAAGTATTTTCGTAAGAGTTTTGTTGTGTGCCTAGCACCCTGTCCTCATAAAGAGTACAGGGTTGTTGTGATTCTAATAAATACATTGTTTATTTTCATAACACTTGTGTGGTGTCCTTTCACTGGGTGTTCAAAGGGTAATGTGATGGTAAAACAGCTGGCTTAACACGCCCTCTAGAGTCTTAGCCTTAGACTGCTCGTATCCATGCTACTAGGATAGCTGGTCTATAAGGTTGACTTACAACCAATCATCAATAAGGGTTGTTTGGACTGATATATAGTGATCACTAGAATAGTGAACACTGCACATCAGGCCAACTTCTCACAGTAGTGCAGCCCCCTTTAGCAGGATAAAGGTAGGAGCTGGTCCCATTCCAAGTTAGATTAATCCTGAACTACTCTACAAGAAGAAACTCTGGACTTCGACGTTCTGCTCCACAGAAGACTGAAGAAATCTCCCTTGTGGGCAAGGAGTGTCCACCCTGCAACTGCAGGCACCATCAAGCGTCCAGCGGCTTCCCTTTGTCATCTTCCTTCGAGGATCCAGACTTCAGAGCCCGACGAGACCCGGATTCCCAGACCTCTCCGACCACAACCTACATCTGCATCACAGCTGAGATCCGTGGTTGCGACGAGACACGTGGGACCGGCCATCTTGAAAGAACCTGCACTTCGCTTTCAGCACGACTCCCGAGGTAAGCTCGACCAAGTGCTTTGGGGACTGAGAAGCCCCAGCCCCGAGCAGCCCCTGCACCAAAGATCAGCCCTCCAGCTTCCACGAGATCTGCGTGGGGCCCTTCTGCTTGTTTGCTGCTCGACGCGTTGTCTGGTCACTTGCCGGCTGGCTAGTGGCCTCCTAGACGACGAACCTTTGAATCTTTGCTGCGTGTCTGGTTGCTCCAGACTGGCCCTTGCTCCCTTCCAAAAGAGGTAACTGCAAACACAACAATGATGGACAGAATGTGGATCAATGTCACACAATCAGACGTGAGTCCCAGGCACTCCACACCACTGGAGTCAAGCTAGCCGGGCTGATGAGAGGTGTTACCTCGAAACCGGGCCGGTCCTCGGATGCTTGTTTCCGTTCTGGGAAGGACATGGCTTTTGTAGTTCGGACTGGACTGTTCCCATGGGGCACAGGGTCAGCGCTGATTTGCATATCGCCATTGTCTAACCCAGGGTGGTGTGGAGTGGAAAAACGATGGATTTGGGCCCAGATCTTTTGACTGGGGTGAATGTGTGACATTGATCCACATTCTGTCCATCACTGTTGTGTTTGCAATTACCGCTCTAAGTGTACTGGGGATGCTCAGACGTGAGTCCCAGGCACTCCACACAACTGGAGTCAAGCTAGCCGGGCTGATGAGAGGTGTTACCTCGAAACCGGGCCGGTCCTCGGATGCTTGTTTCCGTTCTGGGAAGGACATGGCTTTTGTAGTTCGGACTGGACTGTTCCCATGGGGCACAGGGTCAGCGCTGATTTGCATATCGCCATTGTCTAACCCAGGGTGGTGTGGAGTGGAAAAACGATGGATTTGGGCCCAGATCTTTTGACTGGGGTGAATGTGTGACATTGATCCACATTCTGTCCATCACTGTTGTGTTTGCAATTACCGCTCTAAGTGTACTGGGGATGCTCAGACGTGAGTCCCAGGCACTCCACACCACTGGAGTCAAGCTAGCCGGGCTGATGAGAGGTGTTACCTCGAAACCGGGCCGGTCCTCGGATGCTTGTTTCCGTTCTGGGAAGGACATGGCTTTTGTAGTTCGGACTGGACTGTTCCCATGGGGCACAGGGTCAGCGCTGATTTGCATATCGCCATTGTCTAACCCAGGGTGGTGTGGAGTGGAAAAACGATGGATTTGGGCCCAGATCTTTTGACTGGGGTGAATGTGTGACATTGATCCACATTCTGTCCATCACTGTTGTGTTTGCAATTACCGCTCTAAGTGTACTGGGGATGCTCAGACGTGAGTCCCAGGCACTCCACACCACTGGAGTCAAGCTAGCCGGGCTGATGAGAGGTGTTACCTCGAAACCGGGCCGGTCCTCGGATGCTTGTTTCCGTTCTGGGAAGGACATGGCTTTTGTAGTTCGGACTGGACTGTTCCCATGGGGCACAGGGTCAGCGCTGATTTGCATATCGCCATTGTCTAACCCAGGGTGGTGTGGAGTGGAAAAACGATGGATTTGGGCCCAGATCTTTTGACTGGGGTGAATGTGTGACATTGATCCACATTCTGTCCATCACTGTTGTGTTTGCAATTGCCCTTCCAAAAGAGGGGCACCCCGGACTCTCCTAGTCCGCACCAGACGTCTTTTCCACTCACCGCGTGGGTTGCTTTTGCCAAGGCCTGTTGACTCCAATCCCGGATCCGACACCGCCGACAGCGAGAGCCTGCGTGGGACAGCTCGTGCCTCCATCCTGGTCGTCGAAGACACCTCCTGGTCCACGTGGCTGCAGAGTCAAGCGTCCACTCTTCACCTGATCGCGACAACAGCATCTGGTTCCTTCCTGGTTCCACACCGGTCACTGGCTAGTGACTTTGAACACTGTCCCCTCTGCTTTCAGGTCCTCTTCTTCACCGATCCACCCTTGGATCGCACCGGACATCTTCCTCCTGGTCGCCTGCAGCATCTTTTCTTTCAGACTCCATTGACTTCAACGGGAGAACCCAACACACTTTGGCACCTATGCACCCGCAGCCCGTGGGTGAGGTAACAAGAGCATTTCGGTGCTCAAGGGTAGTTTAACTGTCCTAGTGTCCAGTTCCACAGTCATTTTTGTCCTAACTAGTCAGGATTGTCCGTACTCACCTTTAACTTGAACTGTACTGTCCATAGACGTTGTTACGCATCTCGCGTGTGAGTTCACACTCTGCACACGCGTTCCGTGGGCCTCCTATTACTTACCTAGAGTTAGTGTAGCGTGGTCCCATCGATCCTACAGCCTCTGGACAGCTCCATTCCTTTTATCGACTTTCACATTCCACTTACTTAGTAAATGGTTTGTCGTGCCCCTAGGGCACCATTGTAATTTTGTGCAACTTATCGTATTTTTCGTAAGAGATTGTCATGTGCTTAGCCCTCTGACCTCATAAAGAGTTCAGAGGTGTTGTTATTAATAAATATACTGTTTATTTTCATAACAACCTGTGTGGTGTCCTTTCATCTGGTATTCAAGGGGTTATATTGTGGTAAAACAGCTGGCTTCACATGCCAAAAGAGTTTAGCCTAAGACTGCTTTGTCCATGCTACCATTAGGATAGCTGGTCTATAAGGTTGACTTACAACCAATCACCATAAGGGTTGTTTGGACTGATACAAGGTGATCACTAGAACTAGTGAGCATCATATATCAGGCCAACTTCTCACATTGGTGTGCAGCGGTTGGGATTTGAGCTTGCTGTTGTTTTTACCACGTATAATCTTGAAATATCGTTTGAAAGATCACATAAGGTACCTAGGTACATATAACAAGCTTAGAAATACTCTGAGTTCTACTGAACCAGCTGTTGTAGTAGAAAGGGCCTAGCACACCCTGACTACAACTCTTAGCAAGGGATCAGTGGGAAAACCCATAGTGTAGGCAGGTGCATCACTTACACCTCACTAGAAAGCATGTCTACCCATGGAGAGTCTTCAGAGACTCCCCTAGTGGTTAGTGACCCTCCACAGGTCCTTTCCATATATGCAGCTCTCAGTTTCCAGGAGATGAGACAATTGTGTACTTCCAGGAAATTGAAACAGGGTTCTAACCCTACCACTCCTTTTCTGTTAGGTCTCTTAGAGACATATGATGCCAGAAGGGCTGCTAACACAGACCCCTCTAATCCAGATAAGAGCATGCCCCCCTTAGAAGGTACTCGTGGTGATCCAGATCTCCCTGAAACAGAAGATGTAGATGAGGAGGAGGAGGATGAGGAACCCTCCAGGGATGAGGCAGACAAAGGTTCTGTGATAGTCAGCAGACTCACAAGGGCCAACTTAGACCTACATAGGGAAGGAACTGGGGGCCCCCCAGTGCTGAACCTAAGCAGGCCTAACTATGGAGTTAGAAGAGATAGGTCTCATTCTAGGGACTCCAATAGATCTGTGCACTCTCGTGCCTCTCATGCATCTGCTCAGAGGAGGATGACTTCCCCTCAGAGGAGAGAGCATGAGGCCAAGATGAAGGAGGCCAATCTGAGGATCCAAAGGGAAGAACTTGCCCTTGCCAAAGAGAAGCTTGCCTTTGCTAGAGAGCAACAGTTGAGTGGGGTAGTCCCCACTGGTGGCAGCACTATCCCTAGGGATAGAGAAAGGGGTTTTGATACTAGAAACCTGAGTAAAATAGTGCCCTCCTATAAGACAGGAGATGATATCCACAAGTGGATAACTGCTTTGGAGAGAGCCTGCAAAGTACAGCAGGTACCCCAGAGTCAGTGGGCAGCTATATTGTGGCTCTCCTTTGAAGGTAAAGGTAGAGATAAGCTCCTCACTGTTAGAGATGAGGATGCTAATGATTACCAAGTCTTGAAAAATTCACTGATTGATGGGTTTGGCTTAATCACTGAACAGTACAGGTAAATGTTCTGAGGCACCCAGAAAACTCAGGCTCAAGATTGGACTGACCTTGTTGATTGTGCCACTAAGGCTCTGGAGGGTTGGTTACTGGGAAGTAAAGTTACTGATTACACAGGATTGTATAATCTAATTATGAGAGAGCAAATCTTAAATAATTGTCAGACCCAGTTGTTGCATCAGCACTTGATTGACTCAGATCTGACCTCTCCCCAAGAATTGGGAAAGAAGGCAGACAGATGGGCCAGGACAAGGGTCAAGCAGCAGAACCAGGGTGGTGGCCAGAAGAAAGCAGACCAGAAGGGTAATGAGAATAAGCAAAATGACCAGAAGTCTTCAACAGGGCCCCAACAACCTAAGGAGGGTGGGTCCCAAAATTCCTAAAAGAAGAAGAATGATGGTCCTAAGAAACCATGGCGCCAATACTGTAAAAGTAAAACTCACTGGTTTAGTGAGTGCACCAAGAAAGGCCAAACTCCTACCTCTACTGTCCCTAAGACACCTGCACCCCCTAGTACAAGTAGTAGTGGTAGTGTACCTCCCAAGGCTATAGTTGGGTTAACTCTGGGAACTGAGGTGGGTTCTGACTTAGTTAGAATTCCTACTCAGGCAGTTCTTGTTTGTACTGGGGACATGGCTATGACCCCTACTGCAAGTCCTAGTACTCTGGGCAAATACAGACAAACGCCTTTAATCAATGGAAAGATGGCTCAGGCCTACAGGGACACATGTGCCAGTGTCACCATGGTGACACCAACATTTGTGGACCCTGACCAGATCATGCTAGGTTCAGACTACCTAGTGACCAATGCTAGCAATGTCACTACCAATCACAGTATGGCAGTTGTTAACTTCTCCTGGGGAGGGGTAACTGGCCTCAAAAGGGTTGTAGTTAGTTCAGACCTCCCAGTAGATTGTCTTTTGGGCAATGATTTGGAATCCTCACTGTGGTCAGATGTGGAGTACAGGACTCATGTAGAAATGCTAGGTCTCTCCTCACATGTCCTTGCTGTGACTAGGTCACAGGCCAAGAAATGCCCAGCTGAACAAGTGCTGGCTCCTGGAAGAATGGACCAGACACTACCCAAGAGAAGGAATGGTAGGGTTAAGGCAGAGCCTCCCCCCCTGCCTCAGGTTGAGGATCAGCCCTCTCAGGAGGCTGACCCAGAGACCCCAGAAGGAACTGTCCTAGAAGAGCTTGAACCTGATCAGGTTGAGTTTCTTGGGACAGGGGGACCTTCCAGGGCAGACTTAAGACAGGCCCAATTAGACTGTTCCTCTCTTGAACCCCTCAGACAGCAGGCTGCTGCTGAGGCTGCAGGGAATGCTACAGGTGCCCATAAGGTATATTGGGAAGATGGACTCCTATACTCTGAGGCAAGAGACCCCAAGCCTGGTGCTACCAGGAGGCTGGTCATCCCCTTGTCTCTTAGAGGTTTCCTTCTCACCTTAGCCCGTGAGATTCCCCTTGCAGGTCACTTAGGCCAGAACAAGACTTGGGACAGGCTTGCCCCACACTTTCACTGGCCTCACATGTCTGAAGACACTAAAGAGTTTTGTCGCTCATGTGTCACCTGCCAAGCCAGTGGCAAATCAGGTGGCACAACAAAGACCCCCCTTATACCACTACCTGTGGTGGGGGTACCCTTTGAGAGAGTGGGGATAAACATTGTTGGACCAATGCACCCCCAACAGCATCTGGGCACAGATTTATACTGGTGGTAGTGGATCATGCCACCAGGTATCCAGAAGCTATTCCCCTTAGGACCACTACAGCTCCTGTTGTGGCCAGGGCCCTGCTTGGAGTGTTCTCCAGAGTGGGGTTTCCTAAGGAGGTTGTCTCTGACAGAGGTGCAAACGTCATGTCAGGATACTTGACTGCTATGTGGAAGGAGTTTCGTGTAAATTACAAATTTACCACACCCTATCACCCACAGTGCAATGGGCTTGTTGAGAGATTCAACAAGACCCTCAAAGGGATGATAAAGGGGTTACCTGAAAAGCTTAGGCGAAGGAGGGACATCCTTTTACCCTGCCTCCTGTTTGCTTACAGAGAGGTCCCACAGAAGGGGGTTGGTTACAGTCCTTTTGAGCTTCTGTTTGGACATCCTGTAAGAGGACCCCTATGTCTGGTGAAGGAAGGATGGGAGTTACCTCTCAAAAAGCCTAAACTTGACATAGTGGACTATGTACTTGGTCTCCGCTCCAGGATGGCAGAGTACATGGAGAAGGCATCCAAAAACCTTGAGGCCAGCCAAGAACTTCAAAAAGCTTGGCATGACCAAAAGGCTGTCCTAACTGTGTATCATGCAGGACAGAAGGTGTGGGTGTTGGAGCCAGTGGCCCCAGCAGCTCTCCAAGACAAGTGGTCTGGACCCCCTACCATCATTGAGCAAAAGGGAGAAGTCGCCTACTTGGTGGACATGGGAACTCCCAGGAGCCCCCACAGGGTGCTTCATGTAAACAGGCTCAAGGCATTTGTCAACAGGGAGGACATGGGCTTGCTCATGGCCACAGATGAGGGGCAGGAGGAAGAGAGTGACCCTCTCCCAGACCTGCTCACTCAGAACCCTGATTATGGGTCAGTTGATGGTGTAGTCTTTTCTGACAGCCTCTCTGAACATCAACAAGAGGATTGCAAACAGGTTCTTCAATCCTTTAGACAAATGTTCTCACTGACCCCCAGTCAGACAAACTGGTGCACCCATGAGGTGGACACTGGTGACAGTCTGCCTGTCAAGAGTAAAATCTACAGGCAACCTGACCACGTCAGGGACTGCATAAAAAAAGAAGTCCAAAAGATGTTGGAATTGGGAGTCATTGAACCCTCAGAGAGCCCTTGGGCTAGTACTGTAGTTCTAGTGCCAAAACCTCACACCCAAGATGGTAAGAGAGAGATGAGGTTTTGTGTAGACTACAGGGGTCTCAATGCTGTCACTAAGACAGATGCCCATCCAATACCTAGGGCGGATGAACTGATAGACAAGTTGGCTTCTGCAACTTTCTTAAGTACATTTGACCTAACAGCTGGTTATTGGCCGATCAGGTTAGCTGAGGATGCCAAGGCCAAAACAGCATTTTCTACCCCAGGAGGTCATTACCAATTTGTGGTGATGCCCTTTGGTTTGAAAAATGCACCTGTCACTTTTCAAAGGTTGGTGAACCAAGTTCTCACTGGGTTGGATGACTTCTGTGCAGCATATCTAGATGATATTGCTGTCTTTAGCTCCACCTGGGAGGATCACCTGATCCACCTGAGGAAAGTTTTGGAGGCCCTGCAAAAGGCAGGCCTCACTATCAAGGCCACTAAGTGCCAGATAGGGCAGAGTCAGGTTGTGTACTTGGGCCACTTTGTGGGTGGAGGCCAGGTTCAACTCTTGGAGAGCAAGATACAAGCCATAAAGGACTGGGCTCCTCCAACCACCCAGACACAGGTCAGAGCTTTCTTGGGCCTGTCTGGTTACTATAGGAAGTTTGTCAAAAATTATGGGTCCATTGTGACACCACTTAATGACTTGACAAGCAAGAAAATGCCAAAGAAAGTTCAGTGGACAGTTAGCTGTCAGAAGGCATTTGATGACCTAAAGCAGGCCATGTGTACTGCACCTATTCTCAAGAGTCCTGACTACTCCAAAACCTTCATTGTCCAAACAGATGCATCTGAGTTGGGTGTGGGAGCTGTTCTATCTC
Organism: Lissotriton helveticus; assembly: GCF_964261635.1. Classification (NCBI taxonomy): domain Eukaryota; kingdom Metazoa; phylum Chordata; class Amphibia; order Caudata; family Salamandridae; genus Lissotriton; species Lissotriton helveticus. The sequence goes on from NC_136067.1 coordinate 1,499,470,632, forward strand.
AACTGAATATTGATGGTCATGACCAGCCCATTGCTTTTATAAGCAGAAGGCTGACCCCTAGAGAGAAACGTTGGTCAGCTATTGAGTGGGAGGCCTTTGCTGTGGTTTGGGCCCTGAAAAAGTTGAGGCCATACTTGTTTGGAACTCACTTCAAGATTCAGACCGACCATAAGCCCCTCTTATGGCTAAATCAGATGAAGGGTGAAAACCCCAAACTTCTTAGGTGGTCCATTTCCCTACAGGGGATGGAATTTACAGTGGAGCACAGACCAGGGACTGACCATGGCAATGCAGATGGTCTCTCCAGGTATTTCCACTTAGAACAGGAAGACTCACCTGGTCAAGGTTAGTTTAATGTCCCTAAGTTTGGGGGGAGGTTATGTAGGAGAGTGGGGTCTGCAATCCTATGGTGACCCCAGATTTTTGCTTTTTGCTTCACTGGTTTACGACTTTCCCTGGCTGTGGGCCTGCTAATCAGACCCACAGCCTAGCTGTTCTCTCTCTAAATTGACAACCATGTACTTTAGATGCATTTACCAATTGGTACTGGGCCACTTTATCAGTCCCTGTATAGTGTACCTTAGGTATCCAGGGCACAGGTGTTCCCAGGGCCTACCAGGGGCTGAAGCATGTATTATGCCACCCCTGGCTGGCCATCTAAAACTGACACAACGGGCTGCATGACAGCTGGGGCAAGGTGGTGTAATCACCCTTTGCTATAGATATAGTATACCTATATCTAACCTTAAAAATGGACACATATCCTCCTATCAGTCACTCCTATGGCAGGCCTTATCAATCCTGAAGGCAGAGTGCTTGGAATTATGTGAGATGGTGCTCTAGCATGAGCTGAGCCTGACTACAGCTTTCGGAACCAAGTCCTTTAGCTGTTTCCATGATAAAGCTATACCATATACTCTTAAGTGCATTATCAACCTCGCGGTTAAATGCCAACTCTGGTATAACATTATCAAAACATGTCGAGTAAGGTGTCATCCGAATTGGAATACTACCCCCCCCCCGCCAATTCTGGCGACGGGGGTAGCATTCCACCCTTCTAGAGGGACACGACATGTATGTAACTGTGAACCCCGGTTAAAGTTAACTCGAGCCTTGGCATCACAAAATGGATGCTGCCACCACAGACACAAGTCTGTCCTCCTGCTGCTGGGAGTCCTTCCAGCGAGGGAGGCTTGGACAAAGGGTTTCCTGCTTTGGGAGGTGCTAGCACCACCCCAGACAGGATTTTGTGTATTGGGTAGGATAGGCCTGAAAGGAATGAGACATGCCTGGGGCACACAAGATGCCCTGTGCATACACCGGTTCAAACCAGTTGCTGGGGCACTCCAGCCCCAGCTCTGGCGGGAAACCGGACAAAGGATAGGGGGTGTAACTACCCCCCTTCCGGGTCCCACCCAGGGGAGGGACCTAGTCAGTAGTGCAGCCCCCTTTAGCAGGATAAAGGTAGGAGCTGGTCCCATTCCAAGTTAGACTAATCCTGAACTACTCTACAAGAAGAAACTCTGGACTTCGACGTTCTGCTCCACAGAAGACTGAAGAAATCTCCCTTGTGGGCAAGGAGTGTCCACCCTGCAACTGCAGGCACCATCAAGCATCCAGCAGCTTCCCTTTGTCGTCTTCCTTCGAGGATCCAGACTTCAGAGCCTGACGAGACCCGGATTCCCAGACCTCTCCGACCTCAACCTACATCTGCAGCACAGCTGAGATCCGTGGGTGCGACGAGACACGTGGGACCGGCCATCTTGAAAGAACCTGCACTTCGCTCTCAGCACGACTCCCGAGGTAAACTCGACCAAGTGCTTTGGGGACTGAGAAGCCCCAGCCCCGAGCAGCCCCTGCACCGAAGATCAGCCCTCCAGCTTCCACGCGTTGTCTGGTCACTTGCCGGCTGGCTAGTGGCCTCCTAGACGATGAACCTTTGAATCTTTGCTGCTGGTCTGGTTGCTCCAGACTGGCCCTTGCTCCCTTCCAAAAGAGGGGCACCCCGGACTCTCCTAGTCCGCACCAGACGTCTTTTCCACTCACCGCGTGGGTTGCCTTTGCCAAGGCCTGTTGACTCCAATCCCGGATCTGACACCGCCGACAGCGAGAGCCTGCGTGGGACAGCTCGTGCCTCCATCCTGGTCGTCGAAGACACCTCCTGGTCCACGTGGCTGCAGAGTCAAGCGTCCACTCTTCACCTGATCGCGACAACAGCATCTGGTTCCTTCCTGGTTCCACACCGGTCACTGGCTAGTGACTTTGAACACTGTCCCCTCTGCTTTCAGGTCCTCTTCTTCACCGATCCACCCTTGGATCGCACCGGGCATCTTCCTCCTGGTCGCCTGCAGCATCTTTTCTTTCAGGCTCCATTGACTTCAACGCGAGAACCCGACACACTTTGGCACCTATGCACCCGCAGCCCGTGGGTGAGGTAACGAGAGCATTTCGGTGCTCAAGGGTAGTTTAACTGTCCTAGTGTCCAGTTCCACAGTCGTTTTTGTCCTAACTAGTCAGGATTGTCCGTACTCACCTTTAACTTGAACTGTACTGTCCATAGACGTTGTTACGCATCTCGCGTGTGAGTTCACACTCTGCACACGCGTTCCGTGGGCCTCCTATTACTTACCTAGAGTTAGTGTAGCGTGGTCCCATCGATCCTACAGCCTCTGGACAGCTCCATTCCTTTTATCGACTTTCACATTCCACTTACTTAGTATATGGTTTGTCGTGCCCCTAGGGCATCATTGTAATTTTGTGCAACTTATCGTATTTTTCGTAAGAGATTGTCATGTGCTTAGCTCTCTGACCTCATAAAGAGTTCAGAGATGTTGTTATTAATAAATATACTGTTTATTTTCATAACAACCTGTGTGGTGTCCTTTCATCTGGTATTCAAGGGGTTATATTGTGGTAAAACAGCTGGCTTCACATGCCAAAAGAGTTTAGCCTAAGACTGCTTTGTCCATGCTACCATTAGGATAGCTGGTCTATAAGGTTGACTTACAACCAATCACCATAAGGGTTATTTGGACTGATACAAGGTGATCACTAGAACTAGTGAGCATCATATATCAGGCCAACTTCTCACACTCAGCATAAACCTCTCAAAAACAAAAGCCATGAGAATAAACGTGAAGACGTCCACACCCAAATTTTGCTGGCAAATGGGAGGACTAACATTGGAAACCGTGGACAAATACAAACATCTGGGTGTAATTGTTGACAGAAAAGGGACATTTCAACCTCAGAAGGAAGCAATAATAAGGAGAGGAATCACAATATCGGTGGCATTGAGGAATCTTAAAACGAAAGCATCTGGCTGTAGTTTCACACGACTACTACAAGTAATCAAAGCAAAATTAATACCGGCCATCACCTATGTAAGCGAATGCCTCAGAGGGAGGGATGCGCAGATACTGGATATCACAACAACCAGGGCAATGCGAATGATATTCAATCTGCCTAAATACACCTCGCAAGCACAAATAAGACTTGAATTCAGCCTGAGGAATCAAAGAATAGAAAGAATGGGCTCCTATGCCAAAAGTTGGCATAAAATACAGGGAGCCGATGTCTCAAGCTTGGATTACCATCTCTGGAATGAGTTAGAAAGGAAAAATACGAGTGCAGCTGCAACTTATTTAAAGCATTCAATAGACTCCTTGGAACTACAAGTCGCCTGGAAGAGCATTGGTCCTCATAATACGTTTAAACAACTAGTAAACAAATCTGTAAGGATTATTTCGCTAATAGAGGACAAAGCAACACTAGCCAACAGGGCACACGCCTGGACCATCATCCAAAACTATACCAGTAGCTCCTGCCAAAGCTACTTAGGAGTCGGTTACACACGGTTCACAAAGGAGAAGTTTATACGATTACGGCTGGGTACCTTCCATCACAAAACCATCTTCCCCCGTGGAAACGGCCACAAATGATAACAAATTGCCGTTTATGTGGGGACCCAAAAGAGGATATCCTTCACTTAATATGCATCTGCGAAGGACTGGATAAGGAGCGCAGCCACCATCTAAAACCAACCCTAAAGAAATTGGGAATAAGAACATGCCGGCAGGCGGTCAAAGCATGCTTTGACGGCAAAAACATCCAATTAGCAAGTCATCTTGTCAAATTTCCTGAAAAAGCGGAAAAGAAGCAGAATGCCAGAAGGGAGAGACCCCGAAAAAACTAACTTACACAGCATTTAAATCCAACTGCCCTATTCGGCAATGAAAAAGAAACAACCATCTCAACAATGATGCTAAAAACTTCGGTCTCTTCTCAACTTTTATGCTGATACGAAGGGGTTTTAAGAATCCGGCATTCGTCACAAAATAACAAAAGCCACGTCCCTACACATTCTTTATGCTCCTATCACAAATTTAAAATATAAAATTCTTCCTTTTTAAACAAGCCAGAACGCTTCCGTCACTACGGAGTGGCCATAATGTCAATAAACTGCAGAAGCCGCCCGCAACCAATGGGCTTCCTTTTAATCTGTCACGTCCAATTGACGGTGCCACACCAAACTGCTCTAAAAACCCGCTGTTGTATGGATCTGAACATAGACTCCTTTGGTCCACATAACAATTCATCTTTTAGTTTATGGAAAGCACTAACGACACATCATCTGTACCTTTTAGCCTTATGAAATGTTTAGAATATTTTAAAGCAAATTTTAACTAAATTGATTGATAAAAAGGGTGAACTAGATAAAATTATATTTTAAGTTTGTTTATATGTATATATGCTGATTACAATGGTTTTAATTAACTGAGCAATACAGAATTACTACTTATACCATAGGGAGACCGCTTGCAACAGAATTCTCCATGCCTCTAGCACGCGTCGTAAAACAGCCATTAATTAAATTTCATATGGAGAAATGGTTTGAGCGAGGTGTAATTGTAGCTAGGAGATCACTTTTAAAAACCAGATAAGTTAATTCCATGAAAAAAAATCAAAGACGGAGGATATAGTGCCACCTGTCTGGCTTAAGCTGAAAATAAAGTCATGAAATTACAACAGTAAGATACTTTAAGGAACAAATACAACATTTTAGGTTATGTAGGTTTTAAGGATGAGATCAGTTTTATGGCACTATACAAAGCACAAAGTGGGCATATATTAAATATACATAAAAACACTGGCATATACTAACCGGACTAGCTATGCCACATGGAATTATTCTCAGGAAGCCTAAGGTAATCTGTTGGAGAGGTGCTAAACTCAGAAACACGCTTTGCCCCAATTATCTGAAAAAAGCCAGACCAATAACCACAGAGGGAACCTGGTTACATGGGAACCCTAAAGGGTTTTAGATATGTCTGTAAGTATGGTAAAAGCTAATTGTTTATGTTTTGCTATAACAGCAGATGAACCCACCTATTTGGTTAAGAGTTTATTAATTGTAACACCAGCTACACCGTATATGTACTAGAATTTAAATGTAACAAACTATATGTGGGAAGCAGTATACGCCCTCTTAAACAGTGTATAAAAAGACATACAAGGACTATAAATAATAGGATCATTGATTATCCAGGAGCTACATATGATCGTAACGTGCAACTTGGAGAACACCGAATCTGTTTCCATGTCTTAGACCATATAAAAATCTTGAAAGAGGTGCTAATAGATAGGAACAATTAAGATAAACTGAGGCAACATGGATCAGTAGATTAAGAGGTGTGGAGTATGGACATAATACTTTTAGTGAGCTCCAGATAAGTCACAGCAGCTTTGATCCTCATCGATCTCTCAGCAGCCTTCAACACCGTATCCCACAACACACTGATCGAAGGTCAATCACATTACATCCGATGGATCACCTCCTTCCTCACCCGAAGAAGTCAGAGGATCCACTTCCCACCTTTCACCTCTGAACTCAAGGAGATCTCCTGCAGTGCCGCCCAGGGCTTATCCCTCTGCTCCATGCTGTTCAAAGCAAATATGACCACGCTGGCCAACATCGTCAGATCCTATGGGCTCAACATAATTTCCTACACAGATGACACCCACCTCCTCAGCTCATCCACTGATGACCCCACCACCGCCAGAACCAAATTCCACAGATGCATGACAAACTGGACGAAGAACAAATGCCTGCAGCTGAACACAGACAAGACAAAAGGTAACCGCAGCAACACACAGAACGACTCCTTGTGGCCATCAGACCTAGGACCCGCACCCACTCCCTCCAACCACACCAGAAACCACAGAATCATCATTGACAACAAGCTCTCCATAAAATCACAGATCAGCGACGTCTCCTCAGCCTTCTTCCTCACACACTCTGTGCATGCTATATAAGATCTTCAAGTGGCACCCCTACACATAAGACCCCATATGACACAAGCCCTCATCACCAGCCAACTGGACCATGGCAATGTCCTCTACATAGGAATCACCACACACCTTCTACAGAAACTTCATACCATACAGAACGCTGCAGCCAGACTCATCCTTGGCCTTCCTAGACAAACTTACATCACAACCTACCTCAGGAAACTCCACTGGCTCCCTGTACAGAAGAGATGCCAATTCAAGCTGCTGACCCACACACACACAGCTCTACACAACCAAAGACCCGCTTACATTAACCACCACCTGAACTTTCACTATCCATCGAGAAGACCACGCTCTGCCTCGCTTTCACATGCACAAACTGCCCGCATCTACCGAAGCATAAGTGGAGGACACTCCTCCCACATCGCAACAAAGACCTGGAACTGCCTCCCCACGCGCCTCCGGACCATCACCTCACCTCTGGAATTCTGAATGGCCCTCAAGTCCTGGCTGTTCTAATAGCCTCCGGGGCCTGCAAGCGCCTGATTACCCTGCATGTGATTAGCCGTGCTTTATAGATCCTGATTTATTGATTGTTTGATTGACAAATACGTGGGTTAATAGGATGTGAGCTGACTTCTTGTGTATTGTACTCTTTGAATGTATGGTTAAGATAGTTCCATTTCTATAGTACCGTTTTTATATCGTAATTAATGAGCGGGCATAATCTACTTTAACTGAGTAGAAACCTGGTATTAGCCAACTATGGATTTTCAAATGATATACTAATATATTGAGTAGGTCATTGAAAAACAAACTCATGTGAGAGAGTTTGTTTTTCCAGGACCTGCTCAATATATTAGTATGTCATGTTACAATATATCTGAATGCCCTTTTCCCCTTTCTTACATATGCCTATCGGCAGCTTTTGCATCCAGATTATTTCTAGTTTGTTCCCAGGAAACATTGCTATCTTAAAATTAATGGATGAGTTTTATCCATTTAACCTAACTTCACTCTCTAATAGTATAACTAGTGCAGGAAATTGGTCAGTGTTATCATGACCTTCATAGGTTACAATTTGTCATTTTTGAGGGAGGTTTATTTATTCTCTATTCAAGATGGCACTTCCATGGATGTGGAATTTTGGTCCTATATTTATTTCTGTAATGGTTCATCGGATATAAGCAGGCTCTGTTGGTCTATATCAACTGTTCCAGCATGGCGCTCAACTTGCATGCCAGGAGTCAGGACTATTATGAATTTCCTTGCATGTCAAATGTATAGACTCTGGGTTTTTACAGCCTGTGTGTTATCACTAGCCATTTTTAATTCCACCTTGATACTTCTCTATGTTATATCTTGTGTGTGGGCACAACCCATCACTCTGAGGTTCTTAACAGTTATACTGATATTGCTATTTTATATACTGTTACTACTTTTACTGATTTAGATTGTTACTTGCAATTTGATGTAATTCATTCATTATAAGAGAGCATCATTTCTCATTTGAGCACTTGTGTATTTACATATATATCAGGAGCTTTTTTGAAGATGTGAATATTACAAGTCTGCTACGTCATTTAAGGTAACTCCACAGCGTTTTGGTAATGTTTGATCTAGAAAGTAAAAACACACACACCATACCCCCAACCTATAGACAGGAAAACTTTATTCTTTCTATACAAACCCAACTTAAATTATGCAAACTTTACTCCATATTATAACTATAACTCGCCACTCTAACATCTACTGTGTTTTTCGAAATTATGTCATTTGAGATTAACATGGTAGAAGTTATATAATATGAAAAGTTATAGCCAGTGCATGGAGAAAGGGCAAGTTAATGTAGTGTGGCAAGGGATCCGGCAAGACTGTGTATAGATTTCCATGACGTATGATAACTTGAAGGTAGAATATAAATTATAAATGTAAGCTAAAACTGGGAATGCACAAATTTGAAATTTAAGTTAGAGTTATAAATGTTAGCATTTCTGATGTTTGGATAGTTTACGTTTGGTTTGTATACAAAGAAAAAATAACGTTTTCCTATCTATAAATTAGATTTAGCCTTTGTGTTTTTTCATTAAAATTAAATGGTTTTTATTTTGTATTACTATGTGTTTCAAATTCTAGTGTCAAGTGAGATTCAGTTGAGTGCTAAGTGGAGTGTGGTATAGCATAGTGGAGTACAGTGTCATACAGTGACCAGACTCAAAGGTCCGCTTACCGGGTGACCATACAGCAGTTCAAAGGGGCTGAACCCTCAGGACTTCTGGGGCACCTCACGGTAAGCAAAAAGAAGGCATAGCAAGAGGACGTCCCACTTACGCCTTATAGGTTCCTTAAGACCCCTAATCAGGCCTTTAAGGGTCCGGTTGAATCTCTCAACCAGCCTATTACCTTGGGGGTGGTAATGAGTGGTGAAATTGTATGTAACACCGCACTCCTGCCACAGGGACTTCATATAATTAGATATGAAGTTTGTACCATGGTCTGACACCACCTCTCTGGGGAACCCCACACGGGAGAAAATCCCCATCAGTGCACGGCCCACCAAGGGGGCCGTCACTGTCCTTAGAGGGATGGCTTCCGGTTACCGGGTAGCATGGTCCACCTAGACCAGGATAAATCTGTTGCCCATGGCTGTCTTGGGGTCCATTAGCCCTACAATGTCAATGCCTACCCGTTCAAAGGGGGTACTGACCACAGGGAAGGGTTGGAGAGGAGCCTTGGGCTTCCTCTCACTCTTCTCACTTGCCTGGCAAGTTTGACAAGTCCTACAATGAGTGTCTGAACTCTTCCGCATCTGGGGCCAATAAAAGTGGGTGACAAGCCTTTCAAATGTCTTGTCATGCCCCAGATGTCCAGCTAAAGGCTCATCATGAGCAAAACCCAGTAGGAAGGCTCTGAAGCGCTGGGGTACCAAAAGCACACGGGCTGACCCAGGCTCAGCAACCTTAGGCTCGCTATGCAGGAGGTCGTTCTCGCAGTTGATCCAATGTGATCCAGACTGATCACCTGCTGCCTGGTTTGTGGCCTGTTGCCGTAAACCCACAAGAGAAGGGCACTTCTTCTGCTCTGCACAAATTTCCTCCCTGGAGGGTCCTCCTTCTTGCTGCCAATGGGTCAGCTCAGGCAGGTCCCCCAGTTCAGCAACTTGCTCCCCTGTAGGTTCCAGGGCATCAATCAATCAATCATATCATTTGTAAAGCGCACTACTCACCCGTGAGGGTCTCAAGGAGCTGGGGTGAGGAATGCTGCTACTGCTCGAAAAGCCAGGTCTTGAGGAGTTTTCTGAAGGTCAGCAGGTCTTGGGTCTGCCGTAGGTAGATGGGGAGGGTGTTTCAGGTCTTGGCGGCGAGGTGGGAGAACAATCTGCCCCCGGAGGTCTCTCTTCAGAAGCGGGGGACTGTGGCGAGGGCAAGGTCGGTGGAGCGGAGCTGGCGGGTGGGGGTGTAGAAGCTGAGTCGTCTGTTGAGGTACGTTGGTTCAGTGTTGTGTAGTGCCTTGTGTGCGTGGGTGAGGAGCTTGAAGGTTATCCTCTTGTTGACCGGGAGCCAGTGCAGGTCTCTCAGGTGGGGTGTGATGTGGATGTGATGACCCCTAGGTTGTGTGCGTGGTCAGTGGGTATTGGGGCGGTTCCCAGTGCGGTCGGCCACCAGGAGTCATTTCAGGCCGAAGGTGTGGATCCGAGTATGAGGACCTCCGTCTTGCCGGCCGAGTTCAGCTTCAGTCGGCTGTTCCTCATCCATTCAGCGACGGCCTTTATTCCTTCGTGAAGGTTGATTTTGGCGGTGTGGAGGTTCTTGGTAAGGGAGAGGATCAGCTGGGTGTCATCGGCGTAGGAGATGATGTTGAGGTCGTGCCAACGGGCGACGTGGGCGAATGGTGCCATATAGATGTTAAACAGAGTTGGGCTGAAGGATGAGCACTGGGGTACGCCGCAGATGATCTCGGTGGCTTCGGAGCGGAAGGGGGGAAGGTGGACGCTCTGTGTTCTGCCGGAAAGGAAGGAGGTGGTCCAGTCCAGGGCCTTCTCTTGGATCCCGGCGTTGTGAAGGCGTGTTCGTAGTGTGTGGTGGCAGACCATGTCAAAGGCGGCTGACAGGTCCAGGAGGATGAGGGCTGCCGTTTTTCCGTTGTCCGGCACGGACTTGATGTCATCGGTGGCAGCGATGAGGGCAGTCTCAGGGCTATGGTTGCTGTGGAACCCAACATCGTGGAAGGGTCCACGATGTTGTTTTCCTCTAGGTAGCGGTCTTCTCAATGATCTTTGCCGGGAACAGGAGCAGGGAGATGGGCCAGAAGCTCTTGAGGTCCTTGGGGTCCGCCTTGGGTTTCTTGAGTAAGGCGTTGATTTCGGCGTGCTTCCAGCTCTCCGGGAAAGTTGCTGTCTCGAAGGAGGTGTTGATGACTTTCCGGAGATGGGGTGCGATGGCTGTGCTGGCTTTGTTGAAGATGTGGTGTGGGCATGGGTCTGACGGAGATCCAGAGTGAATGGTGTTCATGATCTTGATGATGTTGTCGTTGCTGATGTTGGTCCAGGAGAGCAGGAGGTTGGTGTGGATGGTGGTTGTGGGGGCGGAGGTCTCAGTGATTGTCGGGGCAATCATGGCATTGAAGCTGCAGTGGATGTCTGCGATCTTGCGGTGGAAGAAGGTGGCCAGCGAGTCGCACAGGTCTTGCGAGGATGGGACGTCGTTGGTGTTGGAGCTGGGGTTGGAGAGTTCCTTCACGATGTTTAAGAGCTCTTTGCTGTTGTGCGCATTGTTGTCTAGGCGGTCTTTGAAGGAGGCCCTTTTGGCGGATCTGATGAGGTGATGGTGGCTGCGTGGCTGTCCGGTGTTTGTTCACGGAGCCAGATCTTCTCCAGCTTTCGGCAGGTTTGCTTGGAGGCCCGGAAGTCTTCAGTGAACCAGCTGGCTTTCTTGTTGGTGTGACTGTTGGAGGGTTTCTTGATCGGGGCAAGGGTGTTGGCGCAGTCGTTGATCCACTGTCTGAGGTTGCGGGCGGCGGTGGTGGGGTCGGCGGGTGGGCTCTGGGCGAGGGTAGGTATTAGCTGGTCTTCGGTGACTTTGCTCCAGCAGCAGCGAGGCATCTGTTGGGTGCGGTGGTGCGTGGTGGGTTTCTTGAAGGTGAAGTGGATGCAGCGATGGTCAGTCCAGTGGAGTTCGGTGGTGTGGTTGAAGGAGACGTGGGGCCTTGCGGAGAAGATGGGGTCAAGTGTGTAACCGGCGGAGTGGCTGGGTGTTGTGGTGAGTAGTCCGAGGTTGGCTAGGTTGTTGATCAGGCTGGTGGATTTGGTGTCGTTGTTGTTCTTGAGGTGGAAGTTCAGGTCCCCGAGGAGGATGTAGTCCGTGGAGGCGAGGGCGTGTGTGCTGACGAAGTCGGCGATGGAGTCGCTGAACTGTGGTCAGGGTCTGGGGTGGTCTGTAGATGAGGGTTCCTCTTTGGGTGGTGTTCGGGTCTGTGTGGATCTGGAAGTGCAGGTGTTCGGCGGTGCTGAGGGTGTCGCTGGTGTTTGTCGAGACCCTCAGAGTGTTCCTGTGGACGATGGCGATTCCTCCTCCTGCTCCGTTGGTGCGGCCTCTGCGGGTGATCTTGTAGCCTTCCGGGATGGCTATGGCTATGTCGGGTGCCGAAGAGGGGTTCAGCCAGGTCTCCGTCAGGAGGGCGACGTCTGGGGAGGTTGAGTCGAGTAGGTCCCTGAGTTCAACTGTGTGTTTTGGGCGGAGCAGGTGTTGAGAAGGATGCATCTGAGGTGGTTGGGTTCTTTCCTGGTCGGCAGCATGGTGGGGCGGATGCTTGTGAAGCTGCAATTCCGGCAGGTAAAAGCTCCGTGGGTGCGCTTTGGGGTGGCCAGGAAGCAGGTGTGTGATCGCCTGGTGTTGAGTGCGTGGAGGGTTCTGGCATCGTAGCGGTGTCGGGCGTCGTGGCGTTCGCAGGGTCCTGGCGTTGGGCGCGGTCCAGGCACGGACGGGCGCAGACGGGCTTGCCTTCGGCACGCCAGCGGTGCGCCTGCTGCGCGGCTGCCATATGAGGGGATGTGGGAGGGAGGAGCAGCTGGGAGGCAGGAGCGAGCGGCGAATGGGATTGCAGGGAGGCGGGGACGCAGCGGCAGGAAAAACCGGCGGGCCGCGGGAGAAGTGGCTACAGGAAGGAAAATCAAGTTTAGGCAAGAAAACAAGTACAGGCACAGAGGAATAAAAACAAGTCTGGGCAAGAAAGCAAGTACAGGCACAGAGGAATAAAAACAAGTCTGGGCAAGAAAGCAAGTACAGGCACAGAGGGATAAAAACAAGTCTGGGCAAGAAAGCAAGTTAGGCACAGAGGAATAAAAACAAGTCTGGGCAAGAAAGCAAGTACAGGCACAGAGGAATAAAAACAAGTCTGGGCACGAAAGCAAGTTAGGCACAGGGGAAAAATACAAGATTAGGAAAAAACTCTCTGGGAAGGTTGCTTTTCTCGAAGGAGGTGTTGATGACTTTCCGGAGATGGGGTGCGATGGCTGTGCTGGCTTTGTTGAAGATATGGTGTGGGCATGGGTCTGACGGAGATCCAGAGTGAATGGTGTTCATGATCTTGATGATGTCGTCGTCGCTGATGTTGGTCCAGGAGAGCAGGCGGTTGGTGCGGATGGTGGCCGTTGGGGCGGAGGTCTCAGTGGTTGTCAGGGCGGTCATGGCGTTGAAGCTGCAGTGGATGTCTGCAATCTTGCGGTGGAAGAAGGTGGCCAGCGAGTCGCACAGATCTTGCGAGGGTGGGACATCGTTGGTGTTGGAGCTGGGGTTGGAGAGTTCCTTCACGATGTTGAAGAGCTCTTTGCTGTTGTGCGCATTGTTGTCTAGGCGGTCTTTGAAGGAGGCCCTTTTGGCGGATCTGATGAGGTGATGGTGGCTGCGTGGCTGTCCGGTGTTCGTTCACGGAGCCAGATCTTCTCCAGCTTTCGGCAGGTTTGTTTGGAGGCCCGGAAGTCTTCAGTGAACCAGCTGGCTTTCTTGTTGGTGTGACTGTTGGAGGGTTTCTTGATCGGGGCGAGGGTGTTGGCGCAGTCGTTGATCCACTGTCTGAGGTTGCGGGCGGCAGTGGTGGGGTCGGCGGATGGGCTCTGGGCGAGGGTAATGCTTATCCGTTCTTCGGTGACTTTGCTCCAGCAGCAGCGAGGCATCTGTTGGGTGCGGTGGTGCGTGGTGGGTTTCTTGAAGGTGAAGTGGATGCAGCTATGGTCGGTCCAGTGGAGTTCGGTGGTGTGGTTGAAGGAGACGCGGGGGCTTGCGGAGAAGATGGGGTCAAGCGTGTAACCGGCGGAGTGGGTGGGTGTTGTGGTGAGTAGTCCGAGGTTGGCTAGGTTGTCGATCAGGGTGGTGGATTTGGTGTCGTTGTTGTCGAGGTGGAAGTTCAGGTCCCCGAGGAGGATGTAGTCCGTGGAGGCGAGGGCGTGTGTGCTGACGAAGTCGGCGATGCAGTCGCTGAACTGTGGTCAGGGTCTAGGGGTCTGTAGATGAGGGTTCCTCTGAGGGTGGTGTTCGGGTCTGTGTGGATCTGGAAGTGCAGGTGTTTGGCGGTGCTAAGAGTGTCATTGGTGAGACTCTGAGAGTGTTCCTGTGGACGATGGCGATTCCTCCTCCTGCTCTGTTGGTGCGGTCCCTGCAGGTGATCTTGTAGCCTTCCGGGATGGCTATGGCTATGTTGGGTGCCGAGGAGAGGTTCAGTCAGGTCTTCGTCAGGAAGGAGATGTCTGGGGAGGTTGAGTAGAGTAGGTCCCAGAGTTCAACTGTGTGTTTGCGGGCGGAGCGGGTGTTGAGAAGGATGGATCTGAGGTGGTTGGGTTCTTTCCTGGTCGGCAGCATGGTGGGGCGGATGCTTGTGAAGCTGCAGTTCTGGCAGGTGAAAGCTATGTGGGTGTGCTTTGGGGTGGCCAGGAAGCAGGTGTGTGATCGTCTGGTGTTGAGTGCGTGGAGGGTTCTGGCATCGTAGCAGTGTCGGGCGTCGTGGAGTTCGCGGGGTCCTGGCGCTGGGCGGGTCCAGGCGCGGACGGGCACAGACGGGCACAGACGGACTTGCCTTAGGCTTGCCTTCGGCGCGCCAGCGGTGCGCCCGCTGCGCGGCCGCCATATGAGGGGATGTGGGAGGGAGGAGCAGCTGGGAGGCAGGAGCGGGCGGCGAATGGGATTGCAGGGGGCGGGGCCGCAGGGACGCAGCGGCAGGAAAAAACGGGCGGGGCCGCGGGAGAAGTGGGCACAGGAAGGAAAATCAAGTTTAGGCAAGAAAGCAAGTACAGGCACAGAGGAATAAAAAGAAGTATGGGCAAGAAAGTAAGTACAGGCACAGAGGAATAAAAACAAGTCTGGGCAAGAAAGCAAGTACAGGCACAGAGGAATAAAAACAAGTCTGGGCAAGAAAGTAAGTACAGGCACAGAGGAATAAAAACAAGTCTGAGCAAGAAAGCAAGTTAGGCACAGGGGAAAAATACAAAATTAGGCAAAAACAATGCAGGCAGAGCCATGCAGCAGCATGCGGAGCGACCTGCCTGCGAGCAGGGTCAGAGGGCATCCCCCTCAACGTCTGTCTCCTCCTGGACCGTGGGAAGAATGGGGGCTCGTTACCCACGCCTTCTCTTAAAGGCAGGTTCCTGGGCCATATTTTCAGGCTCCAGGACCTCTTGAACACCCTTACTGGCTGCCATAGACCGAGTGGTCACACACGCCCACACAGGCAGACCCAACATCTCCAAATGAGCCTTCTTCTCCACCTTAGCCCTAGGGGAGCTCTCTAAATCATTACCCAACAGACAATCCACAGGCATGGCTGGCCTCACAGCTACTTGGAGAGTACCTAAGACCCCCCCCACTCAAAGGGAACCTCAGCCACCTCAAATTGGCTCTCTGAGTTGTCCACAGCAACTACAGGGAAGAATGCATGGGGATAACCTGCTCTTTGGACACCAACCGGCAACTGACAGCGGTCACACTAGCTCTGGGGTCTCTTAGAGCTTCTACCCCATAGCCATTGATGGTCACCCACTGCCTGTATTTCTTAGTGTTATCAGGCAGCTGGGTCTTAGGGACCATCTCAAAGTCTCCTAAAGAGACAAGGGACATTTCTGCGGGACTCCACCCACCTTAGGCACCCATCTACTTCCCCCCCAAGGCTACACTCGCCATCTGATGGGGTGGTGCATGGGGTGGCACATACTGACCCTTTTGGGGACACTGGGGATCATACCAATGGTGTCCCACTTGCTCACACTGAAAGCTTGTAGCGGGCCCCCTGTGAACAGGTTTACCTGTCGGGGGCTCTGGCTTTTTCTCAAGGAGAGGCTGGAAAACCTTACCTTGGTTCCCTTGGAATCTACTTTGGGGCCCTTTCTGGAACGCCCTCTATTTACCCTTGTCCCCCCACTCTTCTGCCTGGGATCCTGCCTACCTTTGGCGAAGTCTCCCACGTGACCCTTGTGGACCCGGGTGCTGATCCAGCGGTCCGCCTCCTCAGCAAGCTTCCTTGGGTTAGTGTCCCGGGGGCTCCGGGACGGGAGGGGTCTCGACCACAGGTCCGGAACTGATTAGGGGAGTCTGGGTAAACAGAAAAACGGGCGCCTTCAATAAGGGTTTCAGAGACGGTTTTATTGGAATATAAGTCTTTTTCATCGGTACAGGGGTTATGACTCTGCAAAGGATGTCGGGTTCAAATTAACGATAGCTTTCTCCAGCTGGGTCGGGGTCCTGGCGATCTGTGTCCTGGAGGGGACGTCTCTCCGCTTCTCGATTCTCTCCGGCACCGTAAAAAGAAAGGAAACTAGGGTCATACACAAGAACCACTCCGGGTTCGATTGAAAGGGCCGGGGGTGAGGGATTACCACAAGTGAAAGTGCACGGTTTGAAACGGGCGTGCTAGGAGTGCTCGTGTTCAGGCAGGGATTGTCTTACAGGGCTGTACAGCACTCTATTTACACTGGGGGCTGCCACCTCCGCCCAACCCAACCCGCGACTCGGCCCCGTACCTCTTGAAGCCACGCCCCTCCCGTGGGAGCGTGGCGGGGCAAAGCGTCCAACCGTGGGCCTCCTGGCTTGTCGTCCTCGATCTCTCGGTCCTCAGGATACCGCCTTCCGTCCTCTTAGTTCAGCACCGCCACCAGGGAACCACCGTCCGTCGTCTTCTCGTTGCTTCCGCCTTTTGACGTCACTCCGCTCGCGAGGGGCGGGGTCTTGGTCCTAGAGTCCGTTTCCTTAAAGGAGCCGAACCTCGTATCCTCATCCGGCCATCCTGACGCGGGTTCCTCGTTCCACGTACCAGGTGGGAGCTGTGGGGAAAACGAGCAAGGTGAGAGGGGGGTGGCGGACCACCAGTCCAAGGGGAGAGACACTTCCTGTCCGCCTGACCCGTTACAGTTAGTTAACTTGCTATCAATAAGGTGCTGGCGTAGCTCTGGAAAACAATTAGCAGACAAGTGCTCCCATGCAAATAAATCATAGAGCGCTTCAAAAGTATCCACTTTGCTACCCTTCACCCAACCATCCATAGCTTTGCAAAATAAAGATACATATTCTACCCAAGTGGTTGCCTCCAGCTTCTTTCAATTCCTGAATCTCTGTCTGTTGAGTTCTGGGGTCAATGAATTTGGCCTGGGATCACTAGATCACAAGGACTCCAGTGCGCACTAACTTAATAATACTTTTCAAAGTTTTCAAATTATTACATTTTAATCCATATGCTTTGGTTGTTCATCATTTCATTTCAAACACATGTAACATAGTCAAATACAATGTGTGTATACGAAATATACTGTTTACATATCATGTCAAACATTTTCCACATGTTTTTATACGCAACACAATTATATGTACAACCCAATGCATTTCGGGGTTATGAACCCCTTCGTCAGGGGCCTATGAAAGGAAAGAAAAGAAAAGGAAACCTCTTTAGTAACGATGCTTAAAGAAGAGTAGTAATTTACTATGTGAGTTACTATGGTATTTCCTTACCTAAATAACTGGTTGCAAGCTCGTTGCGTGATCTGTATAGTTGGGGGAGGATCTAAAGGAATGTATGTAATCAATTAAGTGTCCATGAATAACGCTGAAAACAGCACAAGATATCACCTAGTGCTTATATATAATTACCTTATGTCCGGTAGTTGAAAGACCACTACCTATAAATAAATCAAAAAATATGGACCTGCCATGAGTAATCCAATAACATGTAGTCATTTAACCACAAGGAGTTATCAGCTGATCACAAAGGTTTATTCACCATGCGATGAGCACAAGGCTCTATGCTCACCTCAAAGTCTGCGCTTCTAATCAGCGATGTTATAGGGGTATCTAGCAAGATAAAAATAACAAATAGCGGGCATTGAAAACTCTCTTATACATGTAACCACCCTGTAACTCAATAGAAGATAAAGGGCGTTCTTTTACCTGCGAGTCCTTAAGTAGTTCACAGAATCTCGCTAATATTCAATTCCCTCTTGCACTATAAATAAATAAAGAGCTGCGTTTTAGTATCCGATTAGTGAAAACGATAACCATGAAGATTCACGAAGCTCTTCTTGTTCAAAACGCTTACCGGAGGCGTGTAGATAGTAGCGTTTTCTTGGCGTCTTCCCTCACTACTGACATCGAGGGCGGAAGTCCCTCGTTTATGCTGACTCTCCCTAAAACGACGGACTAAAGCATTGGTAGATGGCGGCCATGTCTAAATGTGCTGTTTAGCATTTAATCGCCTGCATTATCTATAGTACCTGCAGGAACTTAATACAAATACTACACGAAGTGTTGTACTTCCGAGATAAAGCGCAAACGTGAAGGTACACGTATGTAAATCCTGTCTAAAGGGATATTCTCAATTAATGCCCTATCGATTATAAACTATCAGGAGCATATTGAACAGGTGACTTTGAGATTATTACAGATAAAAACTACATGTAAATGATACGCGAAGTACTATCTATTCATTTATATGGCCAATGCAGGTGATAACGAATAAAGTAAAAATGAAATTAAATAGGATGAATGGAAAAGAAAAAGAAGAGTGAAAATGATAAATTAAGGATCAGTTAATCATATGCACATTCATTTGTTGTCAAATTACAATAGGACCGACAATTAGATTATTAATACAAACACTATACAACCCTATGTGTATACCAACTTAATCAAAGTACCACTGTGCAGGTTATGCCCTATGGGAAATTAGCCGCAATATCTGATGTAGACTAGAGGAAACATATCATGTCCAATTTGTCATTGAGCCCATCTGGCATTAGGGTCTGCAATTTACGTATCCAAAAGGCTTCTCTTCTCAGTAAAACCGACAGGAAAATGAAAACACGCTTGACGGAGCATAAGAGTAGAATTCGGAATAAAAATTTGACTTCACCATTGGCTAGGCATTGGGTTGAAAAAGGCCATACTATAGCACAGGTTCGTTTCCAGATTATCGAACAAGTTCCGCAACGCTTGGGAATTGACAATGCAAAAATTTTACTGAGAAGAGAAGCCTTTTGGATACGTAAATTGCAGACCCTAATGCCAGATGGGCTCAATGACAAATTGGACATGATATGTTTCCTCTAGTCTACATCAGATATTGCGGCTAATTTCCCATAGGGCATAACCTGCACAGTGGTACTTTGATTAAGTTGGTATACACATAGGGTTGTATAGTGTTTGTATTAATAATCTAATTGTCGGTCCTATTGTAATTTGACAACAAATGAATGTGCATATGATTAACTGATCCTTAATTTATCATTTTCACTCTTCTTTTTCTTTTCCATTCATCCTATTTAATTTCATTTTTACTTTATTCGTTATCACCTGCATTGGCCATATAAATGAATAGATAGTACTTCGCGTATCATTTACATGTAGTTTTTATCTGTAATAATCTCAAAGTCACCTGTTCAATATGCTCCTGATAGTTTATAATCGATAGGGCATTAATTGAGAATATCCCTTTAGACAGGATTTACATACGTGTACCTTCACGTTTGCGCTTTATCTCGGAAGTACAACACTTCGTGTAGTATTTGTATTAAGTTCCTGCAGGTACTATAGATAATGCAGGCGATTAAATGCTAAACAGCACATTTAGACATGGCCGCCATCTACCAATGCTTTAGTCCGTCGTTTTAGGGAGAGTCAGCATAAACGAGGGACTTCCGCCCTCGATGTCAGTAGTGAGGGAAGACGCCAAGAAAACGCTACTATCTACACGCCTCCGGTAAGCGTTTTGAACAAGAAGAGCTTCGTGAATCTTCATGGTTATCGTTTTCACTAATCGGATACTAAAACGCAGCTCTTTATTTATTTATAGTGCAAGAGGGAATTGAATATTAGCGAGATTCTGTGAACTACTTAAGGACTCGCAGGTAAAAGAACGCCCTTTATCTTCTATTGAGTTACAGGGTGGTTACATGTATAAGAGAGTTTTCAATGCCCGCTATTTGTTATTTTTATCTTGCTAGATACCCCTATAACATCGCTGATTAGAAGCGCAGACTTTGAGGTGAGCATAGAGCCTTGTGCTCATCGCATGGTGAATAAACCTTTGTGATCAGCTGATAACTCCTTGTGGTTAAATGACTACATGTTATTGGATTACTCATGGCAGGTCCATATTTTTTGATTTATTTATAGGTAGTGGTCTTTCAACTACCGGACATAAGGTAATTATATATAAGCACTAGGTGATATCTTGTGCTGTTTTCAGCGTTATTCATGGACACTTAATTGATTACATACATTCCTTTAGATCCTCCCCCAACTATACAGATCACGCAACGAGCTTGCAACCAGTTATTTAGGTAAGGAAATACCATAGTAACTCACATAGTAAATTACTACTCTTCTTTAAGCATCGTTACTAAAGAGGTTTCCTTTTCTTTTCTTTCCTTTCATAGGCCCCTGACGAAGGGGTTCATAACCCCGAAATGCATTGGGTTGTACATATAATTGTGTTGCGTATAAAAACATGTGGAAAATGTTTGACATGATATGTAAACAGTATATTTCGTATACACACATTGTATTTGACTATGTTACATGTGTTTGAAATGAAATGATGAACAACCAAAGCATATGGATTAAAATGTAATAATTTGAAAACTTTGAAAAGTATTATTAAGTTAGTGCGCACTGGAGTCCTTGTGATCTAGTGATCCCAGGCCAAATTCATTGTATTGTTGGTTCTAGCAGGCACCAATCTAGTGCAGCACACGTATCGATCAAATGGTTAAAATTTGAAGATTGAGTGCAATACCACCCACCATATATTAGAGTTCTGGGGTCAAACCACACCTTGTCATCAGGGCTTCCTTCATGTGGGCATAAGACATCCTATTCTCACCAGGCAGGTCTAATAAAGTATCCCTCCCTTCACTCACAAAGCGGCCCCTCAACCCCGCTCCCCAATCCTTCTCAGGGACCCGGTGGCCAATATTGCTGTCTCATAGGCTGCAAACCACTGCCCAATATCTTCATGCTTATGGATGTCACAAAGGTTATAGGCTACGGGCTATGGGCTGCGGGGGCTACGGGCGCCTGGAGGCCTGCAGGCTCGCTCCCCCTCACTCGCTCGCTCACCCCACTTCGGCGTCCGGCTCGGAGGCTTCGGGAAAAGACAGAGCAGCGTCCTCCTCGCTTTGAGGTTCGGCATTAGCCTCTTCCTCCTACCCACTCCTTGCACAGATGGCTCAGTGAGCTCACTTAATAAAATGCTCTAGCTTCTCAAATCTAAAGGGATATATTTGCACGGCAACTTACAAGGATGTAGTTTCTTTCACCCACATTGTCAGGGCACGGTCTTGTGCACTACAAAGACTTTCCTTTGAAGTCTGCCTACTTCAAAGGCATAAATGGGTATAAGTACTAGAGCTGTGACACCATAACTTCAGAACACTTCTTGACTAAGAGGAGATTCTGCCAAAAAGAAGGCTGGAGAAGCTGTAGTAAGGGAACTGCCACTCTGCTTGGTGCTGTGTTGGGCTGGCCTGCTGCTTGATGCTTCTATCTTGGACAGTGAAAGGACTGGACTTTGCTTTCTGTATCCTGTTTGCCAAGGTTCTCCAAGGGCTTGTGTGTGCTTTCCTCATGCTTCAAGTGGTGCCAATTCCAATTCTGGGCCCTTGGAGGTGGTTTTGTAGCAAAGAAGCCTGAAAATTCAAGCATCAACCTTCAGCACCTGTTTTTCCCACCGTAACCTTGCTGTGCGGTTGAAAAACCAATGCATTGCCGTGGTGCAGCCGAAAAATTAATGCAGCGTCTGCCGTGAGGCTGAAAAGATCACCCCAGCCCAAGTCCTGAGCACTGTGTCCTCAACATTCAAGATACCTGTTTTGACATCCAAAAATCAATGCAGCGCGTGTTTCACCGCTTCCGGATTTTCGACGTATCGCACCTGTGCGCCAAGTTCTTCATTGATGTAGCCCAGCAGTATGGAACCGCGGCTGTGTGTCCGGAAATCGATGCGTCACCTCCCCTCTCAGTAAAAAATTGACGCATCACCTCCCCTGTGCAACTGTAAGAAATTGACACATCACCTTCCCTGCAAGTAAGTAAATCAACACATCGCTTTGTTTTCCTGCGCCTCATCTCCCCTGCACCTGTTTTCGTCTTTGATTTTAATGCATCCCAGGTACTTTGTCATAAAAGTGACGCAGCCATCGTTTCCTATGGACTGAACTATTTTGAACCTTTTAAAAGTGATATCTTTGCTTGTGTATGTTGGCTTTTTGTCATTTTGGTCTTGTTTTATTCAGATGAAGATTGGTTATTTTACTTAACTGGTGTGGTGTTTATTAGTAATGTTTTCACTGTGTTATTTTGTGTTTACGTACAAAGGCTTTACACATTGCCTCTGAGATAAGCCTGACTGCTCATGCCAAGCTACCAAGTGGGTGACCAGGGATTATCTTGGGTGTGTAACTCCCTCACCCTGACTAGAATAAGGGTTCCTACGTAGATAGGGTGTAAGCCACTGCCAGCTAGAGACCCCCATTTCTAACAGTCAGCCACTATGCGCTAAGTCTCCCGACATTCTATTCCCTCTGCCCACCTAGGTTAAGCGTGAGTGCCATTCAGGAATGATCCGATAGGCATCTGTCAAGGATATTTGTCTTTTTGATGAGTCTAAGTTTGGACAGCGGCATTATTAAATACTTTGTCCTAGAAAAGAGTGTGTGAGCCCCATGAACCTTTGTTAATTAGGGTGTAAAAGATGCCAAGGATCACCTAGACCCTTGGTACTTGAAAAGTCGTCAAAACGAGAGGGACTCCTATGCATTGCATGGAGAGATATGTGACCTTCGAAAGATTGCTCTATAACGCCATTTAATTCCCCACCCACAACCAATTAACCCCTGAGGGCTTAGGCCAGCGCGTTCCTTGTTCTTTCCAGGAAGGCCGATGACAAGCTGGGAGCATGGATATATGTTCAGTATAGATCACAGTTTAGAATATAGGAGGCCGGAGATTGCAACAAATCTGCCTCACAGGTTGTGTTGTGTTTTGTTTGTAAGATGTGGGAGGGGAGGTGGCACTTAAGCAGTATAGCTACCACCCTGGAACCTAAATCTCATCAAATTATTGCTGCATGCTTTATGACTGACTTCTCTGCTGAGCCTCTGTGTTACATGAGCAGTAGCTTGCAGTATTAGCTGGCGGTGAAAGGAGTCTGGCTTGCCATTTGATATAAAGAAGTTTCTTCTACCAACACACATTCAGGAAGGTCTCTGAGAAACACCAGAAGTAGTTCCAAAGCATTGGGCATCTTCATACACACAATGCGCCCTCTAGCTTTCTAATGATGCAATCCAAGTGAGCATATGACAAGCCTTGGATCCTCTCAGTGGCAAGGTAATAATACAGTGCTACTACAGGTGTTGCTTTTTATGCCATTTCTCTTCGCTTTAGAGTGCTCCTGTACCCAGCTCAGCAGTCTTCTCATCTGCATCAGCTAAGAAGGTAGACCTTATTTAAGACCACGTTGGGATTTTAAGGCCTAAAATGTTTTTTGAAATTCCCAAATTAGCAGAGGAAGTGAAGGGCGTCCATAGATTGCATGTGCGAAAAGCGTCACATCATGTTGTAAAATGACGTTCCCGAAGCCAGTGTCGCACTTGTGAATCTCTTCCTGAGGTAGGATGAGGACCAGTCTACTAATGACACAGGCCGCTTGTAAACTGGGCATTATGCAGGTCATTGATCTAACAACTGACAGCATTTGTCCACAATTTCATCACTGTACCACTTCCTACTGGGAGCCAGTTTGAGTCACGTGATGTTAAACAGGAGGCTTGGGCAGAAGTCCAGTCTGAACTGGCCCTCATCTTGTATTTCAGAAACTGTTGCTTAGTATCGCCAGCGTGCGACCCAGTAGACCTACATGGCCAGAGGGGGAGAGACAGCCTGTGATAGTCTGTGTGTGAAAGACACCAAAAGAAGAGAGATAGTCAGAGAGAGTATGGTACACACCACGACGTATGTCTCTGCAGCCACGATTTTGATTCTTGGCTACTGGTGAATGAAGGTCGGCATCTTGCAGGGTGGTTTGAAAGTAAATTGTGTTGCCTTTAATAACCTTTTCCTGCAGCCGATGTGCTCCTTTCATCCTCCTCTTAATGTTTATAGGTTTCACCTGAAATGCTTTTTTCACCATTCATGAAGAAGAAACTGTATTCTACACTTACTCTAAGATGCTGTGGCTCACCCTCCTTCAGCTATTATCTTCTTTGTCTCTGGAATCTTCAGTCATTGACATTATACATTGTCAAACAGATCTTTGATTTGAGTATTTTAGCCTCGCCTTCTTTATATTGATTATAGGTGTTGGTTTATTCACCACTTCCATTTGCATGCATGAGACACTATTTTACAACTAAAAAGTACACACTGTCATTACACAATACATTCTTTATCTCATTCATGCACTGTCTACACAAAGCAATCCCATTTTAATTGTTGTACACTGCAGCCTGCTTCAATTCCTTCTAACTGCACTCAAGTGTGTGTGTGTGTCACACTTACTGGCTTTGCCAGTACTTGTTTGTTTTATTGTCCTGCATTCTGACCTGCCTTGTAGTACGGGACCTTGAAGCCTCTAACCGAGACCAAGTTCTATCAAGGGTGGTAGAGGCAATTGTAGAGCAGATGGCACTGAGAGGAGGTTTTTAGTCTGCGCACCTGAATATATGTTTCAAACCAAGGTACTTTTTCTTGGGTACCCATTTTAACACAAGGAATTTAACCGGAACCAGAATGCAAGGGGCTAAATTCATGTGGTATGGTAAAATCATACCGAAGTGACCCAGTGATAGCCAGGAGGGTTTTTGCCCTTTGTAATATAATTGTTACATGGAATCTATGTGGCAGTAAAATATTTTCCAATGTCACTAGTGCTGTATTGTGGTGATATATTAGAATTTGACACTAAATTGCCTACTAGGGAGGGATATTGTATCAAATAGGAGAGGAACGCCAAACAAGGCCACTTCAGTACTATCCGTTGACTGAAAAAGGATCATATCAAATAAGGTTGTCCTTAATAGAAGTATATTTCCGAGAATGCAATGTGAATTTAGCTTGCCACTACTTATGGACTTTTAATATATATATATATATATATATATATATATATATATATATATATATATATATATATATATATTACCTACTGGCGGTCGCCAGTAGGTATATATAGTTAGGATTTTTTCTCTATGGGTTTTTTGAAAATTCTATGTCTAATAACTTTGGCGTTTGTGGACGGAATTGGCTGAAATTTTCAGGAAAATGGCACATTTTGTTTCTGAGCAGCTCCTGAAAATTGGGGGGGGGTTCGTCCAGGGGGGGTCGAGAAAAAAGGGGGGTCCCAAAACGTGTTTTTAACATTGAGTTTTCCATAGGGCGGTTGGCCTCACTTTTAGCCCGAACGGCTGAATGGATTTGCACGAAACTTGGCAAAATTGTAGGGACTGGTAGCCCGATGTGCCTTTTGTAGGTCTCAATATATGTGCTCCAGTGGATTTTGAGAAATTAACGTTTAAAAAAAGATATATATCTGTAACAGCGGACCGGGCAGCGCTCCAGTTCGCGTACTTTTCGCGCAACGGAGCTTTGTGAAGCGAAGCTGATTGGTTCTCCGGCATCTGTCAACATTCCAAACAGTCCGTAGCGGCCGCCATCTTGTCTCTCGGTAGGATCGAGAGACAAGAGGAGGCGAAAGGGAAGGGGCAAATGACGATAAGGGGGCATAGTAGATCCTCCCTGACATCTTAGGTTTGATGTACCATTTTGCCAAGTTTGGTGTAATTCCGTTCAGCCATTCAGGCTGTAGACGTATCTAAATGTCAATAATCGAACGGCTGAATGGATTTGCACGAAACTTGGCAAAATATTGGTATACAACGTTTACAACGAAACTTTTACAACGCACTACCATTACAACGCAGGCATTACCACGCATACCATTACAACGCATTGCGCTGGGGGGCGCTCTAGGATAGGGAACAAGTTTAATTTTCTATCCAACACCTTCCCTAGTGTCCACGGGGACTGGAGTTGGAATAGAAAATTATACTTACCACTATCCAGCACCTCTAAGCGCTATGCGTTGTAAAGGTTTGCGATGTAAAAATCGCGTTGTAAAGGTATGCGTGGTAAAAGTATGCGTTGTAACGTCATACATCCCAAAATATTAGGGACTGGTAGCCCGATGTGCCTTTGCTAGGTCTCAATATATGTGCTCCAGTGGATTTTGAGAAATTAACGTTCAAAAAAAGATATATATCTGTAACAGCGCTCCGCTTCGCGTACTTTTCGCGTTACGGAGCTTTGCGAAGCTGATTGGTTCTCCGGCGTCTGTCAACATTCCAAACAGTCCGTAGCGGCCGCCATCTTGTCTCTCGGTAGGATCGAGAGACAAGAGGAGGCCAAAGCGAAGGGGGAAATGACCATAAGGGGGCATAGTAGATCCTTCCTGACCTCTTAGGTTTGATGTACCATTTTGCCAAGTTTGGTGTAATTCCGTTCAGCCATTCAGGCTGTAGACGTATGTAAATGTCCTATGGAAAATTGCATGGGGAAAACACATTTGAAAGTGTTGAAATTTAGAACCAATTAAAATGTTACTTTGGTTTTGTATTTGTGTGTGATGAAAGTAAATTGGTTATGTATATATGTCAAATGAGAGGAAACCACAGCCATTTTGTGATACTACTGTCTGAGGTACATTTGTGAGGAATTTTTGGTGGTGAATTTCTGGTGTTTGATTTACACAGTACTAACACTTCTCCTACTTTTAAAAAGGTGAGTTGTTAATTTGTAAGGGGAACTATGTTGTACACTTGAAGATAATTTGAAAAATGTTTTCTGTTATTTATTTGCAGTCCTTTCTGTTATACTAAATACTTGATAAAGTTAGTTTTATATTATGTAGTACTAAAAATTATAAATGAAAGTGATTATTTTTTTCTGCAATTTACAGCAAGCAATTTCAAAATAAAATGGCTCACAATGAAGAGACCGTGGCAATTTCTTTTGAATTGTCCACTACATTGATTGAAATTGAGAGCACCAATAATGAAATATTGTTACATGGAGGAGATGACTTGTATGATTCTATTAGATTGATTGAAATGGACAGCACCAATAATGAAATATTGTCACAAGGAGGAGATGACTTGAATGATTCCACTACATTGATTGAAATTGAGAGCACCAATAATGAAATATTGTCACAAGGAGGAGATGACTTGTATGATTCCATTAGATTGATTGAAATGGACAGCACCAATAATGAAATATTGTCACAAGGAGGAGATGACTTGAATGATTCCACTACATTGATTGAAATTGAGAGCACCAATAATGAAATATTGTCACGAGGAGATGACTTGAATGATTCCACTACATTGATTGAAATTGAGAGCACCAATAATGAAATATTGTCACAAGGAGGAGATGACTTGAATGATTCCACTACATTGATTGAAATTGACAGCACCAATAATGAAATATTGTCACAAGGAGGAGATGACTTGAATGATTTTTTTGATCAATCTGTTGATGGCGAATTTATCGAATGTTTGGAGACCATAGAGTTACAAGAATCATCATTGCAGACTTTTCATGAGGAAATTGCTGATGAGGACATGTTACTAGTTCTTTCAAATTTAGAAAATTCTGAAGAATAAATTTATATTTAGAAATCAAAAATTGTTTGAGACATTATTCATTTTTATTTTTAATTTATGAGGTTGTAGCGAAGTGATTGTAGTATAAAATGAGACTTATAGTATAGAGTGCAACATTTTTATGTTACATGGTAAGTTTACTCATATTTACTTCCCTTCTGCCACTATATTATCTCCAATGTGTATTTGACATCTCTTCTTCATCTCCGGCCTCCTTTCTCTCACTGTGTGTCTCCGATGCATCTTATCGCTGCTATTTTGTGTAATTACAGAAGAGAGTAAAATAAAATAGTTCGGAACGTGAAAAGGGGGCAAAGTAGAGTACCCCTCACCCCGTAGGCCTTTTCAGGCGGTCCCAAAAGGATCAGTTTCTGCTTTCCTGAGAGATTATGGTATGAGTTCCATATACC
The DNA here is from genome assembly GCF_964261635.1 of Lissotriton helveticus. Lineage (NCBI taxonomy): Eukaryota > Metazoa > Chordata > Amphibia > Caudata > Salamandridae > Lissotriton > Lissotriton helveticus. The sequence goes on from NC_136067.1 coordinate 1,499,498,526, forward strand.
ACAATAATTTGCATTACAACATGCAAGATATCTATCTCCTATTACCAACTTTTGGAGATATTCGCGCTAAGCGCGAATATCTCAAAAAAGTTATACCTGCCCTGAGCAGTTCTTAGCCATGTTATCCAATGGGAGGTGGATAACATGGCTAAGAGCATTAGCTCGGTAATGCATGAATATCGCGGACTTTTTAGCGATATTCATGCATTGCGGCCGTTTTTTATCGCATTTGCGATAAACCTTGATAATAGCAAGGTTTATCTTCGATAATTTCTGACGATGCTTAGCGGTAAAAAATTTGTTGGTAAGCATCGTTAGCGATAAATATCGCTTAACTTTGGTAATATGCACCAACGTCTGTTAACGTTCGATTCGAAGGAAATGAGGAAGTGTTGAAAAACATTGTTTGCGCCATCTTGCCTTTTTTGAAATGCCACACTTTTGTCGTGCACGGCAGCCATTTTAGATGCCTTGACCAGACCCACTCTCTGCACGCTGTCGATTCGTAGCACGGCTCCCCACCCTCGCAAGCATCTTCCCCAGGCACTGGTCACCCCCGCTCTCTGTCTAATGCATAGGCAATAAACCTCCCCCCATCTGCGCTGCTCTTCCCTGAGAATCACACTCTGTGACCGCCCGACACCTCCCTTTCGCCCTATTCACTACCGCACCCTCTGACACTCCTCTTCCTCTGTGTCCGATTGTCCAGGCTATCAGCTAGCCCTGCAGATGTAGTTTATGGCTCCAGCTGTAAAGAATCACCCCTCTTTAAAGGAGTTATAGTAGATCAAGGCCCACACCCGATGAGATCCGTCACACCACACGTGTTCCTACTATCTGAAAACCATCCTGTATTGTGATTGTGGAGGGGACCGAGCCTGAAGCGGAAGATTCCAGGAATGACTCTTTGTACATCAAAGGTTTTACAATTATGTGTCACATTAAAAATATATAGCACTCCAACAAAGTAGTAGGAATATAAAACTTTAATAACATATAAATATATACAACAAAACAAAAACAGTAAAAACATTTAAACAACGAAGAGACCGTGGCAATTTCTTTTGAATTCCTGATGAGGACATGTTACTAGTTCTTTCAAATTATGAAAATTCAGAAGATGTTGCCTGGGGGTGGGTCGTCAGTAGCAGTCTGTTGTGCGAATAGTTCCAAGGCAGCAGAACGCGCTGAAATCTAGATGGCACGAAAGTGATGTCTAGTAAGTTGCCGCCCAGCAAATAACGGCGTGGGGCGCCGCGGGGGTGAGTGAGTCCAGTAGGCACCACAGCTATTCTTACCGGCATTGCAGAATTACTGCTGGGGACAATGCCTGTGCTGTAGCAGGGTCACAGCAGAAACAAAAAGGATTCTGTTGAAGATGTTGTTGGTTTTCAATTTGAAAACAGTTCTGGTGTCAACTGCTATGCTAATGTAGTGGTTAATGTTTTGTTTTCTCTAGAAAATGTAAAAGAGGGGGAGGCAGTCCAAAGTTCCGTTAAAAGGGCAAAGGAAAGGATCGGTGGTTTGAACTATCAGTCAAAAAGGGGAGGGGGTGCAACAATTTTTCCTACCGGGTCACACTGTGCTTTCACCGGAACTGAGGTCTGCAGGATTCTAGTAATTCAAAGTGAGGCTGGCGCCAGCATGGGAGCGCCGACGTCCCGCGGATACAGTTTCGTCACTCCACGGGCGATTATGGCAGTCATTCCCCATCGGGGGTGTCTGCGGGGGTCGGAGACTCCCGCGGCTCCTGTAGAATCTTCAAGGTCGTGGAGGACTACGGTGGTGGAGTCAACCAGTGACCGGGCCATTTCTTTATGCTGGGCCCGCTCTTGCCAGGTCGACCGCCATTTTGAGAGTTCGGTAGCTACTGGCGATCGCGGGGTCAAATGAGCGGACGGGCTCCACCCTGCCGGGCGAGACGTTGCAGCATCGCCACAGTGGAAGAACCCTTTTCCGGGCGCTTGGAGCGCCGAGGGTGCAGGTGGGAAGCCTCCACTGGGGAGGCGGGAGAGGCCTGTTCGCATCGTCTCTCCCTCCCAGTGCACCCCACGGCGTCTCGCTTGAGATTTGTTATGGCCGGACCAGGCGATGAGGATGAGGGGGGGGGGGTCGGAGGCATGTGCAAGACATCCCCCCCCAGTGTTGTCGCAGCCATTATTCAAGAGAGAAGTGTCCCGTCCGTCTTCGGGCCGGGCTTCCGGTGGATGTCGGCCGGACGCCCCTGGCTCTGGCCCCATGAACGGGTTTCTTGGTTTATCGGCTGCAGCCGGATCTCGTCGGCCTCGGCCCCCCGACCGTTGGTGGCCGGACCGGAAGAGCATGTGGCGGGACTACCTGCAACTCTCAAGGGCCACCGCGGCCGGACTGGGAGAGAGAGGGGAGGGTCGAGGAGACATTCCCCCCCCCTGAAACTCTTCAGCGTTGTAAAGGCAATCCCCTGGCCGGGTCCCGCTGGCCTCGGCCTCTCCTCCGGCTACACCCTACGTTAGGATCTCCTGGCCGAGGCGTGGCAGCAGGATCCGCCTTATATGGGCTGCTCCCGGCTGGGCGTAGCCGCAACCCTGCCCCACCTTGGAAGTTTCCAGAGTGGGGGCGGATGTTCTACTGACTTGCATTTTCCCTAGTCTATCGATTTTTTTGGCGTGGCAGGCGGTGGGACAGCGAGGGGTGATTTGGTTTCTCTTACTGTTTTTCTGGTCTCTCACCACTGGCATATTTCTAACGTTTTCTTGTTTCTAGGACATTAATAGGTTTTATCATTACGTTATGTTATCGTTTCTTTGTTCGTTGTTTAATAAAAGTTTATGTTCATCAGTGGCCTACTGATTTTCGTTTTCCTATTCTTTTCTTTCCAGGTTGTTTCATGCTAAAGTTTCTGTTAACAGGATACAGTGATCACTTCGTTATTATTGCATATGTCCTTTTCACTAGGGGTGCTCTCTGGTCGGGCCAGATGACGTATCTCTAGTAAATGGTCCGGGTGAAACAGGTGCATCAATCAGTGGGGAGTAGATAGGCATGACAGATTACAACGGGGGAGAAAGGTCCGCATTACGTACCCTTTCACTATTTGCAAAGATTTTCCTACGTATATTTGCAAACAGGGAATACCTCCAAAAAGAACCAATTCCCAAACAGTCAATGTTTGGGGAAACAATCAATCAATGAGGAACGAAATAGGCACGACGTGTTAAAGGTTTGCGTTACCTACCCTTCACTATCTGCAAAGGGAGAGAGAATATTCCTATTCTTCCTCGTTTGCAGGCAGAGAAGATTCTTAAGAGAACCAACTTCGAACAATTCAATGCTCGATTCAAACAATCAACAAGGGGTACTGTGAACACAAATGAACGCCGCTTATGTACATACACATTGGTATTATCAACAGGTTGTTCCTAATGTTTCTATTTTAGGGAGGTCAAAAAGAGATCCCATTAGTGGCCTACTGATTTTGCTCGATTCCTTTTCTTTTTTTACACGATTTTTCGCTATCTGCAAAGACTAAACAGAGTATTGCGACTGTGCTTGTTTGTAAATAGAGAATGAACCAAAGAGAACAATCAATCAAATGGAGAGAGAAGCAGGCACGACGGATTACAACGGGGGCAAAGGCCTGCGTTAACTACCTTTCACTATCTGCAAAGAGAGAGTACTCCTAATAGAAATGAGGGGTGGGGGGCAGCATTCAAAGCAGATCAGTGTGCATAAACACGAAAATGTTTTTACTTACCACGTACTTGACATTCGACAGCTTATGATATTTGCTATTAAAAAACCATTGAAATTCACTGAAAAAAACATAGGTTATAGACCATATATAGTTAGGAATTAGCATTTACAAGACCTTGAAAATTCACTGAAAAAACCATAGGTTATAGACCATATATAGTTAGGAATTAGCATTTAAAAAACCTTATTTTACTCACACAAAACCATTGAAATTCCATATATAGTTAGTTGCACTAACTATATATCGCGCACCCGCAATCCACTGCTGATAAAGTCACATATTACATCATTCATGACATGGTCAGTGACATCACTGATGACATCACTGATGACATCTCAAATGACATCACTGATGACATCACTGATGACAACATCCAGTGACTGTATGTTTCTGTAAAGTTAAAATATGTCTTACATATTGAAGAATGAGTGGATGTATAAGTGTCTGGATGAAGGATTTAGTAAGTGCGTGACTGACTGTATGAGTGAGTGATTAAATGTGTCTCACTGAATGCATAGGTTAGTGACTAAACTGTCTTAATTTGTGCATCATTATGTCTGTTGTGATGTAAACTGCTGCATGTGTTGATCATTAGCTATACGAGAGGCTATATGTGTAATTAATTGGTTGCCCAAGTATTTCTATGGGAGATTGAGTTTGTGTGGGGGTGGCTGGAAGGTGTGTGACTCTGTGCATAGATGTGTGAGCAGTTTATTCACTAGGTGTATGAGTTCAAGAGTGCATGTGGAAACAGCTACATGGGCAGTTGACTGTGTGCATGAGTGTATTGATGAGTGAATGGATATCTCAATGCTACATGTCATAGTAAGTACATATGTAAAACACAGTACATGTGAGAGTTGGCATATATAAATAACTGTGCATGAGAGCCACTGAATGAGTGAGTGGTTGTATCGATCATTGTGAACTTGTATCAGGGATTGTATAAGAGAGTAAATATGTGTTAGTATATGTTTCAATAAGTAAGGTGTGTATAACTGTATAGTTGAAGAAATGGAGGTGAGATTGTTTCTTTGCATGACTGACTGGGTGTGTGAGTAACTCCATGGATGAGTGGCAGTGTGTGAGTGTCTGTATACACTGAGTGTATCTAAGGTTATATTAGAGTCTGAAGAGGTTTATCGTATTAGCACAACAATGATGTCAAATGAGACGTCATCAGTGATGTCATCAGTGATGTCATTTGAGATGTCATCAGTGATGTCATCAGTGATGTCACTGACCATGTCATGAATGATGTAATATGTGACATGATCAGCAGTGGATTGCGGGTGCGCGATATATAGTTAGTGCAACTAACTATATATGGAATTTCAATGGTTTTGTGTGAGTAAAATAAGGTTTTTTAAATGCTAATTCCTAACTATATATGGTCTATAACCTATGGTTTTTTCAGTGAATTTTCAAGGTTTTGTAAATGCTAATTCCTAACTATATATGGTCTATAACCTATGGTTTTTTCAGTGAATATATATATATATATACATGTCTATGTATATATATATATATATATATATATATATATATATATATATATATATATATATATATATATATATATATATATATATATATATATATATATATATATATATATATGAACAAAGAAGGATTGCTTTTTAGGTTTGGGAAAGACCTTTTGCTTGAAATGCGCCCCCTGTTTTTATGTGTCCAAAATGATGTCCTTTTTTCCCCCTTGTAGTATTACTTATTGGTTTGAGTATTTGTTATTTTTTGTTTTTAATTGTTTTTATTAAATTTAGTAAGAAATACAGAGGTACAAAAATATCCTAAATGTGAAACAATAATATTCAGAATAAGTAAAGGAAACAAAAGAAGAATGTGCAATACAGGGACATATAGGGACGATAAGGGTAGTAGGAAGAGGGGCAGTGGCGTAACGAAGCCTGAGGGGGCCCCTCTGCAAAGTACATGGAGGGGGCCCCTTAGGACCTACTCAGGGGCGCTCAGGCCAGGGTACTGTGCTGAGGGGGCCACTCCTGGAGCTCGGGCCCCCTCACTGCCTTTTTTACGCCACTGAGGAGGCGGAAGGAGAAAAGATCGGCGATAGGGATCGTAACATGACAGCTGGAAAGTAATAGTTTTCATACAATTACATAACTTAAAATGGCAAATGAGGCAATCATCAAAGTGCATCATGTTTCAGACAGCAGAACCGCCCACCAATAACAATCATCAGAGTGCGGGGAACATGTAAAGAAATCAGGAGTCCTGTAGCCAAAGGGCGCTTCAGCCCAACATGATATGTCAATTAAAAGATATCAATTGACAAGTGGGCTAGGTATCTCGTCAGGTGAGTTCGCACGCTGTGAGTGGTACGATATGTCCCTGGTGCGTTAGCAAGGAGGAGGAGCATAACAGTGAGTCTACAGGCTTGTAGCGGGTATATCTTTAACATGGCCCAATAATCCGATTAAAGGGTTACATTGAGCACGTTGTCCAGTTATTGTCTGGATGGTAGAAAAGACTTTCTCCCATAACTCTGCAACTTTAGGGCACATCCATGCCAGATGGAGGAAGGAGGCTTGTGTCACAGCACAACGGAGGCAGTTGGAGTCCGGGACAAGGCCTATCTTGAATAACTGAGCTGGGGTACGATATAAACGGTGCAAGAATGTTAAATGTATCGACCGCAGTCATAAGTTTGGTGAAAGAAGCTCCAGCTGCCCACAGCAGTATGACCACTGAGAATCTGTTAGGGAAACTTTTAACAAAATCAATTCCCCATTGCGTGCGGGCCCTTCGAGTCGCAACCAGAGAGGTATGCTGCATAGTGTTATACAGATGGGTTATTAATTTGCGAGAGGAGGGTGTGATGAGAATGTGTTCGAGTGCATGGAGTGTTGGTGGCTGGGCCGGAAAGGTATCCTGAATGGTTGGGCAAGTGGCCCTGGTTTGATAGTACAAGAAGATGTCCAGTGCAGTGGGCGGTGGTAAAATGTCAGTGGCGAAGGATTGCAAGAAGGCATTCCCTGGGTTCAGATCTGAAAATTAGGTGAGATTGTGTTGGCATACCTGAAGTATAGCTCCCTGTTCCTGCAACAGGGGGGGTCAGAGGGTTATGGCTTAAGGGTATTGGGGGTGCATGAAGGCAAGTCAGTTTAGTCCATCTCTTAATGGCGTCCGAGGCCCAGCGGATCCAATCCATGTGTCAACCTTGGCCCGTGGTACCTGGTTAAGGGCATATAGTGCTGTGGATAGGGGCCATGGGGCTGCCAGATCTGTCTCAACTGCGACGTGGGGTTGAAATGGTGTTGGGAGGTGGATCCAGTCATGTAAGAATTGTGCCTGGGTGCATAATGCGTATAGTAACATGTCAGGCACGCCTAGGTCCTTCGGAGTGAGAGACAGGGTAAGTACATCCCTGGAGTTGTGGGGTTGTCTGCCAGCCCAAACGAATGTAACTAAATCATAAGCAACACAGGAAATGGGCCGTGTGTGGGAGAGGGACATTTAGAAATAAACAAAGAAATTTGGGGAGGACCACCATTTTGGCAATGGCTATCCGGCCAGCCAATGAGAGTGGCAATTTTTTTTTCAAAACCGTGTTTATTAAGAGTTCAATCAAGATTCAGGACAGCCCTCCACAGTCAGGAGGAGACCGTCAACAACACGTACAGATAAAAGCATGGTAGTGAACTCAGAGTTTTGTAGAAACAAAGGGGGCACGCCCCAAATCCCCCCCGACCCACCCATCCCCAACAGTATCCCCCAACACCCCAAGAGTGGCAATTTTAACCAGATAGGGTTTCTGTCCTCTAGCCACTCGATCGCACAACCTTGATTGGCTGTAACCTCTTGACTAAGTCATATACCCAGTTAGCGGACTGCAGGGGATAGTCTGTGTGGAAGGCGTGTGTATTGTCAGTGATAGTCTGTGTGGAAGGGGTGTGTATTGTCAGTGAGGGGAAAAAGTATAGATTTAGTTTGGTTTATATGTATGCTGAAGAAGCTGCCAAAGCGAATCACATCCCTTGTGATTGGTGCAAGGTTTTCACCAGGGTTGCAAATGTATAGTGTGATTTCGTCAGCATACATTGAAACTATCAGTCCCCTCGATGTGAAACCTGTGCCCCGATTTATGTGATGTTGCCTGAGTCTGGTAGTGAGGGGTTCCATAATAAATCCAGAATGATCTGGTCTCACTATGTCCGGTAGTAGGGTTCACCAGAATTTTGGTAAAGATTTTATTGTCTGCGTTAATCAGTGATAACAGTCTGTAGGACTCCAACTTGGAAGCCGGCTTGTCCGACTTAAGGATTGCATAGATAACTTCCTCTCTGAGCATAGTGGTAAGTCCGACAAGCTCAGGTGCCTTGTCCCCTGGGAGTGAATTAATTGTCTGCGCAATTTCTTCTACGATGATAGGGAAGTCAAGGTATTTCCTAGTGTGCTCTGTCGAGCCAGAGCAGCTGGATTGTATCCAAGTACTCTGTTATGGTAGCCTGATTGGGTACTGGGGTGGCAGTGTATAACTTAGCATAGAATGTGTACATCATAGTCAGGAGACCCGTAGGGGTTTCCTGAAGTGTGGAATTTCATAGATTATGTATTGTTATTTAATGGCATTATGCTTTTAGGTGTTCTAACTTACTGATATAAATATAGTGAGGTCATGGTTTTCATGGCTGTTGTGCGAGATAAGGATTGCAGAGCTTTCCATAACTGGTAACGTTCAATGGTTTTGTCATACGGTTACTACTAATTAACTAACACTGTGCATTTGGGTAACATGAGCATCAAAAGTATGGGGGACTGAGTCCACTCACACCATCAGAATATGGTGACCTAATTCCAAGCTAGCTCATAGTTTACCATCTGGACCTCTAAACCTTACAAGGTATTGGATGGTGTCAGCAAACTAAGAACATAATTTTTTTTAAATACATTTTGTATTGGTTTTCTAAAAGAAGACACATTAAACAGCCCGGAGGGCATTACAAATGCCAAGAGGTGCAAACTAAATCCAGTGCAGCTAACACCACTTCTTACAGTCTTAAGGCCCATCATCTCATCCAGTGTTAATTTCCCCTGTCGGGTAGACAACTTCTACGCTCTTCCATCACCCGGCCTCCCTCCTCGTGCTAAGCATAGTATGTAACTCAGCGCGCCCCATCATGAAGAGCGTCTCATCAGGGTTCTTCGTATCATGGTCACCCGGCCCCCCCACCAACTCCCCGTAAAAACTCCTGCCGCCCGCACCACCCCAGGCATGCCGCTGTCTCATGAAAATTCCCATTCATGCACATCAGATGAATCCACCCTGCTCCATGCCCCCTTATGCCCCGAATCCTAGGGGATGATATCATGGAAAGGAGTAAAACAAGCCCTCAGCAAGCCCTTCCCAGGCCCTGCACCGATCAAAGGATTGTCAAGAACCTCCAAGCTCAGTCGCCCAGTGCAGCACCCCTCTCTTCAAGCGTACCATAGGCGTCCTCGCTCGGGTGTTTCACTAGATCCACCAATGCCACCCATGCTAGCGCCATTTGTAAATGTAAATGTAAATGTGTGTATACTTGTAAAGCGCACTATCACCTGAAAGGTATCTTGGCGCTGTATACCGCTGTGGAACCCTTCCTGGCTTTCCCTGTGAGATGCCCCCTTACTGCGCACCTCCAAGGTGAGGCCAGGCATCCTAGCGCTTTCGGGGCCGTTGTCGAGATTAAGCAAGCTATTGCCCAGAGTTGCAGAGTGGGACCCATGATTAGAGTAGGCACCTAGACGAGAATTATCGAGTCCGTGGACATTGAGCCAAGACCCTGCCGCGTCGGGAATTGAACCCTGGTCCCGGGCCAGACCTCTGCCTCAGGGTCTGCCGCTCTAATCGGTGAGCCACACTTCTCCATTTCCATTGTCTTTTCATTCCCAATACGCTTAGCCATGTGTAGTCTGCAGTTCCCCTGACTCTCCGCCCATTTCACTAGTTCCCTATTCCATCGCAGCAGGTTGGGGCCATTTTTCGCTTTCCAATGAGTGGTGAGCTCCCTTTTTGCCAACACCAACCCCAGATCAATGAACTTACTAGTAACTTTGGTCATGGCAGTGTGCGGGAACCAATGTAACAAGCAACATCCAGGTGTCAAGACTATCTCTCTCTCCGTCACTGTCGCCAGTTCAGCCGTCACCCCTCCCCAATATTTTCCCAAATGTGGACATTCCCAAAACATGTGAAGAAACCCTGCTCCCTCCAGGTTACACCTCGGGCAGGTGGACGAGACCCCAAAATAATCATTAATTTTGCCCAGGGTTAAATATGCCCTATGTAATACATAGAAGTGAATTAACTGAAAGCGCAAATTCCTAGTGCTCGTCCAAGCCCGTTCTACGAGTTCTCCCCATGGTTTCTCCTCAATGGCCTCACCCAAGTCTGCTTCCCATTTAAGGTGTAAGGCTGTCAGGGGTTTTCGTAAGTCTTGCGTGATCCGCCTATAGAGGCAAGTAACCGCTTTAAAGCCCCCATTGCCATCACTACATATTGACAGGCCAAAAACGTATTAGGTTGCCATTTTCAAACAAATCTCAGATAGTAATGGTCCCTGCATACTCCCACAAGCGCAACTTGCACCAATTGCCCCCGTGGGGCAGCACCTCACACATCCATAATGGAATCTCAGGCGCATAAGGGGTTCGTATCGGCGCCCATCTAGCCAGGCGATTCCAACACTGCAGCACCGTTTGCAGGTCAGGGGGAATTGTTCTATCTCTCAGAGGCAATCACAGCAATACCAGAGACAGCAGATTCAAACTTGGGTCTGGCCCACCCAGGTCTTCCGCCTGCTGGAGTCGTCTCGCCACTCAATTCGTGAACCATTGGAGCTGCGCTGCGTGATAATAGGTCTCAAGGTCAGGTAAAGCAAAGCCCCCTTCCGCCCTAGGTCTCTGCATAGTCACAAGGGCCACTCTCCACCTCCCGTTGCCCCATAAGAACCCAGAAATCAATGTGTTGAGCTGTGCAAAGGTCTTGTGCGTGATCCAAATGGGGAGCGTCCCAAAGAAATTGAGAAGCCTGGGTAATTTAACCATCTTCACCAGTGCAATTCTACCTGCCACAGACAGTGGGAAAGTCCTCCAAAATTCAAAGCAGCTCTTAACACTGCGCACCGCCTGCCCTATGTTACCCTCCAGAAGATCCACAGGATTGTGATAAATCCGGGTCCCTAGAAAAGGCAAGCATCTAGTCTCCCACGGAACCCCCTCCGCCCTCTGTGAACCATCCCTACCAGGGCTGACAGGGAACAGGCACGATTTGGTCGAGATCACACGGAGCCCCGCAATCCTCCCTAACATACCTAGCAATTCCTTTGCTCCCCGGAGCGCATCTCCCGAGTTGGCCAGGAACAAAAGCCGGTCATCTGCATAGAGCGCTATATGCTGCAATTGCCCCTCCACTAGAAGCCCTTGATAGTACCGACCCGTCCTGGCATGGACAGCCATAGGCTCCATCGCCAGGGCAAACAACAAAGGGGACAGCGGGCATCCCTGCCTCGTCCCACCTTACAAGCATCAGAAATCAGTCCCCCCATTCTGAACCTGGCGGTGGAATTATTATACAAGATCGCCGTCCATTCCACAAAGCGGTTCCCCAAGCCGAACGCCCTCCAGACTTTAAAAAGGTACGGGCACTCCAGGCTATCAAAGTCCTTCTCAATATCGACTGTAAAGATACAGGCGTCTTCATTGCAAAAAGTATCCGCCCCCAGGATACGCAAGAGTTTACGAATGTTCATCGCTGTGTTTCGAGACAGAATAAATTCGGCCTGGTCCTCGTGAATTAAGGTTGGCATATGGGTCAGTAATCCAAGTTGAGCATGGCAAGTGGCCTGTAGGAGGTTGGATCCCAGGCAGGTTTGCCCGGGTTTCAGAAGGGGGACAATCACTGCCTCTCTCGTGGAGGCAGGGAGGGACCCCTCTCGCCATTATCTAATTCTATCAAGAGCGGGACCAGGGCATCCGCGTATTCAGAATAAAATTCCACTGGGAGCCCGTCAGTCCCCGGTGTTTTGTTCTTAGCCATGTGTTTGATGGTGCTGCGCACCTCCCGCGCCTCGATATCTCTGCCAAGTTCCTCTGCCGCCTCTTCCTCAATTTTGGAAAGTTCCACTTCAGTAAAAAAGCCCCCATCACTGGGATCCCCTGGGCAAAGCTTATTCTGGTAATGCACAGAGTAATACTGCAGAAATTGCCCATTAATGTTGCGCTGCCTATGGAATACTTCATCCCCTTGCCCCCTCAGCTCTAAAATCGACATCCCTCTATGCGCTGGGTTGGCCAGCCATGCCAGCAGCGCTCCAGATTTGTCCCTTTTGGCATGCGCCCGATCAGTGTAAGCCTTATAATCAAAACAGCGTAATTTTTCTATTAGTACCTCTAGGTCCTCGCGAGCCGCGAGGAGGTCATCCTGCTTATCAGGTCGTTCCGGTCTTTCTTTCTCTGCATCCCTAAGTCTATGTTCTGCTCCTTGTACATCCTGCAGCAATACCCTCCGCACTCCCACCACTTCCCCAATGCAACACCCTCTGATCACCGACTTAAAAGCATTCCATTCAACAAGTGGGCTCAACGCTGTCCCAGTATTGTTCCTAAAATAATCCTCAATCGCCGTGCCTATTGTCTCCTGGAACACTGGATCTTCCAGTGCCTCCGGCCTTAGTCACCAAGTGGGAATGGCAGGGCGACCCTGCACCCAATTCAGCGACACCAACAACGGATTATGATCTGATACTGTTCTAGCTAAATATTCGCTGTGCACGATCCCTCCATGCACGTCTGGGGAACAGAGAATCAAATCAAGGCGAACATGCAAGTCATGCAACGGAGAAAAATAAGAGTAGTCCCTAACCCCTGGGTGATGAGCCCGCCAAGAGTCCGTCAGTCCCCTTTGTTGCTGCAAGGCCCGTCTCGTCGCTGCCATTCTGTGCACTGGTACAAAAGGGGGTGGTGATGGACGGAGCATCTGAAACAATCAAACACTCACACCCAGTCAAAAGATCTGGGTTTAATCCATCACCGTTCTTTAGCTCACTCTGCCACCCCAGTTCAGACATGGCTATATGCAAATCAGTCTGACCCTGTGCCTCATGGGAACAGTCCAGCCCGAACTGCCAAGCCATGTCTTCCCTGGACCGGAAACAAGCTTCCGGGGACCGATTCTGGCATTACAGCCGTCTTCAGCCCGGCTTGCTTGAATCCAGTGGCAAAGTGAGCAAGGGACTCAAGTCTGCGCATACCCTGCCACACTTATGGCGGCCAAAAGCGGTACAAAAGGGGGTGGTGATGGACGGAGCATCTGAATCAATCAAACACTCACACCCAGTCAAAAGATCTGGGTTTAATCCATCACCGTTCTTTATCTCACTCTGCCACCCCAGTTCAGACATGGCTATATGCAAATCCGTCTGACCTTGTGCCTCATGGGAACAGTCCAGCCCGAACTGCCAAGCCATGTCTTCCCTGGACCGGAAACAAGCTTCCGGGGACCGGTTTCTGGCATTACAGCCGTCTTCAGCCCGGCTTGCTTGAATCCAGTGGCAAAGTGAGCAAGGGACTCACGTCTGAGCATACCCTGCCACACTTATGGCGGCCAAAAGTGGTACAAAAGGGGGTGGTGATGGACGGAGCATCTGAATCAATCAAACACTCACACCCAGTCAAAAGATCTGGGTTTAATCCATCACCGTTCTTTAGCTCACTCTGCCACCCCAGTTCAGACATGGCTATATGCAAATCAGTCTGACCCTGTGCCTCATGGGAACAGTCCAGCCCAAACTGCCAAGCCATGTCTTCCCTGGACTGGAAACAAGCTTCCGGGGACCGGTTTCTGGCATTCCAGCCGTCTTCAGCCCGGCTTGCTTGAATCCGGTGGCAAAGTGAGCAAGGGACTCACGTCTGAGCATACCCTGCCACACTTATGGTGGCCAAAAGCGGTACAAAAGGGGGTGGTCCATCACCACCCCCTTTTGTACCAATTCTGTGCACTGGGGCATTTACAAGAGGAGGGTGAGAGCGATCTAGGTCAACATCTGCGATACAGTTGAAGTCACCCCCCAATAACACCGACCCCGTCAACATGGCCGCCAGCTTCTCTGACAGACTCACAAAAAATGCAGCTTGATCTATGTTGGGGCATATAGACTCCCCAATACAATGTCCTTACCGTCAAGGCGCCCCGCCACCACCACATACCTGCCGTCTGGATCAATCAGCTGCCCAGTGCTCTGAAATGGAACAACAGCTCATACCCAAATCAATGTGCCCCTAGCAAATGCCGAATACGCTGTGCAAAACACCTGCCCCCACTATCTACGCTGTAATGCCACCCCCTCCTGCTTTGTTAGATGTGTCTCCTGTAACAGGGCAATCTGCACCACTCTCCTCACAAGGTAAGCGTGTATCTTCTGGCGACGAGTCATAGTGTGCATCCCCCTAACGTTCCAGGACATACACTTAATACCTACGGTGGATCCCATAGTGCGTCCCTCAGTGTTCCTCCATCATGACCACCCAGCGGCATGCCTGACCCCAATAAAACCCCCCTCACCCACTTGAACTCCCCAACTCCCTCTCCCCGGGACACGTACAATCGAACTAGCTCCCATCGAAACTAGTGCAACAAACATCTACTCACGGAATGTGGTGAAGTGTGTGCTGGCCCCATAGGATCCAGAGCCCCCCTGCCACCCCCGCTCACAAAAAAACATGGGAACCCTCAACAGCAGCTCGTTTCTGGTGCCATCATCTCTCCTCCCCCAAAGGGGAACTCTCTCTTATCTGAACCGGAAACGATTAGATTACAAAATCCTGGTTGCTCATTACAAGTGATCCCTTCCCCCATTGATTTTTTGATATTGAAACTAAGGAAGTTGAAAGGGTCACAGACTTTTCCTTCTCCCCCTTTGTGATATAAAAATAACTCTCTCAGCAACCAGTCCCCACTATCAGCATGGACCTACCTCACCAAGCTGTAGGCTCCCATTTCACGCAATTAAGTCGGCCATTTGAGGTGTGACCTCAGGAAGTTCCCGTTCATTCTGCTAGGAGGAGAAGTCTCAGATCTGCCTGTGCCATGCCCAGTAACAGTGGAGGTCAGGCTAGTTTCACCCCGGCTGATCCGGGAACCGCTTGCACAGCTCTATCTCTCTCAAGTTGGTGTCCGGCAAGGCAGGGGTCCTCGGTGAACCCAGAGGTGCTGGTGACCCCCGCTCTGCAGCGCTTGTTAGAGAAGCATTTCTGGTTACTGTCTATCGCGTCTCCAGCCACTGCCACGTGTCCTGCGGAGTAGTAAAGAAGTGTGTGTCGTTCCTGTCTCCAACCGTAGGCGTGCGGGGAACAGCATGGCGTATGGCATCTACAACTGTCGAAGTTTCCGCTTGATTTCTAGGAAAGAAGCGCACTGCCTCTGCACCTCCCTGGTGAAGTCTAGAAAAATCATCACCCTAGCATTCCCGATGTGAAGATTCTGCTTCCCCCGAGCCTATTGCAGTATATGGTCTCTGTCACGGTAATGGAGTAAGCTCACCACCATCGGCCGCGGGAGCGCCCCTGGTCTAGGGGGTCTAGCTGGGACCCTGTGAACGCGTTCAAGTGCAAAGAAGGGGAGAGCCCCTCCGGGGCCACCTCTGCCCTAAGCCAGGCCTCCATGTACTGGACAGCGTCATCTCCTTCCTCCCGCTCCAGGACCCCCACTATGTGCAGGTTGTTCCTGCAAGAGCGTCCTTCGCTGTCCTCTGCCCTTGCCTCCAAGACCCTGACCTTGTCCTCCACCAGTCTCAGGGAACGCTGTAAAGTAAAGATTGCGTCCGGGACGTCCTCCATGGTCTTCTTGTTAGCTTTCACCAGCTCTTTGAGTTTTCAGTGGTCGTCCTTTAACAGATCCACCCCTATAGCGTCAATGTGGCTATCTTAGGCCTCTCTCGAGGAGGTGATGGCCTGCATTATGTCCGCCAGTGTGGGGCCCCCCAGGGCCTCGTCCTTCCATTGTTCTGCCACCTCCTTCTCATCATCGGAGTGTTGTCCCGCTCTTTCCCCCTTCCACCGGTATACCCTTCCCATGATAGTGGGCTGCAGGGGGCCAAGCAGGCCTCCAAGGTGGTGAGCACAGGAGAGTCCGTGCGCCTACGATGCGCTCTGCAATGACGTAACCCTGTCCAGTTGGTTGCTCCTCTTGGGGCTCCGCAGCTGGGTCAGAATGCCGATCTAGTCCATGAACACATGAGAGGAGCGGGGCGTTGCACTGTTCTGTTTTTAGCTTAGAGGGTGAGGTGACATCTTCAATAAATTCTGTATTTTCTCCTCATGACTCTATTTTAATATCACTCACTATTGGCTTGTTGCACTGCTCTTAATTCCCAAGTGGTCATGGACCCAAAGAATGTGTAGTCTGTCCCTCTTCTCTTGGGTTTTCCTATTCTGATTCCATTGAGCGAATCCCTCTGTGGAAGTTTGGCTCTATGATCAAGAGACATATCATCCATATGGGTGGATAACCGGAAGATAAGACTGATCACCCTGATTATTTGATGGGAATCTAAGCTCCGCTCAATGATTTCCTTCTTCTATGACATCCCTTTTTTCTTTGCTTTTCTAATTCTGTTTGTAGCAGTTTAAGGCAGTTGGTGGCTTTAGGTCTAGTAGACCCCCAGTTCAGTTGGTTATTGTGCCAATGGTTAATGGAATAAAGCAAAATATTGTCAACAGCATAACTAGAATGGTGAACAGGTAAACAATTTAACCATTGTGCAGTTTGCATTGATTATTTGAATACATATAATTGTACTCCTACCTAGTGCTGCCTAGCCCAATAAGCCAAGGGTGTGCAGGTCTGCCTTACTTCTCAGGCTGGTGATTGAACTCAGCTGGACTAGAACTCAGGAATAGGGTGACCACAACAATCCATCAAAATGCTCCTCTGCCTAAATATCTACGCTATCGTACATAACTGCTGCACCATTGCCTTCATTTGTTTTTCATAATTTTCACGTTCAGTTTAAGACAAGATGTATTTGCCTTTTTCCAGAACAGTTTTTTACTTTAATACATTGTGTCTTTTTTTGTAGGCCGCGGACTACTTTCGAGGTTTTAAACAAGATCAGTAAAGAATGGGCGTCCCTTTCCAAGTATTATCAGGGCTGCTACAGAAAAGCGTAATTCACCCTCTTGCAGTTAAATCTGCTGTCTGTTCTCGCTGCTAAAGATGGACAAAATCTGTTGTACGCTTGCTGGATACTGCATATAGAGAATGTCGTTACAGCAGCACTCAATTATGAGAATACGCGGAAGCACTGTGAAAATTATTGCACCTGTAACTACTAATAACCCGTCATCATATCCGAGAAAATCGAGATCTGAAGTTCTTCCTAGTATCGCCGGGGTACCTTTGGGGGTCCAAAACAGTAGGGCGTCCGACAGCATGCCTGCCAAGAAAACAACCACGAGTGTTCCCATCAGAAAGACTCGCATCAGCGTATCCACTCAGGTAAAAACGTTCATCTTAATCTTCGCCTCCAACTTGTTCCAACAATAGAAATGCTCGCTTTTACCTTACTAGTTTCAAGCTGAAAACTTTTGGTGCACGTTTTAGAATTGGAATTTTTGTATGTGGGTTCCTGATTGGCTGTCAGTTATATTGAATTCTTCATTTTAGCCTAAAGTCATTTTTTCTAAGGAAACCCCAAGATAGACTTGCTTAGTTTGTGTTTGCTCCTTACAAATCCAGTGGATTTTTGGGTGGTTTGAGTATTGCCGGCAAAAGCACTTAATGGCTAAATTCACAAGTATGGCTGCAATCAGCTTCTGCCCTTGATAAATCGATTGATTATTTCATTTTGAATTGTTTTTGTTTTTAAGACGCAAAATACATTACACAACATAATTGTGATTTACAATATTTACATTATTGTGCACTCATCTTTTAGCACCATTCAAATGTATTTTATTTTTAATACAGCTCGAACTGATGAGGAAAATGAGTGTCTAGACATGCCACAGAGAAGCCAATTGAATAAAAGAGTAGGATAAAAGAGGGGGAGTTAAAGAAAGAAACCAAAATCTGATAAAGCCGGGATAGTGTGTAAACCACAGTTCTTCAAACTGTGGGGCGCGCCCCCCTATGGGGGGGCGTGGATGGGTTCCCATGGAGGCGCAAAGGCCTCTGCAAGCATGATGTAAATGAAGACACCTGGAAGTGCAGCGATGTTTATCTGCTGTATTTCCAGGCTGTCTTCATTTACTCAGAAGCCCTCAGAGTTGCCGTGGGGCCAGAGGTCAGTGGGGGCTCAGTGCATTAAGACTCCAGCACAACCGAATATTTCACAGGTCTTTAAAGACCATTTAAATACCTTCAGGAACTGGTTACTGAAGCTTAGTTTTTTTTCTTTTTCCTGGGCCCCGACTCTGCCTATTCCTTACAATTGTATTATAAATGCACTGCTGTAGGGAGGAAATGCATTTCATGAAAAGGAGTACAAAAAAGGGTTCCCAATAGAAAAAAAAAATGCCAGCCGTGTATGTTTAAAGAGCCTGCAGAGACCCTGCTTTGACACATGGGACCTGATGTAGGTCACCAAATACCGGTCAGTAACGGCCGAATTCGGCCGTTACCGACCGGTATTTGGTGATTGAGATGTAGGGGCCAATATTTTGCACAATCGGTAAATTTACCGATTCTGTAAAAAACCGAATCGGTAATTTTACCGATTCGGTAAATTCCAGATGTAGGTAGCACTGTTTACAGTGCTACAGGCCTTCAGGATTCGGTATTTTACCACCCAATCCTATTGGGTGATAAAATACCGAATACAGGTGTACATGCACATCTGTGCATGTACACCTGTGCCATGTGACACACAGACATGCCCTTAGGGCATGTATGTGTGCCAATTGGCACACATGCCTGTACTTGGGGTGCTAGAGGGTGTCAAAGTGACACCCCCTGCACGCTTGCAGGACTCGGTATTTACCGAATCGGTACATACCGATTCGGTATTTCCCATTGATTCCTATGGGCTGCAAGGCCCATAGGAATCAATGGGAAATAGCAATTTGGTATTTACAGATTCGGTAAATACCGACTTGTACAGAATCGGTAATTTTTTACCTACATCTGCCTGCTTCAGATTTACCGACTCTTAAATACCGAATCGGTATGAATTGGTATTTAAGAGTCTGTAAATCTGAATTACCTACATCGGGCCCTAAATATGGTCTTAAATAAAAAAGTATGTATTCATTTGTAAAGTGACTTTCTTTCTGTTCCTTTCATTTTCAGACATTAATCATTCAGGCAGCCCTAGAACACATTTAAAAGTGCTCTATATTTGCTTTTAAAAGAGCGCACAGATAAGTGCTGAAGGTGGATGTTTATTTTTGTAATGTCTGCAACATCAAAATAATGAGCTGGCAACCCTAATCAGAAGACTGAAGTTTGTTGCAGGATCAGCACATTATTTATTGCACCCTCGATTCCCTGATTAATTCCATAATAGCAATAGTTTAACTTATATCTGAAACCCTACACCACATCAATAACAAATAACATGCTGATTAACTTCAAGTGTCTGGGAATTCACCCTGCATTCAGACAACTCAGTGCTCATTCTCACCCTTCACTTTCACACTCACCCTGCACTCTCAGCACATAGTTAGGGTTTTCCCGCATTTGCCACATAATCCATCATCTGCAGCATAATTTGCAGATATAAAAATGAAGCAACACATGTTAAATCGCAGTGGAAGGCCCTTTCTAAAGGTAGACTGGCCACCTTTCTGTTGCTTATTGCTATATGTGGGTGTTAATGTGGTACTTATGAGGGGCAATAAAGGCCAGGACAATGTTAACAAGTGTAAAAATAGCAAAATAGTGCAGTAATGCTATCACAAAATATGAAGCATAATTTGCCTTTGCTTGCTGCAGAATTGTCAACCATGCTGCATAATTTGGCCTTCTCCAGCCGCATAATTCCAATTGCCCTGTTTATAGTGCTATGAGGTCCCAGACTGTAGCAGAAAGCACTGTGAATATGTAAGTCATTATTTTAAAACAGTATTTACATACTCTAAGCTAGGCTGCTGCAAAATGATGCAGTGATTGAGATAAAACAAGTTCTTACAAAATATACTTTTTAGTAATAAGTAATCAAACTGTATCTAATACAGACATTTTTGTAAGTGTCTCCACTATTCCAGATCCCAGCTGATAACTCCTTTACATTACATTTTAAAAAGAATAGATCTTTGCCACCATAAAGCTTTAAGCAGATCCACTGGAATTATTCAGCAGAAGAGGACAACATTATGTGGCAGGTTTGACTCAATTATGCGGCAAGAAAAGGTAAATTATGTGGCACAATGCGCCACATTGTGTGGTTAGCATTACTTCATTATTTTGTCATTTTAACTCACGGTAACGCTGTCAGGGGAAATATTTCACCTCATTAGTACCAGTTTAACACCCAAATACAGCAGAAAGCAACCACAAGATTACCAGTCAATCTTTGCAAAGGGCCTTCCACTGCTCCGGAACATGTTGCAAATGCACTAAACTGATAATTATGTGGAAAAAGCAGCTACTGCAGAAACTCATAATTCCAGTGGCCCTGTCTTTAAGTGACTCAATCAATTGATGGCTGGTAAGAAGGCCGGTTTCTTTTTTAACTTTCTGCACTACCGCCACACACTTTCAGGCACAGGCATCTCAAAGTAAGTATTAACCATTCAGGGGACTTTTTTTGTGAAAGCCGAGTCCATGGGATGGCAGGTAGAAGGCCAGAAGGGTAGCATTTAGATGCAGAGCCCTAATCCTCTCGATCCTTGGGGCCTCCCAGAAATGGTCTAGGAAAGCAGCAAGATTCAAAGATATTGTCAAAGGGAAGGCCCAGAATAAGGAGCACTGTATGCAGACTCATTTTTATGTTTACAAATGGCCAGAGACCGCTTCTTCAGAGAGATACCCCAAAGAAGGTGACAATATAAGTGTTCTGTAAACCATAATTGCGTGCAGAGTTTTACGTTTCTACATCCTCTATACTTATGTGTGCGGTGTGCTCTACAACTGGAGACTCTGCAGTCTGGCAGAGAACTCCGCACACATAAGTATAGGGAGTGCTGAGTTGTAAAACTTAACATGTAGTGTGAACTGCATTTTTGTAGTACGTGTTATAATACTACAAAAAGTACTACAAAGTGCAGTTTGAAGGTCAGATCCTTGGTGTCTGTGTATTTAGATTGAGTTCAAGGTGGGGCCCTCCTCCCTTGATGTTGTATTCCAGCTAACTTTTTGGCCCTGTTTGGCCTACCATGCCCACACTTAGGTACTTGCTGCAAGGCTGAGTCTTCTCAGAATCTGATCCAAAGGTACATTACCTCTCGTGGTGGAATGGTGAGGCTATGGTCACTTCATGTGTGCAAGTACTAACCCCAAATCATGACCCTCCCTGAGCCCTAAGAGGCTCTGCGAACCCCACCCCGGGGCCAAATACCTTACTATTTCAGGAGGGGGCAAGTGGCACACCTTCCAAAGCCCAAATGCCCCCCTGGGACGCTATCCCCCAAAGACACATTATAATTAAGGGAAAGGGGTGTGGCCACTTTTCCCTGGGACCAAATCCAACTTATTAGGGAAGGGGGTGCCCAGCCCACCTCACATGCCTTAATAGGTCCTGTGGACTCCACCCCACAGGGCTGAAACCTATTTAGAAGGAGAAGGAGCGCCCAGCCCCCTCCCTGAGCCTTATTAGTCACCTTAAAATGTGGCCCCAGGGGAGGGGGTCCCCTGGCCAAAGGAGGCTCAGGGAGAGGAGCTGCAGCCCCAACTCCCATTAATTATGTAATTCACACCCAGACATGGGGTCCCTGGAACCTTATCGGGATGGAGGAGGAGGGCCGTGTGGCCCCCTCCCCTTTTTTATTGTATTTGGCCCATGGTAATAGGGTCCTCGGGGCCTAATTACGCTTGGGGGGTACATGACCCATCCTCCTAGAATTTGTCCCAGGTGGATGAGGTCTCCAGGCTTGGGGGTGATTCATATTCCCCCATCCATTAATTATGCAATTTGGTCTCAGGGTGTGCGGTCCTTAGGACCTAATAAGGCTTGGGGAGGGTGCTGCCCCCCTCCCAGAGGTCCCCGTGGCCTAAATATGCTCAGGGGAGGAGCTATGTGCCCCCTCCCCTTATAAATTAGATTCTGCCCTGGGGGATGGGTCCATGTAATGTAATTTAATGTAATGTAAAAAATATTTATAAAGCGCAACTAACACCTAGCGGTTTCTTGGCACTCGAGCATGGGGAGACAGACATTCCGCAGGGCGAAAAGCGTTAATTGTAAGCATTACAAAACAAATGGGTTTTAAGAAGGGACCTGAAACGGGTATAGGGGGAGGCAAGTATTATACCTAAAGGGAGTGTATTCCAGAGGAAAGGGGCAAGGAATGAGAATCTCAGTCCTCCCTGTTTCTTACGTTTGAAAACCGGGACCTTGAGTAAGGCCAGATGGGAGGAACGGAGATTGCGGGAGGGGACATATGGGTGCAGTAGTGAAGAAATAAAAAACGGGCCCATACCGGCCAGGGACTTAAAGATAATACAACCTAATTTGAATTTACAGCGCTCAGAGACAGGGAGCCAGTGGAGGGATTTTAACAAAGGACGGACGTGTTGGTGCTTAGGCTGATGGTAGATAAAACGTGTGGCCTGATTCTGGACAAGTTGCAGCCTCTTCAGTTGATAGGCCGGAATGCCAACATAGAGGGAGTTGGCGTAGTCTATCCTAGAGATGACTAAAGCCAACAAGACCAAGGTGAGGGCCTCAGTGGTCAGGAAGCGGGCAATCTTACGAATTTTCCTTAGCTGAAAAAAACAGGAGGAGACTACCGCATTGATCTGGGGCTTCATCGTAAGGTCATTACTGATGATAACCCCCAGGCTTTTTGCTGAGTCGACTGGGCTGGGGGGGAGACCCAACCTCGCGGGCCAAAAGATGGATTTCCATGGGTTGGCAGCCCCCCCCGACAAGAACCAACTCTGTCTTGTCGGGGTTAAGTTTGAGGTGGTTCACCCCCATCCAGTCACTGATATGACAGAGGGTAGACTGAAAATTGTCGATGGACTGGTCCGAGGAGTTGATATCGAAGACCAGCTGGATGTCATCCGCGTAATTGAACGCGGTGACATTACTACCTCGCAGGGATCGAATAAGGGGGGTCAGGTATAAATTAAAAAGGAGAGGGGATAAGGAGGAACCCTGCGGGACGCCACATGTCAGCCCGACCCTGTCAGCAAAAAACTGAGAGAGCCGGTGTGAGAAGTTGGCCTGATATATGATGCTCACTAGTTCTAGTGATCACCTTGTATCAGTCCAAACAACCCTTATGGTGATTGGTTGTAAGTCAACCTTATAGACCAGCTATCCTAATGGTAGCATGGACAAAGCAGTCTTAGGCTAAACTCTTTTGGCATGTGAAGCCAGCTGTTTTACCACAATATAACCCCTTGAATACCAAATGAAAGGATACCACACAGGTTGTTATGAAAATAAACAATATATTTATTAATAACAAACACCTCTGAACTCTTTATGAGGTCAGAGGGCTAAGCACATGACAATCTCTTAGGAAAAATACGATAAGTTGCACAAAATTACAATGGTGCCCTAGGGGCACGGCAAACCATATACTAAGTAAATGGTTAAGGAAATCGATAGAAGGAATGGAGCTGTCCAGAGGCTGTAGGACCGCTGGGACTACGCTATCCTAACTTTAGGTAAGTAATAGGAGGAAACCACAAAAGCTCAGGTGCAGACCTGAGAAGGGAACAAGAGGCCAAAGGGGCTCTAGAAGTAGGTCAGCCTCCAGTTAAATCAATTATCACAAAAATAGACCACTTCTAGACAAATAATTACCAAGTAAATGTGGATTGTCCAGCAGTACTGGGGCATCTCACAAAAAGTGATGGACTGGCATCACACACCGCCTGGTGTCATGCTTCATCATCTGCCAGTCCTCGCCCTCCAGAAACCCCGTTTGGTGGAGGACGGGCATACACCTGGAGACAGGGATGCACTTTCTAAAGTGAGTGGGGGCCCTAAGGGGATAGTGAATTAAAAGGCCATCAAGAATTCCCCCATGAAACTTTATTTAGTAAGGGAACCCTGTGGAATTTAAAACCAAAGGTGCGGTGAATAAGAAAACAATCATTCAGTCACCGCCATGTGATTTTCCAAAAGACAAGAGGTCAACATGTTTCAGCCATAGTGTCCCAAAGGTACAGGGCTTTCGTCAGGACCAAATAAGGGGCTCCAGTCTTACCCTACTGTATAGGCAGTGCCACTCTGTGGATATGACCTATAGTCCTTGTCCACTCTAGAGGTCCAATGACCTGTAGAAATACAAAAAGAAGATAATTCGAAATATGTGTAAAGTAAATTCAAACATACTTGGTGAATGTGTGAGAAACTCAACTCCATAGGAGAGTTTAATTTCTACTATTTACAGGAAAGGACTTGAAATCAAGCCATACTGGCATTTTAATATTCTTACCCAATAGGTAGGAGCAATTTGCTCCATGGGAGGCGAGGGTCTGGGGGTACCCCGTGGTTGCACACGCTGAAAAAGAGGAGCGAACACAAGTATTCAAACTGTAATCCGTGTATAGACACGATCACAGTGTCAATGATAGTTGCATCTGGGCGTTACGATCGAGACTTACTGCATGTGGGTTGATTCCCCGCCGGATCACCTATGTCGTACCGCTCTCGATTCCTCCCCGGCGACAATGTGTAGTCCCGGGTTCGTAATTTATATAGTGTGGGTCATCAAGGGATGATGATGTACAGGTGAACCAGCAGGCATGATTGTGGGCGCCGTCAAATGACGCGCCGTTTCCTGAGTCTGCATCCAGCTCAGCCTAAAACAAGCCTGGTCGCGTTCTGGTGCCTGGGTGGGGGCATGGTCAGAAGGCGGCCAGTGTTTAGATGTACAGGTGAACCAGCAGGCATGATTGTGGGCGCCGTCTAATGACGCGCCGTTTCCTGAGTCTGCATTAGGCTCAGCCTAAAACGAGCCTGGTCGCGTTCTGGTGCCTGGGTGGAGGCGTGGTCAGAAGGCGGCCAGTGTTTAGGGAGCGTGGCGTTTAGTAAACACAAACAGGGTTCGGTTTACTATGAGGGCGTAGACAATTGTGCTCCCGAAGAAAAACCAGGGTTTTTTTGGATTATAAAAGGAGAGAACATTTTCAACCCTGTCCGTATGGGAGAGAAGTGATCACATGATGACTGAAGAGATCGCAAAGTGTAATGCGCTATCCTCGATGTCAGTATGGAGACAAAGAATGCTTTGTGGAACCGAGGAGATGTATTTCCATACAAATTGTGATATATTTGCGCCCCTATCTCTATATGGCTCCCTTCATTTGAAGCATTGTAATTTAAAATTTAAAATTTAAAACATAGCAGTTGAATTGCAACTGCCTGTATTGTCAGGTCACCTGAATTAACTGTGTCAGAGTGTTGTGAGCAAAATCTCAGATAACCTAGGGAGTCGTATGTAGAATGTTTAAGTATAGGTGATGTATTGTGAGCGCAACTCCAGGCAAGCTAAGGAGTTGAATGTAGAATGTTAAGCATACGTGGTGTGTTTAGATAGGTTTATCACAATGGATATACCGTTGGACATAGTAAAATAGCGGTTCAGTATTTTAACATAAATGGGACACTAGTATTTATAAGTGTGACGTCCACTGAAATGTAGACCAGAGCTAACTCAGCCTACAACCTTTGTTTTCAAGAATACAGACTTATTTCTTAAAAGGAGGCCAGTAGTGGCGTCGTCTCATCCTATTTAGGGGGTACTAGTGTTAGATAGTTGTGAAATATAGCACGTTACTGGTTCATTTGTAACCACGGAATATCATCGTTCAGGCCAGATCTAGATGTGTTAAGCCTGAACACCCATCGTTGTTCTCTTGTGTGGAGTGCATGAGTACGATTCGTGGTTCCATCGTTCATTACTTCAAGTACAGTCCATTTGAGATCTGAATCTGTATGGTTCTTTTCCAGGAAGTGTCTAGTGAGCTTGGTGTTGTCCTTTCGTCTTCTGAAGGTACTCCGGTGCTCACTGATCCGGATCTTGATCTTCCTTGTTGTCATGCCAATATATATTTTCTTGCATGGGCAGGTCAACATATATACCACATAGTCAGTATTACAATTGCTGAAGTTTTTTAGAATCCAAGGTCTGTCAGTACCTATATCCACCTCTTTCACAGCATCAGTAAATTGACATGCAACACAGCCACCACAAGGAAAATGACCCACTGGTCGTTGGTGGCCCCACAGCGTTCTTGGGTTGTCTCTCACCTGTGTGTTGTTTTTTGCATGTACAAGTTCGTCTTTGATGTTGCGACTCCGTTTGAAGGCAAACAATGGTTGTTCCCATTTCATCTGGCCTGAATTAAGAATATGCCATTTTTTTCGAATAATGTTCTGAATTCTGTTAGAGGCAGGAGTAAATGTAGTCACACAGACAGGTCTGTCCGTTTTCTCTTTCTGAGTAACCTCTAATAGAGATTCACGGTGATTGTTTCTAGCTCTTTTTTTAGCTTTGTTTATCAGTTTCTTTGGATAGTGTCTATCAAGCAATTTCTTCTCCAAGTCATTTGCTTGTATCACGAAGTCTGTTAGGTGTGAACAATTCCTGCGAATCCCGAGAAATTGGCCCACTGGAAGATTTTGTCTCAGGGCTTTAGGGTGGAAACTTTCGTATAGCAACAGACTGTTTTTGTCTGTAGGTTTATTGTGGACCTTAGTACGAATTCCTTCAGAAGTAAGACTGATGTCCAGGTCGAGGAAAATGGCATGTTTTTCTTCAATCTTATAGGTGAACCTCAGGTGAGGGTCAATTCCATTCACCCAATTCAGAAACAAGAGCGCTTCCTCTGTTGTGCCTTTCCATACTATGAAGATGTCATCTATGAACCTCTTCCACGTTTTCAGGTTCAAAGAGAAAGGATTGCTGTCAGTGAAGATGTTGTCCTCCTCGAATTGTCGGACATATAGGCACGCCAGACTAGGAGCAAATGTGCTCCCCATTGACGTGCCTTGTATCTGATGGTATATGACGTTATTAAATTCGAAGAAATTTTCTGTGAGGGCAATTTCAGCACACTGCATCACAAAATGTTGTGGTGTAACATAAGCCCATTCCTGTTCTAGTAGAATTTGTTCAACCACTTCGAGTGTTCGTCTCTGGGGGATGCTTGTATAAAGCGCTTCTATATCCATAGTGATAAAGATGTCTTCATCCTGATGAACTTCCATATCTTGTAAATGGCAGAGGACATCTTTGGTGTCTCGTAGATATGACCTAGATGTTTGAACTATAGGTTTCAAAAACCAGTCGCAGAACTGCGAAAGAGGTTCTAGCACCGAGTTAATACCCGATACTATCGGTCGGCCAGGTGGTGGTGATACAGGCTTGTGTATCTTTGGCAGGGTGTAAAATCTAGGCATCCTAGGGTCCTCCTTGATTAAGAATTCTGCCTCATTCCTTGTTATCCAATCGTTTGTGAGAGCTTCATGCACAATAATTTTGATCCTATTCAAAAGGATATTGGTTGGATCTCTCTGGTGGATTTCATAACTGTTACCATCTGCGAGAAGTCTCAGGCATTCATCTTGATACATGGTTGCATCCAATATGACCGTCGCTCCGCCTTTATCCGCGGGCTTTATTACAATCCCTTGGTTTTGTTTGAGATTTTGTAAGGCCAATCTTTCTCCTTTGTTGAGATTTTGAAATCCCTTCATGCCACTGAAATTAATCATTTCAATCTCAGTGAGGACAGCCTGTTCAAATGCTAGGACATTACATGGTATGCTTTGATTTGGGGGCGAAAAAGAGGACTTATTTCTAAGATTAGTGTGTCCATCTGCTTCAGTGCTGTTCGTACCTGAATCCCCAAAGAATGCCCTAAGTTTAATTTTGCGAAAAAACTGGTGTAACTCAGCTTGAAGATTAAAAGGGTCATTCTGTGGAGTGGGGACAAAACCCAAACCCTTTTGTAGGACAGATTCCTCATCATTAGAAAGTTGATGTTTACTCAAATTAACAATGTTGGTTATGTCCGGCTCGTCGAGGGGGCATTGCCCCTGCCTCTGCTCCTTGTTACTGCCCCTGTGGTTTCTTCCACGGGATCCTCCCAGTGTACTCTGGTACCCCTTCGTGGTTTTTGTTTGCCTCGTCCCCTCCCCCTGCCCCTGAATAAAAAAGGTTGGGGTCCTGTTGGAAAACCAAACCCTGGAGGGTAGTATGGTTGCTGCCAGAAGCCATATGGGTTCATAGGTGGTGCAAACATCTGCTGGTTAGGGTATTGTCCAGGTCGTTGTCCTTGGTGTGACGCTGATGCACCCCCATCATCGCTGCTACCGGAAGAGCTGCGATCGTCCCCGGAGCTAAAGGACCAGTTCTGTGGGGTAGGCCTGGCCCGCTGTTGTCTTTTGTTTGGTTGCGGTTCTGGTGCCTTGTCGTAATACTCATCGGTGGTATATGGATAAATTATATCCCTCTTAAATTTTAGGACATCCTTTCTGAGTTTGGTAATTTTTGATTGTGTTAGAAATTCACCATATTCAGAGTGATCTTTGTTAATGTCATCTAGCTTCTTTTTGAAGATTTTGATGTCAATACTGGTTTTGAGGGCATTCTCGCTTTGTTGGATCTCTATAAGTAAAGTGTCTGCCAGTTGTCTCGCAGTAGTGATTATTAGGACTAGCCAATCGTTAGTACATTTCCATGCAATTCCAGACCAATTAATGCGGAACTCTCTATTATTTAGAAAAAGTCTCGGTTCGTTGGTAACCACAAGGCCCATCGGTGCTGCATTCTTCCTGAGGTATTCAGTCATGAATGCCCCATGGAGGGCTGTGCGTATTTGTTCCTTTTTCTTTGATGTTAGAGTTTCCCACTCGTCCGAGTTTCTAACCGTGTTTGATACCACTGTTTCTGCTAGTAACGATGGTGTTCTCAAGATCTCTGCATATGCATCTTCATTGAATGCAAGTTCAGTCTCCATAGTGCAACCGGATGGATAACCAGAGAGTGCCTCCAGCAGAGTGATTATCGTATGTGGGAAGGTAATCAGTATTATTCCAATCCCTACTCTTTCTGTATGTAAAGAGATGTGCCCTGTGAATATGTTCCCGCAGCCAGACAGCCGCTCAATGTAGGAAACCACAAAAGCTCAGGTGCAGACCTGAGAAGGGAACAAGAGGCCAAAGGGGCTCTAGAAGTAGGTCAGCCTCCAGTTAAATCAATTATCACAAAAATAGACCACTTCTAGACAAATAATTACCAAGTAAATGTGGATTGTCCAGCAGTACTGGGGCATCTCACAAAAAGTGATGGACTGGCATCACACACCGCCTGGTGTCATGCTTCATCATCTGCCAGTCCTCGCCCTCCAGAAACCCCGTTTGGTGGAGGACGGGCATACTCCTGGAGACAGGGATGCACTTTCTAAAGTGAGTGGGGGCCCTAAGGGGATAGTGAATTAAAAGGCCATCAAGAATTCCCCCATGAAACTTTATTTAGTAAGGGAACCCTGTGGAATTTAAAACCAAAGGTGCGGTGAATAAGAAAACAATCATTCAGTCACCGCCATGTGATTTTCCAAAAGACAAGAGGTCAACATGTTTCAGCCATAGTGTCCCAAAGGTACAGGGCTTTCGTCAGGACCAAATAAGGGGCTCCAGTCTTACCCTACTGTATAGGCAGTGCCACTCTGTGGATATGACCTATAGTCCTTGTCCACTCTAGAGGTCCAATGACCTGTAGAAATACAAAAAGAAGATAATTCGAAATATGTGTAAAGTAAATTCAAACATACTTGGTGAATGTGTGAGAAACTCAACTCCATAGGAGAGTTTAATTTCTACTATTTACAGGAAAGGACTTGAAATCAAGCCATACTGGCATTTTAATATTCTTACCCAATAGGTAGGAGCAATTTGCTCCATGGGATGCCCACGGGACGCGGGTGCAGAGTGTGAACTCACACGCGGGATGCGTAACAACGTCTATGGACAGTACAGTTCAAGAAAAAGGTGAGTACGGAAGATCCTGACTGGTTAGGACTAAAACGACTGTGAATCTAGACACTAGGAGAGTCAAGCTACCCGTGAGCACCGAAATGCCCTTGTTACCTCACCCACGGGCTGCGGGTGCATAGGTGCGAAGTCGTGTCGGGTTTCTGCGTTGAAGTCAATGGAGCCTGAAAGAAAATATACTGCAGGCGACCAGGAGGAAAATGTCCGGTGTGATCCAAGGGTGGATCAGAGATGCTGAAGACCTGAAAGCAGAGGGGACAATGTTCACAGTCACTAGCCAGTGACTGGAGTGGAACCAGGAAAGAACCAGATGTCGTCGTCGCGATCAGGTGAAGAGTGGACGCTTGTCTCTGCAGCCACGTGGACCAGGAGGTGTCTTTGACGACCAGGATGGAGGCACGAGCTGTCCCACGCAGGCTCTCGCTGTCGGCGGTGTCGGATCCGGATTTGGAATCAACAGGCCTTGGCAAAGGCAACCCACGCGGTGAGTGGAAACAGCGTCTGGAGTGGACCAGGAGGGTCCGGGGTGCTCCTCTTTTGGAAGGGAGCAAGGGCCAGTCTGGAGCAACCAGACCAGCAGTGTAGTTTTCAAGGATCGTCGTCTAGGAGGCCACTAGCCAGCCGGCAAGTGACCAGACAACGCGTCGAGCAGCAAACAGGCAGAAGGGCCCCACGCAGATCTCGTGGATGCTGGAGGGCTGATCTTCGGTGCAGGGGCTGCTCGGGGCTGGGGCTTCTCAATCCCCAAAGCACTTGGTCGAGTTTACCTCAGAAGCCGTGCTGGAAGCGAAGTGCAGTTTCTCCAAGATGGCCGGTCCCACGTGTCTCGTCGCACCCACGGATCTCAGCTGTGCTGCAGATGTGAGTTGAGGTCGGAGAGGTCTGGGAATCCGGGTCTCGTCGGGCTCTGAAGTCTGGATCCTCGAGGGAAGACGACAAAGTGAAGCCGCTGGACGCTTGATGGTGCCTGCAGTTGCAGGGTGGACACTCCTTGCCCACAAGGGAGATTCTTCAGTCTTCTGTGGAGCAGAACGTCGAAGTCCAGAGTTTCTTCTTGTAAAAGTTGTTCAGGTTAATCTAATTTAGAATGGGACCAGCTCCTACCTTTATCCTGCTAAAGGGGGCTGTACTATGAATAGGTCCCTCCTATGGGTGGGACCAGGAAGAGGGGTGGTTACACCCCTATCCTTTGTCCGGTTTCGCGCCAGAGCTGGGGCAGGGATGCCCCAGCAACTGGTTTGAACCGGTGTATGCAGAGGGCACCTTGTGTGCCCCGGGCATGTCTCATTCCTTTCAGGCCGTCCTACCCAATACACAAAATCCTGTCTGGGGTGGTGCTAGCACCTCCCAAGGCAGGAAACCCTTTGTCTAAGCCTCCCTCGCTGGAAAGACTCCCAGCAGCAGGAGGTCAGACTTGTGTCTGTGGTGGCAGCATCCATTTTGTGATGCCAAGGCTCGAGTTAACTTTAACCGGGGTTCACAGTTACATACGTGTCGTGTCCCTCTAGAAGGGTGGAATGCTACCCCCGTCGCCAGAATTGGCGAGGGGGTAGTATTCCAATTCGTATGACACCTTACTCGACATGTTTTGATAATGTTATACCAGAGTTAGCATTCAACCGCGAGGATGATAATGCACTTAAGAGTATATGGTATAGCGTTATCATGGAACAGCTATTAGGACTTGGTTCCGCAAGCTGCAGACGGGCTCAGCTCATGCCAGAGCACCATCTCACATAATTCCAAGCACTCTGCCTTCAGGATTGATAAGGCCTGCCATAGGAGTGACTGATAGGAATATATGTGTCCATTTTGGGGTTAGATATAGGTAACTATATCTACAGCAAAGGGTGATTACACCACCTTGCCCCAGCTGTCTTACCAGCCAGTTGTGTCTGTTTATATGGCCAGCCAGGGGTGGCATAATACATGCTTCAGCCCCTGGTAGGCCCTGGGTACACCTATGCCCTGGGTACCTAAGGTACACTGTACAGGGACTGATAAGGTGGCCCAGTACCAATTGGTAAATGCACCTAAAGTACATGGATGTCAATTTAGAGAGAGAACAGCTAGGCTGTGGGTCTGATTAGCAGGCCCACAGCCAAGGAAAGTCGTAAACCAGTGAAGCAAAAAGCAAAAATCTGGGGTGACCATAGGATTGCAGACCCCACTCTCCTACATACCCCCCCCCCCCAAACTTAGGGACATTAAACTAACCTTGACCAGGTGAGTCTTCCTGTTCTAAGTGAAAATACCTGGAGAGACCATCTGCATTGCCATGGTCAGTCCCTGGTCTGTGCTCCACTGTAAAGTCCATCCCCTGTAGGGAAATGGACCACCTAAGAAGTTTGGGGTTTTCACCCTTCATCTGATTTAGCCATAAGAGGGGCTTATGGTCGGTCTGAATCTTGAAGTGAGTTCCAAACAAGTATGGCCTCAACTTCTTCAGGGCCCAAACCACAGCAAAGGCCTCCCTCTCAATAGCTGACCAATGTTTCTCTCTAGGGATTAGCCTTCTACTTATAAAAGCAAGGGGCTGGTCATGACCATCAATATTCAGTTGAGATAGAACAGCTCCCACACCCAACTCAGATGCATCTGTTTGGACATGAAGGTTTTGGAGTAGTCAGGACTCTTGAGAATAGGTGCAGTACACATGGCCTGCTTCAGGTCATCGAATGCCTTCTGACAGCTAACTGTCCACTGAACTTTCTTTGGCATTTTCTTGCTTGTCAAGTCATTAAGTGGTGTCACAATGGACCCCATCATTTTTGAAAAACTTCCTATAGTAACCAGACAGGCCCAAGAAAGCTCTGACCTTTGTCTGGGTGGTTGGAGGAGCCCAGTCCTTTATGGCCTGAATCTTGCTCTCCAAGGATTGAACCTGGCCTCCACCTACAAGGTGGCCCAGGTACACAACCTGACACTATCTGGCACTTGGTGGCCTTGATAGTGAGGCCTGCCTTTTGCAGGGCCTCCAAACCTTTCCTCAGGTGGATCAGGTGATCCTCCCAGGTGGAGATGAAGACAGCAATATCATCTAGATATGCTGCACAAAAGTCATCCAACCCAGTGAGGACTTGGTTCACCAACCTTTGAAAAGTGGCAGGTGCATTTTTCAAACCAGAGGGCTTCATCACAAATTGGTAATGACCTCCTGGGGTAGAAAATGCTGCTTTGGCCTTGGCATCCTCAGCTAACCTGATCTGCCAATAACCAGCTGTTAGGTCAAATGTACTCAAGAAAGTTGCAGAAGCCAACTTGTCTATGAGTTCATCTGCCCTAGGTATTGGATGGGCATCTGTCTTAGTGACAGCATTGAGACCCCTGTAGTCTACACAAAACCTCATCTCTCTCTTACCATCCTGGGTGTGAGGTTTTGGCACTAGAACTACAGGACTAGCCCAAGGGCTTTCTGAGGGTTCAATGACTCCCAATTCCAACATCTTTTGGACTTCTTTCTTTATGCAGTCCCTGACGTGGTCAGGTTGCCTGTAGATGTTACTCTTGACAGGCAGACAGTCACCAGTGTCCACCTCATGGGTGCACCAGTTTGTCTGACTGGGTGTCAGTGAGAACATTTGTCTAAAGGATTGAAAAACTTGTTTGCAATCCTCTTGTTGATGCTCAGAGAGGCTGTCCGAAAAGACTACACCATCAACTGACCCATCATCAGGGTTCTGAGTGAGCAGGTCTGGGAGAGGGTCACTCTCTTCCTCCTGTCCCTCATCTGTTGCCATGAGCAAGCCCATGTTTTCCCTGTCGACAAATGCCTTGAGCCTGTTAACATGAAGCACCCTGTGGGGGCTCCTGGGAGTTACAAGGTCCACCAGGTAGGTGACCTCTCCCTTTTGCTCAATAATGGTATGGGGTCCAGACCATCTGTCTTGGAGAGCTGCTGGGGCCACTGGCTCCAACACACACACCTTCTGTCCTGCATGATACACAGTTAGGACAGCCTTTTGGTCATGCCAAGCTTTTTGAAGTTCTTGGCTGGCCTCAAGGTTTTTGGATGCCTTCTCCATGTACTCTGCCATCCTGGAGCGGCGACCAAGTACATAGTCCACTATGTCAAGTTTAGGCTTTTTGAGAGGTAACTCCCATCCTTCCTTTACAAGACATAGGGGTCCTCTTACAGGATGCCCAAACAGAAGCTCAAAAGGGCTGTAGCCAACCCCCTTCTGTGGGACCTCTCTGTAAGCAAACAGGAGGCAGGGTAAAAGGATGTCCCATCTTCGCCTAAGCTTTTCAGGTAACCCTTTTATCATCCCTTTTAGGGTCTCCACAAGCCCTTTGCACTGTGGGTGATAGGGTGTGGTAAATTTGTAATTTACACCACACTCCTTCCACATTGCAGTCAAGTATCCTGACATGAAGTTGGCACCTCTGTCAGAGACAACCTCCTTAGGAAACCCCACTCTGGAGAAAACTCCAAGCAGGGCCCTGGCCACAACAGGAGCTGTAGTGGTCCTAATGGGAATAGCTTCTGGATAGCTGGTGGCATGATCCACTACCACCAGTATAAATCTGTGCCCAGATGCTGTTGGGGGTGCACTGGTCCAACAATGTTTATCCCCACTCTCTCAAAGGGTACCCCCACCACAGGTAGTGGTATAAGGGGGGCCTTTGTTATGCCACCTGATTTGCCACTTGCTTGACAGGTGACACATGAGCGACAAAACTCTTTGGTGTCTTCAGACATATGAGGCCAGTGAAAGTGTGGGGCAAGCCTGTCCCAAGTCTTGATCTGGCCTAAGTGACCTGCAAGGGGAATCTCATGGGCTAAGGTGAGAAGGAAACCTCTAAGAGACAAGGGGATGACCAGCCTCCTGGTAGCACCAGGCTTGGGGTCTCTTGCCTCAGAGTATAGGAGTCCATCTTCCCAATATACCTTATGGGCACCTGTAGCATTCCCTGCAGCCTCAGCAGCAGCCTGCTGTCTGAGGGTTCAAGGGAGGAACAGTCTAACTGTGCCTGTCTCAAGTCTGCCCTGGAAGGTCCCCCTGTCCCAAGAAACTCAACCTGTTCAGGTTCAAGCTCTTCTAGGACAGTTCCTTCTGGGGTCTTTGGGTCAGCCTCCTGAGAGGGCTGATCCTCAACCTGAGGCAGGGGGAAGGCTCAGCCTTACCCCTACTGCTCTTCCTCTTGGTTAGTGTCTGGTCCATTCTTCCAGGATCCAGCACTTGTTCGGCTGGGCATTTCATGGCCTGTGACCTGGTCACAGCAAGGACATGTGAGGAGAGACCTAGCATTCCTACATGAGTACTGTACTCCACATCTGACCACAGTGAGGATTCCAAATAATTGCCCAAAAGACAATCTACTGGGAGGTCTGAACTAACTACAACCCTTTTGAGGCCAGTTACCCCTCCCCAGGAGAAATTAACAACTGCCATACTGTGATTGGTAGTGACATTGCTAGCATTGGTCACTAGGTAGTCTGAACCTAGCATGATCTGGTCAGGGTCCACAAATGTTTGTGTCACCATAGTGACACTGTCACATGTGTCCCTGTAGGCCTGAGCCATTTTTCCATTGATTAAAGGCGTTTGCCTGTATTTGCCCAGAGTACTAGGACTTACAGTAGGGGTCATATCCATGTCCCCAGTACAAACAAAAACTGCCTGGTTAGGTATTCTGACTAAGTCAGAACCCACCTCAGTTCCCAGGGTTAACCCAACTATAGCCTTGGGAGGTACACTACCACTACTAACTGTACTAGGGGGTGCAGGTGTCTTAGCGACAGGAGTGGTAGGAGTTTGGCCTTTCTTGGTGCACTCACTAAACCAGTGAGTCTTACTTTTACAGTATTGGCACCATGGTTTCTTTGGACCATCATTCTTCTTCTTTTGGGAATTTTGGGACCCACCCTCCTTAGGTTGTTGGGGCCCTGTTGAAGACTTCTGGTCATTTTGCTTATTCTCATTATTACCCTTCTGGTCTGCTTTCTTTTGGCCACCACCCTGGTTCTGGTTCTGCTGCTTGACCCTGGTTCTGACCCATCTGTCTGCCTTCTTTCCCAATTCTTGGGGAGAGGTCAGATCTGAGTCAATCAGGTGCTGATGCAACAACTGGTTCTGACAATTATTTAAGATTTGCTCTCTCATAATTAGATTATACAATCCTGTGTAATCAGTAACTTTACTTCCCAGTAACCAGCCTTCCGAAGCCTTAGTGGCACAATCAACAAAGTCAGTCCAATCCTGAGCCTGAGTTTTCTGGGTGTCTCTGAACATTAACCTGTACTGTTCAGTTGTTAAGCCAAACCCATCAATCAGTGCAGTTTTCAGGACTTGGTAATCATTAGCATCCTCATCTCTAACAGTGAGGAGCTTATCTCTACCTTTGCCTTCAAAGGAGAGCCACAATATAGCTGCCCACTGACTCCGGGGTACCTGCTGTACTTTGCAGTCCCTCTCCAGAGCAGTTATCCACCTGTGGATATCATCTCCTGTCTTATAGGAGGGCACTATTTTACTCAGGTTTCTAGTATCAAAACCCCTTTCTTTATCCCTAGGGATATTGCTGCCACCAGTGGGGACTACCCCACTCAACTGTTGCTCTCTGGCAAAGGCAAGTTTCTCTTTGGCAAGGGCAAGTTCTTCCCTTTCAATCCTTAGATTCACTTCCCTCATCTTTGCTTCATGCTCTCTTCTCTGAGGGGATGTCATCCCTCTCTGAGAAGATGCCTGAGAGACATGGGTGTGAATAGATCTGTTAGAGCCTCTGGAGTGAGATCTAACTCGTCTATTCCCACGGTTAGGCCTGCTTGAGAATGGTCTTGGGGCAGCCCCAGTACCAACTTCATGTAGGCTTAAGTTGGCCCTTGTGAGTCTGCTGACTACTACTGGACCTTGGCCTGCCTCATCCCCAGATGACTCTTCCTCCTCAGCTACATCCTCTGTTTCAGGGGGGGTTGGAGTTAGGATCACCTTCTAAGGGGAGGCATTCTCCCATCTGGATTAGAGGGGCCTGGGTTAGAGGTCTTTCTAGCATCATATGTCTCTAAGAGACCTAACAGAAAAGGAGTGGTAGGGTTGGAACCCTGTTTCAATTTCCTGGAGGTACACAATTGTCTCATCTCCTGGAAACTGAGAGCTGCATATCTGGAAAGGACCTGTGGAGGCTCACTAACCACTAGGGGAGTCTCTGAAGTCTCTCCATGGGTAGACATGCTTTCTAGTGAGGTGTAAGTGATGCACCTACCTACACTATGGGTTTTCCTACTGATCCCTTGCTAAGAGTTGTAGTCAGGGTGCGCTAGGCCCTTTCTACTACAACAGCTGGTTCAGTAGAACTCAGAGTATTTCTAAGCTTGTTATATGTACCTATGGTACCTTATGTGATCTTTCAAATAATATTTCAAGATTATAGTTGGTAAAAACAACAGCAAGCTCAAATCCCAACCGCTGCACACGAATGTGAGAAGTTGGCCTGATATATGATGCTCACTAGTTCTAGTGATCACCTTGTATCAGTCCAAACAACCCTTATGGTGATTGGTTGTAAGTCAACCTTATAGACCAGCTATCCTAATGGTAGCATGGACAAAGCAGTCTTAGGCTAAACTCTTTTGGCATGTGAAGCCAGCTGTTTTACCACAATATAACCCCTTGAATACCAGATGAAAGGACACCACACAGGTTGTTATGAAAATAAACAATATATTTATCAATAACAAACACCTCTGAACTCTTTATGAGGTCAGAGGGCTAGGCACATGACAATCTCCTAGGAAAAATACGATAAGTTGCACAAAATTACAATGGTGCCCTAGGGGCACGGCAAACCATATACTAAGTAAATGGGTTAAGGAAATCGATAGAAGGAATGGAGCTGTCCAGAGGCTGTAGGACCGCTGAGACTACGCTATCCTAACTTTAGGTAAGTAATAGGAGGCCCACGGGACACGGGTGCAGAGTGTGAACTTACACGCGGGATGCGTAACAACGTCTATGGACAGTACAGTTCAAGAAAAAGGTGAGTACGGACAATCCTGACTGGTTAGGACTAAAACGACTGTGAATCTAGACAATAGGAGAGTCGAGCTACCCTTGAGCACCGAAATGCCCTTGTTACCTCACCCACGGGCTGCGGGTGCATAGGTGCGAAGTCGTGTCGGGTTTCTGCGTTGAAGTCAATGGAGCCTGAAAGAAAAGATGCTGGAGGCGACCAGGAGGAAGATGTCCGGTGTGATCCAACGGTGGATCAGAGATTCTGTAAACCTGAAAACAGAGGGGACAATGTTCACAGTCACTAGCCAGTGACTGGAGTGGAACCAGGAAGGAACCAGATGTCGTCGTCGCGATCAGGTGAAGAGTGGACGCTTGTCTCTGCAGCCACATGGACCAGGAGGTGTCTTCGACGACCAGGATGGAGGCACGAGCTGTCCCACACAGGCTCTCGCTGTCGGCGGTGTCGGATCCGGATTTGGAATCAACAGGCCTTGGCAAAGGCAACCCACGCGGTGAGTGGAAACGGCGTCTGGAGTGGACCAGGAGGGTCCGGGTGCTCCTCTTTTGGAAGGGAGCAAGGGCCAGTCTGGAGCAACCAGACCAGCAGTGTCGTTTTCAAGGATCTTCGTCTAGGAGGCCACTAGCCAGCCGGCTAGTGACCAGACAACGCGTCGAGCAGCAAACAGGCAGAAGGGCCCCACGCAGATCTCGTGGATGCTGGAGGGCTGATCTTCGGTGCAGGAGCTGCTCGGGGCTGGGGCTTCTCAATCCCCAAAGCACTTGGTCGAGTTTACCTCAGAAGTCGTGCTGGAAGCGAAGGGAAGTTTCTCCAAGATGACCGGTCCCACGTGTCTCGTCGCACCCACGGATCTCA
Organism: Lissotriton helveticus; assembly: GCF_964261635.1. Taxonomy (NCBI): domain Eukaryota; kingdom Metazoa; phylum Chordata; class Amphibia; order Caudata; family Salamandridae; genus Lissotriton; species Lissotriton helveticus. Next base: position 1,499,537,220 of record NC_136067.1, read on the forward strand.
GCTGTGCTGCAGATGTGAGTTGAGGTCGGAGAGGTCTGGGAATCCGGGTCTCGTCGGGCTCTGAAGTCTGGATGCTCGAGGGAAGACGACAAAGTGAAGCCGCTGGACGCTTGATGGTGCCTGCAGTTGGAGGGTGGACACTCCTTGCCCACAAGGGAGATTCTTCAGTCTTCTGTGGAGCAGAACGTCGAAGTCCAGAGTTTCTTCTTGTAAAAGTTGTTCAGGATAATCTAATTTGGAATGGGACCAGCTCCTACCTTTATCCTGCTAAAGGGGGCTGTACTATGACTAGGTCCCTCCTATGGGTGGGACCAGGAAGGGGGGATGGTTACACCCCCCATCCTTTGTCCGGTTTCGCGCCAGAGCTGGGGCAGGGATGCCCCAGCAACTGGTTTGAACCGGTGTATGCACAGGGCACCTTATGTGCCCCGGGCATGTCTCATTCCTTTCAGGCCTGTCCTACTCAATACACAAACTCCTGTCTGGGGTGGTGCTAGCACCTCCCAAGGCAGGAAACCCTTTGTCCGAGCCTCCCTTGCTGGAAGGACTCCCAGCAGCAGGAGGTCAGACTTGTGTCTGTGGTGGCAGCATCCATTTTGTGATGCCAAGGCTCGAGTTAATTTTAACCGGGGTTCACAGTTACATACATGTCGTGTCCCTCTAGAAGGGTGGAATGCTACCCCCGTCGCCAGAATTGGCGAGGGGGTAGTATTCCAATTTGTATGACACCTTACTCGACATGTTTTGATCATGTTATACCAGAGTTAGCATTCAACCGCGAGGATGATAATGCACTTAAGAGTATATGGTATTGCGTTATCATGGAACAGCTATTAGGACTTGGTTCCGCAAGCTGCAGACGGGCTCAGCTCATGCTAGAGCACCATCTCACATAATTCCAAGCACTCTGCCTTCAGGATTGATAAGGCCTGCAATAGGAGTGACTGATGGGAATATATGTGTCCATTTTGGGGTTAGATATAGGTAACTATATCTACAGCAAAGGGTGATTACACCACCTTGCCCCAGCTGTCTTACCAGCCAGTTGTGACTGTTTATATGGCCAGCCAGGGGTGGCATAATACATGCTTCAGCTCCTGGTAGGCCCTGGGTACACCTATGCCCTGGGTACCTAAGGTACACTGTACAGGGACTGATAAGGTGGCCCAGTACCAATTGGTAAATGCACCTAAAGTACATGGATGTCAATTTGGAGAGAGAACAGCTAGGCTGTGGGTCTGATTAGCAGGCCCACAGCCAGGGAAAGTCGTAAACCAGTGAAGCAAAAAGCAAAAATCTGGGGTGACCATAGGATTGCAGACCCCACTCTCCTACAGCCGGACCGCCTGGTGGCGGTTGCTCAGAAAGGAACGGACCCAGTCAAGGGCGGTGCCCCGGATGCCAGCCTCCCTGACACGGCCGACCAGAATATCATGGTCGACCGTGTCAAAGGCGGCCGACAAATCCAGGAGCACCAGAGCCTGACTGATGTTAGAGTCCGCCCCTCTCCGCAGTTCCTCCATAACTGAAAGTATAACAGACTCCGTAGAGTGAGCGGGTCTAAAACCGGCCTGTTGGGAGTCAAGGAATTGTGAGTGTTCAATGAATGAGCTCAAGGTGTTAGTGACATGAGACTCAAGAACTTTGCTGAGGTAGGGGAACAGGGAAATAGGACGAAAATTACTCATTACCTTGGGGTCTGCCGTAGGTTTTTTAAGAATGGGCACAACCTCGGCAACTTTAAATGAGCTAGGTACCAGGCCAGAAGAAAGAGAGTTATTCAGTAGCGCCAGGGGGGGGGATAGGACAGGCTGTGAAAGCCTCACGGAGGATCAGGGGGGGGGCAACAGTCAGTGGGGGATCCAGAGGCAACCTTATTTAAAAGAGCTAGGAACTCCATCTCCATCTCCATGGGGTCTATTAAGGCTTGATGAGGGGGGCTGCGCGCTGGCTTACCCTTATAAATGGGATTTGGCCCTAGGGGGCCACGCCGCCTCCTTTTTTATTAAAATACTAGCAGCCCGTCCCGACGTTGTCCGGGTATGAAATAGAATGTGTGTAATGTGTGTATTCAGATACGGTCATTCGCGTGTTCCCCCGCTTGAGGCCCAGCTGCAGCCCTGGTTGATGTTAGCAGGCGCGTGTCCCTCCGCTTGAGGCCCAGCTGCAGCCCTGGTTCATGTTAGCAGGCGCATGTAATTAGTGTAGTGATCCGCCGCCTGAGCCCGGCTACAGCCCTGGCTGATGTTAGCAGGCGCATGTAATTTGGTTTAATGTGATAGTTCAGTAACAGCGCGCATGAGAGGCTGCAGTAATTGTCCCCGCAGACACGCTCAGTCGCGTGTGCCCCCGCTTGAGGGCCAGCGGCGACCGTCTAACAATTAGAATTGTGTGAGTCTTGAATGATTGTTTCCCGCTGTTCTTATTTTTTTATGACCCACACCGACGCTCTTCGGCCCGAGTGCTTTTTAGACGCACCCAGGCCAAGCCACACACTGCGTTCGGCCCTTTCAGACGCACCCAGGCCAAGGCACACACTGCATTCGCTACCCCAGTATGTGTGAGACAACGGGCAGTCCCCCAAGGGAGTCTTGCGAATGGTTACTTACCACGCTTCGAGGTGAACGCCTTTGTGACGCCCCCAGCACACGGCCACAGCAGACGATCTGATTAATGTACGACCCAGATGGCATGAAGTGGGGAACGTAGCACACGCGCCCAGCGTTTGTCACGCCCCCAGCGTGCCCCTTGATGCGGCGCAGTTGCGTAATTGGCGCTTCTCATGGCATGAAGGGCAGACATACGCCCACAACGTTTGTCACGGCCCCAGCGTGTCTCGCCCCCAGCGTGCCCCTTGATGCGGCGCAATTATGACTCACATGGCATGAAGGGCGAAACGTACCACACACCCCCAGCGTTTGTCACGCCCCCAGCACACGCACACAGCAGAACGCAGACACGCCCACAAGGGACTACTTTGCTGGCACGGTTCTCTTACCTTTTAAATGTATATGGTGGCCGTCTGCATAGCCTATGTCCTTCTGCTGCAACTGCCCTTTCCAACGCTGTATTGGGTGTTGTGATTGGTGCTGTGGTTACTGAGATTACCCGCCACAAAGGTTTGGGCTTTCTCTTTATAATATTAGTATGGATATGGATATATATATATATATATATATATATATATATATATAGTTCCACAAATGACACGGCACTCCAGATCTCGTTGTTTATGGTATTATTTATTCATACCAAACCAAACACTCAATCACACGGAGGTGAGAATTGATTTCTATAAATATATCCGAAAATTAAAACTGGCTAAAATACATGCAAACAAAAAACAAAAAAACCTAGAAGCAACTACACAAGAAATAAATAATGTACCAGCGATAACCATCGATCAGGTCCCGGATCTCAGAAACACATTTGAACTAATGTACAATTTGGAAGATGAGAATTTCACAGATACTCAAATGCTGGACACAATGGAAATCCAATCGGACAATAGAGTTGAAAGTGGGTTGAAACGCAAATCCAAATTCTGCCCAACGCTATCTCCTGGAAACAGATTTGATCTTTTTTCAGATGCAGTGATTGAAGAATTGGAGAAAATGCCAAAAAAACGTGATCTATCTGGAAGAGAAAATCTAACGAAAAACGAGAGAAAAGCTATGGTAAAACTAATGGAAAATGACAAAGTGACAATAAAACCGGCGGACAAGGGGGGGAATATAGTTTTAATGGACACAGTTGACTACAAAAATGAAGCAATGAGACAACTGAATGACACGAAGAATTATCAGAGGTTGAAACATAATCCAATTAACAAAATGGTGTTGGAATTGACTGAAAACTTAAGAGCATGGCAACAGCAAGGGCTACTAAGTGATGAAGAGGTCAAATTTCTAACGAAGGAATTTCCAACAACTCCGACCATATATTTCTTACCCAAGATACACAAAACACTGGACAAGCCGCCCGGGAGACCTATTGTCTCTTCATGTAATTCCATATATGAGAATCTCTTGATTTACATTGATCAATTTTTATCTCCAATAGCCCAGAGCATGAGCTCCTATATAAAAGACACTGGAGACTTCCTCAGAATCCTTTCTGGCATTACATGGGAGGAAGACCTACTACTTGTGACAATAGACGCAGTGTCCCTGTACACTTCAATAAGGCACGAAGTAGGCCTGGAGGCATGCAACTTTTTTCTAAAACAAAGATGTATTGGGGAACGGAAACACTCGAACATGTTGATAAAAATGATTGAGATCTGTCTAGCAAATAACGTGTTTACATTCAACAAAGAATTGTTTAAACAATGTTGTGGAACGGCAATGGGCATTTCATTTTCCCCAAATTTTGCAAATATCACCATGGGTTGGTGGGAAAAAGAATGGGCCTGGAGCATTGACAATCAAGAGGATTTAGATCGAATAGTACTTTGGGTGAGATTCATCAATGATCTCTTTCTAATATGGAGAGTCACAGAAGAACAATTCGATGAATATTTTACTAAATTGAATGCAAATAGAATAGGTCTCTCATTTACCAGCACCAGGAGCAAAACAGATATTGAGTTCTTGGACACAAGGACAACAATGAAATCCATTCAACACTATTTCGAAAAGAAACTGCTACAAATAGCATATTGCATGGGACCAGTTTCCACCCCAAATTACTTCTGGAAAGCATTCCATATGGGGAGATGATAAGAATGAAGAGAAATTGCTCAAAAGCCACTGATGCCACTGACCAAATTGAAGAAACCACTAAAAGACTGAAAGCTAGAGGATACCATGAAACGACATTGAAAAAATGTAAAAAAAAGAGCATCCAGAAAAACAAGAGATGAAACTCTATTACCAAAGAAAAAAGAAAGTAAACAAGAGGATCAACAAGCACCTAGATTTATAACCACTTACAGTAAGGAGAGCACAATGATAACCCAAAAGATCAAGAAATACTGGCAATTAATATCAGGAGACCCGGACATTGGCAAAACCTTGGGCTCCCATCCAAATGTGACATACAGGAAAGCGAGATCATTGAAAGATGTGCTTGTACATAGCCATTCTCAAGAGAATAGAACATCAAACTGGCTATTGGAACAACGGAAGGGCTTCAGAAAGTGTAACACGTGCAAGGCGTGCAAAATTGGAAAGAACGTCAAAAGCATCCAAGATCCAAATGGTAACACCACATGTATATATATATATATATATATATATATATATATATATATATATATATATATATATATATATATATATATATATATATATATATATATATATATATATATATATATACATATATATATATATATATATAATTACTAATTGGATTTTCGGCTGACGGGTTCGCCGAGGACACGCCCCACCCGACTATGGGAGTAGGATCCCTGGAAGAACCCTTCCTGTTTCAAGTAATATATATATATATATACATATATATATACATATATATATATTATATATACATCATTTCCTGTTTGATGTTATTTTGGCCCTCGTCCTTCTGGATGATGTAGTTTTTTGCAATTTTTGTTATACAGTTTTTTTATCCGTCTGCATAGCCTATATCCTTCTGCTGCAACTGCCCTTTCCAACGCTGTATTGGGTGTTGTGATTGGTGCTGTGGTTACTGAGATTACCCGCCTCAAAGGTTTGGGCTCTCTCTTTATAATATTAGTATGGATGGCCGCAGTGGATGGGTTCCCTGGGGCCCATTTGGGCTCGGGGAGGTGGACCACCTGCCCCCCCACTCCAAATAGTAAGGTATTTGGCCCTGTTGTGCAGAAGTCTCCAGAGTCTCTTAAGGCTCAGAGAGGGAAGCTAAGCACCCCCTACCCCATAACTAAAGTATGCCCAATGGGATGGGATCCCCAGGGCCCAGTTGGGTAGGGGGAGGGGAGACAATCGCCCTCTCCCCTAATGTTCATGTATTTAGCCCTGGGGGATGGTTTCCCCAGTGCCTCTAAAGGCTCGGGAGGAGGACCACACACCTCCTCCTCTATTAAGGTTTTTTGACCATGGGAATGCGGTCCCCGGGCCAATAGTGGCTTGGGGAGGAGGGCTGGGTGCATTTACCATCTCTTTTTCAAAAACAAGAGGCCACAGCCAGTAGTGGTTTGGGGAGGGGTCCCTGGGGCCAACTCCACACGCTCATCGTCATGAGAGGAGTTGGCCGCAGGATCTGACAGCAGGCAATGCTGTGCAACGGACCGAGTTTGCTTTACGTATGGTAATAAAATATTGCTTTTTGTTAAAACAAACTCGAAATTCACTAAAAAAACACAAATGTTAAAGTGGCGTTATAGTTTGGTGGATGTATCAGTCATATCATAAAATATGTCATAGAACATGTCATAAGCAGTTTATGGTGGGGCGCAAGTTATGGTTAGCTCTGCTAACTATAGCTGGTCAGTTTCTGTGTTTTTTTAAAGTTCAAAATGTTAAGGTCGTCACTGACAAATTCACCTAACTATAAGGTTACTTTAACCTTTGTTTTTTTCAGTGAATTTCTAAGGTTTAAAAAAAAATTAAAAACAGATCTTTTTATCACACCTAACTACGATGTTACTTTAACCTTTGTTTTTTCTATCTATCTATCTATCTATCTATCTATCTATCTATCTATCTATCTATCTATCTATCTATCTACTCCTGACACACAATTCTATCCAAGGAATCAGGTACGGAACACTTCGAGCTGGATTCAAGGTGCTTTATTGGGCTTAATCCCACAGCATGACGCGTTTCGACCGGGTCTCCCCGGTCTTGATCACATGACGTGCTTGAGCAAATGACACAATATATAGTGATGTGAAACATGGTAAAACACTCCCCCTGACTTGATAGAGCTAAACAAAATACTTAATCACTGTTTACTTTTAGCAAGTGTCACCGTACTAGTTTACAACTTGATAACTGCCTTTGTTTAAACATGGAACAACCATATAATCGTAATTGTAGCCAAATGGCTAGCAGCAAAAGTTAATCTGTACCATACAGTAAATTAATGAAAAAGGACCAAATTGTGCAGTTAATTCCATATTTTTTTGTTACAAATCATTTGAGGAGTGTGAGTGCTAATAACTAAGTAAAGTGCTAGTGCAAAAAAGTGCTAATTCTCATTAGTTAAAAATAGCTATTAAAATATCATAGGTAAAAAACTGAGTGTCTAAAACAGGTTAAAAGCAAGCAAAATCTAATATATTTCATAAAAATAAAGTGCAAGTGCAAATATATACCATAGATGCATAGGGGTGCACCTTGGACATAACATGATGATGAGAGATGCTAGTACTAAACAGTTTGGGGATATCAACATTTGTCCACGTGAGCCCAGTAATCTATACACACATTGTGCATCTCATGATTATCTGACCATTATAGAGGCTTGTGTAATAATTCTATGCCCTGGGCCATAATTGGCCTGAGGAGGGGGGCCACGTGGCCCCCCGCCCCAAAAAATAAATTAAAAAAAGGATGCCAGGCCCCGGGCGATGGGGTCCCCGGAGTTAGAAGTGGCCCAGGAGGGGGGCCACGCCGCCCCCCTCCCCTCAAAAAATGTTTTTAAAAAGGAAAGGCCGGCCCCAGGGGATGGGGTCCCTGGGGCCATGAATGGCCTGAGGAGGGGGCCACGCGACCCCCTCCAAATATAAAAATAAAAATACTGGCCATGCTCCGGGGGATGGGGTCCAAGCGGTCGAAAATGTCCGTGAGAGGGGGCCGCGCAACCCCCTTCCATTTAAAAAAAATACAATTTACAAAATAGGGGTCAGGTCATGGGGGATAGGGTCCCCATGGACCAAAAAATAGGAAAGGAAGGGGGGCCACACAGCCCCCTTCTAAAGAAAATGTAAAAAGCCGGCATCACGCCGAAGGCCCCGCCCCCTCTCACCAACACTATGCAAACGCGCCCTGTGGCGCGTTTTAAGTTGGGTAATTAATTCCCCTTCAATCCTGAGGTTCCCTGGGGGTCCACTAGCCCACCAGGTATCTCCAGTAAGCGCCACAGAGTTGCGTTGCAGAAAGGTGTAAAAAGGGGCGTGGCCTCGGACCACCTCTATGCAACGCAGTCCTGTGGCACTTACTGGAAGTTCCTGGTGGGCTAGTTGGCCCCCAGGGACCCTCGGCGTTAAAGGGGGTTTAATCCCCCAACTTAAAACGTGCCACAGGGTGCGTTTGCACACTTGTCACATCAGGCCCCGCCCCCTCTCTGCACCACTGTGCAAACGCTCCCTGTGGCGCATTTTAAGTTGGGGGATTAATTTCTCTTCAACCCTGAGGGTCCCTGGGAGCCAACTAGCCCACCAGGTACCTCCAGTAAGCGCCATAGGGCTGCTTTGCAGAGAGGCGTTCCGAGGCCACACCCTTTTTACACCTCTCTGCAACGCAGCTCTGTGGTGCTTACTGGAGGTACCTGGTGGGCTAGTTGGAAACCAGGGACCCACAGGATTCAAGGCGACTTAATTCCCCAACTTAAAATGTGCCACGGGGTGCATTTGCACAGTGGTGAAGGGAGGGGGCGAGCCTGATGTGACATGTGTGCAAACACATCCTGTGGTGTGTTTTAAGTTGGGGGATTGAGTCCTCTTGAATCCTGAGGGTCCCTTTGAGCCAACTAGCCCACCAGGTATCTCCACTAAGCACCACAGAGTTGCATTGCAGAGAGGTGTAAAAAGGGGCGTGGCCTCGGTCCACCTCTCTGCAACGCAGTCTGTGGCGCTTACTGGAAGTTTCTGGTGGGCTAGTTGCCCCCAGGGAACCTCAGGATTGAAGGGGATTTAATCACCCAACTAAAAACGCACCACAGGGCGCGTTTGCACACTTGTCACATCAGGCCCTCCGTCTCTGCACCACTGTGCAAAAGCGCCCTGTGGCGCATTTTAAGTTGGGGGATTAATTCCCCTTCAATCCTGAGGGTCCCTGGGAGCCAACTAGCCCACCAGGTACCTCCTTTAAGCGCCACAGGGCTGCGTTGCAGAGAGGTGGTGCCATGCCCCTTTTTACACCTCTCTGCAACACAGCTCTGTGGCGCTTACTGGAGATACCTGGTGGGCTAGTTGGACCCCAGGAACCTTCAGGATTTAAGGGGAATTAATCATCCAACTTAAAACGAGCCTTGTGGCGATTCAACTTAAAACCTGCCTGGGGCATGTTTCCGTTTGCACAGTGGTGAAGGGAGGGGGCGGGCCTGATGTGACGTGTGTACTTATCCAATCACTCTGTCAAAACCCAAGCACTTATAAATTCACCATGCACTCTCCTTGCAGTACTATAATCATCCAGTCAGTACCCATGTACTTATGCAATGACCCAGGCACTAACACATGCACTGCTACATTCCCCTGAGCACTAATGATGCAGTTCAGCCATCTCCTTGTCACTACCCATGCACTGCTCTAATCACCCAACCAGTTCCAAGTACTTATCCAATCACTCCGCCAAAATCCAAGCACTTATAAATGCACCATGCACTCTCCTTGCAGTACTACAATCATCCAGTCACTACCCATGTCCAAATGCAATGACCCAGGCACTAACACATGCACTGCTACAATCCCCTGAGAATTTCTGATGAAGCCAGCCATCTCCTGGTCACTACCCATGCACTCCTCCAAACAACCAGCTAGTTTCATGTACTTATCCAATCACTCTGCCAAAACACAAGCACTTAAAAATTCACCAAGCACTCTCCTTTCAGTACTCTAATCATCAAGTCACTACCAATGTACTCATGCAATGACCCAGGCACTAACATATGCACTTCTACAATCCCTGAGCACTACTGATGCAGTCCAGCCATCTCATTGTCACTACCCATGCACTCCTCCAATCACCCTGCCAGCACCATGTACTTATCCAATCACTGCACCAAAACCCAAGCAGTTAGAAAATCACCATGCACTGTCCTTGCAGCACTCTAATCCTCCAGTCACTACCCATGTACTGCTGCAATGACCCAGGCACTAACTCATGGCAAATACAGAGGAGGTCATGCTAATCACAGGGGTACCCCAACGCATAGTGTTCCCTAGTGTATGTAGTTGTTTTCACTGTATTCTAAGTGTCTTTAAGCATAGCACTGGCTCTAGACCTGGTTAGTCAGAGTCAGTTACCACCAGTACCCGTCAGCAAAAAGTTGGGGGGCACAGGAGGACTTTATGCTCTTCTGTTGGTAGTGCTTAATTTGTAAAATATGAAGTGCAGGTGCTCACAGTTTTTAAAGAGGCCACACCCACTTCCCTAGCACTGCCCACTCCCTCAAGTGGCCCCACCCACTTCCCTTTATTGGCTTCACCCACATCCACAAGCCTCAACACATCGGAGCCACCTCTTCACTTCTTGAGTTCTGCAAGAAGCTGAAGGTCTGGCTCTTCACAAAAATACCTCAGGCACCTCACACCTACACTCCTGCCCAAGTCCCTAGATACCCTCCTGGGTGATTAGTGCACTATACAAATCAATATAACATAACATAATATAACTTATAGGAAGCCTATGACAACAACTTAAAAGTGAACTCAAATTAGAGAATGTGTGTAAATATCAAAATGCAGCTTTAGAAAAGGTCACTTGAGGACTTGAGGCAGCTTTGCAAACGAAAGAAAATGAGCTTGCACGGCGCTATTTAAAAGAAAAGAAAGGAAAGGCTGAAAGAAGGCAGTAACAAATGCAGGCAGGAAGTGGAGCACGGAGTAAGGAAATAAATAAGTAATGGATGAAAGAAGGAGAAAAGAAGAAAAGAATGTGAAAAGAAGAAAAAAAGGGATAGAGGGAGAAACACACCATGTGTGTTTGTAAAGCACATAGTCATTAGAAGGGGCCTTGACACCAAGTTGAAAATGTTGTTATCAAGCTCAATTTCACTAATTTTATCTAATGATGAAAAACTGAGTGGCCACACCAAGATTCCAATTTATGACCCTGAGATAGAACACAGATTCCTGGAGTAGATATACACATATGTGCAAGAAGGGACAATTTAGAAGGGAGCGTGAGGGAGGAGGAGAGGTCCGAAGGCAAAGACAGATACAGTAGACAAAGAATGTGAAGAGAAATGTGGAAATCAGAGATTGGGATTGCAAGATTGGAGCAGAACGTGATGAGAAAGAAAAGTGAAAAGAGGAGAAAGGCAAAGGAAGAAAAGCGGACAGTGGGGAGCTTGTGAGAGTAGAGTTGAAGGGAAAGATGGAAAGGTGAATAATGAAAAGCATTTAATATAGGGAGGTGGCGATTAAGAAAAACGCAGCTGTAGGGCAGAAAGTGAAGGAAGATTGGAGAGAAGTGAAGGAGTGAGGTGTGAAGGGGAGGAAGAAAAGCAGATACTGAGGGCGAGCAAGAAAAGAGTACACCTCTGCTTTATTAAATATACAGTCATTAATTATGTACAATTGAGGGGTTACAGGAGTGTATCATTCTTGGCCTGTCTCATCAATGCACAGCAGTGTTATCCAAGACACACAATAGCGATTCTTTAACTGTGTTAAGTTTTATGCCATCAAAAGATGTTTTGTGCCATCACAATAGGTATTCCTGATAAAACATAATAAAGTGTCAGTTATACCATTGGGATTACGCCTTGATGGAGAACCACGCTCTCATGCTTCAAACAAATAGTTCTAATACATGATCAGGCTATAAGTCGCAAAATCCCACTGACACCTATTTTCAAATGAAGTCAGACATTCAACTCTATTCAGAGAGGCTCCCACACACACTTTTTAACTAATAAATCACACAATTTAACAGAGTCTGCCACCAGTGCTATATTAGGATTGTAATGTATGATCAGCGAGTAACAAAATGACGTCTGTGACAAAAAACAGAATCCCATTAAGCTATCCATATAAATATAGTTCTGTCATCTGCATGGTACATGTTCTACATTACCCCTCTGTGCTACAGTCAAAATTACAACTAGATAAACCTCTGATCTCTCTCCAACAGGGACATAAAGCTGTAAGTATGCAGCAGGGGTTTACGGGACATGGGTCTTTGGAGGTGAAGAAACGGTTTGGGTAATAGATCTCAGCAGGCTTGTGGGAATGGGTAGGAGGTACAGAACGCCCAACACAGCCTAGCCCCTCTGATAGCACATTTTGAATCATTGCTATTTTTCTCCTGGTCGAAGCTCACAAATTCCCTGTGTATCCTCTCTCTGGTTGGGAGGGATTGGGAAAGCCTCCTGGTTCGAGTGGCCAAGACTGAGAAGGGCTTTGCGGTCCCACATGCAAACTCTTAAAGTATGGATACTCAGGGCCCTGTGCATGCTTTAATACAAAGCAATGGTGGGGAGGGGTGCAGTGAGAGTGAGGGAGGGAGCCAAGGGGTACTGTAACAGGAGTGAGTGAGTGTTGTTGCAGAGAGGGGCATTGTGCTACTGAGGGGAAGGGGACTGTAAGCAGAATGGCACTGAGATACAGGTGAGAAAGGCACTGTGGAGAGAGGGGCACTGGGATAGCGGGAGAAAGCAACTGTGGAGAGAGGGGCGCTGTCAGAGGTAGCAGTGGGGCACAGACACAGCGGTAGGGATGGGTTCTTTAAGGCACGTGTGGCTGCAACAGAGCCCATTGCAGGAGGGAGAGGACGGGTGTGATAGAGGCGAGACGGTACTGGGACAGATATGAGCATGGTATTAATACACTGACTAGCAGGAAGACATTTTTTCACTTTCGACCACCCTCAGCTGCTTCCCGTATTTTGTTATTAAGCTGCAAGGTCTTGTCGGGGCTCCTGAAGCAGGCAGTTACTGGTCAGTTTCCTGTGGGTGCCACTGTGCAGGAATGTATTGATGGGGTCCCACAGCCAAGCACCATTCTGTTACCTGTAGGATAACGGTTGTGTGTAAAATAATGCACACACAACTCACCTAACCTTGCAGCTTTGGCTACACTGGAAAGCGCAGACCGCTGGCTGGCGCAGCTAAAATTATGCTCCCAGTTCATCGTGCGTGCAGTTTATACTGCGCATGAGACAACACATTTGCCCTTCCCCCACCCTGAAGACCAGGCACTGGTGCGTGCCAAAGCAAGCACACTAGCAGCATGACCCTAATCTGAACGTACAGCTGCACAAGCCTCGCTCCGCTGGGGCGTTTTAATGGCCTGTGCACTGTGCTGGCTGTGCATGGGAGAAAAATTCAACAGACCCAGCCCAGCTCAGCACCGGAAAGCACCTGCACAAATTAAGCACTGTGTTGGTTCTTTCTGCACATCTCTTGCTTCTTCCTGCACTTTTCTTCGTCTTTCTGGACTTCTGTTGCCTCTTTCTGTATTTGTCTTGCTTCTTTCTGCGCCTTTCTTCCTCTTTTTCACATGTCTTACCTTTGTAGGCATAGTTAGAAATTAGCATTTAAACAACCTTTGAAATTCACTGAAAAAACCATAGGTTTCAGGGAAGTTATAGTTAGAAATTAGCATTTTAAAAAACCTTTGAAATGCACTGAAAAAAACGTAGGTTTCAGAGACGTTATAGTTAGAAATTAGCATTTACAAAACCTTAGAAATTCACTGAAAAAACCACAGGTTTCAGGGACGTTATAGTTAGTTGGACATTTCACTCATACAAAACCAGAGAAATTCGGCTGTTATAGTTAGTTCAGCTAACTATAACTCATCATTCATGACATGGTCAGTGACATCACTGATGACATCTCAAATGACATCACTGATGATATCACTGATGACATCATCCATGTGATAATCTGATGCACCTCCTCCTACCCTAATATAAGCTTTGATACACCCACTGTAAAATACAGACTACCATTTTTGAAACCATAGACACACCAATACCAGTTCGTACATACCCACTCACTAATTCCTAGGTCTACAAACACATCCACTCGTTCACCCATACAGTCACTCATACATGCAGTCAACCATCAATATGACTTTATCATATGCACTCACATATCTATACAGACACTCACACACCGCCACTCATCCGTAGAGTTCCTCACACACCTAGTCAGACATGCAAACAATCAATCACACTCCAATTTACTCACCTATACAGTTATACACACACCACCTCACTTATTCAAACATATCCTAACACATGCTTACACTCTTATATAATAACTAATACAAGCACACACTGATCCATACAGCTACTCTCACAATGACTCAGTCTCACATATAGTCATTTATACACTCCAACACTCACATATACTGCCTTTTACATATGCAGTTACTCACACATATACCACTGAGACATCCATTCACTCACCAACACACCCATACACACACTCACCCACTGTAATGACCTACTTCTCTGTATGTTTTGGTGCTTCTGTCAGTCACCAGGCCATTACTTACCACATCCTTTCTCAGGATCCAGAAAGACACCACATTTCACAATACTTACCCAAGAAAAGAATAAACACTGACAACATATAAGACCATTGCCAAGGAGCTCGCAAATAACAAGTCACAACACCTCCCCATCCGAGAGGGTATGCAGCAAATCACAACACCTCCCCATCCGAGAGGGTACACAGCGCATGCTCCTCCTACCAATGTATTGGATAGAATAATTAGAATTTAGACATCCCTGCTGGGAGGCAATTTCCAATCCGTATCAATAATTACCCATTAGAGGGGAATCGGCCATCCCTCTGTAAGTACTTGGTAAAAAAGAGACCTGACCTTCCTTCACAAGGAATAAAGACAAATTATATACTCCAAAGGTTCTTTATTACATTATAATAGGATGACAAAAGAAAGAAATAACTAAACATCACAGTAAACATTAGTAGAAATCATCAACACATACATATACATAGAGCCTGAAAATAAAAGACATAGTTAGATACAATAAGTACACCTGGAACACCCCACCATAATCTTAGGCGTCTTGCCATCTGAAGAAGGGTCCGTCTCTCTTTCCCTCTCTGGTTTGGTCAGGACTCTCTGTTCCACAAACACGACTGCACGTCTGCACCGTGATGTATCATCAGACCGCCAAACCACCAGACCAGCATCTCACCCTCTCTCTGACCCCCTTTCTCTAATATAGAATGCTGCTCTCCATCGAAGTTTCTAGCTAACTCCGCCTACAGTTCTCATTGGATTCCTTTACCACCTCGTACCAAGAGCACAACAAGCAGCTGGCCAAGCGTTTTGCTATGACTCCAAGATCAAGAGAGCACATTTTTTCCGATAAGAACCGGTCCGCTCTGGTTCACTGCTGGTGAACAACACATGGAAATTAAAAATATAACCTCTCACCTAAAGAAGCTCAGAAGATGGCTCCAGTTTAGAATATGGAGTTGCTCAAGCATAGGCCTCTACTACTTGGAAAGCAGAATGATATTAGACCACGTCAAAGCCAATAGGCTAAAGTCATAATTCACCTAACTCAAATAACACTATGCACTTAATCCCTCAGTATCCACTATGGAGCACATGTGTGCACCATCACCAACAACACTGCACCTCGACATCCCATACCTTCTATTCTTTGGCAAGATTATTCTAATGCAAGACCATCCTACATTAAGGCTAAGGTAACATAGCACACTAAAGTCAGTACACAATGGTGGTGATCGAGGGTCATCACAGAGCATCAGACCACTAAAGTGGCCGATTCACTACACCACCCATACACCCCTTCACAGATGCACTCTTTAACCCATACACCCACTGAATCATCCACTCTCAGTCACACCCACCACCCACCCACACAGACACTCAGGCACCCATATAGATACTCAGACAACCAATGAATAACCCAAATAGATCCACATTAAGCTAATCACCAACCCATGCAACCGCTTACACACCAACTGACAAACTAAACTGTGTGAATGTCTATATCAGTCACAAACCCATGCATTCAATAAGACACATTTAATCACTCACTTATACAGTCAGTCACGCACCTACTAAATCATCCATTCAGACACTTATACACCCATTCATTCTTCAATATACCTTGGCATATATATAAAACATATTTAGACTTTATAGAAACACACATTCACTGGATGACGTCATCAATGATGTCATCAGTGATGTCATTTGAGATGTCATCAGTGATGTCACTTACCATGTCATGAATGATGTAATATGTGACGTCATCAGCAGTGCATTGCTAGGGCACGAGTTATAGTTAGCTGAACTAACTATAACGGCTGAATTTCTCTGGTTTTGTACGAGTGAAATATCCAACTATAACGTCCCTGAAACCTGTGTTTTTTTTGGTGAATTTCTAAGTTTTTTTAAATGCTAATTTCTAACTATAACGTCTCTGAAACCGATGGTTTTTTTTCAGTGATTTTATATATATATATATATATATATATATACACATACATGCATACATACATACATACATACAATGGTGTGACAACAGGCCCAGTAGGAGGCAGAAGCTGAAATTCATCAGCCTGGGAAACTAACTTGCTGTTTAAATTTTGCACTTTAAAGATATTGGTACTTGATTGGAGTAATGGACTGGTAACATTGCAAAATATAATAAAAAGAAATTGAGAATACAACTCACAAGCTGCGGGATCTGAGAATTTGTGCCTCTGTGCAACGGGTCTGGAGAAACAACCATGGAGTGGATGTGCATATGTGTGTGTGTGTGTCAGTGTGTGCATGTTTATATATATATATATATATATATTGGAATTCTTTGGTCACCATATAATAGCTACAGAGGAAACTCATGAAAAGCAATTAATAACTTTCAAGATAGGTATTAGTTAAAAATTCAAAAAAATATAGTTTTTGTCAATAACTCAACATTTATTAATTAAAAATTCACATATCTAAAAACATGATATCTTGTACACAAAGACAATTAAACAAACCATGAGTCATATGCAATAATATGAAAAGACACTATACACAAGGAATACCTAATATATATGTATAGACACACAACTAAAATTAACAATTATATTTCATAAATCATATTATATTAAAAACTCAGATTAAATGTTACTAAACATTTCAAACAAAGTGGCATGACATCACATAGTCTCTCGACGCGCGTTTCGGCGTTCCAACAAACGCCTTCTTCAGGAGCCACACAAGTACACAAAATTAAAAATTCCCGGTTAATACGAGAGATTTCCTTGGATATGTGGTTCGTCTCTCGTTACTGATGAACAACCGGAGGTTTCTTTAGATATTTTAGTTTCGTTTAGTTAGCTGAAACATTGTCTCACTGCTTTTCGAGATTTAGCCAGTTTCAGGGACGTTTTACGATACAATGTCCTCTCAACTAAATATCTTATTTTACTAAGCCGTATTCCAGTTATCGATGGAGTTTAAAAATGATTATCAGGGACTCTCATGATACAAGGCGGAAAGCGTGCAGTCGTAAATTCGTGTATTAAGCTTGCCTGTCGGGTAGATCCTTAATTCCGGCTGTATACCGCTATTCCCCGAAAAACGGATGGTTCAAGGGCTCGGCGGGGCTGCCAGATATTCTGAGACGGCGTCTCCCGGCCGTTAAGTCTGATACTCATGTATATATATGTCCAAGCTCCAAGTATCCAACGTACAATGAGCACTCGAGCAACGATGCACTCGAGCAATGATGCCCCCTGGCACGTTGTAAGTTGTGGGATTAAGTTCCCTTCAATCCTGGGGGTCCCTGGGGGCCAACTAGTCCACCAGGAAACCCCAGTAAGCGCCACAGAACTGCGTTGCAGAGTGGTGGTCTGAGGCCACGCCCCTTTTTACACCTCTCTGCAATGCAGCTCTGTGGCAGTTACTAGAGGTACCTGGTGGGCTAGTTGGCCCCCAGGGACCCTCAGGATTGCGTGTTTGCATAGTGTTGCTGTGAGGGGGCGGATCCTCCGGCCCCATGTCGTGTTGCAAAATGGGGGTATTAGTCCCTTTTCAATCCTGAGGGTCCCTGGGGGCCAACTAGCCCACCAAGTACCTCCAGTAAGCGCTACAAAGCTGCGTTGCAGAGTGGTGATCCTAGGCCATGCCCCTTTTTACACCTGTCTTCAACGAAGTTCTGTGGCACTTACTGGAGGTACCTGGTGGGCTAGTTGGCCCCCAGGTACCCTCAGGATTGTAGGGGACTTAATCTCCCAAATTTACAATGTGCTAAGGGGCGCGTTTGCCCAGTCCTGGAGCGAGGGGGCGGGCCTAAAACAACAAGTGTGCAAAACTGGCCCCCTGGCGCGTTGTAAATTTGGGGATGTAGTCCCCTTCAAGCCTGAAATCCTGAAAAACAGCACATTTAATATATTAACAATAAATGTAAAAGCAAGTACACAATAAAAACAGCACAGTTAATAAATTAACAATAAATTAAAAACAGAAGTCACATATCTCAGGACCCACTCCCAATGCTAAACACAGGCTTTTGAATGTTGCAGCACAGGCTAAACCTAAAAACAAAACCTACCTAATTAATGGTCAGCTGTTTTAATGGTTATGATAACCTGGCGTTACCCTCACATATAACTAAATCCAGGACATGTCCAGGACAAGGAGAGGAAATACATGTTTAAAAAGTAATACTATTGAACATCCATAATTAGCACATGGTTCTTAAGCAGAAAGTAGCATATATCAATAGGAGCATGATAAACACAGTCAACTGGATATAGTCATAGAATAAAAATCAGGAG
This sequence comes from Lissotriton helveticus, assembly GCF_964261635.1. Taxonomy (NCBI): domain Eukaryota; kingdom Metazoa; phylum Chordata; class Amphibia; order Caudata; family Salamandridae; genus Lissotriton; species Lissotriton helveticus. The sequence continues at coordinate 1,499,555,847 of NC_136067.1, forward strand.
AATTCTTCCTAATGCTCACAGCAGTGGATACATAATTTACAATTATTGAGCATATCGGCAGGTTAGAAACGGATTGTAAAAACAAAAAGGCTTCCCTCCATTGTCTAAAAATCTCACACTAATAGAGCAGTAAAAAGTTCAAAAGAAAACAAAGTGCATAGTGTATTGAACAGACCAATCCTGACAAGGATTGACACTCCTTGCTCTAGTCAGTCGATCTCTCAGTGGGTAAGCCCCTATCAATTGAACTAAATTGAGATAGAACCTGGTTAAAATGTACCTATGTTGGGTAGATAGAATATCGCTCAAATACAACTGCAAGTGCACACTGTGGGAATGGATAAGTATAAGACCACTGAACTCATTAAGAGGTCATGTTGATCCCTCGCAGCCCTTGCCACCCCACGTAATTTGACCCTTAGTTCTATTTCCGGGCAGTCAAAGGTTAAACACCCTTCAGTAGGTATAAAAGTAATGTTCAGAGATAACAGATATGAATACAGCTCCATGATATAACACAGACAGGGTATCTTAAGCGAGTGGTCAAGGAAGAAGCAATCGGTTACAATGTCCCTATTCAGTCCTGCTTCAGGCTTTGTCCAGATAGAGTGCCGCAGCAGGTTAGACGCTTCCTTTATAACATCCTCAATAAAAGGCAGGCCAAGTACGCTGTTGCAGATGGAGTCAGAAATGGACTGAGGGACCAAAAGCACACACCTCAAAATACCATTCTCCATAGTTTGCACTTTATCCACCCTTGAATAGCCCCCAATGCTTGCCCGATAGGTTGCAGCTGCCACAGCTTTTGCACTACATAAAGTGCATATTTCTTTCAAGGGGTGTGAGCCTTGCCTGGTGGCACACCTAGAGACCGCACCAGAATTTGCAAATAAGTGCTGTGAGTAGATGTTAATTGGGGAAGTCCCCCTTTCATCAAACAAAACACAATGGTGCCGAAAATAGGGACAACCGTAATACGGACCTGATTGATACTAAAAATCAAAAATTAGGAAGGCTTTTTTCCAATAGTCACAACAAAAGTTTTCTGGATATTTATTTTGAGGAATAATTTTCTAATAAATTGAGTGAATGTATGTAGGAGAGACTGCAAAGCATACGGCTTGGGGGCCATGAGAACAGTATCATCCGTGTACAATAGTACAGGAAAGAACGTCTTGCCTATCTTGGATATATCCAGAGAAATGTCAAGCAGGGCCTTCTCTAAACCATTTAAATAAAGTGAGAAGAGAAAAGGGGCCAAGATCCAATCTTGCCTGACCGCAAAACATTTGGTACATTCTCCACTTGGGCCGTAACGGACCCCAGCAGATGCCTTTGAATAGATGTTGGACAATAGATGTCTTATTGTAGCCCAATAAAGTGCTTTAAAATCCCTTTTTGAGAGAAACACACTTTATTCCGGGGACGTCCACAACTGACCTAGGCCCATATTTTCCAGTAGTGTTCTTACTTGTCTAAACCAGGGAAGGTTGCCTGCCCCCACTATGGATCTAAGATCTGAGATTTCATTTGCAAAGAGTGCTAATTCCGGAGTTGTCCATATCCTCCTCCACAGAGCTACAGTTCTAAAACGGGCAACGTCGTCTATAGAATTACAACCTAGGTCAAGTAACAGGGGCTTCATTGGGCTCGATTGGGGAAGACCAACCAAATTTCGAAGGAATTTGTTTTGAACTCTGATTAATGAGGAAAGGTCCGAAGAAGCCCATAAGTCCGCACCGTACAGGATCGCTGAACTTATTTTTGCATTATATATTTTTAACGCAGGACCTGTCCTTTTGGTCATGGAAGATCTCTGTTCCTTAATTAGGCACCCTGTCAGCTGGGCAAACTTTAAGGAAAGTACGTCAAGCTGGGGTTTCCAACTAAGCCTATTTTCCAATACCATCCCAAGATATGTCATAACTTTCACCTGCTCTAACCCATAACCATTCATGCTAACATGAGCAGACTGCGACCTATTTTAGATAACACCATGAATTTTGTCTTGGTGACATTGACTTGTAGGTCGTTATGTTGACAAAATTCCTCAAACTTGTTTAGAGCGGTCTGAAGGCCCTTTTGAGTTTTAGAAAGTATGAGGGTGTCATCCGCAAAGATAAGAAGCGGGAACTTTGTACCACCTAGGGCTGGGGAGTCTGTGGGTGTTTCATCAAAGTACTGCACGACCCTGTTAATGAATAATAGAAACAGTGTCGGTGCAAGTGTAGTGTAGTTCCTATTATCCCAATAGGCTCTGCGCATTGGAATAATACCTTCAATAGTATAGGCCTAGACCAGACGTTAACTAGGTCTTCTATTGTCGATATTAGACTTAAAGTTTTGGGTTTGCCAGCTAGCTCAGAGTTCACTAGAAACTTTCTCGAATAGGCAAGGAGGAGTTGAACCTCCCTGGATAGACAAGAAGGGATTTAGTTTCTGACAACCATAGAACATGACAACTTTGCTCTCCCCTAATCAAGAGTGTATCTCTAGAGTCGTGTGAAAACAAAAGACAACTTATTTTACTCAGTCAGTACGTGCATTCTTAGTCTCACTAGATTGTAGAGAAAAGGAAGAGACGGGCGTGTTCAATAAAAGATGTTATTTATTGATCAGTCTCTTTTCTCATACAAGAGAAATGGATCGATATTATCGCAATACTTATGGTTAAGTAAAGTGCATACAATAAAAGCAGAAGTATAAAATAATACTGTAAAAACATTTATATGGTTTCTAAGCCATAAGGTGGTTTAAAATGGATAAAATAGATACATACACATATACATTTGACTAATCGTACTCAACTGGTGTTTCTAACTACGCCTACCCCGGTGTACCTGACCTAAGCCTAATACGTGGGCGGGAATAGAAAGTAGCAGTTTAAGTTAAGTTTGTTTTGCCAAGCGACTGACTCAAGAATTCTCTGCAAGGGGTTATTCAGTTCTGTACCTGGAATCTAGGATGAATGAGGGATGGTATCTCTCGTCTCTGGTCTCGATATTCCAGGCTGCCTGCGAGGGCTACCCGGAAGCGCCGGAGCTGGATTTCTCTGCAGGAGAAAGCAGCGTCTCGTTCTCAGCGCGTCAGGAAGGCGGGGCTGCGCCAGCGGGGTCTGCTCTGGGCTTCGGCAAGTCTGGCTGCTCCGATCTCGTCACCACCGCGTGTGTTTGCTTAAGGCAATACCGGTAATATTTATACCTGTAAGGTGCCAAGATTGACGTAAGGATGGACATAGATACGTCAATAAGGATGTCATACGACTTGGTCGTTAGCACATTCTTTTGCTGAAGTTCTCGATGAAATCAAAACAATGGCCGCAGGGTTTTTCCCAGGTTGTCATAGGTTTGATTTGTTTTGAGAACTCCGTATGCCTTATCAGGGGCTGGAGGAATATTGCTTGTCTAATTAGATGGCAAGCGTTATGACCTAATCAGATAACATGTTCCTGTGCCGTAGTGTGGCTTAATCAGATAACGGTTTCTGCATCATGGGATGGCTGCTAGTTAACTTGTTAACCAGAACAGGGTCAGGAATAGGGGGATCGATACAGAACCTATAAGAATACATCACACAAGTACGCAGCCCTGGCGTACACCTCGGGAGACAGAAAATCTCTCAGTAACCTGCACCTGAGTACCCCACCTAAACTGTGCAAAATTTGTTTCATGAAGTCTTTTCACTATTTCCAATAGATCACGTGGCATTCCTAGAATTCCTAATGCCTCCCATAGCTTAGCTCTTGGAACTAAATAAAATGCAGACGTTAAGTCTACAAACGCTGCATAAATAGTACCTCCACCCAAAGTAACCACCTTCCAATAAATTAAAAGGAATCTGAACACCTGGTCGATCGTACTGACACAGGATCTAAAGCCTGCTTGTAAAGGGGACAGAACGTTCTCACGGTCTATCCAATCCTGAATTTTAGCTAACACCATCCTAGCTATAATTTTCTGGATGGCGTCTATTAAACTGATGGGGCGGTAATTTCCCGGGGCCGAACGATCCCCCTTTTTGAATATTGGTAAGATCTCGGCCCCCCGCCAAGAGTCTGGGATTGGAGCCCCTTTCGCTATTGCATTAGCTTATAAAGTGATATATGGCACCCAGTTCAAAGAGTCGTATTTGAATAGGTCAGCCGGTATGCAGTCCATACCTGCCGCTTTTCCGGCTTGTACCAACCTAAGTGCATTCTCTACATCTTTGCACATGAACACTAGGGAGGGGCACGTGGTCCAAGACTTTATAAAAGAGTCGCCAGAGACGCAAGCTGTTTCTGATTCATGACCCCTAAACTGCGACTCAAAATATTCGACCCAGTCAGCTGCGGACACATGATTTGAGGGAGCTGGCAATTTCGCAGTACTTCCCCATTTAATGATATGCCAGAATTTAGTCTGGTTTCTTAATCTACTTGCCTCTAGTAGGTCCTACCAATGTTTATCTTCCTACTCTTTCTTGGCTTGCCTTTGTGTTTTTTTATTCTCAAGCCTTGCTATCCTGATATTTTCAATAACTCGCTATTTTAATACTTAAACCAGGGAACTATATGCCAGACGGCACAATTTATTGTACCATTTATTCCCCGATTTTTTTTATATAGGTTTGCTAGGTTTAGCTCTTTTGGAGAAAAGAGTTTTCAGAACTCTAAAGAGCTGCTCGTGGAGTACACTGACATTCGCTAATTGTTCCTTTTGTTCAACCAGTGCCCGCAGGGCACAGAAGGTGGTAGAGACCTAATGGGAGACCCTACCTAGAATTAAGGGATCATCTACTACCCTATTCCACCTAACCCTACGCTTATCATTTGTTAGAAGGGTCTCAGCGGTTGCAATCTCGGTGGCTCCAATACTCTCCCGGCAGTCGTCGATTTTTAAGCTGAGAAGGAGCGGGTTGTGGTCACTCTCGGGGCGAGCAATAATTATCATGTCCGCAAGAAGGTACCAGTGCTCAGCCTTAATAGGAATATAATCAATTCGACTTGAGTTAATGCCATTGTCGAATGTTGCCCTGCCAATTTTGTCAGAACATGATCGACCATTGACGGCTCTCAACCCCCACTCAAGGCAGAGACCCAGCCACTGTAAGGCGGCCTCGGACCACTTCTTAATGGGTTGTAGTTCTAGGTGGGGGATATTCCAGAATGCATCTTCCTCTGCAAAGATATCTTCCCCCTCAATAGAAAGTGGTTCGAATGTACTATTTAAGTCACCTGCCATAACCACAAACAAGTCCCTCCCAATGGAGTTAAGGAAGAGATCTAACTCTTTAATAATACCTGGGCTTCGTCCACCAGGCAGTCCACGAGCATAAATATTAACAATAATTAACTCCTGTTGGTTGGGCCGGGACAGCTTTATCACTAAAATGTCCGGATTGGGTACTAGTACCTCAGTTGGCCTATAGCCAAGCGACTGCCTCACCCATATAGCTAAACCACCTGACGGTCTGCCCCTAAGGCCTCTGATAGCAGGTTTATAAAAATTAATGTACCCCAAGCGGAAAATTGGATCCGAAGCCCAGCTTTCTTGAAAGATTAAAATATCATGGTCGTCCACAAAATCGGCCCATTCGCTTATAACAATTTTACTCTTTAGCCCCGCGATATTCCACGAGACAATTTTAAGCGAGGAGTCCTGATTTCTTTGCTGGGTTTCCATAGGCTCCCTTGGGAATAACCCCGGTTGCCTACCTCCCACTAAAGGATTCTCTCTAACTGAGGAGCCCAAGTACGACATATCCACACATTTACCGACCATCCGGCCAACACTGGCCGTATCCAAAACATTTGCTACCAGAAGTGCATTCTCCTCCCCGAGACCTGCACTTGGTGCTATATCACTGTCCTCAACAACAACATGAACCACTGCTCTGGCATTCGCTAAAAAATCCCTCGCCCTACAGGAATGGCTTCCATATGGGGCCCTACCCAATGAATTGGTCACAATATTGCCACCAGTAGGGTTGGTAAGTCAGTCCACCCCCTCTAAGCCTATAAGCAGATCAAATTGATTTGACAATGGGAGATAGTGCTCCACCCTATCAGAGGGATTATCAACATATAGTCTCCCTCTGTGAGGATAGTGTAGTGGATGGGATGGACCACAACTCTCATGGGCATAAAAGTAGTTTAGGCCTAGGGACTGAATGTCTCCCACGCTCCCATATCTTGGTTCTCTACGAATTTACTCAACTACCCAAGGGTCTCTAAAATTCACAATAACACAGTCACCCTCTAGATCCTTAATACTTCGACCCACCCAACTCACTCTCCTCACATTTAATATCTCTGTGTTAGATGAGGGAGGGAGAGTTCTGTTCTTGTTAAGCCAATAAATTACTTTGTTTTTTAACTCCCTGTATGATTCTACTTTCTCAGCCCCAATTCCTGGTACTCCCACCAGTATAATCGTGTATGGTACTGACTCAGGGGGAAGGTTAACACAGGGGAGCCGCTGTTTAATACACTCGCTACCCATGGGAATATGCCTATTAGGCTGAGTTACTACTGATTGTACATGCGGTGCAGACTGCGTACTAGCCGCCACCCCTGCCCCCGTGCCCTTATTCCTAATAGAACCTGGAGAGTTACTCGCTGTAAGGCGCTTCTCCACGCATGGTTGTACAAGTCGATTAACTGGCCTATCAATGATACCTGGTATAACAGCCCTAGTACAATCACTAGACCCCCGGCCTTTGGAAACAGGAACATTGGCCTTTTTAAGCTCCATAGCTTTCGCAAGCATGTTAAGGTTGCCGGTGTTTACAGTAACTAGCTTTTCAAGGTGTTCTAGATGGAGTTAATCATTTTCGTTCTCTCCTATAGAGGTAACATCAGAGATTTAATTAATTTCTCAATTTTTCCTAAAAACCCCTCGTTAAGGCTGCATTGGAGAGATAATTGGGAAGGGCCTGGGGACGCCGTATGCGGGCTGAGGGCAGGAACCGTGGAGTATGGAGAAGGATTTGTGTTAGTATTTTTTGAAATTTTAGCAGGGCCACCCTTCTGTGAACCACCCCCTCTCTTCCTTTTGCTAGTGTTAGTGTTAGCATTGGTTTTAAGATTTTTGCTAACTGGAAACAACGGATTTTGGCCTTTGGGAGGAGAACTATGTGGCGTTGGAGGTTTGGAAGCTCTACAACTCAAACCACTAGCGACTGAACTAGAAGTTGATAAAACATAGTATAGGGCCAACCATTGAATTTTCAAGCTCCACCGGCAGGGAACTAGGTATTGGACTCTGGGTGACAAGGGGATCTATAAGTCAGAGTTGTTCGGGAGTAACCGCTGACCCAATAGTACCCATTGAGGAGCGCTTCCCAGTTAAAAGATCTGGGGACAACCGTTTCCAGTAAGTGCTATTTCTTTTTCTAACACCACTGTTGCCCGTTTAATGAATTGATCAATAGTACCAGTAACCGCCCCACTAGTAGTAGAAAGAGTAACATTCCTACCCTTCCTAGGACGTTGTGCCATTATAACTGAGAACCAAAGGTCACTGACACGATGGAAATTACAGAAAGTATACACAAGAAAATTGGTGGAATACAATTATAAGGCATAAAGGCCCAATATACAAGCAACAAATATTTACCCCAAGTCAAAACTAAGGGGGGAGGCCCAGCCCGGTCACGTTCGTCCTCGGACGGCCTCAGACGGTCCCGCCCTTGTCCCGGGCTTTGCCCGGGCACGTCCCGCGTGTGCCCCGCGTTGCGTAAAAGAGGCTTGAATAAATAGAGCAGGTGGTTGGCTAATCACGGGAAGAGGCATCAGCTGAAAACTAACTGGGAATGCTGGTCCTCGCAGTCCCTTGAGCCCGTGTCCGCACAGAAGCAGAAGCAGTCCAGGTAAGATCGCACTCCTCTGGCAATGATGAAAAGAAAGTGTCCCAGCTGAAAACAGGGGTCGTGTAACAGGATACAGACAGGATACAAGCAGCGAGCGGCAATAGATGTATAATTCCATGGTCAAAGCCCATGGAAACCAATATAGCGCAAAGTTGACTGCGGTTGACACAATCAAATGCACTGCTAAGGTCAATGAAGCCTAGGTAGAGAACCCAATGTTTGGCCCTTGTATAATTTCCTATGATCAGTTCCAGGTTGAGGCACTGTTCAAGAGCACCAATGCCCTTACGAAAGCCAGATTGTACATTAGAGAGGATTGAATTGTCTATGGTCCATGTTTAGAGTGTTTGTGAAAGCACCTTGTCTAAGATCTTAATAGGTGAATCATGCAGGGTTATTGACCGGTAGCATGCAGAGCTGGCCTTATCGCCTCTTCTTAAATACGACAGCCTTGTCTCTTGACCTAGGTAAGGCTCCACTGTAAGCCGAATTAAAAACATAGCAAGTAACTGACCCCAAACTAAAGGCTCAGCACACAAAAAGGGTCAGCCATAACTCCGTCAAGACCTGGAGCTCTACCAGATCGGCTGGCAATGAATGGCTGTTGTGTTTCATCATATAATCAATAGAGAAAGATCACTTGTCCTGTTGTGTTTCATCTGCAGAAACATTCAAACAAGAATTACCTGCCCCTACTGGCACAATATTAGAGGAAGCATCTACAGCAAGATCTGAAGTAAACATTTTCCCGTAGTCGGCAACCCAATTCTCCTCAGACTCCAGTGACTGTAACAATGGCAGATTGTCCTGACTAAGCAACGGAGAATTAATAGTGACCCTAAATAGGTGAGCGCTTTAAGTCTCACTAGCTTGGAGCAAATTCTCCCATGCCTTTTCTCTCACGGTATTTTTCCTATGTTTCAGAATCTGTTTATAATTGGTACAACAACTGCAATTGGGTCCCTAGGGACGGAATGGAGGGCCTGTTTTAAAGCTAGGTGAGCCTTAGTACAGGCTCCATCACACCATCCTCTAGGAGGTCTTGGTTTCACGGGTCTGGCATGTGCACAGATTGTTTCAAATGACTCAACAACAGTAGTTGGCACAGCATCCGGTTTTAAACAAATTTGGAAGAGTTCCAAGTCAGAATTAAACAATGATGAAAGCAATCTAGTTGGATCAATCCCTAACCATCTTAGGTGCACTCCCCTCAGGTGGGAAGCTAGAATATTTTAAAGGATAGAGCCAGAAAAAAACCAACTGGCCTTTTATCAACATCTCCATAGTCACCATATTAGGATCGCTATGGCAGAAAGGAATGACATCATAGTAAGTTATATTAGAGAGAAGGGGCTCAGACACCACAGTATGATGAATAGTGGATGAATAACCCCTTCACGTAAAGGTAGGGAGAAAAGGATAATCACAATACATCTTTTTGGCGGCACACGTTAGATTCAAAGTTATGATCAGATCGTTTAACGCACTCCTGAATGGATCATTTATAAGATGCAAATATGGTTCTTCCCTGAAATCTTTCAGAACACAAACATCTTTCCCAGACATGGGACACATAGTCACATTAAAATCACCAGCCCAAATTAAACATACATTAGCATTGTAGACAAGGGAATGGTTGTTCAACACATCAAAAAGATCAACTAATAATATAAATAACTACTAGCTCCAAAGGAGTTATTTTAACAATTAATTAATATAAACGACTGACTTGCTAAAATCAAGGTGGAAAAATTGATACAAAGTTGCAGTGGTTTCAGTAAGAGAGATTTTTGCTGTGACTATAGTAGATACAAGGGCTGTGAGCCACCCTTCGCTCTCCTGCTGGCGACGGAATTGCGAGCAGCACATGGTACTACAGTTGCCTGGGTACATTTGCCTGGTAAATCATATAGGCTGCCAAACTGACTCCAGAACCAGGAGAGTCTCGCTATATGATTTTATTCACGCAGGTCCAGTATCACATGCTTCATATGTAGCCGCCGCTGATATGTCTTGCCGCGCATAATTCATGACAAACAACCCCAAAAGCGAAAGCGCAAGAGGCAGAGCACAATGTTAACTTGTTTTTATTGCAGGTTAGAAAATAAATTATGGCTATTCGTCTTTTTTTTCACTATTTCCAGACCATAATAAGACCGGAACCTGTATTGTGGGGTGAAAAAACATAAAACGAATTTCAGATTGACGTGATGGAAAAATAAGCCTCTTGGCACCATATATTTTTTATGTGTGGCGTGCTATTAGCCACTTGTTTGCACTGCTTAAAAACAAATGACATTTGTGAATTATAAACCAATTACCTGACACAGTTATTTTATTTCCTAGCAACTAGAGTAGCCGATACACACAGTCTGTCACCCGCGCGCCGAGGGAGTGGGTGGTGCGACATGCGAATAGTCACCGTCACTGAATGCTGCATAAAGCACCGCTCGGGGACTGGCCAAAAATTATGCCCAGGGCCGTCACTGGTAGCGATTTCCTGTGCTATAAGATTCATGGCCCTGGGGATCCACACACTGGTATCGCTGGCCCGCTCCACACACCACGTCATGTCATTATGTGATTTGCTAATGACTACCATTGTAAAAGTTAAATGCAGTCATGTTGTTTTTAAGTACACTTTGCCGGTGTTCTGCGTTTCGCCCTTAGTATTAGGATTGATATTTTTCCCTACCTATTACCACTTCACTAAATTGGTAATAGGTAGGAAAAAATATTTATATGTTGTAATGTATGGAGTACTGTGGTACTGCCTGGGTAGAACCGCAGTACGAAAAAAAGGAAATCTGCCTAAAAAGTAAAAATACACTAAAGTACCCTATATTTTAGAAATATAGTGTACCCCGGTGTATTTTCCATTTTTAACATATTTAAATCTCTATTAGAAAGTCCATGCACTAACAAGGTAATACCTAAAAAATGCAGTTCTACCTAAAATCAAATAAAAAATAAATATACAGTTCTCCCTAACTACTGTAAAAATATATAGAACATTATAAATACTTTTCTCCACCTATTGACACTTTAATAAAGTGGTTATAGGTAAAGAACAACAATAAAACCTACTACTTACCTACATTTAAGACACTAGTCCAGAGCGCAGCAAAATGCAGAACCCACACAAAATGTGCTGAAAACTACATGGCTGCCTTTCACCTTTAGTAAACACAGCCACTAGCCAATCACATACTGCCTTATGTGCATGTACCGCGGTACACCCCAAACTTACCGCAATATATTGCGACACAATATATAACTAAGTATTATAAAAATTATAGCTTCACCTGTCTGATGGTTTGCAGCTGCTTTTTAAAGTTGTTCTGCAACCAGTCCTCTTCAGGTTTTTGTTCTCCTTTCTTTTCCATATTGGCTGTTTTTCCCATGATTCCTTCGTTTTCCCAATCCCTTATGTTTCCTATCATGTGTTGTTTTTATGTCATTTCCTTTACCTGTTCATTTCCTATATAAAGACTTCAGTGTCGTTGGAGGGTGACAAAAATAAGGAATCACTAGATATTCGGTGTGATGCCATAGTTTAAGAAATATTAATTTATAGAATTTTTGAAAATCCAAAACACTCTAGTGGTCACTAATCAATTTGCAACTGGCTAGCGACTCAGTGTTTTTGTACATCTGGCCCCAGGTTTTGGGTATGGACAGTTCTTTAAATGAATGGTCTTGTACACCAGTCTGTAGATCCTAAATTTAATTCTGTCTTTATTTGGGAGCCAATGTGAGTCTTTTCGTATTAGTGAGATGTGTACCATTTTTCAACGAATAAGGGGTTTTCAAAATTTCGTTTGGAATTAATTAATGGGTGAGCAGAAGAACTCAGGTCGCTGGTGTTTAATCTTCTTGAGTTAATGAATAGCATAGTATCTTTGGTTCATATGTGGACCGAGCGTGAGAGAGGAATTGAACCCCAATGATTCTGCTTATGGAAGGAAAAAATTCTTAATCTATAATTAGTCTGTTCATGCGTGGATTACGCATTAGAAAGTTATGTTCTACGTGCACTACATACAAAATATGGTTTATATGAAACTGACCAGCTCCTTAATAGCTTTATATTTAGGTCCAAAAAATGAATTGGAATGATTGACAACAACTATCAGATTTCCTTGAAGTTAATATGATATTTCAATGATCCTAATAAGCTTCCTACACAGACCCCATTTACACTGTTTTTGCATTTCTAATCCAAGTTTGTTTGTTGTTTTTCAATTTTTAACAGACATCCTCTGATGAAGACAATGCATACTTGGAGAAAATTAAGGTGCTGCAGAAGGAAAACTTGCAACTCAAAGCTAAAATAAAAGAACATGATGTTGCCATTTCGAATTTAAATAAATTAATTCAAGAAAAGGTATTCTACATGCTAATGAATTACAGTCTTACCATAAGGTTGCTTGTAGAGGGGCACATTCACAGCAAGGCTAATTTAGGGTAGAAGGATGACCCAAGAAAAGGTGGCATTGGATGAATGACTAGTGGAATTGGTGACAGATGTTTAAGGACTTTCTAGAAGGCTGATGGGTAGCCGTTCTAGTTAATAGGTGTGAAATGGTGTTCCGGAATCTGATATCCCGCACGGATATGCATGTTCCAGTGAACTGAACCTTTGTTTCTTTAGATTGGGGCAGACTGAAATTAGAAGTTGGAGAAGCCCACAAACACAAATTCAACTTACCTATTGGGAAATGAGGTATAATGTTATAGATCAAGAGGCATAAATATTTTGCATGTCCAGTTCCTAGTTAAATAACATATCTGATGCCTGTGTCAGTTTCCCATTCAAGTACAGGAATTTCTGCAGATTTAAATCCTGGAGAGAACTGCTGCCAGCAATCTGAATTTAACCTGATCTTTGTGTTTTTTACTTATGCAAGGAAAAAATCTGAGCAGACAGTAGAGAAAATGTAGCATTGCTATGGAAGACAATGTATCCAATTGCTATTTGTTTATCTCTTTCTAAACCCCATAATTACATGTCTGACCTGTGATACTAATAAAACAATGCAGCACTTGGTTCCAGTGGTAATAGCAGAAATGTGAAGTGTGCCCGTTACAGCACATTTCTGCCATTGCACCATATTTTGAGTGCTGTGGAAATAATTAATTTTAACGTAGGCGTTCATCACAGCAAAGGGCTGATGATAAAAACATGCACGTACAAATAGCAACATGAGAGGTGCTGTTGTTTTTGCAAAATATTTTACATTTTTCTTGTGAAACGCTCTAAATCCAGGAGTATGGTGTAATGTGGTTTTATCAAACCATATAGGTGTGAACCCTGGATGTAGACCTCGGAGATTTACATAAATTGTGTATTGCACTGGAAATCCTGACATTTTCTAAAAGATTTGTGCTACTGAAAGGCTTGTAATTATGTGAAAAGTCACATTGCAGGTCAGTGTCGAGAAAAATGTTTTGGGCTAGTGCAGCGGTTTTTAACTTGTGGTTCGGTAAACGCATACTATGGGGGTATTTAGAAAATTAATTAATATTAGCAGCTTAATAACGTATACATAAATAAAGTGATAAACTTGTCAAATTGAACATTTTAAAACATTCTGTATATGTGGAGAAATTTGAAATTGGAGGCTAAAAGTTAAGTTTTTATTAGTAGCTTGAATGCTGGAAGTAGTGAAAGTACAACAAAACTGAGTAAAGTAATGGACAATGGTTGGCCTTCATTTAAGTATCAACAAAAAAAGAGTACATATTAGGAGCAAAAAACACAAGGCAATATGCTGGAGTTACAAATTAAAATACAAATTTAGAAAAGTCCAACAATCACATTAAAACTACAATTTCGATTTCTTAATATTTGCTTCTATATTTATTTGTGAATTCAATTAAATATTTAATCATGTTTGTTTTTGTTTGATATACAGTTGTTCCTGTATTTGTGCGTATTTTTTAGGTTTGAATGGTAGCAATTGCTTAGGCTGGGGTCGTTGACTTCCAGTAATGATTCAGTGAGTGTCCCAAGATTCCAGTACAGATTCAGTGGGGTTTCACAGAAGTGAAAAGGTTGGGAAACGCTGGGCTAGTGCACAGTGAGTCAAGTGAAGATCACCTCTGACAGGGAAGTATCACCTCTTAAAGATGAATAGGCCTAGGGTTGAGTCAGTGACAATTAAGAAAATTAACTTTCTTGTGTCACATGGGTCTCCCTGAATAGGAAGATATTTACAGCCTAACATACCGGAGTATTGCTTTTTAGGTCTCGGCTAGAGTAGGCTGCGTTTGCGCAGTCTCGCTGGAGAGATTTTATGTTTTCTAGTAGGGAGGTAAACGAGCTAGCTCTTCTCCATTGGCTGGCTTCCTAAACGGCGGCCAGCCATTGCAGAAGAGCTTTGTCCGTCACTTTAAGCCCCGTCCATTTCGGATTGAGGGGCGTGTTTTTTCCTGTCTTTTCTCTCCGTGGCGTCATCAGGAAAAGACACGCCCCCCCAATCTAAAAAGGACGGGGCTTAGTTCGTTCGATTGTTTTTATTGCGCGTGTCGCATTATATTTTTAATTCCTAAGCGGGTGCCCACCCCGCTGTTTATTTTCATATTTCTGGTCTATGTTCATGCCGGCTGCTATCTATGACTATAATAGAGGCAAGCAGGAAGTGATAGGAGGAGTCCCCGCCGCGCGCTGGTCGATGGGATCGCTGGAGGTCCTCCCTCCGGCTGCGCACGGTGCAGGTTGGGATCACGGTGGCGGCTGCGGGCCCCGGCTGACAGAGCCCTGGGAGATAGCGGCGGGAAAGGAGTGCGGAGGACCCGGCGGCAGCCCGCAAGGAGCGGCTCACACCGGGGAGGGGGGCACCCGGCACCAGCGAGCGACCCTGCCCCTCCGGGATGGGAGACAGCCGGGGTGAGCTGGGGCCGCGCGCGGGGCACTGTGGGAGCTCGGGGGGGAGGGGGGACAGAGCGCCAGGGTTAGCACCCCCCCAGTCAACATATAGTGTCTTGCATTGCCCCCCTCACCACTAGAGTAAAGTGGGGTGTAACCTCCAGATAACTCCCCTCACACCCCTCCCGGAAGAATGACCCCTCCCCTTTTGCAGACACCCCGGGGGGGGGGGATCTTATGACACCCCTTGTTTATTGTACCTTCGAGAGATGGCACCCTCCAGAACCTGTCACCACCGCAAGTATGATTTTGTTCTTTCCAGTCATTGCCACTGGCCTGAAGTGCCCCCCTCAGATATTTTCCCCCGAAGCCCCTCCGTGATCATGCAGGGCATTTGATCTCCCGCACAGATCCTGCTCCCTCCACCCAAGAGGTGCCCAAGGCATTGTCATTGCCCAGCAGTGCCTTTTCATCCACCCCAGGCTCTGCTTTTTCCATCCAGAAGCTATTTTTGTTCTAAACATTGACCTCTGACCCTGAGCCCTGCAGTTTGGGGTGTGTGGATTTTGCAGTTCTCTTAGGATCACAGTGACCCGTTGAGACCTGTCCCAGGTACTCTACATTAACTGTACCCCTCCCCTCTGACACTTCTGCCCATGTTTATGTTCAGGGTTGCTTCTTTGGTTGCACCTACTCTAGTCACACACCCATTGAACCTTTAAACCTACAGGGATAGTGTACGGACACATTTGCGCGCCCTGCATTGGCTTCCAGTTGAATCTCGCCTGAAATTCAAAATGCTGACAATGCTCATCGGGCCTTGTATGGCATTGGCCCTATATACCTTCAAAAGAGATTCACCTTTTATGTGCCAGGGCGACTGCTTCGGTCTTCTGCCCAATGGCTGATGCAGACCCCGAAGTTCAAGCGCCAGCGTCTCGGTGGTAATTCCTTTGTGCGCAGGTCCGGTTTGGACTGGAATCTGTTGCCCTTAGCCCTGTGGACCACTCAAGACCCATTGCTGTTCAAGAAGAAACTCAAAACTTAGCTTTTTTAATCAGCTGAATGGGCATTTCTTTCTTTCGGGAGCGAGCGCCAGGACACTACCGAGTAGCCGCGCACTTTACAAATAAATATAACATAACATAACATAACACTTGCTTGGGTGCCTCATGCGTTTTCTGCTGCTATTAAGTATGCACATTACAAACTCTGGAATCTGAAGCAGTCTGGTGCTAGCATTGTAAGCAATCTTAGACTTTCCACGTACTCTCTGGTTTCACAGCTCTAAGGCTTCCGGTCATAGCAAGGACGGTTACTTTAAAATTGCACAAATATCTGTTTCGCATTCTTTAAAAATCATGACTGCCGAACAGCTAATTTCTATTGTTGTTTAAAGTGCAAGACTGAGAATCTTAATGTTTTTATCCTAAATGTTTTGAGCTTGAATCCTCTAATGTTCAACAGGCATAGTTCAAGGGACACCTGCACAGCTGTGTAAGGTTTGGAGGAGAGGAGGCGGGGGTGACTTTAAAAACTTGCTACTTTGGTTGTCTCCAGTGGCCTTGTCTTACTGTGGTGGTTTTAAGTGCAAACCCCAGACATCAAGGTTTTTCTTTCCTATTCATTGTTCTTTCAACGGTAGAGTGACCTTGTTGCGGGTCTTGTGAATTTAACCCCATACAAACTCTTGAGACATGAGAAGTATAAGTGCCTTGATATATGTTCTTTTAAGCAGCACTTTCAGTCCTGTCTATTACTCTTATATCCATGCCCATCTAGAATGACCACTTTGGAGTGTGAAGTGGCCACACTCCTCCTTGGTGACCAGTGGCCTGTTATTATTCAGTACTGTTGGCATTTAGGAAGTAATGCTGTAGTTTTTCAGCAGCCAGCAGTGCTTTGGTCCATGCTATTATCAACAAAAGCAAAGTCTTGACGTATGTGCGTGAAAATGCTCTAACATTGTGGCGGCGGTAAGACAGTAATCCCTTGGTCTCATGGTGTGTGCTTGGTGACTGCCCATCGCCACTATATTGTCAGAACACATTCCTATGATTGATGTCCGGGTCGTAATAAAGGTCCATGTGGCGCACGAGACTCCTTTGAACCTAAGGCCCCATAACATGTGAGACGTGGGATATGCTGTAGGAGGGCCCTATCGATTTATATTATGTTACTGGTAACTTCTGCGCAGTCAAATCACAAATGGTCTCCAGGTTCTTTAGAATGCTTTCTCTTGATGGAGCTGGGGCTCCAGCCAGGTTGCTCCTCCTAGTACGGGATCCAGCGGTATGTTCTCATCACACACCAGTAGCTCAAGGTCCCATTCCAGGCCCTATTGCTAGCTCCCATGCTGAATCTCATAAGTGCAGTTTGTACGCAAGTAGTGTTTGCTTCCATCCTCAACCACATAGCTGCTGCTGGATCCCATAACTTAGCTCATTGTATGAGTAGTGGTAGCTTCTATTCCTTATTCTGTTGCTGTGCTCAAAGTAGTACTTTAGTAATGTCAGCTTATATTAAAGACAGATCGTCTTGTGCTTCTTCATAGCGTCTATTGCTCTGCTCATTGTACCAGCTTCTATGCCAGAAACCATGTCTCGTATCTGAGCTGCGCCAGCTTTTGTTGATCTTCCCATTGTACCTTAGTAGTGCCAACTACTATTCCATAACCTGTGTCTTGTGTTCATATACGAGCACATTGGCCCCTATCCATCCATTGCTATGCTCCCCATACGTGAGCTGCCCTTCAAATGTGATCAGCATTGGCTCCTATTCAGCTATGGCTTGCACGGTTACCGTAGATGAGCACTGCTAGCCTCGTACCTGTATATACTGCTCACCATACATGGGCAGCTCATCACATGTGAGAAGCATTGGCTCAAATTCAATCATGGCTTGTGGGTATTGTACAAGAGCAGCTCTTCTAATGTGAACAACGTGGACTCCTGTTCTTCCTCCCATGACTTGATATCACTGCACATGAGCACCTCCTGACGCGAGAAGTGTTAGCTCCTATTTAGCCTTGGCTTGTGGTTACTGTACATGATCGACTCTTCAGACGTGAGCAGCGTTGGCGCCTATTTATCCATGGCTTATGATTAACGTACGTGAGCACCTTCTGACGTGAGTAGTGTTGGCTCCTATTCAGCCATGGCTTGTGGTTACTGTACCTGACAGTCTTCATACATGAGCAGCGTTTGCTCCTATTCTTCCTTCATGGCTTGTAGTTACTGTACTTGAGCACCACTAGCTTACACTCCGTATGGTGCTAGTTTGACCACTGTAGAGTAGCAGCACATCACACATGAGCAGAGTTGGATCTTGTTCGGTACTGGCTTGCAGTTACCGTGTTTCCTGTTCAGTCATGGTATGTGGTTACTGTACATGAGCACCTCCTCACATGTGAGCAGCGTTGGCTCCTATTCATCCATGGCTTGTGGTTGGCGTACTTGAGCAGCACGGCTCATGTTCATCCATGACTTGTTGGTAGCATACATGGGTTCCTCCTCACGTGTAAGCAGGGTTGGCTCCTATTTATCAATGGCTTGTGGGTAGCGTACATGGGTACTTCCTCACAGGTGAGCAGTGTTGGCTCCTATTGATTAATAGCTTTTAGGTAGCGTACATGTGTACCTCACATGTGAGCAGCATTGACTCCTATTGATCCATGGCTTTTAGCTGGCATACATGGGTACCGCCTCACATGTGCAGTGTTGCCTGCTATTCATCCATGGCTTGTGGTTAGCGTACGTGATCAGCACAGCTCATATTCGTCCATGACTTGTGGGTAGCATACATGGGTACCTCCTCACGTGAGAGCAGCGTTAGCTCCGATTCATCCATGGCTTGTAGTTAGCGTATGTGATCAGCGCAGCTCATATTCGCCCATGCCTTGTGGGTAGCGTACACTTTACTCAATCTCTAATACTCTCAATTCACACTCTACTACTGACTCAACTAATCGCACTCTAATACACCCTCTAACTACTCTCCACTACATACAAGTCACACTCCTCACAACTCACTAAATTACACTATCCACAATTTTAAACGCACTCTCTACTGCTCTACTACTCTCTAATACTAAAAAGAACTAACTAACTACTGCTCTCTAATATATTATCTATTTTAAAAGTCATTCGCTACTCACTCTACTAAATAGATATACTACTCCATATACTATCTATAACTCACCACACTACATTTATTTCTATCTAGTACTTTTCATTACTCACTACTACTCTGTCTCTACTACTCGCTAACTCCTACATGCTCTCTACACACTATCTACTATTCACTCTATACTACTCTCCACTAATCTACACTACTCACTAACTACTATTGCCTAAAACTCACTCCTACTCTACTCTATACAAGTATACTCTCTATTAATCAACTAGTCACTCTCTACTAACTATTAATCACTGCTAATACTCTCTACTATTCTCTAATGCTTACCTATTGCCATTGTAAATGACTATACCATATTTTTATCGATTTAAAAAAAAACAATAAATGAAAAAAATGACATTTGCAATGCCAATAGCTCTAACTTTAACAAAGACGAGACCATTGCATGGTAAATGCTTGTTGCTATGTGCTAATCCCATTTTAGGAATCAGAAAATGTTTTCCAACTAAAATGGATTTCGAATGGATACTGATTTAATATATGGAAGTGATGTGTTGTAAGTGTCCCTTCCATATACTAAATCTGTATCATATGTATTAATGTTTTGTGACTGAAATCCTGTTGCAAAACATTGAGATTTTACTGCCCCCCAAGTTGAGGTGGTAATTCATTCGCAAAAGGAAAGGTGTACCCTTAGGACCACTTCCTCTTTGTAAATGTTAAAAAAGGAGGCAGTGATACAGAGGACTGAGGTTTAATCTCAAACTGATTTTAAAAAGTTTTAAACTTTTTTTTAGTACAGTCCTTTTTCTTTTAAGGAAAACATGCTGAATGTAAAAAATAAAAATAAAATAATAAATTGCGAAAAAAGACACAGTGACCCTAGCAAGCCATCTTTCCTGTGATGACCTCCTATCATAGTGATTCACAATTTGCAACTTACCTCATGAATATTGCTGAGGTAGGTTGGATTGCGACACAATACGATTCTGGATTTTGTGAACCAACCTATTAGTTTATAGGTCAGTTTTCAAATTTCACACTGCTCACAAAACACTGGTTGCAATTTGTGACCAGTATGTTGTGATCAGTGTTTCGTACATGTTATGTTACATTATGTTACGTTATGTAGATTCGTAGAGTGCACTGTCACTTGGAATGGTTTCCTGGCTCTGAGCAGGTGCAAGCTTAGCCAATCTTAGGACCTAGTGAGACTTCTCGAAAATCCAGCTCTTCAGCTTCTTGCTGATTTCAAGAAGTGAGAAGGATTTTCTTTTGTGCAGTGGCAGGTCGTTTCATGAATTAGGAGCCACGTGGGAGAAGGCTCGACCACTAGTCCTGTGTTTTCGTATGTGCAGATTGTGTACAAGTAGAATTCCAGACGAGCTGAGGTGTCTGGAAGGTTTGTGAATGCAGATGCAAATGTTGAGGAATGCTGGGGCAGTATTATGTAGTGCCTTGAAAGTGTTGGTGAGGAGTTTGAATAGTATTTGTTTGTGAATAGGGAGCCAGTGAAGCTCCTTCAGGTGTGGGGAGATATGAGTATGGGGAGGGAGGTTGCGATTAACTCTGGCTGCGGAAATCTGAATGGTCTGCAGCCTTCTGATGAGTTTTTTGTTGATCTCGGCTTAGAAGGCTGTTCCTGTAGTCCAGCTTGCTTGTGTCCAGGGCATGTGTGATGTTTTTCCCGGTGCTTACAGAGAGCCATTTAAAAATATCTTCCTTGGGCGGGGCGGAGCTTGCCGAGGCCGAAGATGGCTGCTTGAGCCCTGGGCTCCGCAGAGCCGTGTGAAATATCTTATATTATACTGCACATTCGGGTACATTAGACCCTAATTCTTTGCTCCCTGAAGAGCGCTGAAGATCGGCTGCAGATCGGAGCGGAGGATAAGGCGGAAGGCAACTGGAATCCGCAGATCCAGAGCGGGCGGTGACCGGGAGGCGATAGGCCGGGGAGCATCGGACAGAAGTGCGAGGAGGGGCGGCGCGGCGTAACTCTACGTGCGGCGTCTCTTCTGAAGCCGCCCCGGTGCCCATTGATTTGAGGTTGGAACCCCGGCCGAAGTGCGGGGGTGCTGTGTGCGGGGCGAGGAGTGTTTGGCAGGGCGGCGTGCCCCACCCCCCCATCCCCTCCGGTGACCTGGAGAAGAAGCGAGCTGCATACAGTGAAAGACACGAGGTCTAGAGTCGTCGGCCGAGCACTGCGGAGCAATGCACTGCTCCTGGACCCCTAAGGGTGTGTGACCTCGTGGCTGCGCTGAGGAGAGAGAAAGCGGGTGCTGGAGGTGTGGCGCAGAGTAGATTCCCGGGGCGCGATTTTACACCCCACAGGACACTGCTTTGTGTACCATTGCTGGATTGGAGTGGTGGCAGACATGGGATTGCCCTGGGATTGATGGCAGTGGCAGACGGCCTGAGGTGCAGTCGGACGTAGATAACAGGTGGAAGCTACCTTGCAGCGGACCTGGAGGCGCAAGTGGTGCCCTGCGAGACTGCGGGGCGGGTGGACATTGGTGTCAGAGACTGGGGTGACGGAGCATAGGGGGACGTGTGGTGTGCCTTCTTACCCCCCCCCCCATCCACGGATTTGAGCGCTTGTAGCGCAGCGATACCGGAACACTGGATTAATGTTTGGGCGCACTCTAAATTGACGGCCCAGCTTCACCACGCTGCATAACACTGAGAGTGGGGGGGGCCCTGAGAGCACCGGGTGCGAGCTAACTGGGTGCGTGTTGGTAGACTGCTGCGGGCAGCTACAGACCACAGAGGCAGACAGCGCACAGAGAAACGGGCCATTGCAGCCGGCTTGGACCGGACCCTGTGGCTAGTGCCTGCGCACGGACTGCCTGTTATCCGGAGCGTTCCCCGCCATCTTTGTGCCTGCTGTGGTAAATAATTTAATATTACCTTATCTTAGAATTTCTATATTAGTAAAATACTTTAAATTAAGTAAAGAGAGGAGTCCGTGGTATTCGAGTAAAGAAGGGTTTATTCAATAACTCGAGTTAAGGGAGAGCTCCTTCACCAAGCGGGTTCAGGAGTGGTCTAATGTTTTATTCAGACAGCAGGGTATTTATACAGTTCAGGCAGTAGGCAGAAAGAAGAAGAAGAAGAAAAATAGGGAAGTGACAAACAGTAATTTCCAACCATATGTGTCAAGGTATGGGCGTCTCTTGTGTCTCGTGAGAGTGCATGCGGTGTGTCGAAATGTGCTCCCTTCAGTTGAAGGTCCTTCCTTAGTGTCGAAATGCTCCTTTCAGTTGTAGGCCCTTTCTCAACCGGGGGTTATTTCTGGCTTAGAGTCAAGAACAGGAATTGTCAAATGTCAAAGGTTCTTATATAGCGCCTTATCACCGCAAGGTCTCAAGGCGCTTGCTTTGGGAACCTGTCCTGGCTTTTCCCTGTGAGATAACCCCTACTGGGCATCCCCAAGGTGAAGGCCAGGCATCCCGCCGCGGGGGGGCCGTAGTGGAGATTAAGCAAGCTATTGCCCAGAGTTGTAGAGTGTGAACCCATGATTTGAGTAGGCACCGAAGCGAGAATTATCGAGTCCGTGGACATTTGGGCTCAAGACACTGCCGCGTCGGGAATTGAACCCTGGTCCCGGGTCTGACCTCTGCTTCAGAGTCTGCCTCCTCTAACCAGTGAGCCACACTTCTCCACTTGTCTCTTAAAACAGGAACTATCTCGTTGGTTCTCGGAATTGGCCGAGCCACAAGAATGTGTGGTCAATGAACGGAGGGGCCAGGTGCAGGGTGTCTTGTTTGTGGGTTTGGAGACAAAATGGATGACACACGCAAAGATGGGTGCTGTCTGAATCAAAATGGCAGACAGGCGGAGAAGGGAAAAGATGGGGCACAACTGCCAATTTTATTTCCTCATTCCCTCCTTGCCCCAGAGTGTACCTGTATCTATATCTAAATTTGCATGAGATTGTCTATGCATTCCTGTAGCATAATTGTTTCGTTTTCTTTCTGCTGGATATGTGGTTTAGGAATGCAGCTTGTAGCGCATAGCCCGCACAGGGCAGGGCCACATTGGATGCAAAGGCAGCATCCAGTTATTACCAGGAATATTATGCCTGCTGCTGACAGCAGTTTCCATCCCCAGGATGATATTATTGTCCAAAACCAGTCCGACAATGTCCAAGTGCCAGGTTCTTGATGTAGGCTGGCGGCTATCTTGTGTAATTTTGTTATAGCCGTATATACAGACGGAAAGTTATCAGGGATGAAAATGCAGCAGCTAGAGCCGATAATTTTACAGGCTCCGCCTCTGTCAGCCAGGATGAAGTCAAGGACAAGGCGGTTTTGGAGGGCAACCAATCTTATGGCAGACTGTTCCTGAGTCAATTTCCCCAGGGCAGATGCCGTCTGATTTACAACAGCCTCCAAGGTCCTTGTCAACTTGCGTATGAGCTTACTGTTCTGCACAGGGCCGATAAAGAAAAAGAATCCTTTGTTGAAGTCTGTATATTGTTCCAATGTAGTTTCCGTGTGATCAATCCCGGAGATATTGATCATTCTTTTATGTCTAACATGGGGCACTAGGAGGTCTTGGTGGTAAGTGGATGGGGCCACAAAGACAGGAGGTAGCAGAAATGCTATATAGCACGTCCCCCCCAGTTCAAGGGCAGCCGCACATAGGCTGTTTGCCCGCAGATGAAATAAGTATGGCGGGATGCTAGAAATGATGATTTTCCCTGGTCTTCAAAACTCACAGTGGTATGGCAGTCACTGTGTCCTAATGGGACAGAGCCATTTTTACGGACGCACAGGTGCCCTTTTACTGTTGAGACCGAAATAGAAGGGGGCCCAGCATTCTTTTTAGGTTTGGTATTTAATATCCTGTAGGTCATGCTCATGTTCCCCTGCTTGTATTCTTCGCTTTCTAGGACCGTGCCTGTCGCCTGAGGATCTCCATCCTCATTCGGTTAGCAGACAGCATTAAGGACCTTATTTAAGTCCCCCCAAGGCCACCCATTCTTGCATGACCTATTTCCATCAGGGCAGGAGGTACGGGTAGTCCTGTCGGCTGTTATTAGGGTGAACCAGGCCTCGCAAGTTCCATTATAAGAAAACGGGAAGGGGAAAAGAGGCATCCCTCCCTCCTTCTGATGTGGTGGGAGGCGGCCACATATCCAGCAATCTGTGATATTGCTGGCCTGCTGCGTATAATGTAGCAGCTGTATGAAGGTATTGTTTCGGAGAGCTAGCCTATGGGCTTGCTCATGAGGAGGTAAGTCGTGGTGCGTGTGCTCTTGAGTGTTGTTAGGTGCAGGAGAGGAATGTGGTGCTGGCGGGAAAGCAATGTGGAGGGCCCAACCGAGACACGTCATGATTGTCATCAAAAAGAACAGTATGATCAAACATATGATAGGGCCGCTATGCAACTTCTTAACATTCTTCTTTAGGCGCCTCATTTTCTTTTTTTTTCACATAGTCAGGGTGTCTGAGTCTGCCCCCATGCTCTGACCGCTTCACCATGAGACCTGTGTCCATGGGCTTAATCAGCCAGAATCCTGGTGGCGGACCTCAGTTTTGATTTATATTCCTGTTGTGTGGTCTGTTCCAAGGGCAATGAGGACTATTCAGTTACAGTGTCACTGGATTTGGCGATATCGTTGGCGACAGAGTCTATTTCTCCAAAGTATTTTTTACAATGACTGGCATGCAACCAGCCCTTTCTGCCTTCGATCTTCACTGCAGTCCGCGTAGTTAGAAGGACCAACTTCGGCTCCTTCCACCTGGGCTGGAGAGGATTTGTCCGGTCGAAGTTCCGGACCGAGACCCAATCTCCGGGTCGGATGGTGTGTTCTTCAGGGTTGGTTTTGTCTGGGAAGGCTGCAGCCACCTGTGAACGACAAGCGCGGAGTGCAGACATCAAGGAAGCCAGGTAATCAGTTAATATTCTTCTATCTACATCAGTAATAGATTTTGGTCTAGGGACTCTCCACATGTTTGGTGGTCTGCCAAAAACCATCTCGAATGGTGCTAATCCTAACAGGGCTACTGGTAAGGCAGTAGTCGAATCTACGCCCTTTTCTGCTGTAATTTTGGCTAACTTAGTTTTAAGGGTTTGATTGTGTCTTTCTACCAATCCTGCTGCCTGGGGGTGTCTCACGCAATGAAATTTCCAAGTGTATCCTAATAGAAGGGAGACATGTTTCATTAGCTCGGAAGAGAAAGGTTGGCCATTGTCTGAATATATGACTCTTGGCAACCCATATCGTGGGAAGTACTCTCTTACTAGAACCTTAGCAGTCGTCGTGGCGGTATAGTCAGGGACGGGGTAAGCTTCAGTCCACCTTGTTAACGCGCACACCACCACCAGTACATACTTGTAACCTCTACATCTCTCCATCTGGATATAGTCCATCTGGAGAGCTTCGAATGGATGGTCAGGGGGTTGGAATCCACCCTGCTCCACCTTCGTGCCTTTACCTGGGTTGAACTAGTTACAAATCATGCATGTTTTTACTTTTTGTTTGGCTGCAGCTCTCAAATGTTTGTTATGCCATATGTTCTGTATGCTATCTAACATTGCTTTTTCTCCCAGATGCGCTGGTCCATGTATGGTGTTTATTATAACCTGAACCATAGCATCCGGCAGTAGCCATACTGCTCTCTCAGGTGTCATCCAACCCTGGTCTGTAAGGACCCCTCCTTTTTCCTTCCATTCTAGCAATTCCTGTTGTGTGGTGTGACTTTGGACATCCTGGATGTCAGAAAAGGGGTCTCGTATTGCGTATTGGCGGTGTAGTGTATTTAATTCTGTGTTCGCCGCCATTTTGGCTGCATTGTCTGCGAAATCATTTCCTTTTGATATTTCATCTGTTCCTTTTGTGTGTGCCTTACATTTCAGCACCGCTATTTTGGTTGGTAATTGGCTAGCTTCCAAGAGAGCAGTGATGAGGGCAGCATGTTGTATTTTGGACCCATGTGATGTGAGAAATCCCCTCTCCCTCCATAATGTGCCGAAATTGTGTACAACCCCGAAAGCGTATTGTGAGTTGGTGTAGATGTTAACTGATTTTCCTTTTGCCAAGTGACATGCTCGTGTTAGTGCTACTAGTTCGGCTGCTTGTGCTGACAGTATCTCTATTTTATGTGCTTCCAAAGTGCTTATACCATTTGTGACGGCATAGGCTGCTGCCAATTCTCCAGTGGGGAGTCTCATGCAAGACCCATCAACAAAGAGTGTCATCTCTGCCTCAGAAAGGGGTGTATCTTGTAAATCTGGTCTGGGTTTGGTCACTAAATCAATTGTATCAATACAATCGTGAAGTTGTTCAGCAGGAGAGGTAAGTGGCAACAGTGTTGCTGGGTTTAAAATGTTGCATCGTCGGATCTCAATGTGTGGCTGAAAATGTGTCACCTCGTATCCTGTGAGTCTGGCTATTGTCAGATGTTGTGTTTGTGTTCTGTTTAGGAGAAGTTCAACAGCATGTGGAACCTGGACTACCAGATCGTGTCCTAGTACGATAGTGTCACTTTGTCTAATGGCTTGTGCTGTGGCAGCCACTGATTTGAGGCATGCAGGGAGTGCTTGGGCCACCGGATCTAATGTGCTGGAAAAATAACCACATGGTCTATGCCTGTCTGCCTGAAGTTGGGTCAGGACCGACAGGGCTGTACCTGAGCTTTCTGTTACAAATAAGGTAAAATCTTTGGTGTATTCAGGTGTTGCCAACACTGGGGCTTGACACATAGCCTTTTTAAGAGACTGAAAAGCTTGTGTGTGTTCATCCGTCCAGGGTAATTTTGGGGTAGCGCCAGCTTCAAGTGTTGTCAGCTGTACTAATGGTTTAGCAATTAGGGCAAATTGCGGGATCCAACGTCTACAATATGAGGTAAGACCAACAAAAGCTCGGACTTGTTTCTGTGTTGTTGGTTGTGGCATTTGTTGTATAAGTTGGATGCGTTCCTGTGTAAGCTGCCTACCCTCCTTTGACAGCAAGTGCCCTAAGTATGCCACTTGCTGCAAACAGATTTGGAGCTTACCAGGGGAAACTTTATGGCCATTTGCAGCTAGGAACTTTAGCACCAGCAATGATGCTTCAGCGCAGGCTGGGTCAGATCTGGCCGTAATGAGGATGTCATCAACATACTGCAACAATGCAGTGTCAGGGGGCCTTTCAATAGTATCCAATTGTCTTTTTAACGCTTGGCTATACACACTTGGACTTTCGGTGAAACCTTGGGGAGCTCTTGTGAATTAGAAGCTTCGTCCTTGTAGGGAGAAGCCGAAAAGGTATTGGCTGTCTGGGTGAATGGGTATACTGAAAAATGCATTCTTCAAGTCAATGACAGTGAAGTATGTTGCCTCTGCATCTATGGCTGTAAGGTGGAGATGTCTGGGACCACGGGATGTTGGGGGATGACACATTTATTAAGTTCTCTTAAATCCACCACTAGTCTATAGATAGGGGGTGTTCCCAGTTCCACTTTTTTATGAACTGCTAAAACTGGGGAATTACAAGTACTAGAAATCGTTTCTTTAACCACACATGACTGTATTAGATCCTAAATAATTAACATTAACGCCTGTTCAGCTTGAGGTGGAATTTTGTATTGTCTTATGCGTGGCAGTTGGGCTCCCTCCTTCAGTGTAACCTTGTGAGGTGTTATTTCCATACACCCTACTGTGGTGGAATCTGTGGCCCAAAGGGTGTGTGGCAAATCTTTCAAACGTTCGTCTAATTCTCTACTGGTGTAGTGACCTTTAAAATCTCCTAGGAATAATCTAACATCCTTAGGTGAGCAAACAATAACAGCTCCCAATTCTTTCAAGGTCTTGATACCAAGCAAATTTTCTGGACACACGATTTTGTCAATATAAGATCTGTAGTTGTCGTGAGGGGACCAACCTGTAAGGGCAGTGGTTTTGACGCGACGTTTGTCACAGGCTGTCCGGAGAAACCCAGATAAATACTTTTTGAACCCGAGAGAGGAGCCTCTGGGACCTCTTGATGGCTTATTGTTGTTTTACTGGCCCCAGTGTCTAGTAGAAACTTTCTATCCTCCCCAAGAAGTCGGACCTCTACAAATGGACCTTTCTGATCTACTGGGATGGGGATTAGGGGCAGTTTGTCATCTTCTCTCCCTGGGCAACATCATGAAAAATCTGGGTAGTATTCAGTATACCACCTCCCCTTCCGCTTGGATACAATGCGGGGCACCGACGGACAGAGCGGGGCCTCTTTCTCCCGAGCGGTTGCCGGGTGAGGTGAGGTCTTCACCCACATAAAGCTGGGAAGAAACTCTTTTTCTCCAGTGAACATTGGAATGTCAAGTTCCTGGTAGATATGTACACTTCATGTTTTTTGAGTGTGTATTATGATTTGTTGTTGACTGCAGTAGCGTTACACATTATAGGTCCTGAAGAAAGCCAGGGTAATCCTCCCCCGAAGGCTGAAACATGTCGACCACACTACATAGTATTGTTGAGTAGTTCCAGTTTTAGACTACTCACTGCTCTCTTTTTTAATCTTGACATCCAGACTGCAGTTACAAAGTTTCCTGAGTCTTGGTAGTCAATTTTAACTAGCACAATCACTTAAGCACTGCACTCCATGTTAATGATTACTATTATTATTTTCATTTTTCATTTTTCATTGGCTAAAGTTTTGGCTGTGATTCCCGACACAACTTTGTCGTGGTAAGAGTGACCATCACTCCCCATATGATGATATGCCGCCACGAGGGTGGTCTGATGGGACTTTTTTCTAGCCATTGGTCTACCGATTTCATCATTATAATTTTTTTGACATACAACTACAGCCGTTCACACGCTTACCTAATTGTTTGCGGTTTCCGGTATGGCTACACACCACTTCCATGACCTGTCCTGCTCTCTTTTGTGGTATAATTGTGAGTAGGGGTTTGAACAGGCAGGTCGTTAAAAATATCCCCTTTGACCCTCCCCCACCTATTTGTTTTTAGTATTCAGTATAGCCATCATCTCCAATGTACATTTGGGTCATTTGTGTTGTCGGTGGGACTGGAGGTGCTGTAGTGCCTTGTGGGGCATTCTGTTTTGGCTGATATGGACGGGGCTGTGTCTTACCAGTGGCCAAATTGTGTTTTAAGACAGGACAGTCTTTAACGAAGTGTCCCGACTTTTTGCAATAATTGCAAGTACTCTTCGCGTTTGTCTGGCTACCTAGTGTCTGTTGGCGCTGGGGTGCAGTCTGGGCCACTAATGCTTTCATCTTTGTGTCTTTCATGCGCTTCTTATCATTTTCTTCTTCATCCCTAATGCGGTTTTGATGGTATTGTAGCATTTGTCAACAGAAGATTTCTGAGAACAGAAATCAAAAAGCCTAGCCGATCACTATAATTCCATTCACAACACTCATTGGGGTTGGACTGGTAGGTATAGTAGATGGAAAAAGAGAATTGCTCTTTTTCTTGGTGTCCCCTCACTCACCAGGGTTGCCCCATGGTGACATGCTTCGTCATAGGGGCCATCCCCTACTGGAAATACTAGGATCCCTTATCGCAATGTGTCAAGGTGTACCTATCAACTCCTGTCAACATGTTTCGTGCATCCCCCAAGCACTTCTTCGGGACTACACAGGGACCAGCCCTGTGTTCGCCACTCCTTAAACGCTGCAATGAGCTTTTTAATAAAATGCTGCAATCGACATTAGTGCATGCATATAGTACCTACGTATTCAATTGAATCACGAGGTTCATGTAGTAGGACCTAACTGCGCCCCATGGACTCGAAGGGGTTCAGTATCCCAGCAATTTGCTAACAGGATACCTCCCTCTTTAGCACCTACTCGCGCCTCTTCGATCCGATCCTAGTATTTCCACCCCATATTTTAACGTTACCACCTGGAAGCAGGAATAAAGTTTATTGATAGCTTACTAGGCAGGAATTTTTAAACCAATCACTTAGACCACTCCACTATCACACCCGCACCACACATAGTCAAACTATAAGTGCTCCTACGTAATTCGCCAGTCGCAGCACGCCCCAGTCCGTAGAGGGCTGGGATGGCCCCTATGATGAAGCATGTCACCATGGGGCAACCCTGGTGAGTGAGGGGACACCAAGAAAAAGAGCAATTCTCTTTTTCCATCTACTATACCTACCAGTCAAACCCCAATGAGTGTTGTGAATGGAATTATAGTGATCGGCTAGGCTTTTTGATTTCTGTTCTCAGAAATCTTCTGTTGACTACAGTATTTGGAGGGTGAGCCTATGCCCTTTCCTCCCTCTACCTCCCTTCCCTTTTGTACTATTGTAGCATTTGTAACACCTGTGGCGGCGTATGGGCTTGCCAGGTACTTTCTACCTTCAGTACTCTTTCCTTTATAGCTGGCAAGGCGTTGTCTACTAATTTGGAAACAAACAGATGCGGGTAAGCTTCGCTTGTCGGCGTAAGACCGCTATTTACCGCAAAACACTTTTCAAGTCTTGTATAATAATCTCCTATGTCTTCACCATGTTTCTGTTTGCAGGAGGAAATGGCATCCCAGTCCTCCTTTTTCACTGTCAATAACTGTGGTAACGCCTTCAAAATAGTGCCAGGGAGTGCCTTGAGTTTGGCTCCTATACCTTGACCTGCTACCCTAGTATTTTCGTCATTCTGAAGTTCAGTCCATTCTGATGTGTTCGCCCGCCACCTCCCAATCTTTTTCTCGTAGTTTGTCATATATACCCGAGGGCAACAATAATTTCAGAATTGCTGTGATATCGGAAAGAGTATATGTTCCCATCATTAATACGTCTCCTAATTCCTTAAAAAATCAGGTCTTTTGAGTGAGGGGGAACCATCTCTTTCATTCTTAGTAATTCAAGTTTTGTCAAGGGTACATAAATAAAAACGCGTTGTAACGCGCCGTCTGCGTCAGCTCTGGGGTGAGCCTCCCTCATGGGGAAGTGGCGTGTTTGAGGAAGTTTATTAACTGGTCCACAAGTATCAGTGAAAAGTCTATATTCAACCGCTTTCTGATATTCTTGTCTAAAATCTATGAATCTGTTAAGAAAACCTGAACCATTGTGGAGGAACATGTTATCAGCGCAGTCAGACAAAAAATCTTCTAGTCTTGGATCATGTTTTAAAAAAGTGTCATTGAGAGTGATGAGATTAAGCATGAGCGCAAAATCCGCTCCGATCGCGGATTTTGCGGATTTTCGGCAAATCCGCGATCCGCGAACTCTCGCGGATTTGCCGAAAATCCGCAATCCGCGATCGGAGCGGATTTTGCGGTCAAAAGTTCAAGCGCGCCTAATTAACGATGGCGCCGGCAAGCTGCCAGCGCCATCCTGCAATAGCTACTTAATTAGCTTCACCAGGAAGCTCTAACAGATAAGATACAGCAGGGGCTCGAGCGCCTGCTTTATTTTAGCAGTTGGAGCTTCCTGTTGAAGCTAATTAAGTAACTTTTGCAGGATGGCGCTGGCAGCTTGCCGGCGCCATCGTAAATTATTTACAGGGGGAAAACGGTGGCGCACGTATTTATTTATTGTGTATTACCCTCAAGAGATTTGGAATATATACGTTAAAAGGCATTTTTGCGGTATTTATTTTGGCTTTGCATTTGACGGAAGTGCTTTGAGGTTTAGGGAATTTTCTCGAAAACGGTAAGATTCCCCTTCAGCACAGTCGGATTCTGTATAATTCCCCCTTAAAAAACATCATACCGTTTCCAAAGGGATTTCAGTTTTGACATAAGCTTCTCAGTTGGCATTTTAATTTCCACTCATCAAGCTTTTTATTCCTCGCATCATTGAGCAGCAGCCCTTCCAGTAATGTAGAAAGAGCACCGAACAGCAGCAAACTTAACTCCCTCCCCTACGAAAATCCGCTGTGATGCTGGCCAGAGGCATTTGCATCTTTGACTTTCACGAGCGCAATCCCCCGTGCTGTTCCTGTGACCAGGGGCTTCTGTCTCTTAATCTGCTGCTCTGATCGGTCTCTGACCTTTTATACACACAAGCGGCATGTGCGCTCGCGTGGAAGCCCCGTCCGTTTGGCCCCGCCCACACGCTCGAGGAAGCCCCGCCCCCAAATCCGCAAATCCGCAAATCCGCTTAATCCGCGGATTTTGCGGATCCACGATCCGTGAATCCGCTGAATCCGCGAATCGTGGATCCGCAAAATCCGCCCATGCTTAGATGAGATGCTGTACCATGTAGAGACTCACTAATCTTTGATGTGGGCGTGGTAATGCTAAAAAGAGTTGGGCTATGAGATCATTGTCATATATCTTATATTGAGAGACCCATAGAGTCGCAGTTCTGGCTATTTCCTCCTCCTCTGATGTAAGCGGGGGTTCCTGGTCTAGCCAGTCGTCTAATGCTACTACCGTGGCTTGATACAGGTCATCTGGAGACGGCCGCTCTGGATGGCCCTGGAGGAATAGGAGGGGTGGGGGTCGTGACGTGGAAATGGAGCGCCTTACTGGTAGAGCCTTTACAACTGGTGGTGTTATGTTTTCCTCACCTCTGTTCTCTTCTTCCTCGGCCTGTACATTTTGCCAAGTACGTGTCACCTTACGGGTGAACCTATCAAGTGCGTAATTTACCAAACCTACATCGGTATGTTCAGAAGTTGAGTCCAATAACTCATAAAATGACGTGGGTACATCTTTTCCTCCCACTTGTAGGTGTTTAATAAAACAACAAATAAGGAACCTATACATGTGTACCTTGATAGCGTAAAGTCTGCTTTTGGTTAATCTATTAACAGCCTTAGAGTCTTCCCCGGTACGGAGAAACTCGGAAGCTGCCTCAAGGAGTGGGCTTATAGCAGGTAAACCCTTTATCTCTATCCATGAATCGTGAAGTATTTTTGTTATTCGGCCCGCCTCCCCAGTTGTACTTGGGGCCGGATCATAGGGGCATTCGGGAATCGTGTCCCCTTTGGCTAGTCCCTCTGCACCTTCGTTATTTCCAGGCCGTGGTTGGACTTGTTCGGCATTCAAGGGCTGTTGTGGAGGTGTCTGAACTATTGGGGTGTCATATGGAGGCGGGGTATCCAAGAGGAAAGTGGTGAAAGTATCCTCTTGAAATGGGGCAGTGGGTTGTGTCTTAGGTGGGACGGTCTCCATCTGCGAGGAAGTATTGGGTAATACAGGATAGAGACCGGTGGAAACGGCTAGTTGTTCTCTATTATTCCTTTCATTTTCTAGTTCTCGTCCTATTTCCTGTAATCGTTCATTCCGGACCTGTTCTGACATTCTCTTACTCTTTTCGACTTTGTTCAATGCTTTCTCCTGCCTCCTATGGGCCTCTTTTCTCCATAGTTCGACCGCGTCACTTTGTGACTGTCGGACCTTTCTTTTCCACAACTGTTCTTCTAGTTTCAGTACACATTCCATGTCAAAAGTCCCTGTCTCGGGCCACCTATATTTATATTCGAAATCTTTGGTGTAATCTACCCATAATTCACAATAAACAATTACACCAATGCCATGTTTTGTATACATAAAATGTCCTGGGGTATCTCGAGGAGGGAGGGGAATCTCCCTCTCGAGAATACTTTTTCTAGTTCCCATCTTGCGTATTTTCGAAAAAATAGGCATGATGGCAGGCTTTCTATTAAAAATAGAAATGAGAAACAACAAACATATATCTTTACCGTACCCACAAAAGTTGTGGGTCCGTCTTTATACTTTTCAGTAGTACTCACAGAGAAGCAGACTAGAAGGCCTGTTGATCTTTGAAATGCGCGCAGCTTCTGAAACGGGGCTCACAAGACCTCGGACTCGTCTTCTTCACGGGTTGGGCTCTGGGTCTGGGCGTTCCGCAATCTTCCTCACCGCCTCGTGTGGATAATGGGCCGCAGTCGGTCCCCCCCTTCGTCTCGAGGGAGTTAGCGGGAATTCCCCGCGTCTGTGCACTTTGAAGTCCGTCGAAGATCAGGAGGAGGCAGTACCGGGCCCGACATCGCCGGCGCGTGGGGGAGAGGGAACGTCCCTGTTCAGGCGCCAGAAATGTGGTAAATAATTTAATATTACCTTATCTTAGAATTTCTATATTAGTAAAATACTTTAAAGAGAGGAGTCCGTGGTATTCGAGTAAAGAAGGGTTTATTCAATAACTCGAGTTAAGGGAGAGCTCCTTCACCAAGCGGGTTCAGGAGTGGTCTAATGTTTTATTCATACAGCAGGGTATTTATACAGTTCAGGCAGTAGGCAGAAAGAAGAAGAAGAAGAAAAATAAGGAAGTGACAAACAGTAATTTCCAACCATATGTGTCAAGGTATGGGCGTCTCTTGTGTCTCGTGAGAGTGCATGCGGTGTGTCGAAACGTGCTCCCTTCAGTTGAAGATCCTTCCTTAGTGTCAAAATGCTCCTTTCAGTTGAAGGCCCTTTCTCAACCGGGGGTTATTTCTGGCTTAGAGTCAAGAACAGGAACTGTCTCTTAAAACAGGAACTATCTCGTTGGTTCTCGGAATTGGCCGAGCCACAAGAATGTGTGGTCAATGAACGGAGGGGCCAGGTGCAGGGTGTCTTGTTCGTGGGTTTGGAGACAAAATGGATGACACACGCAAAGATGGGTGCTGTCTGAATCAAAATGACAGACAGGCGGAGAAGGGAAACGATGGGGCACAACTGCCAATTTTATTTCCTCACTGCCTGGCGGAGCGCCACAGCCGACATGGGCAAGCCAGAGAAGTTATGTTATGTTATGTTAATAACACTTCTATAGCACGCAGCTGCCCCAGCCAAGGGGCGTCCCGGCGCTTCAGGAAGAGTACCCAGACACAACACAGCAGTACAGGACATCACATAGAGCAGAGACCTAAGACCTATGAGGGAACAGATGCGTTTTGATAGCCCTCCTGAATTTCAACAGCTCATCAATTTCACGAATGTGAGGTGGGAGAGAGTTCCACAATTTTGCAGCCAAAACCCTGAAAGAGCGACCTCCCGCTCTACAGAGTCTAAACCGCGGGACTGTGACCAAGTTTTGGCCCAGAGATCTTAAAGGACGCAAGGGCACATACGGCCTCATCAGAGTGTAAAGGATCTGGGGGGATGCCATCTTGAGGATCTTGAAAGAGAGGCACAAGGTCTTAAAGTGAATCCTCTGTGCCATAGGCAGCCAGTGTAAGGAACGGATGGTACTCTCAGCAGAACAGAACCTAGGTAATCCTACCAAGGCTCTGGCAGCGGCGTTCTGAACACGTTGCATCCGGGCGATTTCAGCCAGATTGGCCCCCAATAGTAGTGAGCTGGCGTAATCAAGCCGGGATAGTATGGATGCTTGTATGATCAGCTGCCTAGTCGAAGCATCGAAGAACCTCAAGATAGGTCTCAACCCTCTGAAGATGCCAAAACAAGTGGCCGCTACTTTCTTTGTATAGCCACAGAAACTGAGGGCTGGATCTAACCAAACCCCCAGGTTCTTGACCTCAGAAACTGGGGTGGGGGTTGTACCTAGCTCAGGGGGCCACCACATGTCACCCCAAAGATCCGTTCGCTTGCCCACTATCATGACCTCCGTTTTTTTAGCGTTAAGCTGGAGACAGTTAGAATTCATCCAGCTGGCCACCGCCAAAAGTCCATCCCGAAATCTGGGGGCATCAAGGTCGGAGTCCCCACTCAAGGCGACCGCCAGCTGCGTGTCGTCAGCATAGGAGACCATAGTCATACCCCATTGCTTGACGACAGCAGCCAGCGGCCTCACATAAAGATTAAATAATGTGGGGCTCAAAGACGAACCCTGGGGCACACCCAGTTCCAGGGGATATGACTTGGAAGCAAAAGGCGGCGTGGCAACCTTGAAGGTCCTATCAGCAAGAAAGGAACGGAACCAGTCAAAGGCAGTACCCTCAACCCCTGCTTCACGAAGACGTTGAAGTAAAATTCTGTGCGAAACAGTGTCAAACGCGGCACTAAGGTCGAGTAGTACCAGTGCCGCTGTCTGACCAGAATCAAGCACAGAACGAAGATGTTCCGTCATCGAGAGCAGGTCAGTTTCTGTACTGTGGCCAGCCCGAAACCCATTCTGAGAGGGGTCAAGAATGCAGGCCCTCTCAAGATGTTCGGACAACACCCCATTCACATGGGCCTCCACAATTTTGGCGGCCCAGGGAAGGAGAGAAATCGGACGATAGCTCTGAAGTGTAGAGGGATCCAAAGTCGCCTTTTTAAGAATAGGTGTTACAACCGCCTGTTTCCATTTAATAGGAACAACACCCGCTGCGAGAGAAAGATTAATAAGATGGCATAGCCAAGGGAGACAGACAGCAGCAGATTCCCTAAACTGAGTAGGCCTAAGGGGATCATCCGGTGAGCCCGATTTAATTTTAGAGGTCAACTTATAGAATGACTCCAGCGGCAGGCTAGGCAGTGAGTCTAAGTGTACATCCGAGATTAAGGTAGGGCTGTCCTTTGAGAGAAAACGTGCGAAATCGCAGGATGAAACGGAAGCGGAGAGGGACAGAGCGCCAGTGGCGGAGGCGAGCGGGTCTAGCGCAGACATTAAAAGTTTGCTGCTGGCAATGGAGAAAGGGCTGCAGACCAGCATGGCGTCTCTGGGCACGAAGCTCGACGCGCTAACGTACAGAATGGATAGGATGGCGGAACGGATTGATAAGCACGCTGAACGATTAGATATGTCGGAGTGGCGCATCTTGGAGGTGGAAGAGGCCCAGACTGAACTGGACGTGGGTCACAAACAACTTGGTAAGCTTATGCAATCCCTTCAAGACAAAACTGAGGATTTGGAAGCCCGCTCTCGGAGGTGTAACCTCCGCATCACGGGCTTACCGGAGACCACCCCAACCGGCAACATGGAGCAGTTTATTGAGAAGCTGCTGGTCACTCTGCTGGGTGAGGGGGTGTTCTTGCCGATGTTTGTGGTGGAGCGGGCACATCGCTCGCTGGGCCCTCGCCCGAAGCCGGGAGCACCGCAGCGCCCGATCATAGCTAAGCTCCTCAATTATAGGGACAGAGATGCGGCTCTGCGACATGAAGACGCTACAATATGAGGGCTCGGAAATATCGCTATACCCGGACTTTACGGCAAAGGTGCAAGAAGCTCGGAAACACTTCATCCCATAAAAGAAGCAGCTTCGTGAACTGGGCCTGGACTACGCCATGCTGTACCCGGCTAAGTTGCGGGTAAACAGACAGGGGAAATTGCATCTGTTTACAGACCCAAGGGCATTACAACAAGCACTTAAGGCGTGGTCGAAGGAACGCCGTGGAGGCTCTGCGGAGCAGCCGATGGAGGAAGAGTCGGGTGCACAGGTTGAGGAACTTAACTGGCTCCCGGTAGCCACTGCAGCTGGTGTGGGTAAGAGACTGGTGGAGAGGTGCGCAAGGAGGAGATGAATCACTCTGACTGTAAGTTATAACCGCCCTTGCCTGACACATGGGAGTAAGGTGCTAAATGGCTGGCACTGTCTGGCAAGGCCCTTAGAGGTCTGGTTTAACATATGGAGGGTGCAGGATGGCACTACCAGGCAGCTGGGTGGGAGTGTTTGAACTGTTGACTGTGCGCGCCGGCCTTCCTCCTGGCACATGGCGGCTGGGAGCTGAAAGTTGCCACTAGGGTCGGCTAATTGGAAAGCCCTTTTTTGCTAGGAGCATAGTCACATCCATTACCCTGAATGATGGACATGTTCTGCACGGTGTTGGCGGGGGCAGGGGGGCTTGCTGAATGATTCCTTATGAGACAAGTACGGAAAGCCACACAGCAACCTCTGCCCACGTGTGCTATGCACCCAAAAAATGTTTCCCAATGGGACAGATGGTTTGGGATGTCCCAAAGGAAGGGAAGGGGGGGCTTTCATTCTGTGTGACCAGGTTGGGGGTGGTCATCTGTGGGAGGGGGTGGGTGCTGTTGGGGTTGGGGTTTCATTGTTGGGTTCACGTATAGGACTTTTGTGGGCTTTGTACACAATGCTAGAAGTAGGCATGCACAGGCCGCGAGCGCAAACTGTCTATAGTAGGGACCGAGATTGCAGGAACGGCTAAGGCGAGCAATCCTATGAGTGCGGGCGAGTTCAGGGCACTCACATGGAATGTCCAGGGGCTTAATGATCATCGCAACCTAGGAAGGTCCTCAGCTATTTACAAAGGCAGCAGATCGACGTAGCACTATTGCAGGAGACGCACCTACCGCAAACAAGCCATATGTTGAGCAGCAAGGGACTGGTGGGGAACACAGCAGTGGCAGGCTTCACAACACATGCTAGAGGGGTGCTTACATGGGCAAACCCCAAATCACAATACACACTAGATCTGTTGACGGCTGACAGGGATGGCCGCTTTGTGATAACTCAGTGTAAGGGGCATGGTCTAGAGCTAGTCTTGGTGAATGTATATGGGCCAAATTTTGACTGTCCAGAATTCTATGGTGCTCTAGAGGAGACAGCCTGCAAATACCAACACGCACAGTTACTGTGGGGTGAATACTTTAATTTAGTGCGCGATCCGACTCTAGATAGATCGGCGGGCCCTGCATGTAGGCCCTCGTCCGCAGCGCAGCGCTTGGATGGTACAATAGCAAATCTTAACCTTGAAGATGTATGGAGAGCACGCCACCCAGCGCAGGGTGGCTGAACGCATTATTCAGCCTATTACAATATTCACACTCTAATAGATTACTGGCTTGCTTCTGCGATCCCTGATGGGGCGACTGGTGGACTGCAGAGTTCTCCCGCGTACGCTTTCCGACCACTCACCTCTGTTGCTTGTACTTGCCACCCCTAGGAAATGAATTCCTCCATTTACTTGGCGTTTACCGCCCTACTCTCTGCTCGACCCCCTATTTAAGGGAGAGTTCGCGGAGGCAATTGAAGTGTTTTTCGAAACCAACATTGGCTCAGTTGAGAGCTTCCAAACTGTTTGGGAGGCATTCAAGATCTATAATAGGGGCGTTGTTATGTCCAAGCATTCAGGTGTTCTCAGGTCCATTAGGAGTAGGCTGTCTGACCTTGACAGGCGGCTGGGACAGTTAGAGGAGCGTCAGCGGAGAGATGGGGACCCAGCTATAGAAGAAGAGATTAAGTCTTTGCTGGGAGAGTACCATGAACAGGCTGACAGGGAGGTCCAGCATATGGGGAAGTATGCTCACGCCCACACGTATGGGGAGGGAGATAGACCGGATTCGGTCCTAGCTAGACTTCTGAAGGGGCGCAGGGGCAAAACACAGGTCACAGAGTTAATGTCGTCAGAGGGTGATAAGCTCACTGATGAGGCGGATATAGCGCAGAGGTTTAAGCAATACTACGAAGAGCTATATTCGTCTAAAGGCGGGGCACTGGAGGATGAGATGCTGGACTACTTGGAGCACATTGACCTCCCCTCCCTTGAAAGAGTGGACAGAGAATTTCTTATGCTTCCCATTGAAATAGACGAGATTGTGGAAGCACTCGCTAGTATGAAGTTGAGTAGTGCTCCGGGTGCAGATGGCCTCACGGTGGGTTTTTACAAGACGTTTCAGGACCTGCTGCTCCCGCACCTATCTAGGTTGTTTGATGAGCTATGCGAGACAGGGAGTATGCCCCTCTCAATGAGAGAAGCAATCATGGTAGCGATCCCCAAACCGGGAAAGCCGCCTGGCGAGTGTGGCTCGTACCGCCCCCTTTCATTATTGAATGTAGACACGAAGATCTATGCGAAGGTGCTGGCAACCCGGCTGGCGCTTCTGGCCCCATCACTGGTCGCCCCGGAGCAAGCGGGTTTTGTCCCGAATAGGAATCTCACGTACAACAAAAGGACGATTTTGGGTGCAATGCAACATGTTAAACAAGATGTCAGGGCCGTAGCTGTTTTCCTGGATATGGAAAAGGCTTTTGATTCGGTGGAATGGCCATTTATGAGACTAGTTTTAACTCAAATGGGGGTTGGAGCGCTGTTTTTGCAGATGATAGGGGCATTGTATAATAAACCCACCACGAGGGTTCGCGTTGGCAACCTGGTCACAGATTCTTTTTACATAAGCAGAGGCACCCGCCAGGGATGTCCGTTGTCTCCCTTATTATATGCCCTGGTAGCTGAGCCCTTGGCCTGCGCGCTGCGGGAGTATCACGGACAGGAAGGTATATGTTTTCCTACCTACACAATGATAGTCTCGATGTATGCAGACGATACCCTGCTATATGTCAGAGAACTAGAAAAGAATTTGGCAGCGGTTCTTAGGGAGGTTGTTCACTATGGTGCTTTGTCTGGCCTCTGAGTAAATTGGTTGAAATCCCTTGCTTTTCTGCTTACTCCGGCCACTATTGAGTTTGAAATGGATTATCCCCTACAGTGGACGACTGAGTCCGTCAGGTATTTGGGAATACGACTACATACAGACTCCGAGATTGTGTTCAGGGAGAATTATGGCGTGGCTATCAGCAAATTGGAGGATGACGTGGAGATCTGGTGCAGACTTCCACTTACTCTCCTAGGGCGTATATCTGTTATGAAGATGGTGGTCCTCCCGAGACTATTGTTTCTGTTCACAAATCTCCCTTTGGTGTTGCCCAGAGTTTTCTTCCAGCGTTTGACGCAACTTATGGTGCGGTTAGCTTGGGTGGGTGGGCAGCCACGGGTGAAATGGAAGATTCTCACCCTGCCGTGCAGCATGGGAGGACTGGGAGCTCCTGATTTTGAACTTTACTACCGGGTGGCACAGGGGGCGCACATACATACGTGGATACACGGGGGCCCGCAAATACCGCATGTATGCATGTTCGCTAACCCTCTCCCCCTGCCTGCGATGATATTTAAAGCAGTAGAATGCAGGACGGACATTCTCGACTAACTTGCTTCTACCAATCATGCTTGGCATAGCCTTTTGCATCTACAGGGTGGGGCATTGTTGTACTCACCAATTATGCCCGTAGAATGGGCTCGCTGGCTAGCCCACTGCCGAGATAAGGGAGTAATAGACGCATTGCATAAGCTGAACATCTTTAAGGCGGGGGATTTGTTTTGTGATGAGAAGGCCAAATCCTGGGATCAGGTTCGCGACATTGGGGGAACAGATACACTGCTGCTGCGGTTCCAATTTCACAGACTGCGTGGGGCCCTTCTGGAACAGCTGGGGGAGGACCTTGCAGAGCCGGCAGATGTCCTGGAGCTCACCTACGTGATAAAAACGGAATCCCCTCGTAAGCTAGTCACACACTTATATAAAAACGCAATGACCCACAGGGGGAACCAATATACGGCAGCTAGACTGGCATGGCAGCGCGACCTGCAGCCCACGATAGAGGATGATATGTGGCGTTATTGCTGTGACAGCACCAGGCGAGTATCGCTTAATGGCAAACACAGGCTTATCCATTCTAAATTTCTAAATAGGGTATATTATACCCCGGAGCGCTTACACAGATATGGCCTGCGCGCAGAAGCCTAGTGTGAGAAGTGTCACGTGCCGGTGGTGGATTTCCTTCACCTAGCCTGGTTCTGCCAGAGAGTGCACGCCTACTGGGGGGCAGTCTTCAAGGAACTGAGTGACATTGTTGAGATAGCTCTGGACCTATACCCGACGCTTGCGTTGTTGGGTTTCACTAAGAAGCTGCCTAGAGCGTCCCGCAGGTTAGTTGACATGGGTATGCTTATGGCCAAACGAGAGGTTGCCCTGGGCTGGATGAGAGGGCCTACGCCCACGATTACGCACTGGTCACAAGATATGCTGTACTGCAGCACTCAGTCCGAGAATTATAGCGAATTGCTGCCCCCAAGGAGCCGTCCCAAAAATTTCTGGGGATTGTTTCAGACGTACATGAGGAACAAAGACGGGGGAGAGGAGGCTGGCGAGAGTGGGCAAATGGCGGGCACTCCACACGAGGCCATAGAATAAGGCTACGTGCTTAACCAGTCGTTTGCGGGTGGGTGACCTGGTTGTGAAATTCTGTCTCGAGGTTCGAATAAGGATTGAGGAATTGTACGCCGCCTGCCCCTATGTTGGGTTGTTGGCTCTACGGCTGTGTAAACTTTAATTGATGTACGAGTGGTATGAAGCAATGAAGTCATGTATTGAGTGCTTGGGTTGGGGAGGGAGGGTGGGGGCTCATTGAAGGTAATGTCTCTTTTGTTTATGTATTGTAAATCCCAATAAAATAATAAAAAAAAAAAAAAAAAAAAAAAAAATATCTTCCTTGGCATTTTCTGGGTATGGAAGCCGGATGCGGTGACGGCATTTACTTGGGCAGTCATGTTGAATTGAAATGTTCAGCTTTAAACAGATGGTCATCATCCAGTGAGCAATTTCAGTCATGCAAACACTGACCTTGATGCGGCTACTGGGCGTCTTGTCTATGAGGGAGAGAATGAGTTACAGGTCGTTGGAGTACAAGAGGACGCTTATGTTGTGAGAGCAGAGGATGCTGGCTAGAGGGATTATGTATGTTTTGAAAAGGATCAGACTCAGTGCAGAACTCTGCAGATGAGGTTGCAGGTGTCCGACATGTATGTGCCAGGCTGACTAAGTGGGTCCTTCAAGTCAGGAAGGAGCAGATCCATTGGGATGCTTGTCCTTGGAATTCTTGTTTTGTCTGCATTGGATGAGGTTGGAGTGGGAGACCGTGTAAATTGCTGCAAAGAGGTCCAGGAGGATGAGGGCCGCCATGTTGTGTCTGTTCAAAATCATGCGGATGTCATCCGGGGAAGAGGTGAGGGCAATTTCCACGCTGTAGTTGAGTCTGAAACCATATTGAGTGGTGTTGATGAACTGGTAGTCATTGAGGTATTTGGTGAGGGGCCTGTTGCTGATTCTCTCTAAGACCTTGGCCTGTAATAGTAGAAGGAAGACCAGTCTGTTGTTAGAGAGAGTTGAAGGGTCTGCTGAAGGTTTCTTTAACAATGGGAGGCCATTTGCATGTTTTCAAACGTCTGGGAAGTTCATAGAGGTGGAGGCATTCAGAATGGGTATGAGCATGGCACTAATGAGTTACAATCCTCTAGAGTAGGCGTTCTGGATACATGGGTCCCTGAGTGGATGGAGTTTACATTGGCAGCGGTTTATTCTGTGGTGATGATGGACCATGTGATTAGCATTAGTTGTTTGGATAACATTGGGAGGCGTCTGGCGAGGTCTGTCTGGGTTGGTTCTGAGTGAAGGTGCTGTAACTGGCAGTGATTTTGTTGCTGAAGAATTGAGAGAGATTGTTGCAGAGGTTCTACGAAGGGAGGATCGAGTTGGAGGATGCGACTGGTGAAGTGAAATCCTTCACAATGGCGAAGATTTGTTTCTTTCTTTTGGTGCTGGCATCAATGCGTTACGCTAGTGATGCACGTTTCGTGGTCCCTATCATTTGGTAGTAGAATCTTGGGGCAGATTTGAACATGCTCCTTTGTGTATTGTCTTGGCTCAGCATCCATTTGTTCTCCAGTTGTTTGCATTGGTGTTTCATCAGTCTGTGTTACTCAATGTACCAACTGGGCTGGGGTCTAGATCTTGTTGTATTGCTGTGTTACAGGGGGGTGGGGAATTAGTGATTCAGTTGTTGAAATTCTAGATGGATTTGGGAAGGCTGTTGCTGTGTTTGGGTCAGTGGGTGTTGAGAGCAGTGTTCGAGTCCTTTTCATTGATACTGTTCCAGTTCTGGTGGGCTCATCTGGAAGTGGTGAGTGTGCGCTGGACCCGGACGAGATGCTGAACTGGACGAGAGTGTGGTCCGTCCAGGAGACTGGTATGGGCACATCAACTCTGAGGTTGTCGAAGGTGGGTAAAATAGGGTCCAGGCGGTGTCTGGCTACATGAGTAGGTCCATTTACTCGTTGGTTGATGTCCAAGCTTTCAAGATCTTAATGAGTGCTTTTGAGTTGGGGTTGGCATGGCCTTCCAGGTGGAAGTTCAGGCCTTTGAGTAGAATGTAATTGCTAGCAT
This sequence comes from Lissotriton helveticus, assembly GCF_964261635.1. Lineage (NCBI taxonomy): Eukaryota > Metazoa > Chordata > Amphibia > Caudata > Salamandridae > Lissotriton > Lissotriton helveticus. Next base: position 1,499,599,507 of record NC_136067.1, read on the forward strand.
TGAGGGTGAGTGATGCAACGAAGTCCGTAATGGCATCAGTGAAGTTGGTGTGCGTCCAGGTTGCTTGCAGATGAGTGCTACTCAGGGTGTAGTTGGCTGTGATGTGGAATCTAATTAGAAGTGGCAGAGTGGAAAAATGAAGTGAAGACAAATTCTGTATACATTATGATAAATAATAGCTCAGGTAAAAATTGCACAATCAAATTATTTTGTGCCTGTTCGCAGTACTTATTAGTATTTATTGTGCTTTGGCCGAATTTTAGGGAAACTGCTGATAAATCCACTGTTCTACCACCATTTTCAAAGATATATTGGTAAAGGTAAGCCATAATAACTACTGGCGAGGATAAGGCTTGCCTTGCACACCACAAAATTATTGGAATGTTTCATTAATGCCTCTGAAGACCCTCTGGATTTCCCTTCCATGTTTGTGAAACTTGGTCATAAAATTCACCATTTCATACTCATGCCGTTCTAATTAAGACAAGTATTTATTCGGCACCACCTTAAATGTTACTGCTCACACGTATTTCTAGTACTACTACTAACAACAAAGGGCAATGCTCATGATGCAGTGCGTAGCACCAATAAAGGATGCAGGTTGCCTCATCAGTGTAGATGTGCGGATTGGGGATTGGTACTTATTTATTTGTTTGTTTACAACATGAAGCACAGTTTTATGTGCCTGCCTGCGTGCATCTCACTTTAACTGAGGCGGTTGTGGGTAGATGCCTTTTCAGAAGAAGTGCTCTATGTAAAACTTCATAACACATCTGATATTTATTTATTTTAAAGGTTTTATATAGCGCTGGTTGGACCCAAGGGTATCAGAGCGCTTTACAATGGTCATATGAGTATATATAAAAATAAACATAAAATAAGATATAAAAAAATACAGTGAGGTAGCAAGCAGGTCCAATAAAAGAATAGATAACTGCAATCTATACAATCTGGTTAACAACAAAGTGCGAAATCTAACAGCAAATCAAGAGAAGAGAGGATTGTGGTAGATAAAGGGGGGAAAGAGAAGAGGGGGGCAGGATGTAAGAATGGTGAGAGGCTGTGATGGGGGTTAAGGAAAAAACAATCATGTGAATCAGGACGGGCCTATGAAAGGGAATAGTGAGATAGAGGGAGAAGAAAAGAAGGAAGGTAAAAAAGGAGGTAGAGAAAGGGCAACAGGAGATCAGATGGGGGATCCTAAAGAGTAGAAAACCGGGTTGGGATAGGAACCCAGAGAAGGGCTTAAGGGCCCCAAAATTTGCAGAGAACGTGTAGTTTGAGGTCTTTTTTGAAGCTGAAGTACGAGGGGTTGCGCCTGGAGTTCTTTAGGGCGTGCATCCTAGATGGTAGGCGCATTTCTGGAGAAGAAGCGTGATTGAGTGGATTTCTTGTTTAACAGAGAAGGGACAGGCGCGAGTGTGTTTGAGCTTCTCAGTGTTCGGGAGCAGCCAGCTTTAATGAATTTATGTGCGAGGTACAGCGGGTTGTGTTGATGCAGGGCTTTGTGCGTAATGCAGGCGGTCTTACAGGTAGATCTGCCTTCAATGGGAAGCCAATTGAGGGCTTTAAGGGTAGGGGAGATGTGATCGAACCGTTTGAGGTCAGAGATGAGCCTAGCAGCTAGGTTAAGAACGGATTTGATTGGGGCTAAGAGGACTTTAGGTGTTCAGGATAGAATGGCGTTACCGTAGTCGATTTTAGACAGGACCAGAGATTGGACAGCTGATCTAAAGTCATCAGCAGGAATGAAGGGTTTTAGTTTCTTGAGGTGATAAAGAGTGAAGAGAGCACTTTTGGCCGAGTTTTTTATGTGGGAGATAAGAGAAAGGTTCTGGTCAATGTTAATTCCGAGGGATTTAACTGAATTGGCTAAGGTGAGAGAGCAGTTGAGAGTTGTAAGGTCCGAGATCCAGGATTGGATGGGGAGCGGGCTGTTTTTAGGGGAGAAAATAATGATTTCATTTTTTTGGGGGTTGAGCTTGAGGTGATTCAAGTGGAACCAGGATTGAATCTTAGTCAAGGTGCCATTGAGGTGTAGCACATCAGGGCGGGATTGAATCTTATGATAAAGTTGGGTGTCATCAGCATAGAGGTGGTGCTTGATTCCCGCATGCTTAAGAATAAGGGTGAGGGGTTCCATAAAGAGGTTGAAAAGAGAGGGAGAGAGAATAGAGCCCTGGGGGACACCTAGCAAGACAGGCACTGGTTTAGAAAGGCAGTCTTGAATTTTAATTTGCTGGGTTCTGTGCTGGAAAAAGGAGGAGAACCATTTGAGAACTGAGCCGTTGAAGCCAAAACGATCTTTGAGAGTGTTAAGTAATGCAGAGTGGTTCACGGTATCGAAAGCAGAAGAAATATCTAGGAGAATGAGAAAGGAGGACTTGCCCTTGTCGAGGGAGTGATGGATGTCATCAGTTATGTTGAACATGGCCATTTCCGTGCTACAGCCCTTTCTGAAACCTGATTGTAAAGAGTCCAACAAATTGAATGTGTCGATGTGTGTGTTTAATTGGTGCAGGGCACATTTTTCAAGGGCTTTAGAGAGAAGAGGAAAGTAAGAGATAGGTTGAAGATTATTTAGGTCATTAGGGTCGGCAGCAGGATTTTTGAGGATGGGATTGATTTGTGGCAAAGGAGGAGTTGATGATAGAGGTCCAAAAAGGGGCAATGATGTGTTTTAGATCTTGGACAAGGTTGGTAGGGAGAGGGTCTCTGGAGTGAGAGGATGGTTTAAGTCTAGCAATGACGTTAAGGACTTCGAGCTCAGTCACTGGATGGAAGTGATGCCAGGAAGCATTGTTTTTTTTCTCAAGTTTGGTGGGGTTGGATTCAGGAAGAGAAATAACTAGAGGCAGAGATGAGGGGTCGTGAGGAAGAGTTAAGAGGGCCGGAGAATTGGAGGAAAAATCAAGTGGGGGTAGAGAGCAGTGTGGAAGGGGAGTTAAGACAAACAATTGATCGATTTGGGAGATTTTTTCAGATAAGTAGTTAGCAATCTCCTCACATCTATCAATAGTGGCTGTAACCTTGGGGGGAGGGGCGGAGGTGGTTTGGTTTTTAATGATACTGAATAGTTCCCTGGGTCTATTATTAGCCTGGTCCAGTTGAGAGCGGAAGAAGACCGCTTTAGTATGAAGGATAATCTTTTTGTAATTGAACCAGGCGGATCTGAGGAAGGCGAGATTTGAAAGGGATGGGTTTTGTCTCCAAAAGCGTTCAGTCGACCTAAGGGTGCGTCTCTCGTTGTTAAGATCCGTATTGAACCAGGATTTGGAGGAGGTGTTTTTCTGAAGTTTAAGTTTAGCTGGAGCAATTTGATCAAGGACAACCGTGATGGATTTATTAAAGTGCTTGGTGAGGTCATTAGCATTTAGGGAAAGAGGGGGAAGTTGAAGTTGCGCTGTGACTTTAGATTCAAGTTTGCCCAGGGGAATAAGATGGAAATTTCTAGTCAATTTCTTCTGTTTGATGATTTTGGGGGGCGGGGGGTAGCATCTTGTTAAAGATCGTGAAAAGGATAAGGTGATGGCCAGACCAGTTGATGGGTAGGATGGAGGAAAGGGAGGCCAAATCAGCGCTTGAAATGAAAGCGTCCAGAGTTGCTCCTTTTGTGTGAGTAGGCGAATGGCAGAGTTGCTTCAGGTCAATAATATCAAGTAGATCCGTAAGGAGGTTAACCAAAGGATCATCCTTTTTGTTCCAATGGAGGTTAAAGTCCCTGAGGAAGAGGTTTTTAGAATTGGAAAGCGAGGATTGAGAAAGAAGGTCGGTTAATTCTTCTACAAAGGGAAGTGAGTCACTACGGGGGTGGAAGATATTATGAAGGCGAATTGGCGGGGAACCATGCACTCGGAGTTCAGCTCTGAGGCATTCGAAAGTAGAATGTTCGGAGCTCTGCACAAGTGAGAGTTGGAGATGGTTTTTATCAGTGGCGGCTCCTCTGTAGGGGCGTTTGGGCGCTGCCCCCCTGCTTTCTCGCCGCGCGAGAAGGCAGTAACAAATGGTAGGTATTACCGTAATAACTACCATTTGTTTCTGCCTTCTCGCACGGCGAGAAAGCAGAAGTTCCTGGTTGCCGGTGGGCGGTCCTGCTCGAGAGCAGGGGGGAGTGGCTTGCCCGCTGTTGTTCATGCTGACTGTTTGGGCAGCCTGAGGCCGCCCAAGCAGTTAGTGTGAACGGCGGTGGGCAAGTCACTCCCCCGGCCCTCAAGCAGGACCGCCCACTCTCCCTGTTCTCTGTGTGTGTGCTGCAGCATACAGGGAGGATGACCCGGGTGGGGCAGCGGCCTCACCAATCACAACGCTGCCAGTGCAGCGTTGTGATTGGTGGAGGGGAGGGAGGCTGCCTTCCTGGTGATGGGCGCTGCAGCCGGGAATCCCGCGCGGGACGGCGGGAGTCGGGAGTCTCGGGACAATTGGTTTTGCTTTCGTTTTGTTTTGTTTTTTACTTCTGTGCTGATTTGGGATTGATGAGCGTTTTGGTCTCAGCCTTTTTTTATCCCACTTGCTAATCTGGCGATGCCATGGAGTGTCATTCCCAAGTGTACAGTTCGGATTTGTGATGAACGAGAATATTTTCGGCTGCATTGCTCGGTGCCATTGGTGACTTTGGGAAAGAATATATTGTATTGATTTGATTTTGTTTGTCAGGGAATGGGAATTTTCTCTTTTCCTACTTGCGTCGCTCCTGTCTGATTTTGAGTCGTGTGCGTTGCTATTTTGGTCATGTGGACTATGTTTGAGAGCGGACTGTCAGCTCTTTGGAGTGATGTGCTCGCGATGATGACGGTGGATGTGAGGAGCAGCCTTCAGTTCACTGGGATGTGTGCGATAGGAGACGCATTGTGCCTAGTTTCTGCGGGGGTTCGACTTGTGGTGCCCTTTGTTGGGTTTGTGTGGATTCTCATGGAGGCATGCTGGTGGGTGCTGAAGCAAGGCCCAGCTTGGGGACACTACAGCAGTGTGGCAACTTGGGAGCTGTTGAGTGTGATTCAAATGTCAGGATTGTGCGGGAGGCTCTGGCCACCATTTTGGGAGAGGCTCCTGGGATGCTTTTGCGCCCCACTAGTTTCGGGTTCCACCAGCCGCCACTGGTTTTTATAGATTATGGCAAGACCACCACCAATTCTGTCCGGTCTATCTTTTCTGAGGATGGAGTAGCCAGAGGGAGAGAGCAGGTCAAGGATAGAAGAAGAGTGATCATTAAGCCAAGTTTCAGATAGAAAGGCAATGTCAATGGTTTCACTAAGGATGGTTTCCGAAATTTTAATCGCATGACAAGCCGCAGAGTGACAGTTAACCAGCATGCAGGAAAGGGGTTTAGGATTGGATTTGGGAGGGGGTATAGAATGGATAGTGGTAAGTTGCGGTGGCAGCCTAAGGGAAGCTGGGGAGGTTGGCAATCTGTTTGTTCCAAGGATCACAGGGATGTATGCTTGGGGGACAGGAGGGTCAGTAATCAGAGAGTTCTGTGGGAAAGAGTGACCGAGAACACTGAGATCAGGAGAGGGGAGCTGGCTAAAGGTATGGGATGTACTATCTGAATCGTTACAGAGGGGGATAAATCTCCATTGTTGTAGGAATGAAGTGTTGGTTTGGGCAGAGCCCAGGGGAATAGAGTGGTTGAGTGCGGAGAGGGAATTGATGTAATTCCTGAGAGATGTGATTTCAAATGAAAGGTTAGCGAGATGGAGTTTGATGTTAAAGAGTGTCTAAGTTAAAAGAGAGCTAGGGACGAAGTCAGGGAGGTCGGGGGGGGGGAGAGAAGAGTTTTCCAGATAGTCTGGATGGGAGGTCTGTGGTGAGGGCGGGGTGGGAGCGCAGGTGGGGGGTGGAGTGGGGTGTTATGAAAGATGGACAAAGGGAGGGGAGGGAGAAGAGAAAGGAGATTCACTGGAGCCCGTTGAGAGTCAAGGGGAGGAAAGGGTGCGTGAGGAGAGTGAGTAGGGCAGACGTCCTGGTTAGGGGGGAGTGTCGTTATGAGTGGGAGCAATTAGAGTCAGTAGTTGGGCCGAAGGGAGATCGAATTTAGGGAGTTGGGAGGAAAGAGAAGATAAAAGGGGGGAATTAGAGTAAGGAGGTAACAAATCAAGAGGAGGTAAAGTTTGAGTGGCAGGGGGGGTGTAGGGGACTTAGAGGGAGGGACGGTAATTGCTGTGGGAGGGCAGTGGTGTGAGTGAGGGATATGGTACGTGAGGTCTTCGGAGACAACGAAGGTAATTGAAGTGTCAGAGAGAGGAGGGGTGGAAGTAGGAGAGAGAAAGGTAGGGAGGTCAACCTGTGAGAGGGAGGCTGGAGGGTTGGAGGGAGATTTCGATAGAAGGTAATATAAGGTGCTGTAATGGTTTTCAAAGATGGTGAGGTGTTTTGCGGAGGCTTGGATGAGGATGTTGCCAGATTTGAAAATAGAGATGTCAATTTCACCTTGAAAAGCAGGGGAGGGGAGGTAGAAAGTTTCAGACCGTATGGGATTTTGGATGATTTTGAGATGGGGAGGTGGTTTAGGAAGATACTTTTCCATTTGGAGGGGCGTTTGGAGTAGAAGATGTAGTTGTTTTTTTATCGAGGAGGTGAGACTGAGGTAGTTATCCGCAAATAAGGTTTCTTGGTGACGTATTAATAATTTGTGCTTAAAATTCTTCTTAGCATTTTTTGAGAGGTTAGGGAGGTATACGATGGTCCAAGAATTGGGGCTATGTTTAGTTATGGGTGAATCCGGTGTAGTGAGGGGGTGATTACGGGGAGGCATGCTAATCCTCTAGAAAGGTCCAGGGGGGAGAGAAGGTAGTGAGGGAGGGAAAGCATGATGGGGCGTAGAGAGGAGGGGGAGAGAACCTAGGGAGAACCGGGGGAAAGCCAGAGGTTCGAGTAAAGCCCCGAGAGGGACGAGTTATGAGGGTGAGGGATGGGAGAGGTGTTCCAAGTGAATGTAAAGGGAGGGAGATATGGGAGGATCTGATAGATATAGGGAATCTCCTCCGCTGAGTAAGTCAATTATCTAGGTGAGTACCTGGTGAATCATTTTCTTGGCTAAGATATAGAAGCAAGGTATGACCGTAGAAATTAATGAATGATTGGATCTGAGCATTGTCAGATGTCGATATGTCAATGAAAAACGTACGGCTCATAGTGACATGGGTCCTAGCCCATAAACACTTAACTGGAGGAAAAGAGGCGCATAGGAAGAGAGGCCTTCCACAAGAGAACCTTTGAAAGAGATTTCTGATGTTCATAGAAGCAGGGTACACATTGGGGGTACAAGCGGATAGATGGCAACTCCCTTCTTTTTTCACAGAGAGGAGGCCGCCGTATACCCTGCCAAGAAGTTAGGCCCCACATTCAACAGGGCCTGCACTTGTCTGCTTTCCAGCAATGACAACAAAATAGAAGGAGGTTCCCCATCGGGCTTTAGAATAATGGCAGGTAAAGGGGTTAGACAGCGCAAAGAATCAACAACAGAACCCTGCCAGCACTATATAGAAAAGGTCCTATGGAAGGATCCTAAGATATAAGGAGGGCAACAACATGTAATTCCAGAGCCAAACAACACATTGTAATCTTTGAATCTTTTATTTATTAACTATTTTCTTTGCATTTTTTGATTTCATGATTTCGTAATATTAGTAAATAGTATGGTAAAACATTAAAATATATACAAATTCAATAGAGTTACATAATCAGTATGACAATTACAGTCCCACAAACACCGCACACATCACACACTCACAACCAAACCAAATCGGCTACCTATCATTCAACCGTTCTTTCATACATCCATACACACAAATATATCAATGGTACATCAATGCCTTTAAATGAAATCAAGATGGAAAATGAATCATTAACAAAAAGGAGTGTAGGGCAGGTGAGGATGAAAAAAGGATCGTAGAAAAGCATAGACAATCCTGCCGCCAACACGAATCACGCCGACGCGCGTTTCGGTGTACCGGCCAACACAGGCCACACCTTCGTCAGGGCGGTGAAGTACCACGGAGTAGGGGACACAATAGCTGAAAGTACAAAACATATACATATATAAAAAACAGCAGCCTATAAGGCTCTCATATAATACATCACTATTTACAACATGTGTTAGGCTCTGATTACATGGGTCACTCCATTAGGTATGATATCCTTAATTTGTAGAGCATATATAGATCAGCTCAAGGATCGGGAACCAAACAATCGTACATATACTTTAACACAACGTACAGCATTTAATCATTTATTCCTCCAACTAAACGCAACCTGAGGGTTTACAGAGAAGAAGCCAAGGAAGTCAAATAGGAAGCATAATAAACACCTGGCAATCAGGGTCCATCTATATAGGTGCCAACCCAATATAGGGTATAGTCTCTTCAGTTGGTGTAGTTTACCTATTAAACTCAAACCATAGGTAAAAGGGCAGGGGAGAGAGAATTAACTCACCAGTAAAAATTACAGCTTCTACTTTAGCCACCAGCCCTCGATTAGGGTGGGGTAGGATCAGAGACTGGGTTCCTTTCTGATGCAATCTGTATAGGGCCTAGACCAGCGGCAACCCAGTAGGGATGGACGAGGTTTCCACAGTTGTCGCAAGAAAAAGGAATCTACAAATAAACTGCCAAGAACAGAACGGGTCAGAACCTTACAAGGAAATAAGAGAGACTCCATACGTCCAAATGATAGAGCTAGGATAAGTAGCTCAAAAAGGAGCAGAAAGTTCTAAATGTGAACAGGGACTGGTTATGACCTACCTGAAACCAGCAATGTGCAGGTGAGAAGGGGGCATTGTTATTTTAAATTCCAGCAGGGCCCAAACCAAAGCCCGAATTTAAGGGCCCATCAGGCAAGGACATTGATTCATCTAAATTCCAGGGGTAGCGGAAGCGACATCACATGCTATGTGACCTCCGCCTGCTGTCACAAGAAGTGAAAGCACACAAACGTTGACCTGGTGAGATCACTGGGAGTGACATCACTTGCCCTTTGACCATCCCCGATGATGTCACAGGAAGTGACATGACAAAGCATTTGACCTGATGACATCAAAGGAAGTGACATCACGCGGCCTTTAGACTCAATGAAATCAAAGGAAGCTGCATTGCATGACCTTTGGCTTGGTGTTATCACAGGAACTGATGTATCTACCTTTTGGTTACTTACATCACACACAGAGGAGCAACCAGTACTCTAGTCAACATAGGGAAGTTACATACCTAAAATAACCCCTGCTCATCCCCTTGGTAGTTTGGCATGAGCAGTCAGGTTTATCTTAGAGGCAGTGTGTAAAGCTTTTGCACGTAACCAACAGTAATACAATGTAAGCACTGCAAAAGGACACCACACCAGTTTAGAAAAATATATACTTAAGACAAGACTAAAAACGATTAAAAAAAACACAATACAGTACTTAAAAATCTTCAGTTATCAAAATATGCTTGAAAAACAGTTCCTTGATGTTGATAGCTCCATCCGGTGCTATCACGGCGTCGTGAGCAAACAAATCCAAACAGTTCTGGCTGACCGCGGTGTCGCAGGCCAGCTACGATGTTGGGAAGTCCCACAAACAGTACCTTTTAGAAATGCAGGGCATCTGCGACCTCTTGTTGAGCTTCCGAAAGCACGGCGCCCGCAGGTGTCGGTTCTGGAGGTCGGTGCTGGAGGCGTCGGGCCCTCGAGGTCACACGCGTTGCAGATCAAACTCCTCTCTGTTGGAGTCAGGAGCGCTGGTGTCAGCAGACGTCGGATGCTATGGTGTGAAGTGCAGCGGTGCGGCGTGCGGTGCCTTCAGGTCGCGGTGCAAGCAGCGGCTTGGTGGTGCCATCAGATGGCATCATTGGTGAGATCAGGGTCGCAGTGTGAGCTGAAGGCAGTGCTCGTCGCGGTGCTGGCAGGTCACGGTGCGCAAGCAGTGGCAGCGTGACTGAAGCTCTGTCGTCAGCCAACGAACTGGAGTCAATGGCGCCGGCATGGTAGGCCAAGGCTGCGGTGCGGGATGAGGGCTGTGCGTCGTGTAACTTTATGAGCAGTGCCCTCAAACCACGGTGCAAGCATCGGCATAGATTTTGGCTTGGAGCGGCGTCATCAGGGATACCAAGGCGTCGTTGTGAAGCGAGGCGGTGCAGAGTGCGGTGCCCACAGGTCGCGGTGCGAGCAGCGGCTCGATGGCGGCTTCAGCAGGCGTCGTCGGTAAGACCAGGGTTGCAGTGCAGCAGTACCCTTTGTGGTGCCTTCAGGACACAGAGTTGGCAGCGGCTTTGTAGACGTCATCGGGTTGCTTTCTTCTGTTACAGCACAAAAAACACAGTCCCCACTGCTGAGGGCAGAAGAGCTTGAAGTCTTTGCTGTTCCTGAGACTTCGTGAACAGGGGGCAAGCTCTACCTCAAGCCCTTGGAGAAACTCACAAAAGTAGATTGCAGAACGTTCAGTCCAGTCCTTTCACTGCCCAAGACTGAAGCAGCCACTGCCGGCCAACACAGCAAAGTGGTGGTTCTTCCTCACAGCTTCTCCAGTTCTTCTTCTTGGCAGTCTTCTTGATGCCAAAGAGTTCTAAAGTTCAGGGGTCTAGGCCCTAATATTAATATACCAAAATCCATTGATCTCTTAGGCAGAGAGTGTCTGTGCCCAGCCAGAACCAGTTCTGCCTTCTCTGGTGTGACTTCCTGGCAGGAGTTGGAGACTGTATTGTCAGAGGCAGACCAAGTCCTTTGAGGTGCAAGGACATCTCCTCCCCCTTCCCCAATTGCAGCCCAGGTCTATTCAGCCCTTTCCTGACCCACCTAGACTATCTGGAGCCACTCCTACTCCCCAGCCTTCTGTCATACAAAACCCAGACATGCAATCCACATTCCAGCAGAGGCACACAGGATGACTGAGCAAGAAAATACCTACCTTCTATAAGTGGTATTTTCAAATGCAGAATGTAAAAATCACCTTCACTAAAAGATGCATCTTTAGATGCTGAGTTCAGGCATACTAAACTTTGTTTTTCTACCTAATTCCCCAGGCCAGTTATGTTTATAAGATGTTATAAACAAACTCCCCATTCTGTCCTATGGGCAACAGGTAGCCTTGCAATAATGAGAAACGAAATTGGCCGTAATTCACTGTCAGGCCATGCCACACATCCCAGGGCATGTCCTACCTTTCACATACACTGCACCCAGCCCACAGGGGTACCTAGGGCCTACCTTAGGGATGGCTGACATGTAAGAAAAGGAAATTTTAGGGACTGGCAAGTTGTGCACTGGCCAAGTCGACATGGCAGTTACAAACTGCGCGCAGACTCTGCAATGGCAGGTCTGAGTTACCTTTTCAGGGCTACTCACCTGGGTGGCACAATCAGTGCGGCAGGCCCACTAGTAGCATTTGATTTACAGGCCCAGGCACACTCAGTGCACTTTACTAGGGACTAACAAGTAAATCAAATATCCATTGATGGAAACACCAATCCTTAACACAATTTACAGAGAGCATATGCACTTTAGCGCTGATTAGCAGTGGTAAAGTGCCCAGAGCCCTTAAACCAACGCAAACAGCTCAGGAAAAATAGGAAGAAGAAGCAGATAGTTTGGGGATAACCCTGCAAAAAGGGCCATTTCCAACAGTGATGACTTAATCAGTCTCACTCTCACATGCCATCACCTGCCCCGAAGCCCACCTGACGTCCGACCGTCCGACTCAGTCAGAGAATGACAATTAAGTGAGCAAGTCACTTACGGCTAGGTCCTGAACTTGTGTTGATTCTAGTCAGTCACTCTAGAGCCTTGACACTCAGCAAACCACCCAGCAGGCACAAGTCAGACTGAACTGCAAAGCCTCACTGCGTCAGCATGGCTTTTACTGCCGCACAAGGGATGAACAATCATTTTTGCCAGGACCGTCATCATTGATAGCACTTACGCGCTACAGGCTGACTGCCCTGGGGCTTGTTCAGCCGTCCCAAACACGGTGGTACACATTTGTCACAGTCACCATGTCCTCAGCTAGGGTAGGGTGCAGCAGGTGCACGCTTGCCCTTACAAACATGTGCTACTAGCTGCAGCACTTGTAGTTAGTCACTGTCTAATCATGCCCATGCTGTGCGGGCTTCATACTCCTTTGCTCAGCTTCCTGGCCCAGCCCCGTAGCAGATACATACAATGTATCAAATCAAGGACTGCACCAGCCGGCGCGGGGTCACCATAGCAACGAGTAAGCCGAGTTCTTTCCCCCACCCAGGCCCAGCTTGTAGCCCATCATGATGTCTCTGCAGTCGTTTCAGCACAGCAGTACAATCAAGCACTGCTTACACTGAGACTGATTTTATGCCACCAGAGCGGTTGCTAAGGCTCACAAACAGCCAGGGGTGGGGTCATAATGGGTAGCTTAAGGGTCACAGTTGCGACCCCTAACAGATGTCCAATTCATCAGGCCTCCTTTTGGCCCCCTTTTATTCGAGTATCCTGGCTGGGAGATATCTGAGGCTCACACCTAGATGCAAATGCAATGGAGGGGAAACAAAGGCACAGAGCTTGTTATCACTTCACAGGTACTTAAAAAAGGCTACATACAACTGTAAGATTGTAAGATGTGTTGGTCTATCCTAGTATATAGACAACTAATAATTGAAATGCTACTAGTTCGTTTTATTTCTTTTATAGCGCTACTCATCTCAATGCAAGGTGTCAGAATGCTTTACATTGTACGTCCACTTTATATGACAATAAATCATAAGTGTCTAAATCAACGTACAGGATGTGTTACATAAATCAGTGAGATTTACAAGGTGTAGGAGTCACATTTCCCTCATAGCTCAATGTGCTATATTAGAAGGATTACAATTTATGAACTGCAAACAACAAAAGGATCTCTTTGTTAAAAGAAGTAACCCACTTACTTATTTTTTTTTTAACATACTTTTTATTGTTTTGCTGCCAACACACAATTCAACACAAGAGTCAAAACAATCTTGTACATCGGCATACCCCAGTATTCTTAATAAGGATTCAGGATTGTCTATGCAGTTAAGGCTGTTGCGTTGTCTGCGGCCGTCTCAAACTTCCGGTCCTGGCGCAGTTTGTGAGTGGGTGCCGCTCTAGTGTCCGTTCCCAACTGACCTTATTCCCAACACCAACTCGGGTACCCCCCCAACCACCCCGCCTCCCTCCCCACCCCCCCAGGTGTGTCACATTGGAGCATTCGCTACTGCCCTTGGGGGCTAATACCATGAGTGTTCTATGCAACGGGGCCAAAGAAAGTGCTATGATGTTAAGCGTCTCCCATGTGGGTCGAGTGCAGCTCTGTGGCGATAATGTAGAGTGTGACCCTACCGACTCCTTTGTTATGCCGTGTATGCCTCGGGGCCAACCGCCAGGACATCATCATCTGCATCCTCAGGGGCTATAAGTTCCATAACTAGCCTCTCCCAGGCTCTCGCCCTCTCTAACGCCTTCTCACTGCCCGTTCTACGTGCAATTTGTAAACGGATAGTACCCTCACACTCAGCCCACTTTTGGAATTCTGCCTTCTACTTATCTATACTAGGGCCCTTTTCCACTTTCCAATGGGTGGTTATAGTTCTTTCGGCCAATAGGAATCCCAAATCAATACATTTGCTAGTGATGTTGTTCTTTGAGGTGTGGGGGAACCAATGTAGGATACAATGTGCCAAGTAACCCACTTACTTATCTACATAAAATGAAAAACTGTCATCAGGATGTCACATGATGTGCTTTGCAGGAGACATATGAACTCTCTATGCTACTTTAATTCAAAACTGGGACTAGACAAGACACAGATCTCGCCAGTAAATGCATTAACCTTCAGAGTTTTCTTACCATTATTATTATTCCCTCAGATTTACTGGGCACACCTAGATCTCTGCAATGGGTGCCTTAACACCATTAAATGTTTTAAATGCAGACTTTGCAACCAATTAAGCAGAACAGATTTACTGACACGTTTTTCTTTGTTGGTAATTTCTTCGTGATAAAGTTTTTTTTTTTTTTAAAGTATACATTAAGGCCCAGATTTTGCATCACGTTTGTGTGACTTTTTGGGCACAACCCTGGCACAAAATCTCATTTGTTAAACATTGTAATGCGCTCAATTGTACTCATGATAAGCCTGCTAAACATATGTTTGAGGTCTTAAGATCGGATGTTTGTTCTTATGATGTCACTTCCTTGATTTGTTCCCCCCCACTTCTATTTTTTAATATGTTACTAAGTAGAGGTCTCACTGGAGGCACCCTCTTATCAGAATGAACATCTGAAGCAGTCCGCCAAAATGGCATTTAACAGCTTTTTATAGAGTAAACATGACTTTTGGGTTTGCTGTTTTAGGCCCGATGGTTGCAAGAGTTGTTTGATATCTGTACATAGTCTTTGGGGAAGGGTCAATCCCTAAATGGTCAAACTGTCCCAAGACAGTGATTGATGATCTGTTTCTTTACGAACTGGCCTGGAAAGGGCAGTTTTTTTTGGGGGAGGGGGTTGTTAATGTAGCGCGAACTCGACCAGAAGGCATCAGAGTGCTTTACATGAGCACCAGTTGCGTTACAGACAGACATATTCATTTCGTTAGGCACAGGGAGATTCAGTGATTTGCCCAGAATCACAGAATGATGAGGGCCCCTGCCGTGACTCGAACCTGGTTCCCCAGCTTCAAGATCGACCGCTCTAGCCTTAGGCCATAATATCCTCCGCCCTAGGTTCACGAAGTGCTGATAATTTTGAATTGCGCTGCTGGTGTCTTTTTCGAAAATACTGACCTGATCTGAAAAAATATAGAAATTATTGTGTGACAAAGATGTCTTAAGGATTGTGAATCAAGTGTGGAAAACAACCTCAAAGATTGAATGGAGGTAATTATGGTAATCTTTAGATTTTGTTTTGGTTTTTTTCGAAATTTGACAGTATCAGTTAGGGATACATGGGCTGGAGGTATGCGAGTGGTAGTTTAGGCCCTGACCCGATAGCTCTGGGCATTTTGCTTCATTGTCAAGGTGAAAGAGCGTCATACAGTGAGTAGCTAACCAATAAAACACAGACGACATTGGGGAACATGCTGAAGACTGCAGAATTAGAATGTTTTCTGGCTACTCAAACCGGGTCCATGAACCATGGCCATAAACTTCTCCATTTTTAAATTTCTGCCCTAGCCATACATAACCTCAGCTAGACAACACCGGATACAACCCGACCAAACTTCATTCACACTTACACTGTAGTGCAGAATATGCCAGGTTTCTTCATCTGGCCTGGTCTTACCTATTTATACTTAACTACTGGTAAGCCGTTATAGGGCTATTTGCTGAAATGACAGGCCACAGCCTTTGATAATGGTACTGGGGTATTCAGAGAGCATTTAAACAGTAGGGCTGCAGATGCATTGCATAGAAACCCACAGTAACACGCTGTAAATATAGTGAGACTCACAAATAAAGCTTGGTGCAACAGGATAATCTTTAAAGTAAGAGGCATTGGATTATCTGAAACTCTTCTTACAGGCTGCTGATTCCAGGTGGTTTATATATATATATAAAAAAACACTACTCTTTATGATCCACGGCGCAATGAAAATAAACAATGACAAATAAATGTAATTGAATACTTCCTTTTATTGCAATATGTAAACGACAAATGTAAACTGTGTAATCATCATATATATATATATATATATATATATATATATATATATATATATATATATATATACATATGAATAAAGATTAAAAAATGTTTCTGGCTGATGGTTAGTTGTTGTATTAGGACAGTTCTCTTTCTTGTGAGATCTGATTCCATGTTCCTTTGCTATGATATTTTGATAATTTGTTTAATTTTGCATATTGGTAACATCTGTTAGTTTTAAAAGACTTATACTTTAATGATGATTTTATTTTACTGCCCCTAAAAATAGAATGCAGAGTATGCCAAATCCATGGAGACAGAAAAGAAGGGTCACAGGGCGACAAAAAAACAATTGAAAGAATGCGAGAACTTAGTGCAGGACAAAATACAACAGATTGAAAAAAACACGAAGCACTATGAACAATTGAATCAAGAATTAAAGAAGCAGGTTAGTCTTGTGAAATATATGCTTTTTGTAACGGTAAGCTCCCTTTCCAGTTGTTATCTGATCTGTGGGCTTTCTTCTGCAGCATGAAGAGGCAATGGCAGCAGTAAAGAAACAGAATCAAGCTGATATGAGCCGCAAAGATGAAGCTATTGCCAAATTGAAGAGCCAGATTTCAGACATATTTAAAGAAAATTCATGGTAATATTGAGACATAAACTTGTGAATGTTGCACAAGTTTTACATTGTGAGAATGTTGTGCCACTGTGTAAAAGGGCCAAGAGCCTACCTATTGCAAATATTCGGAGCACAGATGACGCGGGGCCAGGTAACGTTCCTATTCTGTTCTTTTTCTTAGGTGCCCCATTTGATGAATTATTTCCTCTATTTCTGGGGGAACTTGTCTCTCACTGTGTTGTCCTTCTCTGTCCTGGACTTGAGTTCCTTTCTCATCCCGTCACTTCCTGTCCAGTCCCTCAGACAGGAAGTGGTGTCCTTTCTCCCAGCCTTAGACCTGGGAGAATTTAGCTTTGCTGGATCCTGGTGTCCTGCTGATCTCTGAAGGATTGTGTTTCCTCTGCTCTGCTCTGGATTTTGAGGCATTGATAGGAATTATCTAATGAGAGTGACTAAAAAAGAGAACATGTTTTCTGTTTTCATGATTGAAACTATATTCGTAAACAAAAAAAACATATTTAGCAGAGGGTGTGCAAAATAGGGGTTAGGTAGGCTGGATCCATGTCATATTTTTGGGATAACCACTGTCTGTGTAAATTAGTTCCATTAAATTGTAGTTGTATCTTATAGGGAAACCCTGAAAATCTGGCCTGGAATTAGCCCACGTGAACGCATATCAGGCAGCCATGTTTTAAGAGAATAGCCATAATCACCATCCTCTTCTAACAACAACTTGTCCTGTGATATGTAGTTCCTGAATCCCTCTGATTTTTCCGGCAGGAGAAAGAACAAAGAAACAATGTCCAAGTCATAAGCTCTCTGCATACTTGTTTATCACCTAGAGGACAGATGTTAAAGAGATTACATGATCTTGGAGCTTGACAGGTGTTACTTGAACATGAAATACCTTGAAAAAACAAGAGACAAGGGCGTTTTGCAAAACAGGAAGGTTTGTTTAATTTAACATAGTGGCTGGGAGAACATTTACAGGGTCTGAGGACTGTCTCAATTTATAATTGGTCTGTGGCCTGTTTTTATACATTTAATAGTAGGTAATAAAGATTTCTGAGATTCCATAAATGGTTAGGAATGTAAGTTGCTGTCTTTGGAGTCATAAATTAGTTGTCTAATGGAAAATACAGGTGAGCCTTCACCTTGCATGGACACAGCGTGGGAAGTGGGTATCGTGTTCAGATGTCCGGCATGGAGAGCGTGTGATCACTGCGTGTGCTGTGTCCTGATTGGCGATATGCTCCTAACTCATGTGGTATTTAACTTTATGGTGTTTTAGGAGCCTGTGTACCCCTTCCGGCCATGTGTGCTGCATTGGGGCCAATTGCTGCGCCTTTTTGTGGGATGGATCTAAGGTTTCCTGTTTGTGTGTTTGTCTGCAGGCTATGGTTGTATGATATATATATATATGTATTAGCCACAGTCCTTATTTGTCATATCCACAGCAACAAACAGGTACGGACCACAACGTAGAGTTCCAGTGCAGTGCTTTTATTGCAGAAATATATGCATCCAAAAAGTAAAACAGCAAGTGCCCAGCACACACACAGACCTTTATACTTACCTTAAATGCGTGGTAAAGACATGTGTTGTAAATCTATATGCAATGTAAAAAATTGCATTGTAAAAAATGTGTGGCAATGGTGCTGCGTGGTAAAAAACTTGAATTAAAAACTGTTTCCCCCAGCTATGTGGCACCCCACCTGTGACCTATCAATCGGTGACCTCGGTCCTAGGTCTCAGAGCTTGCCTGACTACGTATTTGCGAGTCGGGGTTGATTTGGCGCTCACAACGGACAAATTAGTTAATGAAGATGCACTTTCTTTCGCATAAATAAATGAATCGTTTTCCATATTAGCATCGACTTTTTCCAAATTAACACAGGCATGGAAAAGCTAGAAAACCACAAATTCAAAGAGACATCAAGAAGCAGTACACACCGTAATGTAGAATGAGCCTTCATCAAAGTTGGAGAAATTAACCATGCACGAAGCTTCGCCCATGGGCAAAATGTAATTTTGGCTTTTCCCAATGGCCTTCTCCCCATTAAAAAATCTGCAGGTCATGGCTGCAGTCTAGTCCTTTCTGCTGCCTCTTGTTGGTAATACCATAGACTCACCTTACAGTAGTGCTAGCACTATTCTGAAAGACAGCCCAAAATATTCTGACAGATTGAAACCTGTCTGGGGTGGACCATAGTTAGATTTCGGGGTCTCTAGTTGACAGAGGTAGGTCCCTTTGACCAAATAGGGACCCTTGCGTCTAGTCTGGGTAAAGGGCTACGCTCCTAAAATAACCCCTGCTCACCCCATTGGTAGCCTGGCACGAGCAGGCAGGCTTATCTCAGAGGCAGTGTGTAAAGCATTTGTGAACACATACAGTAATACAGTGACAAAACTACAGATGGACACCACACAGGTTACATTATAAAAATAAGTACTTTTATATAGACTTGACACAAGACCAAACAACAAAAATCCACAATACTGTACTCAAAAATAGACTCTAAAATGGTAGAAAATAGCTCAGTTCTCTCAAGTTGTAAATGCCACACTTTACCCTCAAAGTACCTGGGATGCATAACGCAAAGCAAACAAAAGGGTCGCAGGAAAGGTGATGCGTCGGTTCCTTACACTCGGGGGAGTGGATGCGTTGGTTCCTTACTGCTGTGCAGGGGAGTTGATGCTCGCTTCCTTGCTGTGTCGGGAGGTGATGCATTAATTTCTTACTACTCTCCGGTACGATGCAAAAAGATGGCCCCTCGATGCGATACTCTTCTCCTGTGCAATGCGACAAAATGGCGTCTTGGTTACGGTGCGACAACGTTGATGCGATGTGTGCACGCCGACGGCCGTGGGGCGACTCGATGATCTTTGGAGCCACAACAGGCCCTGCGACGCGCTTTTCTGGTGATGCGACGGCAACCTCTGCGGCGGGGGCGGCGTGCATCTCCAGTGATGCGCCACACTTCGGTGATGCGATGATGACAGTGGCAGCGGCAGTGCGCTTCCTCGGCGATGTGACGACAACTGCTGTGGCGGCGACACACTTCTTGTCGTTGCGTCGTGCTTCCAGCTCCCAATGACACGCAGTCTCTCAGAAGGCCCAGCACAACAGCAGGCACTTAAGTTCCCAGCAAGGGAAATTCAGGGGGAGCTGGTTGGTGAAATCTTGTATCCCTGAGACTTCAGGCAGGAGGCAAGCGCAAGTTCAAACCCTTGGAGATTCTTCTTCAAGTTAATGAAAAGCACACTCGGTCCTCTTCTACTTTCTTTGGCAATGAAGCAACCACTGCAGGCCAACCCCCAAATACACAGCACAGGGGTAGTCTCCTCCTTCAGCTTCCTGGTTCTTTTCCTCAGCAAAGGTTTGTCTTGATTCCCAGTAGTGATCTAAAGTTCTGGGGTCCGGGACCTCTCTTTTATACACCAAAATGCTTTGTCTCTGAAGGCAGAGAGTGTCTGTGCCTAGTCCAAACCAGTTCTATGCAGTCCCGGAGTACTTTGTTTACAGGACTCCTTCTCTTTCTTTGACAGTGTAGGCCAGGGGCATCAGACACACCACAGGAGGCAGAGCCAGTATTGTGGAAGGCAGGCACAGCTGTATTCAGGTCCCAGGTGCTCCCCTCCCTCCACTCTACATGCAGATGGGTCTATTCAGCCCTGTGCTGATTCACCCTGTCTCCTGGAATTCCCCAGCCCCTGTCACTCACAAACCAGACAAGGAATACACAACCTAGCAGAGGCAGGCTTGGACAGTTAGACAAGAAAATACCTACTTTCTAAAAGTTGTATTTTCAAACACAGAATGTTAAAACCAACTCACTAAAAGATGTATTTTATCATACTAAGTTCAGGCATACTATACTCAAATTTCTACCTAGTTCCCTGAGTCAGTTAGGAATATAGGACGTTATAATCAAACTGCCCATTCTGGCCTATGGGGAACAGGTAGCCTTGCAATAGTGAAAAACGAAAATGGCTATAATTCACTATCAGGACATGCCACACACATCAGGGCATGTCCTACTTTTTACCTACAATGCACCCTGCCCTTGGGCCTACCTTAGGGGTGACCAATATGTAGAAAAGGGAAGGTTTAGGGACTGGCAAGTGGGTGCACTTGCTCAGTCAACATGGCAGTACCAGACTGCACACAGGCTCTGCAATGGCAGACCTGAGACCCAGTTTACAAGCTGCTCCGGTGGGTGGCACAATCAGTGCTGCAAGCCCACCAGCAGCATTTGATTTACAAGCCCTGGGCACACGCAATGCACTGTACTAGGGTCTGACAAGTAAACCAAACAAGCCAATCATGGAGTCACCATACATCAATTTACCATAGGGAGCACTTGCACTGTGGCACTGAATAGCAGTGGCACAGTGCCCAAAAGCATCTAAAACCAGCAATAATATAAGAGGCAAAAGCAAACAAATGGAAGGGAGACCCATGCCAATGGTGCCAGGTCTAACAACCATTAACCCTTTGCGTGCGTCGGACAGCCCTGGCCGTCCGACCTCACGGTGGGCTTGTGCGGAAGACGGCCAGGGGCTGTCCAAACCACGCCCAGTCATAAATCACCCGCACCACAGCGGAATTCGCTCCGCGGTCAACAGATTAAATGCCTGGACCTTACTAAATCCTCAGGGAATCATTCACCAGTAAAACTGTAAAATAATATATGTAGGGACTGGTCCCTCTCATCTAATTGGATTGGAACTCTCTGCCAACAGTGAAGAGGCTTGTTAAACAGTAGAGGCATTGACACACACCACACGTTCCTGAGTGACTTTGCATTTTAATTGAGGGGCCAAGATCAGAAGCGGTCAACAAAGGAAGAAGGTAGAATAACATGTATTACTTGAACATCTTGAGTAGAGCCTGGAGAGGAGAGTCCCGGATTCACATCAACATTCTGCCTATCCAAAAGAGCCCAAGCAAGTTTAATTGCAGAATGTCTATATCGTGGTAAATGCTAGCTTTGCTTCTGGATCTGGTTTATTTGCAAATGAGATGCTTTACAGAGAAAGTTACAACCATATTAAAGATCAGTTTGACAGAAATAGAGTAGGTAGCCACATACTATCTAACTACAGAAGGGTTAGAACTGATAGCACTCATAATATTTTTCAACCCTTGCTTAGGAGCCCTGATTAAATAGTGATCAAGACATCAATATCAACATCATCTAAAAAAGGGATGATGGGGACATCAGATTGATGTGGGAGGCAGGAAGGAGATGCAGTAACAGAGGAAGTAAAAGTCTGAAAAAATAGCTTTGAGACAATTTCATCTACTCTAAGAATCTTAGAAGCAGCCAGCAAAATTGAATTGAAGAGACCAAAGCAAATAATGATTTTGAACTCAGAGAATAAAGTATAAAACACTGAGGCGAAAGGGGGACTGAATTTACAAAATTCTCAAATAAATGTAAAAGATGCCCCATTTAAGATATAATATGTAAAAAAATAATAAAAACAAACTGAGTCGCTCTTTAGTCGAAAACTAGTGGTTGAGGTTTGAGGGGAGTTTCATGAGGTGCAATGAAGTCACAAAGATTCCTCAGTGTTTGGCTTTTTTGTTTAAGGCATTTTCCAAGTAGGCTATTAATTTGTGGGCATCCATATGAAGGATGAAAGGGCTTCTGTGGTTCCATTCACAACAATGAGATCAAATACATGTACACCTTTTTTGCTCGCGGCAAAATGTGTTCAGAATATTAGCCTCTAAGTTGCCATGTCTCCCAGAATGTTTAAATGTCACTTCTCCATTCTTTTGATCATTAATTATAGCCATGCTGTTCAGGCACATAGATATTGTGGATTTTGAGATTGTAAAGTAATTAGAACACCTCAAACATTAACATATCTAGTTTCATCTATTGCCTGCACTAGATGCTTTATATGCCACATTTTCTGTTCTGTATTAGTGTCCGTAGTATGGACCTTATTAACCTCATCTATAACTTATCAAGTCTGTCCATCCTATGTAAATGGTCTTTGTTTTGTATTCACTCTGTGTTATACAGGGAACATCAACACCAGCTAGAAGCACTAAGAAAAGAGTTAAACCAATTATCTGATGAAGCACAATTATTAAGAATTAAATTAAAAAGAGAAGAAATCTACAAGCGGGTGAGTGTTCTAATACATGTACTCATGGTGATATTTTATGTGTAGAATCTCCTTGATGTTGTGGTTCTTCTCATCCTTTGGACAAATCATTATATGGGTGGGTCATGTAATACTGGATCTTTGATTCACAAATATGTGACCTAGACTACTCCAATGAACAGTGAAGGAGGTCCCTCATGCCACAATATTGAATCCCTGTGAGCAGGCTTATTTATTGACGATAGACAGTAGCTCTCACTTAAGATTCACTGGAATAAGTGACTCTTAGATGAGGGAGTTCCTGGCACACACCCCTCAGTTATTCCCATAGTGGTCTTACAAGTGGTAAAACAACCCTTAATCAACCATGTCTCCAGCATGTGTGTGAGCAGGAAAGACTTCTCTCTAAGGGTGTGCGTAGTGTTTTTTATGATGCATTCAAGGTCTTGCAACATTTCCTTATTATGGTTGCCTCTGTGTAGTTTGTGGAGTTTTATGCATTTCCTTTAACTTTGTCTGTACAAATAGTTTTATCCTGCCCTTACTAGTATGACATTACATTTTCTCACAGGTTGTGCTGAAGTGATGCACTTTTTTTCTTGCAGTTGTCTATGAGAATCTATTTATTTCTAATCCAGAAAACTAGAAAAAGTCCTGTCTTTGTAAATATTCAAATGCCAATCTTTGTTTAAGCCCAAATATGCATTAAACAATACTTGGGGTTGGAGAATCTTTTAGGTTGTAACAGATGCGGGACATCTGGTATAAATAAGCAGATGCCCCCATCTGCCTCATTCACAGTTTCTATGCCTCTTTTAAAGGCCAGAGAACAGTTTTGTCTCTGATAGGAGAGTCTCTAGAGGCTCCTCAATTGGAAACAACCTGTTGACGGCCCAATCACAACAGTGCTACCAACGTGTGAACATCTGAAGATCCACCCTATTTAGTACGTCCTTCAGACGCTGGTGTTTCCAAACCCGGCCAGCCATCTGGGCCATCAATGAACCCCATGCAATGGAAGAAAGCTCCCAGCACATCAGGATCAATGCTGTTCTGCTTCACAGAAATAAATGACAACTTTTGTTTCTTTGAAACAAAATCCCTGCCAGATGAGTGACATTGCAGCCCTTCTGGGGTAATATTTTTGCATTTCTACTATGCAAATAGATTTGTGCTGGAAATTGCTTCTTTCTTTACTGATGAATTTGCTTTTTTGTATGTTACATTGTGCCTTAAAAGCCAACTTCATCATGTGCAGGTTGCACACAAGACCAAGCAGATTTCTTTCACATGGTATGGACCTGCCCCATCATCACACAATACTGGGAATTCATAGAGAGGGAACTGGCAGAGGTCCTCGGATGGGAGGTCCCCCATAATCCGCTAAACGTGCTCCTGGGAATCACGGATGGCTTAGGCGGATCTAGATTCGACATTCTGAACACAGCTATGATAGTGGCCAAGACGGACATTGCGGCCAACTGGATAAACCCTGCCCCACCCACTATACCGAAATGACGCAGGGGGGTGGACTGGTGCGCAGCACAGGTGAAACCTATGTATGAGGCCAGGGGGTGCCCCACGAAACACCGTAATTGAATTTCCCAGCTGTTCCAATAACAATACAATAGACTTGGGGCGTGGCTAGCGACCAGGCAAGATGGCCGCAGCTTGGTAGAGCTCCGAGACCCTAGGAACCTCCCGTCAAAATCCGTCTACTTATCCTGCCCTACACAGGCGCCTACCGCGCAGAATATGAAACCGGAGCGCGTCCGCTACACAAAGAGCTAACCTGAGTCATCGGCGACCCACCACGGACTGAGATCCGTCGAACTGGAATTTGCGGCCTACGACTCCCGCAAAAGCCGGGGACTCGATTAGTCCCAGGACCCGGGCAACAGCGCCACTGCAGAAGGAGCCGCTCCAAGCGCCAGTAACGGACCTCCGGCAGCAAACGGACCCCCGCGGCTCACTCCCCGGTGACGGTACGGCCGAGAGCTTCCACACAGGGACCCACACCCTCTGGGCATTCAAGGCACAGCGCCTATAAACTGGGGGCCCCCCTGCAAGCAGCACAGGTCAGAGGGGAAAAAGACGGGCCGAATCCGGGCGCGGGGAGATTACTGGCACCGGAGCCGGGAGACAGGAAGGCTCCCCAACCTAAACAGCGCTGCCAATCACTTTGAAGAGCCGCTTAGTGAGCTGCACCACATTACTGGGACAAACACTTCAGCCGTCGGTGGGTACACGTTCCAAAAAACACAGGAGGCTTTGCGGTCAGTCAGTGGTGGACAGAGGGCAGTGTACAGAGGCGAAAGGAGTGACCACCAGACTTCGGCCCCAGGAGGGGGCACTATGAGCGGCAGAGGGGTGAGGGGGCACTCACAGGCCCCGAAATTGGACAAATATGCCTTCCATAAGGAGGGCCCCGAAACGGCGAAAGGGCATACGCCACAATCATCCACACAATTGACGCCCAATCGGGGAGACACCGAGGAAATTACCTTAAAAGACATCATGGCGACGCTACAAACGATGCAGACCTCGATGGGCTCGATATCTACAGACATCTCCTTCTTGCGAGCGGATCTCGCCAAAGTGACGGACCGCCTAGGTGATGTGGAAAAAACAACGGCGGGGCTCTTGGCTGACACAGCAGACCTACAGACCAGACTGCACAAACTGGAGCAAGATAACATGACGCTAAAAGCCAAGCTGGATGACCAGGAAGGTAGATCCAGACGCAATAAGGTTCGCCTTGTGGGAGTGCCTGAGACGGCCGGGGACCCGGCCCGTGACCTCTTCGTAGAAGATCTTATCCAAAATCAGCTGAAACCACGAGGCCTATCGAAGTACTTCTCGGTGGAACAGGCCCACCGAGTACCGGGAGGGAAACCGCGCCCAGGGAAACCGCCACGACCCATCTTGGCGCGCATTTTTAACTTCCGCGACCGAGACGCCATTTTGCAAGCGGCGCGAGTGGCCCCTCCGATCAAGATCGAGAATTCGGAAGTCACCTTCTATCCGGACTATACCGCGGCAGTGGCGCGACAACGGAGGAGTTTTGTGGAGGTAAAACAGGAATTACGGAGAAGAGAACTTAAGTACTCAATGATATTCCCAGCGCGGCTCCGCGTAGAATCCGAAGGGAAGACGTGGTTCTTCGAGTCCCCAGGAGACGCAAGAGATTGGCTAGAGGGCTGGCGGCCGGCAAGGGGCCCGAAAAACCGAGGAGCGGCACACGGAGAACCGGATGAAGGCAACCAAAGTCAACCGGATGAACACTGAAAGGGCTCATCCTGAAGACCTGCAACATACCCGTGGAACTACGATGGGAGTGAGATCCTAGCTTTATTGTTATTTTGCAATCTGTGATGGATGAACAGGCAATAACGCGGGTGGGGGGGTCCAATGTATAATTGAAAGTGGACCGCAAACCTGAGCGGACGCAGACGAACACTTTGAGAAGACGGCGAGAGGTAGGAGTTATCGGACCTAATATGCACCAATGGGACTAACTCGAACGGGGGACTTTACAGGGTCGACGAGGTTTCATCCTCCCGAGTTACGCAAGTTAAGAGGGAATGTAAGCACTCTGCTCAGTTGGGGAGGTGGACAGGTTTGGATCCGCCGGGCAGGGAGGCAGGGTGGGAGGTCGGGAGTTCTAAGTTATGCAAGTTTCTATGCATTTGTTTTCAGGTTAAAGTTACACAGTCTCTACTCAAACTACTTGGGAAATGGCAGGGGACTCGGGGGGCAAACAGAAGACGAAAGTATACTTGTAGCGACATCATTCACGACACTATACTCCACATGAATCATGCAGAGCCCCGACCTAATGGGTAGTACTCCTCAAACACCTCGAATGATCACCCCCCCATTGACGGTGCTGTCGTGGAATGTTAATGGGTTGGGTCACAAAATCAAGCGAGGTCTAGTCCTGCAATATTTGAAGCGGAAGACCCCCACAGTGGTTCTACTTCAGGAGACACACCTGGCAGGAACGGCGTGTAAGGCACTCAATCGCTGGGGTTTTAAGATGGCCGCCCATGCGGAGTTCTCCTCCGGATCCAGGGGAGTGGGCGTATTAGTACACAAGAGCTCCCCATTAGTGGTTAAACAAACATGGACGGATGATCATGGGAGGTTTGCAGCACTCGCCTGTCAATGGGTGGGGCGCAGCTATAACATGGTCTCCGTATACATCCCCCCAACACTTCCTCAGGCAACACTCCAGGATCTCGGTAAATTTCTATTGGGCTTACCAGAGGGCGAATTAATACTAGGTGGCGATCTGAATGCGGTATGTGACACTAAGGTTGACTGCCCCCCTCCCAGGGACAGTAATAAACCCAGTCAACTCCTCAGAGAATTTCTTGGGGCCGTGGGACTGACTGACATGTGGAGACTTAAGCATCCCACAGAACAACAATACACGTACTACTCGGGGGCGCACAACAGTCTTTCACGCATAGACTACATCCTTACACTGGCGATATCCCCAGAGAATATCGCAGCGATAGAACACCTGGCCAGGGGTATCTCAGACCACTTCCCGGTTTAGCTTACTTACACTACTCACCGCCCACGGCAACAGCGCGTCTACTCTTTATACCCAGGTTTCCTCCAGAACCGTAAGATCGGCAAGGCCCTAATATCCGCCACAGACCTTTACTTTGCTGACAACACTGGGTCGGTAGATTCCCCGTGCACACTCTGAGAGGCATATAAAACAGTTATTAGGGGGCATGCGATCTCAACCATCACCCAACACAGGCGGGAACGGCAACATATTATGGACTCCCTAGAGGCGGCTGCACTACAGGCGGAAAAGGCACACGCACTGGATCCCAACGTCACCACGGCACAGACATTGACATTAGCTGGGCGGGAGTATAGGGCGTATGCAGAAGAAGTGGCTAAGAAGAGACACGTTGGCACAATGCACAGAATATATGAATTAGGGGACAAAACAGGGAAAATGCTTGCATGGATAGAAAAGAAGGAGAGGGCAAGTAGGTGGATAGCACAACTGACACTAGCGGATGGCACACTGACACCGGACCCACAGCTAATCGTAGAAGAGCTGGCCACATACTATGAAAAAGTTTACACGACCTGAGCACAAACGACAGAGGAGGACTGTGGGCACTTCTTAGACACTATACCACTAACGACGCTACAGGAGGAGGATGCGGCAACATTAGAAGCCGACCTATCGGCGGAGGAGGTTGGGAAAGCACTAGGGGCACTACACACGGGTAAAGCCATGGGACCTAATGGGCTGCCGGTGGAATTATATAAAAAGGTGGCGAGCAAGATCACTTCTCACTTAGTGCACATGTATGCTGACAGCCTCACACAAGGAACCCTGCCTGAAGACCAGAGACTAGCGGCAATTGTAACGATACACAAGCCGGGTAAACCCCCGGACCACCCTTTGTCTTACCGGCCAATATCACTGATTAACGCAGAAGCAAAATTATTGGCCAAGACACTGGCGATGCGCCTTCAGCCCCATTTGTTAGCACTGGTCCACCCGGATCAGTCGGGCTTCATGCCCGGCCGCAACACCTCCCTCAATTTGCGGCGCCTCCACGGGGTGCTGGCTCGCACCCACCTACTCCAAGGTGATGCGGCCATCCTCTGCCTGGACGCTACGATGGCTTTCGACCAGGTGGAGTGGCCGTTTCTGTTCGCAGTCCTGAGGCGGATGGGTTTCGGTCCAAAGTTCTGTGGCTGGATTCGGCTACTATACACGGCACCCTTGGCACATGTGGTCGCTAATGGTCATATTTCTAGAGCGTTCGCGCTGGGCAGGGGGACCCGACAGGGCTGCCCGCTCTCACCGCTCCTCTTCTCTCTGGTCCTGGAACCTTTGGCTGCCTGGACTCGCACGACACCGCTGTTTCGGGGTATAGTGTGGGAGACAGGTTGGGAGGACCGTATCTCCTTATATGCCGATGACATGCTCATATACATGACGTCCCCGACGGAGTCTCTGCAGGCCCTACTGGTCATCCTCACAGGTCATGGGGAGAAATCCGGCTACATGATCAATTGGACTAAATCACTACTTTACTCATTACACGGCCTGGTACCGATCTTACGCCCAGACTGTCCAGTACAGATAGTGACCGGAGGATTCAAGTACCTGGGAATTTATATCACACCGCAAGCCGCCATCTTTACAGAAGAAAATCTAATGAAGCCACTGCGCAGACTAAAAGCCGATGTCTCTCACTGACGGTCCCTCCCGCTTACTCTGTTGGGCAGGGCAGCACTTTTCAAAATGTTAGCACTCCCTAGGTTCCTTTACGCGCTGCAGAACACACCTTTGCCGGTGCCACTCTCCTATTTTCGGGCCATTAATGCCGAGATGGCTGCTCTGCTCTGGGACGGCAAGCCGGCACGTATAGCACACACTAAACTGACACGCAGCTGGTATAATGGCGGAATAGCGCTACCAAGCATCAAATTATACTACTGGGCGTCGCAGCTAGTAATTATTAATCAATGGCTACACACACCACACGATGACCCGGCTTACCGATTAGACAGGGAGGTGCTGCCGACTGACTGCCTAATGAGAGCCCTGTACACAACCAAGAGGCGCCAAGCATTGACAGGCCCTACAGCCCACACAATCAAAATATGGCATACGGCCCAGAAAGTGCTAGGTTGAGAAGGAGTGCTCACGCTGGCTACTCCACTCTGGGAGACAAGAAGGTTGGGTACATTAGCAAACACTAAGGGGTTCAGGAACTGGGACCTGATAGGTATTACCAATATTGGAGACTTATGGGTAAGGGGAGAAATGTTGACATTTCCTGCTCTTAAAGAAAAGTATGGTATGGAAGTACGCCGCCGGCATTGGAAGCTTAGCGTTTTCTCTCTGTACTTGGAGGATACGAGTGAACCCTAAACAATTGAACGGGTCGTTTTTGAAGTTGAAATACACGATGACTGCTGGTTTTATCACTCCTCTACTTACCTTATGGAATTGATTAAGGAATTACGCTAATTCATGTTAGCCTGGAGAATTTATTGGAAAACGTGGAAACGACATTTATAAACATAAGAGTGGATGCCGAGAACGGGTTTAGGCATACCCTTTAGAATCCCAGCATCATTTATCTAACCTACATGCCCTGGCGAAGTCTATTGGTCACCAGACCAAGACGAAACACGTGTTGGCAGCGGCTATTGTTTATTCTCTTGGTGAAGATTGGACTTATATATGAAAGAAAAATAAAGGAAGATGAAATGAAGAAATTCTGATCTCTTGGATTCAATAATTGGACTTTAATATTGATGAATTTCTAGCTCAGGATATAACTTTTGCTTTCTATGGTATGGAAGACACGGAAGCATATCGATACACCCAGATTCGACACGCACTCCAAAGCGCTATCCCCCTGGGTACTACATTGACAGACGCCTCGCCGCTCGAGGATCGGCTCCTCTCAGACCATTTAGACAAAAAAGCTATCTCACTAGTATATAAGAAATTGATCAACAACCTCCCTGACCCCACTGCAGTGTTGCGCAGCAAATAGGAAGTGGATCTAGGGGATATAAATGACGAGGACTGGATGGCTGCGCTTGCGTCAGCCAGGGAGGCGGCGATCCCATCCCGCTTGAAACTGGTACAGCTTAAAGTCCTACACAGGGTGTATTATTCCCGAACCACGGTACACAAACTAGGGCGAGCGCCTGACCCGCTTTTCCTACGGGGATGCAGACAAGTCGGTACATATTACCATACCATATGGGATTGCCCCAGAATACAATCATATTGGGTACAAGTGCTGGAACAAATCTCGGAGGTGAGCGGGGTGGAAGTCCCGACAGACCCTAAGTGTTGTATCCTAAACATATGGCTGCCAACAGACCTTAATGTGGCGCAGAAAGCGTGGGCAACATTGGGATTGGCCATCACCAAGCGAAATATAGCACAGAACTGGGGATCCGGGGTGACATCTGCACAATCACAGTGGGAAAATTATATGGACATTGCCATGGTAGCGGAGAAAGCGGTCTACACACACAGGGGGTGCCCCAAAAAGTGGCTGCGAGTCTGGGGGAAATGGAATGAATCCAGGGGAAACTTATGTGAACCACCAAGAGCAGAACTGACACCCGATAGCAGTCCATGATGAGGGGAGGTCTCGGGGGTGGCAGAGGGGAATCCGCACTAATGAGATGAAAGGGGGGAGGCGAAGTTGGATGTGTACTGAGAAGTTTACAACAAGAAAGTCGCTACTAAAACATTGATGAGTAAATATTGTCAGATCCTATTTAACTGATGACTGTAATTGTAAGAGACTGCACTTGTTAATTGTAACTGTATGTTGATGAAATGAAAATAAAAATTGTTTATAAAAAACAAACCAATACAATAGACTAAGGGCCTGATTTAGATCTTGGCGGACGCTTTACTCCTTCACAACGGTGACGGATATCCCGTCTGCCGAAATAATAAATCCCATAGTTATAATGGGATTTATATTTCGGCGGACGGGATATTTGTCACCGTTGTGATGGAGTAACCCGTCAACCAAGATCTAAATCTGGCCCCAAGTAACATAACTATCTACCGACACCAGCGCAAGTGGAAAAAACAATGCTTAATTTGTGCTGGTGTTTCCACATGTTGAGCACAGCAAAAAGGTTGTTAGCTTGATACTCTTCCTGCCAGTGTGCAACAGTTGCCCCTCCTAAAAATGTTTTGGGGCCAGGTGCCTATTTTTCTTACAAATTAGGCACTGCACCTCAGGCACCTCACATGTACGCACCTGCCAAGCCCCTGGATACCCTCCTGGGTAATTAGTGCGGTGTACAAATCAATATAACATAACATGTAGGAAGCCTATGACAACAACTTAAAAGTGAACTCAAATTAGAGAATGTGTGCAAATCTCAAAATGCAGCTTTAGAAAAGGTCATTTGAGGACTTGAGGCAGCTTTGCAATTGAAAGGAAATGTGCTTGTACTGTGCTGTTTAAAAGAAAGGAAAGGATGAAGGAAGGAATACATTAAAGAAGGCAGCAACAAATGCAGGCAGGAAGAGGAGCATGGACTAAGGAAATAAGTAATGGATGAAAGAAGGAGGAAATAAGAAAATAATGTGAAAGGAAGAAATGATGGGATAGAGGGAGAAACACACCACGTATGTTTGTAAAGCACATATTCACTAGAGGGGGCCTTGACACCAAATTAAAAATGTGGTTATCCAGCTCAATTGCACTGATTTTATCTAAAGATGAAAGACTGAGTTGCCGCACCAAGATTTCAGTTTATGACCGGAGATAGAACACAGAATCCTGGAGTGGATATAAACATATGTGCAAGAGGGAAAAAATGAAAAGGGAGAGTGAGGGAGGAGAAGAGGTCCGAAGGCAAAGATAGATATGGTAGACAAAGAATGTGAAGAGAATTGTGGAAAGCAGAGATTGCAAGATTGGAGTGGAATGTGATAAGAAGGAAAAGTGAAAAGAGGAGAAAGGCAAGGGGAGAAGAGTGGACAGCGGGAGCGTGTAAGAGTAGAGTGGAAGGGAAAGATGGGAAGATGAACAAGCATTTAATGAGGGGAGGTGGCGATTAAGTAAAAAATGCGGATGTAGGGCAGAAAGTAAAGGAAGATTGGAGAGAAGGGAAGGAGTAAGGTGTGGAGGGCAGGAAGAAAAGCAGATACTAAGAGAGCAAGAAAAGAGTACACCTCTGCTTTATTAAATATACAGTAATTAATTATGTAAAGTTGAGGGGTTAAAGGAGTGTGTCACTCTCGGTCTGTCTCATCAATGCACAGTAGTGTTGTCCAAGACACACAATAGTAATTCTTTAACTGTGTTAAGTTTTATGCCATCAAACAATGTTTTGTGCCATCACAATAGGTATTCCTGATAAAACATAATAAAGTATCAGTTATTTCATTGGGATTACGCTTTGATGGAGAACCACGCTCTCATGCTTCAAACAAATAATTCTATTTCATGATCAGGCTATAAGTCGCGAAATCCCACTGCCACCTATTTTCTAACGAAGTCAGATATTCAACTCCATTCAGAGAGACTTCCACACACACTTTTTAACTATTAAAGCAACAAATTCAAATTAAGCACTGGTTACAGCTTAGGCTAAAATTTTAGCAAATCATTAGATTGTTTTGCTGACTTTAAATCATAGTCATGAACCACAGTTGTAGGGCTGCCTTTTGGGACTTTTTTTTAGATGACCTGAGGGTATTCAGTATGTTAAAACGTGATAGTCATTGTTATGGCTGCCAAAAGAGATCACATAGATATTTGAATGCTTTGGGATTCTGCAAGAGACCAGAAATCTTCATCTAAAAATCGAATCTGGGAGATAGAGTTTATAGGGAACTAGACATTTAGTGCACAATCAATTATTTCGGGGTTGCATTGAAGTTCAAGTTCAAGTTCAAAAATTTGTATAGCGCACTACTCACCCAGAGGGTCTCAAGGCGCTTGAGGGAGGGGGGGTACTTTACTTATCAAATATCCAGGTTTTTAGTTGTTTTCTGAAGGAGAGGTGGTTCTGTGTAAGGTGGAGGTCGGAGGGGAGAGAATTCCAGGTCTTGGCCTCTAAGTAGGAGAAGGATCTTCCCCCCCATGGTGGATCTTTGGATGCGTGGAATAGCGGCGAGGGCTTGATTGGACGATCGTAGTTGGCGGGAGGGGGTGTAAAAGGACAGGCGCGTGTTGAGGCATTCGGGTCCTAGGTTGTAGAGGGCTTTGTGTGCGTGGGTGAGGAGACGGAACGTTATTCTCTTGTTGACGGGGAGCCAGTGGAGGTCTTTTAGGTGACTGGAAATGTGAGCATGGCGGGGGATGTCTAGGATGAGTCTGGCTGAGGCGTTCTGGATGCGTTGGAGTTTTTTCTGTAGTTTGGTTGTCGTTCCGGCGTAAAGGGTGTTTCCGTAGTCCAGTCGGCTTGTGACCAGTGCATGGGTGATCGTCTTTCTTGTTTCGGTGGGGATCCATCGGAAGATTTTTTTGAGCATACGTAGAATGTTGAAGCATGATGATGAGACGGCGTTGACTTGTCTGGTCATCGAGAGGGAGGAGTCCAGGATGAAGCCCAGGTTACATGCGTGGTCCGTTGGTATGGGTGCGTTTCCCAGGGCCGGTGGCCACCATGAGCCGTCCCAGGCGGAGGGGGATGATCCTAAGATGAGGACTTCCATTTTGTCAGAGTTCAGTTTTAAACGGCTGTTCTTCATCCACTCGGCTACTTCTTTCATCCCTTCGTGTAGGTTGGTTTTGGCGGTGTTTGGGTCTTTGGTGAGGGAGAGGATCAGCTGGGTGTCTTCTGCATAGGAGATGATGTTGAGGTTGTGTTGGCGTGCTATGGATGCGAGGGGACTCATGTATACGTTGAAGAGGGTTGGACTGAGTGATGATCCTTGTGGTACGCCGCAGATGACTTCGGTGGCCTCTGATCTAAAAGGATTGAGTCGGACTCTCTGGGTTCTTCCTGCGAGGAACGAGATGATCCAGTCCAATGCTTTTCCTTGTATTCCGACGTTGTTGAGGCGTTGAATAAGGGTGCTATGACAGACTGTGTCGAAGGCTGCGGAGAGGTCAAGTAGGATGAGGGCAGCTGTTTCTCCGTTGTCCAGTAGAGTTCGAATGTCGTCTGTTGCTGCGATGAGGGCGGTCTCGGTGCTGTGTTTGGCTCGGAAGCCGGACTGTGAAGGGTCGAGGGATTTGTTGGATTCGAGGAAGGTGGCAAGCTGACTGTTGACGGCTTTCTCAATGACTTTGGCAGGGAATGGGAGGAGCGAAATGGGGCGGTAGTTCTTAAGTTCAGTGGGGTCTGCTGTGGGTTTCTTCAGGAGGGCACTGAGTTCGGCATGTTTCCAGCTTTCCGGGAAGGTAGCGGAGTTGAGGGAGCAGTTGATGACGTCTCGGAGATGGGTTGCGATAATGGAGTCTGCTTTGTTGAAAATGTGGTGGGGACAGGGGTCGGTTGGCGATCCTGAGTGGATGGAGTTCATCAGGCGGATGGTGTCTTCAGTGGTGATTGGGTCCCAGGCGCAAAGGTTGTTGGAGGGGGGTTTTAGTTCAGAGGTGGGTGGGGTGGACTGGTCTCCAAAGCTGTTATGTATGTCAGTGATTTTGTTGTGGAAGAACGAGGCTAGAGAGTCGCAGAGGTTTTGGGAGGGAGTGATGTCGTTGGTGCCGGCGGTGGGGTTGGTAAACTCTTTGACAATGTTGAATAGTTCCTTGCTGTTGTGGGCGTTGTTGTCGAGTCGATCCTTGAGTGCTGATTTCTTGGTGGCTCGGATCAGTTGGTGGTGTTTGCGGGTGGCGTTCTTGAAGGTGGTCAGGTTGTCAGTGGTTGGGTTTTTTCGCCAGGCTTTCTCGAGGGTGCGACAGATCTTCTTGGATTTCTTAAGCTCATCATTGAACCAAGGGGCATTTTTGCTACCTTGCTTGATTTTATGGTTTTTCAAGGGTGCTAATTCGTCAGCGCTGTGGGTGATCCATTGTGTGAGGTTGGTGGCTGCTTGGTTTGGGTCCGATGATTTGGCAGGAGGGTTTTGGTGAAGTGATGTGAGGAGCTGGTCGGTGTTAATTTTGTTCCAGTTTCTGCGGGGAATTGGTTGAGGGTGGTTGTGGGTCGTGGTCTTATTGTAGTTGAAGTGGACGCAGCTGTGGTCCGTCCAGTGGAGAGCTGTGGTGTGATTGAAGGAGATGTGCTTGCTGGAGGTGAAGATTGAGTCGAGCGTGTGCCCGGCATAGTGGGTGGGGGTGTCAACGAGTTGTTTGAGTCCGAGATTGGCGAGGTTGTCTAGAAGGGTGGTGGTGTTGCTGTCATTGTTCTTTTCCAGGTGGAAGTTGAGGTCACCCAGTAGAATGTAGTCCTCGGTGGGGAGGGCGTGTGGGCTGATGAAGTCAGTGATGTCTTCGCTGAATTGTGCGCGGGGTCCTGGTGGTCTGTAGATGAGGGTGCCTCTGAGTGTGGACTTGGGGTCGGTGTGGACCTGGAAGTGAAGGTGTTCGGCAGATGCGAGGTTATCGCCGGAACTGGTCGTGATGCGGATGGTGTTCTTATGGACGATGGCGATGCCTCCTCCTGTTTGGTTGATGCGGTCCTTTCGGATGATCTTGTAGCCGTCCGGGATGGCTATGGCGATGTCGGGCGTTGATGAGGCGTTGATGAGGCGTTCATCCAGGTTTCTGTGAGAAAGGCGACGTCCGGCGATGTGGTGTCGAGTAGGTTCCAGAGTTCAATGGCGTGTCTGTGGACTGAGCGGGTGTTGAGCAGGATGCACTTCAGGTGGTTAGTGTCGGAGCTCTGTGTGGTGTTTGTGGATTTGGTGTGGGTCCTGATGCAGTCGAGCTTGCAGGAGTGGCAGGTGAAGGGTCCATGGGTGTGTCCAGGGGCGGCGTGGTAGCTGTCTGGGAGACGGCCGGGGTTGAGTGCTGAGAGGGTGGCGTCGTCGTACGTTAAGCGGGTGGATTGGATTTTGCGGGGGCCAGGGGGTCTGGCGCTGGGAGCGGTCCAGGCGCGGACGGGCGTAGACGGGCTTATCTTTGGCGCACCTTCGGCGCACATGGGGCGCGTCCGCTGCGCGTGAACGCTGCACGCAAATGCGTCTGTCATAAGTGGATAGTGGAGGGGGCGGAGCGAGGGAGGGGCAGCTGGGAGGCGGGAGCGGGGTGGAGAGCCTGGCTGGGAGGAACAACAACAAAATGTCGGCAAAACAAAAGCGAAACAGGATGTGGGCAGAGGCACCGGCACAATCGGGTACAGTCCTCCAAATATAGCGCTATTACAGACTTTCAAATATAGCGCTGTTACATCACACAGGCAACAGAATATAATTAAGCGCGATGTGGGCTATGCGAAAAGCGCTACGATAATTATTAAGGCAATCAAATGCAATATCCGACAATGCGAGCAAGCGCTTTTATACACAATCAGGTATTATACACAATCAGGCAGTCAATACAATTTAGTCAATGCAAGTGGTAAAGGCAGCAATGAGAAGTCAAGCGCTACGATACCACGGGAGCAGGGAGCAAGGTGAGCGACCGTTTCTGAGCGAGTCAGGACGGTCACAGCGCTGGTGTGTGCAGGACAGCCCTTAACTTCAGTGGGAGGGAGGGGCAGCTGGGAGGCGGGAGCGGGGTGGAGAGCCTGGCTGGGAGGCACAACAACAAAATGTCTGCAAAACAAAAGCGAAACAGGATGTGGGCAGAGGCACCGGCACAATCGGGTACAGTCCTCCAAATATAGCGCTATTACAGACTTTCAAATATAGCGCTGTTACATCACACAGGCAACAGAATATAATTAAGCGCGATGTGGGCTATGTGAAAAGCGCTACGATAATTATTAAGGCAATCAAATGCAATATCCGACAATGCGAGCAAGCGCTGTTATACACAATCAGGTATTATACACAATCAGGCAGTCAATACAATTTAGTCAATGCAAGTGGTAAAGTCAGCAATGAGAAGTCAAGCGCTACGATACCACGGGAGCAGGGAGCGAGGTGAGCGACCGTTTCTGAGCGAGTCAGGACGGTCACAGCGCTGGTGTGTGCAGGACAGCCCTTAACTTCAGTGGGAGGGAGGGGCAGCTGGGAGGCGGGAGCGGGGTGGAGAGCCTGGCTGGGAGGCACAACAACAAAATGTCGGCAAAACAAAAGCGAAACAGGATGTGGGCAGAGGCACCGGCACAATCGGGTACAGTCCTCCAAATATAGCGCTATTACAGACTTTCAAATATAGCGCTGTTACATCACACAGGCAACAGAATATAATTAAGCGCGATGTGGGCTATGTGAAAAGCGCTACGATAATTATTAAGGCAATCAAATGCAATATCCGACAATGCGAGCAAGCGCTGTTATACACAATCAGGTATTATACACAATCAGGCAGTCAATACAATTTAGTCAATGCAAGTGGTAAAGTCAGCAATGAGAAGTCAAGCGCTACGATACCACGGGAGCAGGGAGCGAGGTGAGCGACCGTTTCTGAGCGAGTCAGGACGGTCATTGAAGGATTTAGGGGCATATTTACAAGGGCATTATCATCACTTTTTTGGCTTGAAAAGCGGAGATAAAAAAATCGCCCTATTTACAAGAGGGTGCTAACATGAATAATCGCATGTTAGCACCCTTTTTCACAATGCCTCCCTTTGCATCTCTAATGAGTTGCAAAGTGGGCATCACTGGGCGTTCCCCGGATGGACTACCTCGGAAACATCACTGATGTTCACATCGCGATATTTACAAGGCAGCCCACAGTATTTTAGCACTCGTTAGATTTTGGCAAAAACTGCGGTTTTCACCAAAAACTAACATCTGCTAAAATCCAGACTTACCTATGCTTTACATAGGGGGTGGATTGTGCTGATACGACCACAGGGTCGTATCAGCAAGGTTATCGCCGTTTTGTGGGGAATATCGCTGGAAATCCAGCGATGTTCCCTGCAAAACGGCGATAACCTCGCTATCTCTGGAATTTTTTTTGCCCTGGAGTAACGCGTTGTTTAATTAACGCGCTACCAGGACGATACATTCCAGAGATAGCCTGCGATAAAAAATGTATTGCGAAGCACGGCCAGAGATAATTATCGCTGTCCGTTGAAAATATGCCCCTAATTGATTTAAAAGATTAACTCATTAAGAAGAAGTAGGTGAATAATAATGTAGCCAAATTAGAATGGACAAACAGTAATACAAAATTAATCTGGATAAGACTTATATATGTAAGTAACATCGTCAGAGTTCAAAGAGAGACCTAGTCCAGCCCATAACATTAGCCGTGTCTAAGACGACAATTAAAAAACTAGCTTTATATAAAGCTTTTAACTGCCTCACAAATTTTTCGATTAGATATTGTGTACTTGCTCTTGTGTACTTTTCAGTTTTTTTGCCTAAATAAATTTATCCCAGATCCTACTACGGAAGTTGATATTTCATTTTTTAGAGAAACAACAATGTTGCCAACGTACACTGTCCAGTGGCGTCAACAAAACAATGCAGTCAAGTGTGCAGGAGGAACAACCATTCCTGCTGACAGGAGCACGGTTCCACTAACAAAAGGTTGTTATCAAATAGTTCAAGCTCAGTTTACATAAAATTAATACGCTTAAATCAAGTTCATGGTTCCACTTTGGAATATTTAATGTTCATTCCAGTCTTTATGAACATGCGATACAATCCATGGTAATCCATCAATTTCAATCCATGGCGTGTTCAAAAACCCAATGCATTTCGGGTCCCTTCATTAGAAGTCACTAAACCAGGCTCTACAAAATCAAATGAAAACATATGCATATCCTACTACGGAAGTTGATATTTAATTTTTCACCTGTAAGTAAAGAATCGTGTTCAAAACAAGTGATTTCACACCATTTTTCTTTTAAATGTTGATTTGAAGAAATAAATCTGAAGATTTTATTGACTGTCTGGTTATGAATCTACCTGGACTTATAAATATCAACTAGCATAGATTCCTAACAGGTGGAAGACGAGCTAATCAATATCATTATTATTGATCAATACATTAGGTATTGTACTTCAGGGGCCGTAATATTGAAAGTGCCCTGGGGGTGGCAGAGGCTTGAATTGCCCTTCTCTGAAGCAAATCACAAAGGTGCATTCTCAAGAGTACCTCATTTACATCTGGGTGTGGCTCCATGCAAATGAGTGAATCCTTTGCCTCTGCACCTGTGCCATTTTAGAACCGTGCAATCGTGGATGTACAGGCAAAGAGGCTGTCAGGAGGTGCACTGACTGTTTGCCACGTAGAGATGCTTCAAGCCATCACTGATGTGCTAATGTGCTGTTCCTAGTGCAGGCACCAGTTTTTCGCTTTTCCAGGGAACAGTGCATTTGCTAGGATGCTGCTCACTGTCCCACAATGCACCCGGCGCACACACCTGGAACAGTGCACTGCAGCTGTAATTCGGCCCAAAGAGTCGATGCCTTTAACAGTATTTAAAATTGATGCAGAGAAGGCATTTGATTGTTTCCCCACTAGTTTAGTCACATATAAACAGCAAGAGAATGGACTGTTGTGATTGGTCATAAAATGCTGTTAGTTAAAAATAGCACCTAATTCTATGGTACCTGTGCAGTATTTAAAAAGGGTAGAAAATAATAACTATTTCAAGGCGAAGGGAGTGAAAAAGGGAGATAGAGGTGAAAGGACAAACAGGATAATTGGAGAAACTGCAACCCTGTTAGTTAGACAACCTTATACATAGCAGAATGTCAGAAACCCTTGCAGAGGGACACAGGGCCTACTGGGCCCAACCGTGGTTGTTGATGCCTTTTACTCCTGATGTCCTGGACCCTGCCTACCATGGGTCCTGAGCAACTGGGCCAAGTACACCTTCATTTAACTCTCAGGAGTAGCTGTGGTCGGACAGTCAGGGCTCCCTTTGGGAGGGGATGTAGATATAGGTCGGTGAACATGACTCATAACTCAAAATGCAAACAGTACAAACAATAAATCAATTTCCAGCCAAATACTTGCTTTCATAAGAAAAAGTGGTATTTTATTTCTGACTGTACACATGCAAAGGGAATATGACATTCAGAAGCAACAACACAATTTCCCTTGAGGTTGGGGATTTAGTTGATGTCATGCAATTCCCTATCCCTCCCTAGTTCGTGTAACCTTTTTTAGAGTTATTCCGCATTCACTGGTAAGGGAATGTAAACTAATGGGCAGTACTCAAGAGTTCTCCTTTCTGACCTTTTAGGAACCAAGTCAAAAGTGTCTATGTTGCTGCAGCACCATTAGCAGCAAGTTCCTCTGGGCCTCAAAGCCTGGGATTCATTCTTACCCATTCGGTATGGCAGTGTTCAGCGGTGCAACGAGTGGCCTCTCCTCGGGCACTCCCCAGTTTGAATGGTTTACTGCAAAGTTGGACCTCCCGCGATGGACGTGGCAGCACCCAGTGGTGCAGACTCTTCCTGTTTAGCCTTGCTGACGGTCGGGTGCGTGATCGGAGCTGCTCCTGCTCGGCGGACACAAAAGGTAAGTTGCTCCTCCCCCTAGAAGGTGGGGATGTTGCTGGTGTGATCCTTCAGTTCCTGATTGGAGGTCCAGTGAGAGTGTGGTGTCCTCGTGATGTCTCTTTGAACCCTCAGGACTTCATCAAGTGCAGATCATAGGGTGTGGGCTTATCTCGCTGGTCACAGCATTTCTCCTTCAGTCCAGGCAAGTATTACCGATAGTCCCTCCTGGCATACGGGGTTGCCACGGTCCTCACAATCAGGGCACAGACTTCTTTAGACAATTTCTCCTACTCTGGCAGCCTCTCCAGGTATATAGGATTGCCAATCTCGGTAGACACAGGTCCTGTGCACATGGCCCAAACTCAGTTCGCCAGTGACTCCCTGTGGCATATAGGGTTTGAGCTGTGTTGGTGCTTCCCACCCAGTACTTCAGATACAGATCAGAACAATGCTGCCCTCTCCTGGCATACAAGGGACTCAGAGCAGATAGTGAACACGGGCAATGGCTCAATCGGTGCACAGCCTTACACCTCGCTCTGAATCGTCGTGCAGTGCTCCCCACTGGTTCTCGCTCCCCTCAACACTCTCCTCTTCTTCATATGGCACTTTGGTCTTTGCAAGCAGGCAAGCGATGGTTCTTCAGGCTCCAGAGCAGGTGCTCTTGGTGTCTTGGATGATGCCCCCTCACTCAGTAGGGACACCAGCAGGCCTTTGCTCCCAATGCTGGTCAAACTCAGAAGTCTTCTAGATCTTCCCTTGCTTACACAGCCCGTCAGACTGCTTGGTAGATGACATTTGTTCGGGGACTCAACCTACCCTTCTTATAGTTCTTTACTAGGTACCTATTGTGATTAAGGGTCGGAGTTTTTGAAGTTTTATGTTGAGGTTCTGCTTCTTTTGAAGTGGGCACTTCTCCTATTCATCTTCCATTATGAAAAAGGTCTGTATCAGCAGGCACGGCTCTGAAGCGGATTGTCCACAACATAATTCATGGGAGTGACCAGAGTTCAGACCGGGATGTTAACCACAGTTATATGTGCATCAAAAAGTTAATCCCAGGACCCTATCCAACTCTTTATGATTCCCTCATCAGCCCCAACCCCCTTCCTGAAATGTGTTCAGGCCCCTTCCTTGTGATCTATCACTGAATCAAAGAGCAGTCTTTTGAAATGTAGAGGGAGTCTGTTCCTTTTCTCTAGGGTGTCCCCACCCAGCTCACATGAATGCAACATTGCACAAATCTGTCTTGGGGATTTCTCTCCTCCTCATGTCTTCACCAGGTAGGCCTGGGCTTCCTAAAATGGAACCCAGGGTCCTCCATACAATGTACCCTTGCAGGCACATATACTCAGTGCACATTCATAGCACACTTTCTGTTCAGTGCTAGTACCTCCATGCATTGTGCATTTACCTGTACACATGCATTCAGTATGCACACTCAATCTGCACACATGGTTCAGTACTGAAGCGTTTCTATATTCAACCGAGGTAAGATTATTTTCAAACACATGCACTAGCAGCACACACACTCACTATGTACATACTGCACATCTCTTCACCCTTCATATACTGTATGTCACAGAGGCACACATACACAAAACATATGCGGTCCCTGCGTACACACTGTACAGCACTCCATCTCTCATGTAATTTGTTCCTCTCAGGAATACATAAACCCAGCACATGTACTAACCACACATGTACTAACCACACATGTACTGCACAGTACTGCTCCATCATTTTATCGTACCCTCCCCAGGCACATTTATAGTTAACGCATTCACTACTACTGCTCTGTGCAGCACTTCACATCTATCTGATGTTAGCCGAGAGTGTGTTAAGCACACAGCAGCAGAACATCTAAAAAGGTTAGTGAGCTT
Source organism: Lissotriton helveticus (assembly GCF_964261635.1). Lineage (NCBI taxonomy): Eukaryota > Metazoa > Chordata > Amphibia > Caudata > Salamandridae > Lissotriton > Lissotriton helveticus. Next base: position 1,499,641,748 of record NC_136067.1, read on the forward strand.
GTTGGCCTCTCTCCAGTGACACCGGGTAAAAAGGTCTGGTTCACTATTACTAATCTCTACATATTACGCTATCACCACCATGCTTATGCTGCTTCACTCCTGGTGAAGGAGGTAGCATTCCATCACTGAGGGTAGCGCTTAGCATGCCCCTCCAGGTCCAACAAGACCACAAACAGTGAGACAGGCCCATGCCATGGCACACAAGCATGATCTGTGTTCCCCCATGACAACAAAAATCAGTATTAGGGATCCAGACAACAGTACAGTTGGACACTCCAGGCAGGTGTACACTTCTTTACCATGTAGAGTACTTTTCTGTCCCAATACAGAGATATCAAGTGAGCAATTACCACTGCTGACCAGATAATTATGGGTCAGGGTTTTGAGAAAGACTGATATGAAATTAATGTGAAATGGGCAACACCCAGATATTAGATTTATAGTGTAATTATGGAGGTTTGGAGACGCTTTCCTCTTCCTATTTTCTTAGTGGGAAATTATGCAAAGAGTTGGCATTCCAGCCCAATTTCTACAGGCTTTAGACGGTCTGTATTCAGGGTGCAGTGGTTAAGTGGTGATTTATGGATGCTTATCTGTTATAACTGAGTGGATTCATACGGCACGCTTATCCCTTAAACGTTTTTAGGGGAGGAAATGATAAAGAAAGACCTGCTTATTTGGTGTGCAATGTAAATAGTCTATCAGGGATCACGATTTTAAACTAACAGATCCACACATCCTGCTTTGTTGTAAAGGTACAAGAACTATAGATGGAGATAGTATGACTCAATTCCGCTATGGAGGAGTGATCATTTCTTTGGACTGGGTCGAGTTCTTTACTCCAAACTATGTCCCCCTCTTGCATACTGTGCTTGAATAGTTTGTAGTGTCGAATAAGTTCTATTTTTCAATAATGGGGCAGATTCTATTCGTAAAGGTCATTGTGATTCCCTAGACAACCTTTTGTTATGCAGTTTGCCACCGTGTCTCAATATAATGGAAATAAAAATAGCGAATTGAAAAAAAATGAATTAATTTGGGCTATTGAACTGAACATAGGTTTTATGGTGTTCATTAGCTAGAACGTGTTATTGTAACGACCTTGCATTATCTGTCATTCATCTGCTTCATTTGCCTCGTTGTTTAAGGAATGCTGCCAATTAACTTTTTCAAATGGTTCAATAAGACAAGTTTCGAGAAGGATTAACTTTTATTTCCTAAACGACTTTACATTATCTCTTTTGGAGCAACTGTGGCTAGGTTTGTCAAGAGTTTACATACTCCTATTAAGCATGTGGCTACTCTTGTTGTCACATCGGCGTTTATCTAACTCATGTTTGCCTCAGCACTCTATTTGACCAAATGATAACCTAGTTTCAATTGATATGAACGTGAGGCCCCTATGTCGCCAGAGAGATCTGAAATAAAAAGTTTGAAAAGGATTGACCCTACCTAGCTCATCAGATCAGGAAGTAAGGCTTTACTAAAAGTACCTTCTTTTATCACGTTTCCAGATGGGTGGGGGCTACTTTTCAGTTGTGAATGAAAAATGTTGAAATGCTGTTTCACTGGTGCTACATATGACACGATTATATTTCTATCTGTAAAAAGAGGAAGACATTGCCTTTGTCAGATATTGTGTTCCTTCTGTCTGTCTCCTTTCACCCACTCCAGGACGTCCAGGGAGTATGAGTGTACCCTGTAAATTTAATTCAGTGCAAATGTAATAAAATCATATTTAGTGGAAGAATATATAAGAAGTAAACTTCTGCATTTTTTCTAACTTTTGTCACAACATTGTTCAAGGTAAGGTTCATGTTTTAAAATAAGAGCAAGTATAATCATAACCAGATTTCATTTTTAACCCATCTGTTTTTTTTAATAGGTATGTGCGAATTGCAAGACGCTCACAGAAAACCTAGAAGATGCAATTGTACAATTAAAAAGGAAAGACAAAACAATTGAGGAACTTCAGTTTGTTTGCAAGAAGTTTGAAAGTCAACTATTGGCACAGGTAAATACCCCTAAACAATTACTTTTGTTCTCTTGCTTTATCCCAAAACAAGCACTTTGTTTAATTTTAGTTTGGCATTATCTTACGTTAAAACATGTAAGCTACAAATTGCAAATGACTCTTAAAAACAGCACAGAATCCATGGCAAAGACAGTTTCATGTGTTGCTGTGGGGCACTTTCAGGCCACAGTCTGGGGATTTTGCCAGGCAGGGGCGTCGTGAACACCTCGCTTTAGCGTGAACACCTCGCTTTAGCAGCTACTAAGAGCGGCTAATGCCGGGGAAAAGAGGTGGACTTACACCTCTCTCTGAAAGAAGAGAAAGTATGGACTCACTAGGCATCAAGTTTTATCACACACTGCCTTAGCGGCAATATAGTCAAACTGCCAGGCAAACTTGACTATGTGTGCTTACTAGATTTGAGGAGTGTTTAAATAATTTCTGATGCTCCTCACTGAACATACAAATGAAAAATGTTCTTAAAGATTTGGAAAAAAATATGAGTTACCATTTCGAAATTTAAATACCACCTGTAACCAGGTCAAGGTTGGCTGTGTCTGATATAGTCTCACATTCAATGTTGCTGCACTGTCTCTGAGCAATTGGTATTCCAGGTTCAGCCCTGAATTGATTTTCGTCCTTTGTGACTGACTGGAGCTAGTCTGTCACTCTTTCTTCTTACCAATCACAGTTTAAAGCCATTTGCTCATCCTAAGCCCAGCACTATTTATCATTTATTTCTCTCCTCTACCATGTTTAATTAAATCCTTCAGTCAACATCCCAAATCCCATATTCATCTCAGGCTGGACAGTGACAATTGTCATCTCAGTGACAATTTCAGATTTTGTCTCTCCACTGTAGCCATCTTAGTCACTGCCAAATGTCTCAAAAGTAATTCTTATATGACCAAAGGGCTCTTATTTGCCTGTCCCCCATTCCATTTGTTCACCAAACATGTGAAAATCTAATCTAATCCGGTTGTCTGCGATTGGTGTTGACGGCCCAGCACGGAAACTTTTACAATCTTTCCTAGCTGACAGGTCACAAACTGTGGATTTGGATGGTAATTCATCTAAACCATTTACACTCCCTTGTGGGGTGCCACAGGGCTCTTCTCTTACTCCAACGCTTTTTAACATATACGTGGCACCACTGGCAGGGGTTATTAGATCCTTTGGCTTCCAGCTCACCTCCTACGCTGATGACACACAAATAGTGTTGTCGTTGACGAGGGGAGGTGAGAAGAAACTGGGGACCGGTTCCATGAATGCATGAGCGCAATATCCTGTTGGATGTCCTCCAATTGCTTAAAACTCAATTCTAATAAGACGGAGGTCTTAAAGTTTGGGAATAATCCACAGGTGTGGACACCGGACTGGTAACCGGAAGACCTGGGCTCTTGCCCTGTACCCACCAGGAAGGCCAAAAACCTGGGGGTATTAGTGGACAACAAACTTACCATGGGTGATCAAGTAAGCATGGTGACCTCAGCTTGTTTTATGATTCTTAGAATCATAAGGAAAATCAAGATCTTCTTGACTGAGAGCAATCTCAAGACAGTAGTCATGGCCCTTATAACGTCGTGTTTGGACTACTGTAATAGCCTATATTTGAACATACAAAAACAACATGTGTATAGGCTTCAATTAGTCCAAAACGCAGCGGCCAGGCTGCTGTCCGGAACACCCAAATTGGTCTCTGTGAAAGGAGAGCTTAAGAAACTACATTGGCTTCCGATAAAAGATTAAAAAAAAAAGAGCTCGCTTCAAGGCACTCTGTATTATTTTTAAGGCCATCAATGGAATTGGTCTGGAGTTTCTTAAGCAAAAGTTCCACTGGTATGTTCCTGGTAGAACATTACGATCTACCAGTGCTAAACAAGTGCAAGTCCCCATGTCAAAAAAAGTTAGCTGGGGGGGGCAGGAGTTTCACTCTCTGTGCCTCGAGAGCCTGGAATGAGCTTCCCTTTTTGCTTAAGATTGCCCGGATCTTCTTTCATTTCGGAAGGGCCTGAAGACATGGCTCTTCTCGCAGTAGTACTACTCTCAGCTTCCCCAGGTAACCAGTACTTAGCACCAGGACACCTAAGGGTAATCACGCGCTCTACAAGTGCAAATAACATAACATAACTGAGCCCCACACTTCCTCTCACTGACCAGACCCTCAATCTGGAAGTCATCTTTGAACCTCCTCCCATATCAGTCACATCTTAGCCACCTCCTTCTACTACAAGCACCTTCCCAGAATGATTCTTCACTATCTGCTCCCCCAGTCTAAGAAAGACTGTTATTCAAGCCATGATATTGTCCCACCATGATTATGGCAACTCTCTCCTTATTGGACTCCCTTAGAATCTTATCTCTAAACTTCAAAGGATCCAGAATGCCATTGTGCGCCTTATCTTCTAACACCTCCCACTAATCTTGCACTTACCACCTTTGAATTGAGCTCCACTGGCTGCAATATGTGAGGCGTGCAAAATCTCTTTGCCTCTGCCATAGAGTTTATGGCACAAGCCCTAAATTTCCTTCTGGACAAAATCTACCTCTGCATTCCTACTCATTCTCTGCATTCAGCATCTCCACTTCCACTGACAGTCCCAAGAATCTGTCACTCCAGAGTTGGAGGTAGAGACTTTTTTTATGGTCCTAATACAGGAGCTCTAGCCCTCCCCATCTTCACACACACAAAATAACCACCATCACAAAATTTCTGAAGACTTTATTTATTACATCCTAAATTCCTCCCTTCTCTTATTTCTCGCCGCTGGGCTAGCCACAGGACACTCGAGGAGTAGTTGTGCACTTTACAAAACCCCTTCATCACCATCATCAAAGCTCAGGATAAAGTCCTAGACCTATCATTTGATGTTCGTAGAACCCTGTACTGCCCTTCCAAAAATAAAGTTGTGAGTAAGTGGAAGACAGGTGGGATCATAGACAAATGTTTAGCCATCATTTCTAGTAAACTAGTGAACGCTCTCTCCTTCCTATTGTTATGAAACACTGAACAGGAAGTTTCTAATCAGTTAGAACTTAAAATGCCATCTCACTCACCTACAATGCTTGTTATATGTCAATCCAGGTAACCCGTACCGCTTGACACTGGATGATGTCCATCACATGTTGTGGTCTCTGGGGTCTATAAGGTGATCTGATATAATTGCGGACTGACCACCCTGGCAGTAAAGGGAATCAATGTCCATAACCAATACAACATAAAACAGGACCCTGAGGTACACTCAGCGCCCTACAGCTGGAGATGGGGTACAAGGATAGGTGAGCTGGCTACACATGTGGCGGAAACCCATGAGGAATAGATGCTATACCAACCTGAATGTTGTCAAGTTGGATAGAGTTTACTTTTTAAAGGGGGCTGCTGCCCCTGAGAGCTTATGTCAATGGACTATCACAGGTGAGAAAAGGTATAGGACTGAGACTGCCACAAGCCAGTCACAGCCCTAGGGAAACACAATCAGAGGAGGAAGGCCCTGGCCTTCCCCTAAATGACAGAGGCACTTCTCAGCTAGGAGAGCCATCCTGATCCCACGACTCCTTCCTTCAAAAGTGCACCTGACCAATCAAAAGCCCGAGTCTTGTGAATCTATACCTGAAAAGGGAATATCCTTAGATTGTGAGGGAAAGAAAGTGCTGTGCATTTCCTGCTGACAGGAATTTCACCGCCTGCAGCGCACCACATAAATCAACAGCGTAGCAGATGCAGGTAGCAAAACGCTTGTCTGCAAGGAGGAAAAGAGGAAGCATGGGGAGGATACCTTCTGTAACAAACATACAGGCCTAGAGTGCTTTGGAGTTTGCCCCAGGGTGAAATACCTGCAAGTCAACTTTTTCACCTTAGACATATATGGCACTGAATCGAAAACACAAATTATAATTGTTAAGCCTGTTAAAAATTGTCCTCTGCCTGAGCTTGTGAAATTGCAGACAAGAATTTCAAACCAACATAATGACTGGGAACTATTCTCATAAGAATCATGTTTTATCTGTGGTAAGCCATTGATTTTTGACTTCCCTTCCTTATGTCCTATATAACTCTCTCCTAGGGACCTAATTCATTCTGACATCATGGAGCAGGTCCTATTAGTGGAGAAAGGAACCTTCTACCTCTCCAGAATTTCCACACTTGAGAGCAAGTCAGGAGGCATCCAGATCTGTACAGACCCAAACACTGTTCCTGCTAGATCATATCAGGATGATGATGCTAGTATAAAACCTGGATCTTCAGTACAAGAAGGAAATTGGCATTCTGCTTTAGGTCTTCGGGGTGTTTATTTACACCCTCCAATCTAGACTTCTCACTGCAAATGTCTCTGCTTTGTGCTGGAGGTCTCCATTACTAGTTCTGTCTAGATTTGTCTCAAAATAATTCACAGTAGTCATTTCAGAAGTGATGGGAACTTTTTACAAACAAGAAGTACACATCTATCCCTTTCCTCGAAGACTCACTCATTTTAGTTTCATCACTGCAGGAGTCAATTGCTCATCTGATCGTACAGAGATGTTTCCCCAACACTTAGCTGCAAGTGAGTATATTTTCAAATCTGTTTTCCACAGAGTTATTCCGTTTCATGGGAGCAACGCTAGCACAAAAGCAAAGTTTTTTCTCTGCCTGATTAGATCAACAATATTTATTAATGGGCGCCCTATTTTAAGAGAAGAGAGTATCCCACCACTCAGTGATTGTAAAGGATATTGACCTGGTTAGCTCCCATTGCCATATGAAATGAATAACTTCATCTGGTGGGTCATCAGAAGCAAGAGACGACCTTCACACTTCAGGATTCTAATTACAGATTTACAGAAACAGGAGCTCAAATAGAGGAACCAGATACCCCATACCTTATTATAACAGGATCATTTTCCCATATCCAGGACCGGCCTTAAGATCCAATAAAGCACAGATAATGTGTTATTTAAGAAGATTTTTATTAAATGATCCTTGTTTCCCGTAGGATACCGCTTCCCGCATAATTTTATTTTTCCAAGCCTTTTGACAATGAAGAGCCACAGAGTGCTCATCTCTTTCAACAATTCCAAGTGATATTTGAACTGACAAGGGTCTACTCATTTGAAAGAACTTCACTAGTTTTTAGTATACCTATGGAGTAAAGGAATTCAGAAGGACACTTAACTTCAACTCAACTAGAAGGTGAACAGGCTCAGCAGTTGTTCTTGGCACCTCACAAGTGGTTGCTGCAGCTTGACATGACAAGCAAAATATGAAATGTCTCTCGAATAGATGCTTTTGTTTCATGGATGGGGAAGGGGGAGTCATTTGTGTTGTACTCTTTTCTCCTGTACTGGAGACATAGACATGGACTGCACTGCTTTGGTGTCATTGATTCTGAAGTTCTTATTGTGCCCAAGCAGATTTGCTGCTCGAGCCTACTAATGCAAGCCAGAACTTCTTCACTGTTTGTCTTAAGGAAAATCTTTTGCTATGGAGTTGGTGACGGGAGGAAGAGGAGAGTGTAGTGCTCCCTACCCCTCTCAATCTCTAAAGTGGAATGAATTGTTCCTAAAGGCTTGTGGCCGCTGAAATCAACCAGCGGTAAACAATTTGACCAGGGCACAATACAAAAACAATTGGATGTGCTTCTGTTTTTGTGATCAGGAAGAAGAAGTAATATTTCTGACACTCACCATAGATTAAATGTTGTTTTTGTGACCTTATAGTCCAACTCGGTCAATTTGACTTTTAGAGTTTGCAAAACCCATTTGGCAGCTATTGGCGTTTAGAGAAACTTTTCAGGCTCATTTAATAATTTTGGTAGTTGCATTTGAAAGCCTTCTTTTTACCATCCACTAGAAAAACATATCCATGTTAGAGCTGAACATTGTCCAGCATGCTCTGGGTTATTAACCCCTAGTGTGCGTCAGACGGCCCCCAGCCGTCCGACGTCACGGTGGGCGTGTGCAGAGGACGGCCGGGGGGGCGTCCGAACTCCGCCCACTCAATAAAACGCCCACACTGCGCGAAAATTCACGCAGTGCGGAAAGGGTTAACCAGCGCAGTGGTTCGGCACTCAGCTCGGAAGTGGGAGTGTGGGCATGTTCTCCACACAGGCTGTAATGAAGCCTGGGTGGAGCACATGCAAAGTGCGCGTGACTGTTTGGCCAGGCTCAGAGGGTCAGCCAAACAGTCATTGCGCACTCACAGAGTGCCTACCACTCCCACTCCCCTCTGCTCTGAGCAGAGCAGCGCCGTCCCACAAATATACCACAGCAGAAACAAATCAAATGTTCATAACAATGAGTTATTACCATCTTATTTTTCCTTTATTTACACTGCTGAAAGCAGTGGCGTGATGCTCCTCCGCCTTAGCGGACGAGCCGCCACTTGAAGTACGTGCTGGGCACTACCCTTAATAGTCACAACATGTAACATAATCACAAACCATGCACGCAGTGGATGTGCACCCTAAATAGTCACAACATGTAGCATAATCACTTCTGGTGCGAATAGTAGTAAGTTGGAAAAACAAAAAAGTGATGGGTTGAATGCTTAAATTAATTCTAGTCAATAGTAATTACACAGTCCATTGTTTTTTGCTCACTATGCCACTGTAGACAACGCCCAGTCAAACATAAATCTGTCCTGCTGCTATTCCAGTAGGAATTGCCCACTCTGAACTGCCTGGCTAATGTCCACTCCAGATGAGCACAAAGGCAAACCACGAGCTGTGTACACCAGTAAGTTGACCACCTTCAATGTACCCGAATGCCTCCATTGTGAGCATACTTCTTTAAGATATTATGAAGCCCATGATTGAAAGCACCGGGTTTTCCGTGTCCATGTGGTATATACACCTGCCACCGGCCTATGACATTTGTGGACAAAATGAATTTATCTGCCAAAAACAAAGACCGAAATTTGGTAAACAGGACTATGTTTCTAGAAACAGAGAAGCTTAATTGTTAATCCAAAAATCTGTGTATGTACTGGGAAACGAGCACTTAATGTAAGTGTCTGTTTGGGGACACAACTGGTGAATTCACAAATACTTCACCCTGTATTTGAGTGACAATTATGGACGTGATAGCTTTTTAATCTTGATATGCTGATCATTTAGTAGCTTAAGTAATGGAATTTTTCATGATTGCCCATTTAAAACTAGGTGTAGCACCTTATCCCATTTCTTTGGAAATTTGTACTGTGAAAGGTATCATTTGACCCCATTGGTTTAAAACATTTCTTGTAGGGAGGGCTCCTCCCAAAGATGATAATGTGTTGGCGGGGGAAGAGGGACGGGATGTTAAGTATTGAACTTGCTCCCTTTGTTTGCCTGTTGTGTGCCCATCTATGAACGTCTTTTTGCCGCACCAGGTTGAAAAGTCACCAACCACCACTGAAAGACAAAGTAAACATAGATAGAACTCCCAACCAGCTATTAGTTTATAAAAGGTGCTTTTTATTTTCATAGGAACAACTACTAAAAACTGATCTCAATAAGAAGACAAAGAAAACCAGTACATGACTGCAGTGCCTCAAACAGAAGTCTGATGTTTTCCTTACTAATCCAAGAATAATAATAGAGAAGCATTCAAGGCTGGCCAGAAAGAGAAAGCTTTCAAGCGCGGGCAGTGCTGATCAAGTCACCACGTCACAGAACATTAGGTCACAGAAAATGAGTAGCGACTTCAAGCCATGGGTTTGAAAGTATTTTGGAGCACTGTCTCGGATTCGATGCCAAAAGAATTAATACAAGTGCCAATTTTGTGTGTGCAGTAGGGCTTAAGTGTTAAAAATGTGTATATCCGTTTTCAGTATTTTTTTGTTCTATTATTTACAAACTATTTGTCAGTAAAGTACAAATATTTGCCACTTTCCGTTTAACTTGAATTAAAATATTGTTAAATAAGTTGATAATAGTTGTATGTGCCTGTTTTTTCAATAGCGGATGTGCAAGGGTCATAACGTTTTTTTTTTAACCGCTCAGAAATGGTTCTGAAAGGATTTGTCTGTCACCTCATGCGGATTGCCAAGATGTGGTTTGCATTTTAAACTGCAGTCGCCTTTTGCTTACTCACAGAGAGCAGAGGCTCAAAGATCATTTTTACACTCCTCCCGGCAAGTGACAATGAAAGCTCCACTCATTTGTTCACTTTAGTATTAGGTGGGGAGATGTAAAGCAAATTAAAAGTTTGTTTAGAAAATGATGGGTGCCAGCCAAAATATAAGAAGTATATTCAGTGAAATGTATTTTTTAATGCAAGTACAAATATATCTAACCACGCTCCGATAAAATATATCTAGGTTTTTTTAATTGAAGAGTGAGTGTTTGCGGGTGGATAATGTTCTTGCATCGAGTGGCGGAATCGAACCGCATAAACCAGCAATCTGCAATATTGACTCTGCTTACACCAGCTTTGGCATTTTTATTTTTCCTATGGAAAACAAGCACGCATTAATATAGTAAAATGTGTAAACAAATTCATACATTAAGTCAATCAAATTTGTAAGCGCCACATTAAGCACACTAGGTACGTACTGTAGCTTTGTGAATTTCTAGCCATTTGCATCTGACTCGAGAGAGATCTCTAGTAACGAGTTGAGCTACAGCAAGTTTGTGAATGTCTAGCCAGCCTCAATAAAAATAATATGGTTCTTTGCAATCAAATACTTATCCAATGATTAAGCCCAGTAGTATTCTGCTTTGCATTGACATCTTCACCATGAGAAATATAAATCAACTTGGGGGGAAGAAATTGAGGGCCCTACCAGAATTGGTGAAGGAATTCTGGCACCATCTTCTGGATCTGCAGATGTGGATGCAAGCACAATATTTCCCTTTTGGGAGAATATAGTGGTGTATTGGAATTCCAGAAATCTCTGGGATAGTAATGAAAGGATTTTGGATGGGTTATTTTCCTGCAACTAATGCCCCAACGAGGCAAATATGATAATGAGCTGTTTGGGTGGTGTTGTGATTGAATCATCAAGTACTGGACTTTTTTTAGCTGAATACCATACACTCTGGCTTGGGGTGAAGATGCCTTTGTGCATAACTAACATCCTAGAACCAGCTCACCACAAAGGAGACGAGGGGATTGAGTCCAGAGTACATCCCCCTCAAGTAAAAATCTGTATTCCACAAGTACTCTGGAACAAAAAGAATAGAGTATTTAGACACCCTCAAGTGAGGATATGACACACACATGTGGGATGTCCAAGGACGCTGAGCCCTCACCCATTGTGGGGTGGCATGCTTCCTTATAAGGCCTGCTCCTCACCTGTGTGGAAAGCACAAGTGGGATCAACCTCCAAAATGAGGTAGTACTTGCAAAAGGAATGACAGATAGTTGTGGACACTATCACAAGGCCTACCCGGTTGAGAACTTGCTTACATTTTTCCAAGATTTATGTTGAATTATAATGCACTTTAATAATTAATCACAACCATGTTGTATGCCAATGATATGCTTAGACCTCTTTATTCTCCTTTTTATATTGACATTTATAAGTGAGGATTCGCAAATGACTAGCTCAGCAACTGAGAAATGTATATTATGCTTCTCTTTTCAGGTCCTCTCAACTCTTCGCATGAGAAAGCACTGCACCTGCCACTGTCCTACGTTTAGGTTTCTGTCATGCATGTCTTTTCCATTGCTGCGAATGGAATGAAAGGGCATAAAGAATGATGAATTGTGGGAGGGGTCAGAATCATATGCTCAGTAATTCAGGGAAGCGAAACACCCTATCATGCTTAGTCCTTATATTGTTGCTTCAAATAACATGTTTTACGACTTCACATAGGTGAGATGCCACCTATTTTCTTCCATATTGTAATTATAAGTTTGTGTGGGAATGTGGGAAATAAGAATACAATTACAGAGAGGTACACAGATACATTACTGAGGTCTCCTCATGGTAAGGTTAATAAAACGTGATGATTTTAAAAATGTATAAGACCAACATGTTTCAGCCTCCTTAACTCTCTGAACAGAGGGTCAGGAATTTTCTCAGGACCAAAGAAATACCTCTTTAGCCTGCCTAATGTGACTACAGATGATGTGCATATGTAGGGTTAGTGAAATGCTGATTTGAAGAGACAAGTATACAATACTAATCAGTAATGGTAATAAGACGACATTTCTTCACCGTCAAGTGACCCTTGTTGAATGCAAAACCCTCATTAGCGTAAGGAAGAGTGAGTTTTGACACCGGGGGAGCCACATTTAGGCATGCCAGTGATTTGGCTATACCAGGTGTCTCCTTTTATTTTTATTTTTAAAAGTTTTTATTTGACAAGCAAGTCATGGAGATTAACATTTTCCAAATACAGAATCAACAAAATAAAATAAATCAAATTCAATCTAGTGCAAGTTCATATTAAAAAAAAGACGCAAACAAAAGTAAGAGAAGTAATTCCTGGTCAGTACAAATCATTAATAATTAATAACATTGCGAACAGAAAAAGCCTCCATGATCCATATTGTTACAAACATTGCAAAAATGTACCCCATATCTTAGCAAACTTTGCTTTTGCTTTAATTTCTCTATTCCTAGCAATAGCATCTTCCATAGTATACATTTCATGAACCAATGTCCACCATTCGGTCGTATGAGGATTCTGAGAAATCCATGCCCTCGCAATCACCAGTCTAGCACAAGCCAAGACAATATTTAGCAAATCTTTATAGATAGAACTAGCCGGGTATATGGACAATAGTGAGCAGACTAGGTCTGGGGAGAGGGGGTTCAGCTGTGCTGGCAAATGTGCAACAGTGGGTGCATGTGTGAACATGTGTTGTTGAGAAACATAGGCTGGAAAAACTCCCATCAGACCACCCTTTATGGTGGATTTCACGTCATGTGGGATGTTTTGTTGATCATACCAAATCACAACCGACCAAGTAGTGTCGCTGTGGAAGTGGATGTCAATAATCTAGCCATAATGTCCAGAGTGAAGAAATAGTGTGTCCTAAAGTGCAGTGCTTGAATACTAGTGATAGATTAAAATTGACTACACAGGCGCTGTGCAACAATCAAAGCGCAACCTATGTGTCATACATTAAAAACACGCCGAGTAGTATGACTACCCAGTGGCGCTGTGCAGAACGGTCGACATGTTTCAGCCGATGGGGCAGTGCCCCGGCTTTCTTCAGGACCATAGAGAATGCTACTGCAACTGTAAATGATGTGTTAAGTAAAAAGGACAAATAATGTACTAGTAAAGTTACATATCTACCAGGAATCGTCACAATTTAATTCCCACTGGAAGGGGAGAAGAACATCTTCTTCCTAGAAAAAATGTTGACAAAACACTGTATTACACACACGCAGCCCTAAGAAAGCACAGAAACCATAACAACAAAACACACCTGCCTGAATGAAATTTACATTCAGCATTATATGACCAAGCATAATAGCTTAAACAACATGAAGCATTTCTCCATGATGCTACTCACCCAGCTTTGTGTGGGTGAAGACCTCACCTCACCCGGCAACCGCTCGGGAGTATGAGGCCCCGCTCTGTAGTGTAGAAAAAAGGAACACTGTAAGTACACAACTTTACCGTGTCCACGCCAATTGCTCTACACATAAACCCTACAGACGTGTGGTGGTAGCCCAACTGTTCAACCCAACGTTCAACCCACACCCAGTCACTGAACAGGCAACATAGTGCTGTAGTGTGTTACATAAAACCTCCATGTGGTTTCTTGATAACTTTCAAGCGCCTGCCTGATGCTGGTAACATATACTAACAATTACGATTACATTACGATTCCTGGTAGATATGTAACTTTACTAGTACATTATTTGTCCTTTTTACTTAACACATCATTTACAGTTGCAGTAGCATTCTCTATGGTCCTGAAGAAAGCCGGGGCACTGCCCCATCGGCTGAAACATGTCGACCGTTCTGCACAGCGCCACTGGGTAGTCATACTACTCGGCGTGTTTTTAATGTATGACACATAGGTTGCGCTTTGATTGTTGCACAGCGCCTGTGTAGTCAATTTTAATCTATCACTAGTATTCAAGCACTGCACTTTAGGACACACTATTTCTTCACTCTGGACATTATGGCTAGATTATTGACATCCACTTCCACAGCGACACTACTTGGTCGGTTGTGATTTGGTATGATCAACAAAACATCCCACATGACGTGAAATCCACCATAAAGGGTGGTCTGATGGGAGTTTTTCCAGCCTATGTTTCTCAACAACACATGTTCACACATGCACCCACTGTTGCACATTTGCCAGCACAGCTGAACCCCCTCTCCCCAGACCTAGTCTGCTCTCTTTTGTATGTTGTATCTTTGCCTAGGGGAGTGAGCAGAGAGGTCATTAAATATTCCCCTTGACCCTCCACATACTTGTTTTGTTTATCGGTATTAAGAGCAACTTTTCAGTTGCGGGTCTTATAAATTGGTTGCAACGCACTTTGCGTTGCATCCTTAAAGCTCACCCTACATAATTGTGTGTGACCCCCTTCTGTACACCCAGTCCTATACCTACTCTCCTTGACACTGCATGATAACTATCATGAACATATTGATCTCTCTTTAGAGTCTATCATGTTCCAGAATGTAACAACTCACCAAGGTCTGATTACTAGACTACTAGATGATACACTCTATCTTTGAGTGTCTTTCCATGTAGGAACTATTCCTTTTTTTGGGGCATAGTTTTTTCTTATAAATAAACATCATAGTCGAGGTCTTTTGATTAGATCGTCCCCGTGCATACACACATGTATGCACCTGTTCTAGGTACAATCAGAACTCACTTTTCCATCTACTGCATTTAGGCGGTTTTATGATGCAAACAGTTGCCACTGACACGTTTCTGCACTTCATTGTAAGTGAGTCCTTAGGTTTATAGTGTATATCAAGCTCACCATTTGAGAGACTTAAGCCTGTGAGCTTATAACGTTCCTTCCCTGTGAGGTTCTGTCAATCTCATTGGGCGCTTGACATACTTGTAGTGTCTCCTCAATAGCCGTGCGCGGGTATTACTGTATGCGCATTTCGAGCAATTATTATAAATAGCTCTTTTTCTCTATCCACGCTACCTAATAACAACTAAATCTTTTAAACATTCTTCGCGCTGGTGGCTCATAACAGAGTGACTACAATCTGCATTTCTTTTTAACCGGTAAACCATTGTTACTGCGCAGGCGCCAAAGAGTAGTGTCTCTTCTCGCGCCCCCTTTCGCGCGTTTCTCCATACTGCCGGGATTCAAACGCCCGGATTCTGCCTTTTCAATGGTTCTAGGCAGCTATATATAACACCAAGACGCGGTCGGCAAACTACCTCCACTTCCGCTCGACTTTTCCCTGGGGGCACCGACGGATAGGTGAGTCTCCTGTCGATGCGTTTACCTCCAGCTAGCCCCCCTCCCCTCCCCCGTTTTTTTCATGTAATCTAATTTGGTACACTCGAGCCGATCAGTTGGACGGCCCCCTTCAGCCCTTCAGACTCAAACTCAGAGGCTTATCTAGAACATTTTGGCTTAATATTTCGGGCATTTCAACAGCCCCTTATCATAGACAATTCCTGGGTTAGTAACTCGGAACATCTATCAATTAGTATATGTTACCAGCATCAGGCAGGCGCTTGAAAGTTATCAAGAAACCACATGGAGGTTTTATGTAACACACTACAGCACTATGTTGCCTGTTCAGTGACTGGGTGTGGGTTGAACGTTGGGTTGAACAGTTGGGCTACCACCACACGTCTGTAGGGTTTATGTGTAGAGCAATTGGCGTGGACACGGTAAAGTTGTGTACTTACAGTGTTCCTTTTTTCTACACTACAGAGCGGGGCCTCATACTCCCGAGCGGTTGCCGGGTGAGGTGAGGTCTTCACCCACACAAAGCTGGGTGAGTAGCATCATGGAGAAATGCTTCATGTTGTTTAAGCTATTATGCTTGGTCATATAATGCTGAATGTAAATTTCATTCAGGCAGGTGTGTTTTGTTGTTATGGTTTCTGTGCTTTCTTAGGGCTGCGTGTGTGTAATACAGTGTTTTGTCAACATTTTTTCTAGGAAGAAGATGTTCTTCTCCCCTTCCAGTGGGAATTAAATTGTGACGATTCCTGGTAGATATGTAACTTTACTAGTACATTATTTGTCCTTTTTACTTAACACATCATTTACAGTTGCAGTAGCATTCTCTATGGTCCTGAAGAAAGCCGGGGCACTGCCCCATCGGCTGAAACATGTCGACCGTTCTGCACAGCGCCACTGGGTAGTCATACTACTCGGCGTGTTTTTAATGTATGACACATAGGTTGCGCTTTGATTGTTGCACAGCGCCTGTGTAGTCAATTTTAATCTATCACTAGTATTCAAGCACTGCACTTTAGGACACACTATTTCTTCACTCTGGACATTATGGCTAGATTATTGACATCCACTTCCACAGCGACACTACTTGGTCGGTTGTGATTTGGTATGATCAACAAAACATCCCACATGACGTGAAATCCACCATAAAGGGTGGTCTGATGGGAGTTTTTCCAGCCTATGTTTCTCAACAACACATGTTCACACATGCACCCACTGTTGCACATTTGCCAGCACAGCTGAACCCCCTCTCCCCAGACCTAGTCTGCTCTCTTTTGTATGTTGTATCTTTGCCTAGGGGAGTGAGCAGAGAGGTCATTAAATATTCCCCTTGACCCTCCACATACTTGTTTTGTTTATCGATATGGACAATAGTGCCACCGCTGCAGGTAATGGAAAATGAATCAGTTGATTTTGGGTTCAAATATTTTCTATGTCCAACCAATACTTAGCTAGTGATGGGCACGAATAAATCATATGTATGAGGTCTGCTGCCACCAGACCGCATTTAGGACATTTAGTACGATCATTATTGGAGTTATTTTGTGACCATTTTGAAATTTTTGATGGAGTATTGTAAAGTTGACTAATCGTCCTGTACGATTGAAGTTTCAAACTGGAAGACTGCACGACTTTGCTGATATTAACTAAGGCAACTGAGATATTCTGGGCTGTCACATTAGATCTTAAGCTAACAGTCCATTTTAGCGCCAATCCAGGGGCTTCGTCGAAACTATTTTGACTGAGACACTTGTATCCCGTACTAATTAATGATTTTCTATTCGCAGAGTAAAAACAAGTCCATATATCTGAACTGGTAATTTCTATCAAATTCATCTTACGTATTAAGTAGTCCCTAATTTGAATGTATTTATATCTCATTTTTTCAGGCAATTTGTACAGAAGTTGCAATGTTGCGAATTGAAAAAAACCATCAGTACCATACATATCTCCTACTAATGTCTCAATACCATAATTAGCCAATCCTCGACCAATTTTATCTCTAAAAATATCTGGAAGCCCTGGATTGTCCCATATTGGCAGCTCATTATGGAAAAAGGAAGTATTGCACTTAGTCAACATCAGATTCCATATAAACACTGCATCTCTCGCAGTCTTAAATTTTACACTTTTGAAGTAATTTGGGTCTTGTACTTTTGCCAGGAATTGTTTTGAATGACTACCAAGCATGAACTGGTGAAAACAATATTGATTGTTAACGGCAAATAGGCTACGAAGCCGGCCTTAGAATGAAGCGAAAAAATAAGCTCTGAAATCAGGGAAGTTCAAACCTCCCTTTTCAAATGGAAGTTTCAATATTGTCATAGACCTTCGAACCTTCTTATAGCTCCAAATGAAATTACTTAAAATGCCGTCTAATTTTTTAAAGAATAAATTATTAACGCGACAAGGTATGGAACGGAAAAGATATAAAAACTTCGGCAGATTATTCATCTTAATCAGATTTATACGACCTAGGAGGTTTAATGGGATCTTGTGCCATTTTTTCAAAAGATTGGTCACTTCTTTTAATAGAAGATCGTAATTTAATGAATTTATATCAGCGATCTTAGATGATATATTTACCCCTAGATATACTGCAGATTGACAGAGTCCTTGCACTGGTACGTTGGCCTGATAGTTCATAATAACTTGTGTTTTATTTATATTTAATTTATAGCCTGAGATGGTCCCAAAATTATTAGCTTCTGCCGTTATCCCTATTAGTGCATCCACGACATTGGTAGTGTAAATAGCTAAATCGTCCGCATATGCGGTAATTTTTAAAGTTTTACCTTCATGCAGAATAGGGACAATCTTGGCTTGAGCTTCCAAAGCATTAATAAATGGCTCCATGGAAAGAGCAAAAAGCAGGGGTGATAGCGGACATCCCTGCCGCGTCCCCCGCAAAATTGGAAAAGTTGATGAGTGCCCCAGCATAACTAATTTTGGCATTAGGGTCCTTATATAATGCCTGTATACTTCTCAAAAAGCGCCCTCTAAAACCAAATTGCCTTAGGACTCCCCACAAATCATCCCACCCCACTCGGTCGAACGCCTTCTCTGCGTCTAAAAGTATCATACCGAGTGGGGTGAGATTAGTTGTAGCCACATCGAAAGCAGTAATAGCCATGTTAACATGTGTGGTGGTGTCCCTCCCAACAACAAAGCCATGCTGTTGATCATTTACCAATTGGGGCATAAGAGGAGCTATTCGTATTGCTAAAAGTTTAGAATAAACTTTAGCGTCGGCATTTATCAGAGATATAGGTCTATAAGACCAACACTCTACAGGAGGTTTATTTTTATTTTTAAGAAGAACATAATTTTAGCTGTCTTCCATGAATCCAGGGCCTTCCCAGTAGCACCAATTAAATTAATTACCAAGCAGAGAAGTGGTAAAATTTCATCCGCGCAAGTTTTGTATAACTCTATGGGAAGTGTATCCTCGCCAGCCGCTTTATTAGATGGAAGAGAGGTAACAGCAAGACGAAGCTCTGTTAATGTAACCTCCTCTTCCAATTGATCTATGCATGTCTGTTCCAAGTATGTTCCTACAGGCAAATTCCTATTAATATAGGATTGTATCTGAACCTCAGTGCATCTACACTCGAGGGTATATACATTTTCATAGTATGAGACAAATTGTCCCAGAATTTGTGCTGATTGAGTATATAAAATATTATGGGGACCCTTAATGGATTTAACTAGGGTTGTTGCACGATCATCTGCAACTTTGTAGGCCAAAAGCTTCCCAACTCTATCCCCGCATTCATATTGGGATAGTTTATATTTGATAATTTTCTGGCTATTTTTCTCCCTAAGAGAGCTTTTAAAAGTTGAGCGCTGAATTACAAGTTTAGTTTCTAATTGAGCTATACTTTGCGCGCTCATCTCATCAGCTCTAAGTTTGTCATCTAATTGTTTTTCAAGTAATAAAATATTAGCTAGGGTAGCCTTAGTCTCTTTCTTACGCATAGAATTTTGTTTGAATACGTATTGCTGCGCAACTCCCCTGATTGAAGCTTTACAAGCGTCCCAAACTGATAGGAGATTAGCAGTATTAATATTAATTTCAATACATTCTTTAATATGTTCCTTAAGCTTAGCTACAAATACTAAGTCTGTTAACAAATATCTAGGGAACGTGAAAGGTCCGAGTTCAGGTACCCTTTGAACAATATTAAATATGAGAAGTATAGGACTATGATCGGATGAGACCCTTGGAAAGATCTCCATGTGTCCTGAATCAATAATTTCATCCGATGCCCAAGCCAGATCTATTCGTGAGCACCGTTTGAGGTGGAGAGTAATAAGTATATCCAGGTATTAAACCAGGTGTCTCCAACCAGTCGATCGTAGCTACCAGTAGCTCACAGACACCTTCAGAGTAGCTCACGGCCTTGATTTCATTTTTAAATTAACACAGAGCCACATTTTCCCTTACAGTGGCCTCGTTGTAAATTATTTGGAGTCTAGGGGCCAATTGGTCGAGGTATCGACCGTAAAATTCCACAGGCAACCCGTCTATGCCCGGGGTTTTATTACGGGCCATCCGCTTTACTGCACCTTTTATTTCTGACAGTTCTATCGGGCCCCCCAGGGCGTCAGCTTGGTCCCGTTCAAGTTGCGGTAGTTGCACCCTGGTCCCCAAGAGCACTCTTGTATAGGCCCTCATAATACTCCCAGAAGCCCTCCACTATTTCAGATGGTGTGGTACCGATGCAGCCACCCTTTCCTTTCAGAGCCAGGATAGGTTGGCTGCACCTAGTGGGGTTCGCCAGCCAGGCTAGGAGTGTGCCAGTTTTATCGCCCTCCGCATGTGATCTAGTCAAGTATACTTTATAGTCGAAACTGCGAAGGCGCTCAACCTCCACCCCCACTGCTTCCCTCGCGTCGCTAATCGTCTTCTGGAGCTCAGGTTGGCCTGGGCGCCTGCGCTCAGCCTCCCTCAGTGCCTGCTCAGCCCTCTCCAGGTCGTCTAGCAAAGTCCTACGCACCCCCGCATACTTTCCTATGCAGTGTCCTCTCACTACAGTCTTGAAGGCGTCCCATTCCACTGCCCCGGCGGAAGCGGAACCCTCGTTTTATATGAAGTATTGGGATATCCTATCCTCTGGGGCCGCCCGGAATGGCGGGTCGTCCAACGTGTCTGGCCGCAGTCGCCACACCGGGATTCGCGGTGTCTCAGAAATCCAGTACAGAGTTAGGAGGAGAGGGTTATGGTCGGACAGGGTCCGAGTTAGGTATTCAGTTCTAGCCACTGCAGGGAGCACCGATTGGGAGCACCGAAAGGTATCAATGCGGACATGAAGGTCATGTGGGCTTGAGTAAAATGAATAATCTCGCTCTGCTGGGTGTTGTGTGCGCCAGGCGTCCGCAAGTCCCCACTGTCCCTACCAGTCCAATCTGGACCTCGCTAGTCTATGTACTGGGGATGAATGCAGTGGTGGATGTGACCTATCTAGGGTTGTGTCCGCTACGGAATTAAAGTCCCCTCCCATCAAGACAGGACCCGTGAGATAACTGGCCATGTCTCCGGACAATTTTGTAAGGTAGTTAGCCTGATCAACGTTGGGTGCATAGATACTACTGAGTACTATGTGTCGGCCTCGAAGCTTACCCTCGAGCACCACAAACCTCCCTTCAGGGTCAATTATATGTCTGGTCACTTGAAGAGGAGTGCCTGCTCGGATCCATATTAACACCCCCCTAGCAAAGGCAGAATACGTGGTGTTGAACAATTGCCCTCTCCACCTACGCTGCAGCGCGAATCCTTCTTTCTTTGTCAGATGGGTTACTTGCAGAAATGCTATGTGTACCCCCCTCCGAACTAGATAGGCGTGGTACTTGTGCCTCCTCGCCATAGTGCGCAGCCCCCTCACATTCCAAGGCACACATTTCAGCTATCCCGCATTAGACATTGTCCCACAGTGTTCGGTCCAAATCAAGCACATTTCGCCCTCTGGCAGCAGGCGCGACACTATCCCCATCCCCCCAATGAACAATCCCTACCCCCCCACCCCAACTGCATGCCTTGAGTCTCCCCAACTACATAAACAAAAGGAATCCTACTCACAGTGAGAGGGAAAGGGTGTTCACCACTAGTGTGGGGACACTCAGTGTTTTGTTAAATACCCCTCACACACCAACAGGCCCCTTGGTGTCATGCTTCATCATCGGGGTCTTCGCACCCCTCTAACGGGATGCGGCGTGCTGCGACCTACGACTATGCGGGAGCACTTTAAGTTGTACTATGTGTGGTGTGTGTGATGCAAGTGAGGGGGTATTAAATGTGAGTGGTGGGGTTTGGTGAAGGTTAAAAAGTACCTGGCTCGTGGGTGTATGGAAAAAACTTTATTCACAACCCCGGGCTGGTACTGTTAAAAGGGTGCAGAGTGAGGTAATTATCTGTCGTGACTATGGACAGTACCTCTGGTGTGCGTCAACATGTTTCGGAGCGTGTGCTCCTTCTTCAGGACGGGGGCACAACTTCACACCTTACTCACGTATTTCTAATATTTGTGTAAGTTACAAAAAAGTGCAGGACTATATACAGTGAATTAATATTAAATTAAGGCTATAATGTGCCTACAGCGGTTTGTGACCATGCAATTGCATGACCTACAAAGAAAAAGAAGAAAAATAAAAATGGATGTGGTTGCCCTTATTAGGGTGGCTCAGCTAGGTGCAGTCACCTGGAGCACCACGTGGCGTAATTGCCCTGTAAAGGAAAACGACAAACAACACACACAACATAGAAGCACACATTGATAGTAGTATTGAAATATATTGGTCATACTCATTATGAATTGATGTCTTGCTTCATGAGCATTCTGGGACGTCAGGGGATGATTGCTAATTATGCAATCTAAAGGAACAAAAGATTGTTTTCAGTTTTTTACTCACTTTTTTGCTTGGGAAATGGTGTTTTTTACAGACCAATACTCACTAACTCAGGACAAAGTACGCCTCCGTGTCTCCCCTCACGCTGCTCCGCTGGTTTTGACTCGGAGTGGGTACTGCGCGCCTTTTGTACTGTGATTTGCCAAGTACAGTTCTATCTCCATTGGCTTATCGTCGGACATGCCTAATGCCCATATATGGCTAATCCGTTCCTTGTTACCGACACACCATATACGGTATGTCCGGTTAAAAACAGAAGGTGTAGGTGAAATACCAGGTGTGGCAGTTGAGGGTTAGAGGACGCGTGCGTGCAGGCTCTATGGTTTGCACCTGCATGTGATCGATGGGGTTTTCAGCTTTTTGCGGGCAGGCGCATGTGCGTAAGAGCAGTGATACTCTCATGTGCACGAGCGATGGAGGTTACTGCGTTCTCGTTGTTATGAGAAGCGCATGCGCGTGGTTTAGTGTCTGCAACTAGAGCTGCGTATCGCGCATTGGGGTAGTGTAACCAAGCGTGGTTTGGCAGTGGTATATTATAACAAGGATCATTACCAAGGTTTTATTCATTTATAATTCCTTGTGGTTCATGAACTGTTAGATGGGAAAATAAAGGAAGAGAATTGCTAGGTTCTTATGCAGCTACCTTAATATTAGTGCCATAACAATGATAAAAGGCGAGGGGCATTGTTATTAACTGGTTATTTGGCCCCAGGGCACATCATCATTTAGACCCTCGATATGTGTCCCTAGACGGAACACTCACCCACCGTTGTTCCTTCTGAAAAAGACCCATTTCCGTTGGCAAGTGTTCGATCACAGTCCATTTTAGATCGTTCACACAATGTTGTTTTTCCAGGTAGTGTGTTGCCATTTTTGTCGTGGACTTTTTGCAGCGGACATTACTTTTGTGTTCGCCCATCCTTGTTTTTACAGGTCTCGTGGTCATGCCCACGTACTCCAAACCACACGGACAAGTGATCATGTACACTACATTTTTAGTGTTACAATTTGTGAATTGTCTTTGTTCCCAAGTTGTACCATTTCTGAATGTTAAGTTTTTACTTTTCTCCGTGAGGTGACAGCTGCTACAGTTCCCACAGGGGAAATGTCCCTGTATCCCAATGGTGGTCTGTCTGGTGGTGGTACTAGGCTTGGGTCTGGTGTGTACCAACAGGTCTCTCAGGTTCCTACCACGACGATGTGTATGCATTGGTTTCTCCAGATTGAGGCTCCCACAATTCAATATCCTCCAAAGTTTATTTATAATTCTGGAGATTTCATTTGACATAGTGGAGTAAGTGGTGACACATATAGGTCTTCTTTTCCGAATTTTTACAACAACCCTTACCACGAATTCCAAACGTTTACTGTATTCCGAAGATCCATAAGAATATCAACAACCCACCTGGCAGACCCATAGTGTCAGGGATTGGCTCCATCCTTGAACCACTTTCTAAATTTGCGGACGCCTTCCTTCGCCCACTGGTACAATCCACTGACACCTACCTGAGGGATACAAAATCGGTCCTACAGCTGTTGGAGGATAAGAGCTTTGACCCAACGAAACAACTGCTGCTGAGCCTAGACGTGGAGAGTTTGTATACTAGCCTACCACACGATGAGACACTCCAAATAATTGAGGAAGTACTGTTTACTAACCAATGGAAGTACCAAACACCGCGAGGTTTAGTTCTCGAATGTATCTCCCTGGCACTACAACACAATTTTTTCCAGTATGAAAAGACCATATACCTACAGAGCCACGGCACCAGTATGGGCAGTACTTTTGCTCCTAGTCTGGCTGGATTATACGTCCATCATCTAGAGCAAAACAGGATACTACATACAGATAACCCATACAGAACCCACATCAATACCTGGAAAAGGTATATTGACGACGTCTTCATCATCTGGGACGGTAAAACAGACACAGCCATTGATTTCGTCAACTGGCTAAATAATCAAAACAAATATCTGAAATTCACAAGCACCATCTCCAACAAAGCTATGGTGTTTCTCGATCTCAACATCTATGCTGACGGGAACAGACTCAAAAGCACCACGCATTTCAAACCTACAGCAAGGAATTGCTTATTGAGGTATGACAGCTTCCATCCTAGGCACCTACGGGAAAATCTCCCTTATGGACAATTCTTGAGGTTGAGACGCAACTGCACAGAACTGACCGATTTTAAGTCACAAGCCGGTGAACTAAAAACAAAATTGTTACAGAGACAGTACCCCCTTAAAATCATTGAGAAGGCTATGAAAAGGGCCAAGAACAATCACAGGGAAGCGCTCCTGGAGGACAGAATACCGACACCAGATGAGAAAAGAAGACCTATATGTGTCACCACTTACTCCACTATGTCAAATGAAATCTCCAGAATTATAAATAAACATTGGAGGATATTGAATTGTGGGAGCCTCAATCTGGAGAAACCAATGCATACACATCGTCGTGGTAGGAACCTGAGAGACCTGTTGGTACACACCAGACCCAAGCCTAGTACCACCACCAGACAGACCACCATTGGGATACAGGGACACTTCCCCTGTGGGAACTGTAGCAGCTGTCACCTCACGGAGAAAAGTAAAAACTTAACATTCAGAAATGGTACAACTTGGGAACAAAGACAATTCACATATTGTAACACTAAAAATGTAGTGTACATGATCACTTGTCCGTGTGGTTTGGAGTACGTGAACATGACCACGAGACCTGTAAAAACAAGGATGGGCGAACACAAAAGTAATGTCTGCTGCAAAAAGTCCACGACAAAAATGGCAACACACTACCTGGAAAAACAACATTGTGTGAACGATCTAAAATGGACTGTGATCGAACACTTGCCAACGGAAATGGGTCTTTTTCAGAAGGAACAACGGTGGGTGTTCCGTCTAGGGACACATATCGAGGGTCTAAATGATGATGTGCCCTGGGGCCAACTAACCAGTTAATAACAATGCCCCTCGCCTTTTATCATTGTTATGGCACTAATATTAAGGTAGCTGCATAAGAACCTAGCAATTCTCTTCCTTTATTTTCCCATCTAACAGTTCATGAACCACAAGGAATTATAAATGAATTAAACCTTGGTAACGATCCTTGTTATAATATACCACTGCCAAACCACGCTTGGTTACACTACCCCAATGCGCGATACGCAGCTCTAGTTGCAGACACTAAACCACGCGCATGCGCTTCTCATAACAACGAGAACGCAGTAACCTCCATCGCTCGTGCGCATGAGCGTATCACTGCTCTTACGCACATGCGCCTGCCCGCAAAAAGCTGAAAACCCCATCGATCACACGCAGGTGCAAACCATAGAGCCTGCACGCACGCGTCCTCTAACCCTCAACTGCCACACCTGGTATTTCACCTACACCTTCCGTTTTTAACCGGACATACCGTATATGGTGTGTCGGTAACAAGGAACGGATTAGCCATATATGGGCATTAGGCATGTCCGACGATAAGCCAATGGAGATAAAACTGTACTTGGCAAATCACAGTACAAAAGGCGCGCAGTACCCACTCAGTCAAAACCAGCGGAGCAGCGTGAGGGGAGACACGGAGGCGTACTTTGTCCTGAGTTAGTGAGTATTGGTCTGTAAAAAACACCATTTCCCAAGCAAAAAGTGAGTAAAAAACTGAAAACAATCTTTTGTTCCTTTAGATTGCATAATTAGCAATCATCCCCTGACGCCCCAGAATGCTCATGAAGCAAGACATCAATTCATAATGAGTATGACCAATATATTTCAATACTACTATCAATGTGTGCTTCTATGTTGTGTGTGTTGTTTGTCGTTTTCCTTTACAGGGCAATTACGCCACGTGGTGCTCCAGGTGACTGCATCTAGCTGAGCCACCCTAATAAGGGCAACCACATCCATTTTTCTTTTTCTTCTTTTTCTTTGTAGGTCATGCAATTGCATGGTCACAAACCGCTGTAGGCACATTATAGCCTTAATTTAATATTAATTCACTGTATATAGTCCTGCACTTTTTTGTAACTTACACAAATATTAGAAATACGTGAGTAAGGTGGGAAGTTGTGCCCCCGTCCTGAAGAAGGAGCACACGCTCCGAAACATGTTGACGCACACCAGAGGTACTGTCCATAGTCACGACCCAGCCCGGGGTTGTGAATAAAGTTTTTTCCATACACCCACGAGCCAGGTACTTTTTAACCTTCACCAAACCCCACCACTCACATTTAATACCCCCTCACTTGCATCACACACACCACACATAGTACAACTTAAAGTGCTCCCGCGTAGTCGTAGGTCGCAGCACGCCGCATCCCGTTAGAGGGGTGCGAAGACCCCGATGATGAAGCATGACACCAAGGGGCCTGTTGGTGTGTGTGGGGTATTTAACAAAACACTGAGTGTCCCCACACTAGTGGTGAACACCCTTTCCCTCTCACTGTGAGTAGGATTCCTTTTGTTTATGTAACAGTGCCCGTGGAGTAAGAATCCTACCCTTATACTCTACCTCCCTCCTGTTGTTTTTTTCATTGTCTCCCCAACTACTCCAGGCCCTCCCCCCCCCCCCCAGAATAGGACCTAACCCTGAAAGAGCAGCCCCCATCCAAACTGTAATCGAGCAAACGTGCTCGCAAGTTCCTCTATTCCGCAGTCTGCACCACGGAGGCCGTAGGGGCCCTAAGGAGCGTGAACTAGCCTCAAGCTCTGTGAGTTCAGGTCCCATTCCCCCCGCCCCGCAATACGCAGCAAAACTCACGGTGAACCAGTCTTACAAGCGCCTGTTCAGGCGTCCAAGGTGGTAGCTCCCGCAACTTCCATACGAGTGGGAGCGCCAACGCTGTCTGTCAGCCCTCAATGATGTTCTCTGACGTCTGTGGCGTGATCGTCGGGCCCCTCATGTCGCCAAACTCCGATTGTTCAGTCTCTGAGCCTGTGCCCTGTTCTTCAGAGCCTGAGGCTCTCCCCGACTGGGCGAGCGCCGACTCCGATACGTCCATCACTGCCTGCAACGCCGCCTTTCTCTCTTCCTCCGTTTGAGATTCCGTGGGTCGTCTGGATCTCCGGCTGCGCCCACGGTGTCTCCGCGTTTGCTCCGCACGCTGCTTCTGTCTTTCCTCCTCCGCTCTGAACCGGGCACCGTCTGTGCCCGCTTTGTAGGTGTCCCACCAGGTCCACGCCTCCGCTGCTGTCGGGAAAAACAACGATTTCTCGTCCACCACCACTCGGAACCTGGCTGGGAAGAGAAGCGAATACTGTATGCCTTCAGTTCGCAGTTCTTTCTTGATGGAGAGGAAGGAGGCTCTTAGCTTTTGAGTTTCGAAGGTGTAGTCCGGGAATAGCGTGACTCGGCTATTGTCCACTTGGAAGGGGCCCGCCTCCCGGGCTCTCTGGAGTAGCAAGTCCCTGTCTTTATAGTGTAACAGCTTGATGACCACTGGACGAGGCGGTAGGCCCGGTTGCGGGGGCCTGGCCGGAACTCGGTGCGCCCTCTCCAGCGTGAAGAAGGGCGAAAGGCCCTCCGGGGCGACGGTTGTCCGCAGCCAATCAGTGAGGTAACCCACCATGTCCGAGCCCTCTGTTTTCTCCGGAAGGCCCACAAGGCGTACATTATTCCTCCGGCTGCGGTTTTCGGCATCTTCCGCTCGCCTCTCCAGGGTTTGTATGCGCTCCAGGGCCTCCGTGAGTCGACCCTCCGCAGATTTGTGAGCCGGCACTATGTCCTTCAGTGTATCCTCCACCGACTTGACCCTATCCGCAAGTTTTCCGTGGTCTGCTCGGAGGAGCCCCAGCCCCGTCGATACCTGCGCAATGTCTTGGCGCAGTGCATCTTTCGTGGCCGCTATGGCCTCCAGGATACGGTCCTGCATCTGTTGCAGTTCAGTGGAGGGTGGCGGAGTATCCTCAGTTGATTCCGGAGGTGGGTGTCCATCCCCCTTCACCCCCCTTGGCTTCCCCATTGCGTGGTGGGATGGTGGGATATGCCAGATCGTTGATGAAGGCCACCGGTGCTGAGGCTGTCCGCAGCCCAGGTGAACAGGAGGGCGAAGGCCAGGCAGGTCTCAGATCGGGCTCGAGCGCAGGATAGCCTGGATTTTGCAGTCCTCTCTCATGTCTGCTCTCTCAGGGGGCGGCCAAGCCGGTATTGAGCCTACTCCCTACGCTGAATCCCCACGTCGAGGCGGGCGATCACCTTATGCTCGCAGCAGGCCGGCTCAGTACTTCCGCCGGTGCAGGCTAGGCAGGCATCCAAAGTCCCGGGCCTGCGATTAGGCAGTGCGGGCGAGAACGCGCCGGGTGTGTCGCAAGGCACCCCGTCCCTCGAGGCTCACCCCCTCCGGTGAGCGCTCTTGGGGTCGGCAAGGAGACAGTCAGCGTCCACACCGGCGGTGGCTCGCTCGGCAGCCACAGTCCATAGAGCGTAATTTGTGGGGACGTCCAGGCGGTCAGTAATCTCCGCCACGCGCCCCGGTCTCGAGTGCCAGGCCTGTCCCAAGGCGTCGTCCCACTGCAGTCCCCTCAGGGGAGGAAGGTTCGCTGCCACCAAGCCGGTGGGGGAGAGGGTGACCGGGGCGGAGGGTCAGGACCGGAAGCAGAGCCCCAGAGCAGGACCGGGGCCTCAACGCCGGTTCCGCAGTCCCGGTAGGGGACGCCGTCGGGGCTTCACAGATCACCGGTGGGTTGAAGGGCCCGCGCCCGCTGAAGGCCACAATTCGCGGGGCTATGTTGGTGGGTGCCCCGGTGGAGAGACACCCGGGTGGGTCAGGGTATTCTTCGGAGTATGGGCCGCTGTGCAGTGCAGTAAGCCCCGTAGGGGGTAGGCGGGCCCGGCGGGTCCTTTATCACTCCAGGCCTCAGCCCGCGGAAGTCCCCTCCCGTGGGAGGCACTGTATGATGGCCGCCCCTACCAAGGTCGCCGTCTGCAGTGGAGTTAACTCCCCCGGCAGTAAAGGCCTCAAGAAGCCGGGGGGTTGATTTGGTGTCTCCCAGGCAGGGAGGAGCTGTGCCGGGAGCCTCGCCGGGAGCACCAGGACGCAGAGCGCGATCTCATCGCCGTCGGCAGGAGGAGACGGGGCTCTCAGCAGCTGGTCCCGCTTTCCCCACGACGTCTGGGCATCAGGCGGTTCGCCGCAGTCGGGTGTCAGGGCCGGAGGCGCAGCCTTCAACTCCTCGCTGGATGTACGGGCGCCGCCATCTTGTCCGCTCCGGACCCTCGCCTTCTACTCCCCGATCGGACGTCCTGCGGTGCGTCCACCGATGCGCTGAGCAGACCGGAGCAGGCGCTGTCGTGGTATCTGGGATCACCCGGAGTTTCGCGGGGATCCCAGGACAGGTACAGGATATAATTAGAGGATCACTGGGCGAGGGGTCGGGAGCCTTGTTAGGCTGCGGCCATCTCCTCCGGCTGCTAGCCATGCCCCCCCTACTCTTTTTACTAATAGAGTTTGTCTGTCTCTTTGTTTAGCTTATTTGTTTTCTCACTAGCACACAGTGATTTAACTGACAGTCACTCTTTTGTTGTTGAAATATATTTAATAGGGGTAGGAGAGTGACCATCTTTGTCCCTGCCTCTCTTGTTGTCGAAAGAGAGTGTCGTCCATAGTCCCTGCACTGTGTAATGGAGGACATGCGCTCCCCATCCTAGGAGAGATGCGTCCGTCGTCAGCACTATTTGTGGTAAAGGCTCTTGGAACGGTCGTCCCCTGCAAAGGTTTTGTGGGTTCCACCAATGCATAGAGCTGTATGCGCGACCGGTCACCAACACTAGGTCTTTCAATTGTCCTTGAGCCTGGTTCCACTGCCGTGCTAAGCACTCATGGAGCGGACGCATGTGTAGTCTCGCGTGAGGGACTATGAAGATGCAGGAGGCCATCATGCCTATCAACTGCATAAACACCCTTGCTGTGAGTGAGCGTTGGTGTCTGAATTTCTGAATGAGTAACAGAATGCTGTTGATTCTGGCTGAGTTTGGCTGCGCCTTTGCCGCCAGAGTGTCTATTGAGTCACCCAGTACTGTTGTACATGGGCGGGCTGAAGATGGGACTTTGGGTAGTTTAATGCGAATCCGAGGCTGTGTAGGAGGTGAATAGTGCGGGACACGTGGCTGGCACATTGCTGGGCTGACTTTGCTTGGAGGAGCCAGTCGTCCAGATAGGGGTAGACGTGAATATGGTTTCTTCGTAAGTGTGCAGCCACTGTCGCTAGGCACTTGGTAAACACCCTGGGGGCTGTTGTCACCCCGAAAGGCAGTACCTTGAACTGGTAGTGCTGATTTTTGATGGTAAACCTGAGATACTTCCTGTGTGCTGGATGTATTGGTATGTGGAAATACGCATCCTTTAGGTCTAGGGTTGCGAGGAAATCTCCCTGAGTAATGGTAGAACTTGCTGTAAAGTGAGCATGTGAAAGTGTTCTGACAAGATGTATTGGTTTAGGGGCCTGAGGTCTAGTATAGGCCTGAGAGACCCGTCCTTTTTGGGGATTAAGAAGTACAGAGAGTACACCCCTGTACCCTGTTCCTGAATAGGGACGAGTTCTATGGCCCCTTTTTGCAGCATGCTGATAACTTCTTGCTGCAATAAGTCTATGTGCTCTGCGGACATAGGACGGTGCTTTGGGGGTATGTTGGGTGGAGTGGATGTTAGCTCTAGACAATAACCATACTGAATGAGTTGTCTTACCCACCTGTCTGTGGTAATACTTTCCCAGACTGGCAGGAACTGTTGTAATCTGCCCCCGACCGGTGTTATATGGTCCGGGGGCAGCGACAAGGCGTCACTGTTTAGTATTGGCGGAGGATCTGGTGTTGTTATTCCCTCGTCCTCTGCCTTTACTGCTGTTGCCACGGTATCCACCTCTGCTTGTTTTATTATAGGTGGTTTGCGTGTTCCCTTTATTGTATTGAGTCTGCTGGGATGCCTGACCTCTTGAAGCTCCTCTGTTATTGGAGCGACGAAAGGAACCACCTCTGAATTGTTGCGACTGGAAGGCCCCCATAGATTTGGCTGTCTCTGTGTCTTTTTTAATCTTTTCTAAGATGGAGTCCACATCAGGACCAAATTAAAAATCAGGGTTTACAGGCTGATTTAATAAAGTGGTTTGAATCTCTGGTTTGAACCGAGATACGCAACCAAGCATGCCTTCTGAGCATGACACTTGTGCCGATGGCTCTGGCAGCAGTGTCTGCTACGTCCAGCGCACATTTAATGGAAGCGTTGGATATGAGTTTTCCTTCCTGTATCAGTGTTTCTGCTCCTTCTTTGTAGGCATCAGGCAAATGTTGTAGCAGTTGCTCTAATGTGTCATAATGTGCCCTATCGTATCTGGCTAATAGGGCCTGTGTGTTGGAAATTCTCCAGATGTTAGCTGCTTGTGCAGCCACCCTCTTTCCAGAAGCTTTTAACACTTTAGACTCTTTGTCTGGAGGAGGAGCATCACCAGTAGTTTGGGAGTTGGCACGTTTACGAGCATTGGATACCACCAAAGAGTCCAACGGCAACTGTCCCTTAATGTATGTAGGGTCCACAGGCGCCGGTCTGTATTTTCTTTCAATTCGGGGGTTAACAACCCTTGCTCTGGTGGTCTCCTTAAAAATGTCTCCTGCGTGTTTGAGGACACCCTTTAACATTGGCAATGTTTTAACTGATTTCTCTGAAGTGGAGAAAGTGTCAAACAAGAAATCCTCCTCAATTGAGTCAGCATGCATGTCCACATCATGATTATGTGCTGCCCTCTCTATTAGTGCACTAAACGCCGCTGTATCTTCTGTTGGCGAAGTTTTTACAGGATAAGAAGGAGTATCAGGGATAGGTTGTGACTCCCCCTGGTCATTAGTGTCTGTCAAGGCTTGAGCCTGGTCATCTTGATCATTGTCCGCAGGGTAATTATATTGTTCTTCATAGTTATACCCCAGCTCCTCAGCGTGTGGGTGAGTATGCATAAGTGTCTTGGCCATGATACTGCACACTCTCAAAAAGGACAGGCGATGTGGAAGAGTCCCTTTTCTTTTTTAGTGGAATTTTATAGGATTTCAGTGGATTTTCCGACCTGATCTTTCTTTGATAAATAGTAAGTGTACAAGTGTCAGCGTCGATATGGAACTTTGACTGTTCATCATAGGAGGGCTCCTGATACACAACACTCGCTTCTTGAAGATGACTCCTTTTTCCAAGTGACACAGTTTTGGAAGGTTCGATCCCTTTTTTCGGATCCACCGCCTTAGGCCGTGCTGTTGGGGGCAGTCCGAATTTTATCGGCGGCTTTGGGGCCGGCGTTGATATGGGACCAACGGACTTCGCTTTGTCGTCGTGCTTTTTGCTTTGCGTCGACTTTGTTGCTTGTTGCGTCGGAGGTGCGCTCTTTTTTATCGATTCGACTTGCTCCTTCGAGGCGCCTTTGGTTTTTGGCTCGAGGGCTTTGACGAGCTGTTTTTTGACTCAGTGCCACGGTTCAAGGGCCTTTTGAGAGTCGAGTCCTTTGTTTATGTCGCTGTCTGTCGACGCCGACCTCGTTGGTTCGACGTACTTTAGCGATGAACTTTAGCGCACCAATCTTCGGATCGACACCCTTTGTGGTTGACCTTTTAGGGTCGTCGACACTTTTTCGACGTCGATTCTGATGTGTTTGCACTCTTCGATCCGATGGCTGTCTTTAGCAGTTTCGGTTTCGTTTTTGCCTCGATAGCTTTCGGTTTTGCTTTCAGTTTGGCGACCGATGGCTCGTGTGAAATATTCTTAGCCGGGCCGAGACGCGGGGCTATAGAATGCTTGTCATGATCTTGGCTAAGGCCTTTCGGCGATGCCTCGACCTGAGCCTTGGAAAGTTTAAGAGTGTCTTGTTTAGGCCCAGTACCCACTGCTGGGCCTGGTTCATCACTCGAGTCGTCATCGACGGCTCCGATGGGAGACACGTCGTCCCTTACCTCCTCGACGTTTTCATCTTCAACGATGTGCTCTTCGTCGTCTTCATAGTAGTTGGAGTCGTGCTCCGAACCTGGATCCGACATCTGTTCTGGATCCTCAGTCTCGACGACCTCATCGTCGTCTTCGTCGAAGATATTCACCGGGTCGGGCGCTGGCTTCGTCATTGTTTGTCTTGCTGCACGTCGGAGCCTAAGCGTCTTCTTTGACCGGAACTGAGCACAAGCTAGACAGTTGTCCTCGTTGTGGTCTGGTGATAAGCACTTGTTGCACATCGGGTGTACATCGATGTGCGGGTATTTTGAGTTACAAAGGGGGCATCGTTTGAACGGGCTCCGTTCCATCGACGATCGGGCCTCTGGTGTCGAAAAGGCCACACGTCTCTCTTCGACGTCCTGCTTCGAAAGAAACTGGAACAAGAACTCGGCACCGATCGAAAGAACAATACCGACGACCCCGAAGGCCTTTTGGCCTTGTAGAAAAGTTTCCGAGCTGGAGTAAAGAAAAGTACATCCGAACCCAATGGCGGAAAAAAACAATCTGAGGATGGAGAGGATGCCCATGCGCACTGTAGTCCAGGGAAGGAGCCACCTATCTCGTGATTCTTCGAAGACTCTTCCAGGACAACAATGTGCAATCATCCGGACCCAACACTAGGCGGCGATCTATACATAAGATGTGAATTCAGCAGCCCACATGCCTCGAACATGCTGTTTACAATTACAATTGCAATATTTGATTTTATTCCATTTCAAAATGTTGCATTTACAAATAGCAGGAATCTTGCTCTCAGTGGCCAGTAGACACTATGCTATATTTATAACTGAAAAATACTGTCATGCGTTTCAAATTTTAGAAATTTAAAGTGTATAAAAATATTTTTATGAAACATTGTGTCAATGTTTTTCTCTATGTACAATAAAGCCAATTATGTTTTAATATTTTATGAAACAGGTTTCTTCACTTTAAATACATGGATATCCCATTCATTCTCACACATGTTCATACATGCCCCAAAGACGAAGCGCTCTCTGACACACATGGCATCCCCGTCTTAGTGCCTCTAGTCAAAGTATTTTTTTCAAACCATATTCTTAGGCTCTTTGGACATTAGGCCTAGATTTTATGAAATTGGGTGTGGGGGTGTCCGGTATCAGTGCGCGAGTGGCTTGGCCTTCAGTAGCTCACAATGATTTTCACTGATCATAAGTAGCACTCACTACGTGAAACGGTTGGGAGACCCCCCTGGGCTAAACCAATACATCCCTATTACAAACTACATGTCTCTTATCCTTCTGGTCATTAGAAAAAACACTTTTAAGAGCAGTTGCAGACATGACTAAATCACCACCTGCAATTTGTCATCGGATACCACAGGGCCTCGGGATACTAAGCTCTGGAGTTACTTCCATTGTATTTTTGTTTTGATTTAACGTATGGTTAGGGATACTTCTGTTGTGGAAATCAGTAAAAGAGAGTTGAAACAGGATGTGAATTCAAAGTTTACAGACACACAAACCATTACAAAAGAGAGGGAAAAGAATTAAAATGAAGTATAAAATGCGGGACATCAGATTTAGTTAGGAGAATTGCAATGCAAAGAATGCCCCTTTATGCAAACAATGCTATAATACCTTTGTTTTTAGTATTTAATATACCACATTTCTGCAAACAAAGGGGGCAGACCAACAAAATGCAACAGACTCGTGCAGAATATTATAATACATTTATTTTTACAGTATTACAAATTATATTTTCAAATATCATTATCTTCTCACTTTTATCCTAGTTATTCAATACAAGCTGGCATGGAAAGTATCTCAGCGTCATTAATGTTGTGACAATCATATGCTAAACAAGGATTTACTCAACTGACAAAGTCCCAAATCATAAGACAATATTGGCCGTTGCCAGTATGCTTTGAAGAACACAAAAGGATTATTGACAGTAAGTGAAACAATCGAATAGGCAGACACACTAAATAAAGACTCCTCATTTGTCAGGAGGGGAGAGGGTTGACAAAATATGTTGACGTACCCAACACAGCGGCAAAAAGAGATCATGAGTGATGTGCAACCTTTGTAGGCATAAACTACCACAGTTTGCCCATTTAACTCCTTTTTTCATTACAGTAAACATACGTGTGAGTTTTCCTGAGGGCGAATAAATAATAGGCATTGTAGCTACATATTCACACGCAGTGTTGTTTATCCTGTTCTTGCTGTGCATATAATGAAGACTGGTGTAGAAAAAAAAAGAAATGGCGCAAGTTATAGGTATCACCAACAGATCTATTGTTAAAATAATTACGACAGTTTACCATAGTTCTCCCATGAACAGTTTTTGAACATGCATCAGGTAGTTAATCTTTTCAAATTGTTAATAAGAGCGTGGTCTTAAAAGCACACTGGGTGTGACAATGAGCACAATTAACACTCTACATAACATAGATAATGCAATCTCCATGACCCTTTGCAATGAGATGTCCTGTGTTTATGAGCAAAAAGGTTGAATGATGCTTCACATAAGAATCCATAGAAATCAAGAAAATGCTGAATTCCAATCCCAAGTTATGTCCAGGCAATTTTATAAAAATATTATAGCACAAAAAGTAGGTTTTAAAAACAATACAGTGCATTTTCTTTCTTAAAAAGGGGGAAAACTGAGCACGGCCAAGCTTAAGCCAATCCGTTAACTCGATTGAATGGACTGTGCAACTTATTTTCAATTCAGCAGCTTTTTTTCGAAAACAAGGAGCAAGTGATCTACTAGCTGCATATGCAAGTGTCCAACTCCGCGGTGATCATGTGACTTGAAATCATTTACCTATGGTAATGCACCAATTATCCTTTATGGTGCAAAACAGAAGGTACCGCACACAGAACCAGCAAGAAAAGGCATGACCTACTGTTTTTGTTGAAAGGTCCTAAAAATCTGTTAAATTGATTGGTCATAAATAAAAAGAAACAATACCTACCTGTAATGCAGTTTCTTCAACATTGGGTATCTCTACCTGGGTGTATCTTTAGTATAACAACTACTCAACCAGAAGAACAGGTGATCTCTGGACTCAAGTTATTTCAGTGTTCATTTAATAGCAGTTAGAGGAAGGCACAAGGTTTGTTTTGAAGAGAAAGAACCTGGAAAGTCAAACAGATAGTACTGGTGAACCACTTGCATAAAAAGTTCACACAAACAGCTGAAGCTTCCTGGAATAGACCAAAACAGATAGACCTCTCATGTGTGTGCAAACAACTCAGAATAGAATGGTCTATCACTGCTGCCACTGAATGACCTGGCTCCATGAAAAGTGCCCATTCAGAGATGACTTTTCGGGGTGCACAACTTGACGGAGCTATCTGATGAGATTATGTGATCAGATTCTCCAAAAAGATCATATTCCATGTCAGAGAAGTGCAGCATTGAGAGACTGTTCTTGGGAGTGGCCTATTTTGAGAAAGATTGAAAAGGGTGATATTTTAAGATTTCACCACTTGAAGCTGGAAATTCACTTTGTATATGAACGCACAGTAAAAAGCCAAGAACAAAGGGTAGAGAAAGCAAAAAGTGCTCTTTAGCATGGGATCTACAAAAGGATAAGCACAATAAAGGAGGTGGCAGGAGAGGAGGATAAGCTCGTGTTTTTGAGAAAATTTGGAATTCCTCTAGTGATCTCACGAGAAATCCATGAAATGCATTAGTATTTTTAGATTTAGATGGTCTATAATGGGGTTGTTCAAATATTGATTGGTTACTCTAGTCGGATACAACATTTTCAGTATAGAAGTCCATTTTATTTGCTACACTACTGCACACTATTTGCACATACAGTTTGTAAAAAGGTTGTATGTTTGAGGAACCAGTCTAAAAAATAAAGCCCTCATATTTCAGAAGTGATGAGGCTACACAAATCAGATACACTTTGGGGCCCAAGTCTAGCCTGTATGCCATATTTGGCAAAATCATCATATTCTTCATAGTATTCAGGTGAAAGTTTTAACTAAGGGTGGGCGTAGTTCGCGAAGTAGCGCTACGCGAAGTGCACTTCGCACTACGCGAACTTCACGTAGCACTACACGAGCTGCGTAGTAGCATGTTCGCACTGTGCAAGATGCGTTTTCAATGATTGCACAGTGCGGACAAGCATCCTGCACTGTGCAAGCATTGAAAACGGCATCTTGCACAGTGCGAGCTGTAGTTTTCTGCTGCTCGAGTAGATTATTACTCGAGCGGCAGCTTTCTCAACGCGAACAGGTAGTTTCTCATTGAGAGCAGTCGCGAGCATGCGCAACCACTCACAATGAGAAACCTGACCTCCTCGCGTTGAGAATCTCACCGGAATGTCATTTTGCTTGCTCACGGTCGCGAACATGACGTTCAGGACCGCGAACAAGCAAAAAATGACCGCTGCACTACGCTACGCTGCACTACGCATGTTCGCACTGTGCTACGTGCTGCTCACGTAGTGCGAAGTTGCGAAAACTTCGCAAACTACGCGAGCGTAGCATAGTGCTTCGCCCAGGGTTAGTTTTAACAGGTTATCAAGACTGGGCATCAAGTCATGGCAGTAAACATTTGGCCAGTTGCTTTAACCAAAAGGTCACTAAAGATGAGGTTTCAACTCCAAAGCCATGCACAGATTCCAACACTAAATTAAAGGAGGCGAGTATTTAATGCTACCATCTTAAATACAGTTGCAAGTATTCCTTCCCCAAAGGCCTCTATATTTCAGCAATGAACACCCCCATTTTTCACGATCTGCATGTAAAGCGTAGGATTGTACAGTTCTTCAAAAATCACGAAGCAGATATATAGACACATACAAAGAGATTACATTGGAGAAGAAAAAACAGTCCACTGTAAAAAGGAAATTGCTTTAGATGTACAATAGAAAACTACAGTGGGGAATAAAGAAAAACAAAAGTCACCCTTGAGCAACATAAAAATAAAGAAGGTTCTAAAGTGAAAGTCTTCTGAAACCGATGCATTAAAACACTTTGTAGGCTTTTAACTACAGCGGCTGTTTTCAGAATTATGACTGATGGAAAAAGGGAAACTCAAATTGCACTAATGAGACTGGACTTTGTCGAACAATTAATGCAATGCAGGACACTCTTAAGGTGTGTTCCTTGAAGTCAGTAGACTGTTATACAACTACTCTTCATAAATGATGGGAGAGTCAACTATACAGATAAGCTTGCGGCTGAAAGAACACGGCTGTTTGAAATATAGATCTAATACATTTGTTCACCTAGCATGGTTACATTTGACCCTCGTCGACTATTACAACTGTAGCTAATAGTCTAGAATGTAAACATTTTCTTTGAAATATGCACATTAGGAATTATGCATGGTAACATTTCCATCCACTGAAGTCATTTACTAAATAAAAAAAAACCTATAAGGTTAATTCTTGGCAAAATATTACATCTTACAACGACTTCAGAAACTCTCGAAGGGAAATTTATTCTAGACTATTGCTAGGTTAACATGCTGATTTGCAGGGTGGGATCTGACTACTGAATGTCAACAAACTCACGAGGTACAAATGAACCAGACAGGGGGCTTGAAAGGAACAACTGCATTGGGGTGAAATCCAAAATTATTGGGATACTATGATATATAAAAACACCTTACTTTTAAATTTGAAGGAAATGGTCATAGAGAACGTCTTTATTTACTGCCAAGTATTTAAAGTGAAATAGGATTCGAAATAAGAGAAGGCTACCTGGAGAATGTAAAATCGCGCCACAGGGAAAACATAGAGAAGCAGCCAATCAACCTATTCCAGAGCTAGATCTGGAAGAAAAATGTGCAATTGGGAAAACTGCTACATGCAAGCATGCAACCAACTAGTCAGTAGGTAAACAAATAGGCATTCTGAAACAAACAACCAGACAGACTGGAAGTGTTTTATGAAGTGCAAAAAAAAAAAACAACACTTTGAACATGTACTTTTGCGGAGGCACTAGAAATAAAAGAGAATGTAAATTGCTACGTGCTTTGATAATCCAAGATCTCCTAGAAAATGGTAATGAAAATGCAGTGTCAACATATGATTATCACTTGCAGACAAGAGACAAACGTCGCAATGAATCTAATTGTACCAAGGAGGAAGCACGTGCAAAATTTTAAGGAGACTTGAAAATACTCCGGTTTTGTTTTTTTCCATGATGAGATAACAGGAAAATCATCAAGATTGCACACAATTCGATTAACCATTCTTTGCAGCTACTTGTCAGATATAGGTCTCTATACACGCTGATTCTTTTTCTCCTGCTGATCTATATCTTAAGCGCCAGGACACCCTTTGGGTGACAGCCGCGCGTTATATATGTGTACCTTACATTACATTACATACATTGTCAGCTGTTAACAAGTGCTGTATTAAAAGAAAGAAGCAGCCAATATCCGTGGAGGCAAGGGCACGAAAATCAATGAAAATGCAAACATATTAGTACAGAAATAAATTAAGCTGATCCTGCTTCTTGCAGTTGATGCTACCTACCTCCATGTTAAATGTAAATGTCTGGCTGGTCTAGCTCAGCAAGTATTGATGTTTGCTTACATCCATGGGCTTGCAAAATCATGTTGACATCAACAAAGTAATTTCAATCATACAATATATCCAATACACTGGACTAAAGAAATTATTCAAACCTGCCCCAGCTGACGCCGTAGAAGCTTAATAATGTTGCTCAGCTCAAAAGAATTCAGATCTGCGACAGCCTTACCGTAGCACTCTCCCTGTTCTAAAATGGCGGCGGTTTCGTCATTAATTTCAGGGCGATCTACCATATTGTTGGTGGGAAATAAAACCAAACTGGTTTGAC
The DNA here is from genome assembly GCF_964261635.1 of Lissotriton helveticus. Taxonomy (NCBI): domain Eukaryota; kingdom Metazoa; phylum Chordata; class Amphibia; order Caudata; family Salamandridae; genus Lissotriton; species Lissotriton helveticus. Next base: position 1,499,681,744 of record NC_136067.1, read on the forward strand.
AAAAACGTGCCTACTCCCCTGACAATGCAAATGTTTTACAGTCTGCTAGTGCTGCTCATAAGTCTATTCGGTCTCCTCTCGTGGCAGGGAAGTCCCGGGGGCATGGTATCTTGCCTGTATCCACGAATACAGATTCGAAGGCAGCCTCTTGCTCCTCGGGGGTCACAGGAGCAGTAGCTCCCAAGGCTGGTGTCCTGTCGGTGAATGGTGGTTGCTGCTCTGCAATACTTGCCAGCGCGGTCACTTTCGTTCCTCTTCGTTTTCCCAGGATTTTAATGTAATTTGCGGGCACCAGTCCTGTTGCTTGACCATCTCGACTTGCCAGCAGCCATCCCCGTATCTTGGGTTGTTGCTCTGATAATAAACACACAGTCTGTTATTAAGCAACCCAAACAACGAACACCATGATAATCATACCAGTCCCAACTTTTTTCAAAAACTGTTATTTTACAATCTAGGCAAGCCATCTATCCATTAAAATTTATAGAAACCAAGGAAAACATCTGTGCTCATGATGGCCCAACACACGTAGGCACATATATGGACTACAAATACGGCAAAGGCCTGCTAAGTCAGCCATTTCTTCCATCATTCACTATGCACTAAGATTAATAAGTAGCATGCGCAGGATAAATAAGGCAAAGCAGAACGCTCAATGTTGCTAAATTTTACAAAGTGCTTGGGCTAGGCATCCCAAAGTGAATCATAGCTTGCAAGCAAGTCACAAAAGTGTTGTACAATAAGAGACTCATTCTTTTGAAATTTAACGTTGTGTATTACATTACCTTGACCCACACAGGATTCACGCAATGTTATAGACGCATTTGCCTTATGGCCACATTCTTTCATCTTCTGTGGTTACGAATCCATGATACACGCTTTTAGGCAAACAGTTACAATGTCCTGATGAAACAACTTTGGTAATGATACTGAAGTGATTCAGAGAGGCAAGTAGACAACTTTGCAGGAGGACGTGTTTGGGGCCAAGAGGGAGTACTTGGGATATTGAACTGTTCAAACTCAGCCAATAATTGTCTTTCCAGCTCTACAAGATACAACTAAGCTGTGTAGTCATAAAACTGTCTTCAGTGATCGGGAAAGACCTGGAAGTCGACCTCGAAGTATTGAAAGTCAAAACCTGAGTGACTAACTACAAGACTGTGGAAAGGTAAGAAGTAAATATTAAGTTAGCGGGACAATAGCGCTGATCCTACAGAAACCCTGCAAGGTAGCAGTGAATGTGATACAGGAGACTCAGCTGACAAAGCAAGCCTATGGCACAGGAAAGCGAAGCAGCAGAAAACTTGAGTCAAACAACCATCTTTTATTTAATAACAAAAAAAATTAAATAACGTGTTGAAGCCCTTGGAAAGCACCGTTTGAAAAAAGAAACAAGCATTTACAATGCAATGTCTCGGCATCATTAAAGGTAGAGCTATTGGCATTGCTCATGACATTTCTTTTTTTTCTTCAAATCATAAATAAATGGCATTGTCCTTTACATTGCCAATAGCTTAATCGTTAAATAAATGGCATTGTCATTTACAATGGGCAACTGCAAGACTTTGTTTGTAATGTAAGCCATGCTTTCGCAGTACTGTTGAATTTCATTATCCTCGCCTTCTGCTATTTTTCAGCCGTATATAGCGTGAGTTTTGTGGAATTAAGCATAGTGTAACCTACCTTTGTGTTTTGGAACCTTGTGTAACAAGACACGTGTTCAGCTGTTCTTTGTTTTAGCTCCTGTGTGTCAGTGTACTGTGTAAGCGCACAAGCATACCCTGCTCTCTCTGGAACAGTCACTCTGCCCTCAACGGCACTCTGCCCTCAACGGCACTCTGCCCTCAACGGCACTCTGCCCTCAACGGCACTCTGCCCTCAACGGCACTCTGGTATTGTGTGCATGGTGAAAGCGTGCACTGATGTGTGGTGTTGTGTGCAAGGTGAAAGCGTGCACTGATGTGTGGTATTGTGTGCATGGTGAAAGCGTGCACTGATGTGTGGTAATGTGTGCACACTGCTCACCCTGCATACTCATACTGATCACCCTGCATACTCATACTGATCACCCTGCATACTCACACTCTGCTCACCCTGCATACTCACACTCTGCTCACCCTGCATACTCATACTCATCACACTGCATTATCACAGTCTGCTCACCCTGCATACTCTTACTGATCACCCTGCATACTCACAGTCTGCTCACCCTGCCTACTCACAGTCTGCTCACCCTGCCTACTCACACTCTGCTCACCCTGCCTACTCACACTCTGCTCACCCTGCCTACTCACACTCTGCTCACCCTGCCTACTCTCACCCTGCATACTCATACTGATCACCCTGCATACTCATACTGATCACCCTGCATACTCATACTGATCACCCTGCATACTCATACTGATCACCCTGCATACTCATACTGATCACCCTGCATACTCATACTGATCACCCTGCATACTCATACTGATCACCCTGCATACTCATACTGAACACCCTGCATACTCACACACTGCTCCCCCTGCATACCCACACACTGCTCACCCTGCATACTCACACACTGCTCACCCTGCATACTCACACACTGCTCACCCTGCATACTCACACTCTGCTCACCCTGCATACTCACACTCTGCTCACCCTGCATACTCACACTCTGCTCACCCTGCATACTCACAACTCTGATCACCCTAAATAAACTATGAGCAAAACACGGATGAATTGCTCCGAGTACCAGCATGATTAATTAGTCTATGAGCAAACCACGGTTGATTTGCTCCAGGTACCAACAAGAGCCTTAAATAAAGAAGCACGGCCACTCCTTCTATTACAAGGTTGGACTTTCCAACACAGCTACCGTGTAGGGCCTAAGGCTGTGTGTCATTGTGCGGTCTACTTGTATACTTTGTGTCTTCGTTACTGAAAGCCTACTTCTTAGTTTGTGCTAGGTTGGGAGCGCACAACACATGGACAGCACAGCACCTCTGGTAATGGGACAGGGGATGTTTGTACATTACGTCCATGTGGTTTACAATCTAAATTTCAAACGTGGGGAAAAAAGGGGTGGAAACGCACAACTGTGCCTCTTCCACACAGCACAGCAACTCTGGGAACTATTCTGCAAATGAAACAGCTGCATCACAATTAGGGGGGAAAAGTGATACAGATCAAGTACACGCGAAATGCCCTGTATTGCTTCAGAAATCACAATAATACAGGTAATATGCTAATAGGTTGCCTGACTACGGCCACTTTCAAAGCATTATTGTCCTGCTGCAGGGCACTGCAACCGTCAGAATCACAGAGGTGTTCACACCATAAATGTAAACGCTTTAAAACGTAAATATTAAAGTGCAAAAGTTTGCGGTATGGATTAGAGTGTTGTGCTGACATGATTAACACGGTCTCAGTGCGCGAGCCACATGAAGTGGAAAAGCTTCATAGAGCAGACAGCAAAGAATGGTGCACGCGCGCCCAGCACCTGGCTTCAATTACTGCGGCCCCTGACAGAAGGTAATTGATGAAATATAGCCTTCTGCTGCGCGTCTCCGCACGGAATATGCAGGAAGTGGAGCAACTCTATGGCCTATTGCGTGCTGGCTTGTAAAAACTCAGCCACGCGAGGGCCAATTGCCATGCAGCTGCCATAAATTACGAGCAAAAATCACGCGCTTCTCTGGAATTCGTAGGTTAGATTGTCGAACTGCTCAGAAAAGGACTCTTAAGCCACACTCACTTCGTGGGATGTAGGCCGAGCCCTAAAAAAGAACCAAAGCAAAGCAAAAGAAACTTGTGCAAAGCATGAGCAGGAACATAGGGGTCGATTATGAAGGCGGGCGGATCGCCACCGCCCGCCTGGCGGTGGCGATCCGACCGTCATCACAACCACATTTACCCCCCGCCATATTACCATGGCGGGGGGTACTGCGGCGGACGGAAAGTCCATCCGCCGCTTTTCCGCCGGTCGGCAATCGTCACAATGGCCGGCCGGGTGGAACTCGGGGGTAATATGGTCACCGCCATCCATATTAGGATGCCTGGCGGTTCAGGCCTTTCATGGCGGCAATGGGCGGGATGGTGAGAATTGCTTGTGTGGTGGGGGGCTGCACATGGGGGGTACCTATGCTACCCCCATACATTGCCATGCTCAAGGTTGTATGCACCGCATGGGGCCGGTCACGTTGTGCATGGCAATGCACAACATGCCTCTTTGGCATTGTGGCGGGAGCTGCTTACAGCAGCACCCGCCGCAATGTTAAAGATGCGGGATGCAGCCGCCAGGGTGGCGGTCGCATCCTAATTGGCAGTGCAAGACCCAGCACTGCTAGGGTGGCTGGCGGACTGAAGTCCGCCCGCCATCCTAATGGGGCCCATAGTGCGCACCTTTAGAATTCTTTGCCACTATAGTTTAGAGGTCCGTAAAAACACCTCTTTCATCGAAACAACGCCCATAGAAACCGGGAATGTGCTGTTTAACTCCTCAAAAGGAATCTGTGAAAACTGAGAGGCAAGCTACAACACCAACCACAACACTGGACAAAGAGGCTGTGACTTGCGGACTTCCTTTCTCCCCTCCCCCCGGACTTGCTGGCTATGGCAGCCCTCTTCCTGGACTCTCGGACTTGGACCTTTGTGCTCCTCGCCATTTTCCATTTTCTTTTATGAATCGCTTCTTCTTCTACCTTTCTCCTCCGCCATTTTAGCGTTCTCTGACCTCCCCCTGTGTCCTAGCGACCTTTTTATTGTCTCTCCTGTTGCCTCTGACACACTCCTCGCTGTCTTACTCGTTACTATCTGCTTCCCTCTCTCGTTTGTCTCACTTTCCTGCCCTTCTCTGTCCCTCCCTTGGTGCTGTGACTGCATCCCCCCTCCCGACCCCACTTAATGGAACTCTGCTTTGCTGTAAATGGAGATCACTCTAATCACTATTATATGCAGTAGACCTATGTACTCTCTACCATTCCTATGTGACTCTTAGAGTAGATCCGGTCATATCCCTTCCCTATGTATATAGAAATAACTATAATCACCAGTCTCTTCTTTGTGTGACTTTACATCTTGTACATTTCAATCAATCAATCAATCATTTGTATAGCGCACTACTCACCCGGAGGGTCTCAAGGCGCTTAGGGAGGGGGGGTCCGCTACTGCTCGAACAGCCAGGTCTTGAGCTGCTTCCTGAAGGCGAGGTGGTCCTGGGTCAGGCGGAGGTGGGTCAGGCGGAGGTGGGTCGGGAGGGAGTTCCAAGTCTTGGCGGCGAGATAGGAGAAGGACCTTCCCCCTGTGGTGGCTCTTCGGATGCGGGGGACGGCGGCGAGGGCGTGGCCGGTCGATCGAAGCTGGCGTTTGGGAGCGTAGAAGTTGAGGCGGCTGTTGAGGTATCCTGGGCCTTGGTTGTGCAGGGCTTTGTGTGCGTGGGTGAGGAGACGGAAGGTGATTCTCTTGTTGACCGGGAGCCAGTGCAGGTCTCTCAGGTGTCCGGAGATGTGGTTGCGGCGGGGTATGTCCAGGATGCGTCGTGCTGAGGCGTTCTGGATCCGCTGGAGTCTCTTCTGGAGTTTGGCGGTGGTTCCAGCGTAGAGGGAGTTGCCGTAGTCCAGTCGGGTGGTGACGAGGGCATGGGTGACCGTCTTCCTGGTCTCTGTGGGGATCCACCGGAAGATCTTGCGTAGCATGCATAGGATGTTGGAGCACTACGAGGAGACGGCGTTGACTTGTCTGGTCATGGAGAGGGAGGAGTCCAGGATGAAGCCCAGGTTGCGTGCGTGGTCTGTTGGTTTGGGTGCGCTGCCTAGGGCGGGGGGCCACCAGGAGTCGTCCCAGGCGGAGGGTGAGGATCCCAGGATGAGAACTTCCGTCTTGTCCGAGTTCAGTTTTAGGTGGCTGTTCTTCATCCATTTGGCTACCTCTTTCATCCCTTCGTGTAGGTTGGCTCTGGCGGTGGCGGGGTCGTTGGGGAGGGAGAGGATCAGCTGGGTGTCGTCGGCGTAGGAGATGATGTTGAGGTTGTGCTGGCGTGCGATGGCTGCGAGGGGACTCATGTAGATGTTGAAGAGGGTTGGGCTGAGCGAGGAGCCTTGAGGAACGCCGCAGATGACTTCGGTGGCTTCTGATCTGAACGGGGGAAGGCGGACTCTCTGTGTCCTTCCGGCGAGGAAGGAGGTGATCCACTCCAGTGCCTTCTCCTGGATCCAGACGTTGCTGAGGCGCTGTACTAGGGTACGGTGGCAGACAGTGTCGAAGGCCGCGGAGAGGTCTAGGAGGATGAGGGCCGCTGTTTCTCCGTTGTCGAGCAGGGCTCGGATGTCATCGGTTGCTGCGATCAGGGCGGTCTCGGGATCCGTTCGTCTCGAGGAAGGCGGCCAGCTGCTTGTTGACGGTCTTCTCGATGACTTTTGCGGGAAACGGGAGCAGCGAGATGGGTCGGTAGTTCTTGAGGTCGGTGGGGTCGGCTGATGGCTTCTTTAGTAGGGCGCTGAGTTCGGCGTGCTTCCACCTCTCCGGGAAGGTAGCGGTGTTGAAGGAGGTGTTGATGATGTCCCGCAGGTGGGGTGCGATGACAGCGCCGGCCTTGTTGAAGACGTGGTGAGGGCAAGGGTCGGTCGGGGATCCAGAGTGGATGGAGTTCATCGTGCGGATGGTGTCTTCGGTGCTGATCGGGATCCATGCGCGGAGGGTGGTGGTGGGGGGCGGAGGTTCGCTCGTGGCGTGCGTTGGTTGAGTGCTGTCCGTGATCTTGTTGTGGAAGTAGGAGGCGAGGGAGTTGCAGAGGTCTTGCGAAGGGGTGATGTCGTTGTTTCCGGCGTTGGGGTTGGGGTTGGAGAGCTCTTTAACGTTTTTTACATTTGCAATTTGTTTCTGTGTGTATCTTTTATGTAACGCACGTAATCCTAAATCCTTATGTTTTGCAACTGGTTCTTATGTAAAGCGCTCTGACACCTTCGGGTAAAGTTTGCGCTATATAAAATCGCATTAAATAAAATAAATAAATAAATAAATAAATAAAAACCTCTAACACACATACAGGATGCATGGCATAGCCAAGATACACACTCATGGCTGCAACTGACCATCACACTTGAAAGACAGTAGAAACCCAGAGAAGGAAATAATGCAGGTGTGTAAGTGTGAAGAGAATTATGTCTTGAACACCCCTTTAGAGCTCCACACACTCACCTGACACATGGGAGGAGCCTCCGCTAAAAACTCAATCGACCCAACTGAATTCACGTAGAAAGAGACCTCTCTTTGAATTTGATATGCTATTACTCACTGAGACGTCTGAAAAGACTGAAGTTCACTGAAAAAGTCCCTTGAAGAGAGAATACATGTCACAACATGCCTAGGATGGAGCCGCCAAGCTAAAAGTGGGAGTGGACTGTGATACAGATGTGAAATTGAGGCAGCATCCAGAGATACGTTGGCAGACTGGTAGGCAGGAGAAACACAACTTCTTGGGTAGCGTATAATATTTATAAACACTGGGGACAAAAGACTGAAAGCCCACAAGCACTCTGAGAAAAACAATAATCAAGGGGACATGAAAAACGTATGAGAACTCTTTACAATGAACCTGTATGCCCTGGAAAAGTTTAGACAAAAGGTATGTGCCCCCCTGCAAAATATGACCTCCACTCATTGGGATAGAGGTGGCTGATGCACTGAGGGACCCAACCAGAAAGAGCTATATAAATGGTCGGGAAACTGAAAAGGGTCAAGGAAAGGTCTCCCCACCAGTTTACCAGGAGTCCTCCCAAGAATTGGTGATTATCACTGTAAAAGGGGAGGGGAGAGGAGCTGGCCTAACGGCTAAGGCGCTCGACCTCGGACCTGGGGATCTGGGTTCGAGTCTCGGTAACGACGCCAAAAACCTCCTGTGATTCTGGGCAAATCACTTAATCTCCCCGTGCCTAAAAATGAAAGTGTGTGTCATCATGTGAAACGTAACTTGTGCTATGTAAAGCGCTCTGATACCTGATTCGGTTCGGGTCTAGTTCCCGCTATATAAAACTCTACAAAAAAAAAAAAAAAAAGAAAATACTTGGCAGGTAGAAGAACATCCAATAATAAGACTGGAGGACAGACACAAGGCTTTTGGTAACTACAGAATTCACGAATACTTGTAGACTATCTCGAGCGATGGTAGAGATAATAGTTTTCTTTTCAGGCAAAGAAAAGGGGGGACGGGGAAAAAGCCACACTAGCAAACATGTGGCAGTGGTTTAAGGAAAAGAAAAAAAAATAATCAGGTTACCCAAAGGTGAGCCAACAAGGCAAGATTGCGGCTTGGGAAAAAAGAGGCAACAATGCTTTAATCAAAGGGGACTTCAAACCAGTAAAATGAAGTAGAAATTGAAACTATGAAAAAGGTTAATTCATTTGATAACAAGTCTACAGATAAATAAATACTGGCATGACAACAGTTTTTGAGAATGATGAAGACCTAATTATAAATCACTAGCAGGGATTAAGGGGAAATTGACACTCCGTCGGGGGAAAAAATTAAGAAAAATCACTCCTTGAATTACATAAAGATGCTTCTAGCAAATGGGAAAAGAACTGTACTGAAAGCTAGCAAGGAGTCTGACATCTTACTGCAATGTCACTAGGCAAGGTAGGCAAGCCATTGAATAAAGAACATCTGAAGGTAGATCCACAGAATTGCATCAGTAACTTAGATAGACTAAATGTTTAGAGAACAACACACATCTGAGTGGAATTGTTCTACTAAAGATTTTGGAAGAGCCACATCAGTGGCTTGACAGGGTATTAATACGGAGCAATTACAGAAAGCAATTAAATAAAAGGAGCATGACATTTCACATGAATTTTATATAACCTGTGTCTCTGTATGGATTGCCCCACTTACCAACAATGTGAATTTATGTAGAATGGAATGGAGAATGCGTAGTGTTCATAAACAAACTAGCTAAAAATAATCAATTATGTGCCTCATAGGCATAAACATAGCCCTACTAAAGATCAATGACAAACAGCACAAAGTATTAGCAGCATAATAAGCAACCATCCTTCCCTAGTTTATTCACGGTGATCAGTCTGGATTTCTACAAACGCAAACGTTATTTGACATTAGAAAGCTAATTCAAATTCCTGAAAGAGTCAACAAAAAGAAGATGCAGGTGAGATGTCTGTCCATAAATTTGAAAGGATGAGCTTGTTCTTCCTATAGAAAGTAATGCAAAACGTTAGGGTGAGAGTCAGTTAGAACAACATGGAAATAGGATGTAAAACCACAAAGCAAAAAGTCTCGGCAGTGTGTATATTTCGCGAAAGAGGTGCATCCACAGAGCAGCACTAAATAGGATTGTCCCCTCTTCAATTTGTAAAGGCCTTAGAAATAACAGTGGCAAAAATGGCCAAATAACATGGATATTAAAGACCTAATATCTACAGTTAAACATAAGAGCGAAAGAAGGGTCAAGGCACTAATGTCCCGCACTTGCCAACAAAGTGTTGAGAAAAGAAGAAATACAATTATTCTCAGTGGTGCAACGAACCAGGAATACAACCCTTCTATACTCCTAAATGGAAAGAACATTCCAGAACAGACTAACAGAGTGGTGGTTGAGCACCCTAAAATTAGAGTGGATATGTGTTGAAATCCAACTATTTCATGCATAAGTTTCTATGTCAGACAAGACAACAATATTCATAACAATTGACACGGAGTCACACCAAATGCATATAAAGAGACTTTCTTCTTTCAAAACATTTTTGTCTATTTTCTCTTCTAAAAACCACATCAGCGAACAGTACCCAACGCGTTTCGTCCTACAAGGACTTCTTCAGGGCTTCAATATGTACGTTAGCGTGACTAATCCATCTGCGTCAAACAAATTAAAAGTTTAGTAAAAAGTGTCAACTCGTCAAGTGTCAAAATTTGGAGTAAGTTTGCTCCTTCCAAACAACAGCATGGAGTCATCTTCATATAGTAAAACATCAATATTATCGAACACATTTATTTGTTTTCTTATCGGAACTGATTTCCTACTTTCTTACAGTGCTACAAGTGGGAGGTTTTGGCACTATACTACCCACGTTTGAACTATATAAATACAATAACCAATATTACAACAACATATCGAGTACCTTGCTCGCGAGTGACTATTGAAACTAAAAGTTCATACTCGCCTGTCCCACAGACATTCATTCACTTTAACCCTGCATTTTAACAAACTGCTAACAGTGTTGAGGAACGGTGACTGCAGGATAATAGCCCACTTATTTAAATGAGGTAGGTGAAATCTGTCAAAGTCTTCACACAAAAACAGACTTTCTTAGGGGAAAGTGAAAAAGAGACACTATTTGATTGGTCAATTGGTGATGCACGCTAATATCACAAGTTTTCTCCCCAGACGTTCCCTTCACCTTCATAGATCCCGGGTTTTGAGACATCCTGCACTGAGGGGGCTGATCACAGCAGAATATACTATACAGCCATTCCACAAACCAAACGGGGGCTATGAAAAAATAAATGGGACATGATAGGGTTGAACACAAGGCAGATTTATACATTAAAGGCACTGATCGGAGCACAAAGCAGAGAAATAGGTTTTAAAATAATGACGGGCTGATACATAGCACCAGAGTGTCAAATATGACTTATAAGAATGTCTCGGAGATGTTAGAAAACCTGTTTGGTACGTGGTGGACCTGTCTGAAAATACACATGAAACCTCCGGGTGTTAGAGCGCTTAACAAGACTCATTTAACATAACATAACATAACATAACAGAAGCACTAGAAGCTTTACAAATATAATAGGCTAACACACCATATTTAAACCTGGGACTTGGGTCAGATTATATTAAGGCCATAGGAGGGACAACTGAAATTTAATAATGTAGCTAATAAAAACATCTAAAGTGGTGATAGATAGCGCTACATCAGAAGTGCATCAAGTCTCAGAGATGGAGGTGTGTTATTTAATAACTAAGGCTACATTGCATTGGCTACGGAAAAGGAATGAAGGCCCATTGCTGCAAAGTGATACTAAATTCCTACATGACTGTCAACCACTAATCTCATATCTGCCAAAAGGCAACATACACTGGCGATGTCCACTGTGTTTGAGGGCCATGTAGCTCTTTGTCTAAAGTATTATGAGAAAAGCGTTAACACATGGATACTGATGAAAGTCTGTGTACAGTTCCACAAATACTGTTCTGCCGCTGACTACACAGTTCAGCTGCTAAAGAGGAATAGGAGGACAGAGAGGGAAGAGGTTCTGCAAGATGACGTAGCTGTGAAGGCGCAGGATGTAGGCACAAATGTAAAGACATATGAAAGCTAATTGTCAACAGAACCAAAGTAAATGTGCTCTGTGTGCTCTTTTTGTGACAAAGTTTCGCTATAAAGAAGATTTTTAAAAATCACTAAGGAAAGTTCTGGAGTAATTAATTTACCAAATAACACAACATAATAATCCTGTTCAACCACAAGACACATAGGGTTCTAAAGCTCCCATCGATGATTGGAACTTTTTCGAAAGGAACTCAATCATGCTGCTCATATTTATAAGGGGAATGTGATTATGGGCCCCGTTAGCTATGTCACCAAGTATTTTACCATTTTAAACTGCTAGAAACAACATGGATGAAAGTGCATATCACTGGAGTTATAAATAAGGACCAATAGGAAGCACAATTCATAAGGCAAATTGTTTCGATGCTAGATTGCCAGTACATAGTATATTTTTCACATTGCAATAAAGAGAGAATAAAAAATAGGGTTACATAAAAGTAATTTTCTTCGTTACTAAACTGCTCGCGACAGCTTCCTTGAAACCTTCTGAAGCAAGCAAAGCATGCTGATCAACGTACCTTTGGGAGCTAAATTAAGCATGTCTCCAGCATAGAATGATAACTCTTCTTCGGTAGAAGCAGTAAAATCATAATCAGCTTTTCCAACTACATGGTCGTCCTCTCCATTCGCCCAGTTAGTGGTAACTTAAATGAAAGGAAGATTTAATAATGACACATTCCAACATAAAAACAACACAAAAGAGTCTCTTACTGAATATTATGTTTCAAACATATTTCCTTGCTTCCTCTTAGATTTACTTCCCAAATCAAGGTTCTGCTTAAGGATTTGAAATCCCAGGGTCAATAAGGAAAATAGGCATGCAACGGTTCATGCAGTCCCTGTCCCCACCCCCTTTTCAAAATATGAATATTTATAGACCAGAAAGATGGTAGGACTGAGAGATAGACACAAGGTCTAAAACTCATGTGATTAAAGGTGGGCATAAATCTTCATTACATTTGAAAGAACCATCGGGATGCCATCATGGCCTGGTGTTTTATGGGTATTGTGGTACATGCAGCAACATATCAGCAAGGCAACAAAGGGAGCGAACTTCCAGATCAATACTCTGAGGAAACTTAAACCCTACCTCCCAGCCAAAGACTTCCAAACAGCAGTACAAGCGCTAGTCATCCCACGTATTGAATACGGCAGCACCGCCCTCTGCGGACTCCCCCTAACTACTACCGCACCACTAAGAGCTTCTCTGAATGCTGCAGCGAGACTCATCACTGGGTCAAAAAAGCACTCCCATATTACCCCCGACTTGAAATCCCTGAACTGGCTGCCTTTTGAAGCCAGAATACATCTGAAAATCGCCTGCATGACACACAAGGCGGTACACCTAAACTCACCCGGCTACCTCGCTCAGAAACTGACAATCTCTGGGGGTATTAGAAACACTAGAGGCACAAAGAATCTTCTGCTGAAACCTCGAAGATTCAGGAAGGAAAAAACATACAAGCGCTCCTTCTCAGGATTGGCGCCTAGGATTTGGAACTCACTCCCTCCCGAAACCAGGCTTATCTCCTCCACTACACTATTTAAAAAGGAAGTAAAAGCTATCCTCATGGCTAAATACACTTGATCTACTATCTCGAACTCTGTTAACACCCTGCACCGATCTGTACTACATGTTTGACCCATTCACTGATTTGTATGAGCTGTCTTATTACTCTTGTGATGGGCTTTGTAGCCACCTATTTGTACTGTATGATCTAGTGATTTATTGTTTGAATATGTTCCCTCATGTACCCCTCTATGTAAAGCGCTCTGATATCTGTGAAGATCTTGTTCGCGCTATATAAAACTTTGAAAATAAATAAATAAATAAATTGCTAGAGTCTAAAGTTTTTAAAACGTTATCCAGTAAGAGGGGAAGAGTGACATTTTATGGAATGGAGCGAATTTTCCCTCCAATACCAGGTGCACAGCTTCAATTGTGATTCTCACAGGTTTTATTCAAACGCTCTTGCACTTTTATCACTAATTATACCATGTACTCCAAAGTCTTTCTGAAACTTATTTTATTTTGTTTGCACTCGTGTGACACTTATGTTGAACATAGCTGTTTGAAGCCACATGTTAATGGCAATATTTTTTCATTTGTAGTGAACCCCTGAAGAAGAGCTAATTGTAAGCTCGAAATGCATTGGGTAACAACAATTCGCAACTGAGGATGTATTATGTTTTCTGGCGTGCCCAGACAAAGGCTCGGATGGACATATCTGTGGCATGAGAAGCTGTTGAAACATATAAGTGTCACACGAGTGCAAACAAAATAAATGAAGTTTCAAAAAGACTTTGGAGTACATGGTATAATTAGTGATAAAAGTGCAAGAGCGTTTGAATAAAACCTGTGAGAATCACAATTGAAGCTGTGCACCTGGTATTGGAGGGAAACTTCTCTACATTCCATAAGATGTATTGATCAGCGCATGACATTAGGGCAGATCACACCATCCACGGAGCACGCAAACGGAGAAAAGTTGAAAATGGAAATTGGCAAAATTTATGAAAATGTTTAGGCGGTGTGCACTGCAATTCTTGATATCGAAGAGTGACATTTTGCCTAAAGAATCTGGAGAGTAGGTCGCATCTAGAACAGCATCATGTTGTTTGGAGGAGGGGGAGTGGAGGGTGGTTTGCATATTCAGAGGAGTAAGTTTAGATTAATAAGTAACCCAGGCCTTTGGTGATATTAGGACATCTAGGTTTTGAGATAACCTCCGCCTCTGCCATTCATTTCTAAAATGTCACAGAATGTGCAGGCTCACAAGCAATAGCTATAGAAGTCCACACTATGGATTCATGTTTTTTACAATAACCACAAGTAGAACACCTAACCTCTTAATCTTCGACTATTGCAGTACTAAAGGAAGGATCTTTTAGTGGCTTTTAAAAATCCTTTTTAAAAGAGCACACCCCACATTAAATCAACTATTTGAGGTAATATGTCATAGGTTTTTGAGGGCTAAAGCACTTCAACAGCATTCTAAATAATGTTGTTAGGGGTCTCAAATGACACAAGAACTTGGGTGCTTGAACCATCCTCACCAAGCTATCAAAAACTGAACCAGATAATTTGTTAGAGCTCTACAAAGGGTACCAATATTCAGTACATGACAATAACAATTGGGAGGCAGAGCATCTGATACAGAAATATTCTAGCATCCAACCAACCAGGGCCTAATGAAACAGTGAAAAATGCGGTTAGTCTGGAAGCAAAGTGAAGTACAGCTTTGATTAGGGTAAACTTTTCTTCTTAAGATGGCATTGTGACAATCAATCCAGGGTGACACCACAACCTGCAATATACAGCGAAACACATTTTTGCAGAAAGGGTTTACTTTGTTCACAGTGTGGAGTAGGATCTTTCATTTTTTTGCTTTACTTACTATCCTCGAGTGTATCGATTATTTGTAGGAAAAAGTATTCCTAATTTAGCCATCTCCAGTCATTCAACGACTATGTAACCCAACCGATTATGCAAGGTGGATAGCTGCGTACCATCTATCGGGAGACTTGGGAGTACAGTGACGGTGTTTTCATCACTTTCATTTATTCGAGGCACACAGAGAACAATATTCTGTCAAAAAAGGAGCCAACGGTAGCAAGAAATCAGCTGTGTTGCTTAGTAGGTGCTCAAGAGGGGCCTAAAAGAATGTCACCAATATAGAGGGCACGGCCATACCACAGACTATGAGCTTCCATAAATCCCCAAAAAATTGATTTTCGATATCAACCATAGTAAATTGATACTTGTATAGCACACTACTCACCCGCAAGAGTCTCAAGGCGCTTGTACGAATACCGCTGTGCAACCCATCCTGGCTTACCCTGTGAGGTGTCCACTCCTGGGCACCCCCAAGGTGGAGGCCAGGCATCCTTAGCGTTGTGGGGGCCGTTGTGGAGATTAAGCAAGCTATTGCCCAGAGTTGCAGAGTGGGACTCCATGATTGGAATAGGCACCGAGGCGAGAATTATCAGGTCTGTGGAATTTTTGAGCCCAAGACCCGCCGAGGCGGGGAATTGAACCCTGGTCCCGGGCTAGACCTCTGCATCAGGGTCTGCCGCTCTAACCATTGAGCCACACTTCTCCACACTTCTCCATAGTGTCTAAAACATGTATAGCTAGTACCCTCATTTGGATTAAGAGGGCAGCCAGAGCAGCCCTTCTTTGCATTAAACTCACCCTGCACTACAAGAAACACACCTTTTGTTGTGAAAGCATACCTAAACCTGGTCGAACACTCTAGAAAATTAGATATTGCAAGTGAGAGGAAGTCTTTTTGGAGATATTGATATAAAAACGTACAATTAAAAACTGGAGTTCCAATGCTTGATTATTACATTTAGAAGAAATGGGTGCATCTTTACAGGGGATGTCTACAGAGACGCATCTGGTTATGCAAGGCAAGCACAAGCTCTCTGTAAAGCCCGACAGCAGCATGCTTCGTAACTCCGATTTACAGACCATGCCCCCTGAAACAATATTAACTATTATTATCTCGGAAAGAGTCCATGACTTAGCTCAAGTCGTTTAGCCAGATCCACGATACCCAATGACAATATGGAAAGTTCAAGGCGAAGGCCCATCCTTTTTTAGGGCTCGGCCTACGCCCACGAAGTGGGAGGAGTTTCGAGCTCCTAATGTTAAAGAGAAAAAAAAAGGATCTCTAGGGCTTTGGCGAGACACATTCCTTAGTGTGTTATGTAATCTGGCCAGTGATTCGTCTTCGCTGTGGTGTCTTTTTAATAGCCTTGAAGTGATAGGCTAAATGTCGTTTTCGTCGGGCATGTGTAGCATTTTTCGTGCGTGTGCGCGCAAAGAAGTACATTAATTATAATTAGGAGCTGTCAGGGTGCCTGCGTAAGTGAATCCAGATGGCCGGGCGCGTTCACCATTCAGCAGCGCTCAGCGCGCAGCTGCTGCATGCCAGGCCGGGAAAGGGCTTCATTAGTTCAAGAACAAGAGTCTGACGTTCTGTCATGGGCTGTTCTTTTAATCTCAGTTTCATTTTTTTTCTGGAATGGTCCGTGGCCGGTGTGAATGGAATTGTTCTCTCGAGTTTATTATGTTTTTCTTTGCAGCAGCTTTTGTTTTCGGAGCTGAGGTAATGAATTGCAAGCTGGCAGGCAGCGCCTTTTAGAACTGTTCGCTTTCTGGGCAGAGTCCTGCAGCGGTGTTGAACTTCAGCATAGTCTGACAGCCTGCTGTATTGTTTGTATTTTCCCATACTGCCTGCGTCAACTTTTTTCCACACACGAATTTCCAACAGTTTTGTTCTCTCTGAATAATGCGCCTTGTTACTTCCTTCAGACAGCAAGCAGAGTTTTAAAGGAATGATTCAAGGAGCCCGTCAGTTGTTGACACAACGAAAGGTGAGGTAACTGTTTGCTTGCAGTTACGGACCTTCGTTTGGGGTTTTTATTGGTATTGTTTTTCCTAATGGGATTGGTGTTTGCGAGAAAATTGACTGCCCACAGCTGCGCTTGTAAGACGCGCCTGGCAAAGCGTGTCACGAGGGCTGCGTGGGGCCGATACAGATGCTCGCGCCCTATCAACATTGGGGACTGTATATGGACCGTCGTGCTGAAAGGCGGAGCAACAGAAGTAGGTTTCCGTTCTTGACTTAAATTCTATTCTTCCGAGCTCTGGGAGAAACCCCGAATGGAATCTAGGTATCCTGCTAGTTGCAGCGTTTGCGCGATGGCAAAAGAGGAAGTGTGCTAAGTTTTATTTTTTTTAATTTTTTATAAAGTAAAGAACATTGGTAGGAAAGTTTGTAGAACTCCCCAAGTCTAGCAACTCGGAACACATACTTTGATTATGTCATTTTTAGAACAGTCTGCAAAAAGAATTCATTTCACAACTTGTAATAATGTCATGCCTTTTATTAGGCATCACCTAACTCGTGTTTTAGTCATCACAGGAAAATTGTATTATTTTGTTAGTGGGCCCAAAAAAACAACCACGCGCCTTCTACACACAAACTCATTGCACGAGTCTTCTTGAATAGATGCAAATGTTTTTCCCAAACGTTCTCAGAAGAATTTCTGTGACGTCTAACTGGCTGATGTTGCTTCCTTCCTTCCTTTATTCATTGCATATTAATGTTTTCTTATGAGCTATGTACAGACCAGAGCCGTGCAGTGGAAAGTTCGTTGTGTGGACTTCTGTTGACATTTAATACTAACAACCAACCCTCCAGACCCTCTTTTTTTCCATGCCTTTCCATTCTGCTGATGTTTTTCTAGTTTTTTTATCCGATCCAGCGACTATCGTTAAAAAAAATGTTAACAGTTTTTTAAACTTTGTTCATAACTTTTTGTCAAGACGCAGTTGAGTGCATAGTAACTTAATTAAGGCTATTGAATTACTATTTCTTTCAGTACTGCTTCACATTCTATTTTTTTTAATGCAGCATTGGTTTTCGAGAACAATTATTGTTTTTGTGACATTCGATTACACCCAAGAGCTTTTCCTACACAATACGGAACTCCCACCCGCCTTTCACAATTCCAATCCCAAACACAAGTGCACAAGTTCTTGCTGCTGAATTTTGAAAAGGCACGTGAAGTGGGAATCAGAGTGCAGAATCAGAGTGCAGTTTGAGAGTGCAGAATGCAGTTTGAGAGTTGAGACTGCAGTTTGAGAGTGCAGTTTGAGAGTGGAGAGTGCAGAATCAGAGTGCAGAATCAGAGTGCAGAATCAGAGTGCAGAATCAGAGTGCAGAATCAGAGTGCAGAATCAGAGTGCAGAATCAGAGTGCAGAATCAGAGTGCAGAATCAGAGTGCAGAATCAGAGTGCAGAGTGCAGAATCAGAGTGCAGAATCAGAGTGCAGAATCAGAGTGCAGAATCAGAGTGCAGAATCAGAGTGCAGTTTGAGAGTGCAGTTTGAGAGTGCAGTTTGAGAGTGCAGTTAGAGAGTGCAGTTAGAGAGTGCAGTTAGAGAGTGCAGTTAGAGAGTGCAGTTAGAGAGTGCAGTTAGAGAGTGCAGTTAGAGAGTGCAGTTAGAGAGTGCAGTTAGAGAGTGCAGATTGAGAGTGCAGTTTGAGAGTGCAGTTTGAGAGTGCAGTTTGAGAGTGCAGAATCAGAGTGCAGATTGCAGTTTGAGAGTGCAGTTTGAGAGTGGAGAGTGCAGAATCAGAGTGCAGAATCAGAGTGCAGAATCAGAGTGCAGAATCAGAGTGCAGAATCAGAGTGCAGAATCAGAGTGCAGAATCAGAGTGCAGAATCAGAGTGCAGAATCAGAGTGCAGAATCAGAGTGCAGAATCAGAGTGCAGAATCAGAGTGCAGAATCAGAGTGCAGAATCAGAGTGCAGAATCAGAGTGCAGAATCAGAGTGCAGAATCAGAGTGCAGAATCAGAGTGCAGAATCAGAGTGCAGTTTGAGAGTGCAGTTAGAGAGTGCAGTTAGAGAGTGCAGTTAGAGAGTGCAGTTAGAGAGTGCAGTTAGAGAGTGCAGTTAGAGAGTGCAGTTAGAGAGTGCAGTTAGAGAGTGCAGTTAGAGAGTGCAGTTAGAGAGTGCAGTTAGAGAGTGCAGTTAGAGAGTGCAGTTAGAGAGTGCAGTTAGAGAGTGCAGTTAGAGAGTGCAGATTGAGAGTGCAGATTGAGAGTGCAGTTTGAGAGTGCAGTTTGAGAGTGCAGAATCAGAGTGCAGATTGCAGTTTGAGAGTGCAGTTAGAGAGTGCAGTTAGAGAGTGCAGTTAGAGAGTGCAGTTAGAGAGTGCAGTTAGAGAGTGACAGTGAGTGCAGTTAGAGAGTGCAGTTAGAGAGTGCAGTTAGAGAGTGACAGTGAGTGCAGAGTGACAGTGAGTGCAGAGTGAGTGCAGAGTGAGTGCAGAGTGAGTGCAGAGTGACAGTGAGTGCAGAGTGACAGTGAGTGCAGACTGACAGTGAGTGCAGAGTGGCAGTGAGTGCAGAGTGGCAGTGAGTGCAGAGTGGCAGTGAGTGCAGAGTGGCAGTGAGTGCAGAGTGGCAGTGAGTGCAGAGTGGCAGTGAGTGCAGAGTGGCAGTGAGTGCAGAGTGGCAGTGAGTGCAGAGTGGCAGTGAGTGCAGAGTGGCAGTGAGTGCAGAGTGACAGTGAGTGCAGAGTGACAGTGAGTGCAGAGTGACAGTGAGTGCAGAGTGACAGTGAGTGCAGAGTGACAGTGAGTGCAGAGTGACAGTAGAGTGCAGAGTGAGTGCAGAGTGAGTGCAGGGTGAGTGCAGAGTGAGTGCAGAGTGAGTGCAGAGTGAGTGCAGAGTGAGTGCAGAGTGAGTGCAGAGTGAGTGCAGAGTGAGTGCAGAGTGACAGTGAGTGCAGAGTGACAGTGAGTGCAGAGTGACAGTGAGTGCAGAGTGACAGTGAGTGCAGAGTGACAGTGAGTGCAGAGTGACAGTGAGTGCAGAGTGAGTGCAGAGTGAGTGCAGAGTGAGTGCAGAGTGAGTGCAGAGTGAGTGCAGACTGACAGTGAGTGCAGAGTGACAGTGAGTGCAGAGTGACAGTGAGTGCAGACTGACAGTGAGTGCAGACTGACAGTGAGTGCAGACTGACAGTGAGTGCAGACTGACAGTGAGTGCAGAGTGGCAGTGAGTGCAGAGTGGCAGTGAGTGCAGAGTGGCAGTGAGTGCAGAGTGGCAGTGAGTGCAGAGTGGCAGTGAGTGCAGAGTGACAGTGAGTGCAGAGTGGCAGTGAGTGCAGAGTGACAGTGAGTGCAGAGTGACAGTGAGTGCAGAGTGACAGTGAGTGCAGAGTGACAGTGAGTGCAGAGTGACAGTGAGTGCAGAGTGACTGTAGAGTGAGTGCAGAGTGAGTGCAGAGTGAGTGCAGAGTGAGTGCAGAGTGACAGTGAGTGCAGACTGACAGTGAGTGCAGAGTGACAGTGAGTGCAGAGTGACAGTGAGTGCAGAGTGACAGTGAGTGCAGAGTGACAGTGAGTGCAGAGTGACAGTGAGTGCAGAGTGACAGTGAGTGCAGAGTGACAGTGAGTGCAGAGTGACAGTGAGTGCAGAGTGACAGTGAGTGCAGAGTGACAGTGAGTGCAGAGTGACAGTAGAGTGCAGAGTGACAGTAGAGTGCAGAGTGACAGTAGAGTGCAGAGTGACAGTAGAGTGCAGAGTGACAGTAGAGTGCAGAGTGACAGTAGAGTGCAGAGTGACAGTAGAGTGCAGAGTGACAGTAGAGTGCAGAGTGACAGTGAGTGCAGAGTGACAGTGAGTGCAGAGTGACAGTGAGTGCAGAGTGACAGTGAGTGCAGAGTGACAGTGAGTGCAGAGTGACAGTGAGTGCAGAGTGACAGTGAGTGCAGAGTGACAGTGAGTGCAGAGTGACAGTGAGTGCAGAGTGACAGTGAGTGCAGAGTGACAGTGAGTGCAGAGTGACAGTGAGTGCAGAGTGACAGTGAGTGCAGAGTGACAGTGAGTGCAGAGTGACAGTGAGTGCAGAGTGACAGTGAGTGCAGAGTGACAGTGAGTGCAGAGTGACAGTGAGTGCAGAGTGACAGTGAGTGCAGAGTGACAGTGAGTGCAGAGTGACAGTGAGTGCAGAGTGACAGTGAGTGCAGAGTGACAGCAGAGTGACAGTGATTGCAGAGTGACAGTGAGTGCAGAGTGACAGCAGAGTGACAGTGAGTGCAGAGTGACAGTGAGTGCAGAGTGACAGTGAGTGCAGAGTGACAGTGAGTGCAGAGTGACAGTGAGTGCAGAGTGATAGTGAGTGCAGAGTGACAGTGAGTGCAGAGTGACAGTGAGTGCAGAGTGACAGTGAGTGCAGAGTGACAGTGAGTGCAGAGTGACAGTGAGTGCGCAGAGTGACAGTGAGTGCAGAGTGACAGTGAGTGCAGAGTGACAGTGAGTGCAGAGTGACAGTGAGTGCAGAGTGACAGTGAGTGCAGAGTGACTGCAGAGACAGTGTGTCAGGGTGCACACTGTGTGAGTGTGCAGAATGAGTGTGCAGGGTAAACAGTGTGTGACTATGCAGGGTGACATTGGGAGTGTGCGGGTGAGCAGTGTGTGAATGTGTAGGGGCAGTGTGTGAGTGTGCAGAAAACACCACACACACACATACACCACACACACATAACGCACACACAAACCACACACCTCAGTCTCTCAACACCACACACTTGTCACCACTCAACACAACACACTCACCACCACTCACTCCCCAGGCTCACCCCCACAGACTCACCACCACACACTCACCAGCACACAGAAAACAACACACACAACAACACACCCCCAGCCGTCAATGAATGCTTTCACCATGCACAAACACCAACAACCATCATCCATCTGTGCACGCTTTTTTCAAGCACACACCCACCAGCCGTCAGTGCACCCTTCCACCAGGCACACACACCTCCAGCCGGCAGTGCACTTTTCCACCAAGCAATCGCAGTATGGTACACTTTACTTTTAAACATATTCATATAAAGCACAGCATGCCACCATTGGTAAAATTACAATTCAACCAACATACTTCCACTACACACCACATGCACACACTACATAACACATGGCAAAAAGACATTGGCATTTACAATGCCATTAGCTCAAACTCAAATAAATCCGAGCCCGATTGCATTTCTAATGCTTGTGTTAAGATGCAACAAGACCCTTTATTTCGCGAGCTTCGTCAATGATCATAATAAACATATACAGGCTTCCTCTGCAGATCTACGGCTAACCAAAACCAAACGTTAGAGGAGGTATTTTTCCCCTCTTGTTTAAATTCTAAGAAGTTATCCTATAGAGAATAAAAAGGGGAAGGGGCCAAACAGCAGACAAAATGGTACTAAATTACCTGCATGTTAGTCATTCTTACAAAAATATCATCATCGACTTCAATGGTTAGCCTTTACTGGTGAAAAACCCAAATCTGATAGAGGTGTAAATAGGAACATGAGGAAATATACAGCACATAAGATTTGACATCAGAGGTGGTTGCAATTCTTTCAGGTTTTTTTAAAGATTTGCTTTTATTAGTTTTGTGTGGAAAAAATAATATAACAAGCAAGGTGATGTTCAGATAATTTAAATAGCTTGTTTCTCTCATAGGCGAGGTAGCAGCACTCCATCGTCAGGTGAAAGGCAGTGTTACCTTGAAGTTTAACAAACAGGCAATTTAGGGCAGGCTAGCGCACCCAGTGGGAGGCATGGACCCAGTTATCTGTGTGCGTGCTCAACAGAGAACATGGGGGTAAAGGTGCTTAAAGACATTTCCCAGCATTTGTTTTCAATACAGTCTTCCATTCAGCCCATGGCAGTGGATTTGGTGATGGTAAGAATCTGCAAAATGTTTTGGAATGGGCATGCCTCCAAGTCCTCAATTTTAGCCTTGATTACCTCCACAACGCGTTCCACAGCAGATTCCTGCTGCACCACCTTCTGCATCTGACATCCTCTGCTGGGGATTGTCAAACTTATGGTCATGTTTATCAATGTGCTCCTTCCTTCAGTTTAAATTGTATGTCAATGTAGCAATGTTATGGTTAATCATGAATAAACTTGGTTTCATGTCAGTCAGAAGATTGCAGACCCAGCCCAGGCAAGCATCACTAATGTACAATCCGCGGGGGTTGGGTGTGGGGAGTTGGGTGGGTGTTTCAGATGCCCCATACCCTCTAGTTCAGGGTTGCTATTTTTATTCTTAAACTACACAGGAGATCACAGCACAATACATGGCCCGGCCACCCCAGTCCCAATTACTCCACATTTGCCAGGTAACGACTCCAGTCTACATACCCAAGCCTAATGGAAGTCAATCTTGCTCATTTTTTCTCTCACTCCAAAAGAAATGAAGACACTTTCATTTTTGTACCCGCATTAGTCATCACAAGGGAAGGGGGCAGGAGAATGCCCTTGGTATCAGCGCCCACGCCCAAGTTTATGAGGCAAATTTGGACTAAAATTCATTAATCTACCAGAGCTGCTAATACTTTAAATCCCTTTTTTGTGTCTCGGCTCTAAGACAGGGAGCATGCGCTGTCTTGAACCGAGACAGGGTGTATCTACATCGTGGGCTTCTGCCAGTCCATAGGCTTGCTATTGGCTGTAACCATAGTCGCTCCATCCTTATCACCATTTGACAAGGGATTGCCTAGGTCATTCACCTTCCCCGAGAGCACCAATCTATTACTGTAAACATACCAGCAGCCACTTTCTAGCTTTTGTTCCGGGACCATTTTTTTGTTGTAATTAAAGGGTGGCCGTCCCCCACATTAGGAGCACTGCATTGGATATGGAGATAGATATAGATATATATATCTCAACCCAAAGGTAGTGCAGCACTTTTGACAGTCCCGTCACACATTAGCAGCGCTATAGCTCGCTGTGCAGGCTCTTTTTGTTTAATTTTTTGTTACAATATTTTTTTACAGCTTGAACTCAACCTGAAGATATTGCAGCGGTTTTTACTGTCCCGCAACATATTAGGAGTGCGGCACCTCTCTCTGCTGGCTCCGTTTGTTAAATTTTTTTAAAGATTTTATATAGCGCAAACTCAACCCGAAGTCTTTGCGGCAATTTACTCTAGCACCAGTTACCTTACACAATGACACATTTTAATTTTGTTTAGACACTGGGAAATTAAGTGATTTGCCCACAATCACAGGATATTGAGCCCACACCGAGACTTGTGTTCAAGTACTTCATCTGAGTGCTTGTGCTTTCAGGCTCGGTCATAGAGCAAACAAATAACAGTGAATTGAAGAGTGATGGTGGTTCTCTTTAACCAATGTAAACTGCATATTGAAAGGTCTGGAGGTGCAGTGCGCACTAGCGCCTAAACTCTTCCACCGCCGTATCCTCGAGCACAATTCTGCTCTTCGCTGCCGCAAGAGAGCTTGGTGAAAGTAAGCTGAGCATTGTTCAAAAGTAAATTATTTTCTAGCTGAACTGCTTTGACACATGTTTTTTATCCTGAAAAAAGGTATCATGAGTGTTTAACTTTGCAAAATTCTCAATCCACCATAGATTTTTCTTTAAAATATAAGCCCTCTAAAAAAGAGAAATTAGATCCCGTCTACTCTGCTCCACGCAATCCAAGTTTCTGACTCGATGTAGGGCTTGCTAAATGATATACATTTGATCTAAAAAAGGAATTTTAGTTAATAGTCACTGTAGCAAATAAAACTGTTTGAGGAATATTTATTGTTTTATATTGTATATAGTGTCACCAGAGATTTGACGCATTTGCTACCAACTAGAACTTAAATAAGAGGAATGGCTGCACTAATGAGAAGACAATACACGAACTGCTGCAAGCATTATCTACCATCTAATAACTTTTTCTGAACATACATTATAATTTGAATGCTATTTAAATGGAACAAACATATACAACCAATATCCAAGGAGCATTTATGGGTTACGCAGTTACAGTCAATGAATTCTGCTTTATTGTCACCTCTTCAAATGTCTGACGATTAAAACAAATGCCACATGTCTTCCTATTGGCTTACCGTTCTCTTCAGTAGTACATGTGGATAGCAACTTCCAGATGAGGTAAGGTCCTCCGAGAATAACAGCAAAGAAGAGGAAAATAGGCCATGATTTAGCTGAATTGGAGACTCCATGCTCCTGTCCAAGGACCGCTATGGAACCGGCACTTTCTGTCCAGAGATCCTCATTTTCACTGTCCGTCCTTAGACCCAGGAGTCGCTGCAGTCGTCTGTAAAAATACTGCAGAGTTCTAACCAAAGCAAAAACTGAAAACACTTTGGAAAAGTGTATTTTTAGCCTGGAGAAATGGTTGGCTACATCCAGAACTGCCCGGAAGCTGTTGTAGACAGCAGAAAATGTTGCATCCATCATCATACTTACGGAGGAAAAAGCATGCACAATGCTTTCGATGGACTGAAAAGCACCTCTACTGCTTTCTTCAGCCTGACGGACAAACTGGCTTGGCTGAATGTCATCAGTTCGGAACCGGTTATAGTTCATCCCACTCATGCCACCATAGCCATAGCTGAATGGACTGTAGCCTCCTCCATAAAGTGAGCTGCCGCCATATGAACCATAGCTGGGAGAAAAGGAGTTGTAAGACGGTCTGAACCCACTGAGGCTGCTGTTTCCAATCGGTTGTGTTGGTCTTGGCATGACAGGTGGCGGCACACGGGTTAGCATAGGTTGTGAAGGTCTGGTCAGAACAGAAGCATTTGTTCGCAGGTCTGCAGATCTAGAGTGCAAGAGAACCACTTGTTAGAATTAATGGTACATCAAAAACCAGCTATGTACAAACCATGCGTGCCCAATCTCTGCAGCTACCTGAAGTTAATGCTACTTTAAAAAAACAACGCTAGGAAGAAGCAACATTATTGGAAATCGCATTTGGAAGAAGAAACCGTGAAGTCACAATCTTTACTGCATTTACTACAGGACTTAAAGGTGGAGTTGGGGAGGGTCACACCTTTCAGAGAGATGTACACGTGATTTACATACAGCATAGCCTTTACAAGGTTGCACTAACAGTGGCATACTATAAAAGCCCGTAGGTATGTCTAGTCAGCTTCAATTATGTACTGGCGTAGCCACATACAATATTTGTGATGAAACTAAGTCCTGTGAATAAGTGTCACTTCTTCACTGGACAAGCTTGAGATTCTAGCTGGTTGTAACATACACTGGCACATTCAACCATTTTTGTCTCAATGGGATGTATTTTTCTGGTGGAGTAAAATTCACTTACAACCACAGAAAATATGGTAGATGATTAGCTTGAAGTGATAACCATAGAAGGTAATTAGTGCAGCTGTTTTGAGTCTTCTAATCACCATTAGCAACAAAAGAATATGCTGCTTAAGAGGATGGAAATTTGCTACTTGGCAAACTGTAAAGGATACTCGTTTTTTTAATATGTGGTTTTTTAATAACCGCTTCGGTGGAGAGATGATTGTGGCTCCTTGAAAAACAATGAAGCTCCCAGAAGCAGTGAGCGAAATAATTTGCAGCTTCACCCTGGTTTAATTGGTTTTAAAGAACTGGCAAAAGGTGCGTAAAAGTAAACTCACAAAGCTATTCAGTGATCTCCACATGACTTGAAAAGAGGCCATTGCTTTTCCAGAATTTAAGAAGACTTTACTTACATTATGAAGTGGCGGCAGCTACTATTGGGTGCAAGCAAAACTAACTATTAGATGTAGGACTATAAATTAGTAATCTCTCTACAGGTAACAATGATGCACCTTGTTCAAATGTTATTGGCAGTGTACTGGGCTTTTGATTAGTGCGACCATCCTACAACTGGTCTTTTATCTGCTTGAGTTAAATTGGGGAACAACAACAGGAGAGACAGCAGTATTTGGCCAGAAAATCGAATGGGCATTACGAAAACGCCTCTATCTAGCAGAATTACTGTACGACTGCTCATGTCAGGGCATTGGTTAGTGGAAGAATGGGAACCATCTCCACCACAAAGGTAACCTGTATTAGAAAACAAGACCTGGCTCTAGCCACAACATCAATACTTGTACAGGAATATCCAGCTCCTTTCATTGCCAAAGATGTTGGGTCCACAACAATGAACTGTGAAAATGGCAACACTCCTTTACTGTTCTATTTTAGCAGACCTCCTAAATAAGACATGTCATCCAAATATTCTTAACATTCTTTCTTTGGTGGCATTGTAGACAAAACAAAATCCTGAATGAACAAATGTGTTTAATTAAATAGAATGACTGCTACTTACAAGGATAATACACATATAGCCGATGATTAGGGAGACCATGAGTAACAGTCCCAATATTCACACTGAACATGGCCACAAAATAGTAGTAAGTATTTCATTGGACAGATGCAAAATAAATGTCATAATTAGTGCTTGCTGCAATGCATCATGGGTAAGCGGACTTTGCCAATGCTCGTTTTCCGTGTCCTCACTTGTCATTTCATATAGACTACAGACTGCAATTCTACTGTCTGCCAACAGAGGTCCTCAAGTGGGTTAGGCTGTAAATTAGCCTGTGGGTCTGCTGTCATGAGTAGAGTGGTATTAGACTTTAGTAGTACATTAAAGGAAGGATGTGGAGTTTTGGTTTCACTTCTCAGACAAAATGTACTTTAAAGGAAAAACAGGGCTTCATTTAAATGGACTGGTGTCAGTGAGAAATATTAACTTCACTGGCACAATCGACTTAGAAATTGCATTATTTTGCGTATCTTGAAATGGCTGCATCTGGAAATTTGGCACAAGCTTTCAGCCGGTACGCTTATCCCATAGAAGCATACCTTTGTCTTTAAATGAAATCATTTGCCATCCATTAGCTGTTTTGCAGTGGGGAAATACTACACTATGCATACATCCTACAGCTTGATGAAAACTGCATGCATATGTGCGTTAGGTGTGCTTTGTTCACGATATCAGCCCTCCCGTCCCTTTTGTTTGTTGAATGTTGTCATTCCATATCATGTACAGTGTAAATCGATTCATAAAAAGACATTGGTTTACCATTCATTACAGTAACATGGCTTTTACACACTATAGTTTTCCAAACTGAATTCTGCCATGAATACCTGAACCCGAAAAGTATGTACAGCAAATTAGGTCTTTGGGCCATTTGTGCATTATATTCTAAGAGCTCTGAATATAAAAATCAGGAGGCAGCCCGATAAACCCCACAAATTGTACAAAATATTACCCTCACACAGGAAGCGGAGTTATTGCATATTCTTTTAGACCGGGTGTGGATAGTACTGATATATTACGTTGCCAATCTCATTTGCTTGCTTCTTACATGATGGTTTTCCTTTGTCTTCTAGTGTTTGGCTCTCTGTTACTTTTACCATTTGGTGGCGATAACTTCCCTCAACTTCCCCACCTGATCTTCCCCTTCCTGGCATTTTTTTCTAAATTATTATCTTTTCTATTTTACCAGGCTCAGCAGCTGCAATTTGCTACCGAGTCGCTCAGAATCTGAAAAAAGCATTCTCAAAGTCAAAAGGCTTGCATCACATCAATGAAAAGTGAGACCTAATGGCTTTGCAAATTCAGGTTTTAAGAAGCATATCATAGGAGATCTAAATGAACAAACATATCTGATATCAAGAAGGCATGGTAAGCCAGGCTAAATTAGTCTACATAAAAAGGACCAGTACTAAAACGTCTAATATAAGCAGCTGAAAGAAAGTACTTTAATAATTGTATATGCATAGGTGTCTTTTTGTTCTCTTTTCTACTAAATGTTTCTTAACTTCATTACCTATGCCAAAAAAATGCTTTACTCGCTCTTAAATTGGAACGATTGTTGTGCTTTGGATTAGATACATTGCAAGTTATTCTGTAATGTATGGAATACAGGATGTATCAAAGTGATTGGAAATAGGACACAGTTAGAATGTAGAATAGAAACACTACCTAGATGCATAGTAAAAACCGGTCTCAGAATAAATTGGGCAAAACCTAGCTGAAATGGCCAGCACAGCCCATGATGCAGCTTGTTTCTACGTCGTCAGATTACTACTGTAAAGGGTAATATGGTGAATTTACTGTGTGGAGATAGTAAAGAACTCTGTACACAAAGGTCAGTACAGGTACTAAAGGATGAACAGTAACATTTCCATACCAGCATAGGGTGCTGGTATCAATAAGACCAGTTTCCTTGATGAAAAATGTTATGCTGCTACACTTCTTCTATCGCTTTCTAAATATTTGGTTGGTTCTGAACTAGAGAACTGAACTAATTTACTTCTCACCACCTCTAGCCTCATCTTGAAAGATAGCTCAGGAGTTGCAGTTGATAACCTTCAATTGCATTTGACACAGGGTGCACTGTGGATTTCCGATTTGGAGCTCTACTAACTGCACAGCCTTACGGAGTACTGAGATGGATGGCATCTGAACACACAAGATATTAGTTCTGGAACGGGATCTGTACCTTCAGTCATTGATGGAGGCGCTGTGGTGGGTCTTCCACCTTGACCAACCCCTACCCTTATTTGTCGAGGTAGCATGTCACTGCTGGTCTTGGTGACGGACGAGAATTGAAAAGTCTTTAGCATATGCACCCAGCATTCCCTTGTGATCCATGGGGCATGGCACATAATGGACAATATGTCCAAAAGGTTGTATTCAGTGTTGGCGATCTGTGTTATTCAGGGATCCAATACGCATTTGGTTAATTTAGACATATCTACAGAATTTCCACAGAAGATTATAAGATGCGGGGTGGGCTGATATTAGGCAATTGGACTTGTGATAAAGAAATGCATGGAGTGCTGCAGACACTGTTGATCCTGGGCACTGGTAGAAAGGTGATATCAACAGACCTACTGGTCTTTGTTTTGCTTAATCATACATGCAGTACATTACTACAGGGGCATGTGCTCTCTCCATCTCCTAAAAGGCCATTTGTCGCTGATGTGGGGTGAGTTACAAGAAACCAGACATGAGGAATATTCTTTACACCTACCTTTTCACCGGAGTGTGGTGCCACCACCAAGTTTGCAGAGTAACACCAATCACTTTTGTATGTTGAAATAAAGCGCGACTTGGATGTTGCTCAATTTTTAACGTGTGTTTGTAGTTACTTCATGAGAATAACCTCGCTACCAGATACTAAGCGAGAATCTTGCATGTTTTTTGTTTGTTTACATCAATTTATCTTATGGGTGTTCACTTGAAATCAAAAAGACAAAGATGGCGACATACAAATGACTAGGGGGTCATACAGTTCTTGATGAAAGCCTTGTGACCTTTTGGGCACCAGGGAAGGCTGAAACATGGTGACTGAATATGATGGTGGGATAATTTCCCTGGGAAAATCGGAAAGCAAAAAAAATAAGTGATTTTTTTTCTGAGCCAATTTTACTTGCTCATTAGTGACTGACTTGCCGACAACTGACAAAAACAATCATTCTGCTTCTAAAAATCGGGATTTATTTTTGAGTCCTCAAAGGGAGCACTCTTTAAGCAACTAGCAACAACCCCACTTAAGAGGTAAATTCAGGCTTTCTCATTACAAACGGGAACAGCACAACAGACGCTTAAATAGGGGATCGAATGACCATACAGTGAGTTTCCAAGCAAAAAGAGCAGTAAACTCAAACACAAGTAAGGCAGAGCGTCTAAACTTAAGAGTTATTGCCTTTTGAACAATGAAGGAATAAAGTTTACACTACCCTAGTATCACGCAACGCCTGCTTCATACTAATACAATTTTACATATAACAGAGCTTATTTAACTCTCCACAGATCAATTGAAACTTTCACTGCACAAACGCAGTTGGTTCGCCGATACCTTGCACCGGATGCAGATTTTTAAAAACATTTTGGACCTGTCCATCTCGTTAGATACTGGCTCGAGATTATGGAGCATCTGGTGTGGTTCATTTGCCTCACCATCTGCGATAGCTGTGACATTCTACTGGAGAAGTTTTGCAAAAGTGTGCAAAATGAGGCAGAACCCCACCAAAGCACCTTAGGTGCTACCTCTAAGCAAAATAATCGCCTCTGCTACTCACTGAGACCCCTGTCTGACCTCCGTAGAACATACAAGCATCCCTGATATACATAACCCTTTTCTGGCTTCAGTAGTCACATAATTAATGCTGTCACATAAGGCAAGAGTGGGCATATTGTGGTCATCGTAATTGCGAATAGCTTTGTTTTACTGCATACCTGGCACATGTAGACAGGAGAGGAGCCCTCACTTGTATACCCCCAAACAATCAGCTTCCCGAAAGCATTACATTTGTGGTTGTGTGATGGAACAACGCATGCCTGAACCATGTGGTCTCATCCACGACTGCGTCTTTACCACGGATGCCTTTACCTAGCAATTTTGTGGTAAAGGCGTGATTGGTAAAGGGACATGCGTGGTAAGGATCACACTCCTGCCCCTCTGCCGTGAGCCCTAAAATTCAGCACTCCTGCAGTGTATTCTACCCGCCCCAGTCCAATAAACTACCCCAAACCCCTATCCTGAGCCTTAAAACCTGACCCCCTAGCCCCTAAAAACTACTCCGCCCCCTGCAACCCCACCCTGAGCACTTAAAACTGCCCCCAGCCCTGAACACTGCCTCTTTCTTGCCTGCCCAGATTGCTAAAAACTGCCTCCTATGCCTGGAAACTGCCTATTTCCTGCCAGCGCCGTAAAACTCAGCCCTCTAAAAACTACCCCGACCCCAGCCACCCTCCCTAAGCCCTAAACCAGCCCCCACCCTCTAAAACCTACCGCCACATCCCCTCGGCCCCAGCCCAACTAACATGCCATGTCTCTGTCCATCCATCCTGCTGCATACCTTCCGGTTCCTCTCCCATTCGCTGAGACAGCTAGAAGGCCAATTGCCTTAACCACACATATGCGTGGTTAAGGCAAGTGTTGTCCTGCTTGCGGGAAAACGCAACACGTGCTTAAGCCTCCGTTGTTAAAGTTGTTTCCCTACATTTGTTCATAATCATTAGCTGTTTATATTACTGCACTGCATTATACCACCTGTACTATTTATATTTAGTATGATTTGCAGATTGTACAGCATCAATGTTGATGTCAAAATGCCAATATATATATATATATATATATATATATATATATATATATATATATATATATATATATATATATATATATATATATTACCTACTGGCGGTCGCCAGTAGGTATATATAGTTAGGATTTTTTCTCTATGGGTTTTTTGAAAATTCTATGTCTAATAACTTTGGCGTTTGTGGACGGAATTGGCTGAAATTTTCAGGAAAATGGCACATTTTGTTTCTGAGCAGCCCTTGAAAATTTGGGGGGGGTTCGTCCAGTGGGGGCCGAGAAAAAAGGGGGGTCCCAAAACGTGTTTTTAACATTGAGTTTTCCATAGGGCGGTTGGCCTCACTTTTAGCCCGAACGGCTGAATGGATTTGCACGAAACTTGGCAAAATTGTAGGGACTGGTAGCCCGATGTGCCTTTTGTAGGTCTCAATATATGTGCTCCAGTGGATTTTGAGAAATTAACGTTTAAAAAAAGATATATATCTGTAACAGCGGACCGGGCAGCGCACTGGTTCGCGGACTTTTCGCGCAACGGAGCTTTGTGAAGCGAAGCTGATTGGTTCTCCGGCGTCTGTCAACATTCCAAACAGTCCGTAGCGGCCGCCATCTTGTCTCTCGGTAGGATCGAGAGACAAGAGGAGGTCAAAACAAAGGGGGAAATAACTATAAGGGGGCATAGTAGATCCTCGCTGACCCCCTAGGTTTGATGTGGAGGTTTTAAAAGGGCCCCGCGGGGCAAAAAAAAAAAATAATAATAATAATTGAACGGCTGAATGGATTTGCACGAAACTTGGCAAAATATTAGGGACTGGTAGCCCGATGTGCCTTTGCTAGGTCTCAATATATGTGCTCCAGTGGATTTTGAGAAATTAACGTTCAAAAAAAGATATATATCTGTAACAGCGCTCCGCTTCGCGTAACGGAGGTTTGCGAAGCTGATTGGTCATTCTGTCACTGGGCTATAGTTGGGCTACATCTGGCTGATATTTGGGCTACATTTGTTTTTTTGTGTGTCTGGCGGCCATCTTTGGGCTACATTGGGCTACATTGGGCTTCATTGGGCTACATTCGACTAATTAGCAAATAGCTCATCGCAAACTAGGAATGGTAAAGAATCGCTATTTATTCCTTAAAGTTCGCTATTTAGGAAATGCAAATAACTTTGATGATACATATGGCGGTTCATCTCTAACAAGATAAGAAGCATAGGGATACATTTATGATGACTGGCGCATCACCAGGGATGTGTTAGTCATTTTGTGCCGCTGTTCCGTCACCTATGGTGTGCTGCATTTACAATGCGGCGCATCATGGGGCAAAAACAGCACAGATGCGTGATGTATCTGTGCCGTAAAGGTGGCGCATTGCTGGAGTTGTATCGCAAGTGTGATGAAGCTCCAGCAAGGGTCGGGGGTGCCCCTGTCGCAGGGTTTCTGTTCTCACACAGAACTGTGGACAGAGGATTGGAACCTCGGCGAATGCATTGCTGGAGTTGTATCGCAAGTGTGATGAAGCTCCAGCAAGGGTCGGGGGTGCCCCTGTCGCAGGGTTTCTGTTCTCACACAGAACTGTGGACAGAGGATTGGAACCTCGGCGAATTAGGGTGTCCCAAAACTCACGTTAGTAATCAAAAACTCCTTAGCAAGCTAGGTACAGTGTCACATTGGATATAACAAACTCTCAATGTTTAGACAATCCAGAATATGAACTTATAGTACCTCAGGATACGTGGAACTCATGAACAGTCGGTCGTTCTAGATTTCTTAGAAACCAGAACATGGAGTTAAGAAGAACAGATGTGTATTTGAAATGTTTATTTACTAATGCCGTCTTCTCAGGCGTAGTACCTTAGATAATAAAAGTACACATATTATCAGTAGCAAAATTACCAGCATAGTTACTAGTACATAAAAAGTGAATGGTGATAGTATGTTAACATGCTGTAAATGAATAAGAGTTAGCAACACTTATAAGCAGCCGCGGGCCGTGGAGGGAGTTACGGTGAGGCAGGGAGGCGGGGAGGGGGAGAAGCAGGGTGGAGAATACAAGTACACATATTATCAGTAGCAAAATTACCAGCATAGTTACTAGTACATAAAAAGCGAATGGTGACAGTATGTTAACATGCTGTAAATGAATAAGAGTTAGCAACACTTATAAGCAGCCGCGGGCCGTGGAGGGAGTTACGGTGGGGCAGGGAGGCGGGGAGGGGGAGGGGCAAGGTAGAGAGGGCTCCACCCTGCTTCTCCCCCTCCCCGCCTCCCTGCCCCATCGTAACTCCCTCCACGGCCCGCGGCTGCTTATATCTCACCCTCCCTAATACACATATTATATTATTTGCTAAGAAGGTCTCTTTGTGTTGGTTTAGGGCGTGCCCATACTTTAGTGTCTTAGATTTGAAGGAATCACATCAGCATACACCAGCTCTCTCTTCATGTGAACCGCATCAACTGTGTATGTGTGTTCGGCAAAGCAATATAAAACCCGCCTCATGCCCAGAATTGGCAGAAGTTGCACTTATGTTATGAGTATGAAGTCGTGGAGATCAGACCTCATAACAATTCTGTATCGTGTTGTTCTTGAAACTTTAGCACTCGCTGTACAGATATAGTTTAACAAGTAAAGCAGATAGTAGACCAATAACATATTATTCTCATGTAAACCACGATGAACTACTAGGTGGAAAGCTAAAGCAACAACTAAGTGTCGTGTGCAGAAGTTGCAAAAAAGGAAAAATGGCGTTTAAACCGGTAATGAGCCCATGCTAACTTAACACGGTGTAAAGATATCCAGGACCTAGATGACACCTCCTCATGATCCGGAAACGAACTGAATAAGATAATAGAAGTGCCATCTCATGAGAGCAGATTGCAAGTTTATATGTGGACGGTCCGCAAGGTAAAGCATTAAAAACTAGGAAAATTTAATGCTAAAGAAAAATAAAACAGCCAAGTACTTTATCGAGTCTTAAGCCAATAGGCAAGGTAAATAATAAAAACTTGACAAATAAGTCAATGAATTGTCAATGAAATGCTAGTACTCAGCATATCAAACATGAAAAAGGTCTATGACATAACTGTGTATGCAAAATAAGCTGCAACAGCCTCCAATAGGAAGTCACCGTCTTCATCCGAAAACAGTTCAGCCATCCAATTTAAAAGCGGAAAAGAACATACGTGCTCTCCCAGCACCGGATCCTCTATCACCATCAGAGGACAGCTCGGTGGGTTTTCAAGAAAGCTCTGTTCCAAGAAAGACTGTGCTGCCGCCAGTAAATTCCAGGGACCAAGTAGTCCATGCATCAATGCCACAGCCATAATCCTTTCGCCAGGACAAACCAACTCGTGAGTAATGATAGGAGTCATCAGCTGATTAAAGTCGACGTCAGGAGAAACCGGTCCGCAGAGACACAAATCAATGGCCCAATCGAAATCACAGGTCAGGCAGTGAAATACAGGCTGGACACAGGTGAAGTAGGAGAACCGAAAAGATAATCCATATGCCGTGCTTAATATCGCCAACGGCATTGTGCCATAATATTCTAGCATGCGATTGCGGAACAGTGTCAGCAGCTGCAGGGTCGGAGGTTGCATAGGAGGGACATCCATATTTAAAAATGTAAAAAAGCACAAGAGCGTCCGCTGGTAATGCAAGTAAAAATGCCAATCTACGAACCAGAGTGCAGAAAATACAATGAAAGGAAGCAGGGATGACTCCAAAGATTTTCTCAAATGAAGTCACGAGACCACTGGTAACAACTTTAAAAAAGTGTGCCAGGGACTTTGTGGAGGATGCGTTAAAGATAGTCGGAAACATGTTGCTGAAATTGAAAGGCAAATCTTAATTGAAAAGGGTGTGCACCTCTGTATGGGTGTTCGCTATGTGAAGTACGAAAGTTTCACGGGCCGAACTCAAGGCCACCTCTCTCTGAGACAAAAGAGCTCTTATTCTTGCCATGCCGTTGAAACGTGTCCCAAGGTTGGTATTTGTGGCCAGATTGAAAACTCCCTATGTTCATGTGTGGGAGGAAATAGAACATTTCTGCAGCAAATAACCCGTTCACTTACTGTTACGATAAAAGGAATACTTTTAATTAACTCAGAACAATCTTCATTATTGAGCATCAAATAACTACCATTTTCCAACAACTTGAACGTGGGGATGATAGCAGGAACTGGCGTGCCTTGCAACACGCAAGCCATATTTGGTCGGTGTTTGTTGCATGAACCGTGTAACTGTATGTGCCTACACATTAGTGAATGATCTGGCGTCTCAGTGCATTCCTCTCCATTCAGATAAACTTCTTGATCATCTTTGAAACATCTGTATGTGTATGGAAGCGACCAGACCTCATGAAGAAAAGCACTACCTAAAGGTTCATAACGACCTATTGGTATATATTTCATACAATTTGAAAACTTATATAAAGCAAAAGGCAGCGTTATTAAACCGTGGATAAGGCATGTTGCCAAAAAACCCGCAATCCTCTGCTGATGATGTCACTGAGCATGTCATGAATGATGTAATATGTGACATCATCAGCAGTGGATTACGGGTAATGGTATCTCTAGTTTACTCCCTTATAGCTGTGTTTCTTTTAACATAAGTGTCTGTTTCCTTCCCTTATACTTACTGTTTTTGGTTCGCTTCCGGTTCGCGTACCAGCGAGCGAACTAGGAAGCGAACTAAGAGAAATAGAGGTTGGCACAATTCCAAATATTGTACCAATTTTTTAATAACGGGGAGGTAGTTCTGAAAAGAACTTTTTTTTTTATTTTTCTGAACATTTTTTTACTGTTTTTGAATTTTTCGGAACAGTTTTATATTTTTTTGGGTTTTTCTTGGAGGGGGCAATGAAAACGATTCATTGTAAAGGGCTCAACAGGAGCAACAAAACAAAAAAAAGAAGTATTTATTATTTTGGGCGTTTTGGACAAACTTGCATATGATAGTCAATAGCTCTGTTGATCAGAGTGATGCTTCTTTCTCCGTAGGAAATGAATCCATCGCAAAATACGCAGGTGTGTTTTACTTCACCAAATCTCATTTGTATATTTGGCACCATCTCCCTGCCCTCTGGTCCCGTTACTTCCGGTACAACAGATCTTCTGGCCATAATAGGGAGATTATCTAGGTCGTTCCGAAACTGTGCAGCACTGTAGTTGTTAGGATGCCACCTAGTCATATGGCGATGCATTGTGTAGTTTCCGAAACTGTATTTTTTGTCGGTCCCTCTGGACAGTCTATCTTGACATATAAGGCAAGTTACGTATCTTGCATTTACTTTTTTCTGACCTTTGGGAATTTTAAAAAATTGCCAAATGAAGTTTTCTTTCCGGTGAGACGTCCTGGGCTGCTCAGGCAAAAACTGCCTCTCTTCGTGCTCGTCCTCCTGTTCCTCTTCTTCTTCTTCTTGTTGAATTAGAACTTGAGCAGGTGGTCCACTCTTCCTTGGATGTGGTGGAGGTGGTGGGGAAGCACCAGCTGAAGCTACTAAAGAAGCCATTGCTCAGTGATCACAAAGGGTCTTTCTCTCACAATGATGAAAGTCAGAGTGAGGAAAGAAGGAGGGATTTTCATCATTTGGGAAAAACAAGAGTTCTCAACCAATCAAAAGTGTTCATTTTAGATTATATGACCTAGTCTTACATCATTAGGAAACCAAAAGTGAAATGAACCAATGAAAAGTGTTATTACCAAGTCACATGACTTGCTGTGTTTACGTTAAGCGCTTTGCAGGGCCTCCCGGTTTGCTTCCAGAAACCTGCGCTTTGCGACTCGCTTCGCGTACCAGTTCGCTAACGTAGCACGTCATATGACGTATCACGCGACAACGTGAAACGTCATGCGGACGGGAGGCGTCACGATGTTGTTTTCTAACGCGGCACTTGCGGTAAAGAAACGTTTACCGGCTCGCGGTCTATTTCGCGGCATCAAGGTCAGCTAACGGGAAGCTTCCCGATTCGCGAAGCGGGAACGAAGAAAAAAAAATATTTAAAAAAAAAATTATTCATAAACATATAAAATATATTTTTGGATTTAAAGAAGAATACATTTTACAGCTACAGATATTAGCTGTTAAAAAACCAATGAAATTCACAGAAAAAACCATAGGTTATAGACCATATATAGTTAGGAATTAGCATTTACAAAACCTTGAAAATTCACTGAAAAAACCATAGGTTATAGACCATATATAGTTAGGAATTAGCATTTAGAAAACCTTATTTTACTCACACAAAACCATTGAAATTCCATATATAGTTAGTTGCACTAACTATATATCGCGCACCCGCAATCCACTGCTGATGATGTCACATATTACATCATTCATGACATGGTCAGTGACATCACTGATGACATCACTGATGACATCTCAAATGACATCACTGATGACATCACTGATGACGTCTCATTTGGCATCATTCTTGTGCTAATACGATAAACTTCTTCAGACTCTAATATAACCTTAGATACACTCAGTGTATACAGACACTCACACACTGCCACTCATCCATGGAGTTACTCACACACCCAGTCAGTCATGCAAAGAAACAATCTCACCTCCATTTCTTCAACTATACAGTTATACACACCTTACTTATTGAAACATATACTAACACATATTTACTCTCTTATACAATCCCTGATACAAGTTCACAATGATCGATACAACCACTCACTCAGTGGCTCTCATGCACAGTTATTTATATATGCCAACTCTCACATGTACTGTGTTTTACATATGTACTTACTATGGCATGTAGCATTGAGATATCCATTCACTCATCAATACACTCATGAACACAGTCAACTGCCCATGTAGCTGTTTCCACATGCACTCTTGAACTCATACACCTAGTGAATAAACTGCTCACACATCTATGCACAGAGTCACACACCTTCCAGCCACCCCCACACAAACTCAATCTCCCATAGAAATACTTGGGCAACCAATTAATAACACATATAGCCTCTCGTATAGCTAATGATCAACACATGCAGCAGTTTACATCACAACAGACATAATGATGCACAAATTAAGACAGTTTAGTCACTAACCCGTGCATTCAGTAAGACGCATTTAATCACTCACTCATACAGTCAATCACGCACCTACTAAAACCTTCATTCAGACACTTATACATCCACTCATTCTTCAATATGTAAAACATATTTAAACTTTACAGAAACACATAATCACTGGATGTTGTCATCAGTGATGTCATCAGTGATGTCACTGACCATGTCATGAATGATGTAATATGTGACATCATCAGCAGTGGATTGCGGGTGCGCGATATATAGTTAGTGCAACTAACTATATATGGAATTTCAATGGTTTTGTGTGAGTAAAATAAGGTTTTCTAAATGCTAATTCCTAACTATATATGGTCTATAACCTATGGTTTTTTCAGTGAATTTTCAAGGTTTTGTAAATGCTAATTCCTAACTATATATGGTCTATAACGTATGGTTTTTTCTGTGAATATATATATATATATATATATATATATATATATATATATATATATATATATATATATATATATATATATATATATATATATATATATATCAGAAACTGGATTCTGGTCAGAGTCCCCTCCATGCATAAAAGTGGCGAAATCACGGCATTAATTCAAGGGTCGAATGAAACAGACAACATCCACTTGATTTGGTATGCAGCCTACGGATACCAGAAAGCATTGCAAACTGTTATCTTTGTAACGCCCACCAGAGGGAAGAAATTAAAAAGGAACATGCAATCACCTGGTACCCAGAGGCGAAACCGTTTGTTGTCTGCAGATCCTCCTCCCCCGAAGAAGGCCAAGTGAATGGCCGAAATGCATTGGGAAAAATGAGTAATATTGTTCGCCTTGAATAAATAATGAAACCACCCGTGATGTTGTGCGACTCAATCTTTCTCAGCCGGGGAAGGTGTCAAGATGTTATTTACGGCGTTGTCCAGCCGCGGAGTTACGCACCTCTAGAAGAGCGCCATACCTGCCCGAAAAAGGACGTTTGTGAAAACCAGCGGAAAGCTTCAGGGCAGCGGCTGCCACCAGAAACTGGATTCTGGTCAGAGTCCCTTCCATGCATAAAAGTGGCGTGTAGGGAAATCACGGCATTAATTCAAGGGTCGAATGAAACAGACATCATCCACTTGATTTGGTATGCAGCCTACGGATACCAGAAAGCCTTGCGAACTGTTATCTTTGTAACGCCCACCAGAGGGAAGAAATTAAAAAGGAACATGCAATCACCTGGTACCCAGAGGCGAAACCGTTTGTTGTCTGCAGATCCTCCTCCCGCGAAGAAGGCCGAAATGCATTGGGAAAAATGAGTAATATTGTTCGCCTTGAATAAATAACGAAACCACCCGTGATG
Organism: Lissotriton helveticus; assembly: GCF_964261635.1. Classification (NCBI taxonomy): domain Eukaryota; kingdom Metazoa; phylum Chordata; class Amphibia; order Caudata; family Salamandridae; genus Lissotriton; species Lissotriton helveticus. Next base: position 1,499,721,932 of record NC_136067.1, read on the forward strand.
TTGTGCGACTCAATCTTTCCCAGCCGGGGGGGGAAGGAAGGAAGATTATATATATATATATCGTTGAGTCCGGAACAACAAGGCACAGTGTAGCCACACCACGCCACGTAGTAGAAGATATATATATATATATATAGATATATATATATGTGTGTGCATTCACTATAGAATGTAGGTCACTGCACTCAGGAAAAAAAAATGGATAAAAATTGTAAACCTTCAGGTGGTAATAGGAATGGGGCTAGATGGAATGCAGGCTATGATATAGAAATCATTTACAGGACTGTTGCTGGCAGTAGCCTAAATAAAGAATATAGGTGTAAGGAAAGGTGGTTCAGCATCCCAAAGACCATGTGCAATCACTCGATAGCTGTCATATTCCATAACCACGAGTTGTCCGCTTAATCAGTTTGATATTGGGGTGAACATAAATAAAAAATCACATTTAAAAGAAAAGGATTATGAAAATTAAAGACTCTAGATCTAGGCTGGGAAAGAGAAAATCACTCACATCCTCCATCGGGTCCCTTGAGGACCTTTTTCTAACATTTCCACATACAAAACTTGTGAACAAGTTACAATGCCTTGGATGAACATCAGATTTTTAAAGTAAATTATGAAGCGGCTCACGGACAAGTAGCTGAGAGTTATTAGGACATGGAGTGCCACTGTGACTATTTTTGACCACATAATTTTAATAAATTCACAAAGGACATTGCAGATCTGAAAAGTAATCCAATATGCAGCGGATATGAAGGTATGTAAAGTTGTATAAATGAAAAGCAAGGTATGATTTAGAGAAGCTTAACATGAGCAAGGAGCTTACAGCTACTTTTCAGTGGAGGCAAGAGCAAAGCCCCCAATAGGACAACAGAAACTCAAAGAAAATGCTCTGGGCAGAAGATTTCAAAACTCGCCAAACAGGATTAATATTTTCAGATTCTGAATTCACTGGAGCTTAAAGCAACGTAAACAATTTTTTGAGAAAAGTGTTAGTATGCATATGAAAAGTTTATCAGCTGAAAAGGAGATGCCATTGTACAATTGGTGCCAATTTATTACCAACTATTGCATATGGTTCACCCATCACCAGGGGAAAATACTCTAAATTATTGGATATATTCTTAATTAAGGCTTGCAAGTCCGTCTTTAGTATTCCTAAATCAATTGACAAAGCAGAAATCCGCTCGAAGACAGCGCTTGGTGGCACAATTGTAATTTTTTAAATCCATACATTTACTGTGCATATCTGAACCTGTCTCTTTAGCAGATGACTCGGTACGAAATAAATCATTTCGAATAAGCTGGGGGTCGGAGATCCTACATTTTAATGCGTTTCCAAAGCTTTGATCTGCAGCCGTGGTGTCTGGAATTGAATATGCTCAGTTTTAAACAGAAAGATAAAAATTAATTCATTTATTGTGGATAAAGAAGCTTTATCTGCAAAGAAGCACGCATGGCCTGTGATAAATTTGTATCAGAGCATGGTAATTCAGCTTTATCTAACTACTTACTGTTCATCACATATGAGGGATAAATATTTAAAAGCAAAACTTGGCAGGTATCCCAGTGAGGATGGCATGCCGAAATGGATCAAGCAAAGGTCAACTAGCGATTGTAGACTGTGTGGGCTTTCGCAAGAAACTCTATTGCACATTGTTTGTATCTGCCCAATCCTCCTTAATGCACACCATATTCTTTTTTAAAAAACTTTCTTAATGTACAGGTGAGATCCGCTTGTCAGGCCCTTATTTATGTCTATCTGGAGCTTCAATCTCACTAACTTGTCAGTTGATAACGTTTTTGACCAATGCAGAAAGAATGCTTACATAAGTAGTTTGCACATTTTTTTTTTTTTAACAGGGGGTGTTTATTGTTTTACTATGGGGTTTAAACTTCTTTTACTCTATGCACTAGGCACTTTCCTGACTACTGCCTGAATAAGCTCTATAAACAAATATTTACGGTTCTATATTGTACCAAGGCACATGGCACTTTTTTTTAGGACTAATAGTATTCCTTTGCCCAAAGTTGTATTTTTTACGACTACATGTTTTATTTTTATTGCATATGCCCTTTTGTTTGTACTGCAAAACGTCATCTTGTGATGTTTTATTGATACAAGATTAAGTAGACTATCTGTCCTTAAGTATGTGGCACACTGAATGACGTATTGTAAAATGTTACTTTGTGGAGTTTATATTGACCAAATAGGCACGCATCACCTTTAAAGTCTTGTATGGTTCTTGCCAGTAGCATTAATATTAATGTGTCTGAATATCTTTGTAAAAGGTATGAATAATTGTGTGTTCTGTTTCAAACACTCTGCATTTTTATGGATTGTGTTTGGTTCTTTTAGTGTTAGGGTAAATGAACATCTATGTTTAATTGAGTTATTTTGTGTATTCAAGTCTGTAAATAGTTTGTGTGCACTGTAAAACATCATTTTGTTATGATTTTTTTTATCACAATAAATATATTACCTTACCATTCATTGTACAATTAAAGGCATCCAAGTTATTAATTCCACCCCAGAAGTTCTTATCTCTAAAAGTCGCCCCAATGTAGAAGATGGGAGGCAAGCTGCCAAATGATTAACTATTTTACCCTGAAGTACTATAAGATGTTCGAGACTTGGTAATTAAATAAATAGGTCAAAAATAACTATTTCAAACGTTAACGCTTACAAAAAACCCTTTGCAGAAAATACAGCCCATTGTTTCTCTTGAAATTGTGCTCGTTCAAAATCGCAGCAGCATAACTGCTACTAGAGTTGGCATTAAGATTAGACGTGGTAAAATGAACAATACTCAGAAACAATAGTGGTAGACAAAAGGACCCAGACTCCCTTTCAACGTACTTTCCAATTCAATTGATTTTTCTCCAAAATGTATCACACAATCACTTCACAAGGAATCCAAAAATAAACGTGCATGCACAAGGAGGAAAGCAAAGACTGAGGAGTTGATTTTTGCCGCCTTAGAGAGTGGTCACCTGACCTGGGCATACTTAAGCAAGGGAGGGAGCTTTTTCTAGTCAGTTGGGGCATCACTGACCTGGGGAACTCACGCAGGAGTTTTAGGCAGGAGGGCCTAGTTAGGAACTTATGCTACTGGGAGTGACAGGATTTAGGTGCTGCCTCTTAAGCTGAGTGAGGTGTCCTAGACTAGCCCCCTGATCTGGCCCAGCGGTAGGGAACCCCAGGGTCCATATGCAGTGACTGAGGAAAACTCACCCAGCCTCCAACTCACCACCCCCCCTCTCTTCAAGAAACCATCACCTGGGGAGGAGCCAAGCTCGCGTCCGAGATGGCCGCGCTTTAGCTCGGCTCCGTCAACTTTCCTGTTCGAAACATAAATCCTGCCTTTATCCTGCCCCGGGAAGACAATTTCTGCTACGCTGTGGATCTACGGCGATTTATAGACACTTACCGTCTGTTCCGGTTGTCTCTGGGTGCCGTGGTTCCGGAACTGTGCCTTCGCTCGCTTCGGGACCTCCGGAGCGGACTGGCCTGAGTCTCCTTGGCGGCGCCCGGACGGGGCGCTACGCTATGGCCGGCCCTTGATGGCGCAGTGGGCTCGGCCGACGAGGCGGTTGTGCAGAGAGGCCGGTCGCCGCTTTCTGGTTTGATCAGGCGGTCCCGCGGCCTGGGGTGGAGGCGCTGCCTTCTGTTGACGGGACTGACCGTAAATGTGGCTTGTCCCCCCCTTTGTTCTCCGGTCCGGCCATTTTGAGTGCCTCCGCCCGGACTCTGAGAACGGGGCCGGTGGCATTGGGGGGCCGGCGATCCTCCTTCTTCTGGTGGCCCCCCTTCCTGCTCTGGACGTGCCTCTGCTGGTGGTTGACTGAATTCCGTTTGCCTTGCTGTGGCCCGGTCGGGGATCGCTGCGACCCCGCCGGGCTTCCAAGATGGCGGCCGACCCTGTATATCTCAGCCGGGCCGAGATGGGCGGCGGTGGTCCACGATGTGGCACAGAAACCGGATACTGTAAAGGTGTTCCTACACTTGCGGACATCCTCGCCGCCCTGCGCTCCTGGGGTACTCCTGTGGCCGCACCCGCTGTTAACCTGGAGGAGGCTCGTTTCGCTGGGCCGTTTGAGCCCCCCCTGGCGTGTGCGGCTACGTCGCTGCTAGGTGCGGCTGGTTCTATCCTGGAAATTATGGACCCGGTGGCTGCCGTTTCTGCTGATCTGCGGAGTTCCGCTGCCCTCCATCGTGATGTGTCCTCTCCTGTGCTGTGGGTCGGTGGGCCGGGTCCTGTCCGGGCCGGTCTTGGTGGTTCTTCCTGTTCTTCATCTCCTCGAATGGCCGATCGTAGATCCTGTGCTGACTCCGCTGGGTCGGCTTTCCTCAGATCATCTTCGGAACTGTGCCTGCATTGTGTACAATGGTTTCTGACTGCTCCGGATCATTCGAGTTGTGCACGAAACATCTTATGCGGATTGAAGTTTGACCTCCCTGTTCTCTGCCTCCTGTTCCTTGTTGTCTGGTTCTTCGTGAGGCGGACTGCTACAGATTTGGAAAGAAAAGGACAGGGATGAGACGATCTTGCCTTTGTGGACTGTTGTCTTGCAATGGTTGGATGATCGATTAGTACGGTATGACCATGTCGGATTTTTGTCGGATTCCTGGTCTGTATCCTTCGATTCTTTGTCTTCCCGTGGACACTGATGTTTCGGACGGGAGGGTGGGAGCCGATGATTCTGTTATATGGCCCTCTCCCGTGTTCTTTCTTCCCTTATTCCTTCTTTTCCCCCCTTTTTTTGTCTTTATGGTTCTATCTTGCTTTAGCTCTTCTATATTTCGGGTTCTGATTAGGGCGACAGGCACGCTGCTGGGGGGTGGGCCATAGCCTTCTGCAGGGGTGCAGGGTGGGCTTGCGGGGTGGGGGGTGGGGGTCTGTCATTTCTTTGGGGGGTTTTTCTCCCCTCATTTTTCTTACTTTTTTGGTTCTATGGCTCTTGTGTGTCCTCTTTTTCGGGACGCGGTCTCAGCTTGTGTCCCCCTGGGTGGGTTATTATTGATGCGCTGGCCGTTTGGTCTTACTGTGACTTTGGCTCACTATTTAATTTTGCTCTGGTTACTACCGGTTCTGTATACCGATTTGTGGTTTCCGGCCTCGTTTGCCATGGGGCGCGTGCTTGAGGTGGCGTTCTTCCTTTCGCCTTTTGTCCCCTTCTCCCTCTTTTTCCTCCCTTCCTCCCCCCTCTCGTGGGGGGGTTTTCTCCTTATTCCCTGGGTTGTGTGACGGAGGGCTTTATTTGATAAGCTTCTTTCGACTCTGTTTGATATGATACGTTCTTATTGTGGTGGGTGGGCGTTGAACGGCGGTTGCCACTGTTTTTCTGGTGCGACTCATATTCTGCCTTTACCGATAGGTGTTTGTCATTATTGAGTTATCCTGTATCTTCTACCGCGGCTGTTCGCGGCCCACCACGGCCCTCCGAGACTTCCTACCTGCTATTATCCTGTTGTACCCGTTTCTATATATTAGAAAATCAACCTTCTCGTATCCTGTCCCTGCTGGTTGCTATATGGCTTTTAGCCCTTATTTCCTGTATGATTTGTTGTGATATTCTGTATTGTTGACTATGTTCCTTATTTGTGGTGGCCGGCCCGCTGGGTTGTAGGCCCGTATTTGTGAGCCTTCTCTGTACAATAAAGGTTTTTAAAAAAAAAAGAAAAAAAAAAAAAAAAAAAAAGAAACCATCACCTAAGGGCGCGGAACCATCCAAGCGCCAAGAAGACTACTTGCTTTACCCAGAGACAGCTGGGGGATCGACCAGGTACTGGACTGTGCTGCCCTGCGGACCCCCCTGCCTGCAGTGGGCCCATTTTGCCCCACCAGTCTCCCCCCCTGACTGAACTGCTCTGCTGTCCATTCTGCCTGCAGTCCATGCTGAACTGTGTGTATAGAGTTACATCCTGCTCCCTCTGTGCCCAATCGCTGCTCTGACTGAGCTAGTTGCATTCCTGACTGGAATTCTTCACCAGCGCTGTATCCTGACCCCCTCTCTGTCAAGCGCTGGTTCATAAACTGCCTAAAATACCAAGCGCTCCACAGAGCTATCTGAACTGGCCCCCATGAGTAGCGCTGCAGCGCCTGAAAGCCACCTTCACGAGGCACCATTGGTCCCCCACTCACCGCCGCTGCCCGGAGCTAGTCGTGCCTTCTGAGGCGCCTGAGGAGACCTCGTCCCCATCGCGGCATCGGCGCCGCCAACGCGACACCTCCGAGGCGCTCCCGGCCGGTCCTGTGGCCGCCTGCCTCCGTGCTGTGTCCAGCGCCGTAATTTCCCCCCCTCGGCGGCCCCCATATGCTAGGAGGGGGCCGCCGCATCCAGTGAACCAGGCCCCGGTAGGCCTGAAGCCGGCGCACGGCCCACGTGACAGGGGAGCTCCTCCGCCCCGCCCCTGAGCGCCGCGCTGCCATTGGCTCTGGCGGGTGCGCCCTCGAGGCGAGCGACGCGGTTGGCGGTAACAGCCCCGGCCCCTGCTCTGATTGGTCCCCCGGGCCGAAGCTGTACCTGAAGGCCTGGAGAAGGCCCGGACTCGTCGCGGAGGGGGCCGTGGAGCCAGGAAGCCCCCCTCCGATCTGCCCCTAATGCTGGACTCGCCTCGTCCCCGGCGCTGGTGCCCTGATGCTGTACCTACAACACGCCGGGTCGAGTGAGGCCCCGGGAGGGTTGGAACCCCTCTCCTTCGTCAGTACCTGCGCAAGGGCCCCGGAGGGCCGAAAACCTAAGGTAACCCCCAGGGGAGGAGGGCGGAAGGCTGGCTTTAGGCCCCGAGCTCGCCCCTCCCCCGGGGAACGCTGTGACTGGGCCCTGTTGGCCCCATTGAGCCTCAAGTAGTTGTGAGGCCTGATTTATGCATCCGGAGTGCTGGGGCCAAGTAACTGTGCATGCCTGGAGAGCAGGCTCTACTGAATTAACTGTTTCTGGCCCACTTGGTAATAAGATCATTCACTTCATTGACTGTTGGTGCATGGTGGCAGTCTTATGCTGCCTTTACTGCTCATGCCTGCTTACATGTTTCCAAGCCTGCTGATAAAGTGGTGATATTTTTCCTGTACTGAATTTCTTGCAGGGGCGGGCTTCTACAGTTCCTGATGGGGGTTAAACTCTGATCCCTAGTGATTCATTCCAGTACTATGTTGATAATCTGACCTTGGTTACTGAACTGTTGATATTTACAAGAGGAAATGTTTATATCTGCTTCTTGAATGCTAGTCCATAGTTTATGAAAGTACCCTCTTAGCCTGCTGAAGAGTATAATGCGACAGGCTGTGTTATTTGATGTTTTCTGCGTTACTGAAAATACTTAATGAAATGCTTTGATGAAGTACTTTAATGAGATGCTAATGAAATGCTAACGCCTGAATTGCTTTGAACTAAAGCCTATATAAAAGATCTTGATTTTCAATCAAAAGAACTGGTGTGGTCTCCATTATTGCGCCCACTTCTTGTCTCAGTGGATGAGTTTGTTGAGTAGCTGCTTTACACGTAAGCCCCTGGCTGCCTTCCTGCTCGAGCCAAGCTACCCCCCGGAGAACTGGTGGTCCCAGTTCTTACAGGCAATATGTATCTGTTTACATCTCTGGTAAGAATGTATCTGATGCCGCTGGCTAAGGGTGGCCAAACCCTGAACATTCCACGTAAAGACATTACATGCAGGTAGAGTGTCCATAGGAGATGGAGCCCTAGCAAAGTGTAACAGCGACCTTCTGTTAATGAAGACATAAGGTTCATTTGCATACCTTTGGAATTCTGTGATACCTGGCATACATATGTAATATGAATGCAGAGTGTGCCCAAAATGGAATTTGTTATGTTTTCATTCAGTACACATCACAGATGGATGTCTGGAATATCGAACTCCTCTTTATAAAGTTTTTACATTGCTGTGAATGTCAAGTCACAGTATGCTTTAGAAAATAAAAGTAACCTTTGTGTACAGTCTCATGGCAGGATCAAAAAAATAAGCTCTTTTATCAAAAGTACTTACAATGAGAAGCTTTTACCTTAAAGTGTTAGCCAACGCTGGAATCCCTGTGTTAAACATCTGCAGCTGAAATACTCTGGTATCAATGTTTTTAAAAAGGTGAATTGAGTTTTTTACATTTAAAAAACAATCTAGAAGCAGATTTCTCAGGTAATTTCAAAGGTTTGTAATTTTATTTTTAGTGCTACAATGAGCACCCTGCTGTACGATTGCCAGTATCTTCCTTAAATCAAATGAGAACATTTAACAGCTGCATAGGAGAGGAGGTTGCTTGAGGTTTTTCAGAAGTAATGTCACTTTACTGAAGCCTACAAGCTCCACCGGACCTCCGCCCACTCCAAGATGGCCATTGCTATCACAGCTGAAGCCTACTAGCTCCACTGGACCGCCGCCCACTCCAAGATGGCCACTGCTATCACAGTGATAGGACTGTTGAAGTCTGGTCTCCGAGTGGCAGTCATCTTGGATTGCACCGAAACACTGTTGGAAAATTCACTGAGAATCTTGTAATGTGGTGGTTTCCCCCAATAAGGACGCTGCAGCGTTTGTAGTTTAACCGGTCTTTATTAATTGCATGTGCCCTAAAGAGCGCCGAGCCGCAGCTGCACTCTGTCGGCTTTCGCGCTTCACAATCGTGTTGCTCGCGCAGCCCTGAACATGGCGGCCGCACGTCACGTCTGTATGTGACGTGCATCAACTAGACAGCGCCGCTACATATCTCCCCTTTTTTCCCAAACAAACAATTAACTCACTGTCCGTCGCTCATCTCAAAGTCTCGAAACCTTGCAGGCTTAATCACCGCCCTACCACTCCGTGTAAGTCTCGGGGGGCCAGGCGGGATCACTCTTTCCTGCGTCTCTTCACTCCTTCCTCCACCTTCCAGCGCGGTCGCGCCTCCGTCTCGCCTGCTCATTCCTGCTTCGCTAACTGATCCCTGCTCACCATAGTCCGTTCTCTCTCCTCGCTGTTCTCCTCTGCTCACCTCCAACTCCCCATCTGATCGTTCTTGTTCCTGAGACCCTTCTTCTACCTCTTCTGGGTCTTCTCCACCTCGGTCCCATCCTTGCACTCCGTTGCATCTAGCCATGCGATCCTGTGACCACACGTTGCCATTACTCAGTAGAGCCGCTCTACCCATCACTTCCTTGACTTGCAGGGGCTTGCTGTATTTACTCTCTCCCTTCCGTCTTAGCGTGGCCAATTTTACTCGTACCCATTCCCCTTTCTCCAGCACTGTCTCCTTCACATTTCTCCGGGCGTTGTAGTGTCTAGAGTAAATGGCTTGTGCTTTTTCCAGGTTGGCTCGCACTACCGCGGGGGACCATTCACTTGTTATGATTTTGTCCTTCCACACGCGGTTGTCCCGGGTGAATGGTTCGCGGCCTCTCAGTATTTGAAAAGGGCTGTACCCTGTACCTGTGGGGGTGATCCTGTACGCCCACACCATTCGTTCAATTTCGCTTTCCCAATCCTTGTTGTTGGAGATGGCTGCCTGCACAGAGCCCATCACCACTCTGTTAAATCGCTCCACAAGACCGTTCCCAGCCAGATGGTATATGGACGTGTGCTTTTCTAAAATTCCATTTCTTTGCATAAAGTTGCTCCATTTCTCTGATCTGAATTGGGGGCCGTTGTCGCTTAGGATGGACTTCGGGATGCCTTCCCTCACGAAAGTGTCCGCCAGGAACTTTATGATGGTCTCAGTATCCATCGCCTCGTCTATTCTCAGCTCCGGCCATTTCGAGTACCTATCCACCAGGACACACACGTACTTCTGGACTCCATGCGCATCCTGGATTGGGCCCAGTATATCCACTGACAACTCCTCCCACGGATTCCTTGGGGGGTCAAATTTGCCAAGGGCTGGGCGGAGTGGTTTGAGCGTTTTGTCTGCCCCTTGGCACTGTGGGCAGTCTCTGACGTGCCTCTCAGCCCTAGCGTCCATCCCTGGCCACCAGTAGTTTTGCTTGGCCCTTAGTTTCAGTTTTCCTATTCCCAAGTGTCCCTCGTGGAGCATGTTCAATAGTTTGGGGATGATTCCTGCTGGGGAGATGACTTTCTCCCCTCTGTATACAAACACTCCTTGGTCGTCCATAGACAACTCTTCTCTGACTTCGAAGTATGGGTTGAGGCCTCCACGGGTTAGTCTCTTATCAGGCCACCCCCCTGTGATGTATGATTTTACTTCCTCCAGGACCTGATCTGTTCCATAAGCCTGGCTCCATTCCTGGTGTCCAATGGTTTTCTCTTGATCTTCCATGAGTGCCACCATTTCTTCTGCTCCTGCTTGGTCTTCTCCACTCTGATCCATGGCCGCCGCTCTACTCAGGTAGTCTGCCACCCTGTTCCTACTGCCGGGGATGTGTTCTACGTCGTACCTAAATTCTAGCAGTTTGAGGGTCATCTTTGAGATCCGCGGCGTGGCACTTGCATGTCCGCTGGACGTTAGCACCTTCAGTAAGGGTTTGTGATCTGTTCTTAACAAGAACCGTGTGCCCCACAAGAACTGTCTGAACCTGGTCATGGCCCACACGACCGCCAGCATCTCCTTCTCAATTACACTGTACTTCTTCTCGGTCTCACTGAGCGTGCGGGATGCAAAACTGATCGTTTCCATCCTCCCTTGACCTCGATCTTGCATGAGGACGGCACCCAGCCCCTTGTCGCTGGCGTCCGTGGTTAGTACCGTGGTTCCTTGGGGGTCGTATCCTTGGAGTGGAACTGCTCCAGCCACCTCTCTCTTGATGATTTCGAATTCACCTTGCGCTCCCTCCGACCAGCAAAATTCTGTGTTGTCTCGTGTCAGCTGTCTCATGTGATGGGTTTTAGATGCAAAGTGCTGCACGAACTTACTATAATATTCCGCCATTCCGAGGAACGATCGGACTTCTTCTTTGGTGGAAGGCGGTGGTGCCTCGCAGATGGCTCTCACATTGTCTGCTTTCGGGGTAACCCCTCGCACCCCTATCTCGTGTCCCAGGTAAGTCACGGACTCCATTCCTATCCGGCACTTGGTCCATTCGGCTGTGAGGCCCTTATTCTCGAGGATCTTTAGCACCCTTCCTAGTTTGCTGTAATGATCCAGTCTGTCTCGTCCCATTACCAGGATGTCGTCCTGGAAGAATTGGACTCCATCTGTGTCTTTAAACAGCTGGTGCATCAACTTTTGGAACACCGCAGACCCCGAGGCTAGCCCGAACGGCATGCGGCGGAACTGGTAGCACCCGAATGGAGTGATGAAGGAAGTGAGTTTTCGGCTTTCCGGGTGCAGGGCGATCTAGTGGTAGGCGGAGGTCAAGTCTATTGGTGGAATACCATTTGACCCCCCTGGTCCTTGCCAGCATTTCCTCGATCCGGGGCAAGGGGAACTTTTCCACCACTATGCTCTTGTTCAACTCGCGTAGGTCGACACACAGCCTGATCTTCCCGCTTGGTTTCTTCACAACTACCAGGGGCGCGAGCCACTCCGCACACGTGATGGGTTCGATGATCCCTTTCTTTTCCAGATCCTGTAGTTCCTCTTGCACTGCGTCCCTCACCGCCAAGGGTACATTTCTCACTTTGTGGGCGACCGGTACTGCATTGTCCTTCAAGACTATCTTGTGCGCGAATTTCTCCATTCTTCCGACTGTGCCTCCGAATACCTTGGGGTACTCTTCTTTCCATTTGTCTAGGTCAGGTCATGTCCCCAGTTCCGTGAGTAGTATCTGTTCCTTTCCTCCTGGGTCCAGCTTGATGCCCAGGTCGCCTTGGTCGAGCCATCCCAGGACCGAGGGTCCTCTCTCAGAGATGTACAGTTTGCAGAACGCTGACCGGCCTCTGAACTCAAAATTTAATGGTCTGAATCCTGCCATGGGGATGCGGTCCCCATTGTACGTCACTGGCCGGATGTCCAACCTCTCCAATTCTGGGCCAAGGTGTGGTGCAAAGCTCTCCTCCCACACCGCTCTTTGGATGATGGTGTAGGGCGATCCGGTGTCAGCCACAACCTTTATCAGTATTCCGCCAATCAGCATCTCCAGGACAGGTTTCATCGTCCTCTTGCCGTCGACGTTCAACACCTGGCCATCTACGCTCCGTACTTGATCTTCTATGTAAATGACCGTGACCACGTCTTCCTCTGCGCCCTCATCTTGTTCTTCGCTGTCCTGTCCGACATACTTCACCATGCTCTTCGAGGACTTCCTCCGACACACCTTCTCATAGTGGCCCACTATGCCGCAGTACAAACATTTGGCGCGGAAAGCAGGGCACTTCCTGTCGTGCGCCTCATGCGCCCAGCTCCCGCACCGATAGCATGGTTTCTTGCTACTTCCCGTTTGTTTCCCTGGAGGACCTGGGTTGCCTTGCCATTTGTTAGGCCCCTTTGCCGCCGAACCCTTGTTCTTGTAGTCCCTGCGGGGCTCCTCCTCGTCTATTCTGTTCACCATGGCGGTTGTCTCTTTCCTCGTTGCTTCCACGCACCTGCGCGCCAATTCTGCCCTTTTGACGATTACCATCACCTCCTTTATGGTGTCACCGCTGGCCCACAACTTGTCCTGCACCGCCGTGCTCGTGGTGTGCATCACCACCTGGTCTTTGATGAACTCCTCTTCCCAGTTATCATACTTGCAGGTGGACGCTAGTCTCTTCAAGGCCGCAACGTATTCCTCTACTGTCTCTCCCGGGCGTTGTTTCCTTTGCTGGAAATTGAACCTGTCCACTGAGACACATACCGCCGGCCTGTAGTGTTCGTTCAGGTCTTCGATGGCATGGGCATACACATCCACGTCGGTGCTTCCTCTTACTTTTGGCACTAGGCTTTTGTAAATTCTCAGGCCTTCTGGGCCTAGGTTGAGCAATAATATGCGTTTCTTCCTCTTGGGATTGAATTGTTCTTCATTCTCATCCTCCAAGACTCCGATGAAATTATCAATATATTCCCTCCAGTCTTCCCACTTCATAAGCGGTTCTCCTGGTCTGGGCAGGAACTGCACTGGCGCCATCGCGTACCCCGCCTGCGCACTCATTTTCTCGCTCTTGATCGCGGGATGCGCGCTCGCTTGGCCTCTGGGACTTCCTGGCGTGTTGTCCTGCTCTTCCTTGCCTGTTTGCGCTTGGGGACTACCTTCGTCCGCCCCCCCCAATCTTGCCTGGGGGATCCAGCGCGGTCCTCCCTGTCCGGTGGGTCGTCGCGTGCTCAGACGCGCTTTGCTTGGCGTCTCTGGGCTTTGGCTACCCCTTCGGGCTGATAATCACCTCCCTTGGGCTGTGGTGAGCTCTGCCACGCTCTTTAGGGTGTAGTACCTGTGTGGGGGGATGCTGGTCCCTTGTCGACCTCTTGCTCCTTCTGGCGCCAGGTTTCTCGTGGTCCTGTTCCTCGCTGCGTGCCCTCTAGCCACTGGTGGCTGCTGTTTTCCTCGGTGGTCTGGTTCTCTGCAGGGGGCAGGGGGTCTAGTATCCCACCCTCGTCGCCATTGTAATGTGGTGGTTTCCCCCAATGAGGACGCTGCAGCGTTTGTAGTTTAACCGGTCTTTATTAATTGCATGTGCCCTAAAGAGCGCCGAGCCGCAGCTGCACTCTGTCGGCTTTCGCGCTTCACAATCGCGTTGCGCGCGCAGCCCTGAACATGGCGGCCGCACGTCACGTCTGTACGTGACGTGCATCAACTAGACAGCGCCACTACAAATCTCTCCACAAACGTTAACCAGCTGCTATTAGAAACAGAATAATTGGCAGCATGAGTGCAGCATTTGTGTCCCTTTTTCAGTGGACTATTTATTATTAATCTGGACATTGAAGATATGTAGAATTGCACAGGGTTTGGCTACATAGAGCACAAGCGCGCGGCAGATCCCTACTGGCGTATTTCAAACACGATCAAGGTAAGTTTCAGCATGTGAAAATGAAAATAAAATATTTGTTCAGGGTGAATATCGCTACTTTTTATAGTGTCCGAGGTGAGAGTTCCATATGTTCCTTCCGGACCGTGGTATCCGGCAGCTCTATCAGGAGAGACATGCACTGAGAGAGAGGGCACCTCTTTGGTTTGTCGGCGTTTGACATTTTCACATGCTACAGGCCGTAAAAGAGCAAATATCAATCAGACTGCCTGCAGCTGAAGACAACCAGTGGCTATCTTTTTGGACTGGCTTAGTGTACAGACACTGGCAATGCTTGAAGAGGGCTGATCCAAACTGTGAATGACAGTCCAAGCATGCGTCTTTATTATATATTGTTATATTTATAACAGAAGTCTGAGAAGACAGCTAAAGAGATCTCTAGTCCAGACCTAAAAAGGAAATGTCCAATAGAGTGTGGGTTGAACTAGAGGACAAATATAGATTTCTTTTACTTTACTACTGAGAACGCGAGATAAATATATGACACGGTTATGAATAAGATTAAAAACGTTCGCTTATAAAAAGGGAAGGCATTTATGGTAAAAATGCGTAAAAGGAAGAAAAATTGCATCACTAGAACATTTGTTGCACCGGCCTTGTTTGAGCAAGTCTTCTGTGGCTCTGTCCCTCCCTGACAATTCTATGGCAATAATCCTTCTAACCCTGAGCCACCCCACGTCCCACTCCTCTCTTCCACACTAAGCTAGACTTCAGAAGAACAACCCTAAAACATGTCAACTCTGGTTTAATACGTATGGAGCACTAGTCAGTTTTGAGACTGAACACAACTTAAAACTACAAAAAGGATTAGGGATGTTTCTAGCAGATCCATATTAAGACAAAATTGGAGTAGCTGTTGATTTTGCTGCTGAAACCTGTAAAATTAAGGCTGGGTTTATCAATGAGTACATCTAAAATATATATATATATATATATATTATATATATGATTCACAAAACCGAGCCCAGATGTTAAAAGATAAAATAACAAAGTCCCACCTGCGGTAGTAACTTGATCACGTGGCTAGACAGATCTCCATTATTCACTGTTGCTTAAGTTCCAAAAGGGCAATGTTCACAGAGCTATTAGCAAGAGTTCAGAAATCAAAAACAAAGTTTTGTGTGCAATCTTTTGCTAAATTAATGATTACTCCAGGGTTCAAAGCAGATAGCATTCGAACAAATATTCTTCTGCACTTACATTACAAATGTTACCTTGCAAAGAAATCACACTACGATGCCAGGAGTACATTATTTCTGTCCTTGTGGTTCCTGTCAACAGCAATAAGTTGAACTCGGGCACATTTTACAAACTTCTTTTTGCTATGATATGGTGATTAACACTTAAAATAGGACAACACATTATGCGCTATTAATATTAAATGTTAGAGTGTTCATCCAACCACTTGATCTCTTGATGCTATGGGAATATGGAGTTGGCAGTTTTTTTTTTGCAGGTTATTGATTTTCACCATGATCGGGACTCCATAGAGCGAGACAATTTTGTTCGATTCGTGAATATGTTTGTATCACCCATGCAAGTGTTGTGGGTTGTGCCAGAGTGGGTGGTCTGGGGTAGAGGAACTGGATTTTTCTGGTATATAACTTGAGAACGGATTTCAACAGAGAAGGTAAAGAGCCATAGTTGAAAATGGAAGAAGCAAAGTGGGTGAGTTAAGTAGCTCAGAAGAACAAGTATAGGGATGAACTGGAAATTTCTTTCAAAGAAATACAAAGGAACAAGTGTACTCTATCTAACCTTAGGGGAGATGGCAACTAATACATTGCTCCAAAACATTATACTTTCCTCTCTATTGGCTTGAGTGTGGCAGGAGTAGAGGCATGTAGGATGATAGATAGGTGTGGCAGTTCCCACACCAGTTTGTCATAATCTGACTGCAAGTCTCATGGTTTATGCAGGACTGCGTCTTAGATTATTATTTTTGTTTCTTTTAGACATGGAAGCAGTAAGTGGCGCATCTATGGAAGAATTAAAGCATCAGCAAGTCAGACGTACATAAGGGGCAGAGGGCAGTATGACATAAAAAGATGCATGTGGTGCTAGTGATCTGATACTCTATATCGTGAACAGTAATCTTTGCCCGATTTTGGATACCTATTTAAATGAATAAATAAATATTAATAACTGAAAATTGCGGGGGCGTGGTTAAGCGCCGGTCAAGATGGCCGCTTAAACCCGGAGCTCCGGGCGCCCAAGCCACCAACAACAGCCAATCCGGCAAGTCCTGCCAACTGCCGACAGTGTGGGAACCCCAGGGGCTGCTACGTCCTCCGGTCCAACTCCGGCCCGGATACGACTCTCCGCTGCAGAGCGACAACCTGGAGGGCTCCCGCCCATGACGAGGCCTGGAGCGGGAGAGTGCGGTGAGCGGCCTCCTTCGCTAGGCAAGGCCTCGGCTTTGGGGCCTAGCCGCCGGATCCCGCGGGACCCCCAGAACTCCGCCGTCGGCACACTAGGGGCAGCGACCACCTGGGGAGCTGTACAGCCCCGATGCAACACCAGCGATTTGCCGCCTAGCGTGAGGCGCTGCCTCCCGTGCATCCTGCGTGTGGGCCGAAGCCCTGAAAAGCGACGCCACGCTGCGGAAGCGAGCAGGGCCTCGCGTCGCTGCGGAAGCTCTCCCCCGGCCCTGGACAGCAGCGAGACCCAGCCCCGGTGGAGAGTCTGCCGGCTGTGTCTAAAGGTGGGCCGCGCAGCTACACTAGGCACTAGTGCATAAAGGACCCGCATGAGCTCCTTGGGGCCCTCTTAGACTACACCTGGGCCTGAAACACTATACTAACCTGTCCATCGGCCATAGAGGGGCTCCGACTGAGCTGTGGGTATCGCTGATTGAATCCAGGTCTTGGCGCCATCTTGTAGCAGCCACGTGGGGGGCCCACAACTGCCCACGATGACGGGGGATACATTACAGGGAGCTGAGAGGGGACACTGCATCTCCGGATAGTCCCAACATCCCTCCAGAGAGAGGTCCCACTTATTTCCCCCCCCTCTTCCTGTCTGCGAGACATTGATGTTACCCGCCTCTGCGGACCAGACGGGGAGGAGAAAGAGCGCAGCCATGAGGCCCAAGCTTGGCACCTCCACGCAAACCAACAAGCTGGACAAATATACGGTGCAGAAGGGCGCATCACAGAAGGAGACACCGGCGGACGCACAACAGAGCCAACAGGAGCCGCCCTTAGCTAACATCATGGAGGCCATCCACTCACTGGGGGCGACCCTTGAAACTAAAATAGACATGGTGTCCATTGAGGTCAACCTACTCCATACAGATCTTAACAAAACTTCTGAAAAGGCCAATGCCAACAAGGCAGACATCGCGGAGTTGCAGACATCAATGAAATGGCTGGAACAGCGGGTTAACGACCTGGTCCACCAACACCGACAGATGACACTCTGTCTCGAGGACCAGGAAGGGCGGGCCCGACGAAGCAATATCCGCCTCGTAGGTGTGCCGGAGGGCCTCGAGGGGCCCAGTATGGAACTCTTCCTCGAGGATTTGATCCTCAACCACCTAAGCCCAAACGTCTGTCGAAAATATTCACGATTGAACGCGCACACCGGGCGCCCATCCCGAAGCCGAAACCAGGCGCGCCACCCAGGACGATCATCGCAAAAGTCCTTAACTACAGCGATAGAGATGCCATCCTACAAGCGGCAAGACAGGCAGGGGACCTACGCTACGAAAATGCCACGATCCGGTTCTTTCCTGACTTTACTCTGCAGGTCCAGCGGGAGAGGAGATCCTTCGTAGGCGTGAAAGCGGCACTCTGAGACAAGGGTATCAAATACATGATGTTCTTCCCTGCCAAACTCAAGGTCCTTGCCGGAGGCAAATCTTTCTTCTTCACTTCGCCATCGGAGGTGCAGGACTGGCTAGACAAGGACTTGCCTGCCTCAGGGAAGGGAGCGGAGGGTTATAACTGGAGGGACACACAGGTAGCATCCCCTGAATCTGTGACTGGGAGACCAGAGCTGGATCGGCTGAGCCAGCGCTCCTGGAGGTCCAGATCCGCCAGCCCTCGATGGAGCACCCCAGAAGCTGTGGAGGGTTGCGGAGACTGAGGGGCCCTCAGGACTACTATGCGGTAAACAGGAATGTAACAAATAACACCATGTTCATATATGCTGATGTACCGGGGGGAATGTGGCGGCTGCATAGTGGTGTGATGGACAGGTAACGAACATTCTTCATGCAGGACTTGTACATTGCACGGTTCAACTGTTATGTTGGGGGGAGGGAACCTGGGAGGCGGACACGGCCGGGGCTACTGCACGCCCCTGACAAAAAGTTCCACTAGGAAGGGAAGACAGGTTATTTAGAGTTGTAAGTTCTTCCTCTTCCGGGGTGAGTTCAGGGCGAAAGGCACTCTGCTAATTGGGGGATGTGGGTCGTTTCAAACCTACGGAGCAGGGGAGCAGGGAGGGGGGTGGGGACATGGGGAGCTGGGGGAAGGGGCGTTGGAGGCGGGGATGGAAAGGGAGGGGGGGAAGTTGGGGTCAGTTATGGAATAGTGGTACGGTCACACCAGGGATGCATCAGTGCTGCTGAAAGTAGTGCTAAATTGTGCAGGATGTCAAGTCAGAAACAGAGTCTTATGGTTGCACTTAAACCACATTAGGGAGCAAAAAGAAGGGAGGAAAACGGCCTCACTTAGGACGTTTAAGGAAAGCCCTCACTCACCACCTGGTGATGACATGCTTCATCATCGGGCTCCACCAAGGAGACCGAGTGTCTCCTTGGTGTGCTACAACGCCAGATCTACTGCGGAGCAGGTTAGTGAGATTTAGGACGTGTTGGTGCAAACTAATCTAGTGAATGGTGAAGGTATTAAAAATTGTCTGTAGTATATCAAAAGGAAATTTTATTCTATGATCACTAAAGACATTATATTAAAATCTATGTGTATGGAAGCAGTCCACATTTAGTTGAGTGGTAGATTCCTAGATATCAGTCGACATGTTTCTTGCCGTGAAACTGTAATTTTACCAGGCAATTCTTCAGGACTAAAAATGTGTATTAAACCCTGGCGGTATGAGCACGCTAAGGCCCACCCTTACCTAGGAACACGAGAGTGAAAATAAGAAAAACAGTGAAAAAAATTAGGAAGAAAGGATTGTCTCCCTAATCACTCCTGGTTTAGGAGACTTCAACTTTACGGTTTCTGCACCTGTAAATAGAAGGGACATGGACAAACATGTAGAACACGACATACATTTAGTATTTGTTCTAATGGTATCCGTGATTATCTAGTGGTCCAAAAGTGGTTCAGAGACAGTAGTGGCGAATTGTAACCGTACAGTTATCACCACCTTAGCCCCTGGGTTTTAGCTACTATCCAGAAGGAAGTGCTACGTGCTATTCGTGGTCCGAGCTAGGTTTGTAAGTTACGTAAAAACGGATGTTTTACTTCCGATTGGCGATCAAATTAATAGTGCAGGTCGATCGCGTGAATTAAATAAATTAAAATGTCTCAATTAGTTGGTGTTAAGGAACAACACCATGGGTCACAGGAGAGGGGTGGGAACGTAATTGGTACACCCTGCGTGTTTGTCAAAAAAAGGAAAGACAAATACAATGAGTCATTAGCTTTAGAATCGGTACTTAGCTTAGCGGTCAGCCGATCGTGGAATCACTTGAACTACTCACGCCCTCGACGCTCGGCACCCTCAGTGTACCTGCATCACCCTCTACTGGACCCCGAAGATGTGAATGCGGGGCCCAAACACCGTATATGTGAGAACGGTAACGAGGAGCAAATCGTTTCCGGGACAGGCGTGGTCAGGGAAGGGGCTGGAGGTGACGCCCATGAGTGAGCCAATCAGCGTGAGGTGACGCTGTGGTCACATGGTTGGTTTCTCGTTGCTCAGCAACCGTGAGCATCCTAATGTGTTATTTGCTCCGCGGACGCATCATAGTTTGTTAGAGAGGTTTAAGCAGAGGCTCAGGCGTGATAGTTTCAATGCGCCCTAGCACACGGGTGGCCCGCTTTAAAGATATTATAAAAAGCAAGGCTGCCTACCACACGGGTGGCCCGCTTTAAAGATTTTATAAAAAGCGAGGCGGCCTCACTTAGGCAACAAATAGATTTTAGATTACGGGTTACTGGCTATTAAAATTACAAAAATTGTTAGAATGGAGAGTCTAGTCAAGGACAGACACTATGCTATGTTAGTGGGTTTAGCTGTGTGAAACACACGATTCGGCTGAAGGTAGAAGTTAATTATATACATTGTGCATGTGTAGAATAGCACAGACAGATGGTACCAGATTCAGGTGATCAACTGTGAGACTCACAAAGTGCCTATTTAATAACAGCATTCCAAGGTATTTCATCATTCAGACCTGTGAGATGGGTCCCCAGCCTATAGACCCACCTCTGTTCTTTTTCAAAGAGGCGACTGCTTATATTGGTGCCACTGTTCACATGTTCAATTATAATCCACTATAAATCATTGGTTGTGTGATTTTGTTCTAAATAATGTCTGCTCATTTTGGTTGTTAGTTTTTTGCATCTAATGTTTGAGCGATGCTCACAAATTCTCTGCTTCACCTTTCTGCTCGTCCTGCCTACGTAACGTAGGTCACAAGGGCATGTAATCAGGTATACCACATTTTGCGTATTGCAATTTGTGTGATCTCTCTGTATCCATGATTTTCCAGGTTCAAGATCAAGTGTTTTTGAGTGTGTAGTGAGATGACAGACACTGCAGTTGGAGCAGGGAAAATGGGCAGTAACTTTTGGTAGGTTCCAGGTATCTGTGATAGATCTCACTGTATCCGGGGCAGTGGCTTTTGGTCGTGTATGGACGAGTGCATCCCTTAGGCTGCGTCCTTTCTTAAAAGAGAACAATGGTTTTTCCCAGGTTTTGTTCGTACTAGACTGGATTCTCCAATTTTTGTTAATTGACTTCTTCATGTAGTTGGAAAGGGTGCTGTATGTAGTCACACATGTTAATGGTATGTCTTTGGAGTTGTTGACCTTATCCTCCAGTAGAGCTTCTCGTGGCTGGTTACGTGCTCTTTTATAGCCCTTATTCAGTGTTGCCACTGGGTAGCCTCGAGATTTAAGTTTGTCTGTCAAGTCGGCAGACTGGGTCTTAAAGTCTTGTAGGTCAGAGCAGTTGCGTCTCAGTCGCAAATACTGACCGTATGGCAGATTTTCTTTCAGTGGACGGGGATGGAAACTCCAAGGAGAAAACAATCAGATACGAGAGGAATCTTCTTCCGCCCCTGCAACGATTCAAAAGAGATGCTGCCTCCTGGCGGAATCTCCCACTATCCCTCCTTGGACGAGCGGCACTCTTCAAAATGATGGCGTTGCCAAGGTTCCAATACGCCCTACAAAATCCCCCAGACTTGGTCCCGAACTCCTATTTCACGTCCATTGAGGCCACGCAGAGGGAGCTACTGTGGTCTGGACTGCCCCGCATATCCCTTCAAAAATTGACTCTAGGATGGTTCGACGGTGGGATAGCGCTCCCAGACATCCGTAAATATTACTGGGCTGCACACCTCTCAGCCATTAACCAGGGCACCTACTGTGATGGCAATGATCCAGGATATGGAATGGATCGCTGGCTTTTACCGGGCGGCAACTTTGAAGCGGCGCTCTACTCCAAGCCAGGGAGGTACCCACTGACTGGGCCCACGCAGCATTCTGTGCAGTTGCGGCATATCGTGCAGCGCAAACTAGGATGGTCTAACACCCTCACGATGGCCACCCCTTTATGGGTCTCGGAGAGACTAGGATCGCTTGGCCGAACCAAAGGGTTCCGCAACTGGGACCTCATCGGCATCTCACACGTTCGGGACCTGTGGGGCCCGAACGGAATGGTGTCCTTTGCCTCGCTCCAACGCACCTACGAACTGGCACACTCGGAACACTTTAGGTACTTACAGGTTAGGCACTCCCTCCAGGCTAACATCTCCGCGGGAACAAAGCCCCCAAACTCCTCCCCGCTAGAAGATTGACTTCTGGATGGCCACCTCCCCGAACATGCCATATCCCTCACTTACAAAAAGATCATTAACAACTCCCCGGACCTACTCCTCCCCCTTAAAGGGAAATGGGAAGCCGATGGACTGGAAATAGACGAGGAAGAATGGAGAACAGCACTCTCCTCCCCTAAGGAGGTGGCCATATCGGCCAGACTCCGGCTTATCCAGTTAAAAATCATACACCGAGCTTATCTCTCGGGAACTAGACTACAACGAATGGGCCGCAGTGAGGATGGATGCTGTAGGCGGGGGTGCGGAGAGGTGGGAACCTACTTTCACATACTGTGGGAATGTCCACTGTTGAGGGACTACTGGGCCCATGTGACCCGTTGTATGCTAGAGGTTTGGGGAGTGGAACTCAGGCTTGAAGCCAAAGGTGCCTGTTAAACATATGGGAACCTACGGACCTGCCACCCCGTGGGAAGATATGGGCGACTCTGGGGTTTGCAAAAGCAAAAAGAAATATCGCCAGGTTATGGGGGGCGGCCAGGCCTCCCAGAGTGGGCCTATGGAAAACTGACATGGATTGGTGCATGCTCCAGGAAAAAACAGTATACGTAGCACGGGGGTGTCCGAAGAAGTGGGTAGAAATCTGGTCCAACTGGAATGAATATAGAGGCAACATCTGTGACCCCCCCCGGGTTGACCTGATTGATGAACCGCTCGAACTGTGACCATATTGTGAAGTTTTGCCCTGAATGCATTATATTATAAAATTATGTATGTACTGTGACTCCTTGCACTACCAATGTGGATAATGAATGCTCTGACTGTACTGACCACTGCCCTTTTTTCTTTGTTGTTAATAAAAAAGAATAAAAAAAAATAAATAACTGAAAATTGCAATTGCTCTTTATTATTTTTAGTCTGCAGAAGATGCTGCCTTTGCACTACAAACTATGGGGTATTCCATCACTATTGCTACACAGTATAAAACATAAAACTAGAATGAGAGTAGTATCTTTTACCATTTGCTAAAAATGCCACTTTGGGATATCTATTTATTGATGGTCCTTTCATGGCTGTGAGGCAGATTTTGAAATATTAGTATAACTTGTTAGTGATTGTTTGCCCCTTCTTACAAGATTATGTAACACAATCAATAGTGGGCAACCAATATTAAATATTGGTGACTTCCAAGGAGTCAGAAAGGAAAATACAATAATTGTGCAACAGACAAGTTGGGAGTATTAACCAAGAGGAGACCTAACAATGGCATAATAGGAGGCAACTGCATCTCCATCAAAGCCAGATTCCTGAATGGAATTCCAGAAGTCAACTATTTGTAAATTATTTGGTACTAGCCCACATAGACTTTATTAGCCATCAAACTACTATACAACTTTTGAGCGACTGAGTCGTGATTTAAAAAGAATTGTAAAAAGTGAGACCTTAACTTATTTAAAAATCTACAGAACTCAAAGTGCTATCTAATATGAGTATTCCAAAAAGTAATCGACATGGCTAAGAATACTTTTCTGGAAAATGAAAGGAGATCCCTGCTGGAGGACTTAAAAAATATATATATTTTAGACAATTCTCGTCCTTTGCATCAACAGCTGGTGGCCAAGTCAAGCCTAACCTGGATCCAGCAATTACTGAAGAAGACTGCAAGTCACATATTGATGAACTCTGTACAGAACCGGAGGCAAGGATCATGCATAAACTTTCTCCACTTTATTCTCCAACAGCTTCACATAGAAGCTTGACATAGCAAGTATATTTTGTTATCTTTGATGTGAACATTCACTGTTGTAAAACGCTCCGATACCTTCGGGTCTGGCTAGTGCTATAGTAAACTCTCAAATAAATAAATAAACTATAACTCCCAGGACCACTGCACGAAAAAGTCAACACCGGCAGCCAATACACATCATGTTCTCCTTTAAGAGGGATGCTCGCTTCCTGCCTTCCCGCTTTCTTCCCTACTCTAGGAGCTAAGTGTACACCATTAGATCTTCCTGTACAGTTAATATTTGCTAGTGATAAAAGGATTTTATTTTAAATGTAACACATTTCTCCCTTTGGGCAAGTCACAGAACAAATCACGGGCCAGCTTTCCCGGAGCCCTGTGTGGCTCTGTTTATTTTGTTGGCTGGCGCCGGATAATGCATTGCACAGTGCAGCCCTAGCACCATCGGAGGATACATCAAGCACATATTCTATCTGCGCACTTTATTGTGCCTCGGACTTCCCACCAGGGGAGGTCTTCCAAAGGGTGGAGGTGCAGTAAGCTATAACACCGCTTGTTTATGACCTGACGCGAAACTCAAGCCTGTACAAATGAAATCAGTCTGGTACCACATGGCCGCATCAGACACACTGTGTTGAGTCTTTGCTGTCCTCCATTTAACCGCCCAGTCGGACCTGTGGAGCACTACGGTCCCTGACTCGGGGTCTATATTAGGAGGAGGCACCTCTGTAGAACATTGATAAATGGGCACAACCCAAGCTCAGCCCATGATACTTAAGGGAGCAAGTGTCCAGCTCTCTCCCCACTTGGACAAGTCATATTGCGCAAACTGTGTACTACAACCCTCTGGAGGGTGGTGGAAAACCATACTTTCAGTGGGCTTGCGATCTCATTATTTGTGCATTACAATGCTGGTAGTTTGTCTGGGTAATCATCAAAATGCATGGATAAGTTTCCCGTATTATCTCCCTTTTGCAGGGTTTTTATGGGACTCAGATCCTTACCGAATTGCCCACTCCAAATGTTATAAACCTACATACGACGGTGGCATTGCCACTCAAGACGTGTGGTCATATTATAGGGCTGTGCAACTGGCCGTCCTGAATGACCGGTGGTTCGGGGGCTTCTGCGATCCAGAATATACATCTGGGAGATGGGCACCGAGGTCATCAACCCTGTTGCATCTACTGTATGGGGGACTGGCCCCTCGTGACCTTTCCCCGTTGACCAGATTAGACCTTGCGACATGGAAGGAGGTGGGTTGGGCTATGAAATGGGGGGGTGCTTATTGGGGAGACCCCCTTATGGCACTGCCCTGATTCAGGTGGCCTGTCTGCAGGGGTTCAAACGCTGGCATTTAATTGGAATCTCCAGGTTGGGTGATGTTCTCAGTGGGAAAGTAATTAAATCCTTTGCTGCCCTTTAAGTGGGGTATCAACTTTAACAGTCCCAATTTTATAAATATTTGCAGCTCTGCCCTCTATCGCACATATCGAGGACATCCTAGAATTCAATACCGTAGGAGAGAAAATACTGTTGAACAACATCCCACACCACAAAATGTCTGTCATTTACCGTTTTCTGGTGGTCAATGCCCCCGGCGGTACAAAAGGGGGTGGTGATGGACGGAGCATCTGAACCAATCAAACACTCACACCCAGTCAACAGATCTGGGTTTAATCCATCACAGTTCTTTAGCCCACTCTGCCACCGCAGTTCAGACATGGCCATATGCAAATCAGTCTGACCCTGTGCCTCATGGGAACAGTCCAGCCCGAACTGCCAAGCCATGCCTTCCCTGGACCGGAAACAAGCTTCCTAGGACCGTTTTCTTTGTATTTCGGCCGTCAACACCTTTGCGGCCCTCAGGAAGGCTTGGGCTTGTGACCTGGGCCCCTTGGAAGATGATGACTGATTAGAGGTGCTGGCTTCTCCTCGTGAAGCAGCCATAGCTTCCCAATTTATTAACAAAGGCTGTATTACACTACGGTGAGGTTGTGGAGACGGGCCTTATCTCACCTGTCTCTTGTTTAAGGTGTCAGACTGTAACGGGAGATTTTACACATATTGTTTGTGGCTTTGCAGCTCTTGCCCAATTCTGGGGTGGGGTCTTTGACTGCCTGGAGGGAGGGATGGGCCTTTCCTTGCCGCGGTCTGCTAGGTGCACCATGCTGCACATCTCGGACGACGTGGATAATTGACAGCGGTGTGCGCTTTTGTGGTTGAACCAAGCCTGACATGGCGAGGGACTGGGAGGATGTTGTGGGTCCTACTTTGGAGGTTTGATAGGAGGGGTTGGACTGAAGTCTAGGTGTCGAACATCCTGTTTATATTGATTAAGGCCGTCCTAAGAAATATTACAAAATCTGGAAGTGCTGAGAAGCCTATCGTGGAATACAGTTGGAACCATGTCTTTGGTTGGGGAGTTCCCTGGAGTCCGAAATTAGAGATTTTGCATCATGAATGCTGTTGGGGTGGTGGAGGGTGGAGGAGCAGAGACGGGTGTTACTTGTTCCGTCCTTTTCTTTTGCCCTGATCAGTGGTCGGAGGATGCGCCACCACTCAATGCTGTGTTGGTTTTCCTTTTAGTGTATTTTTTGTTTTTCGTTTTGTGTTTGATGTTGGCGGTCGGTATTGGCCATCCTGCTGGACTAGTCTGCCCTACTATTTTTAGGTCTCGTCCTATTCCATTCCGCAAGGAATGAATAGGACGAGACTATTGGGGCTAAACTAAGAGCTAAACTAAGCTCT
This sequence comes from Lissotriton helveticus, assembly GCF_964261635.1. Taxonomy (NCBI): domain Eukaryota; kingdom Metazoa; phylum Chordata; class Amphibia; order Caudata; family Salamandridae; genus Lissotriton; species Lissotriton helveticus. The sequence goes on from NC_136067.1 coordinate 1,499,748,290, forward strand.
GAAAAATGCAGATTTCCAGAAGTGCATGTGGTCTCGTGACCACGCGTCTATCCGCCTGCCTCGCATCACCACATGAAAGCCACACACACTTCAAAGGCTCCGCTCCCCGCCCCCCGCCTGCACTTCACACTCTCCGACTTCCCCTCCCACCTCCCACGGCCGCTCTTCCCATTCACGCGCTCGTTACCATTTGCTCCCGAGCCGCATTTCTCCTCCCCCCCTAATCACAGCAATGCCAAGAGCTTGTTTATATGGCAAGGAAAACTCTTGTTTATCTGGGCATTGATCAGAGGCTAGCTGACCCTGCACTTACAGCTGGAGTCAGTCCGAGCTGCCGAGCGGCCCCACTTAACGTGTCACACAATCACCATCATGTGGAGAAGTGTGGCTCACTGGTTAGAGGAGGCAGACCTGGAAGCAGAAGTCAGCCCGGGACCAGGGTTCAATTCCCGGCTCGGCGGGGTCTTGAGTCCTAAAATGTCCATGGACTCGACAATTCTCGCTCCAGTGCCTGCTCGATTCACGGGTTCACACTCTGCGACTCTGGGCAATAGCTTGCTTAATCTCCACAACGGCCCCTCGCGGTGGGATGCCTGGCTTTCACCTTGCGGATACCCTGCCGGGGTTATCTCACAGGGGAATACCAGGACGGGTTCCCTAAGCAAGCGCTTAGAAACCGCTTGGTGATTTGCGCTATATAAATTCCTGTACATTTACATTTACATCACCAGCCCTGTGATTTCCCCCAACTGCAAATGCATCTTGGGACATGTATTTTCGCTTTTAACTTGTACGTATGGGCTCACAAATTATTCTATGCATAATGCCTCTGGGCTGTGGAGGGGCTGCCGTCCCTCTTAGCAAGTGTGGCTTACACTAACCGGCCTGCACTTCGCTCACCTCCTCCAAGCGCCTCACCCTATTCCACGATAAACATGAGCGGGGGGAGCGCAGCCCACTCACCCCAAAGGAAAAACACCAAACTTCTTGAACTGCTAGCTTAAAAGAAATCTTCCATGAAGTGCCATAGCTCGGCGGGTATCTGCGCCTGCACAAACATCGCCAGCAGACCGCAGGTTCGAAGCCCACCCGGCAATATAGCATGATGGAATATTGACACATATGCTGACCTGCAACAGTCCACACACAGCAAGACAGTGTTGTAAAAGCGCGGCGAACCTCATCAGACTGCCTTCGTTTGCGCAGTAGGGCTGGCACAGGGTCAGTCTCGCGTCAGAGGGGGTCAGAGGAGCCGTTAGTGTGAGGAAAGTCAGTCACGAGTCTGAGGGTCTGCCTGAGAAGCGAAGCCAGCATGGATGAAACAGTCAATTGCATGTTAGACTTGTTCCCTTCGGGGCCACCGGGACTTAGGAAGAGACAGTCCAGGCAGCCCAGTGTTTCTAGACAGCCGAGGTAGTCAGTCACATTCTGGCGGCGTTTCTCAGAGACAGTCAGTGACTTGACGCGGGCTGCCTGTCCTGTGACTGACAGCCTGCCCCGTCCCCAGCACACGTGCAGACGCGAGGTGTGTGGTCGCACACCTAGCAGCAGCAGTAGGGCCCCCCTGCAGGCAGCTCCCGGGTCAGAGGTGCTACCCCTGCAGGTGACGCCATCTTCATGCAGTCCAGCGCCCAGAAGAGGTGAGACAAGAGCCTGAACGCTTAGTCAGAATACAGGAGACGGTCAAAGGCGGAGGATAAAAATAGTGCAAGGGTAGGTAGAGGCCGGAGCCCGAGCAGTCCGCAGGGCGAGTCTGTCTAAAGTTTTAACAGGGAAATAAAGTCCACGGGTCATCTCCCTTCCCCCAACTCCTCATTCCTGTCTGGTGCTCGCTGCTAAGCCACTTCTCTCCCCACCTCTCCCTTCTATCCCTCCTCCTCTCTCACTTTCTCTCTCTCCTTCTCTTCACCCCTCCCGCTCCTCCCTGGCCCCCCTCCACTGCTACTTTGCTGCCCCTCTTTCTGTCTCTTCCCTATCTCTTTATGACTCTGTTTTTTCTCTTATCCTTCCCTTTTCTCTTCCTTATTCTTGCCTCTCCCCTCGCCCGTCTCTTCTCTTTCTATCTAAACTGTCGCTATCTCTCCATGTTCCTACGTCAACATTCTCCTTTAACTCTGTATTGCCATGCCCCTCTTTCTCCTCTCCCGACCTCTCCTCCCTCTTTCTCTACTTTTAATTCTCTCTCCACTTGTCACCCCCCTCTTTCTACCCCCTTGCTGCCTCTTTAACCTGAGTGTTCTCCCTCTCTTTCATTATTTTCTCTGCCTTCTTCCCCCTCCCGCCATCTCCTTCGTTCCTGTCTCTCTCACCATTCTCTCTTGCACTCTCCCTCTCGTCAGCGCTCTGTCTCCATCCTCTCTCTATCGCTCCGTACCTTCTCCCTTCCTCTCCCTCTGTCTCTGTCTCCCCTTGTTTGACACCTTACTGGTTGCATGACGTTTAAAGAACCATAGTCTGTGGTAATGTTGCATAGATTTAATTATGTATGCATTGTTAATCTTAGAGTAAATTATCTTATCCGGAAACTTGTTTTAAATGGGAAAAGGTAAGCAGTTTCCTAAATTCAGCAAGTTTATTTCTCAAAAAAGAACCCCTCCTCTTTTCTATTTTTGCGCCCGCGTCGCAACCCTCAGCTGCTTGCTCAGCGAGCCATTTCGTTTTACAAACACCAAGGAGCCAATTTCCATCTGCATTAGTGCTTAATGAGTAAACAAATGGAAGAGCAGGTAAACCTATGGGGCAGGCAGCTGGAAACTTGTATGTTTTGGTCAGTCATCAGTCATGTTGCTTTCCCTTTCATCGCTTTCCCTGAAGAGATAACATAGCTACATAACATGTGTATTTGTAAAGCGCACGTTCACCCATAGGCATCTTGGCGCAATGACATACAGGAGGCCCAAGTATCAAGCCTTCTCGCTTCTTTATCGGCTTTTCATGTCTGGCAGCACCACTCCGCTCCACCACATTATCACTCAGCACCACCACAGCACCACTCGGCACCACCACAGCACCACTCGGCACCACCACAGCACCACTCGGCACCACCACATTATCATTCGGCACCAACACATTATCACTCGGCAACACCACGGCACCAACACAGCACCACTCGGCAACACCACGGCACCACCACAGCACCACTCGGCAACACCACGGCACCACCACAGCACCACTCGGCAACACCACGGCACCACCACAGCACCACTCGGCAACACCACGGCACCACCACAGCACCACTCGGCAACACCACGGCACCACTCGGCACCACCACAGCACCACTCGGCACCACCACTCACCACCACAGCACCACCACTCACCACCTCAGCACCACCACCTCAGCACCACCACCTCAGCACCACCACCTCAGCACCACCACCTCAGCACCACCACCTCAGCACCACCACTCAGCACCACCACTCAGCACCACCACTCAGCACCACCACTCAGCACCACCACTCAGCACCACCACTCAGCACCACCACTCAGCACCACCACTCAGCACCACCACTCAGCACCACCACTCAGCAGCACCACCACTCAGCAGCACCACCACTCAGCAGCACCACTCAGCAGCACCACCACTCAGCACCACCACAGCATCACTCGTCGCCACCACAACATCACTCCGCGCCATCACAGCATCAATCTGCAACCATTCAACAACTGGTTAAAATATGTTCTCTCAATGTTTCAAGCTTTATTACAAATGTCACAAAAAGACGTTAATATTTCACTTTTGTTCTTTGATTTTCGTCACAATAAAATACACTGAACATAATCTTCACAAAAGTTATTTACAAAAGTTTAAGCTATTGCCATTATAAATTACAATCACTTTTATTTAAGTATTCATTATTTAAAAAACATTAAAAGCCATTGTTATTTGTAATATCAATACATCTAAGTCACGTAAATACAAAACATGTTGCATTACAAATGCTATAGGTGTCACATTTGCGAAAGTTATAACTATTGGCATTGTAAATGACAAAGCTATTAATTTAGCTATTTTCAAAACCAATACATAAATTTTTAAAAAAATTATTTACAAGACCAATAGCTCAAAGTTTCCTAATTCGAGACCTATTGCATTGCAAATGCTTGTTATCTTTTGTAACTGTGTTCATTATTGGCTATTTATTTTATGTACCACTCTTTCTTAAAAAAAATGTTTTAAAAGTCTTGATTAAAGAAAAAATATATTTTTAAAAAATGCATGGAGGAGAACCATCTTTTCAAGAGGAGAAAGACATGGAATACATTCTATGGGATGATGGTTTAGCAGACGTTGTAGACGCCTCAGTGAAGAAAGCAGGCTCTGCGCTCCGGCGTCTCTGAAGGGGAGGATTATGCAACTGGCAGAAGGCAAATAGGAACCCATCAATTTGAAGAAACACCAAGCCAGACCTTCGTGGTCCATAGAACTTCTGAGCCTGCCAGTTACCGTTCCCAAAAAAAGAGCCATGGAAGCATCCAAAGGAAATAAACTCTACGGGAGATACCTTAGATAGGCTAAAAATGTCATAATTGGCCAAAGAAACGCTGCTCCTTGAGGGTCCACCTAAAAAGCTTTGAGGACCTTGGGAACCAGGATAATACCAGCAATCATTGCTCCTTCCCAGGCATAGAGGACAATGTCCCAGTGTATGATTTCCCAGGATATTTGGATGAACAGCAGGGATCATCCAGACCCTGGAACCCTAAGGTGGTATCTAAACCTTTAGAAGCAGGAGGACAGAACACTCAGTGGCCCACTCTCATTTGATATGTTAGAGCTGGAGGATATTTACCTTCCCAGGTCCACAGAATGGTTAATGGCAGACAAAGTGGCAGATCACTTCCACCAACCCCTTGATAAAGAAGTCTGCAATAGACTCAAGGCAGAGTGTCCTACATCCACTCTAGAGAGCAAGCTGGATGCCGCTTCATAAATTGATCCCAAAAGCAGAAGAGCTAAAGATTCCAGGGTTAGGGCCAAGGCAATTTTAACAATAGAAACTATGCTGGTACCCGCTACCCATTCTTCCCATGTATGTGGTAGGTTGGTCCTGTTTGCAAAGAAATGGCAAGCTCTTACCAGCAATGCTCGGATCCAGCAGATAGCGAATGGGTTTCATGTAGAATTCAATGGTTCCTCGAAATAGTACCACATACCTCAACCACTTTCCTTTTCCAATGCAAACTCACTACTGATAGACCAAGAAGTGGAAGAGTTACAGGCAAAGGGTGTAGTTCCAAATCAACTCTGCATTGAAGGGGTTCTGTCAGCAGCCTCTTTTTGGTTGAGAAAAAAGACAAATGGGTGCAGCCCAATCTTGGGGAGATCAACGAGTAGCTGATTTACGGCCACTTCAAAAGGAAGGTATTCCTTTCATCGGTGAGGTTCTCTTTCTGGGGGATTGTAGAATATGTCTGGATATGCAGGAAGCTTCCCTGACCATTCCCATTTTCAAACTGAACTGCAGATTCCTCAGATTTCTTTGGAGGGGACAAACATACAAGTTCAAATCACACCCTTTTGGTCTGTCCTTGGGCCCCTGGGGTTTCACCAAAATCTTGAAACCAGTGGTGGAAGCTCTCAGATCCTAGGGAATCAATCAATCAATCAATCAATCAGGGGGTTTATGAAGCCAGCTACTCACCTGCGTGGGTCCCAAGGCGCTGGTTTAGGGGGGGCTAGGGGTTTGCAGCTCCGGATCAGTCTAAGAGCCAGGTCTTGTGGTTCCCTTCTGTAGGTGTGCAGAGAGGGAGAGCATCTGATGTTGATTGGGAGCTCTTTCCAGGTCTTTGCTACGACGTAGGAGAAAGCTTTTCTGCCTGCTCTGGTTCTGCGAATGCGCAGGGTCTCTGCCAGTGTGAGGTAGGCGGTGTGGAGGTTCATTTTTAGGTAAGTGGAAGGAGACTCTTTCGTTGAGGTATTTGGTGCCGATGTTGTGGAGGGATTTGTAGGCGTGGGTGACTAACTTGAAGGTTACTCTCTTCTCGATGGGGAGCCAGTGAAGGTCTCGTAGGTGCTGGGTCACATGCTTGTGTTGAGGGGTTCCGAGGACGAGTCTGGCTGCGGTGTTCTGGATGGTTTGGAGCTTGTGTAGCAGGGTTTTGTTGATACCGGCGTAGAGGGTGTTACCGTAGTCCAGTCTGCTGGTTATGAGTGACGGTCTTTCTGCATTGGGTTGGGATCCACTTGAAGGTCTTGCGGAGGGAGTTGAAGCAGGTGGAGGTGCAGGAGTTGATCTGGCGAGTCATGGTGAGGGCGGAGTCTAAAATGATGCCGAGGTTTCGGACGTGGTCTGATGGAGCGGATTAATTTCAGAGGACGGAAGGCCATCAGGGGTTGTCCCAGGCGGTGGAGGACGAGGACCTCTGTCTGCTCCAAGCTGAGCTCAAGGTTGTTCATCTAGGCTGCAACGTCTTTCATTCCTTCTTGGAAACGGAGTCTGGTGTCTTCAGGGTTCTAAGTGAGAGAGAGAGGATGAGCTGGGTGTCGTCGGCGTAGGAAACTATGCTGAGCCCATGCTGTCTAACGATGGCGGCAAGGAGGGCCATCTAAACGTTGAAGAGCGTAGGGCTGAGCGAGGATCCTTGGGTACTCCGCAGTTGATCTCTGTGGGTTCGGAGAGGAAGGGTGGGGGTCTGATCCTTTGGGTTCCGCCAGTGAGGAAGGAGTGGATCCAGTCGAGGGCGGTTCCCCGTATGCCGGCGTCGTGGAGTCTGGCAGCGAGAGTGCCGTGGGAGATGGTGTCGAAGGCTGCGGAGGAGTCTAGTAGGATGAGGGCGGCAGTATGGCCCTGGTCGAGTAGCATGCAGATGTCTTCGGTGGCGGCGAGGAGGGCGGTCTCGGTGCTGTGGTTGCTGAGGAAGCCGGACTGGGAGGAGTGGAGGATGGCGTTCTCTTCAATGAAAGTGGTCAGCTGGGTGTTGACGAATCTCTCAGTGACTTTGGAAAGGAGAGAGATGGGTCGGTAGGTTTTCAGGTCCGTCGGGTCGGCTGAGGGTTTCTTGAGGAGGGACTTGACCTCTGCCCGCTTCTAGTCGTCGGGGAAGATACCGGATGCGAAGCAGGTGTTAATGGTCATGCATAGTTCAGGTGCTATAGTGGCGGTGGCTCTGTGGAAGATGGGAGGTGGGCAGGAGTCCGTGGGGGCTCCTGAGTGTGTGTTCGGTGGTGGCCGGTTTCCAGGTGGTTGATGGTGGGCTGCTTGTTGGTGGTGGAAAGGAGGGTGGTGTCTGGAGTCTGTTCGCTGAAGTTATTGTAGAGGGCCTTGATTTGTATGTTTAAGTAGGAGCGGAGTTTGTTGCTCAGGTCCTGGGATGGTGTGACGTCCGTTGCTTCGCTGGTGGGTTTGATGAACTGCCGTATGACGTTGAAGAGTTATTTTGCGTTACTGGTGCTAGTGTGGATTTTGTTCTTGATAAAGGTCCTCTTGGTGTCCCATATGCGCTTGTGGTATGCGGTCATGGCATTCCCATAGGAGTTCTGGTCTTCGTGGTTTTCCTGTTCCTCCAAAGTTTCTCGAGGCGTCTGCAGGAGCGCCTGGCTTCTTGGAGGTCGGTGGTGAACCAGGCGGCCTTCAGGGGGCTTCATCTGACGGGGTGGCGGAGGGGTTCGAGCTTGGCTGCGCAGCTGGTGATCTAGCGGTGTAACTCTTTGGAGGCATAGTTGGCGTCAGTCGTGGGGGGGGTGGGTCATGTACGATGGTGGTGTTGAGGTGTTCCTCTGTAACCTTGCTGCAGTTCCTTCGTGGTGGGCGCGGGGCAGACTTGGGTGTGGTGGTGGTGTTGAAGGTAAAGTGTACACAGTGGTGGTCGGGTCCACAGGGGCTGCATGGTGTGGTTGAAGTGGATGTTTGTTCCTCCTGCGAAGATGGGGTCGAGGGTGTGTCTGGCTCGGAGGGTGGGGGTGGTGACAAGGTGCTTTAGTCCGAGGTTGGCGAGGTTGTCCAAGAGGGTGGTGGTGTCAGGGTCGCTGAGGTTGTCGAGGTGGAAGTTTAGTGGAAGTTCAGGTCTCCGATGAGAATGTAGTTCGTGGAGGCAATGGCGTGGGGTGCTACGAAGTCGGCAATGGTGGTGGCGAGAGAGGCACAAGGCGAGGGTCCAGCGCATCGTGATTCTGGGGCTGGTCTGGATGTGGAGGTGCTCGGTGTTGGCGAGGGGGTCACTCGTGCTGGAGGTAGAGAGTCAGAGGGAGCTCTTGTGAGCGATGGCGAGTCCTCCTCCTGGGCGGTGAAGGCGGTCCTTTCTCTGGATCTTGTACCCGTCTGGGATGGCGGTGGCGATGTCGGGGTGGAGGTGGCGTTGGTCCAGGTTTCCGTGAAGAAGGGGCGCTAGGTGGCGCATGACCATGATGGCCGCGTGCCAGTGAGGCTCCCGCCGGTCCGGGCGGAAAGTTAATCAGCCACATCCTCACGGACATAAGCTGCCCCAATTAGGTGCCACCGTACAGCTGCTGACTCCAGCGGTCCTCTCCTACTGCCAGAGTGGCACTGCATGACGGAGTAGCGAGCTGCGGAGCCTTGACGTGGTAAATAGCTGTGACGGCCTAGAGCGCTGGGGCGGCTGAGGCGGCCAGGAAAGTCCAATGCTGCATGGGCCCAGTAACATCGGACGATGATGGTGATTAACGACCAGCGGAGGCCGCGGGCTACAGCGGAGACACTATTAGGAGCTGGGCAGTGGCGGGAGGACTCCGACGTGGCGGTACTCTGCCGGCAGGCAGTGGACTTGGTACACAACGGAGGGCGAGCCCGGGGGTCCGCACAACGAAACAGACACCTAACCGCTGCGGCCTGCGACCCGACTGAGCAACATACAGGGCGCAGATGAGCCCAGGCGCTGGAGGGGGTGCTGACATAAGCACTGCACCCCAAGGCAGCGGCAAAACCTACACGCACGGTGCAGCACCGCCACTAAGGCTCACCGCGGACTGGGTGAGTGCCAGTGACGCGGCGAAGGAGCAGAGCCGCCATTTTAGGCGCTGCACGCAGCGGCAGCATCTAGAGGCCCCTGTGGGCTGGAGTTGCATCAGGGAGCACTCCTCTTGCCATATCAGCGGCCGCATTGTACAGATCGCCCCCAAGTGCAGGGAATCGGGCGCACCTGACCGCCAGCTAGACTTTACCATTTCCTAGCTTCTTGGCATTCATTTTTGCGACAAGGAGGGACATCCAGCTAAGCTGCCTCTGGCCACCTTATGTAGAAGGCATGGAGTGGGACCACAGACCACGGCAGCAGCAACTGCAAAGGGCGCAACGAGAGCTCCTGCGGCACGTGCGTAGACACTCTTCCTGCACGAGGGGTGCACACAGCAGGCAAATTGGCCAGCATGGGGAAAACAGAGGCCAAGCAGGCGAAACTGTCCTTTGACTCACGGAAAGCAACCTGCTCGAGCTCCAAGGAACGCCCAGAATCTGATCCAACAGAGCCTAGGGACGAGGACTGGAAGGCACTACTAATGGGGATGAAGCAGAGCCTCACATCCATAGATTCCAAGATGGATGCCATGAATAACAGACTGGAAGCGGTGGTTTCCAAGCTTGATCAGCATGATGAAAGGATCAAGGAGGCGGAACAAAGAGTGCTGGGGTTGGAGGATGGAGCGGCGGCCAACAAACAACACGTGCTTCAGATGGAGAAGTTGCTAAAAGTAATAGCGGACAAGAATGAGGAGTTAGAGGCACGTTCACGGAGAAACAACGTCAGAGTCTTGGGCCTGGCCAAATCAACAAATACCGGAAGAATGGAGGACTTCATGGAAAAGCTAATGACTGAACTTTTTGGGAAGGACTCCTCAGCACACATGACTGTGGAGCGGGCCCACAGATCGCTGGAGGCGCACCCGCCTCCGGGGGCGACACCGCGCCCGGTGATTGTGCGCTTCCTTAATTATCGTGACAGAGACACTGTTGCGCCTAGCTCAGGAGAAGGGGCAAGTACGATATGAAAATGCTACCCTGGCCTTCTATCCAGATTTCACGCAGGCAGTGCAGGAGGCCGGCAGTAAGCTCGCAGCTGTAAAGAAGAAGCTTCAAGCACAAGAAATAACGTACGCTATGCTGTACCCCACGAAATTGAAGATTCATCACCAAGGAAAACAAAAAATTTTCAACTCTCCTCAACAGGTGGAAGATTACCTCAAACAGACACACAGAGCAGCAGCCCAGGAAGCAGCCTCACGCAGGAGATCCCGATCGCAGTCGCCCCTGTCCGAACCAGACTGAAGTCACGACACTACGAAACACTGACCGCAGAACTGTCAAGGCACGGTGACCTCCTGAGAACTGTTTCGAGTTGGTGATGTATCAAGTTTGTTAATAGATGTTCTGACATTTTTCCGCCCGAACACTCGCCTCCGTCCCGCCAATGCAGCCTGCTTACTTAAGTGGGGCAGCAGGGGGTGAAATAGGGAGGTGGAGTGGGTACGGTGTGAGCCCCTAGCGGACCCCGCACAAGGGCATACCCCTTTTATCGTTGTATTCCAGGGAGTAAGACTGGAGTAATTTGTTTACAAAGTTGGAATGGGGGGGCGTACATACTCGGCAAGTTGGGGGAGCCGGAGTGGGCGAGGGAGGGCGATTTGGGAAGGGAATGTTGCACAATACCGGTTTGAGGGACCAGCGAGACATACACGAGTGTAAGATTAGTACAGTTAGACGTAACGACAGATACCACAGACAATAGGAATGATCTACATGTTATTTCATGGAACGTGAGGCCATTAAATAATCCGCGGAAACTGAGACAGGTGCTGGGATATCTAGATCGACATCATGTCCATGTGGCCCTCCTGCAGGAGACCCATTTACAGCCCGGTAGCACACCCCAATTTGCAACTAAATGGACGTCCCATAGATGCTTTGCATCGTACTCTGGCTACTCCAGGGGGGGTGGCCATCCTCATTAGGCGGGATGGAAGCGGACACTAATGGGAGGTACTGTCTGCTTTGGGGACACTGAACTCACATGATGTAACCATTGCAAACTACTATGGCCCCAATACAGATTACACATACCCCCTGCTCATGCTGAGAGGCAAAATCCAAACGCTAGGTTCCACGTATGTAATTTGGGGAGGGGATTTTAATACAGTAATAGACCCACAAAACGATCGATCCCATGCCTTGGCGGCGCACTACACCACTGTGCAGCACACTCTTCATGACATACTGGTCGCTGATTACTTGCTGGACACTTGGCGACAGTCATCCCTCGCAGAGGGAAGGGACGCACTATTCAGCGGTTCATAAACCGTGGGCCAGGCTGGACTACCTGTTGGTGGCGGTGGGAATGGCGCACTGGATTGGTAGGACAATCCATTTGGCCCGCACGTACTCGGACCACTCCCCGGTGCTGGTGACTTTTCGAACCCCGATAGATCAGACCCCATATCTTAATTGGCGACTGAACCCCCTGCATTTGCAGGATGCAGTGTTTAAAGCGGAGGTGGAACAGGACATTCAGGACTTCTTTGCTAGGAATATTAACTCGGTGGCAAGTTTAACAGTCTGGGAGGTATTTAAAGTGACAGTGCGAGGATGGTGCATCTCCAAGGGTGGCGGTATCCTTAAAGACCAACGTAGAGACCTGCGTAGACTGGAGGGCGAGTTAAAGACACTGGAAAGAGACATAGCAGGCGGAGGGGAGACGGGAACACTACAGGCTAGACTGAGGGACAAAATGACGGAGTATGAGGAGTTGGCAGATAGAGAATTTAAGTTTAGGGGGAAGCCCTACCTGGCACGGGTGTACGGTGAGGGGGACAGGCCGGGGAGGGCTCTAGCACATGCTCTGCACCCTCCTAAATTCAACAACTATATAACTGAACTGCAGGATGAGAAGGGCCAGATGCACAGGAACCTCCCTGAACAGATGATTACCCTTGTAGCCTATTATAAAAAGCTTTACACCTCACAGAGGGGCTCCCCTTTGAAACTGCAGGGGTACTTTGAGGACACGGCGTTGGCGTGGCTAGGGGACACACAGCGCAAATTTCTGGCTCTAGAACTAGAAGTAGACGAGATAACAGAGGCAATCATGCACATGCCGTCAGGGAAAGCACCAGGGTCAGACGGCCTTCCAATAGACTTCAATAAAACATATGTCAATACTAGCACCTATCCTGAAAGCAGTATTCTATGAGGCGCTGGAGGAGGGTAGCCTTCCATCCACCATGAGGGAAGCTCAGATAATGACCCTGTTGAAACCTGGTAAACCCCCGGACAGCTGTGAATCATATCGGCCCCTGTGACTCCTGAACAGTGACACTAAAATGTTTGCGAAAGTGCTAGCAACAAGGCTTAATCTCCTCCGGGACCGCATGGTGCTACCCGACCAAGCGGGATTTGTCCCGAACCGAGCCACATCCCATAACCTTAGTACCCTCCTGGCTGTACTGCAGGACACAGACCCAAATAGCGCTGCGGTGGCGGTCTTCCTAGACGCCACCAAAGCATTTGACTCTGTAGAATGGGATTACTTGATGAGGATACTGAGGTATATGGGTATGCCGGACTCTTTTGTCAATTGGCTAAAACGGTTATACACACGTTCGCGAGCCATGGTAGTACTCAACGGCTCAAGGTCTGAATCATTTACAGTCACTAGGGGCACGAGGCAGGGGTGCCCGCTCTCCCCAGTCTTATTTGCCTTAACAATAGAGCCCCTGGCTGCGAAATTAAGACAGCACCATAACCACAGAGCACTTGTGTACCCGTCCAGGCAGTTACTCATCTCCCTATATGCAGACGATATAACACTGTATATTCACAGACGGCAGGATATTCTAAACCCGGTATTGCGGGAAATCACCAAGTTCGGGGCTGTAGCTGGAATGCAGATAAATTGGAATAAATCCGCAGTCTTCCCCCTGACGGACAAAACAACGCCACACCAGCTAGACTACCCTCTGGCGTGGGAAACAGGGGACCTTAAGTACTTGGGTATACATGTTACTAAAGACAAAGACGCACTAATGCGCACTAATTACAGGCTGGCTATGGACAGGGTGACGGATAACGTTTCTAAATGGATAAAATTGCCCCTTTCCATGGCAGGACGGATATCTTTAATCAAGATGGTTATACTGCCAACATTTTTATACTGGTTTATAAATATCCCTTACTATCCGGGCAGATTATTTTTCAATACACTAAGAACGCCGCTGGTACAACTCATATGGGGGGGTTAGCAAAGCACGATTGAATCTGGCCACGCTGATGCTACCGTATCACCTAGGATTTGATGTCCCCAATTTTGAACAGTACTACTATTCACTACACTACTACACACTTCGCAATACACTGGTTCCACTCACCCCCGTTACATGCCCCACCTTGCGGTGGAGGATGGTTACATGGCCCCAACGCCCCCAGAGGGATATCTGTTTACACCAACCAAAGAGAGGAAAAGAGACCCATCCACTGTGGATTTCACAGTGAAAGTGTGGCGTTGGCTGGCGTGTGCGGAGGGGGTGCAGCTGATGTATTTTCCCAGAGTGCCGCTACGACACTTCCCATTATTGCCAGTCACAACCGAAAGGATATGCCAAAACCTACTAAATAAACTGCATTATAGCACCTGGGGGGATTTATATGTGGGTGGGCAAATCCGAGCGAAGGAGCAATTCTTTGGTGAGCGGGAGCCCACGTTCATGGATATGCTTATATACACCCGGCTCAGACAGAGTGTAAAAGCAAAAACCCTGGATTTCCCTGAAAGAGCCTGATGTATTTGTGTCCCTGCATCTGCTATTGCATGCTGATATCCCCAAACACACTATATCACGGTTATATAAGCGAGTTAGAAGCGCACCTCCCTCACAATTAGTGTAGCCAGAAGGGAATGGGACGGGGATCTTGAAAGTCCCCTAACGGATGACCAATGGGAGGCGTGTTGCCTTCAAACGGAAGCTGTCACCAGCAAGAGCAGGCTACGTTTACTGCACTATAATTTTCTTCATCGACTATCATACCCCAGCTAAATTGCACAAGCTCCAGCTAAGGGAAGATGACAAATGCATGCGCTGCGGTCAATGGGGAGCGGACTTCATGGACCTGGCATGGCAGTGCCCTCTGGTTGCCACTTACTGGGGGGGGACGTGTTCACGGGCCGATCCTGTATGATAGGTATTCAGGTAGAGCCATCTCCACTTAGGGCACTATTGGGACTGATTGGAGACATTGGGACGCTACACAAAAAAATCCTGGCGGTGGGAATGCTTCTGGCAAGGAGACAGGTGGCCTGTAGATGAGGAAGGGGTAGGGCACCTAAGTTTAAAGATTGGATCCATGACTTAACCACTTGGCAGGAACACCTGCACACATATGCGGAACAATTGCCAATGAAGTCTCGCCCCAAGGATATCTGGGGGCCCCCGACGGCCTATCTTATAAACCAGCACATGGAGGGCGATGGTACTGGGGAGACTGTGGTGTAGGGGGGTATATACGTTTGCATGGAAGATAAGAGGAACGTACGCATACAAAGGGTCATTAGAGACCCGGGATGTACAGTTGCCGACGGCGGGTTGGAAGAGCCAACAGCGGACTCTGACCATCTGAAGCTATGAAAGAGAGATTGCTGTCTTCAGAACTGACTTTTATGCTCCGAGATACTACTTGTGGTTTATTCTGTCGAGCTTGGTAATTCTAAAGTGAGGGAGGAGGGGGGGACCGAAGGGAGGGAAGCTAGAAAGGGCGGCGGGAGGGGGTCGGGGCACGTTACGATGGCAAGGTTCTACATTGTTACTGTGAGCATAACGGTAAGATATCTTGAGTATCGTTACATGGTGTTGTAATGTATACCTTGTTACTATATGCAATAAAGGTTTTTGAAACTTAAAAAAAAAACAAGCATTTACAATGCAATAGGTCTTGCAGCATTAAAGTTTGAGTTACTGTCATTGTTATTTGCAATTGGTATATAAACATAGTTTGTGAATGGTTAGCTGTTGCTTATGCGAAGTAAAGTTGGTTTTGCGGACGGGAGCCTGGAGCTGCCAGCACAAGGAGCGATGCTGGGGCGGCCATACTGTTGAGGCCTGTTGGGGTCTGTCACTGCGAGGTGAGCGAGGGGCTGTGTGCTGGCCCAGTGAAAGAGGCCTGCTGTGCCTTGCGAAAAGTGGACTGGGCTGCATCACAACCGGAGCGGCAGAGGCCTACTAGCAGGGTGAGCTGGGGCCCGTCTGGGGACTTCTTTTACAGGGTACAGGACTAGGGCTAGGCAGTGAACGCTGGTCCACTAGTGCCAAGTTTGGCAAAAAAAAACCTCCTCCAGCTGCTGGCTGAGCAGAGTACACCATCCATGGCGCACTCAATCGAATCGATAAGTGCATGCAGTGCTCACTCTGTACTCTCAGATATCCATTCCTTAGGACAATCACAGCGCTGGCTCAGGGATGTGCTCTTAGTGGTCCTACCCTGATCCAGCCTACTTAGGACAGGCCCAGCTCACTTCATTTCATGTGACTCAATCAGGTGACAGTCACGAGTGGACTGGGGGCCAATCAGCAAAGCTGGATTGTGCAACTGGCTAGAGCTGGGCGCCTGGTTGAGCACTGAGAGTTTAATCCGAGTTTGGAGAGAGTGGTCCTAGTGGAGAGGAAGTATAACACTAGAGGAGAGCATGGTGTCGATTGATGTGGGCTTAGGTTATCCACCTCCCCGTGGCGGCATTATTTTGGGCAGAGAGGCACCCTTGTCTCAAGTATTGTCTCAAGTATTCGGCAAATGCGTGGAATCCTGCACATAACTCCCTGCAGGAACATTCATTTATTTACCACCAGACCCAAGCACCCCCCAAGAGGAGAATGGCAAGAATGAACCTCTTTTTTTCGCTAGAGCACCCACAAATCTGCAAAATCCAGTTGCACCCCCTTCCGTCCCATTTCCCTAGCAGGCCTGACCTCTGCTTTTTCCGCTCTGTCCTGGGGACCATCATGTTTTCCTCTTTCACTTCCCAATAGTTTTACACTTCTCCGCCCTGCCCCACATCCCTTGCAGTTCGTACTCCCACATACTCTAGGTGAGAAAGTTTACAGTAATCTCAGCGTTCTTGCAAGATACTCCCTTTTCCTCGCTGCACTCCTCATCTTCACCCCTCTCCATCCGGTCTGTACCGAGACATCCTGACCATCATCCTGCTGCTGTCTCCGACCCAGAGACCCACTGTCTCCAGCTTAGGCCAGCAGCCAACACTTGCATTCCTCTTCACCGGACCGATAAGCGGTCACCTCGCACCAGCGGCGCCATCTTGTAGAAGGCAGTGTCCTACCAGAGTCAGTTTCTGCCCCGGCACCTGCCCCGGGTTCACAACACCCCATGGAAAGCTCAATGCCACGTGTGAATTTGAAGAGAATGGGGAAAAAAATGTGAATAAAGAAGTCTCTTCTATCTACACTTGACGGAGTCTGTGAACTATATAGAACATCTGCACTGAAATGTCATGAATGAAGTCTGTTATATACTGACTGAATTGTGGTGCTGGGCCCTCTAACTTTGTCCATGCATGAATGTGGACCGATCGGAATCACTCCTAGATTTAAATGATTCCTTGCATACGTCCTGTTTTTTTATAGCCTTTAAACAGCCTGTTTCTTTAGTGGCTCTTTCTCCTAAACATTCCGTCATTTCAATTTCCTTCTATTAAGTGCACAAAAATAAACAAGTGGCCTACTTCAGCCGATGCCAGCAGCAGAAAACAAGCATTTACAATGCAATGGTCTCGGCATTATTAAAGGTAGAGCTATTGGCATTGCTTATAAAAAAAAAAAATTTTTAATCATAAATAAACGGCATTGTCATTTACAATGCCAATAGCTTAATCGCTCGCATATGCATGACCTATTGCATTTACACCCACACAGAGCCACACACACACACACACACAGAGCCACACACACACACACATACAGAGCCACAGAGCCACACACACACACACACACACACACACACACACACACAGTCATTAACATAGAGCCACACACACACACAGAGCCACCTACACAGAGCCACCCACACATAGAGCCACCCACACATAGAGCCACCTACAAAAAAAGCTATCTACACAGGAGGAAAAAGTAAGATGGGCAGAAAGAAAGACAAGAATGGAAGGGGAAAGGAAGAGTGAAAGAAGGAAGGAAACTTCGAAACAAAGAAGGAAGAAATGGTGTAGGGTGGAAGGATGGATGGACTTTAGAATGAACCAATTGGAGTGATGGATGGAGAAATGGAACGATGAGTAGCAGAGTGAATTGAGGATTGGTGGAAGGATAGGTGATGGGCTAGTGACTGGATCAATGGCTAAAAAGATAAATGGATGCATGCATATACCGACGAGTGGATGGACAATGAAGGAAGCATGCAAATGTGGATGAATAAAGGGTGAACGTGAGAACCGATGGATGGATGTGTGGGGAGACAGAGGGAAGGAGAGGGAGACCGACCGAGGGAGACAGAGATACAACTACATTCAAGACACTTTTTCCTACATTAGTGGGCACTAAAGGTACCCTTTCAAGTTTATACTGGGTGCCGCTCTCATATGAAGCCCCTCAGACACAGTGGTGGCTGCCACCTATTAGAAATGGTAGGGCGTGCAAATGAGATGTGGGTGCCAGTCCATGCGGGCACATACATCAACAAAATTGCTGACATGCATTACATTATTGTAACCTTAAAACGGTAATGTAATGCATGTGGGCAATTAAATACATTCAAAACATTAACATAAATTTTTAATTTTTTTTTAAAAGAAACCTTATCTTGCTGGACGTCCACGCTCTCGTTCGGTGTCCTTCCCTGCTCCAGCACGGGCCCAGACAACTCCCTTAACCAATCCTGCTGCTGCTCTCATGCAGCATGAGATCAGTGCCAGGATTAGATGGAGCAATGGACTGACGGGTACAATATTAACAACGCATATAACTGCAGGACGGGTAGGTTACTTTTTTACCCTTGGGTTTGGCACTACTTAGTGTTTGTGGGGGAAGGCGGGGGGTTATTACTTTTTCTTCCTCATATATCATTTTTGAGTAGTCATGCTGCATATTCATACAACCAACTGGCTTTGTGTGCGAATATGCACATGCTGGTTGTGACTTGACAGCTCAGTGGACATGGTTGTAAACTGTTACTAGCATCATCTAATAAAAAAAGTTTTGCAAAAAAATGAAAGAAGATAATGGCCACACAAAATCAAAAGTCAGGCAGATCATTCAAACGGAGGACATAACCTGGGACTGTGGGACAAAACAACAAGTAGAGAACATGGCCGCCAACACACTTGGGTCCTTTAATAAGCTGCAACCACTCAACTGCTTCTATCATCTAAAGAAAGTCGATAGAAGAGATGTCATTAAAAGTCTCTAAGATATCAGAAGAGCAACATGAAATGAAAAAATTGCAGCACCATCAGTGAAGGCTGAGATTAAACTGCCCAATGCCCAACATCATTGAAAAGCTGATTTAGACCATAACAAATGCGGCGGCAAGGCCATATTTCCTGTGCCTTCCACCTGAGGATACAGTGCTGCCAATAACAATGCAGACAAAGCCGCCACTATGTTCATTAGATTAGCCCAGCATGAATGAACACAAATGTAATCAACCCATTCTTTCAGCCACACATCTGCTAAAATCAATCAGGACTGACAGCTTTAAGAAACTCTGGAATATCGCAGAAATATCGGGAGTGGAGTAAGTGCTGAGCATGGTGGCCTAGAAAACAAGGGAACATGGACAAATGCAGCAAGTTAAAAGCAGTCTTGTCGGTTGTAGGGCTGGATATAGGATCGTGAGTGTAAAGACCACATGAACTTTAAAGGATGCTTAAGGCATGACAGGGGCTCCCATGATGCACCCAGCAGTACAGCAGGTTAGATCACAAATTGTGCTGGAAGACCCCAGGCAGGCATTCATTAGGAACGACTTATGGCACAGATGTGTCAGTGTACTGCGGAAATGGCTGAGAATACACGGGACCGGGCGTGGCTGGCAGAGGAGTGGAACAATCCTTTGTTTGGCCTGTGTTGCAAGCTAGGGGATGGGAAATAGTGAAGAAAAAGAACGAAATCAGGGTAAACACGGAGGAAATAAACAATCTGCCAATGTAGCAAATTAAATAAAATAATCAACTAACAAAGCATAACTTTGCACCCAAATGTTTTAAAATAAAACAAAATAGCTTCCTAGTACAAGCCAAGAATTAGTGGCACCTTCCAAAGACTAAGAAACGTGTTGGTGGTGTCCTACTGTGGTAAATGAAAGAAATCTCCAGAACTAAGATAACCTTTAGCCGGGGGGGGGGGGGGGGGGGGGGGGCCACCGGCAATGTGCCTCGACGCCCCCCTCTGTACCAAACAACACCGGGCTCCACTCACCGGGGTACGTCTCCTCCGGTCTGTCTCCTCTGGGGCGGAACCACTCTTCCCGGTGTGGGGCTGACGGAGGTCTTCTGCGCAGCCCGGTTCGTCACGCGCCATGTAAGCTGCAGGCGGGGAGCGGGGCTCTTTTTATACAGGAGAGCCCCCGCTGGCGCTGATCTCTGGCCTGGTCCGCTCCTGAGACCGGAGCTGCGCAGCGCTGCCCGCGAGCTGGGTAACAGCTTCCTCCCGCCTGGGGGAAGTGGAAATGGAGCCCGCGAGGCTCTTCTTTGTCCCAGCCGGCCCCGCCCACCGTCCGGCACGGGCGCCGGCTCCTCTCTCCCTCTCTTCTTGCGCTGCAAGGCGGGGTTATTTTATTGTAAAAAAAGTTCAATCGGGTCGGGGACAATCGATATTTGCCCGGCGGTATTGCCTCTGTGACCCTCTAGTTATTTAAATCAATGAAGAGGCAGGCGCTGGAGACTGGAAAGCAGGAAACAAGGGTTTTTTTATTCTCTCCGGAGGAGAACACAACGAAACGGACAGAAGGTATCGTTCTGAGGTGCTCTAACTGTATTTCTGAGGCCTGGCCTCTTATATCCACATTTATGACTTTATTGCAGATTACACATACATGTTTAAAGCTTTGATGTATGGAAAAGACATTCTCGGAACTCCCCTTTGGGCCCGTTCCCACACACATTTACAGTTGAAGTCCCCACCCTAGTCACAACAGGTGATGAGCATCGCGCAGCTGGATAATCCGCCGATTCACGGAATGTGGGGAGTTTGATCGGATCTCATGGGGTGGGGGCTTTGATCAACCCGGGGATTCTTTGATGGGGGAAGCTTTCTATTGTACGGGGAGGGGCAAGGATGGTATCGGCAGAGCTGGGTGTCGGCTTGGGAACGGGGAGGACAAAACGGGCACACGGGGAAAAAGGGGTTTGCATCTAAGGGCCGGAGATCATGAAAGGAAAGCAGGGAGGCGTCGCGCTGGGAACAGGATGAGGGCCTGGGGCAGAGCAGCGCCGGAGAGGGGTTTATGACTCAAGGCAGGTGCAAGCAGGGGGTGGTCAGCGTGCGGGCTTAGCGAAGGCAAAGGGCTATGTCAGGGGCCAGCGGCATGCAAAAGGGTTTGTTCTGATCGGGGCATCTTAAAATGGCGGGCGCGCACGACAAAAGTGTGGCATCAGGGAAGAGGCAAGATGGCGCAGATAATGTTCACCAAAACACACTAATTTTCCACAGTCCTCCCTTTAACATATTCAAGACATCTTGCTGGTTCATTTTCTACTCGGGTCTATTGTGGTGGGCATGAGAAAGAAAACGGTAGGAACCCTAGAAAAAAAGAGTTGTAAACAATACATTTTGAGGTTTCTAGTTTTTTTTTTTAGGAGGTGCACCTATTTGATAAACTTTGATAAATTTGTTCAGCAGGAAAGTCATAGGAATGAAATACAAAAACGGCGAGCAGCAAGTACATATCATAACGTGAACTGGCAGGTTAATACATATTTCAGATTCGGTTTGGAGCAGGATCAATACAATGGCGGCTGGGAGAGAAATGAGGCATAAAAAACGGTGATTGAGGATGTCGAATGTTCGAAGTTTTATGAGTTCTCATTGTTCTTTGTGGTCTTTCGTTGGCGCTGTTGAGCACCGGCGGTGGAGCTACAAGTCCAGCTCTGTTCTAAGTTCTGCGTTGCAGGGCACGACCCTTTCCTCGCGTTTCTGGTCGGAAAGGTCCTTTTCGCCCTGTGTCCTTTGAGGTGATTGTCAGAAAGTTCCGATGGGAGAAGAGCGTTCAAAACAGTCCATAGGGTAGGTCAGAGGAAAAAAAGGGGGATGGAGCAAGGCCAAATTGGGAACAAACTAGGGGAACGAGAGACTTCAAATGGGCGGGCGTGCGACGGAATTCAGAGAGCGGGGACTTGTCGAAAGGCACTGGACGTCGAGCAGGGGCATCAGGTCGCCCCTTTCTTTTCATGCCGTCGAAAACAGTGCCTCGTCCTGCAGCTCCTTTCAGTCGTGGTCTCGCCTTGGCTAATGTCGCAGGTGTCCCTTAGTCTGCAGTCGGGCCTCGTGCTCCCACATCCGGTCCTTCTCTCCTCCAACAGCAGTACCCTTAAACAAGTTTGAAAAGACAGTCTTTAGAAAATTTGCAGATGAAGATAATCAAAAAGTCTATTTCTCTCCCAGCTCCAGGCAAAGAATGAAAATGTCCGTTATTTTTAATGTTCACAACTGGCATATGAATGACCGGTGGCGGACCTGTTGGATTTACTATGACTTTCCTTCATAATCATTTATTACAGGCATGACAGTTCATCTGATGGTAACCCACCTTCGGGAGACAAATCTGGCAAAGATATGCCGTTCTCTAGAGTTTCACATTTACAAAAGGGTACAGTGAGTCGTCAACATGGTACTACACAGGTATTTTGCTGAGAGACGAACATGGCTAAACATTTCCTTTCTATCGGTGCATCCTGTTTTTCAACTACTGCGGGGTTCATTTTGATGATTTCTTTACCTTGGTCTAGTCTGTTAACCTTGTAAAACATCATTCTGGGTCCTACGTAACCTTTTACAGCCCGGTTACTTAACTAGGAAGGACAGGGGTTTTATGGGAAACAACCAGGGACATAGACAGGGGAGGTAACGGGGGTGATCGTTTTTCTGGTTTGGGTATTGCGACGATTCGGGGAGGGGAGGGTCGCGTATTCTGAGGTCCTTGTTTTATACTATAGGAGCCGTTGACATGTAGTTCCCTTATTTCGGGCCAGATTAGGGAACCTCTGTCGTCTTACCTGTCCTTTCCCTTACGGCCCAACCTGGGTTCATTGACTTCTAGCGGAAAAGGAGAGGTAATGACGCGGCCTCAGGGTGATTGTATTAAAGACAAGCGTTTGTGCAAATACTGACGGTATTTGAAGCCAATTAGGTGGTGTGCTAGGGGTGGCAATCTGCCAATTTCGGGGCTAACCACTCGGAAGAGTGGTAGTGCAAAAATAGAGAGAGAGAGAGAGAGAGAGTGAGAGAGAGAGGGAGAGAGAGAGAGAGAGAGAGAGAGAGAGAGAGAGAGGGAGAGAGAGTGCAACGGCAGGCTAAATAGTACACGTGCAACAGAGAGGGCGGCAGTGCATTCAAGAAAGGCTATTTAGTGCATTACACAGTAAAGGGTATTCACGAGTCCGCGTTAGAATCTTGTAATCATGCAGTTTGAGCATTAGACAGGGTAGAGGGGACGTGCTTTGAGAAAAGGAAAGAAGAAAAAAAGGAGGTACCACTTTGTCGCACTTTCTCGCGTTCTCGGTCCTTTGACCAGTTGGGTCAACGCCTCAGTCACACACACACACATTCCCTCACAGCTTCGCATCATACGTGACATGGGTTCATTCATCCGGTCTGGTTTAAGGGTGATCACTTTTTATCAGGTTGTGCTAATTTTTCGGGTTTGTTCGATACGTGAGTAGTTTGCAGGCGTGCTTAGACACCACCCTGCGGCGCTAGTCCGTTTCGTGTATTTAGACATGGCAAGGTCTCAGATCTTCGCCACACCTTGGCTGTAATCTCTGATGTAACCTGCAGAGGGAGGAAAAAAAAAGGGGGGTGGGGGAGACAGCATTCGCGCGCATTCAAATACATGGATTCATAAGTCCTTTACTTACCTCTTACTCGTCTTTCCTCCTTGGGGCAGGGTCCCCGGGGATATGGTTTTCGGAGTCGAGGGGGGGGGGGTAGTGTGTTCATGTAGGGCGTGTGCGGGGAAACATAAAAAGGAAACCAGAGGTGCCTAGTGCGAGGTATCTAGTCAAAGGATATATCTCACTATCGGGATCCTTAAACCTCTTTCAACGCCGTGGCGTTCTAAAGTTCTTCGGTTCTTGGGTCCCTGCTACTTTGGAACGTTGTACTTTATAATATTTACATTATTTCATTTCACCCTCCTTTTACATTCCCTCATTTACACCATTCGTTTTACCCATCCTTGGAAGTCACGGTCTTCCTCTACGCGAGAGTTCATGAGTCAGTCGCGTACTTTTAAGGCGGAGTGTCGTGTTGTCGATCCGATCCGTCCTCCAGGGCTGGGCAACCATCTTCCTTTAACCTTAAAGAGAGAGCAGAGTAGGGTGCACAGAAAAGAACTTTCCCACCCATCCCATATTGTTTTTAAAATAAAGCATGCAATACCCGTCCATAGTTTCAAAGACTTTATTTTGCAAAATCATTTCAGCATATGGATTATGAGGGTGCGGTCGTATTTGGCCGGTCGTGGCAATGGCTAAAGTGCGTACAGTGGGGGGTGTCGTTTGCAACAATAAAAACATCGGAAAGTTTTACTCATTCATTTGTAAGAGACTAAAAACGTCTATTAATTGGCTGGGGGTTCGGGGGCATATATTTCATAATTTAGAAGCATAATCATAACAGTTGTAATCAGATTTCCTATATGCATACCGTACGTGTGCGTCGTAAATGAGGTTTACATCAGTTATAAAAATATAATACAGTGTACATTTGTAATCAACATTTGTAATGGGGATTCTTTCATACTGTTCGTCGAGTGAGCTCTCCTTGTCTTTTCTAGCCAAGTGTACAAAGGATCACAAAAATCTCAGAACATCAAGTTTATATTAGTGCGAAGGAACACCACGAGGTGTTCGTAAGTTCCGATTGATACCAGCGCCATTTTGGGCGGGGCCGGCACAGTCCGGAAACAGCATCAGGGGGAAATGTTTCCATTACTGGCAGTTTGGACCAGAGTCCTTTTCGGCAGTTCTAGAATTCACGCTAACAGAAGGTGTGGCAATGTCATGTTTGTTTCGTTGGCGATCAAGGCAGCCGTCCCTTACCGGAAACCTGCAAAGGCCGAAGGTTCCGCCGGGGACCTTTGTATGATCTTCAAGGCTGCGGAGATGCTGTCGGAGATGGGGGCTCGTGCTCCATGGGACAAATGTTCGAGTTGTATGGCTGGCCAAAGTTACTCTAGTGGCCGGGGCCCGCCTTCCAGCGGATCCAGACGCCATTTTGAGGCCCTACAGGGGCCACTCTCGTCGAGTTTGCAAGAATGGAAGAGACCCTTCGGAGTGAAAGGAAGAGGTCCCTGTTTTGTGAGAGCGGGACGTTCAGCTGGGGTGCAGCTGTGATGCCCCCACCTGGGGGCGAGGGAGACTCGTTCACATCGTCTCCTTCTCCCGGTGCACTCCATGCCGCTCCTTTTCATCGCCCCGCATGAAGGCCTCTCCACATCCGGTGTTCCCCAAGCGCCACCATTGTACGTTCGGTGCTGCGCAAATACTGGGGTGCCACCATTGTACGTTCGGTGCTGCGCAAGTACTGGGGTGCCACCATTGTACGTTCGGTGCTGCGCAAGTATGGGCACCATCGCCTGACTGGGGATGTTCGGCGTCGGGCTGGGGGCTGGGAAACCTCCTACCGGTGGAGGTGGGAGAGGCTCGTCCGCGTCGCCTCTCCCTCCCAGCCCAACTTGGACAAATTGTTGTGGAGGTACGTGCAGGACATCCCGCCGTCCAGGACTGCTGCGGCTGTGACGGAAGAGAAAAGGAAGAGGTGCCTTGTTCTCCTTTTGACATGTGGCGGGACTACCTTAGTCTTTCCAGGCCCGTTGCGGCCGGCCAAGGAGACATGTGGCAGGACTACCTGCAAATGCCCAGGCTGCGGGCTCCTGCCTCTCCTCCGGCTCCCCCATACGTTAAGATTTCCTGACCAAGAGTTGGCGGCGGGGCTCGCCTTATATGGGTTGCCGTTGGTTGGGCGTAGCCGTAACCCTGCCCTACTTTGGAAGGTTCCAGAATGGGGGGGGGGGGCGAATGTTCTGTTTGACTTTCATTTTCTACAGTTTATCGTTATTATTCCTTGTTTGTTGTGTTAAATTAAAAGTTCAAGTTTATTAATGGTCTACGGATTTTGTTTTACCATTTCTTTCTTTCCAGGTTGCTTTGATGCTAGGTTTCTGCTAACAGAGGTCGAGTAACACGGAAACACGTGTGGAGGGATGACGCAGATTTGTACATTACATACACACAAACTCAGACGGGGGACAGTACAAGTACGACATACAAAGACCCAAGACAAATATAAAAACAGTTATTGGTCATAATTATCTCTTTCCGTCTGTGAATTTTAAACGAGGCTGGGTTCCCGTCTTGACATTGCCCGACCTAGGAGAACTTGATCATGCCGCTGAGATTTTCCTGGCGAAATCTGTGCCATCGGGCATAATCAAACGTGGTGGTTCTGTCTGGTCTGTCTATGTAAGTCGGGTTCTTCTCTGTCTCGCGCCTTTTCTCGTACTGTCGGTCTGCCGTTCTTGTCGGCCCTTTGCCTTTACTCACGCTCAGTAGAGTCGGGCATTGGGCTTTCCAGTGTCCGACATACCTACAAAAAGCGCATTGGTCTGACCCTAAGTCTGGTCGTCCTTTGCATAGTGTCGGGGGATAAGTTGTGGGTAGCGGTGTCCTGGGGTTGTCCTGTCGGTATATCTCCCTACTTGGTTTATCCTCGTCTTTTCTCTGTCGTTTCGTAGCCTCTCTGCGCCACATACCGAGACTGTCGAGCATAATTGGCGTCGTCTTATTATTTCGAAGGGCTATTTCTAACGTTTCTATTTTATCAAGGTCAAAGGATCCTGTCAGTGGCCACTGTTTGTCTTGGCTATCTTCGGTATACCTGTGCCATAATTTATTATAAGCTATGGTGACTAACCCATAGTTTATGAACATGTCCTTATTAGGGGTGCCTTCTAGTGGAGCTATATGGTCCACCTCTAACACCCGGTCCGGGCTAAACAGGCTATTTATCAATGGGGAGAAGACAGACATGACGGCTCGTAACGAGGGACTAAAAAGTCAGCACTGCCTATCTTATCACTAGGTGCAAAGACTAGACAGAATATTTCTATTCTACGTTGTTTGCCGGTAGTGAATACCTCATGGATCAAAAAATCAAAAGACCAACAAAATAACAATGGGGAGAATGAGTAGGACCGCAAAGATCTGCGTTACCTACCCTTTTCTCTATCTGCAAAAAGGGTGGTCTCTTCCCTGCTTGCAGACAGGGAATCTCCAGGAAACAATAGTTTTGTGAACAACAGTTCAGTTTCAAGCAATTATTGAGTGGGGGAGAAAAAGAACAAGCACGGCTGCTACCCTACCTATCCTCCACTGCTTGCAAAGGGAGAGAGAGCCTGTTGCTTCTCCGTTTGCAGACAGTGAATCTCTAAATAAAAATAAACAAAGCAATACTAGTATTTTGAACAATCAAGCAATCAAAACAAATTTCGATTTGTCGTGGCAACACGACCTTACCCGGACCATGTGGACAGTTTCTTGTCTTCCGAATCCAGCGCCTGATCGTCCTCTTTTTCTCTTATTTCTCACGGCACTCCTGATGGTTCCCAGTCAGGACCGTAGATCACTCGAGAGAGGTCTGTTCGGAACTAGTAAAGTTCGGATGATCGGCTGCCAGACGAGGGTCTATTGGGCAAGAGCTCTCCCGATCGTTGCAGTCGTTCACTCTGTCGTCGGGACCTCTCCCACTGGATCCACGAGTCGCTGATGGGCCCCACGCTTGGGACGCCAATTGTAAAAAAAGTTCAATCGGGTCGGGGACAATCGATATTTGCCCGGCGGTATTGCCTCTGTGACCCTCTAGTTATTTAAATCAATGAAGAGGCAGGCGCTGGAGACTGGAAAGCAGGAAACAAGGGTTTTTTTATTCTCTCCGGAGGAGAACACAACGAAACGGACAGAAGGTATCGTTCTGAGGTGCTCTAACTGTATTTCTGAGGCCTGGCCTCTTATATCCACATTTATGACTTTATTGCAGATTACACATACATGTTTAAAGCTTTGATGTATGGAAAAGACATTCTCGGAACTCCCCTTTGGGCCCGTTCCCACACACATTTACAGTTGAAGTCCCCACCCTAGTCACAACAGGTGATGAGCATCGCGCAGCTGGATAATCCGCCGATTCACGGAATGTGGGGAGTTTGATCGGATCTCATGGGGTGGGGGCTTTGATCAACCCGGGGATTCTTTGATGGGGGAAGCTTTCTATTGTACGGGGAGGGGCAAGGATGGTATCGGCAGAGCTGGGTGTCGGCTTGGGAACGGGGAGGACAAAACGGGCACACGGGGAAAAAGGGGTTTGCATCTAAGGGCCGGAGATCATGAAAGGAAAGCAGGGAGGCGTCGCGCTGGGAACAGGATGAGGGCCTGGGGCAGAGCAGCGCCGGAGAGGGGTTTATGACTCAAGGCAGGTGCAAGCAGGGGGTGGTCAGCGTGCGGGCTTAGCGAAGGCAAAGGGCTATGTCAGGGGCCAGCGGCATGCAAAAGGGTTTGTTCTGATCGGGGCATCTTAAAATGGCGGGCGCGCACGACAAAAGTGTGGCATCAGGGAAGAGGCAAGATGGCGCAGATAATGTTCACCAAAACGCACTAATTTTCCACAGGGGTGGCACCCGTGTGGGCACGAGAATTAGCACAAGTTCGGCGTGGGCAGCCGCGATGAACGGAAAGCGCTCCCCAGCGCTTTATGGAAATTAAAAGCGCTCCCAAGCGCTAGCGAAGCCACCAGAAAAGCAAACAAGAAAAACGCAAAATGGCGGCCGCAACTCCACAAATTTCGGATTCGGGGGCGTGTTTTGGCCGTTCTGAGTGACGGATGACGTCACAGTCGAAAGAAGGCAAAAAACATGCCCCCGAATCCGAAAGACACGGGGCTTTATTGGAGTGACGTCTGTCTCCTCCAATGGCTGGCCTCCGTTTAGGAAGCCAGCCAATGGAGGAGAGAGGCGGGTTCAAGCCCCCTTACTGAAAGTGACTCAAAATCATTAAATCTCCTCCCGGAGACTGCGCAAGCGCAGCCTTCGGTCCTCGACCTAAAAAACAAGTCGGGTATTGAGAAACTCACCACTGCAGCCTGGCTTGGACAGGAAGCCAGGCAACCTGTGTTGGGACGGGGGCAGGCCGCAAAAATACAGGAAGCAGACGGGAGCCTACCCCGCACTCCTGTGCCCGTGAAGCCAGCCGGAAGATTTGCGTGTGAGCTAGCGGGGCTCCCGTGCTCGTGGAGAGCCCCGCCTGTTGCCGAGACTGACCCGCTGGCTGCCGAGGGAGAGAAGGACACGCGGAGATGTATGCGTGTGTGCGCATGTGTGTCTGTGTGCGCATGTGTGTCTGTGCGCGTGTGTCTGTGTGTGTGCGCGTGTGTGTGTGTCTGTGTCTGTGTCTGTGTCTGTGTCTGTGTGCGTGTCTGTGTGCGTGTGTGTGTGCGTGTGTGTGTGTGCGTGTGTGTGTGCGTGTGTCTGTGTGCGTGTGTGTCTGTGTGTGTGTCTGTGTGCGTGTCTGTGTGCGTGCGTGTCTGTGTGCGTGTGTGTCTGTGTGCGTGTGTGTCTGTGTGCGTGTGTGTCTGTGTGCGTGTGTGTCTGTGTGCGTGTGTGTCTGTGTGCGTGTGTGTCTGTGTGCGTGTGTGTCTGTGTGCGTGTGTGTCTGTGTGCGTGTGTGTCTGTGTGCGTGTGTGTCTGTGTGCGTGTGTGTCTGTGTGCGTGTGTGTCTGTGTGCGTGTGTGTCTGTGTGCGTGTGTGTCTGTGTGCGTGTGTGTCTGTGTGCGTGTGTCTGTGTGCGTGTGTGTCTGTGTGCGTGTGTGTCTGTGTGCGTGTGTGTCTGTGTGCGTGTGTGTCTGTGTGCGTGTGTGTGTGCATGCGCGCGTCCTGATCCAGTGCGACTGGGAACAGCATGCCGGAATCGGAGCGACCTGATCCGATTCCGGCATGCTGTGCGTGCCCATCTCTTGTCTCCTTGTAAGCACAGCCACAGACTATAGGTCTCGCTGCGACAGGGCTTCGCCCTGCATCGCAGGTGCGAGACCTAAAAAAAATTTCCGTGAAGAAGGCGACGTCTGGAGAGAGGGTGTCTAGCAGGTCCCAGATCTCTACAGAGTGTCGGTGTAAGGATCGCACGTTGAGGAGGATGCACCTCAGGGCTTCGGTTTTACAACCATCCGGTGTGTGTGAGTTGTCGATGGTGAAGGATTGGCGGCAGTGTAGGCAGGAGAACTGGTCGTGGGTGGTGTTCAGCCTCGATCTCTGGCAGTTGTTGTCCCTTCCAGGGTGGAGTGCAAGGAGGATGGCGCCGTTATAGAGGTCGTAGATCCAGGGTTCCTGGTGCTGGTCGCGGGCGGACGGGCTTGCCTTTCGCGCGACCGCGCAGCGCCCGCCATTAAATAGGGGAAGGAGACGGGCTGGGAGGCAGGGCGGGGGCTGTCCGGGGGTGGGAGGGGGGCTGCAGGAGCAGCAGTGGCCAGAAAACTGGCCGAAAATTAAAACTAAGAGAACGAAGAGTCACCAAACGGGGCAGTGAAATTAAAAATAAAACAAGATGGAGACACCAGGCGAAGGCTGAAGCAGCGCAGGCGGCAGGCAGGAATCGGGCAGCAGGCGCAAACCCTCACCAGGAGGAGGTCTCAATACTGCGACGCGAAAACGGCACTGAGGAGCTGCTGGGAGAGAGTTGACACAGACCAAAGGTCATGGTCAATCCAACTAATACCGTACAAGGAAGACATTCTACTGATGAAGCAATGCCTGAGGAGGCTGGCCAACCATCTCACCAGAATGATCTATCTCCTGAAAGGCATGGCGTTCAATAAGAAAACCTGTCTGATGGTGCTTTCCAGGTTTCTTCTTCAACTCACTCAGCCTTCCATTGAAGAAGATTGCTCTGATTCAATAGGATCAAAGAGAACTCTAGCCAAACCCACAACTTCCCTTCGCTAAATTGTGGCGGTGTGGGCATGCTCTTGTCATCTCATCAGGCAATTTTTCTGTGTTCCTTTCACTAGGCGGCCTTTCAGAGGCTGAAAACCTCTCATTGGATAAGAGGCCTTATCTATTTGGAGGTGGTACCCCTCTCCAAGGAGGAATTTGTTGGTGGCTAGCCCAAATGGAAGCATGAAACGTAAAAGACATCTTTGGGTTCGACCCAGAACTGCTAGCTGAATCCAATTGCCAGCAGAACTGGCTGGAGGGGCAAGATGTGGCAACATGTCTACCAGAGGATGATGGTTTGAGTAGGAGCTAAAACTCCACATCAACTGCCTGGAACTCCTGGCAGGATCCTTCACGGTCAAAGGTTGGACCACAGAGAAGGCCTGGTACTGCATTCTGTTAAAAATGGACAATATGTTGGTAGTTCGCTATATTAACCATCTCTGGAGCAGGAGATCAAAGGTCCTGCTGGACACTGTCAAGGACTTCTAGCACTTTTGCCTGAAGAATCAAGTAACAGTGATAGCAGAATACCTGCTTGGGTCACAGAACACAGAAGTGGACTGGCATTCCAGGTTTCTGCAAGACTCAATCATATTCAAGATTCTTGGGATTCTCCAATGCATCTCCCCCACCATCATCACATTCTGAAGATTTCAGAGGGTCTACCCCATCACCTTGTGATAGAGAGGAGCCTAAAACTCATGTCCTGGAGGATTACAGGGGATGCTAGAAGATGCCAGGCCTATCAAGAGAAGCTGAGTAATTCACCCTGAAAGCATGGGCAGACAACAATGTCAGGTGTTACAGGTGAGCCTGCAAAAGACGGCTTGGCTGGTATTTGCAAAGACACCTGGATCCCATGGGGTCAGCAAACATTTTCTGTTCTGCTATGTCACCAGGTCATCTCCCGATACACAGCTTGCAGGTGGACGAGCATCCTATGATTTGGAACCTTCTTTGAGGAATTTAGACCTCACTTAAACCGCCTAGCCCATGAACCTCCACTCTGTGGGATGTGAGCATAGTTCTGAATTTTTCACTTTCATGGACAAGAAATAAATATTTGAGCAGGAAACTGCCGTCAGCCAAGCTGGCTATGTTGTTGCACTTGGTGTCCTGCAGGGGGTTCTCTGATGTCAGGCCTTAGAACTGACAGGTGCAATGTTTACCCTCAAGGAGGCCACATTCAATTTGAGTAGAAATGTAATGTCAAACTCCATAACCATTTTGTATCCAGCATTCAGACATTTCCCTAAGCTGTGTGTTGCGGAATGTCTGAAGGCATATGAATGCACAAGAGTGTGAAAGAAGAGCTTCATCCAACAAGCATTTGCAATGCAATAGGCCTCTCATTTTTCAGCTATTTGTGTTGCATTATTATTTGCAATGCCAACAGGTCAAACTTTCAGTAATGCTAGACCTATTGCATTGCAAATGCTTAATCTTTATCCTACCTCCGGGATCCCATGACGTTCTTCAGCACGCCAGTGACCCGTAGAAAAGGGTCTAAATGTTCCCCCTCCAGATAACGACATGGATGGATGCTGCATTTGCGCATGACGGTAGGGCGCGAGAGCAGGGAGGCAAGAGATGGCCACAGCTGGGCAACTAAAAGAATCAATTTGTGATGTCCGCTGGGAGAGAACCAAGCACCGAAAGGCAGGACAGATGCACAATATTAACTAACCAAAGAAAAGGAATTTTAAAAAGCAACCCAACAAACCAACCAAAAGTGGTGGGCATGTCCAAAGTCCCTGATAGCCCATATACCGAATACAGCATGCCTTGCAGAGTAGCGCTGCCCAGGCTCGCCCTAATGGCAGCTTATCATTTACATTCGGTAACCATTTGGGACTGTGTCTTCTCTGACCACTGCCAGATGGTTATGTTATTTAATCGGGGAGGCAGATATTAATGTTAACGTGTTCTGAGACTATTCAACCAGGAGAGCCATGGGTTCTAAGGCATTTTTATTAGAAGCGAGGATGGGGGACATTATAAATGGTGCATACTGGTCCTCTGATTACACCTTTAAGAGGTTTTACCTGAAACTAGTGGTGGGTAAGTTTTCAAAGTTGCATAATCCTGGCCTCTAGTCCTGGCATAGAATTAAATATTACCTAGCTACTGTAAATGAGAGTACCAATTCTATTGTGGACACAGACAAGAGGATTATCCCGCCCTTGGGTTCTTTTTTCTTTTAACCCAAAAACCCTCCCTGGTGAGGGGCTATGCTCACTTGGTGCTTATCACTCAAAAGATTAATTTCTCGTTTCAATGCAAGTAACATGTTTTAAATGGTTTCTTTCATGATTCAATTTCAAAGGTATTAAACGAAGTGCATGGTCATTATGGGATTAAGAATTGGCGGCTACACATTTGTTTATGGTTCATGGCAGGAAATGATCAGAAGATGGAGTAAAGGAAACTGTTCCAAGTTTAAGATGGCTTTCGTGCGAAGAAAGAGGGGAAAGTAGTAAGCTGGCAGCCCTGTTAAC
Source organism: Lissotriton helveticus (assembly GCF_964261635.1). Classification (NCBI taxonomy): domain Eukaryota; kingdom Metazoa; phylum Chordata; class Amphibia; order Caudata; family Salamandridae; genus Lissotriton; species Lissotriton helveticus. The sequence goes on from NC_136067.1 coordinate 1,499,780,943, forward strand.
GGAGAACACGATGTGGATTGGCTGTCAATGTTGCCTTTTTTTAATCCTCGTGTTCTTGGAAGCTGAAGTGCCTATACCTACTATGTAAAACTGATGAAGAATAAAGTAGAGGAAGTGTATGCATTCTCCTCGATTCTGCACCCCCTCATAGAACCGAAACTTTCCTTTACGATAGCTCTTAAATTCTACATTGTATGGACAAAGTGTCTCAGGTAAAACAGTTGCCAAATTCAGCTGGCACCAGGCAAAATGGGTGGTGTCGCTGCAAAGAATAAAACGACTAATTAAGAGAACAAAGGTTTCCTGGGTTCACAAGCTAAATGGAATTTCTACAGCTGTTGTGAAAATTAGAATTCAAGTTTAGGCAGAAGTCTTAGTCTGTCTTTTTCTTTTTAACTCTTTTTTTATTAAACATCGATTATTCGACAGTGACTATACTATTTGAAGCAATCAGTTAGTATATACTTTGACAAGAGCAGACAGCACCAGATATATGACATGGTTATACATTTGAAACAGAGCCCTTTCAGTGCTCAAAATTCGCAGTCCACAATAGGTAGCACACCAAGAGGTCAGGATCCCCCCTACCTAGCACCAACCCCAGGTACTCCATAACCTCGATAGGTGCGCCTCTTACTCTTAGTCCATACCTCTTGTCTCCTTAACGGCTCATTTCTGATGCTAGGCAAAGGCGTAATTGATTTCCTTGGTCACTTAATGATTAAAATTTGTGAGCTGGGCATGGTCAATCCGAACCCATAACCTTGGCAAATGAACTTCTCATTGTACTGTTTTAAAGTAAGTTGTTCTTATGTAGCAAGGGGTCTTTTCGCCCATCATTGTCTATAAATTTAATACTTTATAATCATGGTTTTAAATTGTAACGTATTTATTATCTTATATGCAAAATGCTATTTTTATGTATATGTATTTGTCTTTTATGATGTAAATCGAATAAAGACCTCTTGACTGACTGACTGATTAGAAAACACTTTTCGATCACACTTTACTTAGGAATAACTTTAAACAAATTATCCGGAGCCCCACAGACAGAACAGCTAAAAAAGAAAATGCAGCCATGCTGAACTAGGTATTTGTAAATGTTATGAAGCATATTGAGCTCCATTTTATCTTTCAGTTTCTAGTGTGTTTACAGCCACATGCGATTCTGCACTGCAATATGTGCTAATAGGAATACACTTCTTGTCATCAGATAGGAAATGGGCCCTATTGCCACTGGGCACTTCATCGATTAAGCAGCACTCAACTATATTTTTACAGCTTACCACTGGCCAAATTGTCAGACAAGAGTTAATCAAAGGAATTTAGCAAGATGAACGATGTAGTTCAAAAGCAGGTATATTTTCATCTTGCATAGTGTAGTAACTTTACTGCAGACATATAGTCTTGAAGTCATGTGCATGTACTTAGCAAAGGAAAAATCTGTATTTACAAAAATGTTTACAAGAACAGAATTGAATCATTACATTTTGCGGCTGACTGCATTATGCCAAGTAAAACGAAGTTGGGTCATCTCTTATTTAGCTATTCTACTCCTACACCTCAGAGCTATTCGCTGAAGTTTATAAGAACCTCCATTTGACAGAACGTCTGCAATTTAGCCTGCAGTACACCAATGTATGAGCAATAGTGGGGAGTTGGCGTAAAGATGCTGGTACACTATCTAGGCTGGGGGTCTCCTACCTTTTTAGGTCTCGCCCAAGCCATCCCCTAGGGATGGTGGGCAAGATTATAGTAAGGCTTTCCAAAAGTCTACCCAAAACTGCGGATCGGGTACAGTTCATGTGAGCCAGGCGCGACCGCAGCGCCAGCCACAAGAATCCGCTCCCCATACCCCTCCCACAAAGCAAGACAAGACAAGAACACCAAAGCGACCGCGGCCGCTCTGATTCCATTTGCCACCAGCCACTTCACACGCTCCGCAGGTCACAAACAGGACCATCTGCTCACGAATCGGAATGCTGGCATGGTTGCCCAGCCCCCCCTCCCAGCGCTGCCTTTCCTCTGCCTGCTATTTTTCCCCATTTTCTTTTTGTGCTTATCCTCTTCTCTCCTTTTGCCCTTCCTTGTACTCTCTCACCTACATAACTCCTCTTTTTTCTCTGCCCTCTTCATTTACACTATTCCTTTTTTCTTTCTTGTCTAATCCTCCTTTCTTATATTCCCCCCTTTTTTTCTTTCCATATTTTTGTTCTTCATCTTCTTCTACTTTACATTCGCATCACTTCTCTCTATCATTTAGATCTGCTTTCTCATTTTCTCTCTTCTGGTCTCAACCTTTACAATGCTACCCCGCTAGTCCTTTTAATGTAAACGGTTTGATTGTAAAGCGCACTGACACCTTCGGGTGGAATCAGCGCTATATAAAAACGCATAAATATCGTTGCAAATGGACATTACTTTACACCCTGCTTGGTAGTGAACTGCATGGAAATAAACGGTGTAAGATTCAGGGTAATCACACCGATGTTTCCATCAAGTTATTTCTGATTTCTGTGTGTTTGGAGGGCGGGGGGGCTCATCTACTTTTATTCCAATTTCGACCAATTTTCTGGCCCGTGCTTATCTGTTGTTGATGTCACCAGAAGCTCCTTTAGCTGCCCGCATCCCAAACAAGTTGGGGATGGCTGGAATTCAAACCCCCCCCCCCAAACCCAGGAGAATAATGGACACTCACATACATCTCTGCCCTTCCTCCCAGTCTAAAGGTGGAAACAGGGTGGAAACAGTGACCAGGGCAACAAGTAACTTTATTATTTCGCCAATTCACATCTTCACGTGGACTGAAAAGGACTGCTTGACAATTTAATGACACTGCATGCTGTGGCCAAACATAATGCCTGTCTCGCCATGGGAATTACTTCTGGTCAGATCTCATTTCACCCCCTCAAGTATTTGAATTTGCTACTTGCCCTATGATGGAAAAAGTACCTGGTGCCAATATTCTGTTTGACTACTAATTGACTAATAAACACGCTGGGTCCACGGTGTAGGGCATGTCTGCTTGGGTTTTTACAATTTGTTGCCCTCTGCCTAAACAGTTGGTATGATGGCTTTCATTCCTCCCCTGAAATGGAACCTCTCTCCACCTGGTCCAGCCACAAAGGAATCCGCTTCCCACTCCATGGTAATATGTAGGGTGGCTGAAGTGCTTTAAACCACTCTGCAGGCCATGACTAATGTATTAACAGAAGTGCTCCGGCTGGGGCAGACCTCTTCTAAGACCTTTTTGCCATTTAATGAGGCACAAACATATAGGAGTCTTGGGCCATGCTTTGTTTTTGCCCATGCCAGCAGACAAATAGTGTGCCACCCCCTCCCCCCCACCCCCCGCTTACTTCACAGAGCTTTCTTAACTACTACTTCACGGCCAGAATTTGGAACATGACGACCCGGGAGACAGGATTGCGGTCTACGTTTCCGCCTTATCAAAACTTGACTGCGAGTGATCCCCTCCGGTCTTCGGTTTATTGCAACAACTCCCGGCCTATTTTACATTGGTCATCGCCACACGAGTGCGACGTTTACCCGAGTCGCTTAGTGCAATTGGAGAAAAACCTTCTCACGTCATCTTTACTGTCTTCCTTTAAAAACTGATTCTCTACTACCTAGGATTCAACCTTTTCTGGACAGGAGCCCTGCCGGGGCGGAACTATCACCGGTGGAGTGACCTTACAATCTTCTACATACACGTTGCAGCCCTGAGGAGTCACATGAGAACTGTACCAACGCGACGAAACACGTGTCGGCTGGTTGTGGAATCATTAAATATTCGGAAATCATGACAACGATTGCTTTTTACTTCTGATTACTCATCTTGTCTTGGATACTGTATAAGCGTTTTGTATAATTTGTTCATTACTGTGTATCTTACTCCTGGTGTGTGCATAGGCATTTCTTTGATTTACTACTTCACACCCTCTGGAAGACAAAACAGACACATGCAGAAAATCTTAAACAATTGAGGAGGCTAATTAAAATGCAGCCAGTCTCTCACACGCCCCTGCCCCCAATGCTACTCGAGCAGTTGTATCACTGATAGTTACGCCCTTGACATCAGGACACCCATAAGTTGCTCACGGACGCACGATCCCTCAGGAATACAAACTACAACAAAGTCACTTATGCATTACTTTTAATTATATATATATATATATTTGGCATTTCTAAAACTCTCTAAGATCACTTCTGCAGAACTTTGATTTATATATTTGGCATTTCTAAAACTTTAGCATGGAATGCCTTTGAGCTCATTAAGTGCAAGTGAGAACAAAGGGACAAATAGAAAGGACAGAATGCTACTAGAACGGGAACAACGATATTGCGCTGAGCAAGTTATAAGTTATTAAAATGGCCTGAAGCATAGGCAGAACTTGAACCATATTTCTGAAAACTCCAGAAAAAGCGAATCTCTTGGGGTAAGCGGAGAGAGTCGCACACTGTTGCTGCTTGCACTGGTAGGAGAATTGTGAGAGGGGCTAAGATAACAAGGTTGATGAAATCCCTGCAACATCTCCCTTTGATCAGCTCTCGGCCATCCTCGTTAGCTTCAAATGTTTCTGGTTTCTCACAAGGCCCCTCCAGCTCTTGCCTTGCTACATTTTACATTGCCACAGCACCCCTCAACGCCACAGCACCCCTCAGCGCCACAGCACCCCTCAGCGCCACAGCACCACTCAACGCCACAGAACGCCACAGCATCACTCAGCACCACTGAACGCCACAGCATCACTCAGCACCACTGAACGCCACAGCATCACTCAGCACCACTCAACGCCACAGCATCACTCAGCACCACTGAACGCCACAGCATCACTCAGCACCACTGAACGCCACAGCATCACTCAGCACCACTCAACGCCACAGCATCACTCAGCACCACTCAACGCCACAGCATCACTCAGCACCACTCAACGCCACAGCACCACTCAGCACCACTCAACGCCACAGCACCACTCAACGCCACAGCACCACTCAACGCCACAGCATCACTCAACGCCACAGCATCACTCAACGCCACAGCATCACTCAACGCCACAGCATCACTCAACGCCACAGCATCACTCAACGCCACAGCATCACTCAACGCCACAGCATCACTCAACGCCACAGCATCACTCAACGCCACAGCATCACTCAACGCCACAGCATCACTCAACGCCACAGCATCACTCAACGCCACAGCATCACTCAACGCCACAGCATCACTCAACGCCACAGCATCACTCAACGCCACAGCATCACTCAGCACCACTGAACGCCACAGCATCACTCAGCACCACTGAACGCCACAGCATCACTCAGCACCACTGAACGCCACAGCATCACTCAGCACCACTGAACGCCACAGCATCACTCAGCACCACTCAACGCCACAGCACCACTCAACGCCACAGCATCACTCAACGCCACAGCATCACTCAACGCCACAGCATCACTCAACGCCACAGCATCACTCAGCACCACTCAACGCCACAGCATCACTCAACGCCACAGCATCACTCAACGCCACAGCATCACTCAACGCCACAGCATCACTCAACGCCACAGCATCACTCAACGCCACAGCATCACTCAACGCCACAGCATCACTCAACGCCACAGCATCACTCAACGCCACAGCATCACTCAACGCCACAGCATCACTCAACGCCACAGCATCACTCAACGCCACAGCATCACTCAACGCCACAGCATCACTCAACGCCACAGCATCACTCAACGCCACAGCATCACTCAACGCCACAGCATCACTCAACGCCACAGCATCACTCAACGCCACAGCACCACTCAACGCCACAGCACCACTCAACGCCACAGCACCACTCAACGCCACAGCATCACTCAGCACCACTGAACGTCACAGCATCACTCAGCACCACTGAACGCCACAGCATCACTCAGCACCACTGAACGCCACAGCATCACTCAGCACCACTGAACGCCACAGCATCACTCAGCACCACTGAACGCCACAGCATCACTCTGTGCAACCATTCAACAACAACTGGTTCAAATATGTTCTCTAAATGTTTCAAGCTTTATTACAAATGTCACAAAAAGATGTTAATATTTCACTTCTGTTCTTGGATTTTCGTCACAATAAAATACACTGAACATAATCTTCGCAAAAGTTATTTACAAAAGTTTAAGCTATTGCCATTATAAATTACAATAACTTTTATTTAAGTATTATTTAAAAAATTAAAAGCCATTGTTATTTGTAATATCAATACATCTAAGTCATGTAAATACAACACATATTGCATTACAAATGCTATAGGTGTCACGTTTAACAGATAAATAAAAAAATTGTCATTTACAATACCAATAGCTCAAACTTTCCTAATGCGAGACCTCTTGCATTGCAAATGCGTGTTTATTATGAAAGCTAACTATGTTCAATGAAAATCATGGCAGGTCACTGAGAAACTATCAATGCTACAACAGTGACCACTTAAAGCAGGTTTTATTACTGGCCACTGCATGCAGAGACCACCTCAGTGCATTAGGCTAAGTCCCCGGCAATAATGTGCAACAAAAAGAAGCATGATCAGTTTTAATTTTCTATTCCTCTACATGTTATAGCAGTCACATATACATGACCCCCTGGTACCTAGGAAAGGACATCGGAAATAAGACTCCACAAAGAAGCACAAATTACTGTTTATTTATGAGTCTTATTTTTCTGTAAACATTAGCTTACCAGAACTGAAAATAGATGCAGTTTTCAGTTCTGAAATCGCGCCTAATTCAACCAAACACAATCTTTTCACATATTACTTTGGGCTGCACGTAGGGAAGCTCCTCACTGGTAGCTCGATAGCTTCCAGTAGCTCCTGAGTTCCCTGTTGGCTACAGGGATCTAGCCTTAAGGGATGGGACATTAAAAGCTTTGAACATATTATCTGCATCTCTCTGGAATTAGTAGGCCTTTGGATAACTCCCATAAAATGAATATTTAATATTTACAGTGTTCACTCTGCCTGTGATTATTAAACTGTACTTTTAAGGAGCCACACATGAAAGCAGTACATCAATAGTCAAATACCTGGATAAATCATACACCGTTTTAGCTTTTTTATGTCTACATTCCATAGGAACAAAATCATGTTTTCGTACCAAATATCTATTTTATAAAGTTTTATCCAAGTGTGGTGCTCCAGATGCTGATGAACTTGATCCTTCTTAGTAATTACCTTGACTCCCTACCTAGATATCGAACTCAAGGGACAGGGAGAAGAGAGTGTTACTGGGTGGAATCCTAGCAGTGCCATGTTGATTTTAGTGGACCCATCTTCACCTGCACTCACATAGATGGGACAAACACACCTTCAAGAAATAGATATGAAGAGGAGAGACTTAAAGCACTTTAAAGGGAAAAATATTGGGTCGCATGCCTCCAGCAGCATGTTCCAGATTCTAGGGGCAACTTAGGCCAAGTTGTACATGGATGAGTTGCGGCCTGCTGCTAGTAATTCACAAACTGCAGTTAACTGAAATCTTCAGCGAAGGAGGAACGACTGAAGAGGGTGGCTATCTTAGTGATGCAAGATACTGTGCAAAGCAGGGAGAAAGGCATTGACACGATCAAGGTTTTTGCCTCCTTTGCCAACGTAAAATTTGTCTTGCAGCCCTGTTTTCAAGGGGAGAGATGTGATCTGGGAAGGACAGGTAGAAGGGTGTTACTCACTAAGTCCCGGTATGAGTAGTTTAATTATTCACACAAGTAGAAAATTGGAGCAAGCTGTGAGAAACGTGTGCATTTGCAACCCAAACAAACATCATCAAAACAATCTCCTTCAAAATGAATCACTAGCCACAATAGCACCTGCTGCGTTGAAGGAAATAATTAGATGTCAAAGTCCAAGTGTATTGCGTTTGAAGAGAACATTTGCTCTTTCAAATGCCAGAGATAACTGCAGGGCAATACACCTCCAAACTCCTCCCCTGGCCTTCTGAGGCCAAACTCTACACAATGTAATCACTAGTGTCTAAACATGATAACAAATCAGAAAAGGATTACAAGTAGAAACTTCCATGAATACAAGTGTTTAGGATCACTACATACTAACATCGTGCATCTATACAGCTGACTCCAGTGTATTGCAAGAACAGCACTTCACTAAGGAGCTCATACAGTGTCGCCCCACCAAGTGCCAGCAATAAACGTACGTATCTAGCAACACAACCAAACTAGACGGTATTTAGACCTCTCTTCACACATATGCCATGCTCAGAATTGGCAACCTTTCCGGGTCCCTTGGGCACTAGTGCATAGATGCCCATGAGCATTTGTGTGCTATACAAATTTTCCAATCAAATAAAATGTCCAAGAAAAAATACATCTAAATTGTCTGACAGACTGAAAATATAAACAAACAAGCATTTACAATGCAACGGTTTCGCCTTTTGTAAAAGTTAGAGCTATTGGCATTGTAAATGACAAATTTTGTATTTATGTGATGGTTTTGAAAACAGATAAATAAATGGCGTTGTCATTTACAATGCCAATAGCTTAATCTCTCACAAATGCGAGACCTATTGCATTTGCACACACTCACAGAGCACAAACACACACACAGAAATGGGGGGGGACGAGGAGCAAAACCAAGGCCCAAGTGATTGGTTCTTTCTGAAATGATAGTGATGAGCTAAAACGATAGCATGGAATGCACTGCTAGTGATTTAGAGTAATTCAAGCATTTCCACGTGTCACTTTTATTCTCTCCCAGGAATGTGCTGCCATCATTCTCACCTAAGATCCCATTACTTGTTAGACACGAGGGCTGATAATCGAAAAAACAGGTGTAAGAGCTCATATGTTGAGTAGTTCTTCTTTTTCAATATGCATTGCTGTGAGTGTATGCGTGTTTGTGCTCACATCAATAAAGAAGGGAGAATTTCGAATATATTTGTAAATTAATCCACCTGCTCTGGCCACTCCCCACTCCTCTCCCATCCTGCATTATTATGGTGGGCGAGAGGGTTTAGTATTTAACTGACAGGGGAAAACTTGGTCAGCCGACGCCATGAGAGTCAAAGTAGATGCAATGCCCCCATGACTCTCCAGCCGCACTCTGGGACTGCATACCTTTGCTTCGCCCACTCGGGCGACCTCATAGACAGTGGTCATTAGTAACAATACTGTTTGCCAGAAATATCATGACCAAATTATCATTTATAAAGGAATTGTTCAGGCTGCCTGACAAGAGGGTCAACTCCCCCCCTCTGCAGCCCTGGCCTTTAAGAGCCAACATAACTTTCCCAGAAGTACTCCTATAAGTGTCTGACTTTGCCCCAGCAAAATTAGCTTTTGAAAATATATGGCATGTCAGCAATACTCCTGACTTCATAATGCAGAGCACATCCATGACAACTATGTCACCAGCCTAACCAAAGATTCTGTGTCTTGAGGTGTTTACAAAGAATCCAGAATTTAGCCCGTAGAACAGCTCCTGCACATAAACCTATAAGAGAACATCTTGCTGCTTTGAAGGCCTTTCACTGGTTGCCCATTACAAAGGGAGCCACCTTCAAAACCCTGTTTATGCCACACAAAGCCATGAATAGAACAGCACCAACCTTCCATCAAAAGATCAACACACATACCTGAAAAGATTACCTCGCTGTAGAATGACACCACAACTGTTTTTTCTGACTTACAAAAAGAAAACCATTGGTTGCACATCTTTCTCTGTGCAAGCAGCCAAACGATGGTGCTCACTCCCAGTGGATGAAGGGTGCGTTGAAGCTCACCTGACATTTAGGAAGGCAGAAAAGACCTGGTTCTTCCTCTCTGGAATCAACTGACTGTACAAGTCACGCCACAGAGCACCAGAATCAGAAATAAACTCATACAAGATCAACCAACCAAACCTTTTCCAACCACGTCGGGGTTATTTCAGAGGCACCACCACCAACATGCATCCTGAACAAGCGCCGCATTCACTCAAGCAAAGGTGTAACAAACAAACTAAAAACACATATTAGCCGGTTGCATAAACCCAACCTAATAGTCCGCGCACAGCCAATACTGTAAGCAGCTCGCTCTTCTAATTTCTACCAAACATAACTAATCACTAAACAAAAACAAAACACTAATCACTCCCCCCTAACAGTGAAACTGACTGAGGTAATACACTATTAACTACTAAACATCTTTCCCTAATAACACTGAGTCCCAGTGGAGTAGCATGCTGTCTGTCTGTGGTTGTGTTATAATATAAACAAAAGGCATTGTGATGTACCAGTAAACACAATTCATTCAACATGGGGTATAAAATAAGGGTACTGCGATGTACTAGGGAACAATGCGCCCAGATTGTGGTAGACTTCATACAAAGAGAACAGGAATTGCTCTAAACACATTGCATTGCGATATACTAAAGAACATTGTACAGTTTGATGTGGAGCAAAATAAATCAAGACTAGTCTGATGTACTACCATTCAAAGGCAACGTCATTGAGTTATACTAAGAATAAACCTGCAGACTCAATGTACCTCGCTTGATACTGTAAGGAAAAAATCACAATGATGTAGCAGCGTACACAAGGCACCCTGATTCTGGTACCCAAGGGGCGAACTGAAGAGACCCGTCTGTGGGGGAAGACAGAGTGGGACACGAGGCGGCGGGCAGAAAGAGAGTGCAGATAGGCAGAGAATCAGAGGGGGGTAGAGTAGGAGAGAGAGAGGTGTGAACCCCTAAAGAAGAGGAAAAACAAAAGAAGGGGCTAAGGCTGCAGAGTGTTCTCCTGCTCTACGGGGGTGGGTGGGGAGGAATCCCGTGGGCGCAAAGTTGAAACTGCATCTGTGTGCAGGGGGAGGGTAAAGTATGGAGTAAAGGGGGGTCAGATCCATGTAATAGTGGAGAAGGGAGCGTGAGAACAGAGACCCAATAGGATAAGGGGTGAGAAGCATTGCTGGTGAGAAGTTATGGGAAACACAGAAGGGGTAGGGAAGTAAACAGTGATGCCCCAAGAGTGCAAGAGGGGTCACTCACACAAGTGTGAGAAACAAAAGGAAAGCTAGAGATAATCCTGTGTGTTGAGAGGGGCTGGGTGTGGCGAATCGTCCACAAACGAGAAGCAGAAAGGAGAGAGTAAAGCGGAGAGAGAAACAGATGTTGGAGAGGAGAGAGAACCCGAAGAGAGATGAACTCTACACAGAAGATAGAGGCTTAAGAGAGAGATTTCATTAGAACATTGGAGGAAAGAGAAACAGGAGACGAGTTACAGAAACAGAGGGGGGGGGTCTGTAGGGGAGAGAGAAAGACGAGAGAAGCAGGAACGCGAAGCAGATTGTAGAGAACAGGTGACACAATGAGAGGGACTGCAGAGAAACACATGGAAAGTGCAACGTGTCAGCGGTGGCGAGGTAGAAACGCATGTGAGGGGAGTACAAGAGGGTTTTACAGCGGGAACGAAACAGGGGAAGCCGCGAGGAGAGAGTGGAGTGACCAGAAGTGTTACTGGCAGGGTGGGGTAGACAGGGACACATGCCCACAAGGCTAGAGGGAAGGCAGCTCCGCCGGGCACCGGCCATGTTGCTCGGTCTCATACATACATGGATATGTGTTGCATTGTTGAATAGGATGAGGCTTTCTTTTAGTCTGTCAATTAGCAACTCGCCCCGCGCTTAGTAGTTCATGCAAGATTTCTGACCCTGTGCTTCCTTCTACTGCTGCTCGTGATCAGCACCGTGGGATCGCCCGTGTGTTTTAGGACAACAGAGCAAGTCACCTCGAGAAAGTCTCCAGGACACACCGTCGATCCATGGATCAGCCTCGGCCCGAGCCAGGGAAACAGATGAGTGAAGTAGAGGGAGCCCAACTCGGCAAGACAAGTGGGAGAGAGTAGCCTTACCTCCGGGCAGCACCAGTGATAGGCGCACCAGGCAGGAGGTTCGTCTGCAGGGTACGGCAGCAGCCAGTGAAACAAGAGCACGGCGAGGGCGCCCCATTGGACGGCGCGAAGCATGTGTGGGATTTCCAGCCCGGGCAGACAGCGGGAGGAATTTTAATAAGCCTCTAACTTTTTACCCCCACAGTGAAATAAACCGGACTGCGTGGAGAAATGCCAGAAGGCATAGTTCATATATATATATATATATATATATATTTTGTTTTGCAGTTTTATATAGCGCCCACTCGACCCGAAGGTATTGCTATGGGTGGGGTGTTTCCTCCCATGTAGTCAGCTTCAAGCACGACTTGCTTGGAGTGCACACACTTAATACGCGCTGTACCAACCGGACATCATGAAACTGGACCGTCAGCAACAACAGTAGGACCAAGTGTTCCTATTTAACCAGCACGGTCATTAGAAGGGCACGTCAGACCTACACTGAAAGATCCAAAATAGCGCAAAAGGTTACAGGAAGGACAATAAAAAATTCTATCGCCGACATACACGAGATGAGGCGCTACAGTAAAAGGACGCCGATAGCGACGGAGAAACGAGCTCTGGGCTCATGCGTAGCATACCAAAGTCACTGAAAAAGAGCACACGGACGTGACGTCACTCTTTACACCAACACACACAAACACTGAGAATCAAATGCACCAGGCGTGTTAAACTGAAGTATGGGCGCCTGAAGGTAGGCTTATGGTTCCTCTGCACTTTGTCTGCGAGTCACCCACGACGTGAACCCTTTGTGGCACGGCCAGTAGTAGTGTTAGAAACTACTCGTGGGCATCTTCCAAACCAAAGGGTGGAACTTAGAAACCAGGCCGATCTAAGAACAAAAGTCCTGCAAGTCACGAAACTGAAGTCTGAACTAGAGCTTCGAGTGGATAGGACAAAATGCGTCCTTGAATCCAGGCCTTACTAATAACAGAATACTCGCTGTACTAATGCCAATGCATTGACATAACTGCTGCTAAATATTGTGAAATGAGATTACGCTAACGTTTATTTTGTGCAGCATATCCAAGAGACAAGTAAACTATTATGATTTAATTTTCTACACAACGCAAAACAGAACAAGTCAGGTCCCGGGCCGTGCTGTGATTGGCTGACGTCACGGGGGTGTCCCGGGCCGGCAGCCAATCACAGCGCGGCCCGGGGATGACGTCACGGGGGTGTCATGGGCCAGCAGCCAATGACAGCGCGGCCCGGGACAAAGGGGCGGGACTTAAAGAAAGTCCCAGAAACGCCCCCGAATCGCGTTTTCACGAGAAAACGTGATTGGCAGCCTCCGTCTCCCAATGGCTAGCCTCCATTTATGGAGCTAGCCAATGGTAGACAGAGGCTGAACCAAAGTACATATGTAGAATCATGAGGTTTCGCCGTGGGAGGGGCAACTGCTACGCAGTTGCCAACGCCCAGGGCGAAACCTAAAAATGCATAAGAAACAAAACCAGGGCAATGTGAAGTACTTTCAAGGACACATTCCGAGGGTAGGGGATGCCAGTCGATGTGGGAAGAAGAGGAGGTGACATAATCTGGTCAAAAAAGCAAATCAAATAGGATTAACAGCTTGGGCTGAGATTCCTAAAATCTACACAAATGTCAAGGGGTGTAGAGCAGAAGGACGTGGACATTCCTCTAATCCCTGGTACAGGCGGCACCGCAAAACACTTGTCGGTAGCAGATGAAAGCTGTGAAGTGCACACCGTGAAACCGTTAACATCATGACCTGTGAAAACGTCAAGTTACAACCACATAGTGCATTGCATTCAGAAATGCGCATTACACTAGCTCAGAGCTATGTGTGAATAACTAGGCTACAATGTGCACACATCATATTCTTTTCTGTTGCTTTGTCAGTCAGAAAACATGCTTTACCACAGTCTAGGTTTGGACATTAAGGACAGCCAATATGTGTTTTTCGGACGTGACCCTTTCTCAAGGGTTCTCAGTAAGTGACAATTCTTTAAGGGGACATGTTGCAGCCACCTCTATCACTCTTTGCCTTCACACATGCTGTATAGAAGCCACAAGAAAATCACTATCTGTGAGCTGTCCATTAGGCAGTCTTGATAAAGCAGTGAATCCACGAAACATGTGTTGGTTGTAGTCATGATTAATAACCTCTGTGGGAAGAAGCGTTTTTATAAATTGGAATACTGGATCGATATGAAGTGTCATTTAAAAATCACGAGGAATAAACCTTTTTTCTTATCTGAAAAAGACCGCCTTAAAATGGATTATTATTTTGGATCCACTCCCTAAATATTTTTTATTGAAGTATGGTATATACACAATAGCTGTGTACCAGAGGGTAACCAGCACATACTTAGTGGGGGAGCGCTGGGCATTGCTCCGCTTTACCCTGTCCGTGTATACAATTTTCAATAAATCTATGGGATTACCAAGAGGTATCAATTTCAGTCACAGTGTAGGTCTGTCAACCTTATCAAAAGCTGTTATCTATAAAAAAAAGGTGGTTTAGATAGACTGTCCCATTTTTAGTTCATATTTTTCAGTGATAAGCTGTAGAACAGATACCCCATCTAGAGTGGAAGAATGTTTTTGGAAATCACTTTGCTCTTGCGGTATAATGTTATCCTCGATTCAACTTTGGAAATATTCTAGGATGCTTGCTGCAAATAAAGTGCCAATTCCACTAAAAGAGCAATTTGCCTCTAGCCTTGGGGAGTGACATGTTTAATTTCTTGGAATATGGAAGAATTATAGCCACTTCACAAGAGTCGAGCAAATACCCTAATTTAATATGATCGCCAAATACTGGTTCCAATAGTTTTCCCCAATACTGCTTATAGAACTAACCCATTAGGACTGCATGCCTTTGTTGGTTTGAAATGTTTTATACATTTTGCTAGTTGACTGTTTGAAGGGGGACAAAGAAGAGCATACAGTAGGTAGGTCACCTTATTAGCCAGAATTTGAACGCCATGACTTTTATATAAATCATGCGGGTAGGTACTTTACCCACTTATCATCCAGGATAGAGATTGGCTTTTTCTGCATAAAGAGTCTAGGAATGGGTTACTACTGGCCAGAAAAGCAGGTTTTTCCCATTTAAAAACATAATTTGGTTTTACTAATATGTTAAGTCCCACCTTAAGGTCATATTATTTTCACTTATTCTGCGTATGCGATAGATCTTGTGCTTATTGAAGGCTTTGTATTTCTATTAAATTAATTTAGACATCTATTACATTGTCTCTCTGTATTACTTTTGTCTGATGACATTAGTTTTCCAAAACTAGTAAGTTGTCATATTCCTGTTTACATGATTGATTATTTCCCATAATTTTCAAATACATCACCATCCAGGAGCATGTAGATCATGTAATTTACAATTGCTTTGGAGTACAGGCAATCTTATTTTTTTGGCTATCCATACTTTGTCTTTTATAATAATGGATAGTATCAACCTTCTTGACATGATTTTGTCACCAAAAACCTGAGATCATGTAGATTGGTTTGGATGATATTCCTGTCCATGAGATGTAAAACTAGAATTCCAAGACAAAACATGTAATCGATCACTGCGCCACCCCCTGACGGTTAGTGAGTTAGCCTACATAGCAAATCAGTTTTTGTTCTGTCATTTATCATCACAAAGACCAGCTCAGTTAAATCACTCAGTTTGCTCCCTTTTATCAGCTTGCATATTAGCCACTCTCGTTTTAGTAATACCTCAAGCCCTCCCAGAAGAGGAAATTATTATTATTATTGTTTTTTTATATATATTTTTATTAAAGAAAGCAGGAGTAAACGTTACACAAATCTGGTGTCATATTCAAATTAAATTACAATATTCGGCAGGCGTGTGAGGAAATGCAGAGAAAGCAGTACATGTAAGTAAAATATACCAACTGAATGTATTATATGAACAGGAGAGTCAATACGGTCAATCAATTCGATAAATTACAGTCTGCAGAACCCTTCCACCCACGACTCAGAAAAGTTAGGACCAGAGTAGACACCTAGATGAGTGAGAGAACACGATTCAGGATATTCGAAGCACCTCCCGCAAAGAGGTAAAAGAAAAGAAAAAGAGGCCATAGAACTAAACAAGACAAAATACCAAACCCCCCCCAAACCCCCCACCCTGCACCCCTGCAATGGCTACAGCCTTACCCCACTAGCAGCGTGCCTGTCGCCCCAGAAACATGCCCTAAAAGAAGGGAGAAAGAAAGTGGAGAAGGAGAGAACAAACAGGCCCCCGGTCTCCCGTACCCCCGGCCAGAAGCAAACTACCCCCTATCATCAACAGGACAATATTAAGCAACAGTTAGCGACATCGGGGGAGTTTAAAAGGATCGCCAGACTCCCACATTATTACAAACTACAAATCCCGCGTCGAATGAAACCCTTTCGTCACACCCAGTCAATCAAATCAACCTTGGCCACGTCGACTTATCGTACGAACCCTCTCTGCTCGGACAGCCATAGCAATAGTAAAGGTGAAATGTTTAACAAAATCAAAGTCAATTCGGCCGGAAAGAAGCCAAGACATCTGTGCTGGAAGACCACAAGTCAAATGGCAATCGTCCGCAAAAGCAAGGTCCAAGGAGAGAAATTGCAACAATAAGGGGGGAAAGGACGGTGAATCACTCCCATGGTCTCTGATAAACTTGGTAAAACGCAAAGGAACTTCTCTATCCATCTCGAGGGGTGTCGGCATTAATCGTACTGAGCGAGTGGTAGTCACGGGCTCACTATCCGTTGCTGAAAACGCCAGATCTGGCGGTGGCACGGGGTCCTCAATCACGGGCATAATCTGTTCCGCAGGTAGCAAAACTTGATGGAGACAAATCGAAGGGCCGGTGTCCGGTATATGACTGATAGAGTCAGCTTTGTCAATACGTTTCTGGATGATGGCAGTGACCCTCGAGTGGAACGCCCCAATGGAGCGACGGCTCAGTCTCCACCCGCTCCATCCCCTCAGGCAAAACAACCGAGCAGGTTTTGAACCCCGGAGGTCGACTACTCCGGGGTAACAGGCATAGGTGGTGCCGTTGGAGACAGTGGGCGCTCTCAATATCGCAATATCAACACCGTCGCCCCCTGCGAGGGCCCGAGCAGCAGACCCCCGACCACGGCAACCGGTGCAACACGCCGTTGTAGTTCGGATTCAACCGACCATCAAATCGCCATTCAAACCAGGCAGGATATTCTCCCCTTCGGGGGACCTTCGGGGGACCTGACACGGCCCAAGTCTCGCGGCCGATGTTGTTCACTTCCAACCCGGATGGATTAAAAATGGAGGCCCCGGCTTCAGCGCTGGGTTAGGCCGAGAATGAAACACGGCATATCTTCATTATCCAAGAAGATGGAAATCTCGGGATTGCATCTCCAGACTCAGGAAACCTTCAGCCACGTGGGAGCCCGGTGCAAATTCAGGATATTTGTCAGGATTGTCGAGTGGCTGGCGGAGGTCAGCGGAGCCGGGGGCTTATGCGGCCATCTTGTGTGCAAGCGTAGCTCCTCCCCCCCCCAGAAGAGGAAATTATTAATTTAACACAAGTAATTTGAATTTGTAGCTGTAGGAGAATACTTTTATACAGTTTGGGAATCAATAGATTAGCAAGTTTACAAGAAAGGTGGCCATGGGAAGGTGCACTTGAGACTACAAAATAGCTTATATGATCCCACAAATCTACAGTTCAGAGTTGTTGGAGGCACATAATGAATAATTTTGGCTTTTACCAAAGTAGGGTATTCTCATTTAGGTATTTTAAATGTGTGCAGTGCAAATGAGTATTTGATGATTAAACTTTATTAATTAAAGTGCATGGGTTTTTTGCTGCGTTTACAATGCCCAGCAGCCAGTCCCAGCAGGCATCCTATTTTTTTTTTTAGAAACTCATCCCATTTCTTTGGAGTTCATGTACGTTCCTTGCAGTCCCTATAGACTGGTCTGATTAATTCTATAGTGGAGTAAACATGCTTGATTGGAGTTTTATAATTTCTTCAGGAATAAGATCCCTTAGAACTTCTATTTCCCAACACAGTATCTAAGTTGTGTGTATGTGATTTAGGGATGCAGTACGATCACGCCTCCCCATTTGATAAAGAGTCTCAGGTGGCGAGGATCGCTTTCATTACTGCCTTTGATGTGACTGCTACGCTAGGTATCTAGGAACCTTCTATTTCTAACAAAATTAACAGTGGTAAAAACTTTAGTATTTAATGTATGCAAAAGAGGAATAGCAGCCTTTTTTAAATAACTATTCATGTTTTTGCATTGTACAGTACAGATTGTAACAGTTACAGCATGATGATCAGCAGCAATCTTCTTACATAAAATATCATGTACTAGTTTTCCACACCTTCCTGAATCACAAGCATCGATGAAGCAAAATATTAACATACCAACTTGTACACATATAAACCGCATTCCTGTCCTTGTCATTAATATTATCATTCTCTATATTCTGTGACACATCATCTGAGGAATGGCAGCTTTAAGTGCTACAGGTAAATTTCATTTAGGGTTTTTATGTGGGGATGTCCCTATTCCGGCAATGTAAACAAAGATTTTCTAAAGTAGAGGAAGAGAAAACAAAAGCCAGTCAATGAAAATTAACCTCACGAATACAACTTTTTAATAACAATTCCCTGGACCAATAATGCTAAATTTTCTATTTTTCTACAACTTTGTTTTTGAGATAACAAATTGGAGAAACAAAAATAAGCCACTCAGGCTTTTAACCTATTCCCAGATAAGATGAAGTTGTGAAGCAAGACACAAGTGAAGTGCCTATAAATTCTCTTAAAAGAGCAAGAGGGAAAGCAAAGTGTGAGGGGGTCCCTCACACAATGGTGAGCTGAGTTAGAACTGAGCAAATATGTTTTAACTGAAGACAAACCTACATTCATAACAAATGAACAATTCAAACTGCCTTACAAATTGTTCTCAAAGACCAGTGATGTCCTATGGAATTGAAGTGCTTGTTACATTTAGCTCATACAAAGAAAACAAGCCATGAAATGGAAGATCAATTGAAACAGGCTGCAATAACGTATGTTCCAACACCCTGCGCCACTTGGTGCAGGATGTCCCATAGGAAGTGTTTTAACCAATGTAATACCTATGTGCAAATATCAGACCTCACCTCCATCATACGCAGCAGAAATAAGTAACACAATATCCAGAATTGTTTTTGCATCAATGCCTCTGAGTTTATCACACCAAAACAAAGGTCAGTGTTATGATATTAAACTACTAATAATGCTGATAGGGTCTATTAGAAAAACATTTTCTGCATGGTTGCAACATGTTAACATGATACTTTAACCTGTGGTCGGGGCGTGGCTTGAGCGCCGAGGGTGATGGCGGCGTGAGCCCAGAGCTCCGTGCCTCTTCCCCTCAATTATCCTGAAGAACTCGGCAGAGAGCCCATGTGAGCCCCGGCGCCGCACGAGAGATCAGTGGTGACCGGCGAGGCGAGGTGTGAGCGGCTGGGGAGGCTGTACTGGTGAGCGCGGCCGCCGACCCTCGAGGCTGCCGGAGCGGAGGGAGGAAGACGGCGCTCAAGATGGCGGCCGCGGCGGAGCCCAGTGAGCTCGGAGTTTGACCGGCTGCCCACGCTGCCATGGAGCTCTGATTGTTTGCGGCCGCCGACCTTGGGGCGTGCTGCGGCGGACCCCTCTGAGACAGGAGACTCTCCTTGACCCCCCGGCTGCGGTAATACCGCGGAGAACAGCGCTGGGTGAGGCGGCCGCCCGGGCGTGCCTTGGCGGGCGGAACTACGAGGCTGTGTCCAGAGTCGGAAAAGCTGGCGGAGCGAGAACCCGAGCCGGGCCTCAGCCGTGCAAGGAGGTGAGCAAGGAGGAACTGTACGGCGGACCGGGGGAGGGGGGGGCGCTGATTCGAGCGTCCCCGACCCGCCGGCGCTGGTGGTGCCCCTCCGTGGAGGCTTGATTGGACTGAGGGAACCAGGAGGCGTAGACCGGGGAGCTGCGGGGGTGCCCCAGCAGCGCCGGGTTCCCTGAGGCGCGACAGTGCAGGCACAGTAACCTTGGCGGAGAGGGGCCGGCTGCCGTGGGTCGCGGGGGGCGCGCAACGAGGAGGGTCGGCGGAGAGCCCTGATCTCCCCTCCCGAGCTGCAGCGGCAAACGCTGGAGGAGTGCAGTAACCGCGCAGCACGACCGCATAATAACTTGGTGCCGGACTCACTGCAGGAGCCCAGGGGGGCACAGGCTATCGGACGGACGCCAGCGACAAGGCCCTGCCACAATGGGGAAGCCAAGAACCAAGGCGGAGGAGGCGGAGAAGTCTGATGCGGCGGAGGGTGGCCCTATTGAGCAGATGGAACTGCAACGGCTGCAGGATCGCATTTTGGACGCCATAACAGCCACGCGTGACGCGCTCCACGATGATATAGCGCAAGTGGCGTCGGGGCTTGGCCTGCTCCGGGCGGACCACGATAAATTGAAGGACAGGGTCAAGGACACTGAGACTGCGGTTAAAGACCTGGCGCCCGCACAGAAAGTGCTGGAGAGCAAACTTACGGAGGCCCTGGACCGCATTCGCACCCTGGAACGGCGAGCGGAAGACGCGGAAAATAGGAGCCGGCGCAGCAATGTGCGGATCGTGGGCGTGCCGGAGACGGAGGGGGTAATGAACATGGTGGCCTATCTGGACGAATGGTTGAAAACAGTGGTGGCACCGGAAGGACTGTCGCCATTTTTCACGCTGGAACGTGCCCACAGGGTCCCGTCTGGACCGCCTAGGCCGGGGCTCCCACCCAGACCGATCATAGCCAAGTTGCTTCATTACAAGGACAGAGACCTGCTCCTGCAAAAAGCCCGGGAGGATGGCCCATTTCAGATTGCGAACAGTAAGGTCACGCTCTTCCCTGATTTCACCTTTGAGACGCAGCGGGCCTCCTTCCTCACAATTAAAAAGGAAATGCGTACTGAAGGGATCTCCTACTCCTTGCTTTTCCCAGCCAGGCTCCGGGTGGTGGTGGACGACAAGACGCTCTTTTTTAACGCGGCAGCGGACGCCTGGGACTGGTGGGAAACATACAAAGCAGGAACCGATGGTGCCAAATTACGGGAGGAAAGAGAAAAGGAGCGAGCGCGCTCGCCAGCACGGCCACGGAAATCGCACAGGCTGAGGATGCGGAAGCAGGGGAAGCACGGACCGACGGCCTCCCAGACTAAAGCTGAGCGACAGGCCGCATTGCTTGAGGTGGTGAAGTTGGGGCGGGATGGGAGCCCCGGCTCTAAACGTGGAATGGATTCGGACACGCATGTGTCGGCCTCGGGGTCGGACTCGGACCTCTCTAGCATCCATCGGGCCGAGGGGCCACTGGTGACGCCGCAGACGGCGGAAGAGATCCTGAATGTTTGAACTGCCTGTGGTGGACAATGGGTAATGTTTGGGGTGCTAGGCGGGGGCCCATAGCTCCATGCACACGAGGGCCGGGGCACACCAGAGGGCTCGGAGCCAGACTACTCTGGGGGATTGGGGAAGGGGCGGGGGTCGGGCGGCGCGGCTCCCTTCTGGACGAGGCCGCGCTCCGTAGGCCCTTAAGGCACCCACGGCTGCGGCCGTGTAGTAGCGACCTGGGTCAATCAGGTGTGGGTGTTTGGATGGGGACTGATATCTCGATATTGGGGCCTGTTCTGGGGGAGGGGGGGGGGGTTCCACAGTTGGGGTTTGTTTGCTCTCTTTAAAGTCATTGACCCTGGGTATGCCATGGTACGGACAGTTGGGAGGTTTTGTTTTGTTCGGGGGGGGTACCACCACCGTCGAGGGGCAGGCACTGAGGAGAGAATTCCGACAGGATCATTGGGACAATGGCTAGTGCGAATTATTTAAACTGCATAACCTGGAACGTACGGGGCCTACACACTATGCAGCGCAGACACAAAGTGCATGCCTTTTTAGTGCGGAGGGGGGTGCACATTGCACTGTTGCAGGAAACGCATCTCACGAAGCAGGAGGGGACAGCGCTGCAGAGGAGGTGGAGGGGCCAGATCTATCACACCTGTTATTCAGCCTACGCTAGAGGAGTACTGATTTGGATTAGAGCAGGCACACCATTCCAACTCACGCGCCAATGGGTAGATCAAGAGGGGAGATATGTGGTGGTGGAAGGGAAGCTGGGGGGCAGGGATATTGTGCTGGCTAGTATATATGCCCCGAACACCGACCAACTAGCTTTCTTTGCGAAACTATCAGGGATGCTAGCTCACTCCCTGGCGGGCCCGGTCCTGCTGGGAGGTGACTTTAACTCCATAGCTGACCCCTCCTTGGATAGATCCCACCCCCCACTGCAAGATTCCCCGGTGCATAGATTGTCTAGAGGCAGGAGGGAGTGGCAGGACAGTTGGGAACTGACAGACGTATGGCGAGGGCAGCATCCGACTGACCGGGATTATTCCTACTATTCAGGGTTACATGATTTGCATGTCCAATTGGATGCGATACTATGCTCCCGGGGTGTGCTGCCGTCCGTCGCTGGGTCGGAATACCTGTCGAGAACGATCTCGGACCATAATCCACTCTTGGTTCGGCTGGCGTGGGTAGCTGAGAGGCCCAGGGTCCCGACCTGGAAATTGAAGCCCGAGACTCTGGAGGACCCCCCTACTTGGGGCGGCCCTGGAGGAGGGGATGAACTTGTATTTCGCGGAGAACGAGGGGACGGCGGCCACTAGGGCCACAGAATGGGACACCTTTAAAGTGGTGGTAAGGGGTATCTGTATCAAGGAATACGTAGGAGCGAGGAAGGTATTGCTGAGCGATCTAGATAAGGCGGACGCCAAGCTGAGGGAGGCAGAAAGGGGGCGGCCCGGTCGTCCGGATCTCCAGGAGGCGCTTTGTTCGGCTAGGGAGGAGGTGGCCATTGAAGTGGAGAGGCTCCGTGCCTTTGATTATAGACGGTACGTGCTGCGATCCCATGTCGACGGAGATAAATCGGGCACCCTTCTTGCCTGGCTCTCGAACCCCACTAAGCGCTGCTCTCCCATACTACAGCTACAGGATGCAGCTGGCCTGGTACAGCACAATCAGCTGGGCATAGTTGATGGATTTCAAAAATATTATGAGGGCCTATATAAGAGTAAACCAGGCGACCGAGGGGGATTGGCCGAGCCTTTTTTGGACGGCCTGCTACTACAGAGGCTGGGGGAGGAACAGGCGAAGGAGCTGGGGTCGGATATTGAACTAGGGGAGATTAGGAAGGCGGTGCGGAACATGGCTCACAACAAATCGCCGGGGATAGACGGGCTACCCATAGAGTTCTATAGTAAATATTTGGACGTCTTGGCACCGCGGCTCCTGGTCGTCTACAGAGAGGCCAAGGCAGCAGGCCGCCTACCACAGTCCATGCGGGAAGCCCTTGTAGTGCCACTACTGAAGCCCGGCAGGGAGGGCAGTGACCCCGCGTCTTACCAGCCGCTCTCTATGCTCACTACCGATTACAAGATCTTGAGCTCTATCCTGGCGACGAGGCTCCTGCCGCATATGCCGAGACTGGTGCACGAGGACCAGAACGGTTTCATACCGTCCCGTAACACCACGTTCAACGTTAGGCGACTTGTCCGCCTCATGGCCGAGCTGGAGGGGGGGGTCGGTTCTGAGCTGGTCCTCTCTGTTGACATCGAAAAAGCTTTCGACAGCCTGGAATGGGACTATCTCTATGCGGTTATGGAACAATTTGGTCTGGGAGCTGGCTATATCCAATGGACACGGGTCCTATACGCGGAAGCGATAGCAAGGGTACGAGTAGGGGCGACGGTGTCCCACCGCTATCCGGTAGAAAGGGGCACCCGCCAGGGTTGCTCCCTGTCTCCACTTCTGTTCGCGCTGGCTATCGAGCCCCTAGCGGCTGAGGCCCGGACGGGACGGCACTTTCTCGGGGTGCGAGCTAGAGACGGACAGCAGTTCATCTCGCTATATGCTGATGATTTGCTGGTGTTCCTAAACGACGGGGCCGCGGATCTAGCGGGTGCAGAGGCACTGCTGGAGCGGTTCGGCACATTGTCGGGTTTGAAGGTTAATTGGCCCAAGACAAGCTTGTTCCCGCTACGGGAGGGAGCTGCTCGGCCGAACCTACGGCCGGCACTAGCCTGGGAGCCTGCCTGCATTAAATACCTGGGGATCCACATTTACCACAAGGCGGCGGACTTGCTCGAGGGTAACTTGGGGCGATGTGTGCGAGGACTGAAGGGCTGTATGACCTTCTGGGCCACGTTGCCGCTCTCAGTGGCAGGCAGGATATCCTTATTGAAGATGGTCGCCCTGCCGCGGTTTTTGTACTACTTCCGCACGCTTCCAATCTGGATACCTGGCTCCTTCTTCCGGCAGCTCCGATCTCTGATCACAGCGTTTATCTGGGGTGCAGGGCGGTGCAGGGTGGCGCTGGCAACGCTCACCCGCCCGAAGGATGAAGGGGGACTAGCGGTGCCGGACTATGAGCTTTATTATTTGGCGGCCCAACTGCAGGTCTTCACGCAGGAGGTGGCACGAGTATATCGGGGCCCGGAAGATGGAAGGTTACAGGGAACGCCCTGCCATGTTTTGGCGTATATCACCCTTCAACAGCGGATTGATGGTCAAGACTTAACATTGGAACAACGCACGTACCGTCAATGTTGGAATCGAGTGCAGAAGAGGGCAGGAATTCGGCGCCCATATGCTCCAGAGATCCCTCTGGGTATGCTAACGGCGTTGCCACATGGAGGTGACTGGTCGCACCTACAGCGATGGGAGGAGGCGGGTGTGCAGGTGATTGGGGACCTTTACGAAAATGGAACGTTACTCCCGTTCCAAGCACTGCTGGAGCGCTTTGACCTCCCGAGAGGGGGATTTCTCCTTCACGCGGCAGTGTGCAGGGCAATACAGACCCACTGGGGAACGTGGCTAGAGGAACCTGCGACGGCAGCAGCATGCCAATACACCATGATGTCGGCGGGTACAATCAAGGCGGTGACGTGCCTCTACAGTAGAATGGTGCGAGAGAATCTCCGTCCTCTCGCGTCGCTGAAGGCCAAGTGGGAGGAGGACCTGGGTAAAGACATATCTGACACGACGTGGGCGCAGATAGTGCGCAGGGCTCGCAACAGCACGAGAAATGCTAGGTTCCAACTTATCCACTTCTATATTCTGCATAGGGCGTATATGACCCCGGGGAGGATTAGGAGGTATTTTGGAACGATAGAGGCGACCTGCCCCCGTTGTCCGGAAGAGGGGGTTGAATTGGTGCATATGCTGTGGGCGTGCCCGGCCCTTCGGGAATATTGGCAGGCCATAGGTGACGTGTTGAACGAGGTTACTGACAGGACCATCGCTTTTGGCCCGGCAGAGTGTCTCTTGCATTGGTTCCCTCATACCCCCAAAAACAAACTCACGAGCAAGTTTATAGATATGGGATTGATGGTGGCTAAAAGAGAGATCACTAGGCACTGGAAGGCGAGGGTGGCTCCGACTCCCAGGCGGTGGCTGCAAGAATTTCTGAAATGGGCGATCGCCGACAGCACACACAGGTACCAGCTAGCGCGCAGGACCCCTAGCCAGGCGGCGACTGAGACAGCGACTTCATGGGAAGTGATGGTACAGGCCCTTAAAGATAGTGAGGAGGACGAGATGGAGGAGGCCCCTGATGCGGAAAGGGTGGAAGGGGCAAGCTGATGACCCAGGGGCAGCAGGAACACATGGTCGACACAGACCGCACACTGGAAACGTGGGAACGACCGCTGCCAGGGCCCTTAGACAGGTGGTGGGGGAGGTCACCGGTTTAGCTCAGGGGGTGGGGGTTGGGGCTCATCGCGTTGGTTAGATGAGGCATAAAAAGTAGTCATGCACATACTCCTGTAGCTAACTACTACTGCACCTTTAGCGTCAGGCACGGGGGAGCCGCGAACTTATTGCCGCCCAACCCCCGGGTTGTGGGCACGCAGGCTGTGTATGAGGCATCAGGAACTATTACGTAACGGCTCATTGTAACTGATGTATACTTGTGATTTGGCCTGTTTTGGCGTGACTGCAATAAAAACTATTTTCAACAAAAAAAAATGATACTTTAACCTGTGGGGTGACAGTCTGTTAAGAATGTTGAACTGGAGCTACTTAAATGACGTATTATGGGAATGTTGAACGGAAGATACTTAAAACTCAAATTATGGGATGCTCTATGGGGGGGTATATGACCAAATCTGTTATCACTCCAAATCATGCAATGTGCGACCTATGTCACTTTCTCAGTTCTCCCGGAGGGAACTTCTGGCTTGATCCCAATGCTGGAAATGTGCTTTCTTAAGCCATTAGACAAGGTGAGCACTGTCCGTCAAGATATATAGTGCTCGAGTCACCACATTAGCAAAAAGGCTCCGAGTCGTGGCCCTGAAGCGGGGTTCTCAGTGATTTCCTAACTTGTGGGTAAAAGAGGAAGTGGCCGCGAGGGATCTCAAACTCTGCTCCAAGGGTCTCAAATGTTCTCAACACACCAGCTGAAAATAGGTCTGAAATGATAATCATTCCTGGCTCAGCCCACACTTCCAGATGCAACTGAGAGATAGTGTGTGATGGCTCGTAACCCACTGAGAGGGATCGTGGGGCATAGGAGTATCTATGCTGAGAAAGTGCTTGTGAGCATTGTTTGACAGTACAACGCAGTGGATAACAGCAGGGGGTAGCTGACCTCAACTGTCCCCCATCTAGGTCTCTCGTAGAGATACCCGTCTCAGAAGGGAGTGGCCCATCAGCCACTAGCAGGCCACTGGAACTGTGCTGCCAGGTAATATTGTTCTACGTCTGTAAGCCACCAGCCACTGATCTCTATAAGGAATTTTAGAGTAGATAGTGAGGCCTGTGGCAATCCTGGTTCCAAAGCAAATCTCCCACAGTTACATCAAGTTCTTTGAAGAAGGACTGGAGACGCACAAAGGGAGATGGACAAAAATACAGCAGCCATGAGAGCACTATCATCTTAACTAATACTATGCGACCCATGACCGATCGGGGTAGTGTCAACCAAAAGGAGAATTGTGCCCTTCGGGACTGCAGAACGCTCTCTAGGATACCATTCTGGCGGTCTATTGGCAAGTAATATGCATTAATCCTGAGGTATTGAACGTGACAATTTCTCTGACACCCTTCAGCATACAAGAGGCCATTCAGGACCCATAAATTGAATCCAATTTTAGTGTGGAAAGTGCTGCTGCCATAGCTAGGGCGCCAACCCTAAGTCAAGCACATATCGGAAGGTGAAGACCACAGCAGCTTAATCATTGAACCGGGGGAACCCCCCCCCCAAAAAAAACGCGGATAGTTAGTTTCATTTAAGCATGTGCCAAAAAGCCCTTTTATTACGGTTCCCAGATCTAACCAAGTCAAGTCTAGACACTTGTAGAACCTACGCTCTCAAATCTGAAAGTGTAGGTGGATGGTGATCTTTCCACTTTTTGCAGATCTCTCTTCTAGCCAATAAATTCGAGTAAAAGAGAAGATTTTTCGCCGTACTCCGCACTCCATCCGTTACACCCATAATTGCTAGAGGGAGATCAATCGAGATTTGTAGGCCCAAAGATGACGTAAGGACTTTACTAATGGAGTCCCAGAAAGCACGAATAGAGGGGCATTCAAAAAACATGTGGGCATAGTTGGCGTTTACTAAGCCGCATCTGGCACATGCAACCGAGGTATCTTGGACAAATTTTGCCAACCTATGTGGCGAATAGTATGCTCTGTGAAGTGTGTAAAGATGATTCCTACGCAACCATGCGGGCTTCACAATATCCCACAGGACCTTAAATGAGATGGGACCATAGATCTACCAGATTGCCACAGGCTAAGGAGGAGCCCCACAGCAACTCGGGTAGCTGGAATTCACCTTCAGACTCCTCTTGTATCAAATTATACCACAAGGATACTTCTTTCTTGCCAGGTGGTTTGTCCAAAATTAAAGTTTCCAGTTGGTTGCCACCCCCAACTGGAGCTCCACTTCGACCTGAAGCCTCCATGGTATAAGACTGTGCCCAACTGGCTATCTGGATGTACTTAAATTTAGAGAGATTAGATCCTATTTTTCCTTTTAGGATCTCCCATGGCAACAGACTACCCTCCACAAAGATGTCTCCCCAGGTCTCCAGACCACCATCTCGCAAGGGAGCAGCTAGACTATCTTCCAGCAACCCAGGATTCCCAGGGGATCCCCATAATGGGGCTCTGCTAGAAAAATATCCAAGCTTTGTTAGATTCCTCACCTTAAACCATACTCTTGCCATCCCCTCTAAAACCTTCAATTTGATTTTTTTTTAAACTTTTGGTCTCCAAACTTTTTAAAAAAAATGTTTTTATTAAGCATTCGCAAATCATGAAATCTTACAATCACATCATGAAGCTCGATGAGAGTAAATATAAGCACAGAAAATTGACAAGGTTTTCCGATGTGAAACAACAAAGGATGCGAGTTTTTTCCTTTTGTGGTATACATAACAATGCAAAACAACAACATGGGTGTATGTCAATATAGTCGGTAATAAAAACAGTTCTTGTATTGGTCGTACAAAGAAACATGCATATATCAGTGCGCTAATGCGAGTCTGTGTTGGCAAGTAGACATCTCTGCTGAGTCAGTGATAGCAAACATGAACTGGACAGCGACTAAACATGCACAGTTACTGCTTGGGATTGAGCGTCAAATAGCAGTGCAGCTGACAATCTCTGCCGTGGCATAGATCACAGATTTGACGGCTAGAACCACTCAAACCTCAATGAAGGCCCGGTAACAGGCCGAGTCTGGCGCAGCCTGGCTCTCCGGAGACGCCTCCAAGGGAGATGTTCTATTTCGGGACCATTGCAAGAGGGGCTCCCAAATGTCTCTAGGGCGCGCCACAGTCGGCATCAATTCCCAATAAGAACCAAGCTGTGCATGCCCATACGCCACATCAGACAACCAATCATCGAATTTCGGTTTGGTCTTACGCCCCCAGGTGATAGCAACCCTCCTTTTGGCATACAGCAGCAGCAGTGCATGGAGCTTCCGGCTCGCAGGTGCAGTACGCGCAACCCATCCAAGAATTCCCAGTAGTGGTGATGGGTCATCCTTTCTGCCTAGGATCTGGTTTGTGGCCTCAAATATCTCAGTCCAATACTCAGAGAGCGCCGTGCAATGCCAGGCCACATGCAGAAAGGTAGCCCCCTCCTCCCCACACTTCCAGCATCTGTCGTCCACTCTAAGTCCCATGCGATGAATAGAGACTGGGGTGCGATAGTACCTATGTAGGAACTTGAAGTGAACAAGTCGGAGCTTATAGTTTGGTGATAATGCCAGCAGCTGTCCACAACAGAAAGCCCATTGATCAGCCGTCAGTGGCGTCTCTAGTTCCGCATTCCACAGCTGCTGTGATTGGGGCACCACCAGGGGGGCTTGCTCTTGCATGGAATTGTATATCCTGGATACAAGTTTTTTGCGGAATGCCCTGGCCAGTACCTCCTGCAATGCCAGCAGTAGTGGTGGCTCCTCAGGGAATTGGTCCCCCATTGCCCTGCATGCAGCCTTAAGCTTGTGATATGTGAATTTATCAGAAAAGGCCAACGATCTCTCAGGTGTATCTTCGGGCAGGTCCAGAAACTTGCCCTCGGGGTAAAGGTCTGCAAATGTGCGCAGTGTAACGCCAGCTACGGACACGTCGCTGCTATTAGACTCTAGGCATGGGAACATTGGGTTTTGTGTGATGGGTATCGCGGGCGCATATAGCAAAGGGATGGGGGATCTCTTCAACAGTTCTCTCCAGGACCATCGGATCATATCAGCTGTGTTCACATCTTGCGATGGACGCGGCGCCTTATGATATAGGGCAACTCTAAGAGGCAGTGGTGATAATAATAATAATAATAATCCACATTTGTATAGCGCACAATCACCCGTTAGGGTCTCTAGGCGCTGGGGGCCGTCGGGAAGATTAAGCAAGCTATTGCCCAGAGTCACATGGTGCTGGGCTAATCTGCCGCCGGAGCCGGGGATCGAACCCTGATCCCCAGATTCCAGCGTCAGTCGCCCTGGCCGCGGCGCCACACCTCTCCATATCCGTCTCCACAGCCACGTGCGGCTGATAGGGCGTGGGATAGGCCCAGAAGTGTAGGTATTGTGCCTGTGCACTAAGTGCGTATAAGTGCATGTCCGGTGCTCCCAGCCCCCCCTGTCTCAGTGGCAGTGTCAGTAGTGCCCAAGATATTCTGGCCTGACCACCCGCCCAGACCAGTGTCAGCAGACTCGATCGCAGTCTCGTGAAGAAGGGTTGAGTTAGTGGGATCGGCACATTAGTGAATAAGTAAAGGAATTTAGGGAGCACAATCATCTTCGCCAAGGCAATTCTGCCTGCCAACGAAAGAGGTAGCTTGGACCAGAGCGCCACCTTCCCTTCTAGCCATGCGACTGCCCTGCCAAAATTCAGGTTCCAGAGTGCCTGTATGCTCCGGCTGATCCAAACTCCCAGATACTTTACTTCATCTGCTTCCCATCTAAGCGGATAGTCAGAGTGTACCTCTGTGGTCTTGTCTGTGAGCGGGAACACCACAGATTTTGACCAGTTTATGGATACCCCGGAGAGGCCGCCAAATCTAACAAACTCGCGCAGCAGCGGGTCTAGGTTTTCGTTTGGATTACGAACATATAGTGTCACATCGTCAGCATACAGTGATATAAGCAAACTGTGAGAACTGAATGCAATGCCCCTCGCCGTATGGTGTTGTCTAATGCGAGCCGCGAGTGGTTGCATAGCAATGGCAAATAGGAGGGGGGATAACGGGCAGCCCTGTCTTGTTCCCCTGGAGATGGAAAACGAGTCTCAGATAATCCCATTCAGTCTTATTCTGGCCTTCGGCGCTGTGTACAGCAAGCGAATAAGGTTGATGAACAGTGGACTAAATCCTATTTGCGTTAGTATGGCGAAGAGAAACGGCCACTCCAGGGAGTCAAAGGCTTTGGTCGCATCTAGAAATACCACTGCCGCTTGTGAGTCTGGGTGTAGGTAGTGCAATGCAGAGAAGACAGTTCTAAGATTATGGGCCGTGGAACGACCAGGGATGAATCCTGATTGATCCGGAAGGGCTACATATGGGAGCAGGGGTTGCATGCGATCCGCAATCATCTTGGCGTATATTTTAACGTCTACATTAATGAGAGACAGGGGGCGGTAAGAGTCAATGTGTTTCTCGTCTTTGTCAGGTTTGAGTAGTGTGACGATGAGGGCCTCTCTCATTGAGTCAGGCAGCATTCCTAATTCCTGCGCTTCAACAAATACAGCATGCAGTCGTGGGGCCAGCTCCTCTGCATAAGTCTTGTAGAAAGCTGCCGTCAGCCCGTCCGGGCCTGGTGCTTTATTTAGGGGCAAAGCTTTGATAGTCTTTGAGATATCCTGTACCGTGATAGGCAGGTCCATGTATTGTCTGTGGGAATTATTGAACCATACCAGCGCTATGGAGTCCAAAAAGACTCCCAGCGCCTCCTCAGACATGGTATGTTTGGTCGTGTATAGCGTGTCATAGTATGTGGTGAAGGCTTGCAGTATGTCTGTTTGGTTCGTCAATGTCCGCCCCGTATCGTCAATGATAGTGTGGACTTGCGTGGGCGTCGGGGTGGACTTTATCATACGGGCCAGCGTTCGGCTTGGTCTGTCTCCCTCACCATACCTGCGCGCTTCAACCTGCTTCCCAAGGAACTTCAGTTCTCTCTGAGCTTCCTCTGCAAAGTTCAACAGCGTGTCTTTAATCTGTCCTGCCAGTGTGGGTGACGGGGATTCACAAAAAGCGCGCTCTAGCAGGTGCAACTCCTTCTCTAGCTTAGCAATCGTATCTCTGATGGCACGTAATACCCCCGCTCTGCGCGCTATACACTTTCCCCGGATTACCACCTTGAACGCATCCCAGAGGGTCGCCTCCGTTTTGACTGAGCCCGCGTTCAGAGCGAAGTATTCATCAATGTCCTGCCTTATTTCCTCCGTGAATGCAGCATCCTGGAATGCGTCCTGCGGAAGCCGCCAGGAAAAGGCCCCTCGCCGGCTGCCTGGGATAGTCAATTCTAAGAGACAGGGGGAGTGATCTGATAAGGACCTGGCCAAGATATCTACCCGTGTGACCCAGGTTGCCACCCCCGCGGACACTAGCCAGAAGTCCAGCCGGGACCAGGCCGAATGATGAGCGGAAATGCAAGTGCCTAAACGCGCGTCCGGGTTACGAGCTCTCCACACATCAACCAGAGAGCCCTCATTCACTATGTCTAGGAGGGCTTGGCGCGCGTTAGGGTGCAGTTGTCTAGCCATCCCCTTTCTATCTAGCACATCCTCAGGCACGACGTTAAAGTCTCCTCCCCAAATGACATTTGAGCAACCGGTGATATCTATTTTGGCCCACACTTCCCTAAAGAAGTCCGGGTCATCAACATTCAGACCATAAATGGCAACCAGTACTACTTCCGAACCCTTCAAAACACCATGCAAAATAACATATCTTCCAGCCTCATCCAGCATCACAGTCTGCTCTCTCCAATCCACCCCTCGTCGCAAAAGTATGGTCACCCATCTAGCGTAGTTAGAGTGTATTGCTGAATGCATGCAACCCCATCGTGAGTGTTTCAACCTGGGGGAGTTGGTTGAGTTGAAGTGTGTCTCCTGTAGGAAGCACACGCCTATGTTGTGCCGTGACAGGTAATTATGCATAAGTCTAGACTTTCTGTGATCGCTCAGCCCTCTAATGTTCCAAGTCAAGAATCGTGTCACTTCCATTCAGATTGCGCAGCTATTGCATGTCCCTCCACCATCCGACCCGCCGTGCAGTTGTGCAATTGCATATGTTGACCATCATATATTTGACTGTACACCAACGAACTCCCGTCTCAACACCCCCCACCACCCACACCAACCCCCCAATTAGGTTGTGTCAGACCCCCCCCATCGGCGCCTGAACAAACTAAACATATGGCGCCAAACCAATAAAACACAAGATATGTGGGAGACACCCCTGGGAGGCGTGGCATCTCAAGCGCACACCCCTGTTCGCACAGGGTGGCTACATCATTAGAGCTATTCCTTACCGATACCTTCTAGAATAGAAGAAAGTGCGCAGTTACACAGCAAGACACATAGGGCAGATCGCAGTTGCCAATTATGACATTAGCGCAACATTAGGCAGTAAACCTCAAGGCTAGCAACTACAGAGCGCATGGTGTGAAGGAGCAGTCTTAGTGGAGACCAGCTGTTCCGTCATTGTCACTCATCAGGTTCGCAGATTCAGCTCCAGCGTCTGGTCTTTTCCTAGTCGGCGATTTACTTATGTGCTTAGCAAATTTTAACGCAGATTTGGCATCAAGAAAATGGTGGGTTGTGCCTTCGTGCACCACTCGTAGTTTAGCTGGGTACATGAGAGAGTAAGGGATCTGCGCCTGGAGCAGGACTTTTTTTTGCAGGGATGAACTCTTTGCGTGCGCCTTGTACCAGTGGAGTGAAGTCCGGGAAAAAGGAGATCGCATTTCCTTTGTGCACGATCTTCCCTTTCTCCCTAGCTAAACATAGGGTCAGATCCCTATCCTGATAGTTTAACAATTTGGCCAGTATTGGTCTCGGCGGGGCCCCCAGCGGTGGTTTTTTCCCTAGAGTCCTGTGGGCCCTTTCCACGGTGAAGACCGACGACAGGCTGGGGTCGAACAGTTCGTGCATCAAATCGGACACAAAGGTTTCCATCTTTCCCATAGTCGTTGTCTCCGGGATTCCCGTGATTCGGACATTACATCTTCGTGAGCGGGCTTCAAGATCATCCGCCTTGGCGCCGAGGCTTTCAATTTTCTTTTCTAGGCTGACAATATGCGCCTTCGTCTCCTGTTGAAACTCGCAGCATTCCGTGTGTCTGTTTTCCAGGCCGTCAATGCGTGTTTCGTGCGTTGCTACCTGCGCCCGCACATTATCTAGCTGGGCCGCCATGCCGTCTAGTTTCGCATCAATACTTTTCAAGCTGGTCCTCACCTCCATGAGTAGCGTCGCCACGTCAATGTCTTGAGCCGTGTCCGCCATTGACCCTCCTGCGTCTTGCTCAGCCGATTTCGCGCTTTTCTTTTGTTCAAACGTGAGCCTCGGTTGGCGCGGGACTCCCTTTCCCATGTTCGGCGTGTGGTCAGCTGCCTGATCCACGTGCAGGTCCAGCCGTGAGAGCACAGCTGTTGTACGTGGGTCGGAGCACCGGGGCAGGCAGTGGGATTGGTGCAGTTAAACAATGTCCTGTCCGGTGGTCCGGCAATGGGACTCTACCAGCCCACCCCAACGACTCGTGCTCACCTCGGTGACTGCGGGACACGACCCGCCAGAAGGCAGTTGCAGCGTGCGCTTTCGAGTTCTGAAATAGGGCAGCGCGGCGTCTTGGCTTATAGGCAACGTTTGATAGTACTGCTCAGCAGCACCTACTTAGAATCCATGTAATTGATCGGCTCAGCAACTCTGAGATCTCCGCAGTGCCGATTTGTCAATGTCCCCGGTTCCGCACTGGTAGACGATTGCGCAACCAACGTGTCGGTGAATGCACTGCAGTGCCGCTCGCTCGGCCTCGACCTCGGCAAACAACATAGGCAGTGCGGGCATGGAGCGCGGAGTTCTTTTCCCGTATCCGCCTCGTCTTATGCAGCCGCTCCAGCCACGGAGATTGTTGCGCACTTTCAGCCCCAAGATGGCGGTCACCTCCGAGCCTCCGTTGTTCGGGACCCCGGAGGTTCAACTAGTGCGTCCTGTGTGTGGGCCGCGCCCCACCCAGTCCCCGCCGCCTCCTCTCCTTACCCCGGTCAGGCGGGTCACTTGGCCATTATTTTCTATCGAGGCTCGCGATAGGGCAGGCCCACGGCGCCCCGTCCTCAAGTAAATCGCCGCCGCTGCACAGCACTCCAGGACGGCGGGTCTCACAGGTCGTCTCTCCCGGCAGGATCTCTAGAGCCGCCTATCTGGCAGGGCGGGCGCTAAAACTCCCCGAAACTTGAGTCGAGTCTGCCTCAGCTCTCGCCGCTTCCACTCGCACTGTCCAGTAGCGCTTATATGCTCGAAATAGCAGGAGTTTTAAGGATTTGTCGATTTAGCCGGCGGAGCTCGCTGTTTAGGCGGCCATCTCGCTGCTCGTCCGGCCACGCCCCCTCTTGGTCTCCAAACTTAAATAGAAAATCTGACTGTGCTGCTGCTTCACCCCTAAGCATGGCTAAAAACATGCAGCCAACCCCTTAACCTGTCGGCATCTTTAACAACATTCGAGCATGGCACAGTTGAAACGCCCACGCATATGTTTGTAGATCGGGGGCTGCCAACCCACCCTTCTCCCTGCGGCACCTAAGCTTCTTCCAAGCAATCCTTGGGATATGTTTTGTCCAAATGAAAGATGTTATATCCCCCTGTAACTTAGAAATACCTACAGAATCAAAGAAAAGAGGAATAGTGTTAAAAAGAAAAGACATCTTGGGCAGAATAGTCATTTTAACTAAATTAACCCGGCCCAACAGATAAAGGGAGATGTGACCAGGATTGCAGGAGTATACGGCATTCCCTTGCCACAGCTGAAAAGTTGATTATAGCTAATTTATTGATATCCTTAATGATGTTCAGACCCAAATATCTTAAACTCGGGGAGAGCTGAATATCCGTACCACAATCGCCATCATTCCAGACCATTACCTCGGTCTTTGAGGCATTAACCTCGTAACCAGATATTTCCCCAAATTCTAAGGCAAGTTTAATGGCAGCCGGAAAAGCTGAGCGTATATCTGTGGAAAATATCAAAATATCATCAGCATATAGTGCCACTTTTCTTTCCCACCTTTCGAAAATAAATGGTTTAATAGTTTTTTTCCCTCAACATCTGGGCAAAAGGCTTTATATAAAGATCAAATAAAAGGGGGGAAAGAGGGCAACCCTGACGAGTTCCCCTAGTGATGGGAAAGGGGTCAGATAGTTCGCCATTCACTAACACCCTGGCTGATGGATTTGAATATAAAAGTCTAATAGCTCTGCAAAAGTTGTCTCCAATATTAAACTTAGCCAAGACCCCCGACAGGTATGCCCAGTTCACCAGGTCGAAGGCCTTGGTTGCATCGAGCGTCAGAAATGCCAGTGGGAGAGAATGTGTTGTCGCGATATCTATAGCCCCTATCAAATCATAGGTCAGTTCGTACAATTGCCGGTCCTTCACAAACCCCTTCTGGTCACGATGTAAAATGTCTAGTGCCACTATGCTCAGTCTCTTTGCCAGAACTGTGGAAAAGATCTTATAGTCCACATTCAAAATGGATATAGGCCTATATGACCCGCAGGACGTTGCAGACTTCCCTGGCTTTAAGATTAATGTAATAGAAGCACTGTCCCAGGAAACAGGGGGGGGGGGATATTCCATCCTGCAATATCTGGTTAAAAAAAACGTTGCAAGCAAGGGGACTATGACTTGTTCCAGGGCCCTATAGATCTCAGCTGGTAGGCCATCTGGACCGGCCGCTTTCTCCTTCTTACCATGTAGGATAGCAGCTCTAACCTCCTCATCTGTAATGGTTTCATCCAGGGAAGCCCGTTGCTCCTCGGATAATTTAGGAAGAGGCATCTTTCTTAACCAACTCTCAATGTTTTCTTTGTCCAAGATTTTATCTTCCTGATAAATTGATGAAGAAATCTCTAAAGATTCTCCTAATATCAGAATCTGATGAATAGGATATATTCTCATGGACTATTGAATTGATGTTATTGCGGACCTGGTCCGTTTTAGCTTTCCAGGCCAAACGTTTTCCAGCTCCCTCCCCAAACTCGAAGTGAGCCATCTTGCTAGCCTCCCATTTCTCTTGCAGACGTTGATTGAGCACTGATCCCATCTGGCCTTTTAGGGTTACAAGCTTATTGCCAAGTGCTCGAGTTGAAATCCCTGGTAAAGCTTGATCAATCTCGTTTTGAGTTTTCAACATGTCAGCCTCTATACAAGCTACTTCTTCCCTATATCGTTTCCTATGGAATGAAACTTTGTTGGTAATGAGTCCTCGTAAAAAGGCCTTAAAGGAGTCCCATACAATCCCCGAAGCAGCTGATCCCAAATTGCGCTGCAAGAAATATTGGGATTCTATATTTAGAAAGGATATATCATCTGCTGCTGATAGAAACGACCGATCAAACGTCCAAGCTCTAGACACCTTAGGGAACCCCTCAAGTTCCAGAAATACTGCCGAGTGATCTGATAAATGGGATGGAAGATAGCAGATATCTTTTACACATTCTACCAGCCTATGGTTGACTAATACAAAATCAATTCTAGACTGGTGATGGTATTTGTGGTTACGATACGAAACCCCCTGCATCTTTCCGACCCTATCCCTCCAAACATCAACTAAACCATACTGTTTCATAGCCCTTAGAAGAAAAACTCAGGTCTTACAGAGGGCAAGGGGAGAGACTATTTGGAGATTTATCTAGAACCGGATCCAAGACTATATTAAAGTTCCCCGCCAGAATTACTGGTTCCGGGAAAGACAAAAGATGTGAGAATATAGTTTTTAAGACAGAGGGATCATCTATATTAGGCCCATAGTAACCTAATATCGTAGTTTGCGCTCTGGCAACTAATACTGTTGCAATGACCCATCTGCCACCTGGGTCCACGATTTTCGACACTAGCCTTGCCTTGAGAGGTCTTTTAAAAAAGATTGTCACGCCTCTGGTGTTAGTAGATTGCGAAGTTGAAATGGAGAGATCAATCCATCTATTTTTCTTTACCAATAAAAGTATCTCAGCCTCCATTAGGTGGGTCTCCTGGAGAATGATGACCTGCGCATCAGAATCCCGTAGATACTGCATGATCTTATCCGCCCTGGGTCTGGTGCGGAGGCCATTCACGTTCCAGGAGATGATCTTCACACTATTCATAAGGGATAGATGGAACCTCCCCCAGCACAATCCCAGCAGCTGAGTACTTAACTCTCTGTCCTAATCGAAAGATTGTCTTGCTACCGTTAATGAATCTGGACCAAAAATAACCATGTTCTAAGCAGAAAATGAGGTTTTTCTTATTGCTTCCCCCTCCCCCCTGTGCCCTACCCTGCCCCACCCCTCCCCACGGGAAACCCTTGCCCTATCTATTCGGAACAAGTCCAGGAGATAGTGCCCCTACCCCACAGCTCCCACTAAATTAAAGTGAGGACAATTACAAACAGGAAAAGATTAGGTTTCTTTTTTTCCACTTTTTTTAATTTTTTTATATCTTTCGTTTTCCTTATTCTAAGTATGATTCATTTTGTATCCCGTTCCCTCTTTTTTTTTTTTAGGCTTTCCTTCCTTCTTCATCCAATACCACTACCCTCCCCTCAAAAAGAACAGAGGGAGGTGAGGAAGGATAGAAATGGAGGGAAAAGGAACAAAGTACACCCTGAAGCGGCA
The DNA here is from genome assembly GCF_964261635.1 of Lissotriton helveticus. NCBI lineage: Eukaryota > Metazoa > Chordata > Amphibia > Caudata > Salamandridae > Lissotriton > Lissotriton helveticus. The sequence continues at coordinate 1,499,819,268 of NC_136067.1, forward strand.
ATTACAATGGCCTCAGCCCAAAGAACCCCTAGTTCCTCCCTTTGCCCCCATAGTGAGTAACAGCTCATCTGCCTCCTGTACGGACCGGATATTAAACATTTTGTTGTTGTACATTATTCTCAATGTGGCAGGAAACTTGAGTTGGGCTGAGGCACCTGCACTTCTAAATGCCTCCAGACGCCTGCCAAGCTCCCACTGCTTCTCGAGGGTGGCCTTGGATAGGTCTGATCTAATTTGGAAATTAAACCCTTTCCCTACCAAGGATTTTTGTTTTAAAGCTAGAGTAGAGGGGTTGGCCTAACGGCTAAGGCGCTCGACCTCGGACCTGGGGATCTGGGTTCGAGTCTCGGTAACGACGCCAATAACCCCCTGTGATTCTGGGCAAATCACTTAATCTCCCCGTGCCTAAAATATGAAAGTGTGTCCTCTTGTAACGTAACTGGTGCTATGTAAAGCGCTCTGATAACTGATTCGGTTCGGTTCTAGTTCGCGCTATATAAAACTCCCAAAAAAAAAAAAAAAAAAAAAAAAAAAAAGCTAAGTTGAGAATACTTTCTTTAAGGGTATAGGTATGAAAGTTTACCAAGATTTTTCAAGGCTTTTCTCTTTGAGGGTTTCTCCTAAAAGGGTCCCTATGGATGCGTTGGATATCCTTGGACAGGTCCTCAGGTGACACCGCCAAACTTAGAGATTCCCTTAAAAGAGAAACAACATACTGTTTAATGTCGGAACTCTCACTTCCCTCTGGAACATTCAAAATGCAGATATTACTTCGCCTAGAATTGTTCTCTAGCGTTTCCATCCTTTCGGCCATTAAGAGATCTTCTTTCTTGAGCTTGGAAATGTCACATTTGGCCTGATCTAGATGTAATGATAGTCCCGCAACTGTCTCTTCAAGCACTGATGTTCTGGCATACAGACCATCGATTTTATTGTCTAGAGATTCACAGTAATTCCTTATCTCTAATTGGTTTGCTTTTGAGGCTTCGAACCCGTTCTTTATATCAGCTGAGAGAGCCAAAAACATAGACTGCAAAGAGGTGGTCATAGGGCCATCTGTTTCTCTGCGCAAGGGCCCTTCTTGCGAGGCATCCACCATTTGTTGCTTCTCTATCACCGTTCCCTCCGATACAGCACAAATGCCTTCTGGCAATGTAAGGTGCAGAGGTATGTTATCAGATATATTATCTGCTACCATATTATCTACTACTTGAAAAGGCAACCCTCTCACTGAATCTATCTCAGCACCAACCTCAACAGTAGAAGAAAGAGGTGGCTCCATAGCTCTAGCCCTATTCAACCCAACTGCGTCCAACACTTGACACCCCGAAGCAGCGGGCTGTGCCAGAACCTGCTCCTCAGGGAGGTCCAAAATCTGTGGGATTGCTTTAAAATAGGAACGCAAAGATGGGGTATTTTAGACCCAGTACTAACAGTTGAGGTATGACCCCATGTTGTTTTAAGGGTTTTGGATCGCTTAGTTTTAATTACTGCACTCAAATATGAGGAGGTCTTCTTTGTTTTTATCGCTCCAAAATCCGGGCTAATAGATACACTGGACCTCAAAGAAAGAGGCTTTAAAAGTAAGCTAGTGGATGGTACTGGACTCGGGATTAAATTACTATCACCAAAATTGGTATCAGCACTTTTACACTCTGTGCCCTTCTTGTAAACTCGCTTACCTCTTTTCTTTGATGTTGGTATTGGTACAACTGTCAAGGAGTTACTATCAGCCACAGCACAAACCAATGCCTCGGCGCCGCTCTTAACCAACAGAATCACCTTGACCTTCCAGCTGCCCCTCAAATCCCCGCCGTGAATCCACACCAACCTCCGCTGCCCTCTCCACACCGATGTCTCCAATGCCGCTGCCCACCCCACGAGAAGCGTGCAAAAGGCTCCGGAACCGCCGCCCTCTCCTGAGCTCCAGGGCGGCCCGGGACCAACTCAGCAAACCCGGATGGGCTGAGGGCGAGCCGGCAGAAACACACATTGTCGGAAACAATGCTCCAGCCGCCTTCCGCGGACCAGAAGGAAGGAGAGAAGAAGAACACTCCTCCACACACATGGGAGGCGGAGGACGCCGAAACGCCAACAGATGCCGGTAAGCCTCAGGGGATCGGAACGGAACACACCCGGGCCGGTAGGAGACGACTACCGGGGACGAAATCTGGGCATCGCTAATTCAGCACACTTTTCCGCATCAATTCCAATTAATGTATGCCGCATAGATCCTCAAAATCGCACCGTATCAATCGACAGTGGGAGCGCGGGGCTGGAGCACCGCGGCAGCTCAGCTTGCTGCCGCCATGTTCCCCAAGTCAACCTGACAATTTCTCGTTGAAGTTGAGGCTCCAATTGGAGTTAAGAATCGCTATGCCTACAAGTTAAATTCAAGCAATACAAACGGAAACGAACACTGTACTCCACGCTTGCACCACTTATCTTCATGCCACCTCACCATAAGAAATCCTAAGAGGTACTGCTTCACAGTACAAGCCACCAAGCTCTAGAACCCACTATCAGCCAGCATTAAAAGCACCCAGGAGCATATACACTTCCGAAGGCAGGTGAAAACGTGGCTATTTCCTAGATAACTGCACCACCTGTAGAGTTGCACTGATTGTTCTCCAGCAACTTGAGTGCCACCAGGTATGCAAAGAGGTTAGATCCCTTTTAAAAAATGCTGTGTGGCTGCAAAAACCTGTTATTTTAATCACGCTTGCTACTGGGTTTGATCTGGCTGAATTCGTAGTTGTTTTAATAAGGTCTATGGTACTTGTGCACTTGGTTATTGATGAACTCATTGTCTCTCCTAAGATATTGCCATTTTTATACTGAAAGGTGATACACTTTATTTAATGCACTCATTTTTTATCTTTAAAATCATGTTTTAACTATTGTTACTGTATATTGTACTTTATTACGTGCTCTTTTATGATCCATTCACCTGTGATTGAATAAAGAAAGAATTGAATTGAACTGCATCACCTGCATCCCGGCAACAGAGCCCATAACAAAGTTTGACCCGCAAGTGCAATCCTCCATTTACAACCCACAAATTGTAAACAACATCTACCAGCAAACCGCTTTCATTAGGCAGGTAGGAAAAAAGGGCTGACTTATGGTTCACAATGGCATTATATAATGATGTACCTCTCTATATAACAGCTATAGGCCACAATAATTAAAGCATAATATGCAGCGGTCAGTAAAAATTGTATATCTATTAAATACACATATCTGCTAAGAGAGTTGTGCAGTACTGTACAAGTAAATGAACAGGTACGGAATAACTTAAGAGATCTGTCATGTTTTAGTGCACAATTTTGGAGGACTTTAATATAGTTCATTTACTGCAGGACCCAAATATCTATACAATCTGACAGCACCTTTACATCTCACATAGACACTCAGAAATAGGATGATAATCAAAATGTCCATCCCAAAAGATCGCTTCTTTCTCTCCCCATCCTTGCCAGCTGAGGACCAAAATTAAACTCAAAATCTTAGATTGAACAACTCAGTGAAGTAACCAGCTAGACACACTATATCATGATTTACCATAAAGGGACTTGCAGAGCTCTTACATTTTACCTTCCAGAACACTGCTATGCGCTGCATCCTATAACAGGATAACCACAACTCAGTGGTCATCGTGCATAACATGAAAAAACAAACAAACAATTTCAACAAAAACAACATCCTTCCAACCACACACCCTACATACTGTAGTGTACTACTCATGTAGGCAAGCACTTTCGCACCCCACATAGGGGTAGTAGACGCTATATATATGCTGTGCTACAATATAATACAATATGCAAGAGGTTAAATTGTGCAATATAAAACCAAGAAACCAGAGCTCAAATCCCAGCTCCTTCACTTATCAAATATTTTTACTTTATAGAGCCGATTTTTCCAAGAGCAGCAAGCTGGAGGGCACCGTGAGGTAATTCAGCCATGGATGGGTGCTACAAAAAAATCACGTATGTATGGTTTAATAGACAGTAATATTTCTTCACATACAGCAACACAGCCGTTACCATGACAAACTGATATCTTCTTTGGCTGAGTCAGGACAACATTGTCATGGAGCAGAACTATTCTCGAATAGTATTCTCGAATATTCCTATGTTTAATTTAAGGAACAATTATTTTCAACAAATGCCATTCAATGCACTGATATCTATGGTATTTTACTGAAAGGCAAAAGGCGATAAAAAAAAAAAATAATGATAATAATATTAATATTAAATATATATATGTATATATATATATATATATATACACATATATATATATATATTATATATACATATATAATCTTAAATTTTAAAGAGATATAACATGTAGCCATTCCATCTGCTCTGAACTTTACATAATAAATGTTGTGATGAACGTGTGGTTGGGCTTTTAGGGTCAAGCCAGACCCCTAACTTTACAGGCTTGCACATCTCTAATACTTTTAGGCCCTACTCACCGCCCCTCTTCATGGAACAAGGGATCGTCTGGATACTAGTGGTCCATGAGGGTCTAGATGTAACACTTACTGCATACTAGATCACCTACTTAGTTAACTAGGGTAGGAACCAGCTAGGCAGAAGTAATCCAGTCACACTGATCGGTGAAACACTGCTTAGAATCGTATTCTACAGGACCGAGTGCGCCTTTGGAGTCAAGCTAGGAGTGTGTAGAGATTACTCAGGAACAATCTTCAAGTAAAATAGTTGTTTATTGGTAATCTCTTCCAGCACATAGACAAAGCTGTGAACACATCCTCTGCTACACCTCATCTGATCCTAACATTCTCTACTACTAAGGAATACAGTATAGAAGAAAATTCTACAATCTTCTTACAAAGCTATATACAATACTATATGTATAATACTACATTACTACACATCCCTTTTATTCAATAAAAACATACCTATATACCCCCCTTAAAGGAAATTTAAAAAACCTAATTGAAATAAACATAATCATTAAGTTTCTTCGGTTTGACAATGTTTCTCCCAAAACTGCTGGTTTTACCTTCGCTAGTGTCAGATTGAACATCAGGATGATTGCTAATACTGGTATTACCAACATTAATATGCTCAGAATCCTGAGTAGAGACACTGGGAAGAGAAGTTTGATCACTGGTTTCATCGGAAGTGATCCACCAATACTTCTGTAAATTGACTTCAAAACTGTCATTAGATACAGATTCCCAACTATTAAAATTTTTAGTTAACGCCAGTGTGCTCATATGATAAACAGAACCGTCTGCTAACTGTACAGTGTTTTTATTAACTTTAACAATTTTCTTAGGTGAACTAAATTTGCTTTTTCCATTAGGAACTTTTCTACCAGATTTAACTCATACCCATTGACCCTCATTTAAAGTAACATCTTAGACACCATTCTTTCTATTAAAATAAGCAATGTTTTTCTGCTGAGAATCCATAATGCGTTCTCTAATATCATCAGCTTTCCAAATTATTTTGTTTCCTTTGTTCATCCAACCTGGGTTGACTTTTGAGAGAGGAACTATGCCTCTCATGACACCAAAAGGACTAATGCCTGTTGAGTCAAGGATAGTAACTCTAACTCCACACCATATTTAGTAATTCAATATCCATATCTTTTCTATTACGCAAGGCTTGTTGTATAGTGCTTTTGATAACTCGATTGACTCTTTCAACAACAGCATTACCCCATGGATGATAAAGTGCTGTTAAGTTATGTTCAATACAGGCATAGCTTAAAAAATGTTTCATTTCTAAGAACTTAAACTGAACACCATTGTCGGTGAGTAAAGACTTTGGGAATCCCTCTCTAATAATGATTTCAAGAAATTTAATAACAGAACGTGTGTCAACTTTTGTCACAACTTTCAGTTCCAACCACTTAGAAAACATATCCATTAGGACAATAATGAACTTTTGAGAACCATCATTCCAAGAAACAGGGCCCATTATATCTAAAGCAATATCCTCCCACGGTAGGTTAGGACAAGCAAGTGAACTTAAAGGAGGGTTCAACGTTTTTTGTGATTTATCAGATGTTTCACATCCTAAACATGATCTAACAAAACGTTCTGTTTCAATATCAATTTTGGGCCACAAGTATAAAGATTTAATGTTGCGTTTGGTTCGGGGAATACCAGGATGTCCTTCATGGCATAGAGCTATGATTTTATTTCTTAATTTAGATGGTGGAACAATTTTTTCTCCTCTGACAAAAAATATTCCATCAATACCCAACTCATTTCGTACTTCCCAGAATGCTTTCAACTCACCAAGAAGTTCATTTTTTATGCAATCTGTCCAACCACTCTCAATTTTATGTTTTACTGATTAAAAAATGTCATCTTTGATTGCGCATCTGCCCATTCTTTTTCTTGTAACCCATCACAGTTCTCATACCTGCAACACACACATCATTCCAAGGATTTGTGTCAATTTCTGTCAAAGGAAGAGACATTCTGCTCAAAAAAACCTAACGGGAATTTTTCTGTAATAGAGAGTGATGAATGTTTCTCCCGTATTTGAATGTCCAAATCGTTGGCAGGCTGTTGTACGTATGTTGACTATCCACGTGGCTAAGCAGGATGTCCCTCTGTAAAAGGCAGGTAAGTCTGGGAATACAGACTAGAGTAGATCACATTGCCAGCCACATAAAAGTCCATGTTACAACGTTTATTAATGTCTCGACTTTCCTGGGCTATAAATGAAAGGTTCTGGCACTCGTTCTTTAAAGGGGGGGGGATCCTTACCCTATGCGATATACATACGAGCAGAGCTGACAGGACCAACACATTGGAGTTTGATCAGAAAATAAACACGGCTGGAGAAAATGAGACTACAGAAGTCATGTTTTGCTGGGGGTGGCATGATTTCTAAGAGAGCGGCATGTCAGCTCCTCCTAAAAGACTGTAGGAGATGTTGTGTCGGTACTCACTGGAAGGCGCTGGAGGCAGGCGGACCCCGCCGGGTCTCCCACGGCTTGGGAGGGGGCTGCGAGGCCATAGCTCTGGTTACCGTTCCCAGCACAACTGCCCTGGTAGGACTGGTAGGGTAGCGAGACAAAGAAGACGGACTACCCATCGCTCCTTGCTTGCTGTTTCTGCGCGTGAGCAGGGGGTTGACTTGAACACCGCACCCCCTCCTAGGCGTGAAACTCTGCTACTACGGAAGTTGCTAAGCCTTTCATGAGTGGTACCTGCAGCCAGAGTAATTACTACAAGTTTCAAGCCTGCGTCTAAATATCCACCTCTTCGGGACACCCGAACAAGGTTTATCTTTTGTACGATAGCATAGTGCTCTTTTTTTACTTTCCAGAAAGACAATGACTTGATGCTGTCAAAGCGTATTTCGTAGTTTTTAATGGATAATGCCTTGTTTCTATTAAGCATAATTGATTATTAGTACATTTTTTGTATCCTTTTCATTGCTGTTTATGAACGCATAGTACAGGCTGCCATACAGACATTTGTCTCGTTGCTTTCTAACGATGACGCTATTGATGCTTAAACGTCGGCGGGTTGGTTTAATAGTCTGCGCATGCGCGCACTTTCCTTGCTGCCTTCTGTGATCTTGGGTGAGATTTAAATTACTTTTGCGCAGCGCGAGTCCCACGCGTCAGTCTTTACTCGTAATTCACAAAGAAGAGCGCGCACAAAAAGGAATGTGAGGTTGAAGTCGCAGTCACCCCAAGTGGCATCTCTTTGAAAGCTATATCTCTCTTTCCCTGTATGTTTTAGGCGTTTCATATCATCAGACTCAAGTTTTTGTAAAAGTAATTGTATTTGTATAGCGCTTCGTACCCCTTACGAGGCGCAAAGCCTGTTATCGGAAAGATAGCAGCTTCACTGTTTGAAATAGTGTATTTGTAATGAGCTTTATGTGGTCATCGTGTGTTTTCCTACATGAGTGGCTAAAGTGGTGTTCTTATTTGTAGTATCGTGCATATGTATGATGCTTCTCCCTTGTTGCTTTGCCAGTGTGAATGTGCAGTGTGGAATTTTTTGGGTGCCTGTGAGGTGAAGTGTGACAGTTGGCGAATGGGCTGAGCAGCGGGCATGCAGCTCCTGATGGGGCTACTGTCATGCTTTAAATGGGCCGGTACTCACTGGTACTGAGTACCGGCACTTCTTTTTATCCCTCCAAGAGTACCAGCACTTTTTCCTTACAAAGGAGAGTACCGGTACTCATTCAAGCAGGTTGGCGTTTTACGTCTAGTGAGCATGCATCACATTTTTATACTGTGACACGTGTTCACACGATGACCATTTCAAACCAGTTTCACACCTTGCATTACACAAGCACACTAAACTCAGAGCTTCCCATCTCCTGAGAGCTGGAAAGCCCATCGGATAGCCCGATTGTGCTGCACAGATCTGCCCATTGTCAGACTGGCTCGCCTGCGCCCTGTGTGCTGGGCTCTGTTCTCCTACTACGCAGGTGGCGGCCCTGCAGCTTTGGAAGTGAATTTGAAAAGGTCCCCGCTGGGAGCGGCAGGGGGGCAGTTATTTGAGGATGGCTGCGTGTCGGCCTGGTGGTACTGTGTGGAGAGCATTGTTAGGGGGGAGTGAATGGCTGCAGAGGGCATAAATCTTTGTTTTTGACTTGACACTGCACATGCTGATAATGACGCTCTCATCTGCCCATTCTTGCCTCGGCCGGAGGATGATGGTCGGGTGGGTCTAAACATCCTGCTCTCGGGTTTAACTCCAGATGTCACGTCTGGGGTGGGGGTGTAGTGGGTCGTCTCCTGGAGCCTGCTGTTCTTGACACTGACAGAATTTTCTCAATGGGGGAAAAACACATTTCTACTGATGTGTACAAATGCGATTTGTAGGCAATGGGGACCGTATTTCCCTCATTGAATGTGGGGTAAGTGAAACCCGCTGTTCCAAGTACAATCTGTATGAATAAGTTAGTTGTGTTGTTACAAGTTAACAAGAAGTTAGTTGCAAGCAGATCAGACTGCAAAGACCGAAGAATTTCTGTATGTTCCGGAAGCCACCTGGAAGACGAAAAAGAGGGTTGTATAAACACATAAAGCGGTTTGATACGCTGAGCATAATCCGGAATGTTTGTCCTCCCGAAATAAAAAATAAAAAGCAAAGATTGTAACTTCTTAAGAGTAGAAGGAGGCTGCAGTTGAGCACATTTCTCCAGAAAGTGGGGGACTAACCCCCTCCCTTCATTGTTGAGTTTGTAACCTAAAAAGAGTACCGCCGAATAGGAGATATGAGACTTCGCAAAATTCAATTTGTACCTTAAGTCTACTAAGGACAATATAATGCGGTCAACACGCACCAGATGTGGTATCAATTCGTCATCAGTCCAATAAATGTCGTTGACATAAGAGAAAGTATCAGGATCTATGTTGTGTAAAATTGACACAACACGTGCAGCAAACGCACCAGGGCTATTTTTATAGCCCATGGGCAATCTTGTAAATCTTTTCTGATTGCCGACCACAGTAAATGCAGTCCAGACACGGCTCCCAGGAGCAAAATTGTGACTGTAAAACCCTTTGGAAATGTCCATAGTGGTTTTATACTTTTCCGAAAAATATTGTTTATTAACGCAGAGCTGTGGGGTTTTTGCACAGCAAACGTACGAACATGACTGTTCACATTTCTATAATCCAAAACTATGCAATATGAACCATCTGGTTTTGATATTGGAATGAGAGGATAATTCATTGATGGAACACAGTGTTCAATTACACCCTGATATTTCAACTGGGCCAAAATGTCACTAACAGACGCTTTCGCTTCCCGTCTGATCGGATACTGTGTCTGAGGCTGTGGCATTGATCGCAAAGGGATCTCATGTGCCAGTTGATCTCTATCCCAGCCCACCTGATTGCGATACACAGCCGGCACTAGGGCTAAAGCCCATTCCGATGCATAAGCCTGTTTAGTCTCTTCAGAGACTTAACACGAAAAACTCAGAAGTATCACGTTCTCACCTCGGGAAGAACTTAAAACAAATGGAGGAGGCCAATTCACCTCCACCAACAAAATGTCATAGGACGAGGTAAGGTTATCCCAAAAGATACCCTTAATTGTACGTTATATATCACCTTCAATTTGGAGGACTGTCTTATAAATTCTATCAGAGGCTGCAACTCTAGTATCAGCTATTTCCACAGTAATTAATGTGTCAGTTGCTCTTGCCTCCAGACAAGGACGGAGAACCTCTCGTACTATGGTATCTTCTGCCGCACTGTCGAGGAGTGTCACAGCCATCTCCAATCGAGGAGCAGGGCTCTCACCGTCTGAAGCATACTTCGCTGTTAAAGTGGCAACTTTTTTCTTTTGCAACGGGGCACAATATGGCAGTTGTCCCTCCGGTATGGCCTTTACGTCAAACTGGCCTGGCGGATCACGTCGTTGTTGCGTGGTCTCGCCTTTTCGACAGTCTTGACTCTTCCCCTCCATTGTTGATCTGACGAGTCCTGCAAGGAACGTGGAGAATGAGGATCCAGCACTTGAAACCTATCTGGTGTCTTAAGCTTAGAGCTGTCACGCAAATCATACCTACGCTCCGATGCATCAGGTGTCGCTGATCCAGCACGCGAACCTTGCATCTGTTGTTGTTGTTTGTTCTTGTTCCAATTCTTTTTAGGAAAGAATGGACGCCCCTCCTTCTTGATGGGTGGTTTATTCTATATCTGAGTTAAAGGTTTATTCCCCAAATTATTACGCCCTAATGCTTTATACACCATAGCGATAATCTTAGGCCATTTGCGTTGTTTATCAATGTCTGCTACTGCCTCAAGGCGCTGACTCACTTTCAAACTAACCGTTTATACTTGTATATCAGCTAGTATTATATCAAAGACTATAGGCAATCCTCAAACCAGTCTCATCCCCAACTCCAGGGCGGCCTCTGCCCCTTGTTCCTCTCAAACTTTCTTAAGAACTGTTAGACGCACTGTTATTCAGGAGGTGCCAAAGAATAGAGAATACAGTGCCGCAAACACCTTCCCCCAGGTGATGCAATCAGCTAAATTGGGAATAAGACCTTTTGGTAAACTTATTGTAAGGATCCTGTGTTTATCCAAAGGAGTAGTATTGCGAAATACAGCTTTGAGTTGCCCAAATCCCTCAGCTAACCAGAATGGCAAATCATCTCTATTTGAAGGATGCTTTCCCATCACTGAATTAAGCATGATGGCGCTAATTACCATGCCTCCATGTCCTGGATGCTGAGAACGGGCTCCAACCGGAGCCACCTGGATCATGCGGGACATGTATTGCACCACACTTCTGTGAATATGAACTAAAGATTCATGCAATTCCGCCAGCTCTGCGTGTGAAACACCACAATAATTTGGGTGTGGTGTGAAACCCGCCAAATCTGGCCATGTAGCCCCATTGACTGATAAAGGGCATGAACGGACCACTGTTATAGGGTGAGGCAGGGCACCATTAAACCAGATGGTGTGCTCCCAAGCAGACAACGGATGTTCAAGGGACTCGATACGGTCTATAATTGGGCGGAACTGCAGTGTGTTCATATTCAGGATATAAATTATCATTACAATCCACTGCCGGGAACTTCACCTAAGAATAAAAAGCCGTGAAGCGAAAAGCAGCATTCGCTTCAACCACAAAAATAATGATTGCTCCCACAACTGGGACTCCATGTTGTGTCAAATGAGCAGTCAGTGCTGCGAGATTATGAGCAGCAATGGCTATTATCTGAAGAGAGAGAAAAACAAGGAAAACGGTAGCGCAACACTGGGTTTTAAAGAAGTAAAAACAAAACCTTTTAAAATCCAAGCTTAAAAAACCTATAATCTCTAAAATAGGAGAAAAATCCCTCGCACCAAGGACGTCTCCGGTTATTGGTGAGAGGGTATTGCGAACAAGCACAAGCGCTACTCGGGAGTCTCGCGAATAAGTACCAGACCAAACATTGGGCGCCACGTTACAGGGATTCTGCACATACACAGAACTATGGGCAGGATTATGGGACCTCAGTGTAAAGGGGCTAAGCCTTCCTACAGCCTTAGTGCCCACGAGCCCAGGACTGACTAGCTATTGTGTCTCACACGCTCTCCTACTCACAAATGGAGAAACCAATAATGAGACACCCCAGAACACAACACTCCCTGATCTCTCAGGAATTGCGGTAACAAGACACACCTTTTCGCTCACGCTCTCGTAATTGTCCTCAATAAGATCTAACAGAGACACGAAAATAGTTTAAAATATTTATTTTAACTAACGTGCTCTAAAATGCAGTATATGAGCCACCACTAGCAGCAAAATGCATAATATCAATACAGTTAGCATTGCAGAAAGGCCATATATCATAAAGGGCGATGTCATTTTATAAAGACAGTAGATAACGGACTATAAGGCCTAACCACCCTCCCCTTGGTAAGCAGTAATATTATTATAGAATAGAAGATTTCTGGGCTTTGTCAGCAGACCCCATACACCAGGCCATAGATCGTATTTCTACATCACAGGTGCGGGTTGCTCTTCTCCCTGTAAAGGTCCCTCTCCAAGTGTTCATTACCTAAACATGCATCCCCATAATATCAACGTACAATTCACCAGCAGAAACAGCTGCATTGGTATGTTTTGTGTAAGAGCTAGGGCCTGACCAGAACAGAATAACAAGAGTCACTGTTTATCGACCTTGCTCACAAGTTCAGGCTAAACTCCAGGAACGGGCAGAGAACGAGCACAGCAGAAGTTCTCATGTGAAAGGCATAAACAGAGTCTTGCAAAAATAAAGACCTGTAGGGTCGTGCGCAAAAGCAGCATCATGGCTACCGGGCTCATGCTAACTTAAAGATGTCGACAATGACTCTAGCGACCACGTGACAGTAGCATGAAGCAACCATACTTCAAATTGCTGATGATGCACGATGCTCACCAGGCAAAGGCGACTCCTGTCTACTCATGTTCCTTGTTACAAACATTTTTAGGAGGGGGTCCAAGGGAAAGTTTAAAGACCCTATACAATCACACTCCCCATACGAACTGTAAATACACAAATAAGTGATTGTAGGTCTGAGAAAAAGATAGACAGTTAAATTAGGCCTGACTGTCAAAGGAAAGACATTAATACACAAAAGAAAAATCAATCAAGTGCCCAAGGATACCTCCCCAATTGTAAAGATACCCATCAGTTTTCGATCGGTTCCGCCCTGCTCATCATATGGGACTCCTCACACCAAGGAGAGTAATCCTGCAACCACTTGATGTTGAAAATAGTGGTTGCCCTAGTGTGTTGTTAGGTATGAGACTGTTAACCGTGAAGACTGAAAAAAGCAGTGCATGTTAATAATGGTGTGAAAAAGTGAAGGGAAATAAAATTAGAGAAAAAGGAGAGTAAAAATTTTTGAATATCCCCTAATTTTCCAAAGCTAAAAAGTGTGCAAAGATATAGTAGAAAAACAAATGTCTACTATTAATGATCTTATGAGGTCAACATGTTTCTGCAGACTATGGACCCGCCTGGGTGCCCTGCTGCATTCTTCAGGACCTTTATCTTACTACTGCTTGAGCCCCCACCATTAAAAAGTGGAGGTGTGTTTGGATGCAATAATATAAAAAAGATGGTTACATTATGTTACTGCAAACTGAACCGGGTGTCCCCTCGACTGGTTCAGGTCCTCCTTGCTAAAACAAAAAGTGACAGAAAGGCATAACACAACATAAAATAAAAGAAATATTTAGGCTCAAAACCATGTTAATTTTCTAGAGCACACTATGGGTATGTATGTTGCATATCTCCATCGAGTGAACATTAAGTTTCACTCCCAGGTAATGTCTCAAACACCCCCAGCTTACCTTAGTAGTAGGAGGTACGCTCTACGCCTCACCTGGCTATGGCTCAGGTAAGTGGAGCCCGCGCTACAAAAAAATTAAAAAGACATATATACAAATAAATGTAACCACACTCAGTGTCACTCAATAAAGTCCTTCATATCATCATTGCATACACCCAGTCCGTAATTTCCAGAAGGGGAAGAATTCCTTATGCATTCAGGCGGCAATCAGGTTACTTTGTCCTATTCATTCAAAGTGGTGCTGGTTTACATTTCCAGATCTTTTATGTAAAACAACGCGCATATAGGTTTAGTAGTTAAGACCTAATGCCGAAACAGTTCTCGCTCTTACTCTAGCCCAATGTCTCGACTAGAAGTGGACAGAATGCTGTTTATTTGTTTTGCTTACCAACGCATAGACCAGAAAAAACGCTTTCATGTTACACAGATAGTCTGGGACAATTAATACCACGCTCCGCCTAGCGTTAAACCCAGCCCACGGGACCGATATTAATACATGCCCCACCTGCGATTACAGCTCGAGAAAGCCTCAATCCATCTGTCAAAAGCCCTGTGTCAAGAAACGCTTACCTTTCCGTCGGTACTCCAGGCGTCCTCCATGCCGTTTGGGGAGGTACCGCGGAAAAGGTAGGCGCCATTTTTGTAATACTGAAAAGCCGGCTTCATCACGCCTGACGTTTGCAGGAATCACGTGTTATCCCGCTGGGCTAATGGGAGATGTAGTGCCTCAGATGTTACGCTTTTGACTTAACAACGGGACCGTGGTAGGGATCAGCGTTATTCTCGTGATGCCAGGATAGCGGCGTCATCACGCCTGACCTTACATTAAAACCGTGTTCTGAATGGGGCTATTAGAGGATGTCTTTGATGGCCCCCTACCTCCTGGTATTGCGCTATTTTTAATAAACTCAATAGGACAGACACCCCTTCAAATGTAGCTATTAATTCTATAGGCCATAATTATAGAGTACAGATCTCTTGTCCGGGCAAATACTATGATATTTTTCATATGATAGACCGAAATCCCGACGCCATCACGCCTGATGTTTATGGGAATCACGTTTTGTACCGCGGGGCTGATGGGAGATGTAGTTTGTGCCCCAGAAATTACGCTAGGACCATAATAGAGGTCTGTGTTGTTTTCGTGATACAAGAATAACGGCATCTTCATACCTAACCTTGCATTCAACACGTGTTCTGAACGGGGCTAATAGAGGATGTAATTTATAACCCCCTGCCTCCTGGTGTTACGCTTTTTTTAATAAAAAACTCAGTGGGACAGAAAAACCCCTTCAAGTGTAGCCATTAGTTCTATAGGCCATAATTGTAGAATGCAAATCTCTTGTCCATGCAAACACTGTAATATCTTATACGGTTGACGTTATTTAGATGAAAAAACAGATTATGCAGATTATGCACATCATAAGGATATCCACGGAAAGTCTTCATTTAAACCCCTCTTGTCAGTATTGAGTTTATAGACCCATTTTTGTTTAATTTTAAAAAGGAACCTGCTGATGTCCGCAACAAGGGATGGAATCATCGGCTTTTCAATCACTGTCCATGTAAAATCTGTGGGACCATGACCTACCTCTAAAAAGTGGTTGGTCAACCGAGTTGCTTGTTTTCTGCACCTGATGGTGCTTTTGTGCTCGGATATTCGCACTCTTATTTTTCTTGTGGTCATACCCACATATTTTAACTGACATGGACAGATGATTAGGTAAATTACGTTTTGACTATTACAATTAGTAAAACGCCTCTGCTGCCAGGGACGATTACTACCGATATCAATACTGGTAGATTTGGATGTTTGCGGGCATGCTGCGCAGTTCCCACAAGAGTGATGTCCCTCAACCGCTGGCATATCCCACAAAGTACCCACAGCCCTTGTGTTCGTGGCCCTGGGTCTGGTGTGCACCAGTTGGTCTCTTAGATTAATACCACGTTTGAATGCAAATAGTGGTGGAGGTAACTGGTCTGATCCGGTGTTTAAAATTGACCAATGTTTTTTGACAATTTTCTGAATACTATTCGACTGAGTGTTAAAGGTGTTCACACATGTAATCCTCTGCATTTTCTCTTTGGGGGTAGATGGTTCCAATAGCGCTTCCCTGTTGTTATTAGCAGCTCTTTTCATAGAGCGATGCACCAATTTTTTGGGGTATTTTCTAGAGCGAAGTTGGTGTTCCAGCATGCCAGCATGTTCTTGGAATGCTTCCCTAGTAGAACAGTTTTGTTGGATTCGCAAAAATTGCCCATACGGGAGATTATCCCGAAGTGCCTTGGGGTGACAGCTGTCATAGCATAGCAAAGAATTTCTCTTTGAATGAATAGGACAAAGTAACCTGATTGCCACCTGATTGCATAAGGAATTCTTCCCCTTCTGGAAATTACGGACTGGGTGTATGCAATGATGATATGAAGGACTTTATTGATCGACACTGAGTGTGGTTACATTTATTTGTATATATGTCTTTTTAATTTTTTGGGAGCGCGGGGCTCCACTTACCTGAGCCGTAGCCAGGTGAGGCGTAGAGCGTACCTCCTACTACTAAGGTAAGCTGGGGGTGTTTGAAACATAAACTGGGAGTGAAACTTAATGTTCACTCGATGGAGATATGTAACGTACATACCCATAGTGTGCTCTAGAAAATTAACATGGTTTTGAGCCTAAATATTTATTTTATTTTATGTTGTGTTATGCCTTTCTGTCACTTTTTGTTTTTACAAGGAGGACCTGAACCAGTCGAGGGGACACCCGGTTCAGTTTGCAGTAACGTAATGTAACCATCTTTTTTATATTATTGCATCCAAACACACCTCCACTTTTTAATGGTGGGGGCTCAAGCAGTAGCTAGATAACGGTCCTGAAGAATGCAACAGGGCACCCAGGCGGGTCCATAGTCTGCAGAAACCTGTTGACTTCATTAGATCATTAATAGTAGACATTTGTTTTTCTACTATATCTTTGCACACTTTTTAGCTTTGGAAAATTAGGGGATACTCAATAAAGATTTTTACTCTCCTTTTTCTCCAATTTTATTTCCCTTCACTTTTTCACACCATTATTATCATTCACATGCACTGCTTTTTTCAGTCTTCACGGTTAACAGCCTCATACCTAACAACACACTAGGCAACCACTATTTTCAACATCAAGTGGTTGCAGGATTACTCTCCTTGGTGTGAGGAGTCCCATATGATGAACAGGGCGGAACCGATCGAAAACTGATGGGTATCTTTAAAATTGGGGACATATCCTTTGGCACTTGATTGATTTTTCTTTCATGTATTAATGTTTTTCCTTTGACAGTCAGGCCTAATTTAACAGTCTATCTTTTTCTCAGACCTACAATCACTTATTTGTGTATTTACTCATGTTCCTTAACATAAAAGCAGCATTTGATACGGTGAATCGCAAAATTCTGCACACCCTTTTAGATACCATGGTATAAATGGGACAGTTTTCTGAGCTGCTATCATGCCTGGAAAGCTGTTTCTGAGAAATAAAATAGTGCATTAATTTTTCTGAACTTTCTACTCTATGCGATGGAAAGCCACAAAGCCCAATTCTATTTCTAACTTTTTAAAATCTGTACCTTGAACCTTTGACCACACTTTTTAATCTTGCACATTTCTTTGCAGGTAATATTCAGTATACCTAAAAGTATGCTCTCCAGAAGACCTATTACTTCTTGGTGTAAACTCTAAATGACTTTGAATGATTTCTGCTTTTCACCATCTGATTTAAAACCCATGTATTCAGTTCAAATTCCTCCTCTTCTCCTCACCATTGAGCTCTATTCGGGTGCAGTTATGGCTGGACTTATACATGTACTAGACATAAAACTCACACCATTGAATGGACTGAGTCTTTGTGTGTCTCACTAGATAACAATTTGAACCTATGTGTAGAAAAGATTGCGAACTACAGATGCCTAATAACCCGAAAAATCGATTGAAATTGTACAGCCTGTGCCCCATGAGGCACACAAAAAGGAACAAGCATTTACAATGCAATAGGTCTCGCAGCATTAAAGTTTGAGTTATTGGCATTGTTAATGACAATGCCAATAGTTATAACTTTTGCAAATGTGGCACCTATAGCATTTGTAATGCAATATGAACACAGAAATTCATATCTAAAGTATTCTTGATTAACACAAGCTAAATATCTGGTCATTTTTGCTGGTGATTCCGCTATGTTCTAGCAAGTCAGACACTAGTTGACCCTGGTTGCTCCAGATTGGGCCAAGAGGGTCTGGTACGCTGAACCTCTGTGGAGGTCCCTCCTTAGTAATGAAAGGAAACAACAGGAAAAGGGTAGCCAGAGAGTAAATAGATGAATAGGCATCATTTAAGAGGAGACATGGGAGTGATGGCAATTAATAAGATTTAAAATGTAAATAATAACAGGCTTAGGTTATACACCTGTGTATGGTCGCAAATCACACATTTTGCTAACATACAAAACATGTTATCTTACATAAGAGTAACAAATACATATTAATGTAATTAAGGGGAAATGACACATACACCTTTGGACCTAATGCTATCTACTTTTGCATAGTTTATGCATGTCAAGTATTCACCCCCGTTCACTGTTACCAAAGGTTTAGGCTCATTGAAATCTCCCAGTCTCCAAGTATTTCTCTGCTAGGAGAATGTGGGAGCTCAAGTGCAGCTCACACCAAAACAGTCTCTCTGACATTATTTACCAGGATACTTTCCAACAATGACTATTGGTTTTCAAATCTCTCACCCACCATTGTGTCACCACGACCCCGAAACATTTCCACCCAATTTGCAGCATCTCCACATGTACCATTTATTTTAAGGTTTGGCGTTACCCAAGACCTTTAGTTTACAATAAATATATTAGACATATTTGCAGAGGCTTTCACTCAGCACGTCATCCACTGGTCTGCTGAAAATGCACTCCAATTTTGCTTCCTCCCTCTACAGCATGGGGCACAGGGTCAGCCCACCTCGCCCACTAGGTTACCTGACTTGGTGAGGACATTCTGCTCTTGCAGAACGTGGAATTCCAACCAAAAGTAATCCCATTCAGTTCCAGGGATTACTAGTTTAATGAGTGCTCCTACATAAAGAAACATACATTTTGGCTTTAGACAAAACCTGTTTTCATACAAGTATGCCTTCATACAAAAATCATTCACAAACATCAAAATAATAAGTATTGGCAAAGTAAAAAGTTCTTCAGTCAACGAAAGACCGATTGCCTTTGCCAATTCTCGTTTTCCATGCAAGAGCTTATTTTAAAAATTCTCATGATGGCATCAAATTCCAAACTAAAATGTGCTTGAGGCAATAGACGGACATGAGGAGACGGAGGTCCAAGGAGAGGTGTGCCAGGTGCACAAAACATTAGAACGGAGGTGCAAGATCGTGAGCTTAGTTATGAGGAATGAGAAGAGTTCCTGAATATATCTAATAGCTTACAAGTTTCTAAATATTACACTGTGTAATTACATTCCAACACAGTTTGTTTCTAATGAAAGCATGTACATGTTGACCTTTCTGCCCCTTATTTGAAAGATTTCCCTACTGTTTTTTTTCCTCAACATTTCAGTAGCTGTAAAAAGAATTTCCTCAGACTTGGCATGCTTATAATGGCGACCCCCTTGAAACCATGGATTAAGATTATAAAGACTGGTTATCCAAATTCACATGCTAATGGATACCTATAACAGATGAGCATGTGCATTCTATCTTGAGCGGTTCAATGTGAGCACTACATCAGGCAGTGGAGAATCGAACCAAGGAGGGTCAATCTTCGGCATTATGCATCATAATACCCAGTGCCAAGAGCAGCAAACAGAAAAAGCTTCTGTTTGTCGAAAGGATTCAGGAGAACGCGAGTCCCTTTTAGAATGTTGATGGCTAAACTACAGTTTCCCTGTGGGGCCTCAGCATAAACATTCGTTAGGGCCAGTATAACTACATTTCACCCTGCACAACAGGTAGTGATTAGCTTTTAAAGTGCCAATGTATGCTTGCAGTTACAGTAACTGAAGGATGATGGTACACTGCTAACTTTTACAGTGTGATGTTTTTACCCGTATTTTAGTAGTGGTCGCCATTTTATTGCAACGATTTTTATTAACTTCACAATAAAAGTAATTCTGATTGTACACTATCTCTCCCAGAGACTACCAAACACCCCTCAATTCATTATCACGTGACAATTCAGCGTTACAGTATCTGCACCTGCAGGGCAGGGTTCATTATTATTGTACCTGGCATGGTAGCGCAGCTGTCAAACGCATTTGAAGCCCTTTACAAGACAGCAACAGTCAATAATGCAAAAGGGCAGGAAGCAAGCATATAGTAAACAGAACACAAACACATGATATCCGTCACATGGCATAAAGAAAGGTACTGCTAACCGGTTGCCAAGCACACAGCCAACAAGTAAATAGACCAAAAGATAAACGGCCCAAGCTACCGGCTTTAGTAGTGTGTGCGAGATAACCATGAATTTGTGGCGAGTAGGCTGATTATTCCACTGGAAGTTATAATGCACGTAAGAACATTGCAAAACAAAAATCGGTTCACTTCCCAATAAGTGGAAGTAAACATGCAATACCAATTCTCATGTTGAACACCAACAGAAGGGACATAAATGCAGAAAGAAAGAAAACAAGCAAACAAATCCCCCCGGCCCTCACTTGCCTACCTCCGGCCACAGAAACGCTGGAACACGCACACCGCAAGTCGGCCTGGAGCGCCCCTCGGAAGAGACGCTGGAGGACAGGAGCGTGACGCGCGTGAACGTGCACGTTGACGTTCCCGCGCGTTCACGGACCTGAGTCGGCTCGTGCCCAGGTTTGGAGCTGCTCGTTCACAGCTCTGACTCCCTTGGCAGGGAGGAAGGCGGCTATAAGTCTCGTTGGCGACAGCGCTTCGCGCTGCAACGCCAGCGAGACCTAAAAAGCAGTACATTACATGCGAAAGATGGCACACACGACATAAGTGCTGATTAAACACCAATTCATATAAAATACTATTTACACATATCCTCCATTGCAGACAGTGGTCTCTACCAATTTAATCATTTGTTGCTGTTGACCCGTATTATCTGAATTAGAATAAAAAAAAAATAATAATAAAATCTGTGGTACAATCTCTGGTCCTGTCAAGACTTAACTTTGTTCACAAATATTCACAATATCCATCCAGCTTCACTTAAGATAACCCTGCACACAACTGCAAGACTAGGGCCTCAGAAGTGAAACACATTTGAATATATCATCACTGTCCTCATTACTCTAAACTGGCTTTGTAGACTAGTGTAAAACATATCCAACATGTCCTTCAACAAGCACAAAGCCATGGACCAGAGCACATTAACATGCTTGACACAAATAATTACCGCCTCAGGCTGCAGCCACACTTTATGATGTTCTGAATCCAGGTTGCTAAAATTATCTTGTTTTAAGAAATAAGTACCATTTCCCATTCGTTTTCAAGCATCATTCTTAAAACTAGAAGCCTGATTCCTCCGAACATAAGCACAATCCCTCTTCTGAGGGATTTGAAAGGAAATCAAATACCAACAGTTCCAACTGTTTCCTCAAGGATGACAACATACCTGACAATTGCAGATTCTCTTCTGTAAATCTGCCAAATAAGTACCTAGCATAGATTTACACATTTTATATTTCTTTCCTTAAGGAACTATTATGTCTGGCCCATTTTAAATGCGAATTGAAAATGTATGATCTTATACTATTTAATTCCTGTGTAAAAGTTTTGCAGTCCAATATGTGACAATACATTACATGATATGATATGTTTGACTTTCAAGTGAATGGTGTGTGAGAAGTTAGCCTGGCATATGATGTCCACTATTCTAGTGGGCACCTTGAACCAGTCTAAATGACCCTTATTGATGGTGGTTGTAAAGTCAACCTTATAGACAAGCTATCCTAGTGGTAGCATGGACCAGCAGTCTTAGGCTAAAACTTCAGAGAGCATATGAAGCAAGCTGTTTTACCAATTATAATCCCTTGAATACCAAATGAAAGGACACCACGCCAGGTATATATCAAATATATATGTATTTATTTCTAACACAACCCCTCTGCACTCTTTATGAGGTCAGAGATCGAAGTACATCACAAGTTACTCAATTAGCATACGATAAGTTGCACAAATACAGTTTTGCCCTAGGGGCCTCACAAACCATATACTAAGTAAGTGGTATAAGAACCACTTCAGGAATAGTGAATAGGCGTAGGGCCTAGGGAATCGCTGGGGCTACACTAGACAACCAAAGGTTAGGAAGTAGGAGACCCACGGGAGACACGGGCAGTGTCTAAACACAGTTGCGAGTTACCATTGACTTATAATGGAGAATGAAGAAGTTACAAAGTTACTGTTTTAGGGCACTTCTGGATGGACTACGACACAACCCCTTTAAACTAGGACACTTTGAGAGTCAATACCCACGGGAGCACCGGAGTACTCGAGTTACCTCACCTAGGGAAGCCGGGTGCATAGGTGTCTTTTCGTGTCGGGTTTCGTCGATGCTTTCAATGGAGATCTGCAAAAGAAGTGCTGCAGGCGGCCAAAGGAAGAGTGTCCAGGTGGATCCAAGGGTGGATCGAAGAACTGAAGAACCTGAAAGCAGAGGGGACAAAGTCTGGGTCACTAGCCAGTGACCAGGAAGGAACCAGGCGATGTCGCGATGATCTCAGGTGAAGAGGTGAAGCTTGTCTCTGCAGCCACGAGGACCAGGAGGTGTCGACGATGACCAGGAGCTGGATTCGATCTGTCCCACGAAGGATCTAGTTGACTGCGGTGTCGGTATCCGGATTGGACCCAACAAGCCTTGGCAAACGCAATCCACGCAGGAAGTGAAGATTGGCTTCGAGTCAGACCAGCAAGGTCTGGGGAGCTTCTCATTTGCATGGAAGCAAGCCTGGAGCAACCAGGAAAGCAGTTTGGTTTCAAAGGTTTGTCTTCAGGGGGCTCAGTAGCCAACGGGCTAGCAACCGGGAAGACGCGTTGAGCTGAAATGCAAGAGCGGGCCCCACGCGGCACTCGTGGAGTGTGGAGGGCTGAGCTTCGGTGCAAATGGCACTCGGGTCTGGGGCTTCTAGTACCCCAATGCACAACTGCGAGGGTGCCTCGGGAGTTGCACGGTTAGCAAAATGCAGGATGTACAGGGTGTCCGGTCCCATGTCTCTCGTGTCCGCCAAGGGTCTGAGCTTTGCTGTGGATGTGGGTCGGAGTAAGAGAAGTCTGAGAGTCCAGTTCCTGTGTCGCTGAGTATTCGGGATCCGTCGGGAGTGTCGACAAAGCAGACCGGCAAGTTACTGATGGTGCCTGTTTGCACAGGGTGGTCACTCCTTGACCACAAGGGAGATGTCTTCAGTCTTCAAGTCGGAATAGAATGTCGAAAGTCCAAGAGTTTCGTTTCAGAGTTTCGTTCCAGGATAATCTAAAGTCCTGGGGACACAACACCTATCTCTATACTAAGATAATGGACTGGATTACCTACTAGGTCCTTCCTATGGGTGGACCTGAGAAGGGGGTGGTTACACCCCTTTCCCTTTGTCCAGTTTCGCGCCAGAGCGGGGCTGGAGTGCCCCAGCAACTGGTTTGAACCGGGCTATGCATGGAGCACCTTGTGTGCCCCAGGCAGTGTCTGGAAAAGCATCTTTCCATTCAACCCACCCTGCCCCAATACACTACAGGCTGTCTGGGGAGATGCTAGCACCTCCCTCGACAGGAAACCTATTGTCCAGGCCTCCCTTGCTGGAGTTTCCCCCAGCTCCAGGAGGTCAGACTCGTGTCTGTGGCGGCAGCATCCATTTTGTGATGCTGAGGCTCTGTTTAACTTTAACCGGGGCATCGGGTAGCATTCCACACGATGCCAATTCTGGCGGCGGGTGGAATGCTACCCCCGCCGCCAGAATTGGCGGGGGGTAGTATTTCAAAGTGTTTGACACCTTACACGACATGTTTTGATAAAGCCAAACCAAAGTTAGCATTAACCACGAGGATTATAATGCACTTAAGAGTATATGGTATGGCTATATCATATAACAGCTGTAAGGACATGGTTCTGAAAGCTGCAGAGGGGCTCAGCTCATGCTAGGGCACCCTCTCACATAAAACCAAACACCCTGCCTCCAGGATTGTTAAGGCCTGCCATAGGAGTGACTTATAGGTTACTATGTATCTATATATAAGGCAGATATAGAGATACTATATCTAAGTAAGGGGTGATTACACCACCTTACCCAAGCTGAGTGATCAGCCTGTGGTGTCAGTTTGGATAGCCTGCCAGGGGTGGCATAATACATGCTGCAGCCCCTAGTAGGCCTTGGATGCACCTATGCCCTGGGTACCTATGGTACACTATACAGGGGCTCACAGAGGTGACCCAATACCCAATCGGGTATGTACCTAAAGTACATGGTATCAATTTAGAGAGAGAACAGCTGGGCTGTGGGTCTGATTAGCAGGCCCACAGCCACACTAAATTCGAAAAACCAGAAAATCACAGCAAAAAGTGGGGGTGACCATAGGAAGCAGACCCTACTCTCCTACACAACCCCCCCCCCCCCAAACGTAGGGACATTAAACTAACCTTGACAAGTTGAGTCTTCATGTTCTAAGTGGAAATATCTGGAGAGTCCATCTGCATTGGCATGGTCAGTCCCAGGTCTATGATCCACTGTAAAGTCCATCCCCTGTAGGGAAATGGACCACCTAAGCAGTTTGGGATTTTCACCCTTCATCTGATTTAGCCACAAGAGGGGCTTATGGTCTGTCTGAATATTGAAGTGAGTACCAAACAAGTATGGCCTCAGCTTCATCAGGGCCCACACCACAGCAAAGGCCACCCTCTCAATAGCTGACCAACGTTTCTCTCTAGGGGTCAGCCTTCTGCTAACAAAAGCTATTGGCTGGTCTTGACCATCTTTATTTAATTGTGAAAGAACAGCACCCACACCCAACTCAGAAGCATCTGTTTGAACAATGAATTCCTTGGAGTAGTCTGGACTTTGCAGAATAGGTGCAGTGCACATGGCCTGCTTCAGGTCATCAAATGCCTTTTGACAGTTTACTGTCCACTGAACTTTGTTTGGCATTTTCTTGGAAGTTAAGTCATTAAGAGGAGTCACAATGGATCCATAGTTCTTAACAAACTTCCTGGAGTACCCAGACAGGCCCAAAAAAGCTCTGACCTGTGTCTGAGTGGTGGGAGGAGTCCAGTCCTTTATGGTCTGGATCTTGCTCTTCAATGGTTGAACCTGACCTCCACCTACCAGGTGGCCCAGGTATACAACCTTGCTCTGCCCTATCTGGCACTTGGTAGCCTTGATAGTTAGGCCTGCCTTCTGCAGGGCCTCCAAAACATTCTTCAGGTGGATCAGGTGATCTTCCCAAGTGGAGCTTAAGACCGCAATATCATCAAGATAAGCTGCACTGTAGACATCCAGACCTGAGAGGACTTGGTTCACCAACCTTTGGAATGTGGCAGGTGCATTTTTCAGACCAAAGGGCATTACCACAAATTGATAATGACCTCCTGGGGTTGGAAATGCTGTTCTGGCTCTTGCATCATCAGCAAGTCTGATCTGCCAGTAGCCAGCTGTCAGGTCAAATGTACTCAAAAACTTGGCAGAAGCCAATCTGTCAATGAGTTCATCTGCTCTTGGTATTGGATGGGCATCTGTCCTAGTGACAGCATTGAGGCCTCTGTAATCCACGCAAAACCTCATCTCTCTCTTACCATCTTGGGTCTGAGGTTTAGGCACAAGGACTACAGGACTGGCCCAAGGGCTCTATGTCTCCCAACTCCAACATCTTTTGGACCTCTGTCCTGATACAGTCCCTGACATGATCAGGTTGCCTGTAGATTTTCGTAGGGCAGCCTATTCAACGGCCTCATTACCTATCTCTACTGACGAAGGATATTGATCCAGAAACGCGAGCCGATGCTCGTGTCTAGAGATGCCTGGAGATAACAAGTATCTAGTTACACCAAACCTGGTGAAATACTTACAAACCCTTTCTTTTCCACGTGCGAAGACAAACAAACTGAATGACCAGTATGCACAGGGGCAATCCAGCTGAGAGGTGGAGCAGAGTGCGCCCAATCCTGTTGCCTGTAGATTTTACTCTTCACAGACAGACTGTCACCAGTGTCCACCTCATCGGTGCACCAGCTAGTCCGACTTGGAGTCTGTGAAAACATATGTCTGTAGGACTGGAGAACTTGTCTGCAGTCCCTCTGTTGCTGATCAGTGAAGCTGCCAGCCAAGGCTACACCATCAACTGATCCATCATCAGGGTTCTGAGAAAGCAGGTCTGGGAGAGGGTCACTCTCCTCCTCCTGTCCCTCATCTGTAGCCATGGGCAAGCCCATGTCTGCCCTGTCTACATATGGTATCAATCTGTTGACCTGAAGCACCCTGTTGGGGCTCCTGGGAGTTTCAAGATCAACCAAAAAGGTTATCTCTCCCTTCTGTTCAACAATAGTGTGGGGTCCAGACCATTTGTCTTGGAGTGCGGACGGGGCCACTAGCTCCAACACCCACACTTTCTGCCCTGGCTGGTAAATTGTCAGCACAGCCTTTTGGTAACGCCAGGCTTTTTGAAGTTCCTGGCTATCCTCAAGGTTTTTGGATACCTTTTTCATATACTCAGCCATCCTGGAGCAGAGACCAAGTACATAATCCACAATGTCTTGTTTAGGCTTTTTGAGAGGTAACTCCCATGCTTCCTTCACCAGACAAAGGGGTCCTCTTACAGGGTGCCCAAACAGAAGTTCAAAAGGGCCGTAGCCAACCCCCTTCTGTGGGACCTCTCTGTAAGCAAACAAAAGGCAGGGCAGAAGGATGTCCCATCTTCGCCTAAGCTTTTCAGGTAAACCCTTAATCATGCCATATACGTCTTGTTAAATCTTTCAACCAGACCATTGCACTGTGGATGGTAGTGTGTGGTGAACTTGTAGTTCACTCCACACTCTTTCCACATAGCAGTCAAATATCCAGACATAAAGTTTGCACCTCTGTCTGAGACAACCTCCTTCGGAAAACCCACTCTTGAGAAAACTCCCAGGAGGGCTCTTGCTACAACAGGTGCTGTTGTGGTCCTTAGGGGAATAGCTTCTGGGTATCTGGTGGCATGATCAACTACCACCAGAATAAACCTGTGCCCGGATGCTGTTTGGGGAAACATTGGACCAACAATGTCAATCCCAACTCTTTCAAAGGGAACCCCCACCACAGGTAGTGGTATTAGGGGGCCTTTGTGGTGCCACCTGATTTCCCATTGGCTTGGCAGGTGACACAGGAGCGCTCCTTGGTATCTTCTGACATGTGGGGCCAGTGAAAGTGAGGGACAAGCCTGTCCCAAGTCTTGTTCTGGCCAAGATGTCCTGCTAGGGGAATATCATGGGCTAATGTAAGAAGGAAGCCCCTGAATGCCAAAGGTATGACCAACCTCCTGGAAGCACTAGGCGTGGGGTCTCTAGCCTCTGAATACAGGAGCCCTTCATCCCAAAACACTCGATGGGTTCCATTAGCATTCCCAGCAGCCTCAGCAGCAGCTTGCTGTCTTAGGGGTTCAAGAGAAGGGCAGTCCAACTGCACCTGCCTCAGATCTGCCCTGACAGTCCCCCTTTCCCAAGAAACTCAACCTGATCAGGCTCAAGCTCTTCTAGGACAGTTCCTACTTGGGTCTCACAATCGGCTTCCTTGGAAGGCTGACCCTCATCCTGAGGCAAGGGGGAAGGCACGGCCTTAACCCTACTGCTTCTCCTCCTGGTAGGCAACTGGTCCATATTTGCAGGATCCAGGGCCTGTTCAGCGTGGCACTTTTTGGCCTGTGACCTGGTCACAGCAAGGACATGTGCTGATATACCTAACATCTCTGCATGAGTCCTATACTCCACTTCAGACCAGACTGAAGATTCTAGGTCATTGCCAAGCAAACATTCTCCAGGGAGGTCTGAACTAACAACAACTCTTTTGAGGCCAGTTACCCCTCCCCAGGAGAAATTAACAATTGCCATACTATGGGTGGTAGTGACATTGCTTGCATTGATTACTAGGTAATTTTCACCTAGTATGAACTGTCCAGGGTCCACAAAGTTGGGTGTCACCATGGTGACACTGGCACATGTGTCCCTGTAGGCCTGAGCCACTTTGTTGTTAATTAAAGGAGTCTGTCTGTACTTGCTCAAGTTACTGGGGCTCACAGTAGAGGACATAGCCATGTCCACATCACAGACAAGAACAGCTTGAGTTGGTATTCTGGCTAGGCTAGAATCCACCTCAGTTCCCAGGGTCAACCCTACTACACCCTTTTGCTGAGAACCACCACTATTAGCTGTACTAGGGGGAACAGTTGCCTTAGGGGCAATGGTGGCTGGAGCTGCCTCCTTCTTGGTGCAATCACTGGTCCAGTGAGAATTAACCTTACAAAAGTTGCACCATGGTTTCTTCGGACCTTCTTTCATTTTAGACTTTTGGGGACCCCCACCAGTAGAAGCTTTTTGGGGACCTGGCGAAGACTTCTGGTCTTTTGCTTTCTCCCCACCCTTTTGGTCTTGCTCCTTCTGATCACCACCTTGGTTCTGTACCTTCTGCCTCACCCTGGTTCTGACCCATTTGTCTGCCTTCTATCCCAATTCTTGGGGAGAGGTCAGATCAGAGTCAATCAGGTGTTGATGCAATAACTGGTGCTGACAGTTGTTAAGTATTTGTTCTCTCATGATCAAATTATACAATCCTGTATAGTCATTAACCTTACTGTCCAGCAATCAGCCTTCCAGAGCCTTAGTAGCACAATCTACAAAGTCAGTCCAGTCCTGAGTCTGTGTCTTCTGGGTATCTTTGAACAGCAACCTGTACTGCTCAGTGGTTAAGCCAAACCCATCAATCAGAGCACTCTTCAGGACATAGTAGTTGTCAGCATCCTGTTCACGTACTGTCAGGAGCTTGTCTCTACCTTTGTCTGCAAAGGATAGCCATAAGATTGCTGCCCACTGACTTTGGGGTACCTGCTGTACTTTGCAAGCCCTCTCCAAAGCAGTTATCCATTTGTGGATGTCATCCCCAACCTGATAGGGAGGGACAATCGTATTCAGGTTTCTATGGTCGTGAGACCTTTCCCTATCTCTAGGAATATTGCTGCCACCAGTGGGTGCTAACCCACTTAACTTTTTCTCTTTCTCAAGAGCCAGGGTCTCTTTTGCAAGGGCAATTTCTTGCCTCTTGATCCTAAGATTTACTTCCTTCATCCTAGCTTTATGCTCTCTCCTCTCAAGGGGTGTCATCCTCCTTAGAGCAGAGGCATCGGACCCTACTGAGTCATCAGAATGCTCAGAGCCACTGGACAGTGACCTGTGCCTTCTGTGCCTATGGGTAGGCCTACTTGGTAGGTTAGGAGGGGGCCCACCAAGGCCCTCTCCACCCCCAGATAGTCCTGTGTTGCCCAGATTAGGTTCATTAACCTCATCCTGGTCATCATCCACCTCCTCATCAGATAATGCTGGATCCTCCCCAACATTCTCTTCTGTGGATGGATGGCCCCCCTCTTTACTACCTTGGTTATCTGTGTCTGATGCATTTTCAATGTCATGAGCCACTAAGATGTCTACCAGGTGGTTAAAGGTTGGACTCTGTCCTTGTCTCAATCTTCTTACTGCACACAGGCTTCTAAGTTCATTAAAAGTAAATGAGTCATACTTAGAGGGCACCCTCTTGGTGTCTTCTTGAAGAGGTCCACTAGGGCCTGCTTCCAAGGACCTTTTCTAGTGAGGTGTGGTGTGTGCACCTACCTACACTAAATGGTTTCCTACTAGAACCTCTCTAGGAGCTGTAGTCAGGGCGTGCTAGGCCCTTTCCTCTACAACTGCTAAGTTCAGTAGAACTTAAAGTATTATAAGAATTTGATTTATATGTACCTACAGGTACCTTAATGTGATCTTTCAAATGATATCTTAAGATTATATGGTAAAACAACAGCAAGCTCTTATCCCATCCGCTGCACACCAATGTGAGAAGTTAGCCTGGCATATGATGTCCACTATTCTAGTGGGCACCTTGCACCAGTCTAAACGACCCTTATTGATGGTGATTGTAAAGTCAACCTTATAGACAAGCTATCCTAGTGGTAGCATGGACCAGCAGTCTTAGGCTAAAACTTCAGAGAGCATGTGAAGCAAGCTGTTTTACCAATTATAATCCCTTGAATACCAAATGAAAGGACACCACACCAGGTATATATCAAATATATATGTATTTATTTCGAACACAACCCCTCTGCACTCTTTATGAGGTCAGAGATCGAAGTACATCACAAGTTACTCAATTAGCATACGATAATTTGCACAAATACAGTTTTGCCCTAGGGGCCTCACAAACCATATACTAGAATCAGAATCAGAAACAGAAATATGCTTTATTCGATTTTAGCAGGAACATAAAATCATAAAAGCGGCAATTATGAATAAACCGTTTCATACAGGTATAACAAAAAGACATTAAAATAGGATTAAATTGATACAATTAACAGGCTAAAACCTTTCCTTAGTGCAATTAACAAGTTATAAAATTCCGTTTCCTCAGGATACTTTTTAAAAAGCCAGACATGATCATAATACAATTTTCATTTTCCATTTGTTGTAGAAATAAATACGCTGGCCGGCATTGCCGCCAAAAACCCTGCTTTAGATCCTGCTTGATCCACCTTCTACGCTCATGCTCATAATATTTACAAAATAAAACCACGTGAAATGTGGATTGTAATGATAGGTTATCACACGGGCAAAGCTCTAAATTCCTTGACCAGTCGTTTTTAACTGGAAATGTTACCAGGCGATGGAATATTTCGAATCTAAACCTGGTCAGAATAAATCGATCAAAACCCTTTATGCTATGACGTAAGTAAGGTTGGATCGCATAACAGGCCAAGGTCATTTGATGTTGAATCACTGATATTTTAGTTATTTCGCCCGGTGATCTAAGCAGTTCAAAGTGGTTCATACATAACATTTTTAGTTCCTTCCTTGATATCATGCAGATTAGTTCAGGGTTATTATAGAGTTCAGGTCTATGCAGATCAGTTAACGTTTTTCTAACATACTCTACAATGAAATATGTCTTGAGTTGTCCAAAGCCATTGCGTCCTTAATGATTTCCCGATTAAGGCCCAACGCATCTGCAGACCATACTCTCTGCCAGAGTAAGATTGGTTGCCATTTTATTAGATCTGAAATAAACTCCATACCTAATTCTGCATGACAATTAAAAACTGACGTGCCCAGAGGGAGCGCTAAAAGATATCTTAAAAAGCAATTTTCTGCAGTTTGAATCGACGCTACATTTTGAAAACCCCAGATACCCGCCCCATAAAGTGATATACTTCTGCATTTAGTTATATATATTTTTAAAAGGATCTCCGGTGGTCTTTTTCCAAATTTTTTGGCAAAATTCATTAGAGCCACAATTGAGCGTTTAAACAGTAGGGTCCTGCTCTTAACCGCAGGACCCCACGAGCCCGAGCCGTCAAGAAGCACCCCCAGGTAAGAAAAAGTTTTGGTATGTTCAATAGAAACACCACCCACCTGGATAGTTTTACATTTAGACCGACCTTTCCCACACTGCATCACAAACGATTTCTTGGCATTTATTTTTAGGCCCCTTTTATCCATGAACTCAATATATATGGAAAGTGCCTTCTGGGCACCTATCTTAGTTCTGGCCATCAGCACCGCGTCGTCCGCATGGAGAAGGGAGACAGCCTGCTTATTGCTGTATCTTGGAAAGTCTACTACACCGGCCTCCAATTCCTCCTCCAAAGCGTTCGTATATATGGAGAAGAGAATGGGGCCAGGACGCAGCCCTGTCTGACTCCCTTCTCTATGCGGAAAGGCTTAGTGCATTCTCCCTTCAGGCCATGTCTCACCTTTGCAGTGGCTCCTGCATATCGTTGTCAGAGGAATTGCACAATGGCAGGCTCCACCCTTATGTCTTCCAGTATTCCCCAGAGTTGTTGTGATCTACACAGTCGAAGGCGGCCGTGAGATCGACAAATATGGCGTATAAACACCCTGTCTTTGCCTGGGTATATTTCCCTTGTAACATCACAAAATTTAATACCTGCTCCACTGTGCCCATCCCTTCCCTGAAGCCTTACTGTAACGGGCTCAGAATATTATTGTCATCAGACCAGGTTTGTAATTTCTTTAAAACCACCCTTCCTGCAATCTTCATAAGTGAGTCCAGGAGTGATATGGGCCTATAGTTAGCTGGATTCTCTCTGTCCCCTTTTTAGGTCTCGTGGCGTTGAACAGCGCGTAAGCGCTGTCTCGCCAGAGATCTATTGTCACTGGGTCTGCTTCCCAGGAGACAGCACCTGGCCGTGCGCATCTCCAAAAAGGCGATCGGTGCAGGCCACGCGCGCGCGAACACGCTTGCTGTGGCTGTCTCCTGGAAAGCTCCAGCGCATGCGCATACACTGAGACCCAGTCCCCACTGTCTGCTCTCCCCTGTCGCAGCCATCGCTCTTCAACCCAACCACAAATCAGTGCTCCCCCTAGCCACGCGCTTCCCCGGGCACAGCAGAATCGCTTGCGCCACTGCTTCTTACCTTTCCGTGAGAGCCTGACCCCCAACACAGTCCTCGGTGTCGAGTTCCTGAGCTCGACGTCCGTCTTGCGGGATCACGGGCTGAAATCCTCCTCCACCGGACAGAAAGAACAGCGGGGCATCTGTAGGGTCCCCGCCGGACGCTTGCAACCCACAGGGCGCACTCCTGGCCGCGGCCGGCATTTTTTCGACCAAGGTTTACGTGCACTCTACTGGACCCGTCACGGAGCCGCGGGAGGGGGCGTGGTGTGTCGCGCACGTAAGCTTCTACCGACACAGCTCACGTCAAGTGCCTCTTAGGTTTCGGTTTCGTTTATCTTTTTCCGTGTGTGCGAGGCAGAAACAGCCGAGGGAGGCAGGCAGGCAGGCGGGAGGGACGCTGTGAGTCAGTGACCCTGCCCCAAATCACTAAAATGTACCCATGCCAAAAAAACTAAAAACTAGAGCGGTCGCTTTTGAAGCTGGGGAACAGAGTTTGAGTCTCGGCGGGAGGGTCAAGATCCTGTGAATCTGGGCAAATCACTTAATCTCTCCATGCATAAAAATGAATCTGTCTGTGTGCACTGCAACTGGCTCATCATGTAAAGCGCTCCGATATCATCAAGCAGAGTTTGCGTTATATTAAAGTGAAGAAAAAACACAGGAGACTGAGTTCAAACACATGCACTTGTATGGAGTGTGGGGGCAAAAGGACGTCCGTATGTGCTAGCATAACATGCTCTTGGCATTGCTAGGGGGAGGTGAAATGCGAGACACGGCCGCCAAGACAGGATGTGGCATAACGGCTACAGCGGTCGCTTTTGAAGCTGAGGAACAGAGTTGGAGTCTCGGCAGGAGGGTCAAGATCCTGTGAATCTGGGCAAATCACTTAATCTCTCCATGCATACAAATGAATCTGTCTGTGTGCACTGCAACTGGCTCATCATGTAAAGCACTCCGATACCATCAAGCCGAGTTTGCGTTATATTAAAGTGAAGAAAAAACACAGGAGACTGAGTTCAAACACATGCACTTGTATGGAGTGTGGGGGCAAAAGGACGGCCGTATGTGCTAGCATAACATGCTCTTGGCATTGCTGTGGGGAGGGGGAGGGGAAATGAGAGAGACGGCCGGCAAGACAGGATGTGGCATAACGGCTAGAGCGGTCGCTTTTGAAGCTGTGGAACAGAGTTTGAGTCTCGGCGGGAGGGTCAAGATCCTGTGAATCTGGGCAAATCACAGAAAGGGCGCCAATTAGGTGACCATGGAGGAGGGATAATAGGGTCGGATTGCAGGGTAAAGGAAGAATGAGAAGAGTTGGGGGAGGGGTCCGTCCAGGACAATGAATGCAGAGAGATACGCATATGTGCGGGCAATGGAGGGACTTTTTGTTACCATTCCAGAATTTGTTTATTTATGCGTTTTGATATAGTGCGGACTTTACCAGAAGGTGTCATGCCTCCAAAAGAAAGGGAACGGAAGTCCCAGTCCATCCATCCCCCCCCACTCCATCCATCCATCCATCCATCCCCCCACTCCATCCATCCATCCATCCCCCCACTCCATCCATCCATCCCCTCCACTCCATCCATCCATCCCCTCCACTCCATCCATCCATCCATCCCCTCCACTCCATCCATCCATCCCCTCCACTCCATCCATCCATCCATCCATCCCCCACTCCATCGCTATCATCTTGCAAATCATCTTTATACACCAATACAGACTTTGCTAAAAATTTAATGCAACACATTGTCATATACAATGCCAATAACTCAAACTTTAATGCTGCGAGACCTATTGCATTGCAAATGCTTGTTTGTAGATAGGTATTATTACCGATTCGGACCAAGTTTTTATAAATCCTTTGGCACAACAGGCCGTTAAAACACGTGCCAAAAGTGGGGCCCAAAGTTCGGTAGTCAATTTAAAAATATCATTTGGAATCCCGTCGGGTCCCGGGGCTTTGTTTCCTTTACTGTTGTTAATTGCCGATAGGACTTCCTCATGTGTAAACTCTATAGGTATCGGGGAGTGTTCCAGTTCATGTCCATCCATCTCGTTATTCTCTAAAGGCCTCACAAGACTTCCATCCTCTTTTTATATACCTTCGAGAAGAAATCAATCCAGGTGTTTTCGTCTATGGCGGTTTGTATTCTCGAGGTATCTTTTTTAGAAAAATAAGGAGCATTGACTGCCTGCCAGAACAATTGTGAATCTCTAAGTTGGGCGGCCTCATACAAATTTTGCCAAGCCTGTTCTTTTATTTCGTTTTTCCGTTGGTTCCGGGCTAGGATATAGGCATTTCTACAAGCTCTAATTAATTTGTAGTCCCTTATTTGTGCGCTAAGTGCAGCCTTGAGGAGGGAGTATGTTTTAGTGCAATGGGTGTCAAACCACCCATTACTCTTATGTTGTTTCTTTTTATTTGGCCTAGAGAGGGAGTTTTGGATAGCAATAGTGATCTGACTGAAAGCATCTAGGGTCTCAGCGTAAGGGGTCTTTTCATCTAAGCATACAAGGATAGGTGTTAATGCCTTTGTTATAATATCGACATTCATTTTTTTGGGATCTTTTTTACCCCACTTGAGTGCAAAACCATTTGGGCGAGCCAACAAAATTTCTTGTGACCATGCCAAACACTCTATGGTGGAGGAATCAATATTGTCAGGTAATTTTAGGTGCAGACTAAGGGGCAAATAGTCACTAAGGCCATTTGGAAAAATCATAAAGTTTTCCACCCAGTTGGAATATCGACTAGGCAGGATAATGAAATCGATCA
Organism: Lissotriton helveticus; assembly: GCF_964261635.1. Taxonomy (NCBI): domain Eukaryota; kingdom Metazoa; phylum Chordata; class Amphibia; order Caudata; family Salamandridae; genus Lissotriton; species Lissotriton helveticus. Next base: position 1,499,854,488 of record NC_136067.1, read on the forward strand.
CAGATTTACATCCTCGTCCTATATAAGTGGGACTAAAGTTTACCTTTGGGGAACACATCATGTTTACAAAGCCAAGATCGAACATGGCCATAATATCATTAATTGTTTCCCCTCTTTCTGTGTGGACAAAACGATTCAGGCCATCATTTTCTTCCCATTCATTTTCCCCGCAGCTGCACGCATTCAGATTACATACACTTATGTTAAAATCCCCTCCCCATAACAAAATTACATCTCTTCCTTTTGCAGTAGTTTGATCATTTAAATCCTCTGCTTTCATCACATCCGTGAAGTTAAGATTGTCAATATTATTATAGAAGTTTACCACCAGCAGCTCTATGGTTGAGTGTAAGTAGATGGATACCATTTGATAATAAGGGGAACTCTTTAACATTTTAACACCCTGTACCCTCAGCATGTTTGATACGTAGACACCGATTCCCCCTTTGTGTCTTCCTTGTATAAACCGCACCGCTGGAATATGAAAAGTTTTGTAACCATCCAGGTCCTTTTCATTTATGAGCCAAGTTTCTTGAAGGCACAATATATCAAACATCTGGATAAAATCTCCCCATACATTATTAGAGACTTTACTCTCAAGGCCACAAACATTCCAAGAGGCTATCCTCACAAGCCCATGGGTTATTGGTAACCTGGCTGATGGAATACAGACATCATCAATGGTGGGTTTTGATGCTCCCAACTTTACATGAGCATCCACTTGTTCTCCATCCATCAAAAACACTGGGTACCCTACTTCAGGTCTGACTTGTACACTGCGTAGAATTATTAGACTTACACATTGGTCTTTATTTCTGTCAGGATCTAGGCCATCATTAGGGGTCACATCTTTAACGTGCAGGAAGACTAAATCCTGTGAAGTTAGCCTCGTTCCTTGGCTCTAATAAAACCTTATTTAAGTGATGCACTAGCAATATATTCTCTTTCTGGGCTGAGCTACACTTTTGATAGATACCATCATAAAGTCAGTCCACCTCTTCTAGCTGTCTCAATGATTCTTGTGTGTCGCAACTTTATAAGTCAGATTATCATCGTTAAAGCTTTGCCTCGATGTGAAATTTTCCCTCCTTAACAAACGTGGGTGATAGAAAAAGCCCAATGGGAGGACTTTTATTCCATCAGCTCTTAAGTCAGCTTGCCCCACTCGTTTTAGGATTTCGTGGACCAGGGCGGGGGTACTCGGGGTCAAAACCACACAGTCTCCTATCCAAATCTTTCTCTCCCAGCCCACCCAGGGAACACGTCTCACCATTTTAAACGCCTCAAACATATCCTTAGCTAGACCTGTCTTTAGCCCCAAGTGATGAATAGACTTGTTCCGCAGGGTAGCCCAGCATTCGTTAGCAGAATCGTTTATCATCGGTACATTTGCCAATACTAGGGTATACAGGGCTGTAGCTGGAGGAAGGTTAAGAGTAATGGGTTCTTGATGTGGTATTTGAGTAGATGTCTTATGTAGTTTATCCTGTGGGTGCGTGTCAATGTTTGGTATTCTCCCATTTTTCCCTTTTTCTGTGCCTCCGGCCCCCTCTTTTCCATCATGGTTATTCTTATTATGGCATGTGTAACACCTTCTCTGGCAGTTTTTTCCGGCTTACTAGGGGTGTGGGCTCCCTGTCTCAGAATAGGGGAGGGCTGTCTACATGACCATTCATCACCCCCATTTGATGACTTAAGTACAGATTCAGTTAGATTATTTAGTCTGTTCAAAATAGAAGCTTGTCCAGCTTCTAAGTGCGCTAACCTTTCCTCTAGTGGACCAATGAGTGTTTGGATTGTAGCTGCCAAATCTACAAAAAGGGACTCAAAATCAGGTGGGCGGTTACAGGTTTGCGATTTAATGTTACTTTTTACCTGAGTTGCACGTTTTTTCCCCCTATTTGTCCCTACATTAGGCTTACTTTGAGTCATAGTTGCGACTGGAGCCTTATTGGTTAGTGCATCAGAGGTAATGTGTATCACAGGAGGTAGACTGATGGGGGGACTTTCTTTCCCTTCATACAAGATCTCTTTGGTGGGGGGAGTGTAAGAACCTCTTGGTCGTCAGAGAGAATCTCGTCCCCTCCTCTAAGAATGTAACCATTAATTAGCTCATTTGAAATGTTACTGCAATTCTGTGTTCCCGGGGACTTTGTCCCTTGCTTACTAACATTTTTACTCAACATCCCTGAAGTCAACACTTCTTTCTCTTTGGTCACTGCATCTTCAACACTAGATATTTGTTTTTCTATAGCCCTACTGCAAGCGTCAGGTAGTTCATTAATTACATGTTAGTTACTTTATTCTTATCTGATGGTAGTGCACCATTTGATTTATTTAACTTTCTTTTCCCCATCAATATTGTGGCACTCCTTCCTCATACACAATTAGGACACTATGTCAACTGGCGAAGTCTACTTAAAAAGGAAAGTCTTTTGGCAATATTAATGTCCTTACTTGGTTGAAGTCCCAGAGTCCCAATTGCCGATGAGCCAAGAGACGGGGCCCAGCCCAGCCTCTTCCGGGCTGTGACTGGAAAGGACGGGCCTGCCCTTGGCCCGGGCGAGACCGTGTGCGTCCCGCGCCACGGGAGGTCTCGTCTGATTTTAAGGGCTGGCGCTGGATCTGCCTCTCGCAGCTCCTCTCGCGAGACCGCACAGCCTCCTGGGGGATGTAGTGCCCCGGCAGTCGGCGGTCCGCGGGAGCAACGAGGTGGGTGGCGAAGGTTGGAGCAGTCAGTGGTACAGGCAGCAACCGGGTATTGGGCAGCAACAAAGTATCTCCCCAGACCGAAAAGCGCGTCTCCACCATATACTAAGTAAGTGGTATAAGAACCACTTCAGGAATAGTGAATAGGCCTAGGGCCTAGGGAATCGCTGGGGCTACACAAGACAACCAAAGGTTAGGAAGTAGGAGACCCACAGGAGACGCGTGCAGTGTCTAAACACAGTCGCGAGTTACCATTGACTTATGATGGAGAACGAAGAAGTTACAAAGTTACTGTTTTAGGGCACTTCCGGGTGGACTACGACAAAACCCCTTTAAACTAGGACACTTGGAGAGTCAATACCCACGGGAGCACCGGAGTACTCGAGTTACCTCACCCAGGGAAGCCGGGTGCATAGGTGTCTTTTCGTGTCAGGTTTCGTCGATGCTTTCAATGGAGATCTGCAAAAGAAATGCTGCAGGCGGCCAAAGGAAGAGTGTCCGGGGGGATCCAAGGGTGGATCAAAGAACTGAAGAACCTGAAAGCAGAAGGGACAAAGTCTGGGTCACTAGCCAGTGACCAGGATGGAACCAGGAAGGAACCAGGCGATGTCGCGATGATCTCAGGTGAAGAGGTGAAGTTGTCTCTGCAGCCACAAGGACCAGGAGGTGTCGACGACGACACGTAGCTGGATTCGATCTGTCCCACGAAGGATCTAGTTGACTGCGGTGTCGGTATCTGGATTGGACCCAACAAGCCTTGAAAAACGCAATCCACGCAGGAAGTGAAGATTGACTTCGAGTCAGACCAGCAAGGTCTGGGGAGCTTCTCATTTGCAGGGAAGCTGGAGCAAGCCTGGAGCAACCAGGAAAGCAGTTTGGTTTCAAAGGTTTGTCTTCAGGGGGGTCACTAGCCAACGGGCTAGCAACCGGGAAGACGCGTTGAGCTGAAATGCAAGAGCGGGCCCCACGCGGCACTCGTGGAGTATGGAGGGCTGAGCTTCGGTGCAAATGGCGCTCGGGTCTGGGGCTTCTCATACCCCAATGCACAACTGCGAGGGTGCCTCGGTAGTTGCACGGTTAGCAAAATGCAGGATGTCCAGGGTGTCCGATCCCATGTCTCTCGTGTCCGCCACGGGTCTCAGCTTTGCTGTGGATGTGGGTTGGAGTCAGAGAAGTCTGAGAGTCCAGTTCCTGTGTCGCTGAGTCTTCGGGATCCGTCGGGAGTGTCGACAAAGCAGACCGGCAAGTTACTGGTGGTGTCTGTTTGCACAGGGTGGTCACTCCTTGACCACAAGGGAGATGTCTTCAGTCTTCTAGTCGGAATAGAACGCCGAAGGTCCAAGAGTTTCGTTTCAGAGTTTCGTTCCAGGATAATCTAAAGTCCTGGGGACACAGCACCTATCTTTATACTAGGAAAATGGGCTGGATTACCTACTAGGTCCCTCCTATGGGTGGACCTGAGAAGGGGGTGGCTACACCCCTTTCCCTTTGTCCAGTTTCACGCCAGAGCGGGGCTGGAGTGCCCCAGCAATTGGTTTGAACCGGGCTATGCATGGAGCACCTTGTGTGCCCCAGGCAGTGTCTGGAAAAGCATCTTTCCATTCAACCCACCCTGCCCCAATACACTACAGGCTGTCTGGAGAGGCGACAGGAAACCTATTGTCCAGGCATCCCTTGCTGGAGTTTTCCCCATTTGCAGGAGGTCAGACTCGTGTCTGTGGCAGCAGCATCCATTTTGTGATGCTGAGGCTCTGATTAACTCTAACCGGGTAAAGCAGTAACATACATGTATTTTCCCTCTAGAAGGGTGGAATGCTATCCCCGCTGCCAGAATTGGGGGGGGTAGTATTCCAAAGTGTTTGACACCTTACACGACATGTTTTGATAAAGCCAAACCAAAGTTAGCATTAACCGCGAGGATTATAATGCACTTAAGAGTATTTGGTATGGCTATATCATAGAACAGCTATAAGGACATGGTTCCGAAAGCTGCAGAGGGGCTCAGCTCATGCTAGGGCACCCTCTCACTTAAAACCAAGGACTCTGCCTCCGGGATTGTTAAAGCCTGCCATAGGAGTGACTTATAGGTTACTATGTGTCTATATATAAGGCAGATATAGAGATACTACATCTAAGTAAGGGGTGATTACACCACCTTACCCAAGCTGAGTGATCAGCCTGTGGTGTCAGTTTGGATGGCCAGCCAGGGGTGGCATAATACATGCTGAAGCCCCTGGTAGGCCTTGGATGCACTTATGCCCTGGGTACCTATGGTACACTATACAGGGGCTCACAGAGGTGACCCAATACCCAATAAGGTATGTACCTAAAGTACATAGTATCAATTTAGAGAGAGAACAGCTGGGCAGTGGGTCTGATTAGCAGGCCCACAGCCACACTAAAGTAGAAAAACCAGAAAATCACAGCAAAAAGTGGGAGTGACCATAGGAAGCAGACACTACTCTCCTACATGGTGTTTCCTCATTTGAAGTCCTCTGAAACTCCTGTGTCTGTTGCGTGCTATATAATTCTGAAAATAAATAAAATACAGTAGGCAATGAATACCTTACTGCATTACATGTCCAGCTGAGAGAGCTGATCAGTGCAGATTTTCTAATCCACCCCCTTTAAAAGTAAGACAGCTGACACTACGAAAACTAGAAATGCCCCTGCAACTGTCCAAACACAAGTGTTCCACATGGGACTGGCCTTCACCACCATACAAACAAGCATTAAAAATGCAATAGGTCTCGCCTTTGATTAAGTTAAAGATATTTGCTTTGCTAATTGTAATGAATAGCAAAGCAAATGGCTTTAACTTAATGAAAGGCGAGACCTATTTCATGTTTAATGCTTGTTATACTTTATCAATGGAATGGTTTGGGGGGAAAGAACCGGCTCATGGAGCATGTTTTCTCTCTAGAGATTAGGTGCACGTCGGACTCTGCCCATCTCGTAAAAGCCGTGTCAAGGGAAGTGGGACATACGAGCGTATTTCGTATTACTGCAGGCTATGGAAAATGTAGAAACCACAGGCTCCCGCTGACGGCCTGTGAACACTAGGCTAAGGGAAACGAGGGGATGGGGTACTAGCGGACTTAAAGGGGACAGCCTGTAGGAAGGGGGCATGGGAGCGCACTTCAAAGGCATCTGCTGAAAAGCGCACTATTGCTGGACTGGGCCCCGCCTTAGCTGTGAGATGCTATGTCCTGCAGCGCTCTCTGGCCGGACTGCGCTCCCGTCTGTTGTGCTGCCATGCAGTGTTCTCTGGCCGTGCTGAGCTCCTGTCAGGCCAGAAGTGTTCTGAAGCCTCCCTGGAAGGACTGGGCTCCTGTAAGTCCCGAGGTGCTCTGGAGTGCTCTCTGGAAGGACTGGGCTCCAGACCGCTGTGAGGAGCTTATCCCTGGATCCTCTCCGCTTCACCCAAGTGACCGCCCTCAGCCGTGGGTGACGACAAGACTGGGGGGAAAGAACCGGCTCATGGAGCATGTTTTCTCTCTAGAGATTAAGTGCACGTCGGACTCTGCCCATCTTGTATAAGCCGCGTCAAGGGAAGTGGAACATACAAGTGTATTTCGTATTACTGCAGGCTATGGAAAATGTAGGAACCACAGGCTCCCGCTGACGGCCTGTGAACACTAGGCTGAGGGAAACGAGGGGGTGGGGTACTAGCGGACTTAAAGGGGACAGCCTGTAGGAAGGGGGCATGGGAGCGCACTGGAGGGTTTGGTGACAGACATTAAGGGTTTTTGGGTGGAAAGAGGGCGTGGATAAGGGGCAGAGAGGTAGGTTTGAACCTGTAAGATAGGGTTTAGGAGGCGAGGGTTCTTGCAGACGGACGAAATTACAGTGGGTCTGGATAGAACAAGCGCTCGCTTTGGTGACTCATTTTCTGCCGTCCCACTTAGACGGCCTCGGCCTGACTTCCTTCAGCTACAAAAGGTTTTTTATCTGTGTGGGGCCATCTGTTTCACCCCCTAAAGATAACAAAGCTTTTGCAGCAGAAGGAAGTCAGGGAAGTCTGTCCAAGTGGGACAGACGAAAAAGAGAAAACTGTACGTCACCGCAAGCTCTTTCCCAATGGTCGGCCACCGTTTAGTATAAACGGTGACGCCGGCCAATGGGAAAGAGGGGCGGGGCTTAAGCCCGCTAGAGAAAGTTCCACAGTTCATAAGATCTCGCCCGCAAGAGCAGTCTTAGGCTAGGCTTCGACCTAATAAATGAGGAAGTCAATACAAGAGCTGACAAGCTGAGTTAAAGGGTGCAAGGACAAAAAGAGAAACACCATAATAGAGACACCAGTGCTGATATTACACACAAGTATCTCTACACAAAGCAAGCTGAATGGCAAAAATATTCAGTGTCTAGCAAAATAAATTACTTTGTAAAGGTATGCCAGTCAAAAAAACCCTGATGAGAATCTGCACATGGCCAAAACTATCCATAACCTCCGGGAGAATAATCGAGATGCTAAGTGCGAAGAAGAGATTCACGGACTTTTGGGCGCTATACAGAAACTACAAAACCAGGGTGATGCAACCTAATGCAAAACTAAAGTAGTGTGCCTAGAAATTTCAGCCCTATTTGGCACCAGGGACACTTAATCTCTATGATGGCATGCTCACTTAGGCCACCTTGAACTATCTACACTGTGCTTACCTGCGAGCACTTTAAAAAGAAAATCTAAGTTCTGTGCAGCCCAACTGGAAAGAACTCAAAGATAAAGCATGTTAAAGATATATACTGAGATGATTCTCTAGTACCATGACCCAGGCCAGTCTTTGAGTCCTAGTGAGTAGAATTGCAAGACATCGCTGTGCATTGTGGCATCCTTCATGCAGCTGTTTGATGAATGTGGGCTTGTGCAGGTCTTCTGATCAGCCAGGAGCCAGATGGCTTCTCTTCACACTGGACAGGTCAGCACCTCTTAGGGCAGTACAGCAAGCCTCTTCAGAGGCTATATCTTACCCCAAGTCTTTCAGGAAGTAAGGAAACAATTAGGCAATGCCTCTGGTATACATCACTCAGAACCGGGTCTGCAGAGCCCCCTGAAGTCCATCAAGTAAAAAATCCTTAGCTCAGACGAACAATAATATTAATCGATTGGAGGTACAATTGCTAAATCTAAGCCTATGTACGCTTTTTATTGTTTAAGGTTCAAATCCTCTTCTTGTTAAGAGGAAGTGCCTCCTATCCGTTTTTCTCTGTATTTTAGGGATGTTGATGCTGGTAACTCTCTTCAGTGCACTTGTAAAAGGTTATGAGATCATGAACCATGAGGCAATATATTCTGATTTGGGGCACTTGAGTCGGTAGAAAATTGTGATAATGTAATCATTGTATAGACAATTTTGTAATCTTATAGAAAGCAAAATTATATTTGCTTTTGGTTTTTGGAACTGATATACAATCATCATAATCAATTGCACTGCTTATTCATTTTCTGTTTTAGACGTAGGTTTCATATATCATTTTAAAATTGGGTATGTCTGAATTGATCATCAGAACGAATGTGGGTATAAAAACATATAAACAACACCAAGCTTGGGTATTTTTTGTATGGATGTACAATAAACCATATATCATACCCAGCGCAGATACATGAGACTTCTACTTTGCCATGTTTTGATTATATTTGTGCCTCATCTTGAGACTAATCATCTTCTTTCCATCTTTAGACTGACTCACCATGTTTGTGCTGAAGGAGAAGGATCGACCCGTTGCGCAGATGTTGCAGACCTCTGGCACCTGCCCCCGATGCATCCTCCGATTTTGTGGTGTTGCAACGCAAGCGCAGTATGCTAGTTCATATCAGGTTTCAGAATACATTCCTCGTTTTAAATCAAGGCTGTTGCTGCACTTCCTAGGCTGCTTCCTTTTCATTAGCACACTCATTGATGCAGAATTCCTTTTTCGATGTCTGTAGCGGATGTCTTACAGTGTAAAATGTCTGCAACCAAGCAACAGCATTCATTAGTAGATTTCCACACAACACCAGTACTTTAACTACAGAGAAGAACAGACGTAAACCACGTTTTTTCATTGTCACTGAGTTATTGGCAACATCAGAAAAATCCTCTTTGTACTCCAAGCTGTGAAAGTATTGCTTTTTATTGGCTTTTCCTATAATCAATGCACTTTGGGGTAGAATGGTTACCACAGGAAGTAAATGGGAGCAATTCAAAGATTAGTATACATAGTTCAACTGTTCTTGTTCATTCTCTTGTGCCACATGCCTAGTGTGTGAATTCTATAGAGTACTCCCATATATACATGATATTCATAGACAAAAGTAACTTAAGCTCATTTTCCCAAACCTCTCTGTGTGCTTAATGTAAGTAGTCTATATAGAGGTTGAAAAAAATGAAAACCCTTTGATTCTTTAAAATATTCTATTAATTTTATTTTATGTAATATGTTTTTATACTCCGATTAAATGAAAAACATCCAACCGTCCTGAATTTTCATTGATGTACTTGCACAAGTGTTATTAAGGCCAGATGTATTTAGATGAAAATTAGGTGCTTGCATGTTAGATATGGATTCTCAGAATGTTACAGATTTGTTGGTGGTAACAAAATGTGCGTTTCATTTCCTTAATCGTTCCTCATATTCCCCTTTGTTTGTGCACTTTTACATTTCTACGTGGAATTTACGTGTGTCTATTGTATCCATGCCTTGGCAATATTATGCAAACCTATATCCAATTTGTAAGATCATTCTGAATCATCATATTGTGTGTGAATGGCTTAAACCAATCTCCCTAGTACTGCATAGGATTTAGTTTCAGATCTTCAATCATCATCATCTATCATACTTTATTCGATTTGGATTAAATCATAACAGTTCAAGAAGAAAAACAAACATTGCAGAGCCAGTAATAAGTATACAATATAGTATCTCAGTATACTATGAAATACATTGTAGGGAACACTAACATGGTTATGAGTCTGACTCAATGCTGATACTGATTTGCCTTCTAATACTGATTACATTACTTAAGAAGTTATAGACAGAGAGACAAAGAAACTAATTCTCAAATCTTTGCAGAAAGTACACTACAGTTATACAATTTCTTATATCCTGTTTCCTCAGCAGAGGTTTAATAAAGTGCAAACGTGGAAGTGAATAAAATCGACATAAAAACAGCACTTGTAAGGTGCTCTGCTTTGAAATACTATCGCAGGGACAAGAGTGCATATGTGTAGGTCAGTTTCTACTTTGAGGAAAAGAGACAGGGTGGTGGTGAAAAATCCTTAACCTGAATCTAGTGAGAAGAAATCTCTGGTACCAGGAAGCTACATATGTTAAATAGTATTGATAGACCCAAACCACTTCATCTCTCATATCCAGGTAAGCGGAAACAGATGGAATAGATCTAGCATATTCCTCTTTGTTTGCACACTGTTTCATATGTAGGTGACATTTATATGTGTTTAATGTGTCCATGCATTGGTAATAATATGGAAACCTATATCATATTTGCATACTGAACAAACCATTATGAATTATCCTATTGTGTGTGAGTGGCTTAAACTAATCTCCCTCTCACGGCATAGGATTTGGCTCGGGATCTTCAGTCGTTTCTGGCACCTCACCAAGGGTTGGAACAGTGCTTGAAAGATGAAGTAGAAGCAGATGGCCCACCAAGCAAGAAAATCCGATGTCAGAGCTCAGAAGAAGCGCCCTGTAATGAAAGCAACAGCAACACTGAAACTCCACCAGTGGTGGACAAGAGTATTGTTTTGGAAAACAATCACCAGCAAACCTGCAACGTCTGTTTGGGAATACTTCAAGAGTTTTGTGGGGAGGATTTTGTGAAAAGGGTAAGGTTTCCATTTCCCATATGCCTTCTCAAACCTTTTCAGGATACACATATTTTTCTTGTTAAAAGCTGATTTATTTCTTATTGGTATTTTCTGAGTTTCTTATATTAGTAAGGCATACATAGACAGCTTTAATGCAGTTTGATAAGCATTAAAGTGTCCCGCTAAACATTTTAAACAAGTTGTTTTGCTTTTTGCTGAATCAAGTAGTTGAGCCTGTTGTAATAAATAGGACAAAAACATAACTTGAGTTGAAAAGCAAATTTTGATTGTGCACATTAACAAACATTCTTTTATGCACAACCTTCAACACGAGGTATTCAATTTTCTATGCCTACGCCACAGTATTCTGGGGAATCCTTTTCTTGCGTGTCTAAAGTGGCTAATCCTTCAGCTCCTTTACATTGACTTCAGACCTAGGCCTTTAAAGTACTTGGATTGCCCAAGTGTCAACGGTCTTAGCAGGAAATTTGAATATTCACCGTTTCCCATTACTGGCTTGCATCAGAGATTACACTGACAGACATTAACAATGCTAAACACTTCAGTGAAACCATGGGAATTATTTTATTAATAGTGCTGTCATTTTCATACAAAAAAGTTATTTTTATCTCTACTTGTTTTTCTAAAATCAGGCATAGAGCTTTTTACCCTGCAGTACAGTTTTCTAATGATGCACTGTTCTTTTCTTACTTGCTTATTTAGTTTAGCCAATCCTAATTGTCATTTTTGAGAAATATTGGTCCTTACCATGTGTGTGAGAAGTGCCCCAAAGATATGGAATTGTAGGTGTTTAGCTTATTTTATTTATGAGGTTTGTAACATGTTTGTATTACTTGACATTAAGTGCTCCCAAACATACATTTTCAATGGAGATTTGCGGTGTCTCTGAAAGAGTGGAGTATTTAGGGCTTTCCTACAGGATGTGATGTGAAGCATGAACTGGTTCCACATGGATAGGTATAAATACAGACCATCTATTGAATGAATTTTGTGAGCAAAAGGTTTCTGTTGACATAAAGAATATTTTGCGTTTACATAGCGGAAAAATAGGGACTACTCACCTTACTCACTTCCAAAACAGTAGTTTCGATGTACCATATTCAATGAAATTATAATGAAGTCTTGGCAGTCAGACAATATTGAAGTATACTAAAATTATTTTGGTTCTGCCACCATCAAGGGTGCTATGCATGTTTAAAGTAAATTAGTTATTTGGTAATTCTATGCTATTAAACGGTGTGAACAATTGTAATCGATGTCATATCTTAACATGGCGACAGAAACATGAAAGTTCTTCCCAAGTTTTAATGACGGTGTAATGTCTTAGCTTTTCTGCAGATTCCTTGCCAGTCTTCAAACGCCTTTTCTGTAGAGCTGTGCTCCTTTGTGTATAACCTGTGGGGTGGATGAAGGCTGACACTGAATGTTTTTTTCAAGCAAGGGTTCTTTTACAGTCTTGCATGGTAGTGTTTAGATTCTATGTCACATTGATTGTTGGGAAAAGCAATACAGAATTATATCAAAGTGAGCTAAGCAATTTTTTTTTTTTTATTTGGCTTTTACCAGTTATTCAGGTATGCAAGAGGGGGCACTGCTTTTAGGTGGTTAGAATGTTATGAAAAAGTTGTTGACTTTAACAGCCTCTACTTCTTTTTTTTTTTTTAGTAGCTTATATTGGCAATTTTGACAGAAAGATACATACAATATGTTGCAAATAGTAAACCATTGTGTCTTGTTCACAAACAGAAACAATTACAATAATCCAAATGTGAATACCATTGTGTATCAAGGATGCCTTTGTATAGAAAGAAAAAGAAAAAACGACTTTTGGAACAGTAAACAACTGATAAGTGATAAACCTTGAGAAGGGTGGAGGGGGAAGTAAAAAGAAGCAGGAGAAACAAGCATTGGAAATGCAATAGGGCTCGCATTAGGAAAGTTTGAGCTATTGGTCTTATAAATGAATTTTTTTTATTTATGTGTTATTTTTTAAAATAGCTAAATTAATAGCTTTGTCATTTACAATGCCAAAAGTTATAACTTTCGCAAATGTGACACCTATAGCCTTTGTAATGCAACATGTTTTGTATTTACGTGATTTAGATGTATTGATATTACAAATAACAATGGCTTTTAATTTTTTTTAATAATTAATACTTAAATAATTTATTTAATTTGTAATGGAAATAGCTTAAACTTTTGTAAATAACTTTTGTGAAGATTATGTTCAGTGTTTTTTATTGTGATGAAAATCCAAGAACAGAAGTGAAATATTAACATCTTTTTGTGATTTGTAATAAAGCGTGAAAGCTTGAAAACCGCTTGAAACATTGAAAGAACATATTTGAACCAGTGATGCTGTGGTTGCGCTGAGTGATGCTGTGGTTGCGCTGAGTGATGCTGTGGTTGCGCTGAGTGATGCTGTGGTTAGGCTGAGTGATGCTGTGGTTGCGCTGAGTGATGCTGTGGTTGCGCTGAGTGATGCTGTGGTTGCGCTGAGTGATGCTGTGGTGGCGCTGAGTGATGCTGTGTTGGTGCTGAGTGGTGCTGAGTGGTGCTGTGGTGGTGCTGAGTGGTGCTGTGGTGGTGCTGAGTGATGCTGTGGTGATGCTGTGGTGGTGCTGAGTGATACTGGGGTGGTGCTGAGTGATGCTGGGGTGGTGCTGAGTGGTGCTGTGGTGGTGCTGAGTGATGCTGTGGTGGTGCTGAGTGATGCTGTGGTGCTGAGTGATGCTGTGGTGGTGCTGAGTGATGCTGTGGTGGTGCTGAGTGATGCTGTGGTGGTGCTGAGTGATGCTGTGGTTGCGCTGAGTGATGCTGTGGTTGCGCTGAGTGAGGCTGTGGTTGCGCTGAGTGAGGCTGTGGTTGCGCTGAGTGAGGCTGTGGTTGCGCTGAGTGATGCTGTGGTTGCGCTGAGTGATGCTGTGGTTGCGCTGAGTGATGCTGTGGTTGCGCTGAGTGATGCTGTGGTTGCGCTGAGTGATGCTGTGGTTGCGCTGAGTGATGCTGTGGTTGCGCTGAGTAATGCTGTGGTTGCGCTGAGTGATGCTGTGATGGTGCTGAGTGATGCTGGGGTGGCACTGAGTGATGCTCGGGTGGCGCTGAGTGATAATGTGGTGGTGCTGAGTGATAATGTGGTGTTGCGCTAAGTGATGATGTGGTGATGATGAGTGGTGCTGTGGTGGTGCTGAGCGATGCTTGGGTGATGCTGAGTGATGATGTGGTGATGGTGAGTGGTGCTGAGTGATCATGGGGTGGTGCTGAGTGTTGCTGTCGTGGCGATGAGTAATACTGTGGCGTCCAGTGATGCTGTAGTGGCGCATAGTGATGTTGTGGTGCCCCTGAGTGATGCTGAGGGAAGGGCTAAGGATGGATATACTCTAAGAGTCACATAGGAATGGTAGAGAGTACAAAGGTCTACTGCATATACTAGTGATTAGAGTTATCTCTATATACATAGGGAGGGATACGGATGGATATACTCTAAGAGTCACATAGGAATGGTAGAGAGAGTACAAAGGTCTACTGCATATACTAGTGATTAGAGTTATCTCTATATACATATGGAAGGGATATGAATGGATATACTTTGAGAGTCACATAGGAGTGGTAGAGAGTGCAAAGGTCTACTGCATATACTAGTGATTAGAGTTATCTCTATATACAGAAAAGTTCCATTAGGTGTGGTCGGAGGGGAGATGCAGTCGGAGGGAGGATGCAGTCACAGCACCAAGGGAGGGACAGAGAAGGGCAGGAAAGTGAGACAAACGAGAGAGGGAAGCAGATAGTAATGAGTAAGACAGCGAGGAGTGTGTCAGAGGCAACAGGAGAGACAATAGAAAGGTCGCTAGGGCAGGGGGGGAGGCCAGAGGTCGCTAAAATTGCGGAGGAGAAAGGTAGAAGAAGAAGCGAGTCGTAAAAAGAAAATGAAAATGGCAGGGAGCACAAAGGTCCAAGTCCGAAAGTCCAGGACATACGGGGGGAGAAAGGCAGTCCTCAGGAAAGTCACAGCCTCATCGTCATGAGGAGCTGGGGCAGAGAAGTTTGAACTGGAGACCCAGGGGTCAGGGAAGAAAGACCACAGGCGCTAAGGCAGCTGTTCGCAGAACAGGAGGCAGCAAAGTCAAAACAAAGTTTAAAGGGAAGGCGATAGCTATTATATTATTATTATTATTATATTTAATTTTTTTGAGCGCGCAGCTACCCGAAGGTTTCCCGGCGCTAAAAACAACAAGAGGGGAGTGAGCCAGCAGAATAGTGATTTATTGGTTAAATAACCAAGTTTTAAGATCCCTGCGGAACTTTAAGTAGCAAGGTTCAATCCGAAGCGATAAAGGGAGAGAGTTCCACAGGGACGGGGCCAGAAAAGCAAAGGAGCGACCTCCCATTCTGGCTCTCCTGATCCTGGGAATCTGAAGCTTGTGTTGGTTGGACGATCGAAGGGTGCGAGAAGGAGAATAAGAATGAATTAAAGATCTCAAATAGTGTGGTGCTTTACCGGTGTTAATTTTGTGCACAAAGCAGAGTGCCTTAAACTTGGAACGGCTGTCAATACGAAGCCAATGAAGGCTGCGTAAAGAAGAGGAAGTGGAAGACTTGTTGGGTAGTTTGCATAGCAGACGGACCGCCATGTTCTGGACCGTCTGTAATTTGCGGACTACCTCTTTGCCGGCCCCCAGGAAAAGAACATTACCATAGTCCAGGCTAGATAGATGATGGCTAGATGAGTGAGAGAACAACATTGTTTTGTGCTAAAGGTTACATTCTCTCAACAGCTAACTGAAGCGATGTTATGTCCACCTTGCAGTAGTCTCAAAGCACTTTGGATGATATACATAGAAGGAGACAATTAATGATGTTGTGAACCACGGCTTTAGCAACAAAAGCAGGATTGGGGTTCATTTTGGGCCTCCTATGTCTGCAGCTCAGCAGACAAAAGTTATTAATTAACGTAAAAAAGGAATATAGGGTCAATATAAGAGCAAGCAGGAGCACGGAATAACGAAAGGTGCGCAAATAGAAAAGAGAAAGAAGGAAGGAATATTGAATGGAAGAGTGAGTGAGTGAGTAAAAGGATGAGTGGGTGGGTAGATGGACGAGTGGGTGAAAGGATGAGAAAAAGGATAGGTCGATGGACAGGATGGCAGAATGAGAGGATGATGGCTGAATGGATGGGTGAGTAAATGAATAGGTGGGTGGATAGGTGAAAGGATTGCAGAGTAAAGGGATAGATAGATGGATGGATGGATGGATAGTTTGATGGACAGGTAAATGATGGGACAATAAAGGGACGGAAGGGTGAGCGAAAAAATGAAAGAATGGATGGCAGAGTATTTGGATGAGTGAATGGATGATTGATAGCAGAATGGAGGGGTGGATGGCAGACTGTATTAATGGCAGAGTGATTGGATGGATTATAATGGATGGATGGCAGAGTAGATGGATGGATGTAGATTAAATGATGGATGAAAGAATGAATGGATAACTGTATGCAAAGGTGAAATGGTGGATATCAGTGAGCGAATGGAAGGGTGAAAATGTGATATAAATAAATCTATGCTTCAATGGTAAAGAACAGTTTATGCACCCAGTTGTCTCCTGCACATTACTTCATGTCTACATTTAATGCATGCATTGGATTCATGCACTTACTGCCTTTATGCACATGTTCGCTGATGCACACACTGGTTTCTTTCATGGCTGCGCGCTGCCATAAGCACACGTTTTTTTATATAGGCCCACTGCTTTCTCGCACAAAAGTCGTTTATGTACACTTCGTTCAGGCTCACAATTGTTTCATGAGAGCAGAGCACTTGTTTAGTGCTCACTGTTCATGCACAAGCACTTCATAGTAGCGAACAATTTTCTTTGTCCCATTCACAGTCCTGGAGCAAACACGACGACTTTCATTTACAAACTGCTTTCATGTACATGTTCCTTTAATGCTCTCCCCGTGAGCTATATTTAAAAATGACTGGATACCCAGGGAAAATAAACGTGTATCCGATCATAAAAATGACATATATGCACTATTTATAAAAGCCTTTGTGGGGCCCGCAGCGGGTGATATTTCATAAATGAAAGCATTATTAATAATGGTTTCAACAGCTTCAGCAGATGTACTTCTAAGAGTAATTGTTGTGTACGCCCTGAGAAGGGAAGAATAGGGGAAAGTAAGGGTGATGAGACGCACGGGGAGCAGCAGCCTTTGATGTGCCGGCCGGCCGTGGGCAGTAAATAATTAGGGGAGGAGAAATGCCAGAGCGCACGCTGGGGGAAGCTTGTGGGAGGGAGGCTGGTGGCTTTGATGCGTGCACGCGCTTTATTTCACGGGCACAGCATCAAATCGCCCGTTTGGTTCAGCTCTCGTTAAGCCCCAATATGTCTCGACATCTGCAATGCGCAAGCGCATTGGCAGAGGTTGAGCCCTAAAAAAGAATAAAGACGGGGAGGGAAGCAAAACACTCGTTCTTGAAGAAGGATGGTGTGTCTTGAACGCCTCCAAGCCAGAATGAGTCAGCAGGGGACCGATAGGGCAGTTACTTAGTAGGATGGGGTCCGGGGCTTGAACAACCTCTGCTGATGGATCTGTGGATGAATTGTTTTCTTGGTGTAGAAAACTATATGGAAAATGGGGCCCAATAAAAGTTTTTCTGAAAATGTGTTTCTGTAAGTGGCGGAATGCCAGGGACAAACGCAATTTCGACTGGTGTGGAGATTCCCCACTTTGTAACTGAGAGGGCTGAGGGTGACAAGTGAGTCAGCACATTGGGTCAATCACTTTTACAAAGTTTGGAGATTGATGAGTAGAAAGCACTGTACGTTTGGAGTAGCCATAGTATTCAGTTTAGGGCCTCGTTCTGAGAACTGTGTAAATCCCAAATCGGGTGCAAACAAAAGTATGCTCCTTAGTTTTGCAGAATTTATTGCCTATCCACCACTTTTACTTATGCATTTCACCTGCAAAAACTTTGTAAAATGTGGGGGTCAACGAGTTGAAAATAAGTAAAATCTAAGGTATTGAATGCACAAAGGTTAAATACTAGAGGCTGTCCTTGAATCTCAGCAGAAAACTTTAAAAGCAAGCGAGAATACTGCACCTAGTACTTAATGCAGCCTAGTGTACTATTGCACCATTATGCAGGGCAATTGGAAAGAAAGCGGGTGTATGAGGAATGGAGATGTGTGAGATAGGAGATTATAACATTGTTGTGAAATCTGTTAAAAGAATATTGAAACAAGTTTTAGCCAGAATCTCACTTAGTATGCCCATAGTCCAAGGATGACCACTGTTAAACCATGGATAGTTGAATGTCAACAGGAATACCCAGAGTATGTCAAGGATGGCCCACTCTAATGCAAGGAATGACTAGAATATTTAAATGCATGTCTACAATATGGCAAGAATGTTCTACCGAAGAGCCATTAGGGCCATCCTAACCTCAAGCCCAGACACGCATGAGCTCATATATTCAAGCGCTCTGTCTTTTTCTTCACTACCTTCCAGCATACCGAGAGGCAGCAATACTGCCTGTAAATTTGGTCCACTTCCATTGAAATCCCTGTAAACAGTAGGACTAATCCAGCGAAAAGGGCATGCAGGAGCTGCCATGGCTGACCTAGGTCCTGAAACCTATGCCTATTCTAGTCTGGGACCCTGCTAAGGCAGGAGCTGAGAGTGTCCTGGAGGCGGACACTCCTTTACCCCTTGATCTTGCCAAGTTACCTGAACTTGCTTCAGATGGGTCTTGGGGTGCAGGGTAACCCCTTTGACATCCTGGAATAAGCCTTGCATTCTTGCCTTCACTACCGAGAGAGAGATTCAGGTGCACAAAGGATGTAACTTGTTTTTCAAACTAGAAAGCATTATTGTGACCCTGAGAAACCAGTGGTAAATTTGAGAATCCGCAAGGGATACTGCTCAATAAAGCAGTTAGTTCCCAGGTCATCCCTAAAAGATCTAGTGGGGTAGTGATGGAACTGAGAATAGTGTTGGAGCAAAAAGTACACATTGTGGCAAGAGATGTAAACCTCTTTCAAGAGGACCTACAAAATGTTTCTAAGAGAGTAGGGTCAGTGGAAAGGACGCTTGTGATACACAAGCAAGACATCAAATCCTCGGTGACCGAGATGACTCTATTGGGAGGAGGTAGGTAATACCCAATACTGAGGATAGAAGGTACATATAATCAATTGAGCAAGGAGAAATAACTTATGAATTATGGAAATGCCTGAATGGGCAGAAGGGCAGATTGCGAAACTGTTTGTGGAAATACTGATTGGGACACAATAAAACTCAAAGGGCTCTGAGAATTTTTGTCTGAAGAAAAGGTCCATGAAGCACCTGTGCTGCTGCCAAGACCCATCTAATATCCACCCCAATAAGATTAATACACACTTACTTAAATACAGGAACCATGAAATAATTTCACGAGCAACAAGAAAACAAGAGCCGATTTGGATAGAGAATGTAAAAGTGCTCTTCTTTACCAACTTCACATAAGCAATGGACAAGCAGAGGAAGACTTCTTTCTAGCACATCTGAGAGTGGTGACGGAGGGGAAGAGGAGTCATTTTATGTCTCAAGATGATGCATGAGTCTTAATTGAAGGATGGTGGAGATTGGGAAGTGAGAAGTGGAAGCCACAAATGAGGTGCCATCAGGAAGACCAGAAAAGGAAGAAGGCCCTCCTTTTGAACACTAGATCCGCTGTTAAACACCAAACCGAAATTTTTGACCTTTAAGACTCTAAGTCCCCAGATTTACTGTTTTTAACTGAAACATGGTACCGTTCTGACTCCCTACCGAGTGTCCTGGCTGCCCTCCCGCCCCATTATTCTATGCTCCGTGCCGACCGACCGGAGGGGAGAGCCGGCGGCGGGGTAGCCCTGATTGCCCGCAAGGGACTATATTTTCAGACTCTTGCTTCACCTACGATATCAGCAGCTGACTGCCTCGTAGTACGCTCTACTTCTTTTAAGATCCCTCTTACTTGTGTTTTAATATACCGGCCTCCCCAGTCATCCCCTGGCTTTCTTCTCGCCCTCCAAGACTTACTGGCCACCCTGGCAGTCAATTGTGCCTCTGTCCTCGTCTTGGGTGACTTTAATTTCTGGCCCACTGACCCCGCAGAGGACAGCACCTCCAAAGACTTTACCCAACTACTTCTTAGTCTTAATTTCACTTAGCACGTACACAGCTCTACCCACAATCGAGGCCATACTCTCGATCAGATATGGACTCTAAACATCCCGATTTCTGTTCCAACTATCTCGCCTTGCCCATGGTCTGATCATTCCCTGCTCGCCTTTTCCTTAGACTTGAGCCCTGATAAAACACCTCCTGTCACTAAAGACATTTGGGCAAGGAACTGGAATCGAGCCAACATTCCATCTCTGTGCAATTCACTCACTACTACCTGCCTGGAGCTTTCAGGCCTGACCCCTCATTCTCAGGTTACCACCTTGAATCGCTGGCTGACAAAAGCCTCCGACCTAGCGGCTCCCCTGAAACACATCTTCATCAATCACACTCATAATGCCAATAAGTGGTTCAGTCCGTGTCTTAAAGCCAAGAAACTGGAGTTACGACAGGATGAACGAGCTTGGAGACTAGCATACTGCCCGACCCGTAGGCAACTTTTTATCACCATTCTCAGCGAATATAAAAGAGACATCTTGGCAGCTAAGACCGAATACTTTTCGGGTCGCATTCTAGCTGCGGAAAGCCAGCCACGTGAGATCTTTGCCACCGTCCACGAGCTGGCATCATCGGAGAGAACTCTGTCTAAGACTCCCCCTTCTCAGGCTCTATGCGACTCGCTTAACGAGTTTTTTATTGACAAAATTGTTTGTATCAAAGCCAATATTCCTTCCCCTTCGCCCATCTTCACTGACCCCCAACCACCTGGCAATTACCTGTCCCTTACTTCCACTCCCGCTTTGACTAAAGAAACTCTGCTTCCCCTACTCAGGCGTGTTAAGTCTGGCTCCCCAGCTGATATCTGTCCGGCTCGAATCCTCCGTCAGATCTTCTCCGATTGTCCTTCCCCTGCCCTTACCCTTCTGAATGACTCCTTCACACATGGGCTTGTCCCCATTTCTTTTAAGACTGCTATAATTATTCCCATACTAAAAAAGCCCGGGGCATACCCAGCCTCCCCGGCAAACTATCGCCCTATATCCCTTCTCCCGTATTTGGGAAAGGTAGCTGAGTCTCATGTCACCCAGATGCTCAGCTCCTTCATAGAGGCCACTAACTATCTTTCACCCTGCCAGGCGGGTGTCCGTCCCCGCCATTCCACGGAGAAAGTGGTTATTTCGGTCATGGACCAACTCAGGGAGGGGCTTGATACCAACACCCCCCAGGCCTTAGTCCTTCTGGACTTGTCCGCCGCTTTTGACACGGTGGACCATTCCATTCTTTTGCCCCGGGTCAAGGCGGCGGGCATAGGGGGACAGATATTGGCCTGGTTAGGCTGCTTCCTGTCTGACCGTACCCAGGCCGTCCATCTGGCCGAATTCTCCGCCCCGCCTCGCAGCGTGCACTGTGGTGTCCCTCAGGGCTCTTCCCTTTCTCCCCTTTTATTCAATCTTTATATTTTCCCTCTTATTTTTGCATTACAACAAATAGAGGTCACAGTCTACAATTATGCTGATGACCTCCAGCTCATTTTTAATTTTTCCTCCCCTACATTCGGTACCGCTTGCTTCCAGTCCGTCATGCTGTTTATCCGGGATTGGATGAACGCGAACCATCTCAAACTCAACCCGGATAAAACAGAGCTGGTTCTGACTGGGGGCAGCGGCAACCCTTGGTCCCCTTCCTTTTGGCCCCCCTCCCTTGGTCCCCCCCCCCTTTTCCCTCACACTCTGTCAAAACCCTTGGAATCATACTTAACCACCATCTCACTCTTCACTCCCATATTAGTTCTGTTGTTTCCTCCTGTTTTTTCACTTTGCGTATTATTAGGAAAATATCTCTGTTCTTTTCTTTCCCTGCACTTAAACTGATCTTAATGGCCATGGTCCTATCCAAGATCGACTATGGCAACATTATCTACAACGGCGCTCCCGCATATGCACTTCAACGTCTTCAGCTGGTGCAGAACCAGGCAGCTCACCTGGCATATGGCCTACCCAAATTCCACCATTCCTCCCCTCTCCTTTTTGCCCTTCATTGGCTCCCCATCAAGCAACGGGCTCTCTTTAAACTCGGATGCCTTACTTTTCAAGCTCGGGAGGGCACGGCTCCTGCTTTTATCAACTCTGCCATTACCAACTACTGCCCCCCCAGAGATCTTCGCTCATCCTCCAAATCCCTACTAGTCACTCCCTGCTTCAAAAAACAAAGATCGGGAGGTAACAAATCCTCGGTCCTTGCCCCCACTTTCTGGAACACTCTTCCGTCCTCTGTCAGACTCTCCTCTTCTTATATGAAGTTTCGCAAGGCCCTAAAAACTTTTTTGTTCCAGCAAGCTTTTAGCCCCTAATTCTAATTCTAGCTCTAGTTCTGTGCCTTTTCTGCTTCATATTTCCCCCAGCGCCAAGAAACTGCAAAGTGAACGTGCGCTCTATAAATTTAAAAAAATTCAAATTCAAAGGGGGAGATAGCCGTCACCGATATTAGAACTGCGAACGGCCGGCATGGAACCTAACAGGAAAAGAACAGTGAGATTGATATGACGGGACAATGGCCAAGTCAAGAAGGGAACCTGGTATGTAAATATATAAGGAAACTGAGGTCAGTATTATGTCAAAATGGGTTTCTGCCAACTAGCAATGCACAATGTGATTGCCCCAAGTGATGGGGAGCAAGGGGGTGACTTTTGGTGAAGTAAACCCCAGTTTTTTATGGATTCCAAATACAATGAAGCCTAGTTAAAACTAGAGTGAGGGAAGTGAGAAGTGGGTGCTTGAGGATGGCTGGCCTAAGTACAAATTATACTAAGATTCAAACAGCCGGGTGAGGTGGTAATTGTCTATTCCAGTGTTTGGCACTTTGGGCCAAAAGGATGCCAATTTGTGTTATCAGAGTTAACTTGGGGGTGACAGGCATATTTCATTATGCAATAGTTTAGCAAGTATTTGAAGGCCTGCTACACAGAAATCTTAGGTGGGGTTTTGAGGTTTATGGTTTCAGTTAACACATTTTTTTCATATCTGCAGCAGGGAAGATACAGATAGCAAGGCATAATTGCCTAATAATACCTGCTTCTTACTAAGTGGACGCTTCAGGCCATTGGCAATGCATGACACGATTAACTCCAATCTGTCTCCTGGAACTTAAATGGAATAAAACAGGGAGTAGATATGGAAGGGCTAGACCGCACCAAGCTGGATATGGTTCGGCAGCAGGAAGCACACCTGGGTAACAAGTCAACAAGTGTAGAATGGGATCTAAACGGGCAACAAATGTCCGAGGGTCTCAATTTACATTTAGGGTCTACCTGTAACAACTGAGAATTTCTTATCATAGGCAATGTAGTGCGAGTAATTTCAAAACTGATACAGGTGTTTAATAAAAGTGGAGAGGGGGCAAAAAATGTCAGTTGTGGCTGGCAAGTGGAAAGCATATGTAAACAGAAAGCCAAGGCCCAAGAGCAACACGTGACTTGGACGCTCATGAAATTGTCTATTTGGGTAAAGAGAGCTGAATATCAAGCTCCAGTAGGCAATGAAGAAAATCACAAGTCTTGGGTACCCAAAAAGGGCTCTGTGAGGTAAGCAGCAGGCAGATTAGTGTGACTTAGCAAAAGGGATGGATTGCGAAAGTAGTTAATGCTGAGGAGGAGGTAGTAAAATTAAATATGAAGGTGGCACAAACTTTCATGTCTTCTTTCATTCCTCCAGCACTAGTGAGGGGTAGGAGACTCACTGTGACTTTGTTGCGAAGTTAAAGGCTTTAAAGCAGACAAATGTGAACAGGGAGTCACTATAGCTATATTTAAAAGTTTAAGAGAGAGCTGAGGTTACGACCCAGCCCCAGTGTGGGGTAGCACTGGGCCCAAACCGTCTATGCACTGAATTCTGTATGTGTATATCAAGAAAGATTGAGGGCCCTGTGCTTCAAATGTTCGAAACAGCAAGGAAATAATAGATATTGTCAGCCAATTAGCACTTATGCCCTATTGTGTTCATTTACAAAACTGGAAACCAGACTAAAAGTGTACCTCATTAAGGGCAATATCCTTGCCCAAGTAAGAAGCCAAGGGGGCACTGTCAGATATCATTCTCCTAGAAAGAGGCATGAGGCCAAGTTGCCCCTGTCACCAATGTTGCATTCTTGTTACCATTAGCTCTTCAGCCCAAGGGCAAGTTGGATTAAAGGAGACCTCTTGCTGAGAGGCTTCAGACAGAGCAGGGGATGGGGTGAAGGGTAAACGTATGGAGATTACATTGTTTTATACTTAGCAGGCCCAGAGCAATCCATTGAAAGACTGCGTGAGGTTTTTAGGGTGTTTGGTAGACTTTCAAAATTCAAAGATAAAATCTATATTACATCCTTTCAAGAAGTGGAGACAAAAACATTATTTCTAGTGCCGTTTCGAAGAAAAGAATCCGGGTTTTAGCTATTTATCTACATTTGTGAAAAAAGACAGGGAAGGTCTCCTGGCATCGAACCTATTGAGGGTAATAGTGAAGTTTGGTTAAGATGTTCAAATATTGCGGGACTTTCACTTTTACTTGCGGCTCTCTACTAAATGATTGTGCTCCCTGGTTTCTCATACATACACACGAACACACTATAATGGACACCACTGGAAGTTTTTAAAATAAAAAAGATAGATGGGATATTCTGCACCATCTTATGGGAATAAGGCACTGCAGGAATGTGTCTGGCACTGCTCAGCAGGGGAATGTATGAGGCAGAATAGTACTACTGGATCTGCAAAATATTATTGGGCATCCGACTTAGTGATCACAAAGAGAAGGTTTTGGCGCCAGAGCAGGAGCCCTCATTGAGGTTTGAATGACATGCACTTGGGAAAGAGGGGTGCTCAAGGGTATACTATGAAGGGAGGACCTCACACCTATTTCTGGGACACATGAAGACAGTGATGAAGGCATGGAAAATAGCATCCAAAGACTGGACTGGGTGAACACCCTGACCAAGGCCATTAACATAGTTATATATATATCTGTGCTGAAGTAGAGGATGCTGAATATGCAAAACAATAGTTCACCCAGGACTCCTTTATCAAAGGAGTGCAGGATAAATAGCACATGGAATTACTGGAGATAGTTAATGTAAAATCTCAAATTGACAGACCACTATGTATGTGAACACCAATTTCATTAATGAGATTCATTGATACTTAATTGTAGAATCAAACCAATCAATGGATGCAATCTGGCATAGGGGGTGTTCCTGTAGTCCAGCTTGCTTGTGATCAGGGAATGTGTGACAGTTTTCCGGGTGCTGATTGGGAGCCATTTGAAAATCTTCCTCAGCATCTTCAAGGTAAGGAAGCATGAGGCGAGGATGACATTGGCTTGGGAGGTCAAGTTGATTTTGCTGTCATTGATGATCTCAAGGCCCTTTGCGTGGGTGGTTGGATTGTGTGACAGTCTTCGCTCTGTTGGCCTGCAGGTGGAGTCCCACAGGCATGGGCTCTTCCCAGAGATCACAATTTTAGTCTTATCAGTGTTTAGCTTTAGACAGTTGGTATTCATTCATTGGGCGAGGGGATTTCAGTCATGGAGGCATTATACTTTTTCCGCGTGTTGAGCGTCTTTTCCATGAGGGAGAGAATGAGTGGCGTTTCATCAGTGTAGGAGAGGACGGTGATGTCGTGAGAGTGGATGATGCTAGCTACAGGAGATCATGTATGCGTTGAAGAATCTCTGGCTCAGGGAGGATTCTTGTGGAACTCCGCAGATGAGGTCTTGGGCGTCCGAGCTGTACGGTGCCAAGCTGAATGACTGGGTCCTTCCAATCAGGAAGGAGCCGATACATCAGAGCTTGTGTCATTGGATTCCAATGTTGTGTTGGTGTTGGATGAGGATGAGGATGGTATGAGAGACTGTGTCAAATACTTCGGAGAGGTTCAGAAAGATGAGGGGTGCCCCGTGCCTACTCTGTCCAGAGTATTGCGGGATGTCATCTGTGGTGCTGATGAGGTAATTTTCCATGCCGAAGTTGGGTCTGAGACCAGACTGAGTGGTGTTGAGGAGGTGGTGGTCATGGAGGTATTTGGTCAGGTGTCTTTTAATAATTTTCTCTAAGACGTTGTCTGGAAATGGTAGCAGGGAGATTAATCTTTAGTTGGTGAGCGTTGAAAGGTTGGCTTAGGGTTTCTTTAGCAGTGGAAGGGCAGTTGCATGTTGCCATGCATCTGGAAAGGTCACTGAAGAGGTGGAGGTATTCAGATTGGGTGTGAGCATTGCACTGATGGGCTGCAGGCCTCTGGAGAAGGCTTGGTCCGATGCGGCCTCTGAGTGGATGAACTTCATGGTGGCGGATGTTTCTTCTGGAGTGATGACAGGCCATGTGATTAGCATTGGTTCTTTGTATAAGATCGAGAGGTGTTCAGCGAGGTCTGTCGGGTCCAGTTGCAGGCTGAAGTTACTGTAAATGATAGTGATTTTTTTGCTGAAGAATTGAGAGAGATTGCTGCAGAGGTCCTAGAAGGGGGTGACTAAGTTGGAGGCGGCTGATGGTAAGGTGAAATCATTCACAGTGGTAAAGAATTCTTTGATTGTTGTTGGTGCTGGCATTGATGCGGTCCACCAGAGTGGCGCATTTGGTGGTCTGAGTCATTTAGTGGACGGATATGAATGTGCCTATTTCTGCATTGTCCTGGCTCATTTTCCACTTGTTCTCCAGTTGTTTGCAGTGGTGTTTCATCAGTCCAAGTTCCCCTGTGTATGAACTGGCCTGGGGTCTGGAGCTTGTTCAATTGCTGTGTTTGAGGGGGTCCAGGGAGTTGGCTTAGGAGGAGATCCATTTGTTGAAAATCTTGATGACTTTCAGGAAGCTGTTGCTGTGTTCATGTCAGTGGTTGTTGAGAGCCGTGTTCCAGTCCTTGTCAGTGATGCTGTTCCAGTCTTGGTGAGAAGGGCTGGCGGTGGTGCTTTGTGTGTTGGGCTGGTGCGGGGATGCTGAACTTGATGTAGGCATGGTCTGTCCACGGAACTTGGGTGGGCTCAAAAACTTGGATGTTGTTGAAGTTGGTGAAAATAGGATCCAGGACGTGTCATGCAATGTGAGTAGGTCCCTTTACATGTTGGGTGAGGCTAGGCTTCCAAAGTCTTCAATAAGTGCTCTAGAGTTGAGGTCAGCATGGTCTTCCAGATTGATGTTTAGGTCTCCACTTAGGATGTAATTGCTAGAATCGAGGACGAATAAAGCAATTAAATATGTGATGGTGTTGGTGAACCTAGGTGCACAGTCCCAGTGGTCTGTAGATGAGAGTGCTGCTTAGGGCAAAGTTGGCTGTGACATCGAGCTTGAACAGCAGGTGTTCTATGTTGGATAATTATTTGTCCGTGGATATGGTGCAGCTGGCGGTGTTCTTGTGGACGATTGTGATTCTACCTCCGGGCTTGTGAAGACTATCTTACCTGTAATCTTGTAGGCGAGGGGTGGCTGTGGCGATGTTAAATGCCAATGCAGGATTCAGCCAGATTTCTGTGATAAAAAGTGGGTCAGGGGGATTGTCATTAATCAGATCCTAGATCTCTGGGGTGTTTTTAGTAAGTGAGTGGGTGTTAAATTACGCAGTGTGTAGTGGGCAGCTTTTCAGACTAAAGGTAGGTAAATACAACCCAAGTAGCAAATAAGTTATATTATCACTCAATATTTAAACTTGTAATTTCTATTTTATGGAAAAAGGTGCTCATTTTGCTTGCGATATGAAACAAGATAAGAAGGTTGGTCTATTCTTCTGATTGCAGGTTTTTCTTTACTGATATTTAGATTTCTTGTAATATTGTGAGCACCTAATGCAACTTACTGACTATAGGGCATTTCATACCCATTCATTTTTTACCTTTAATATAAACAACCTTATTCTATGTAGCTGGTTTAACAAGTAAATAATTGTATGTCAAATGAAAATAATGAGTGGCATCTCTCTTAACCTTTCTGTAAACAGAATGCATTGGTTTGTTTGCAGGTGAGACTGAAGGTTGACTCAACTGGACACGAGTTTAAAAGCTTTGTTGTATCTGTGTCTCTTCCTCCACAGCTGTCGGTCAGAGAGGTAAGTTATTGAATGATTTTCAAACTTGCTGTAAACTGTGATAGATCAGCGGTCAGGAACTCTACTCAAAGAACATTTGGAAAGGAATTCCTTCAAAGTGGTTTAATGGAAACTTCAGAAAATCTCACCCCCAAATGAATATATATGTTGCTGTTAGAAGTGGGCAAACCACTGAAAGAGCTTGGGCCAGGTCATTTTGGACCTTCAAGCCCACAACTAACCAAGCTTTAATGTGGCTTCTGCCTGCCACCAACGCACTAACCTAATGTGCCAAGAATTTAAGAAAAACATTAACGTTTGATGTAAAACAGGAGGAGGAAATAGATATCCATCTAGTCATTGAGTGGCACTATGTATAATCAGAAAACCTGGCTTCCCCCTCTTGACCAAATAGTGTGATCCTAGGCAGGTATTTTGTTTCACTGTGCTTCCTTTTACTGTGTCTTGCTTGGTAGAATTTATGTCACCTGTTCACAAGAGCTTCCCCACTGGGTCTTCATTGGCATTGTTTCTATGCTGTAAAACTCCTGTTGGGAAATATCTAGTGTTGGAGCATTTTCCTGTTTATAATGCAAGTTATTGAGGTCATATGGGGGGCCACAGATGCTTATCTGTATCTTTCGTTCACGCATTTTTTAGGAGCATGGCATTGTTTCCTACAGCAAGGATTGTAATGTAATGCAATTGCATTTATATAGCCCTTACTACCCCTGACGAGGCGTTGAAGCGCTTTTTCGGCAAGTAGCACGATATTCCGGAATCCATAGAGGATTAGTGTTGAATTAGTATAGTGAAACATGCAAGTACATTTTAAGTGGTGGATAGGTTAGTCAGTTATTTGGATTTGGAATGATAGCAGAAGGATAGAGAAGGACAAAGGTTAGTATTTATATATCGCTTGTTGACGCACGCTATACAGGAAGCCTACAAAGGATTAGTGGTGAATTAATATGGTAAAATATGAAGTAATTTCAGTGGTGGATATTAGTCAGTTACTTGGAGTGAGAAGGATAGCGGAGGGATAAAAGGGAAAGAAAGATTTGCATTCATATAGCACTTGTTTCCCCTGATGGGTGTTTAAGTGCTTTTCTGGCGAGTAGTCCGCCACTCCTGAACCCATAAAGGATTACTATTGAAAATTAGTTTAGTAAAAAAATATGAAGTAATTTGAGTAGTGGATATGTTATTCAGTTATTTGGTTAGTATATTAGTATAGTTTAATATGGAATTTGAGAAGTGAACATGTTAGTCTGTTAATTTCGATTGAAAAGGATAGTGGAGGGATAGTTTAAAAAAAAAAAAGAAATTTTAAGGTCTTAACAGTAGGAGGAGGCTTTTGGATGAGTAAAAAGGAGTTTTGTAGGGGAGGACTCAGAAGAAAGAGTTTAGAAAGGTTGGTTTTAGGGGATCGGTATATAGATACACAAAGGAGGTAAGTATATGTAGATTAAAGATATTGATAGAGGGACAGGATGAGAAATAGGATAGTGCATTGGATATGCTTTTTCAGGAGAAAAGTAACAGACACACAGATCCAAGTACATGGAAGTTACATACATGCACAATGGAAGTATGTACATGTAGACCAAAGATGATTTTTATTTATTTATTATTATTATTTTTTCTCTCAACAGCATAATTATTTTACATGTTTATACAAAGTAATACACAAAGATAGGTACATATCTATAGTGAAAAAAATGCTTGTATACAGAGGGATATGCTGTAAATTTCTGTTTGCGTATGGTGCTTACGTGGGGAAGAGCCAAATCTTAAGTAGTTTTCTGAAGATAAGGTGGTTGTCGGTGGACCTTATGTTGGGGGGTAAAGAGTTCCATAGTTTGGCTGCTTGAACAGAGAAGGATGTGGCACCCATGTTTTTTTTCTTGGATGTTGGGATTTTGAGGCTAGATGCTCCTTTAGAGCGGAGGTTCCTTTGTTGAATGTGTTTGGTGATTTTATTCCTGATAAAGAGTGGTCCCATTCCATGTATTGCTTTGTGGGTGATACAAAGCAGCTTTAACGTGGGTCTTCTGGCAACCGGTAACCAATGCAGGGCTTTCAAGGCAGGGGAGATGTGGTCTCGCGGTTTGATATGCAAGAGTAGACAGCCGAGTTCTGAATCCGTTGTAGTCTTTTCATGGTCGTTAAAGGTCATCCGTGGTAGAGGCTATTGACGTAATCGAGTTTGGACAGAACAAGGGAATGGTAGCTTGGACCTTGTGTGGAAATTCCAAATGAGGGAAAATTTGTTGCAGCGTTTTTATAGTAGCAAAGTTTGATCTTGCTAGTTTATCCACTTGGGCATTCATAAACAGCTTGGAGTCCATGGTCATTCCGAGGTTTCTTACTTCCTTCGATACTTTAGGCAGTGAACCCAGTTCATCAGGCCATGCGGCAAACTGGTTGTAATGTTTCCAATCGCCACATGTGAGTATTTCAGTTTTTGAAGCATTCAATTTGAGATGGCTCCAGGTCATCCACTGATCCACGGCTCTCAGACAGCTGAAAATTGTTTTTTGTGCAATGTCTTTGGGGCATTCCAGTTGAAGGAGTATTTGCGTATCATCTGCATAGTTATAGCACGTGAGGTGAAATGTATTGATCAGTACTGGTAATGACTTCATGTAGATGTTGAAAATCATGGGCGAGATGATAGAACCTTGAGGGAACCCTGCTTTTGTGGAGTATGGTTTGGACAAGAAATGTGGGGTATGGATGACATTAGTTCTGTTTCGAAGGTAGGACGCGATCCAGTCTAAAGCAGTTCCCTCTATGCCGGCTTCATAGACTTTTTGTTTCAGAGTGTCATGGTCAACCGTGTCAAAGGCAGCTGAGAGGTCCAAGAGGAGTAGTGCAGCAACCCCGTTGCGGTCAATTGTATTCTTTAGGTCATCCCAGATGGCAAGGAGGGCAGATTCAGTGCCTCTTCCCAGACGGAATCCTGTTTGAAAGTCTGAAAGTATGTCATTCTCTTCAATGAATTGTTACATCTGGGCGAACCTGCTCTTTCTATCAGTTTGCCCAGGAACGGTCCATTTGTAGTGGCCCTGTAGTTGTCAGGGTTCCGCGGGTCCAAGTTTGTTTTCTTCAGTAAAGGGCTTATGTATAAACCACAAGTTTAAAACACAACATAGGTGATAAAATATGCAATTATAGGCAGGCTAAAACTACATTTTTTAACTGTAACAACCACAGGCATAGACAGTAAACACAGAAAGTGAAAATCATTTTTTAAACAACTTTTTGTCTTGGGAAGAGACAGCACTAGTCTGTCTCCTTACCACTTCCTGGACTCTGCTCACTGCAATCTGGGGCACAGGTAGGCTGCAACTCACAAAATGGAGGAAAATGATTTGGGGTGCCCCCAGCAAGGCCTTAAGGGGCCTGGGCCGGTGTGAGAGGAGGGCTCAGACTTGCCTGGTAGCTGAATAGCCAATGGTCTGCTGACCTGGGGGTGGGGACTGGGCAGCTGCTTCTCCTGTTCAGAATCTCCTAGGAGACAGACAGGCTCAGTCCACACTTTGGACTTCAGCAGGTAAGGGCCTCACTAACTTGAAATCTAACAATACTGTTTGAATAAAACTTTACTCCCTCTGCTGGCCAAAAAACGAAGTGCACCGGCCCTAGTAAAATACAGTTTAAACAGCTCACTGAAGCACCCTCTGATGTAGAAAATCCCTGTTACTGGGGGGGGGGGGCAGGGGGGCTGGTTTCACTGGCTTGTGAACACAAAATGGTGGCTGGGAGTGCACTGTTTTAACATACAGGTCTTAGCACGGAGCAAAGGAGAAATTTGGAGGGAAAACAGAATTGTCACCAAGGAATGAGAGGGACAAACTACAGAGGTTGGACTGCAAATCCCACAATTCAACACGCTAAATGGAGGCAATCATGGGCAGGGAAAACCACAAGTTTAAAACACAACACAGGTGATAAAATATGCAATTACAGGCAGGCTAAAACTACAATTTGTAACTGTAACAACCACAGGCATAGACAGTAAACACAGAAAGTGAAAATCGTTTTTTAAACAACTTTTTGTCTTGGGAAGAGACAGCACTAGTCTGTCTCCTTACCACTTCCTGGACTCTGCTCACTGCAATCTGGGGCACAGGTAGGCTGCAACTCACAAGTTAAAGGAGAACGATTTGGGGTGCAACCAGCAAGGCCTTAAGGGGCCTGGGCAGGTGTGAGAGGAGTCCTTTTTGGCTATAGCCTAAAGCTTCATTCCAGTGTCAATTTTTAACTTCCAAAGATAGAAATCTTTACCACGACTTCCTCCAGCGGCTCCGGGTCAACGAAGACTCCTCCTAGGGCAAAGCCTACTACCTTGCCCCGTTCAACTCTACCTTCTGGACCTTGCTTAAAAATAATTTCTGAGCCAGGAGGTAAGCAGAGCCAAGGCCCAATTCATCCCTTGTATCCGACCAATGCTCCATCATATTCGGCCTTAAACTTTGACCTCGTCTTGCGCAACAAGATTTCCGCGTTTAGCACTTTGATTTTTTAGCCACTACTTTCCACTAAAAATCTAGAAATTTGCAACTCCGATTCTACGGGATTGGATTTATTTTGTTTTGGTGACATTTTACGTATTAAATGTGTCTCTATTTTTCTAAATTGATCTGGGATGTTTCTTGTGTTGTGTTTTTATTTTATTACTGTTTGTGAACTGCATAAATAATGTACAAAGTGCTTTTAAGTTAAGCCTGATTGCTTTAGTACCAAGCCGCTAGAGGGTTAAGCACAGTTTAATTTAGTGACTTTTGTGGCTCACCATGATAAGGATTGTGGTTGTTGCTCGAGATGGCTTTCCACCCCCCTCAAACAATAACTGAATTTCTTACATGACAATGGTGCATGAATCAAGTAAGAGAATAAACAAAAGATACAGAACTCAAAGGTGCATCGGTAAGACTCAGAGAATAAGACCAGTGAAAGATCTAAATCACATCTGTATTCTACCAATCATGGTTGGTAGTGCTACAAGTAGGGAGTGAGGTACATCAAGTGGAATGGGAGCAGTTACTTACCATCAACAGCAGTCTCCTGCTGGTAACATTAAGTATCCAAAAGTCACAGGCATTTCGGTTACATTTGTAAGAATGCTTCATAAAAATATCTCAAATGAAAGTTATACAAAGTAATTTTACTACATTTGGTTTTGACATTTAGTGTACATAAATATAAAAATTTTAAATACCGGCTCCGGTCTTCAATTTTCACAAAGGGTTTCTTCAGTCATCCTGATTTTACTTTACCAACCATTTACCTTCCATATGATTGCTTCCATTTTTAATGATAGTCCTGTTGACGTTGTTTATAATATGTATGTGTTTCCAGCCTCATGGCCATTCTATTGGCTGAACTATTAGTCATTTCCCTAACTATTTTATGCAGAGCCATGTAACTATCCCCTTATACCTCATAAAACTGTCGGGCTTGCAGTCGTATAATGCCCCTCTCACATGTCCCCTCAAGCAGTCAGTGTTCGTGTCTGCTGCTTCCAGATTTTCAGGTCTCTTGAAACCTTCCTCCTGATGATTTTCAATGGAGAGGGAATCTGCTGTGCTGTCTTTCCTGAATGTACTGTAAAGCAGGTACATGTCTCTCTCAGAGTTGCGTTCGAAATGGCAGCGAGACTAACCAGTTCTGCTTCCTTCTTCCTTTCAAACTTATTCAGATCCAGCCATGCAGTGTTAATCACTACGCATAGTTCTCCAGACAGTAGAGTGGAACATTCCTCCCTACTGTGTTTCATCTCGCACAATCTGTTAGCTAGCATCACCATTCAAAATATTAGGTTCCTAGGCCCTAAGCCTTGCACGTAGCGCTCTAAATTAGTTACTGCCTCACATTATCAGACAATTATATGTTTTGTGTGCAACTTATGTATTATCATGAAAACCTTGCCACATGCGTTAATAGAGTATTTCTGTAACTTAAATAACAAATGCAACATTGGTATTGCTTGACTCAAGGATTTTTTCTTCCCAATAAAAAAGCAGAGAAGTAAACGAAAGGCCATTATCAAGAAGGACCTAAGACTAGATGTGGATCTGAGAGACCCCAAATCCTGCAGAAGCAGCAGCTCCTTTCTCGCCATCTTTCTCTGGATCTGCTGCCTCAAAACCTTTTTAAGGGCCCCTTCTTCCGTATCACCAGTCTCAGGCGGAAGGATCTCCTATTTCTCTACCAATTGTCAAAACATAGCATTGGCTCTCTTGATGTTATCCGCAGGTGCTACGCATTCTCACTCGTGTCTTCCCCTCCAGAGTACTTTCCTCCTGAGATCCTTCCTCTCTGGCACATGCACAATCTTGAAGGGAGAGTTTCTTGCTTGCTGAGCAGAGAGTTATGTAAGTGGTGCCCTTGGAGGATACAGGCATTGTATTTGACTCCTTCTACCTCTTAATCTCCAAGTAGATCAGAGGCCTGAGGCTCATCTTCAACCTCTGTCTCTTGAACCTTTTCATTTGAAGGAGTAAATTAAAAATCCGGTCCTTCGGGGGTGTGGTTAGCGGCCGAGAGCAATGGGCGCAGTCTAGGTGGGCTCCGATAGACCCGTTGGACTGAAGAACGACACAGCCCACGGATCTGCATAAATTTCGGCGGAAACGGTGTGCCGTGCTGCCTGGCGCCCCTGCGAAGCTCTGATGAGGGGTTGGAGTGCCGTGGACCCCGAGTGGAAGTGATCGGATCGCCGAGGAGACAGGGTGCTGAACCGTGCACAATTCGTCCCCCTCGCAATGAGGCTGCAAGATCAGTAGGACGCAGGCGGGGAGGCGGCCCTACGCGGCGCCGGTCACCTCCGGCACCTCCGGTCACCTGGAGTCATTCTCGTGGTCCCCCCGCGCCATCCGGGGCATCTCCGCCCCCTACCACGCAGATATATAGTCAATGAGGGGGGAGGGGGGGAGGGATGGCTCGCAGCACCCCGGTCCAAAGCACTCCGAGCTTCGTGCCAGTATTCACCTCAATTTGTAGCTTCCCCCGGGGCTGGCCCCACTGCACCTCCGTGTCGCTCCGTAACAAAACCTCCGAGGGTTCTCAGCAGCCCTTTGCAGCGCGTCTTCTGCACTGTCAGCGACCTGAGCCAGCGGGAGCAAGCAGGTGGGAAGCTCGCAGCAGGTCACAGGCGGCTCCGGTCGCATCTTCGATCGCCGTCCTGCTCCGCCGCCGCCATTGTGGAAGGCTGCGAAGCGTCACAGAGGTGAGGAAAGGCCTGCCCCAGGGGGAGCTATAAATTGAGGCCCGGACCCAGGGGCCTACTCTCAACAACGTGATTGGCACAGTGTTCTGAGTGCCTGGAGCCGAGGT
The DNA here is from genome assembly GCF_964261635.1 of Lissotriton helveticus. NCBI lineage: Eukaryota > Metazoa > Chordata > Amphibia > Caudata > Salamandridae > Lissotriton > Lissotriton helveticus. The sequence continues at coordinate 1,499,889,556 of NC_136067.1, forward strand.
GCTGTGTGCCATCTCTCCCTCCCCCCCCTCATCATCGGCAACTAACTTTAGCACACCTGCGTGGAGGGGAGCCTCGTGATTGTGGACAGAGGTGGTGGGACTCCGAAGGGCGACACAGGATGAGACACGCACTGCCCCCCCCAATGTAGACGCTAGGGCCGCCTGGATACGGGATAGAGGTGGCAGAACCGACTGAGACTGGCATATGGCCTGCAGGAGCTTGATGCCCTGCAGCGGGGATCACTGAACTGTGCCTGGAATATTGAAAAAGCAGACCGAAAGATGATTGACAACAGAGGCCCGGGGGCGAGGGTGCACTTCTCCCCCTTCTCCCTATGATCAGATGCGACCATCGACGCCCTCCTGTTTCCATGTGCCCCTGATGGGGTGCTGCCGTTCAGTATCACAATAGGTGACATCTCAGGTGTGTGACGCAGCGGTGAAGGGGACTATGGACACTCTTTGTGTTTGGGGCAGGGACTGGTGAGACCCTTGTAGAGCAACAGAACCAAGGTACAGCAGCATGTGATTTCTTTGTGTTCGCGCTTCTATCCCGGAGTTCTCCTCTAGGTGACGATACTGTCTACTGCATGGAACTGCCTGTCCCTCCCTCCCTGAAAAGTGGCGGTTATCGAGGACACCCTGTTTGATCTTGGCCAGTGGCGTTGAGCTGATCATCTGCTGCCCTATACCGAACGATCTGCTCTGAAGTGCAAGTGTGGACAGATTACGACTGCATCCGGCGGATATCGCTGATATATTTTCAGATAAAACCTGCTATTGAAAAGCGTTACTGAGCTCTGGAGCACCGCGGGCAGCCCGAAGTGCAAGTTGTAGCCCCTGACGATCTATAGGTTACCATAGCAGGCTGCAGTAACTGTTGGTGCACGCGCTCCTAGCTTGTCCTATATGCCGTCGAAGAAGATGGCTACAGGAGGCAGAGGTTCCAAGAGCGTCCCTCAGGCGCAATTGGCCAAATTCGCCTGGACCAAGGGAGGTGACAAAGGGGACTCGCCAAGACTGAATAAAGATAACGCTGCGGTGTCACCATCCCCGATCAAGGAGCCCACGCTCCACGACATGCGCACGTCAATGGACTCTTTCACAATGGAGGTTTCCCTGCTTCGTGCAGACTTCAAACAAATGAACGAAAAAGTGAAGGAACTCAAAGTGGTAACGGCGGCACTACAAGAGGATACTTCTGAACTGCAGCGTCAGGTGTCGGACTTGGAGAAGAAACAGACCCGCATGGCGCAGCAGTTGGACGATTATGAAGGGAGAGCACGTCGGAACAACATACAGAAGGACCTGCGGCGGACCTCTTTGTGGAGGAGCTGATCACGAAACACTTGAAACCGAAGGCTCTCTCCACCTATTTCTCCATTGGACGAGCCCATAGAGTGCCCGGCGGTCGCCCCAAGCCAGGGACTCAACCTAGACCCCTAATTGCGAGAGTTTTTAATTTTCGCGACAGAGACAACATCCTACAGGCGGCTAGAGCGGGTCCTCCGCTGAAGATAGACAACTATGAGGTCACTTTCTTTCCTGATTTTACAGCACGGGTTCAGGCACAGAGGCGCAGCTTCCAGGCAGTGAAACGGGAGCTGCGTAGCAGGGAAATCAAATACGCTATGCTCTTCCCGGCCAAATTAAGAGTGGAAAGGAACGGTAAACCCTGGTTTTTTGACTCTCCAGAAGCGACCTGGGAATGGCTGGAGGAGTGGACAAGGGTCAGCGACATGAGGGGTACCTGCCGCGACAAGGCAGACCGGAAAGGAGGTGCAGAACTTGGTGACTCAGCGACTGATAATGCGCTAGAGTCCAGTGGACTGGACAAGCAGGAATGAGTGACATTAGTCATTATCAGAGGGACCTATTCCTGCTGACACTTGCAAGTAATAGGCGGGGGGAGGAGCTGAAGGATAGGGCGGGATCAGATGGGGGGGCATACATTTTTAGGGGTGCCGGAACCCAGTGTTCTGGTTATGTAACAGGTCAGATTTATGGTTTAACGTAGACATGTTATGATAATGTTCTAAGGGCTGTGTCTTACAATATCAAGTGATGTTTTACTGAAGTCACTGTAGGTGCCGCGGGTCGGGTGAGCGCGCTTCATCTCTGCAATTTAAGCACGGGTAGGGAACATATAGGCACTCTGCCATGTTGGGGGGTGGGCAGTTCGAGGTCCACGGGCAGGGGAGCAGGGTGGGGGATGGAGGGGAGTAGGAAAGGGGTTTCTGTGACCAGGCAATATGATGTTGTTGACTACTGTGAAAATGTACAAATTCAAATGACAGTGTTGGAGGGGGGGGAAGGGTTGGTTACACTCTGTTCTGAGCTTTAGTTCTGGGATGTATTTCAAGGTTACGGCCGTGCAAATGCGGGATACGGTGTTGAGCTTTCAAGGATGTTTTGAACGTGATGGCAAACGAGGTCTTGGATGCCAAGATAACAGATGATACCGCCCCGGTCTTAGCCCCAGTGTCCCCTTTAACCCTGGTCACCTGGAATGTACGCGGTTTGGGAGATAAAATTAAGAGGGGATTGGTGTTGCAATATGTACGTAGGGCAGCCCCGGCATTGGTATTGCTTCAAGAGACGCATTTGGTGGGGTCGACATGCAGTGCTCTGGATCGGTGGGGATATGCGATGGCAGTGCATTCTGAGTTTTCCTCTGGCTCCAGGGGGGTGGGAATCCTGATACGTAAACGCTTTCCTGTGATAGTACAGCAGGTATGGAAAGATGCACAAGGACAGTTTGCAGCTATTTCCTGCTTGTGGGAAGGAAATAGGTTCAATGTGGTATCGGTGTACATTCCACCTGCCCTTCATTCAGTCACTCTCCCCGCCCTCAGTGCTTTTTTACTGACGCTGCCGTAGGGCGAGCTCATACTGGGTGGAGATTTTAATGCGGTTCTAGACGATGGACTTGACCGCCATCCCGGCAGGAGTACAGGGCTGCATAAATCACGGCTGACTGGCTATGTGGAGGCTATGGGTCTTACGGTTGGGTGGAGGTTTAAACACCCCGGGGATCGAGGCTATACCTTCTACTCTGGGGTACACAATAGTCTTTCACGTATTGATCATTTTTTTGTCTCTGCAGATAGCCTACCCCATATAACTGAGGTAAAGATAGGCCCGAGAGGTATCTCAGACCATTCCCCAGTCTCCATGGTATATTCCTTGTATGTGAATGCCCGGAGGCGCATCTTACGATTTCGCCTCATTATTTACAAATTCCACAAATTAGAAAAGACCTGGTCACGGCTATGAAATGCTACGTCCAAGAAAATACAGCTTCCGTTGCCTCGCCAGGGGTCCTGTGGGAAGCATACAAAACAGTGCTAAGGGGCCAGGCTATAGCCTCCATAACGGGTAATAAACGGACTGTGCAAGAAGACCTTAGAGTACTCGAGTACGACCTGGACGTTTTACAATCCAATCATGATCTTGATCCTACTGAGGAGGCTGCGCGCCAGTTGCGCCTCAAATAGGCTGAATTTACGGAGTACCAGCGGGTGCAGGTTAGACAGCGGCTTATGCGCACTCAACATATTATATACGAGGTGGGCGATAAGGCAGGGAGACTTTTGGCATGGCTGGAAAAGAAAGACGGCCCAAAGGACGATAGCGCAGCTTCGCAATGCTGACGGTGAGATTAACACTACCCCTATGGATATAGTAGACACCTTGGCCAATTATTACAAGGCGGTTTACACCCCCTCCTCCTGTATGTCATCTGAAGAGGCACAGACTTACATTAAGGATATCCAAATGCCCTCCCTCTCGGACTCTGACGCCGAACTGTTGGAGTTGGACTTTACGGCAGATGAGGTCCTGGGTGCAATTCATTCTTTGCAGTCAGGTAAGGCCATGGGGCCGAATGGGGTCCCCATAGAACTTTACAAGCACGTCTCTGATCTTACGGCTCCGCACCTGCTGCAAATGTTTGAAGACAGCCTGGCTAAGGGGAAACTGCCCCGAGATCAATGGACGGCTACGATTATAGCCATACCAAAACCTGGTAAACCTCTGGACGAATGTACATCATATCGTCCTATTTCATTATTAAATGCGGAGGCGAAAATACTGGCCAAATGATAGCCATACGATTAACCCCACACTTAGAGACGCTTATTCACCCGGATCAATCCGGGTTTATGCCAAACAGGAGCACAGCTCTCAATTTAAGACGAGTCCACACGGTATTGGCGCAGATCCCGGCTCTGTCAGAACCGGCGGTGATCCTTTCTTTAGATGCACGAATGGCCTTCGACATGGTCGAATGGCCGTATCTATTTGTGGTATTGCAGCATTTAGGCTTTGGACCAAAGCTTTGTGCTTGGGTAAAACTCCTGTACACAAATCCGCTTGTACATGTTGTAGCCAACGGCCATATTTCCAGGGACTTCCAGCTGGGCCGTGGTACGCGTCAGGGATGCCCCTTATCGCCACTGCTTTTCGCATTGATCTTGGAGCCGTTGGCAGCATGGATACGGTGGGACCCCATGATAAGGGGTCTCAGCTGGACTGAGTCCTGGGAGGACCGCATATCACTATACGCCGATGATATCCTTCTTTACTTAACTCTTCCTAGGCGGTCACTCATAGTTCTTCTTAATATTTGTGAGATCTTCGGGCGAGCCACAGGATACACAATCAACTGGTCTAAGTCTGTGTAGTTTGTCCTTAAGGGACCCCCACCGCGACTTCCGGACGGCTGCCCCCTGGTGATCACTGATGGACCCTTTAAATATCTAGGGGTGTGGGTGACGCCTAATCAGGAGGTCTTTTACCACCGCAATTGATTGCCCCCACTTGAGCGATTTCGCGCGGATGTGAGGCATTGGCACTCCCTACCGCTGACCCTTTTAGGAAAAGCGGCGTTATTTAAAATGATGACATTACCACGACTACTGTATATCCTTGAAAACACTCCATTTCTTGTGCCTCCAAAATATTTTACGTCCATAAACGCATTGGTTTCGGGTCTCCTTTGGGGGGACAAACCGGCGCGCATTTCCCGGCAAAAGTTGGTTCAGGGATTGTTCGATGGAGGCATAGCGCTCCCAGATATCCAATTGTATTACTGTTCAGCCCAACTAAAGACTATAAATCACTGGCTCCACGCTCCGCAGACTGAGCCAGCGTTCAAGGCGGATAAATAAGACCTGGGGGGCAGAGGAGTGATGGCTGCGCTCTATGACCCGAGAGGTGCGGCGGCCCTGCTGGGCCCTACGGCTCACACAGTGAAGTTGTGGTACCTGGCTTCTGCTCGCCTTGAATGTAAGGACAAGATCATGCAGATGACGCCACTCTGGGCGTCGCGGCGCCTCGGCCGTCTCTGTAATAGTAAGGGATTTGAGGCCTGGGACCGGATAGGCATTTCGACGGTTGGAGACCTCTACAGACAGGGTGCCATCCTCACATTTGACCAGCTAGCGGCCCAATTCAACTTGGTACAGGCGGAACGTTTCCGCTACCTACAAATCAGTCACGCCCTCAAGTCTGTGCTCCCAATTGATGAAACGCTGCCAGAATCCACTCCTTTAGAGGATAGACTGCTTACGGAGCACATGCTGAAAAAGGCGACCTCGTTGGTCTACTGTAAGTTGGTCAACAATATGCCTGACCCCACGGAGAGACTTAGAGCGGCCTGGACAGCGGAGGTAGGTGAATTTGATGAGTCAGACTGGCAGGCCGTGCTCTCCTCTCCTTGGGAGGTCGCTGTGCCGTCACGGCTCCGATTGATACAATTGAAAGTTCTACATCGAGTATATTATACTAGGGACACGCTACACAGGATAGGTAGAATCACACATCAGTACTGTTTGAGAGGCTGCGGGGAGGTGGGGACATTCTACCATACTATCTGGGATTGCCCATTGATTGTTTGTTTCTGGTCCAAGGTTATGCGGACTATATCACAAGTGGATTGGGCCACGCTTGGTATTATGTACGCTAAACGGAATGTGGCTAGGGCCTGGGGGTCTCCTGTGTTACCGGCGCTTACTGCCTGGAGTACAGATTTGGATTCAGCGATTGTTGCAAAAAAGTTGGTATATCTGAATCGGAAGTGTCCGCGGAAGTGGGCCAAAATTTCGGGAGCTTGGAATGAATATAGAGGGCAAATTTGCATATACTGAACTACTGTCATGATTGTATTACTGTTGTCTCCTTGACAAAATATGCTGTGTCCATTATGTCTCGCCTTTGTAATCCTGTTTTACTGATATCTGCAATGAAAGCCTTGAAAATGCCCATTGTTTACTTTTACAACAATAAAAATTGTTTTAGGGGGAGGAGCTACGACAGCAAGCAAGATGGCCGCATAGTCTCCCGGCTCCGCTGACCTCCGTCTTGCGCTCCAAGATCCTGTCACTTATCCTGATTTCCTGCCCCGGATCTGTGTGTGTGAACTAATCCGCACTCCGATGGTGTGATCCCGGGGTTTTTCTGACATTGTGGAGCTGAATAACGTCGAGGACCGATTTGTGGCCTAACCCAGTCTGGAAGCCTGGGTCTCGAGTGCTGGCTTAGCCGGGTCTGAGTTGCACAACAGCGGACTGTTGAGGGCGGCAGGGTCCGGTCTCTGGAACTTTCGGTAATTTTTGGATTGCTTTGCCTCATCTGCAGCCTGGTGTTGTGTTGGAGGTGAGGAGACGAGTGACGCACGGTGCGGTGTCGCGGGGGTCCCTGACCAGGGGGCCCGGCACTTGCATCGCCGGCGCACCTTGGGTTGGAGCCTCGTCGCGTACTAATGAATACTGACGGTTGGTCCCTCACCGCACAGTCCTGCTCCTGCTGATCTCACCCCGGAGAAGGCGCCTCTCCGTGGGGACCATTATGCCTGAGGAAATATGGAACCAGGCGGAGCAGGCCCAAAGGGGCCCGTCATTGCGGGAGGTGCTGGCGGCCCTAGAGGCACTTCAGGCGACTGTGGCAGCTCAGACCTGCGGCCTGTTGTCGGCGGCAGATGGACTTAAAGGACTGAGACCGGATCCTAACTCGATGCCCGAGACCCGGCAGCCAGCTTGCCTCTTGATCGACGCCCCAGTGGCGCAATTAGACCCAGTGCTGGAAGCTGTGCCTGCCCCTACAGCGGTGGATCTCCTTGGATGGGCTTTGATCGGTGACTTAACTAATTTTTGGGAATCCCCGGTTTTGCAGCTGTCGGAACATTCAACTGCTGTCCCTATCCTGGAACCTTTTAATTGGTACTGTGCACTGTTTTGGATTGTGTCTAACCCCCTCCCCAGTCGGTATGTCAAGATGGCGGATGTGATAAGGCCTGGCTTCGGAGACTGGGAGGGACATCGTCGGGACCAGCTGCTTACTTTGGGATCTGCTGTTCTTCGTCCATCTACTGAACTATGTTCCGACCACTTCTATGTATCTTTTGACATTTTGATGATGGGGCTTTATTCGTCTGAGGGACTCTGTGAATTCGATCGACGGGGCCAAGGCTGAGACTGTTGTTGGGGTTGTTCATTGTGGTCTTATCGGTAACGGGACTGTTTCATTAGCTTAACGGAGTCCGGGGCAGGGCTTGTGGTTCCCCCCGGGATGTTTTCTCAGTTTGGACTATTCAGATGTGACAGTTTCGGGGGGACCCCTTTGTTAGGGCGAGGGGGAGAGACTGGGAGCACGTAGATGTTAGCCCTCCTCCATTTCCCCTCTTTGGGTGGGGTTTAATTTCTTTCTGTCTTTCTCTGGGTCTTTCTATATTTCGGGTCTCAGTTCTTGGGCGACAGGCACGCTGCTGGGGGGTAGGCCGTAGTCATCTGCAGGGGTGCAGGGTGGGGGGGTTGGGGGATGGGTGTTTTGTTTTCGTTTTATTTCTATGGCCTTTTTTTCTTCTTATTTTTCTTTGCCCTTTTCTTTTCTTCCTTTCCGGGTCGGTGTAATGGGTTAAATTTTATGGCCATCTCTGCTGTTTCATATGTGCCTCAATTCTCGCGATGTTTCAGTGCTACTGGGCGGGAATTCAGCTGGCGTGAACTGTATTTGTACGCTCGCTTACCATTAATAATATGTTTTAACGCCGCTGACTTACACGAAGATGATTCAACTGTGGACATATGCTATTTCGTCCCCCCCCATTTTTTCGCAACTTGAGATATTGTATGGCACCTGATCCTTCTATCTTATATTATAAAATGGAACCTTTTTATCCTGTTACCAACTTGATATGTTTACAACCACTAGGTATATTGGACGTTGCAAATCTGCTCCCCGGGATGCTGGGTTTGGGTTTTGATTGTTTTATTGTGTTGCAACTTCTTAGCGGCCGGCCCTGGGGGTTGTAGGCACGTGTTTGTACTTGGTTGAAATGTCAAATAAAGGTTTTCCAAAAAAAAAAAAAAATTGTTTTAAAAAAAGAAATCCGGTTCTTCAGTCAGGATCTGTTGACTCTCTGCGTGGGGAAATGGTTTAGGGCTCTTGAAGCTCCAGGGCACCCACTTTAATCTGCCAATTATACCAGTTCAATGTGATTAATCATGGGGTTTCAGCATTATCATTTTGCAATTCTTCTATTTGATCTGATGGCCGTGCTCCGAATATTTTCGAAGGCGCTGGCCGTGGTGGTAGCTTAACTCAGGAAGTTGGGTGTTTCCAAACGAAGTACTGATCGGTGAAGATGTGGTCTGCTGCGTTGGTTACAGAAAATCTTCAGTGCACCATGATCCACCTACATGGTTTTGTCTTTATGGTCAACACCCAGACTTTTTCCTTTGTCCTTACACAGAAACAGCCTTTCATTGGTGTGGTATTGGACAGGGCCAAAAGGCTTATTCCTCTCAGAGGATTTTAGATACTCTGTATATGATCCTGAGTTTCTTTTCCACTTTTTACTTGTATTTTTTTTTATTTTCTCTTGTTTATCCATGTTTATATTTATCCATGTTTGTAGAAATCTGTAAAGGAGTTTCTTGACTGTACTGGAAGCTGGATTTTATGCAACAGATTGTACAGGCTGAATGCTATTTGTTTTTTATATGTCTAAATATTTGCTTGCCATTGAAAAGTTACTTAAGTGTGTTAAGAAAATAAGTGATTAAAATGGGGTTTCATTTATATTTTGATTATAACAATGACTCAACATGCAAAGATTTCAGATTGTGTTTATTTGCTGAGATTGACCGTTTATTATTTTCTCTTTCACTTCTTGCCTTCCACAATTATCTCTCCCTTGGTTTGGCAAAAATGGCCTCCAGCATGCTGTTTGGTTACTGGTAAAAAAAGAAATGGGGTGAGTAATTTGAAAGCAAACTTTTTGTAGCACATCTACAGCGACTGCACAGTACTAATTGCGATGAAAAGGGGAGTAGGTAAGTTGTTTATTATGCCCGTATTTCGGTATTCTTGTTCTTAACATAAACTGCAGATGTTAATGAAAAATAAATCTTATACATGAAATGAAAATACATTTTATAAAGCACGGGTATGCCCATGGGCGTCTCGGTGCTGCCAGTTTGACTAGTAAGGGGAAGGGAAGAAGGGAAAAAAAACACTGAAGAAGAACTAAACCTAAAGATAAAGCCATGTTAAACTGATTGTACTTTGTTTGCAGCTGATTGCTTTGATGCAAAAGACTGAAACTGTACCTTTTGCCTTCACTTGAAATTGGCGTTGTCTTGTTTTCCCCCCTAGCCCTGTTCTAGTGCAGTTTCAGAATGTACTGAACAAAGTAACGGGTGAAATAGGTATATATAGGGGGGTCGCAATGGGTACTATTGAGGGATCATATGGAAAAGTCTGTAGGAGGGAGGATATCTAAGTATGAGGTTTGCAGTTGAAGGAATTATTGGAAAAGCATGCCAATGCATGACATGTTTTAGGTACTGCTGACTATTGATATGTGTGCATTGAATTGGTGAGTCTAAGAGCTCTCTTCTGAATTACTGTAGAAAAGTGACACATCTGATGTTGAAGAGGGTGACTTTGCACAGTTTTAGAGAGTAGACATAGTATGAGTGTCTCCAAGTATTTGAAGTTTGCAATTTTAGAGCTCCAGTCTCGCAAGGGACGATCCCCTGATGTTGCGGAGTCCTTTGGAGGATGTGATCTTCTCTGCTATCCATGACTTTCTTATCACTCAATCCCGTTAGAGTCAAACATTTGGTACACTATCTCAACAGCAGAGAAGGCCATACTTGTTATGAAGAATGTGCAGCTGGTCTGGATGTAGAGCAGATTAGCACACCATTTTTTTTTATCAAGCCTGACTTGTTGAGGTTCATCCCAGTCAGAAAGCAACTCAAAGTTCTTAACTTCTCTACTTGTTTTGACTCCCAAATCCACAATGTACATATTTGTTCTCAATAAGCATTCCTTCTGATTCTTTTCTACTTAAACTTGTTCTCTATCAAGGGATCTTTGTTAATTTATTAGTAATATGTGCTGACTGCTGGATACAGAACACTTTTAAAAAATTGAAATAAAAATCTATCAAGAAAAACTAAATCTAAAGGCCTAAGAAAAGGCAACATTGGATTTGCTTTGTGTTACTGATTGGTGTGGTAAAGAGTGTTTGGTTTCAGTAATTGTGTTGAGAGAGCCTGTAGATGAGTGATGTTAGTGAGTAACAAGTGGTGTCAAGTGGCTCTGTAGTGTAGTTCCTATCTTCCCAATAGGCTCTGCGCATTGGAATAATACCTACAGCAGTAAAGGCCTAGGCCAGACGTTAACTAGGTCTACTACTGTCGATACTAGACTTAAGTTTTGGGTTTGCCAGCGTAGCTCAGAGTTCGCTAGAAACTTTCTCGAATGTTCAGGAAAGAATTAACTCCCCTGATTAGACAAGAAGGGATTTAGTTTCTGACAACCATAGAACATGACAACTTTGCTCTCCCCTAATCAAGAGTGTATCTCCAGAGTCGTGTGAGCACAAGGCAATTATTTTACTCAGTCAGTACGTGCATTCTTAGTCTCATCAGATTGTAGAGAAAAGGAAGAGACGGGCGTGTTCAATAAAAAGGTGTTATTTATTGATCAGTCTCTTTTCTCGTACAAGAGAAATGGATCGATATTATTGCAATACTTATGGTTAAGTAAAGTGCATACATTAAAAGCAATAGTATAAAATAATACTGTAAAAACATTGATATGGTTTCTGAGCCATATGATGTTTAAAATGATTAAAATATATTTACATACACATATACATTTGACTAAACGTACTCAACTGGTGTTTCTAAATACGCCTACCCCGTGTACCTGACCTAAGTCTAATGCGTGGGCGGGAATAGAAAGTTACAGTTTAAGTTAAGTTTGTTTTTGCCAAGTGAATAGCTAAAGAATTCTCTGTGAGGGGTTATTCAGTTCTGTACCTGGAAGTTAGGATGAATGAGGAATGGTATCTCTTTCTCTGCTCTCGATATTCCAGGCTGCCTGCGAGGGCTGCCCGAAAGCGCCGGTGCTGGGTCTCTCGGCAGGAGATAGCAGCGCGTCTCTCAGCGCGTCAGGAAGGCGGGGCTGCTGCCAGCGGGGTCTGCTCTGCTTCTGGGCTTCGGCAAGTATGGCTGCTCCGTCTCGTCACCACGAGTGTGTTTGCATAGGGCAAGATCGGCAATATTTATACCTTAAAGGTGCCGAGATTGACGTAAGGATGGACATAGATACGTCAATAAAGATGTCATACGACTTGCTCGTTAGCACATTCTTTTACTGAAGTTCTCTGTGAAATCAAAACAATGGCCGCACGGATTTTCCAGGTTGTCATAGGTTTGATTTGTTATGAGAACGTCGTATGCCTTATCAGGGGCTGGAGGAATGTCGCTTGTCTAATTAGATCTCAAGCGTTATGACCTAATCAGATAACACGTTCCTGTGCCGTAGTGTGACTGCGTCAGATAACGGTATCTGCATCATGGGGGCTTTTCTTGCCTCATGGGCTGACTGTTAGTTAACTTGATAGTTAGTTTAACCAGAATAGGGTCAGGAATAGGGGGATCGATTCAGAACCTATAGGAATACATGACACCCACTCCACGCTAACTATGGTCATATTTACTAATCTATGCATAGTATAACATAGTACAACATACTATAGCTTATAGTGTATACCTCACCACCCCAAAATACATAAATGCATTTTGAAATTTTCAAATATACTGAAAAATTGCAGTCATATATATTGTATGCACTTAAGCTATGAATTAAACGCTAAAGTAAACACGCATTTGTAGACATTATTGCTCATTTGGTATATGAGAAATACACATGAAATGGCTCTTAATATGGCTATACAGAAAGAAAGTTCGAGACCATTTCATCACATAATAAAATATTTGTGAACATACCAGCGGGCAACTAAAGTTTATAAAGTATCTAAAAATAGAAATCTTAGTTCTCTAGGAATAGTTTCTTACTTTAAGCAGAAGATAAGTGTCCCGAAAATTTTGTAAAAAATAATTTGGGGCTGCTAAAAAATTGTTGTCGGTGAACTGGTGGGAAAAATTGTTCATGTGACTTTATTTTTAAAGTTGAAGGCCGAATTCAGGGAACGCCGTGTGCGAGCTTGCTCAAAAGTCTCTATTTCTGTTCTGGAGAGAACATCATATCATTAAGGCTTTCGAAAAAACTGTCAACAGCTTCATGGGAAAGTTCCACTAAGTCGGAAATAGGTGTAACCATGCATTCGTGCGCATGATTGCCTCCATTGACATTCTGATTCGCATTGCTGACAGAAGGTCGTACCTGATCGATGCTGCTTTCATCTTGAACTTCACTACTCTTCAATCGTAGTGGTGAAGATTCCACGAATGCCGTCATCAGGATTGGCAGCCTTTGAGGGCAGCACAAAGCGTGAACCTTGGTAGGAACCAACAATGTATCTGCATCCACTGGCGCATCCGATTGTAGCGTCAGACAGGTGTCTAACACGCATTCTTCTCCGCATAGCAGACACCTCAATACAGGTAAAACACATCTTTGCCACATTGGTCGAAATGATAGAAACCAAGTCATGTTCAGGTCTCTAAGCCGGGAGAGTCCCAGGATTTTTGATATCCGGTCCCGGTATCCAATGGCTAGGATTGTTTCTTCCATTGTCGCGAGAGTTTGATCTGTGACATGGGTTGCCATAACGAAAAATAAGGACTAAGAATAGGATTCCTGCAATTAGTCCCAGGATCAGGGGAAGTCCGCCAAAAATCGAATGGACGAAATCTGGAAAAATACCCAGTATGGCTTTGAATGGTGTTAATGCCATCGAAAATACTGTCTTAAATACCTTTGAGACCCCAGTGGTATCAGAAATATTTAAGATTTCGCTCAGGATTTCCGCGAAATGTACGGGGGAATTAGTCGATAATAATGTATGTATCTCTGCAGTCGTCCTTGCGACTTGTAGATCATACGTTATTATCGACTAATTCCCCCGTACATTTCGCGGAAATCCTGAGCGAAATCTTGGAGTGACATCCATTCTCTAAAAGTCTATTTATCTAGAAAACTATCCATTCACAAGGTAACCAGGAAGCTGCAATTTCGTTAATTATTTTCCTCTACAAGTTTATTCAGATATCCATTAACAAGAGGATAAAAACAAACTGGATTTTTAGTATTCTCAATGCACATACCATTGAACTCCACTAGTGAGCCATGTTCCTTTTCTGGTCTACTTGCATTTTTTAGAAATTCCATGGTTGATTCACCAGCTATGGACCCAGAAGAGCTGACCTGTGGCTTATTCACAAAAGTCACCAAAACGTTGTACTCATGGAAATAATTACGTATTGTCTGTTATGTGGGGAAGAAACAAGCTTCTTAATCACAACTATCAACACTAACGTTCCAGGGGTTCAGTTCATTTACTCAGCTCAATTGAATGTACAGAGAAATAGTTATGTTAAAATGTGATTCATTTTACTGATAGGAAGCACATTATTTAAGGATCAATGTTTGCTTATCCAGATCTTTGCTGTCTCCACGGACCGGAAGATGTTGCTTTCAACAGAACTTCAATAGAATAAAAATACAGATATAGACATTGTTTACTTCTAAAAGTTAAAAAATAAACCTGAGTTCTATTCCCAGCTTCCCGATTTGAAGCCTTTTGTGGTTACGGGCAAATCACTTTGGGGCCTATTCACAAACTGCTCTTTGTACTATGTAGACTAGTACTGCTCACATACTAAAAGTTGCTGTTCACTAACCTATGTGTGGAGACCTCTCTTCCACCCCTTCTATCTTTTTTGCCTGGAGCTACCAGCCGCATATGCGGAGATCTCCACACACATCCATATTAGTTTTGATAGTAAATAAGGGAGGGACTGAAAGAGTGGCTGCAAAATGGGAAATACTTATTTCTAAATATGTGAGGTGCTATGAGAAGTAAGGGGGAGGTTAGGGAAGGATATGCAACTACAAACACCACCTACCCTCAAAAGAACAAACCCATTGCTATATACTAACACCACTTCTAAAGTTACTACAGCCAAAATGATTCCAAACCAATAGAAAATGTACTTCAGATTATCCTTGGAGTAATTCTTGTGTCACTCATGTCCTCTCACTTGTACTACTACTTGCTCCTGTAGAAAATATTAGAGGTAGGGAATTATATATCATAAGTTTGTGAAATAATATTACACCAATTACATTATTTAGACTTTTAAATTCATTATATATAAATTGTTTTTAGTGTTAAAAAGTTGGATTATATAAAAAAGAAATGTTATAATTAAAAAATTGTTACAGCAAACAAATGATGGACGGAATGCTGACAATGCCAACATTCTCCCCCAGTCGAAAGATCTGGGTTAAATCCATTGTTCTTTTGCCCACAACGCCACCACAGTTTGGACCCAGCGATATGCAAATCAGTCTTGACCCCGTGCCCCATGGAAACAGTCCAGACCGAACTTCCAGGACAGGTCCTCCCTGGACCAGAAATAAGCATCCTGGGACCGGTTTCAGGATATGCCACCCTTCATCAGCCAGGCTAGCTTGAAACCAGTGGCACAGTGAGCAAGGGACCCACATCTGGGCATGCCCATCTCACTTAGGGCTAAAAGTGTTACAGCAAACAAATGATGGACGGAATGCTGACAATGAAAACATTCTTCCCCAGTCAAAAGATCTGGGTTAAATCCATCGTTCTTTTGCCCACTACCCCACCCCAGTTGGGACCCAGCCATATGCAAATCAGTCTTGACCCCATGCCCCATGGGAACAGTCCAGACCGAACTGCCAGGCCAGGTCCTCCCTGGACCGGAAACAAGCATCCTGGGACCGGTTCAGGGTATGTCACCCTTCATCAGCCAGGCTAGCTTGAATCCAGTGGCTCTCTGAGCAAGGGACCCATGTCTGGGCATACCCATCCTACTTAGGGCGAAAACTATTACAGCAAACAAATAATGGACGGAATGCTGACAATGCAAACATTCTCCCCCAGTCAAAATATCTGGGTTAAATCCATTGTTCTTTTGCCCACTATACCACCCCGGTTTGGACCCAGCTATATGCAAATCAGTCATGACCCCCGTGCCCCTTGGGAACAGTCCAGACCGAACTGCCAGGCTGATTGCATATGGCTGGGTCCAAACTGAGGTGGCTTACTGGGCAAAAGAACGATGGATTTACCCAAATAAATAAAAATATATAGAGTGTTAGATCTAGAGACAGACCTGCAGCAGAGTAAGAAGAGCAGTGTATGCCACAGCCTCCCAAGTTATACGTATCACAAAGACGCCAAAATAAGCACTTAACTACTTGGCTGAATTGCTTTGGAACCACCTTAAATATTGCTTATTGGACTTCTTATCAAAAAAAGTTTTACTTAGAGGAAAAGGGCAGTGAAGTTTGGGGATATACTGCTGCGTTCTTCAGGTGGTGGAGAACGACTTTTTGAAACGCCTCCTGTGTGTCCAGCGCGGAACCTCCAACTTAGCAGTGCATGAGGAACTGGGTGTCCCGTACTCTGGCACCTCCTTTGTTCAGATTCTTACTCCAGAAACTACAGCATGAGGGTCTTCCAAGAGCCATGCTTTTTAGGTTTCGCCTGGCGTCCGCTGCGCAGCAACGTTCGCGCAGGCGAAATCTGTTGATCTACAGTATGGGGCTTTGTCCCGCCTCTGTCTTCCATTGGCTAGCTCCATAAATGGAGGTTAGCCATTGGAAGAGATGGGTGTCTGTTACTCTTTTCCCTGTCCCGACGCGATTCGGGGGCGTTTCTGGGTCCCGCCCTCTCCTCTTCCCATTGACTGGAATTTTACCTTGCAGCCAATGGGAAGGGGTGAGCACGAAAAACAGCCCCCGAATCCCAAAATGACCTTGTTTTTCTAACATTTCAAAGGAAAGGCGTCCGACGCGAAACTCCCTGCTGGTGGCAATGCTTATCAGTGGCCTGCAAGGCTCGTTGTGAACACAGGACGTCGCCACCGCCCCAGTTCTGAGAGCAGGAGCCGCATTCCTGGAGCCCGGCCCCGGCAGCAGCATTCCTGGTTTGTGCGAGGAGGGGTAGGTGGAAAGGAGGCGGGAGGAGCGGAAGGCAGGGAGGGAGGAGCGGGCCGCAGAGCCACAGATTGTTTCCTGAGGTGAGGGCCGCACTCCGGGAACCGCTTCCGGAACGTATAGGTCCCTCCAGCACCAGCAGTGGGCAGCTGAGGCTCTGGGAGCGAGTCCTGCGGGCAGAGGGGTCAGTCTGCACTGGGGAGGAGAGGAGTACGGCCCCGGCTCGGGAGGACTGACGTCTGCGGGTGAGTGTGAAGGAATATCATGGTGCCATAGCTACCTTCCACCAGATCGGGGGCTTGACTAACCATCTTACATGCGATGCCCGTAAGACGTACCTCCTACGAATGATCTCATTGGAGGGGGTGGGCGACCGTGTTTGCTTGTGCATGTCTAACTTAGTGCCTTCCGAGTCTGGTGGTTGTCACCAGGAGAAGCCGCACGAGTGCGGCACTTGTCATTTTCTAACGGTTCCAGAAAATATTTTTGGGATGTTTCATCTGACGGTTCAAGACATAAATTGTGAGTAGAATGTAGCATGTATTACACAGTGCCAGTTATTACGCTTCTGTGGGGTGCTAGCAAGGCTTTGCAAGCCAGCACTGTGGCAGAAGCGGCCGGGATCTCTGCTCTGGCCTCGGGGTGTTTGCATAGCGCCTCTGTGCAGGCACCAGAGGACCTGCCGGCTTGTGATAGATAGTTGGGCTCACGCACGCGATGTCGCCGCCCGTGTCGCATAGACCCTTCCTCCTTCGTGAAACTGCTCTTGGCAGCGGCGGCGTCTTGGGCTCTGCCGCAGACACTCGGCTGCACGTCCCCCTAGGCCCCGACACCACTGCATGCCGGGGAGAACCACGCATTGATTCTGTTGCCCAGACTGTCTCATCGCCGACATCCTACGCGCCTCTCCCCAAAGGTACTGTCGGTTCCATGCGGTGTAACTTATTTTGGTATGATGGTGTCCATGAGAGCCATTGTCATGAAAATCGGGTCCCTTTAATATCAGTGTGTATCTTTTATATGTATCTTTTCAGGTAAACATTGAGACACCCCTTATAACTGTTATGCTACCATTTGCAAATATAGATCCCACGTGCAAATGCATAATTCTAGGATTAAGAGTGTGTGTGTATATATGTATATGTGTATATATATATATATATGTATATATGTGTGTGTCTCTCCCATCCGCCCTTTAAACTAGCTGATCTCTGTGAGTTTTAGAGCCTGATGCCCTGGGGGCATCTCTTGGGTGCTCCCCTAAACGGGGGAGGCTGGACAGAGACCAGCCGCCAGCGCAGCGCGCTCTAGCCCCTTCGGGTGATTAGCCATACGGCGGATCAGATCAGTGACTATCCGTTCAGCCATCAGCCGCTAATCCCCGCGGCCCCGTGCCCGTCTGGCTTCCATGCCTTGATGCCGGGTGAAAGTGACTTTTATAAACAGGCGCGAGAGCTCAGCTCACACACATGCAAACACGCAAAAGGAATTCATAGTACAGTGGTCCCGCAAGATGCGCCAATAGATGATCGCCTAATTTGAGCCCTCTTATTTTGTGTTGCTGCTGATACTTTTAAATTGACAAACTGTTAATCAGTAACTGTAAGCTCAAGTGGTGCAGTCAAGGCCTTGTACATCACTCGTCTAGTGGTAACTCCCAGTTAGTTTTCAGTTGCATCTAGAAACTAGGAACACACGCTAATTTTATCAGTGTATATTGGTTTCAGATGGCATTTTAATTTGACCAATAGACTTCTCTTTGTTTGTAGAGATGACCCTCTAGTTTTGTGAACAAAACACAATGTACTACAAACAGATCCTGTAGAAAACATTGTATAAACTAAAATCACCACTAGGGAATAAACTCCAAGTGGGAGTCATTATTTACTCCAATATAGGACATTCTACTAAAAAGATATTTTTGGACTTTGTTGAATGGATGATCGTCATGAGCAAAATTGCAAGAGAAGATGGTGTTCATTAGAACCACATTAGTGCTTGAGAAGAACTGTGTTGTGCAACTTTGGGTTTGATCGGCCTGTAGATGTTTCCCTGGGAACATAATGCTTGAGATTCTTTTTGTTTGCTCATTCGCAGACTTAGCCTGTCCCTAAAATTTACTAGATTTAGTAGCTAATGGAGCCCAAAAAAGAGAGTGATTTGAATAGGATTACATTTTGACAAAAAAGGAAGGCTCTGATTTCTTGCTTTATCAGTGGACAAATTAGTCACCAGCTCACATTTCCTTGTATGTACTCTACCAAGCATGCTTCTTGATGCCTCTTTTAGGACGGGCTTGCACGTTTTTTGTTTACATTAGGAAGTGGTAAATATCTCTGAGCCATGGGCTTTCAGTACTTTTTTTTTACTAGATTGGTGACATGCATAGGCGTTGTTAATTTAAGGATTTCTAGGATTTCCAGTTCTCCTAACCTGTATTATTAGATCTGCCCCTGCATTAGGACTGATGTAGAAGAATGATTTTCATACCATTTTTGGCTTGTGTATTTTGGATATTTTAGTTACATAGCCCACTGGCCACTTGTTTGGCATCCTACTGCTTAAACTGTCCACAGGGATTACTGGATGATCTGTACTTTTGGTTGGTAGATTGTGTGATTACTAAAGAGATGACTGTGAAGCGGATAGTGTCAGTATTTTATCAGGAGCTGGTTTTGCGACGCCTGACATTTTAAGAGTTTGTCACTTATCTATCTGCAACACAGCCCACTTTCCGACTCCTGCCGTGCTGGATGTTCTCAGCCGGCTCCTGGCTCCAAGGTTATTTATGGGCAGCGCGGACACTAAGCCTTTCATCTCTGACCTTTGCCCCCCCCTCCTTCAGTCCGGAGGCCCTGCACGTGTGCTGCACAGCTGAGCAGTCGGTGTAACCGGCACGGACAGGTCTACAAACCCAAATGGTGACACTGAAAGGTGCCCCCTCGACGTGCCCTGGTAGAGAGGCCTTTCTGACAGAAGCAACCGCCCGCCTACCTTAGGAGCCCCCCACAATGCTAGACAACCCTGCAGAACACATGTTTACGAATGAGATTTTAGGTGCAGAGGGCAGGGGTGAACACACGGGGTGTGTGTGTGTGTGTGTGGCTCTGGGTTTGTGTGTGGCTCTGGGTGTGTGTGTGTGTGTGTGTGTGTGTGTGTGGCTCTGGGTGTGTGTGGCTGGCTCTGGGTGTGTGTGGCTGGCTCTGGGTGTGTGTGTGTGGCTCTGGGTGTGTGTGTGTGGTAGTAATTGCTGTCTGCTGAGCTCGTCCGTAGGGTACAATAGGTCTCACATTTGCGAGAGATTAAGCTATTGGCAATGTAAATGACAATGCCATTTATTTATCTGTTTTCAAAACCAACACATAAATACAAATTTTGTCATTTACAATGCCAATAGCTCTACCTTTTCCAAAGGCGAAACCGTTGCATTGTAAATGCTTGTTGTCATTTATTTACAAGAACTAAGTGGCACTTTTGGCTGCAGGTTTGTGCCCTCATTGGTTTCTCCTGTGCTGTCTGTACTAGGTAGAGTGTACCTTTTTGTTGGATATAGTTTATAAAGATGAAAAACGCTTTGTTAAAAATGTGTGCCCAGTGTTGCTAGAGAAACATCTCTGAAAGTAGACCCACTGCCTATAACCTGACTGTGTGACGTATCTAAATCTCTTGATACAATAGCAAGAAAGGAAGGGGACATAAAGATGGTATACTTTGAATAGAAGCAAGGCAGCTAAAATGGTCCCCTCTTCTAAAGCTCCAATCAGAGTCTCAACCAGGGGGAGGATACTAAGACTTCAAGGCAAGGACTCCAGAAGCCCTGAGTCTCACCAAAAATCACCCAGTTACTCAGCGTGCACCAGCGATAAGGAGCAATCTTCCACTCTGCCCTATGTCATTCCTCTTGACGTTGCCCTGGACATCCTCGGCAGCTATAATATCACGTCCAGTGCTTAGCACAGCCTCTGATCCAATTGGGACGAGATCCTTGACGTTGATTATAATATCAGCACCACCGACATCGAAGCACACACTTTCATCAACTTCAACTCCAGCATCTAAACTGTCCACGTCAACAGCTTTAGTGTTTTACTGTTATTTTCAGCCTCAGTGGCCTTCCGTACAAAGTTAACTTTGCTGTCTTCTTCTTCATCAGTGTATGAAAAAGTTGTGGTGAATGTAGGCGTGGCAAGGAAAGGAAGAAAAACACCACTTCCGGGAAGAAGTAGTGGCTAAGTTGAAGGATAGAGAGCAACGTTGCTCAAGCAAGAGATGTTAATCATAGGAAAAAAGCTAAACCTCCCAGACCCAAGATGTCAGATGAATATATCGGGCCTCTCAAGTACATACTTAAAGAACACAAGGAGAGGTTTCTTGGTACTCAGGAGTGTGAACAGGAACAGAGAAAGCCATCAATAGCGATTGACCCCTCAGTGGAGTGTCTGAAACCCCATCCGAAGACGCTGTGTGGCCCTAGAACACGAGGAGTACCTGGCATCTCTTCTTGATTGTGACATGAGTGAAAGGACCACTGCAAGGACTTACTGTTGAGGCAGCGCCTGACACATGGGACATGTATATTTCACCCAAGGACATTCTTCCTCTTGCCCGATGCCACATTACTATCCAAAGACACGGCGTCCTGTGTGGACCTAATGTGAGGGTGGGGATACTAGTCTAGTTTAGCCTGACCATGTGGTCCCCAGCTATTGGGCTACACTTGCTCTTTGCATTATAGCAGGAGCTGGAGAAAACAATACTGGCCCTGTCACTTCTGGAAGAATGGAAGGACCCTTTACAGGAACCTGGCCAGATTAAAATAAATTGCTGCGCTCTGTCCCCCATTTGCCTAAGGCCATCACAAAACCATACACTGTGATAATTGAAGCCATATCTAGATGTCCTTTGAACTCTTGTCTCCAGCACGCTGATGCCTCCAGAAAAAGACAGGGCAAGAACAAAGGTTTGGGTCCTGTATCTGAACTGGCTTAGACCACTGAAATATGCTAAACTAACAAAAGAGCCAGACAGATTTATTTATTTTTCATTTCCGATCCCACCCAGCGGATTAGTTCTGGAGGGTCATCTATTTTATTTTAGTTTTTTGTATTTTTAGAAAACCATTCAACTGTTGAATTTAAATATGTCATCAAATAGACAGTCAACAAACAGTGAAAAATACATATGAACAAGTGAAATGTGCAGTAATATACAAGTGCTGTACAAGTGCTCAAGATAAATAAATACTGTCAGTTCATACAGGCAACACCAAAAGTCATAAATCAAATACCTGACAATGCATTCACATTAGGAACCAGTCCTTTCTATTAGGTACAAAAAGACAGGCGGACATACAGTTCAAAAAGGGCTGCCTGCCTGTCTAACTAAGCCAAGGATAGGGAAACAAATTAGAGGGTTATAAAACTAGGGATCACACTGTATGGGTTTAAGCAGCCCTAGTAGCACCCTTATTCTTTTTCCAAGGCTCAGGGTCAACGCGTTTCGAACCGCAACGTTAGTGGGGGTTCTCCTCAGGACACGGACTGGATAGAGCCGAAACTGGGAATGACAGGATGTCACTCATAAGTAGTTACAATGTAATGGAGCGTGGATGTCACTCATGAGTAGTTGCAGTGTAATGGAGCGCCTCTCATGTACCGCTGTTCTGTGTGGAAGGGCGTTCTTTCAGCCAGAGAGTGGAGGAGTGTTGGGAGGGTCCCTGGTTTATTGACAGATCTGGGCTGGAGCCGACTGTTTGGAGGGCGGCCAGCGCCGTGGCTCAATGATCTCTCGCGCACATCCTCGTGTTTGTCAGCGCGTCAGCAACGTGAATTCGCTGTACGGTGTGAGCGGTCAGGGCGATCTGTTTACTTCACTCGCAAACGGCGTTAGGCTTACCAAAAAAGACAACAGGACTATGAAGGGCATGGACAAGAGTCCTGAGTTAGCATCCCTCGCCATGCTTGTGAACAGCACAGCAGTGCTTCTCAGTTCACCCAGTGGGAACAATGGCATATGATAGCGAAACTGCTTTAATTTCAAAGAGCATAAAACCCAGAAGCATCCTAGCAGAGGGGAGACTAGAACAGTATGAAGGTATGCATAGAAGTGTGGCTCACTGGTTAGAGGAGGCAGACCTGGAAGCAGAGGTCAGCCCGGGACCAGGGTTCAATTCCCGGCTCGGCGGGGTCTTGAGTCCTAAAATGTCCATGGACTCGACAATTCTCGCTCCGGTGCCTACTCGATTCACGGGTTCACACTCTGCGACTCTGGGCAATAGCTTGCTTAATCTCCACAACGGCCCCTCGCGGCGGGATGCCTGGCTTTCAGCTTGCGGATACCCTGCCGGGGTTATCTCACAGGGGAATACCAGGACGGGTTCCCTAAGCAAGCGCTTAGAAACCGCTTGGTGATTTGCGCTATATAAATTCCTGTACATTTACATAGACCTTGCCGAAACATGGTGCCCTCAAATGTGTTATGAACAGATGCTCCACTGCCAAGTGTGGCTGAAGTGCACATGCTGCCTACCTGAGGTGCAGGCCAGGGTACATGTCTTGCCTTAAGTTGGTGATGTACTCTTGACAAAGAAAATGACTTAGCACTCCAGACCATCAAGGCCGATATTGATGCTTCTATGGCTATTTGGAGGGATCCTGTTGATGAGGCGCCTGACTCATTTTGGTAGAACTAGAGGCAGGTTCACAGCCCCATTCATTCTCCCTCCAGTAGTGGTGATTCTCTGCTCATGCCGCTGAGAAGAGAGGAAGGATAGGCATAAGAGGCTGATGAGACTTAGAATCCAGAAACGTAGTAGGGCGAAGGGTTCTCAGACATCATCTTCATGGGTGTGATCAGAGGTTTAAAAACTTGTAGACCTACCCACAAGTTGTTGTCATGCACCTTGAAAAACAGGGGCCTAGCATTTCAGACTAGCGTCACATGAAAGGTAGTGCTGGGTATGACAGACTGACAGTAAAATGGCCATGCTCCGCTCACTAAAGCAAGATGCCATTCACTCACTGACCTCTGCAAGCTACCCATTCGAGACTTGGGTCACATTGCCGTTGCTTACACTTATACATACTCATTGCAGAATTGTTAATTTAGTTCTCTGAAAGTGTGAGAGACGCAGTCTGAGTAATGCTTCCGTTGCATAGTGTAGCATAAACATATTCTGACAGAGTTTGTCTGCTCATTTTTTGGAAAGGGTTCATGAAATTTTAAGCAAAGTATTGGATCCTTTTGAGATTACATTTCCTAGAAAGACCATACATGGTTTTGTGAACATGGTTGATTATATATGTCATATAAATCTCATTGCTGATTTGAATTTTTTGTATTAGCAGCACAGTACATTTTTGTACTGAATAAACTTGGAGTTAATTATACTACAGAGCTAGGTGTCTTCATTGGTTTTGTGGTGGTTTGGATATTAATACTGAATAGTGCTCCTACTTATTAATCCTAAGACAGTAGAGACTGACGAGATTCTGTTCTGTTTCACTGGTGCCTTTTTTGGCATTACAGGTTGGGTGAGTGGTGTGTTAATATCAGTCGACCACATTCCACTTGTGTAACAAAGCTATATGTTAAACATGAAGGAATGTTTTAGTACATGGGCAGGCCTACTTACTTGAGGCAGGGATCTCAAAAGACCGGGAACACGCTGTTTGGCCTTTTGGGTGAACCAAATTTAGACCTTTTCATGATAGGAAAAACCGCAGACTCTTTGCCATTGGCTCTAGATTCTCCAGTTAGGCTCATATTGGAAATACATATATTATGCCTCTTTCTCTGTGAACTAGGAAGAACATATTTCTGTGCATTCCCCTCTGGGCCACTACTTCACTCTTATTGTGCGGAGACTGAGGGAATGTAGATGCCAAATGGTTTTGGTTGCCTATAAGTGGGAGAGGCAAACCTGTTTGACCCAGCACCACTGCCTTTCATCGAGCTATTACTTTCAACTGCCTTTCGGGGAGTCATCGCTTTCAATAATGAACAAAAGCAGAAATGCAGAATGGATTTTGTGCCAAGACCCTGTCTTTCTCGAACCTTTCAGCTTTGCCCCTGCAGCTCTGGATTTTGGACACTTGGGCTTCAAGACTGCCTGGAGGTGCTGGTCAACTCCCAGACTGGGGCTAACAATCCTAAATACTGTCTGAAGTGAAAGTGTAATTTGCAATTGCCCATCTATGGTATTCACACCCTTCTAAATGAGCCACAGGAGCTGTTACTGGAGTTGCCATATCGCGCCTGCCACACACATTTATAATGGTGCTGCTGTAAGTGATGTCTCACAAAGAGAAGAGGTCCTGCGGAGCACCTTATTCATCCAATTTGTGTTTGGCGAACCTTTCTAAGGCCTATTACAAATATTCAGGCGGCATTGGCCTAGTGGGAACTCTAAGTGGCACTTCCCTCTTGTTGAAGGCCTTTCAGACCAATGCATGACTCTGATCTCAAGTTTCTTATATGTAAGATGGTCTTCCTGGTGTATCGAAAAAAGTATGAGTAGGGAGCTACCCTTTCTATCAGGAAAAGAATTGGGTCAACAATCATACAAAAACAGAGCTCCTTCTCCTGATTTTATACCTCGTGGATGGTGTGCCAATCCCAACCGGGACGTTCACCTTAATGAAAGAGATTTGCAGTATTGTCTGGGTTACCAAATTTCCAACTAGATATGTCAGACCCAACAGTATCATGAAAAACTACATATGCACAAAAAGACTTAATTAAAAATTGTCATTCATTTATTTGTAAAGTTTAAAATTCATAGTACCACAATGCTGTTACAAACAGCAACAAGAAATATACATTCACTTTTTGCAAAAATGTTACCACTCTCTAAAAAACCGATAGTCTCCAGCCTAAACTCCCTTACAGAACCATTAAGTAAATATGTGGATACATTTATCCAACCATTGGTTACAAACCAACCAGCCTACATAAAAGACACAACGGAAATGATCAGGAAAGTGGAAGGGATTGAGTTTAACCCTTGTACTCAATGGATGGTTACGCTTGATATAGAAGCGCTTTACACAAACATCCCCCAAAATGACACAATTAAAGTAATTAAAAATATGCTGGCAAATGAGGAGGAAGACCTGTCAGAGCACTCAACCTTTATGATAGAATGTTTAGAGCTCATCCTTAAAAACAATATTTTCCTATTTAAAGAGAATATGTATAGACAAACAAAAGGGACCAGCATGGGAGCCACCTGTGCTCCCAGCCTGGCATGTCTATACGTAGCAGACTTTGAGAATAAACATATTTTTAATCCTCTGGCGCCATTTTTTGAAAATATCCAAACATGGTCAAGATTCATTGATGATATTTTTTTTATTTGGCAAGGAAATGAAGAAGAGTTGGTAGAATTCATCACATGGCTGAACCTTGGGGATGAGAACCTGAAATTTACCTCCTCGTATAGTAACGAGGAATGTGATTTTCTGGATATTAAAATAAAAAATGTAGAGGGCGCTCTGGCGGTGGAATTATTTACGAAACCATCAGACCGGAACACTATGCTCCACTTCGATAGTCATCATCCAGCTGCCCAAATAAACAATATACCATTTAGACAATTTTTAAGGGTGCGGCGAAATTGCACCACTAAAAAAGAGTACGATAAACACGCAAATGTTTTGATCAATAAATTTGCTGAGAGAGGGTACCCCAAGAAAATGATAAAAAAAGCCTGCAAACGGGCCAAGTATTACAATAGAGAGAGTCTTTTCGAACCAAAAACCAGACAGGAAAATGAAGCTAAACCTATTGTATTTGTCACGAATTTCTCGTGCATATCCAATAGATTGAAAAACTGTATCAATAGGAATTGGAAATTGATAAATGACCCTGGCGAAATACCAATACCGAAACCCATTTTCGCCTTCAGAAGGAATCGGACAATTAGGAATTGTCTAGTCCAAACCTATCCCAACAAAAACCAAAGGAATCTAATCAGAACCATAGATGGGTCAACACCAACAGGCAAGTTTGCTTGTGGCAACTGTAAAAATTGCCCATTAATAATACCAGGCCCAGTCATAAATTATGGTAAAATTACACACACACACAAAGCATTATTTAATTGCAGAACCCATAATGTTATCTATATGGTTAATTGTCCTTGTGGCAAAGCATATATAGGAGAAACTCAACGGGAGATCAGAGTAAGAATAAATGAACACAAGTCAGCCATCCGTACGAAAAAGATAACAGCACCCCTGGTGGCACATTGGATGGAGATGGGCCACCAAGTAGAGGATCTACGATGGTGTGTATTAGAAGCTGTTAGTCTAAACAGGAGAGGAGGAGACTCGACTAGAAAACGTAAACAAAGAGAACAATACTACATGTCGAAGTTTAGCACCTATAAAACAGGACTGAATAATAAAGAAGAATGGGAAAGAATCCTTTAGCGCAAATTAAGGCCCAGGTCTTTCGAGCAAGATCATGATCAAACATAGGAGGGGACAAGTAATTGAGAAGCCCCAAATGCAATTATCTAAACAAAATACATGGAGTAATCTTCCAATATTAAAGACCACTCTTATTAGAGAACAACCTCTTTTTTCATATAACTAGTTGTAAATCTATAACTTGTGTATCCCATAGTAGATCCAATCCAATCAAATGATGATGGGATAAACAAATATAGAAACTCTGAGATACCTGGACGATGATAGAACTTCATAGTCAATAACTAGGGAAGGACATAGGCAATACCACAATAAGATATGGTAGGGAACAAATAAGACTAGGATCGACAAAATCAACATTGAAGTTGCAAGTGAGACATAAAACGATAATGCGATAACAATAAAAATAAAAATAAAAATATTCCTGGGGTAAAAACGAGGGAAGAATAATATCTGATATAATTATAAATGATGTTACTAATGAACTACAAAGTCATTAATGTGGAAATACGCACATTAAACACAACGATATCGATTCGTTTTTTTTCCCCAAACCAAGATGGCGCGCACCAAAGGGTATACATTGAGGACGACGCTCATCCATATTCCTGGGAACCTTCGAATTAAATATCAACAATATGTATGCTTTGTCAATACAGAGTAACAATCTGGAATGTTACTCCATCCAGATCCAAAACGCGGCAATATAAGAATAACCGTGTTTTAATATAAAACACAGTCTCCCTATCCAAAATGGCGGCCACGGGGGAGGTCGGGTATTAACGACCGTACGGATAACGTCTGGGAGTTGGTTCTAGCACACGAAGGATAACCAACATAGAAGTAGACCAGACACAGATACGGGGGTATCATGAAAAAATAGAATTATTTTTAATCAAAATATCGCACGAAAGAGAAAAAAATAAACATCATCAAAAAATTGTACCTAGAGTACATAATCAATAATAAGATCACCAGTACAAAATAATATAATAAATACAAATAACGGAAGATGAATAAGAACAGTAAGTCTAGCAAATGGAATATAAAATACAAGGAAACAAACCCACTACAAGATGGCGACTATAGTGAGGACTCTTAAAAAACGATTAGGAATAGAAAACAAGTGTCAGGTGGAACGAATCAACCAATCATTGATGGTATATATACCAGAGATAGTAACAAGGTTAATCAGTTCCAAAAAACTCGGAGAGGAGGAGGACGCCACGCAGTTCAGCTACCACCATCAAGTAAGTAGGGTAGAGGGAGAATTTGCATAGACAGTTAATAGTTACTAAGAATATACTCTTCTGATAAGGTACAAATATAATATTTGTTTCTCTAGAGTTGCCAGCCAAGTCACAAAAGCTCCAACTAAAAGATTGTCAACCCCAGAGTGGATGTACACAAAAAGAGTCAATTAAACATAAAGTAACTCTATACAACTAGCAAGGTAAGAATCTCTATATAAATGGGAGATATTGTAGGAAGTTAGTCAAGGATTAGATGTACTAACAAGACTTATTGATCCTTAGATCAAGCTGGGAAAAGCAAAGGGTGAAAGGTAGCTCCCAGAGGCGTCCTCCAAACTATGAAAGTGAATATGAAAACAGGACCGGTAAGGATGCTGTATTTCAGCTATCAAAATGCTGAGTGATGAGGAATTAGGGAAAGGAAAATCTGATAAACTTGTCTCTTTCCTTATAGGATTGAAGTGGTCTATTTTCATATAATCTGAGGGAAAAGACCGACAATATCGATATCTAAGGTAAAAAATAAGGGGCATAGCTGGAGTTCCTACTAAAGACAACAGAATATAAGAATATAACCAAACATGAGGTTCTTTTTTCTAGAAAAAAACATGAGCAGATGCAAACAGACTCATAAAAATTGAGAAAACAAAACCAGGGAATATAACTCACCTGGGTAAGTTGAGAAACTTCTGTGGGCGGAACTGTATAGTAAAGTAAAGAAAACTCAGTCAGTCCCTAGTGTTAATTTAACAAAACACCCCATAAGTGTCCAGGTCACATCACTATGGCACTGGCCTGCCCATTAGGCAATCTGTCTAAAATACATGAGAATGAAGACAGTGAGTAATGCTTGTGAAAGATTTAATAAATTTTGTATTGCGAAATGTAGGGGTTACCAAATATTAGGGAACAATTAAATATGTTTAGTTATCTAAGTGTAATTGATGTTGAAAAAATGGGACCTAATGAGATGTATTATGATATATGTTTTTATAGATGTGACAAATCAGGGAACGAGTCCTGAAGAAGGTGCAAGATTAAAAGAGGCACCGAAACGCCACGTCGACAGTTTGTTCCTATAAATCGATTGTTCTACAATTATGATGTTTTAATATGTTTGTGGAAAACATTGCTGTATAAGCAATTTTTAACTTAAAAGGAAATTTTTTTAGAGAGTGTTAAAATTTTTGCAAAAAGTGAATGTATACTTCCTGGTGTATGCCACTTCTGCCAGGGTAGGGCAGATTCAGGCCTTTGTCGACAAGGTTCCCTGCATGGAGTTTCCCCCTGACAAGGTCTGTCTTTAGACGCGATGCTCATAGGGTACACGTCGAAGGTGGTGTCTGAGTTTCAGCTGAACCAGGTTGCTCTTGTTGATTTTCATCAAGTTGCCTAACTAGTCCACAGAGAGTGCTCTACATCCACTGGCAATCAGGATTACACTTGGCTGTTAGAGTGACAGTACAAGGACACTCGGGTCTACATTTTAGAAAATGTGTCTTTCAGAAATCCCTCTCAGGAACAAGCTGGTTTCCAATGCCATCACAGACAAATGATGGTAGACTGTATCATGTTTTTCAGTAGTAGGACAGATAGCTGTCTGAGGGAATGACAGAGTGAGAGGGAGGTTACCACAGTGATGTTCATTGCCCCTTTGGTGAACATTTGCAAGGCAACCACACAGAACCCATCACAGACCTTCTACGGCCATTGCTGCATGGATGCAGGTTTGAAGACCTAATAAGCCCGGTAAAAGCTATGCTGAAAACCTTTTTTGAGAGTGCACTTCTCCAGGTATCTAACACTTGGTATTTTATTCGTCTAGCGTGTGACTGTATAGAAGATCCAATTCATGTATTATTTATGTATTTATTTCTGTATGCGATCTGTGAGCAGCCTGATATTTCAAGCAGAAATGCTCTCGATAAAGGCAGAAGCAGTGCCTGGCATGAAATGCAGGTACAATAGGAAACACTGGCCAAAGCAGATAATTGGGAGATTGTACAAAGTCACTGATTTGTAAAGCAAAACAAATACAACACATATGCAGATTACATAGTATAGTTCCATGATGGATATATTTACAGTTTAGAAAGAGTGCGTTATTAAGCATTCTTAATCTCTGACCTCGTGAGGTATCAAAGACATGTTCTAATTTTGTCGAGACTGTGATAGGCTCAGATATCCAGGGACATTGTGTTCCAGGTGATGAGGCATGACTGTGTGTCTTGAGGTTCCTGAAGGGCCATAGTCAGCCTTTCTTTCATCTTGTAATATTATAAATAACTAAGTGTTTGACTAATTGCTTTTAGTTTATGAGTAGTGCATGAGTAATATTGCAAATGACTGAGCTGATGTATTCTATCTCCAAGGAATACAACATATGTGCTACTTTATTCTCTGGTGTCCTGTATGACTTGCAGAGCAAGTAGGCACACAGTACCATATGTTTTTGCTTTGTTCTTTTCTTTGTGGGTGCACTGTACCATGTGTTTTTGCTTTGTTCTTTTCTTTGTGGGTGCACTGTACCATATGTATTTGCTTTGTTCTTTTCTTTGTGTTATAGAAAGCTGGGACAAACACTACCGAAAGAGGACATCGTCCAGGTTAAAGAAGCATACAAGTGGATTATTCATCCCATGTTTACAGATGCTCTGGGTGTTCAGGTTGATCCCAAGGTATTTTTCATTAACAGATGCATCTATTGTTTCTGACTGATTGGTGTTTTTATTAGCATTGTTTTTTATGTATTATCAAACATCCATGTTATTTATTTATAAAGTTTTATATAGCGTGAACAAGATCCCAAAGGATATCAGAGCGCTTTACAGTACGTTGGTGGAGAGGACGGAAGGATATACACACAGCAATTGTGGGGGGGGAATGATAAACAGTAAGCAATGGTACAGATAAAAGGTACAATATTAAGCAGACAATATAGTCCCTGACTGTTAGTTGTGCCATGGAGCTAGGAACCAAGAGACAGCCACCTTATGAGTGCCACACCTCTTATGGTAGGAATTTGCTCATTAAGAATCTTTTGGCTTCCAGTTTGAAAGCCGTCGTCGAGGCGAGTCTGCGTATTTCCGGAGGAAGAGAGTTCCATATTTTAGGGGCAGCCCCAGAGAAGGCTCTGTGACAAGTTCTCTTTTTGCTAAGGATGATAGGTTTTAGGAGGAGAGTCGAGGCGCTTCTAGATGCCCTCGCGCCACAGGATAATTCAAGTTTTTGCGCTAGATAAGTGGGGGTATTGTAGTGAAGGGCTTTGTGCGTCAGGATTGCAATCTTTAGCTGGATTCGTGCTTCAATGGGTAGCCAGTTGAGAGATTTAAGGACTGGGGATATGTGCTCATTTTGTTTGGAGCCTGTAATCCGTTTTGCTGCAGAGTTCAGCGAGGCCCTAAGTGGAGCCAAGGCGTATTTAGGAAAGCCACCGAGAATTTCACTGCCACAGTCTAATCTTGGTAAGACAAGAGCTTGTACCACCTGCTTGAAAACCTTATGTGGCAAGAAGGGTTTGATCATTCTGAGTGTCCTCATCAGGTGGTTTGCTCCCTTATAAACGTTGCTGATATGGGTCTTCATACTCAGGTGCTTGTCCACTGTGACTCCGAGCGATTTGGCTGAGTCTATGATGATTAGAGTGCAGTTGAAAGCCGTGAGGTGAGGCAACCAGAGATCGATCTTGGGGGTGTGGTTCGGTGGGGAATGAGCAGGAATTCCATTTTGGAAGCTTTGAGCAGGAGATGGTCCACCGTTAACCAATTTTGGGTTAACGTGAGGATAGAATTTAGTGAGATGACATTTTCAGATAGAGTTGTGTGTCATCGGCATACATGTGGAAGAGAATATTCATAGAGTTAAGTAGGTTAGTAAGAGGTTCCAAGAAAAGGGTGAAGAGGATAGGAGAAAGGGCGGATCCTTGGGGGACCCCCATAAGTACTGGGGAGGGCTGAGAGAGAGAGTGGTTTATCTTGAATCTTTGAGATCTGTGGAGAAGGAAGGATGAGAACCAGTGGATCACACGATCCGAGAAACCCATTCTGTTTTGTAGGATGGATAGGAGAATGTCATGATTGACCGTATCAAATGCAGAGGAGAGGTCAAGGAGGATCAAGAGGCAAGATTCGTTTTTGTCAAGCATTTTCAAGATGTCATCAAAAATGTTGAATTGATCATTTATCTTACAGGGTAGGAAACAAAACTGTTTCTCCAACATTGATTCCCTAGGATGAATTATTCCATGTCGTCTGGGAACAGGCTAGGCTGCCTAAGTAGTCGCTGTTAACATAGCAGTATTTCAATGCAGTAATGGACATTGAAAAAAGGAATACCTTTTGTAGATCTCACTTAGACCATCCACCTGATTTTATGAACCGAAGTCTCGCCAATCCAGTGGAAGGGCCCAAGGACCCAACCCTCCTCTCAGGCTCCAACTGTTAGATTTTCTACTGCATGTTATCAGGCAACAAAGAATAGTCTAAGCTTTGCTCAGCATTCCACAGATTGACATTTTTAAACCACTTTTCACAGGAAAACATACATCTTTCGTCAGCTACAGAAAGTAGGCACTTTCTGCGCCTTCCTGTACAAAATATTTGAGTTTTTTTTTATTACTTGGTTGGACACCATGGCTGAAGCTTCCAACCCTAGAACTCTTTTCAAGCCATGGAGATGTTTGGTGCTAGGGATGTTTATCCTGATGATCCCCATTCAAAATGCACATTTCGTTTTCATATATCTGGCCACAAGCCTAGCAGAAGTGAAATATGTGCGTCTTTCAGAAACAAATCCCTTACAGACAGAGAGGGTTCACTGCTGCAGTTCTTGAATTCAGAATCACTTGGAACATCATCTGAAAAGAGTATTTTGAAAAACAAATTGCGCAAGCTGATGATGACTACAGCAAACAATCCAATCACTGGTGCTATGTCTGAGTGTGGTGCCACTCGCACCAAGAATTTCTCTGAATCTGGGTACAGTTCACCTTCGAAGAAAAAAATATCTGTCACTTAGATTGTCATTAACAACTTTGACGTTAAGTGTTGTGTCTACACCATCAGATGTAAAGCCGTAGATGAGAGCATTGCCAACAAAATCAGGTCTGTTGTCTAGAGAAGATGACGCTATTTCTGAAAGTTACACCGTTCGTGAAGCCTTCATCATCAAGTAAATTGCCATTGTCACCAAGCAAGATAACACCTTCGATGAACAAGCATTTGTTGCTGACAACATCAATACCAGTGACTAAACAGTCATCGTCGAAGATGAAATGGCTACAGTTGATGAAGGCACTGACAACAACAACAAAAACGCCAATGCCGACACCCGTTTCTTTCAACAACATGTCGTCTGCCTATTTTGACTTGTATGCCAGTGATAACCTCATCTTCTTCCACTCACATCATAACAATATTGTCCGTATTGCTCCATATTACAACTCCTGCAATTGATAACGATAACACCTAGGCCACCTACACAAATGCTAGATGACTCTTCTTAAGTGTATGTATGTGGTGAGGGCTTCAAAGATCAAGGATCAGATGAAGATCTGGCATGACAACATGCTTTCAGAAGCTCCCTTACAGCTGAGCAGTCCCATGATCTCGACATTCATTATGTACCGGACAATTCATAGCGCACGTTCACCCATAGGCCTAGATGTTTATTGTTACCCAATCAATGGTACTCATTTAATCGACCTCAGATGGGTGAAAGGCTAAGTTGACCTGCCAGGATTTGTACCTGTGACCATGAGGCTGCACACAGGCCCCTGCATTGGACACATTAGTCCACTGAGGCACTAGACCTAACGAAAAAAAATGGTATGAGTTCCAATAGCCATTATATTATGGTCATCTCCACAGATTCAGACATGCCTGCAACATCAGATCTACAAATGGTCAAGGTGCCTATGGATTTTTTAAATTCAATGAAAAAGCTAGTGATAGATTTCTATAATAGGTTATCTGCTACTCGTCCACAAACTCAGCACCATGGACCTCCATGAGAGTTGACTGTTCTTCCAGCTCCATATGACAAAACCTTTCATACCACCTCCAAGAGTAATTCCTCTTAAAAATCTGTCGATTCCGACTATTATAGTGTCGGATAGTAGGCCATGACACACCACCTGAGGCTGGTGTTGACAGGTTAATGGTAGACAGTTGGATCAAGACAAGTCTGACCGTTCACATAATGATCTCAAAGTCCCTGATTGAGGGGAATATGCTCCAGCAGAACAACTATGTCCAGGGTAAGTTTCGAGAGACTCTCACCAAATGATGTGTAAAAAAAAAAATGATGTTGGTGGACAGAGCCTCTCAAAAATTACATTTACTGTTGGCCACAGTGGCGACAATAAAGACAAACAACATGACAAATCTATATTCCAATTGGAAACATAGAAGGACAAACTCAAAGCAATTGTTAAGAGGCTCAGCACTATGGCATTGGATTCTGCATCACAATATCAACATAACAGAGGAGCATGTTCCAGGATTACAAAATGAGACAGCAGATGCCATAAGCAGAACGTTTGTGGAGTACCACCGCTGTGAGCTGGACTCGAGAAAATTGAAACTCCTATTTCAACGATGGGGCAGACAGTCTCTACACTTCATTGCTACTACAGAGAATGCCAAATGCTGAAAACATTCAAGCAGGTGGTGGTATCCCGACTTCCAAATGGAAGTGTTTTCATCAGGGAAATTTGTGTATGCCTCCCCTCCCCAACAACTCCCTTCCAGCGATTGCACTAATCCTAAAAGTGTCACTGAAAATGAAAAAGGAGCCATGTACCTTAACATTAGTGGGAACAGGGGTGGGAGCACACTGCTTCACCCCCGAGCAAGGTTCGCCCCTGGCATTATGGTAAATGCAGTCTCATGTTGCTTGCTTTGCTAGAATAGAGTGTTTCGCCAGAGTTGGGGCAGATAGTGCTGATCTCTAGACACGTGTTTATGGTTCTTTAACCATCATCAGTAGAGATTACAGGCTTCAAAAAGTTTGCTGAGTAGGCTGCCAAACATCACATCAGGTCAGGTACCTCTCACTGGCGCAAGGGTGCTTCTTCCACGTTGTCATTAGTCACCACTGCGTAGGACAGATAATTTTGTTTGACTGTTCTTTGGGATCTCTCAAAAGAAACACAGATCCGCTCCAAAACAGATACCTTCTCGCCAAGAATCCAGGGCAAGTGCTATGACTATGCAGTATCTCTGCACCTGACTGCTTCAGACCTAAAATATGGGTTTCTGAACATTCCACCAAACAGCAAGAAAATTCTACAGGCATTTGAACCTCAGTGAATAATATTGATCCTCTTTCTTTGCACCTCATGAAATGCTAACTTATCTATTTCATTCGGCAGAATCTGGCTTGAGATATTCCTCAGAGCATATCTAGAAGTCGTATCCAGGTACGTGAAGACTCCATCTCCACCATCCTCGTTCTCTTTAAGGGAGGTTAAAGAATTTAAGCGGTCTCTTTTGCACCTTTCCATCTCTGTCAACGTTTCCATCAGTATGGGGACTGAACACATACCTAGGGCAACTAATAGAGGATCCTTTCAAACCCATACACAAAGAATCTCTGCAAACGTTGTCCTGGAAGAGTGCCATTTTATAGGTGACAACTTCAGCAAGAAGTAAAAAGACTTTTTTTCCATTAAATCCCCTTACTTCAAATTTGATAAGTTCACTCATACTGTGTACAACTCAAGATTTTTGCCAAAAATACGAACTTCATTCCTCGTTAATGTGAAGTTCCATTTACTAGTGACTTTCATAAAACAGACCAATTATGTGCTTCATATAGCAACTTTTCCTGTTTTCTGGTGCACTTCCAGGCTGGATAGTACCGCGCAGACACTGGTGCACCATAGTGCAGCGCTGAATGCTACTTTGTGTTACTTTTGATGACTTTTCACCTGCGCAGTGTTGCTAAATTTGACCCCTACTTCCTAAGCACGCAGACAGCTTTACTCAGGATAGAGCATTTGCCTTAAGAAAGCCCACCCCCCATTTGTCACCGTAGAGCACCTCTTTCATTTGGCAGAGGGTCTCTCCTCGTGACTCGTAGTGCCGTGGGCCCCAGCGCAAGCACGGAAAATAAGCACCTACCTGCAGATTACCTACTAAAAAAAAAGGAGAAACATGAGTGCTGTGTGCCCCTCGGAGCACTCAACCTTGGTGCAACTGCTCCTGCTGCACTATTGATACCTAGGCCCGTGTCTCGTGCCTCTGGCCCCTCCTGCCTCTGACACACCACGGCCAGAGCATCTCTTCCCTTAGTAACGGGCACCTCAGTCCGCGGTCCTCTCACATCTTATAACGGTGCTGCACAGGGGCGCCTCCTGCCTCCGAGTCCGAACAAGGGCGCCTCTTATCCCATCCCTGGGCGCTGCTTGAACCCCGTTTGTTGCCAAGATGCGCGCGGCTTGGAGCCGCCCAGAGCCCATCCTCTGCCCGTGTTTTCCTCATGTCTGGCTGTGGATGACTCACGGAGATGCTGAATAGTTTCCAGCTCCCGGAGTCTGCAGATGTTTCTACCCGGCCCAGCTGTTCCGCCCACGTGCACGGGCTCCACATGCACCCGTTCTCGTGGCTTTGACCTACAGACCTTCTGATGCAACAGATCTCTTCCTCATGAAACTCCCCTGCCGGCTACCTGGGCCCTGGGGAGCAGGGGGACCCCCGCAGTGCTCGTGGGGCCACTGACCCTGTGTAGGAATGAGTCTTCTTCCAGCTTAACGTAGTCCTAAGTGTAGAGCGTCATTAAAGACACAGAGAGAGACACCGCTAATGTTTATAGGGCGCTGAGGCTATCTGGGGTGAACACTCTAATCTGCGGGAAGGGGTCATGCGTGCTTTCACTTTCCAAGCAGCCCGGGACAATGGAGGCCTATTCTTTTATATGAAATAAGTCTCCCATGTACTATAATTTGGGCTATTGGCATTATAAATGACAATGCCTTTTGTTTGTGTTAATGAGCAAAACAATTAAACAAAAGGCATTGTCATATACAACGTCAATAGCTTAAACGTTCACAAATGCGATATCTATTGCATTGCAAATGCTTGTTGTTTCACAGAAGCCAGATAAAGTATATTCAAATGGAACTCTGAGTCCACCTCTCCCTCCCACAACCAACTCTGATCCCTATGATATAACTTAGTTTTGCTTTGTATTGTATTTGTTTCTACACCCATATATCTATCGTCATATTTCTATCATCTGACTTATGTTACAACAACATTTGCACATGGTAATAACTGTTTGTCACAAGATTAATGTGAGCAACTCAAAAGAAACACCTGACTGCTTTCCGTTTGACAAGGACAATCTTCCATTATGTTACTAAATCTTTCTTAAGGCATACTATGTTACCATAATGGCTGCTGGCTGTTTGTGTGAATTATTGTTCAAAGCTGCCTGAGTGGGAATAATGGCGAGTGATGTCATCAACAGCAGTTTGTGTTTACCAACTACCTGACAATAACCAACAACTCTCTCTAGAAGATGAGATGGATGCTTTGACCTTTTGCTTATTGAATCAATGATGTTGATGTTACAAACTGACAGTTGTGATCTCATAAAACACTAACCATTGCATTTAGTAATGTGTGACTATTAATTTAATATTCCAGAGTGAGTTTGAAGTAAGCGTGGTCTTTGCTCACCCGGAAACAGATGGAGACTGCCACTTCCTGTAAGTGCTTCTGGTAACAAGAGATGCTTTTGAGATAACAATGATGCTTTGTTATAGAAAAATGCAGTTCACTGTAGCCTTGTTTGTGCTTTTCCCTTCTGTTCGTTTTCTAAGGAGAAACTGAATTAATTCATGCTTTATGGAGATATATTAAACACATGCATGGTTTATTTTGTCATGATTTAATTATCTTAATGTCTGAAGCCTTGTTTGTTTGAAATATATTTGTTGTGTATTTCATCAGCTGATCATTACTCATCGTACTACTTTTAAACATTGTTATAAAAAAGAGATGTGATCTAGTGGCGAAGCTCTTCATGTTAGAATGTTTAGACCTAGGCTCCAGTATTGGGTTCTTTACTTAACCCAAACATTGTGATTCTGAGTAAATAATGTCATTCTGACAAGTTTACAATTCTTAAACATGTTTTATGTAATATAAATATTTTTAGTTTTAAAATATGTATAATTTTAAATCGGAATACACTCTGTTCTGCTTAGTAAAGGGTGAATCACAAATAACACTCTGGTTTCTGTAGTCCAGGCTAGAGTGGATCCACACACCATACTGCTATTTGTCCTGCAACTCATGATTACTATAATCCGTCTATAATAAAAAAATATTCCCATAAAGGCTCGCCACTGCTTCTTTGATCAGTCCTGGATTACATCAAGTAAGATAAAGAAAAATACAAAAGCAATCCGCTTCAGATCATGCATCAACAGACATGAGCGTTGTGGAATAAGGGCAAGTCAATACAAAATACCTTCACAAAGTGACCATTAAAGAAACCACTACTTATATTATAAAGGAATGCTACTCATGTTAAATATAAGTGCTGGGAACATGCATTGGAGCCCCACCTGGGAATGCTGTGAGCAGGCACCACAGCCTGGGAATCTACAGCAGTACCCAGAGGTAGGAGGCAGGGATGAGGTCTGGGGTGATTGCAGGGCACAGAGGTCTTTGAATATCTGCTGAGATCCACATGAGCTGTAGAAACTAGCTCAGAAGGGCCCACATCCCATTTGACAGCAGGGAGTGCAGGCAAAGGCCTCAGCAGAGCGTGAAGGCAAGAGCGGCAACAGAGACAGCTCTCTTATGAGCATTTGTAAAACATGAGAACTGTAGGAACTGTGTCTGAAGATCTGAAGGACAATATTGTGGATATTGCATCTTTCCAGTGTCTGGGTTGTTAACACTCTGGTTGTTTTTAGCTCTAGTTGCACACAACAGATCTGCAGGAACAGGCAAGTGTTGGTCTGAGATCATCGATACTAGCACCACGAGTAAAACTCATTGACTATGTGCAGCCCTTTCTGAAATACTGTTACGCCAAGTCAAAGCCAGAGCATTGGTTTCATATGTTGGAGTTATTGCTCTGTTTTATCTGAGAGGGTTGTAGAATGAGTCTTGTTTCCTGCTTTTTTGCCAGAACTATAGATGTTTGCGAGTAGTATCGACAAAATGTAGTGTGCACTGCCAACCATTAAAAACGTGGGCTGAAAAGCTTACGCAACCCAAAAATATCTGCCTCCAAAGGCTAACTCAGCCTACTGCCCATGGCAGAAAGTAACATGTTGCTCCGTCAGCAATTGGCTGCTGTGGAGCTGTTCATTTGGACATTTGTCTGTTCTGAGTTTAAAAAATACATTGGCGCTGATAGCACTAAGCTTAGAAACAATTACATCCCATCAAAATCAGAGCATTGGTTTGAGAATATGGAATTGCTTACTCCGGGCAAACCCACTGCCATCAACAGAACAAATTCCTTCTCTCATGACTCAATCTATATCAAAATCAAGCTTGACCTTTATTGCAACCAAAATACTTCCCTAATTTGCACCTGAGGTGCACTTAGCAGTTTACAAATGCAGGCGTGTCTTTCCAGGGAGCAGTCTCCAAACTCTATCTGTTGGCATTAAAGAGCCCAGGCTGCAGCAGAACCCACTGACAACAGAGGAAGAGCACCTTACCTGCAACCTCGAAACCAGCTTCCTATTCCCTATAGGCAGGGCCACTGGAATTATGCGGCTGGGAGGGCCAAATTATGTGGCAGGGTTTAGTAAATTATGTGGCAAGAAAAGCCCAAATTTGCGACGTAATTCGGCACATTTTGTGATAGTATTACTTCATACTTGTTTTGTTTTTAAACTTGTTAACACTGTCTGGGCATTAGTAGCACCTCATTAGTACCAGTTAAACACCCAAATATAGCTTTAATCAACAGAAAGGTGACCTGCCAACCTTTATAAAAGGCCTTCTACTTCACTGTAATACGTGTTGCTGCATTTTACATAACTTCTGAACTGTTGGAACTAAAAAAGACATTTTTTTGGTTAATTTTAGTAGAATAAGCGGTAGATGGTGGATTATGTGGCAAATGCGGCAAATCTCTAATTATGCAAAAACACCACGCCCCACAATCGCATAATTCAGTGCCCCCCCATAGGAGGAGACAACGCAACCGTGAATGTAAACCTGCAGAGTCCCTCTGCCTTAGTGTTTATCAGTTCAAATGGTGGAACGAGTGAAGGCTGGACCATGCTGTGTTAGCTGAAAGGTAAATATTAGAAATGGGGGTCTCAAGTTGGCAGGTTGTTACACTGTCCAAATAGGGACCCTTCTTCCTAGTCAGGATAAGGGAGTTACACTTCTGAAATAACCCCTTTCTCACCCCCAAGGTAGCTTGTCACAAGTAGTCAGGCCTGCCTCAAAGGAAGTGGGCGAAGCATTTGCACATACCATACTAATATTGTGAAAACACTACAAAAGGACACCACACCAGTTTTAGAAAAATATCCTATATTTATCTGCATAAAACAAGACCAAAAAGATAAAAATTCAACTCACAGTTATTAAAAAAATACTCCTAAAGCATAAATAGACTTTAAAAACATTTCCATGAAGTGGATAGCTCCGTCCGGTCTACCACGGCGCTTTGGATCAACAAATCCCAAAGTTCTGGCCGACCGCGGCGGTGTGGCCCGGCAGCAGTATCGGAAGACCCTTTAAACCGCACCTTTTGTTCTGGCCTACCGCAGTGGCGTGGACCGGCTGCGTTGGGAGTCGAGGCTGCGGTGTGAAGCGGAGCAGTGCAGTGCCCTCAGGCCTCGATGCAGGCAGCGGCTCGGTGGCGGTCGTCCAGCGGCATCAGTGAGACCAGGGTCGTGGTGCAAAGTGGGGCAATGCTCGTCGCCATGCTGACGGGCTCGGTGGAAGCAATGGCGTCCGTCGAAGATCCGCGGGGCTGGTGTCGGTGGGCCGAGGCTGCGAATTGTGGGACGGGGCGGTGCTTCTTATAGCTTATGAGCAATGCCCCAGATCAGGGTTAAGACCGCAGTGGCAATGTCAGCTGGCAGCGTCGTCTTTGGTGAGACCAGGGTGGCAGAGTGAAGCAAGGCAGTGTGGAGTGCGGTGCCCACAGTTTGCGGTGCAAGCAACGTCTCGGTGTCAGCATCAGACGTCGTTGTTGAGATCAGGGTTGTGGTGCAAAGTACAGCGGTGCCCTATGCGGTGCCTTCAGGTCACGGAACCACCAGCAGTCTTGGTGACAGCATCGGATTGTGGTTTTCTCTCTGCAGCAACTGAGACACGCATACTAAACTCCACTTTTCTATAAGCTCCCCTTGGCCAGCTACATTTGTAAGAGCGTTAACCTATGGGATAAACACCCTTTCTTTAGTGAAAACAAAATGCAACGTAGTTCCCTATCAGGACATATACAACACACCAGTACTTGAAAACAACTGCCTAGGCACACATACAACGTAAAGATCTTGTGATCATAATAAGTAACAACTACACAAAAAAGTATCTTCGAGATGAAAGGAAAAAGGTCTTGAGTGGATCAAGTTGAGATTTTTAATCCTTTTCAAAAAGCACGATGGAACAAGCCAGCCGACACGTGTTTCGTCGCACAATGGAGAATTGCTCCGCGACTTCTTCAGGGCTGTGGCGTAAGCTAATAG
This sequence comes from Lissotriton helveticus, assembly GCF_964261635.1. Lineage (NCBI taxonomy): Eukaryota > Metazoa > Chordata > Amphibia > Caudata > Salamandridae > Lissotriton > Lissotriton helveticus. The sequence continues at coordinate 1,499,931,390 of NC_136067.1, forward strand.
TCTGTGAGAGCACTCAGCCGGTGATAATTCCAACCCGGCTGGGCTGATGAGTAAGACGGTTGAATATAAAAGTGGAGCAGTGTTAAAGACAGGGAGTGTTATGTTGCGAAGTGTTCTCTCTTCAGTGCGTCGTGTTGATAAACACTCAGTTTACGAATGGGTCGTCTTAGGTTACAGGGCTGTATTGCAGTTCAGAACGTTCGCTCTAGTTGGATTCGGAAAGTAGGACCTACGACACACCACTCGGTACCACCCATTCGTGAAGTGAGTGTTTATGAACACGACGCACTGAAGAGAGAACACTTCACAACATAACACGGCCCTGCTAATTCGGAGGACTTTCTTGCATCGCCATTTGTACTTACACCGCAATTTGAAGAACGTGTTAATTGAATCAATTTTGGAAGATAGGCAGTGAAGCTACTCCCTGTCTTTAACACTGCTCCACTTTTATATTCGTCCGTCTTACTCATCAGACTGGCCGGGTTGGAATTATCACCGGCTGAGTGCTCTCACAGACTATTAGCTTACGCCACAGCCCTGAAGAAGTCGCGGAGCAATTCTCCATTGTGCTACTAAATACGTTTCGGCTGGCATGTTCCATGGTGCTTTTTGAAAAGGATTAAAAATCTCAACTTGATCCACTCAAGACCTTTTTCCTTTCATCTCGAAGATACTTTTGGTGTTGTTGTTACTTATTATGATCACAAGATCTTTATTTTTTATGTGTGCCTAGGCAGTTGTTTTCATGTTCATCTGTGTGTAGTTTTCTACACCATAATAAGGGGTTTTAGGGTATATCCCCTTGCCTAGTATGCACCATATTCACTCATTGTGTTGTTTTATACTGTATTTGCGTTAACTAGCTGAGCGCCTAATCAAATCCCTGCTTCCTATAAAAAAAAAAAACCTTCTCCTATGTTATACAACACACAAGTACTTGTCCCACCTTTCACATAAACTGCACCCTGCCCACAGGGGTACCTTGGGCCTACCTGAGGTGGTGTCTTACATGTAAGAAAAGGGAAGGCTAGGGTCTGGTGAGTGGGTGCACTTGCCAGGTCGCCATGGCAGTAAAAACTGCCCACAGACACTGCAGTGGCGGGTCTGAGGACCCTTTGAAAGGCTGAAAGCCCACTAGCAGCATTTGATTTACATGGCCTGGGCACCCATGGTGCGCTGTACAGTGTACTAGTGACTTAGTAGTAAATCAAAATACGCCAATCAGGGAAAAGCCAATCATGATGCAATTTACAGAAAGAGCACTTGCACATTAACACTGAACAGCTTTGAGAAAGTGCGCAGGGACACTAAACCAGCAAAACTAAGCCCAGCATATCACCAAAACCAGTAGGCCCGTAAGCAAAAAGACAGGGGAAGCACACCAAAAGATGCCAGGTCTGACAGTAAAGAAAATGCAAACTTTTGCAGGTCAAAGGTTCCAGCCTTGTAATTCATAACTCCCCTCAATGCACGTGCTTGCGCTGCACAAGAAAGACCAGAAATTGATGTCTGCATCAGCCGCCTACCTGACCGTTCCTCAGCCTCTCTCAATATGAAGCCAGGCAGTGGCCAAAATAAAGAAGTAGGTGGAGTCCAGAGCCCGCGTTTGTTCTGTCTTTACAATTACAGACGAGGAGCTTTTCTAACTCCGCCCCTGGCCACTGCAGTCTGTGCATCAGAGGAGATTTTTCCTACACCACTGTTTGCCGGCCATGCCCAACACAGGACGTAAGAACTCTGGCTTCTTATGTCTTGCCTACAGACAGATTTTAGCTGTCTCTTGTCGAAAGACTTTGTGCTTACCGTGCCAAAATGTTACAGTGGGTCTATAGCCTGTCCATTGCTTACCATTGGTTGTCTTTCTTGTTACTCTCATTAGCATCTCATTAAATGGCGTTTCTTCCTTTCTTTGTGTTTATCCCTCCTCTGAAGCATAGCTTCTTAACTGTCTTTTTGATTGGATGACTTGTATCCTTCCACTACTCACATCAAGGTTTTTCTTTTTCTTTTAGCATTCCAAGAGAGTGCATGTGTTTTCTAGCTCTGGTCCTCGTGCGGATCCTTCCATCAAATACCCCTGCGTTCTCCATATTTCTCCTGCCTATTCAAATCCCTAATTTGTGCATTGCTCCCATTACCCTACCTGGAGAAAGTTTTCAGTTTTTTTTTACATTTTCTGATCCCCACCTCAAGCTCCTCCATTGCTCTCCCGCCACTACCCATTGACCATTGCTTTCCTCCCATGTTCACTTTGCCCCAAACCATTATTGCTCTCCCCTCCTCTTCTATCAGTCTTTAATATATATGAATCCAAATGTGATAGTGAAGAATGCGGACAAGGGGGGGAATACTGTTTTGTGGGCTAAATCTGATTACCTTCAGGAAGCAGCTCGCCAGTTAGAAGATCTCCTATGTTATACTAAGACCACTAAATTTGCCATGTTAAAAACACACGAAACCACCAGAAAAAGCATTAGTCAATGGCAAAGCCAAGGGCTTCTCACAAAAGAAGAGGTTACATTTCTTAGTGTAACACACCCAATCACCCCTCTCTTTTACCTCCTACCCAAGATTCACAAATGCACCACCCCAGTTCCCGGACGTCCTATCATTTCAGCACAAGGCAGCATCAACGAAAATCTTTCTAAATATGTTGATTTTTTCCTTCAACCCCACATGACCTCACTTCCCTCTTACCTCAAAGACACCACGGAATTTTTAGTTAAAATTAAGCAAGTCACTTGGTGTTCTGATTTTTGTTTCCTGGTTATGGACATTGAATCCCTTTACAATAGCATCCATCATCTGCACGGTTTGGAAGCCATCCAATATTATCTTGACATGAGAGATGCAACGCTTAGAGAACACAATTCCATGTTACTGGAGATGATACGCATTTGTTTAACCAACAATCATTTCCAGTTTGACAAGGACATTTTTCATCAAGAACGCGGGGTTGCTATGGGCTCGTGCTTCTCCCCCAGTTATTCATGTTTACATGTTGGCTGGTGGGAGGAGCACGTTCTCCATGGGGCCCATCTCCACTGGCTTCAACATCTAGCCTATTATTGGCGATTTATAGATGATATTTGTATCATCTGGAAGGGCACACAGGAACAGGCAGCACTCTTTGTCAATGACATTAACAACAACAACCGCAATTTGAGATTCACTGCCACCATAACATCAAACTCACCTGAGTTTTTAGACGTACATGTCTACATTGATCAGGGTCAGATTCACACCAAACTACACAGGAAAAGCACTGCGGGTAATTCTATCCTTCATGCCCGCAGTGCTCACCCTTCACATACCATCAATAGCATTCCGTTTGGCGAATTCATTCGCAGTAAAAGAATTTGCAGTGATTCTAAGACAACTAACCAATGCTTGGCTGATTCTATGCAAAGGTTTTTGCAGCGCGGTTATATAAAAGATCTTTTAAATCGCGCACTCTTAAAGGCATCTCGGCGTTCGAGAGACGAACTTTTGACTCCTAGAACTATTGAAACCTCTGAATCAGCTTCTAGGGGGTCTGTCCGCCTTATCACCACCTACTGCTCTCAGGAGCGTAAATTAAGACAAATCATCAATGTAGAGTGGCCAATTGTTCTGACTGATGTGATTCTAGGCCCAATCTTACCTAAGTCACCAGCAATCACATTTAGGAGGGCACCGTCCATGAAAGATGCATTGGACAAAACCCAGCCTGAGCTTACTGTTAAAAGTCCTTGGTTTGCTAAAACAGGTTTTTTTAGATGCACGTCTTGCCGGGCCTGCACATTTGCTGTCAATGGCACGCACTATACATCAGCGTTCAGCGATAGGCCTATAAAAATAAATGAACATCTAACCTGTCACAGTGAATTTGTCATTTACCAACTAACATGCACATGTGCATTATCATACATTGGGAGCACTAAGTTGCCAGCCAACCAGCGCATTTTACAGCACATACGCGCAATAGTGAATTCAGACATAAACTATCCGGTGGCTCGCCACTTCAAGGCAGTGCATGACAAAAAACTAAAGGATTTAAAGTATACTTTACTGTGCTCAGTCCCTAACCCCGGACGAGGTGGTGACCGAGAAAGATTACTCAGGCAGAGGGAAGCATATTTTATTTTGTTGCTAGATTCGAGATCCCCTAACGGTTTGAATGTTATTGATGAGTTACACCATTATTTGTAATGTTTGATGTTATTTCAATTCTTGCTTTTCTTTTTTCTTTTTCCTTTTCTTTTTCTTTTTCTTTTTCTTTTCTTTTTCTTTATTTTTCCTGTGGTGGACATTGTCTTATTGAATCGTTGCTGAAAACTAAAATTTAATGATACATTTGTATTCACAAGTAGGATGTGTTCTTGAGAAATATAGTAATTGACGTAATTCAAGTTCAAGTAGGGCCATCAGCCACATGTGTTTTTTAACAACTTAGTTTCATTATGAATTTTGTTTCACATTTTAAGCACTTGCACTTTACAAAATCAAGCATTAAGTAGTTGGCATGAGGCATATGAACAAGTATGTGTTGAATCGAATATGATTTGGGTAATATGACAGCTACCTCTATACACTAGCACTTGAATCCATTGGATTATACCGATTTGTAGTAATGTACATATTTATACATTAGCACTTTTGTATTCGAAATTTATTTCCGCTATTGAAAGTGAGGTAGTAACATCCATTTGACATGAATTATTGGATATTTTATTTAGTATTTCTATGCCTCTATATATTCGATCTTGGAAACCATCTTGCACCATAGAACAATGACTTTAAATGGAATTTTAAAGCACTATGCTATAATTCTTTCTTTTGCCTCGTTTGCCAACAAACTATGTAAACAGTTATTTTTATGCTTGATTGTATCGTTTTTTACCCATGCGTCCTGTTTCTTTAGGCGCTTGGGCTTTTAATCACTATATATTGCTCTGCCTACTCCTGACGCCTCATGTGATCAAGCTCCGCCTGCGGAGCGAAACGCGTCAAGGAGAGCACTTGCTCTGCTATGGAAAGCAATAAATTTGCACTGCTGACACTTTAATCGTGTGATGGCATTTTGATATTATTCAAAATACACTTTGGAGGAGAGGTGGTCTGCGCCCGCTTGTGACCGCGACTAGAAGCGGCCGGGTTTCTTCTGATATATATATAAATATATATTTATATTTTTGTAGGGCTCGACAGCTGCCATTTTTTGCCAGACCCCTTCTGCTTTTTAAACACACCTTCGTATAACTTATATATATTTTTTTAATGTGAAAGGTTGGCGTAAACAAAAATAGAAATGACAAATATCAATATGTTATCCTGCTGGGCAGCTGTAGCCTCATTGTGCAGGTGTTTGTTCAAATCATCACACGTTTTTCCTTATTTTTTTTCTGCAGTGCTGCACACCAGCAGCAAAAAGATTTTCTTTTTGCTGCTGCCTAGCAGCATTAACGTAGGTCGAAATTACAAGACCTATTGGCTTTGCTAATGTTTGTTGCCAGTGAGACCTCTCCCCGGATAGATGTGTATCTCCCATCCTCTAAAGCATAAGATACAACTTTTGTTCACAGAGCAACCAGCCCTGTTTGCTGGGCTGCTGTACTATCTTGTCCTGCTCCTCTTCCTCTGTTCCGAGAACTCCTATGACCGCTGCCCCTGATCTTGTTTGTGTTCCTACCTTGGGGGTTGAAAGGTATTGACTTGTACAGTGCTTACCTTCAAATCTCATTACCATGGTATTCTTCCAGACTCATTCTAGCCTGATGGTTGTACATAGGTGGCACAAGAAGGTGAAAAATAGCATGAATATGATTTCACCCTGTCACTTGTTTATCTTTCTTTCTTTTAGGGCCACAAAATGTCCAGATTGTTTCAAGCCAACGAAGAATAAATTGGTAGGATTCCACTGTGTTCTTTTTGTTTTGTTTGGTTTATTTTTAGAAACGATTAAATGACTGTGCATTAACAGCGATTTAAATGTTCTATTGGTTTTTGAAATATCAATACACCGTCCTGCTTGCAAGTAGTTATTTTTGAATGCAATTTAATATTACCTGCATCTTTTAATAGTTGTCAGTTCCTCTGTATACATTCCAGAAAAGGTATATGAACTAAAATATGACCACTCTGTGTTACTTCACACATCCACCAGGCACCCTTTCATTAACCAGACTCATGATTAGGAGATTTAGTTTTTGGAGGGTACATACCCCTCAACATCAAAAATAAAATAAAGGAGACCGAGAGGTAGTGAGAGTGGTAACAGTCCTCTCCTTTTTAAGGTATGGCTTGACAGCGCAGCTGTTGAGAGGCAATTATTGCACTAGAGAGGGGCCATGGCTCCACCCTCCTATTGGGAGCCCGGACTACATATTTTGATAGGGAAAAAGTTGTGTGCTTCATCAAAAAAAGTGCTTACCCGCCACTCAGCTGAGATCATGATGTTTATTTATCCAGCTGCCTAAGCTTGAAAATTCAGGGGCACATACATGAAATTGAAATGCTATAAAAGTATCTTAGAAAACTACAAAATGTATGTTGTTTTCTTATGCAGCACCACAGATATGAGGTCTGGCTTGACAGTGCAACTTCCACCACTATTATTCTCTTCACAAATACATACTTCTTCCCATGCTATTTACTTGTAATTCTCCTCCCCACACCCGCTTTCCACCCATACATGTTACTGTGAGATCCACCTTGAGTCTGCGATTTCAAGGATTCAGTTCCCTTCTTAAAAAATATGTATCAAACCGTAAGCTCTGATATCTCTTCTGATTGTTGGCTTGTGTCTAGGCAAGCCAAGTATTCCCTAAGTGGCTCCCAGAAATCCAACAGTCTCGAGACCAGCGGCAAAGTCTCTGCATACAGCGCAGCAAGTTCCTTGCACTTTAACATGCCCTTTAGCCAGTGCTTGAATTGGGGATGCCCATACCTCCCTGTGTCATTGCCACCCTACATGGACCCAACAAAGTGGCCATCACCAGCAGTTTCCTGTAATGTTTGGGGACTTCACACACATAATTCAGCAATGCCACCTTTGAGGATATTGACTGTTGTTACACTCTATGCCTGTATCACATGTGAACCAAACGTGGCTATTACCGGACAGTCCTGCGCTAAGTGTAAAAAAATCTGCTCGAATGGCAAAGCAGCGGGGGTAACGGGTGTCGCCAGATAAGCCGTGATTAACCATGCAAACAGGGGAATAGTAAGCCTGATGGAGATATTTGAAGTGCAGAAGCTATACTTCTCATTAGAGGAGATCTCTACTCTGTGCACGGCAGAACGCCCGCTGCCTTTCAGTAATTTCCAGGTCCGAGGACCAAAGTGTCTGGGCATTCAGCTCCAGCTCAGAGATTAAGCTCATGATAATGTTGTACATAGGTGTGATCAAATGCGTTGGGGATCGGTTTGCTAGTAAGGGCAACAATAGTCCTCAGTCTGCTGGGGCCTCTGGGAATGATGGCAGCAGTTGTTTTGTGGGACAAGGAGAGAGGTAGGGAGAGTAGATTGACACTCTTGTTCCCCGGTCAATAATCAATAATCAAAGGAAGAGTGTCTTGAGGAAAAGCTAGGCTGTTATTGGAAGCACAGAAACAACCACACTGGGATGTTAAAGAAAGCCCTCACTCACCACCTAGTGATGACATGCTTCATCATCGGGCCCCATCAAAGAGACCGAGTGTCTCTTTGGTGTGCTGCAACGCCAGGATTACTGCGGAGCAGGATGGTGATTTAAGGGCGTGTTGAGTGCAATTCAGATTAGTGAGTGGTGGAAGTATTAAAATAGTCAGTAGTGTATCTGAGGTAATAATCTTATTCTATGATCACTAAAGACAGAGATATTAAAATATGTGAGGAAACAGTCCACTATAATTGAGTGGTGGGTTCCTATAGGTTTGTCAACATGTTTCTTGCCATCGAAACGGTGTTAATTTACCCGGCAATTCTTCAGGACTGTGTGTGATAAACCCTGGCGGTATGGGCACGCTAAGGCCCACCCTTACCTAGGGGCGTGAGAGTGAAAATTAAGTAAAAGTGAAAAAGTGAAAAAAAATTAGGAAGGAACAAACTCTTCCTAATTACTCCTGGTTTAGGAGGCTTCTACTTATCGGTTTCTGCACTTTATAGGTGTTAGAATCAAACACCATGGGTCTCAGGAGGGGGGTGGAAGCGTATTCGGCACACCGCCCTTGACGCTTAGCACCCTCAGTCTGCCTACGTCGCCCTCGTACCGGACCCCGACGATCAGCAGTTGTTTTAGCATATGTTTTAGATTATAGTAACCCAGTCTGTTGATCACCAAAGCGGGTAAATGGGATTGAAAGTCCTCAAGGATTCTGAATGTTTTGTTTGGGAATAGGTTTCCCACCAGCCTAAGCCTCTTGCATCGTAACAGTCGAAATAGTGCAGTGTTGGGGGTCTGTGTGGGCGTATAGATAATGTGTGACGTCTGTATAATCTGAATATCTAGCATGGTTACCCTATAATTCTGCGAGCCATGCCAGAGTCCATCCAGTGCCCCTCACTATCTCGATCTCGCGATCTGGTCGGCTTGGTCTGTAGTACAGTTTGGCCTGTAAGGGGGAAAAGTATGCCAGCCCACCCTTCAGGTTTGCCAGCCCACCCTCCAAGTCCACATGTGGGGCCTATGTATATTATGTATCCAGTGGTGAGCAATGTGCCACCAAATATTAGGTTTCAAAATTTGGAACGCCAAATCCCCCTCCATCATATGGTTTCTGTAGCTTGGACCAGCCAATGCACAGGTGTTTCCCTACCCATGCTAGATTGATCATGGTGAATCTCAATTGAGTGAAGAAGACACTTAAGCATAGGAATATTTTGGATTAGATACAACAATTTCGCCTAAACCAGCATTTTCATGAGGGCAATTCTGCTTGCCAGAGTGAGGGGAAGTTTGATCCATTTCTGTACTAAGATTTTGGATATTCATTCCCCATTATTTGCTTTCATAATGCGCCTGTGGTACATCACAGCAGAAACTCAAGCTACGGCTGCGCCATGGCCTTTGTGAGTGGCGTCAGTATGCAAATAGCACATTTTAAAGCATACTGAACCCATAATCTTGCCCAATAGTAGATGGGATTTAGTGGACCTATTCGGATAGTATGATAGAGTGCAGTCAGCAATGAGCCCTTAAACTGAATCAAACTATTAAAGAGAATTAATCTGGTGTCACAAAGACAGATTTTGTACTCCTGGCTCTATCACACTGACATTTATATATTGGTAAAAGCACAGTTAAAGCCACAGTAATAAAGATTAGTTAATTATTTTGTATTAGAAGTAAATGTCATTTGCTTTATTCAAAATAATCTATTTGCATCTATTACCTCCTTTTTGATGTAGCTAAGCACAATACAGTTAAAAACACCAGACAAAACACAACCTCATGAATTGCCTCTAATCCCAGCGACTTTACCCTGTAATGCAAGAGCAATCACAAACTACTTTGTAAATCAAATGCTGCTGGTGGGCTTGCAGCACTGGTTTTGCCACCCACAGAAGCAGCTTGTAAAGGGTGTCTCAGGCCTGCCATTACAAGGCATGTGTGCAGTCTAGCACTGCCATCTCGACTTGGCCACTTGCCAGTCCCTAAACCTTCCCTTTGCTTCATATTAGACACCCCTATGGTAGGCCCAAGGGCAGGGTGCATTGTAAGTATAAGGTAGGACATGCTCTGATGTGTGTAGCATGTTCTAATAGTGAATTACAGCCATTTTCGTTTTTCACTATTGAAGGCTACCTGTTCTCATAGGCCAGAATGGGCAGTTAGATTATTACATTCCTATAATCCTAACTGACTCAGGCGACACGGTAGAAATTCGAATTTAGTATGCTTGAACTCAGAATAATAAAATACATTTTTTAGTTAAGTTGGTTTTAATATTCTGTGTTTGAAAATGCCACTTTTAGAAAGTAGGTATTCTCTTGCCTAACTATCCAGACCTGCCTCTGCTGGGTTGTGTATTCCTTGTGTGGGTTTGTGAATGACAGGGCTGGGAGATTCCAGGAGACAGGCTGGGGCAGCCCGGTGGTGAATAGAGAGATCTGCATCTAGATGGGAGGGAGTAGTTGCACCTGGGACCTGAATAAGGCTGGGCCTTCCCTCTACAATGCTGGCTCCACCCCCCTGTGGCTTGTCTGATGTCTCTGCCCTGCTCTGTGAAAGGAGAGGAGGAATCATGTCAACAGAGTGCTCCAGAGCTGTATCTTCCCTCCCCTGTGCTGGCTTCACCTCCTGTGGGGCGGCTGATGTCTCTGCCCTGCACAGTGAAAGAAAGAAGAGAGTCATGTAAACAAAGTGCTCAGGAACTGGTTTGGACTAGAGAAAAAGGATTTTGGGGAATAAATATTGGGACCCTGATCCCAAGAAATTAGATCACTTCTGGACAAGAAACCTTTCTGCCAAGGAGAAGAATCAAGGAAGCTGCAGGAGTTTGGACTGCCCCTCTGCCAGTGTGCTGTTTGCTGGGTTGGCCTGCAGTGGTTGCTTCATTGCCAAGGGAAAGGAGAAGGAACGTTGTAAGGACTTTCATCTACAGAATATTCTCCAAGGGCTTGAACTGTGCTTGCCTCCTGCTGAAGTCTCAGGGACAAAATACTTCACCTCCAGCTCCCTCCTGAATTCCCTTGCTGGAAATTCTGACTCCAGTCACTTGCGTGCGGCTGGGAGCTGAAAGCGCGACGCATCGAGAAGAAGCGTGTCGCCGCCGCAGATGAAATCATCGCAACGCTGGAGAAGCGAGCCTTCGTCGCATATCCCTAGAAGCGTGTGTTCATCGAAGCTGCCTGCTGTCGCATCACCGGAGAAGCGGGACGCCATCGAGAGAGTCGCCATCGCATCACCGGAGAAGCGTGTCGCAGGGCCTGTCGCGGCTCCAGAGTACAGAGTCGTCGCAAGGCTGCCAGGGCGTCATCGCATCGCCGCATCAAGGACTCCATCTTCTCGCATCGCAACCGGATCATCGCATCAAGGTGCCATCTTGCGCACTGCAACGGGCCCGCAGGCCGAGAATCTACGCATCACCTCCGCACCGGTAAGGCTCACGACGAGTCCCCAACTCTGCGCAAGCATTGAGGAAGGATGCAACCGTTCCCCCGGGTCATGGAACCGACGCATATCCCGTTTTGCGAGCCTTTTGTTCACTTTGCGTTACGCATCCAGGTACTTTGTTGAGAACTTTGTCGCATTTACCAACAACTTGAACTAAGCAACTCAAATCATATTTTAAGTAATCTTAAGTGTAGTATTGTGGATTTTTGTCGTTTATGGTCTGTGTTTAAGTCTATATAAAGCATACTTATTTTTTATAAAACCTGTGTTGTGTCCATCTGTAGTGTTTTCACTGTATTACTGTGTATATATTCACACATGCTTAACACACTGCCTCTGAGATAAGCCTGTCTGCTCGTGCCAAGCTACCAAGGGTTTGAGCAGGGGTTATCAAAGAGTGTAATCCCCTTATCCTGACTTAGAAGTAAGGGTCCATATTTGGAATACCACTGCCAACTAGAGACCCCCAGATCTAACAAATCAGAAGTATTTGCAATGCAATAGGGCTCGCATTATTGAAAGATTAAGCTACTGGCGTTGCAAATAAAACTGCTACACCAATAGCTCAAACTTTCAGTAATGGTAGACCTATTGCATTGTAGATGCTGGTTTTAAAAGGTTACATGTCTTATAGATTGTCTGCTGTGACAAGCGAGGGGCGCGCCGGAAACAGCAGCAAGGGAAATGGTTAAGAGTGGAGGAGGGGCAAGGAGATGAGGGTCGGACAGGACAGCGAGATCAGGGTCGGACAGGACAGCGAGATCTCTCAACAGTGATCAGCGGGAGGGGCTGATTGGGGATGGGGTAAGAACAGGCTGCTGTGTGCATTCAGGAAAGAAATGGAAATAAAAGCGGCCCCATAGATAAACAATTAAAGGCGTGCTTAAAGTGAATGTGGTGCCGTTCATTTACAAATGCACGCCCTCGTGTGTGGCAATAGTGCAGGAGCATCATGAAAACCATGCTGATGACGGAAGGGGGTCAAGTAGAATCCCGAAGCTTTTGCTTCAAGTAGCCATAAGCCAGGGGAAGAGATATTTCTTAGGGAAATTAAAACAAAGCCCTGCGGAGAGCACCGTGATATAAAGCACTGCTGGGGAGAAGTGCGCCTCCGCAGATCAGGGTATCATTTAAAACAAGACGCGTGAAAAGGAAATAAAAGAAGACGCGCGGCCTCGAGACACGCTCTGTAGTGGGGGGAGGGGCGGAGCGAGGTGCTTGGGAGAGCAAGGGAGAGGAAAGCCAGATGGCGCCTGATCGGGCGCTGAAAGCTTCCGACTGCGCACGTAACCGCAAGCGCTAGGACAGCAAAAGCGTGTGGTAGCACTTTTAAAAGCCCACTTACTAAATGTCTCGCATGCGCTGGCACAGGCAAGACCTAAAAAGTGCCAGGAAATGTGTACATTTCTTAAATTACTTAGAAAACCTGTGTGATGACCATGATATAGGTCTGTTATTTCTGTATTTAAACTTGGATGGAGAAATTAAAAATGTAGTTGTATAGAGTGACTATGAAAGCTGAGTTATTACAAGCATTCTTTTCCCGGCTCCTCTAAAAACTTATATTTTTCTTCATTCTGCAGTCGGTTTTCACTAGAATGGCTGTTCTTAAGGCACTGGAGAGAATAAACGATGATGATTTTCATAAGTAAGTGTATCGTCAGTCTCACTCACTTGTAAAAGCTAAACTGGTCTTGACATAATTAGAAAAAAGGAAAATATTAAGAAAATCATTTGAAAGTCAATGATGCTTCAATTTGACTAGCTAATGGGAATTTTTCAAATGGTAATAGTAAAGTTCCAGCATCTTCAGATTGTCATCATTGAATATTAAACAAATGTGTAAAAACAATGAATCTGATAGGAAACTTGCATCAGAGTAGTGTTGTAAGGAGACAAATTCCCTGCAGTTTTATTTAGATATGCCATAGTTGAATAGGTCTTGTTTGAGCTGAAAAGAATTTTTTTCTTATAAATTAGTTTCATATGCATTCAAAAGAAGAATCTGGGGCTTCAATGTAAGACAATCTAAATATGTGTTAAATATATCTTTTTTGTTGTTTGCAGACAGTTCCCTAGCCTTCCACGGCCACCGAAAACCAGCTGTGAAGTCCTTGAAATTCAGTGCACTCATTCTGCGCTATTTGTGGCTGGTATAGTACTATAGGGTTAACTGATTTCCAATGTATTGTATCATTAAAAGATTTGCATATTTGTAGGCAGAACCTGAAAGAAATTATATGTTGACAATACAAAATTGTAGCTGTCTATTGTAGTTCAGTAATCTATATATAAAAAAACAAGTATATGTCTGTCTGTCTGTCTGTTTGTCCTTTATGCATTACTACACCATCCATCCGATCGCCATGAAACTTTGGGAAGTTGTTGAGTACACTCCCGCGAAGGTTTCTGGCATAAAACGTTTTAAAATATCAGCCCCCCAGGGCCCTCAGAATCTTTCGAATACTGATGTACGCACCAGACGGAAAAACAACAAATCGTGTATCCACAAGCACTCGAATAAATAAATAGAATTAAAACACCATTCATCCGATCGCCATGAAACTTTGGGAAGTTGTTGAGTACACTCCCGCGAAGGTTTCTGCCATAACATTTTTTTTAAATATCGGCCCCCCAGGGACCTCATAATCTTTCGAATACTGATGTACGCACAAGACGGAAAAACAAAAAATGGTGTATCACAAGCACTCAAACAAATAAATAGAATCAAAACACCATTCATCCGATCGTCAGGAAACTTTGGGAAGTTGTTGAGTACACTCCTGCAATGGTTTCTGGCACACAATTTCTTTAAATACCGGCCCTCCAGGGCCCTCATAATCTTTGAATTCTGATGTACGCACCAGACGTAAAAACAAAAAATCGTGTATCCACAAGCACTCGAATAAATAAATAGAATTAAAACGACACTTTGAAATGTTTTCCTTGTTAAAATTAATACGTTTCAATAAAAATGACACAATGTAAATTGAATGTTATCATAACGAGTTTCCTTGAATTTCCTTTCTTCGGAGATCGCAGCAACCCGCGACGGGTAAGCTAGTAGCTAAATAAATCACACGGCCTAAAAGTGAAAAAGCAAGTATTTGGAAAATGTCACCAAAACCTTAGCTTGTTCTATGGCCATAGTACACAAGTCATGCTTTACAAATGTAAAAAAAGAACCTCTGTTTCTGCAATTTTTGGAGTTTGAGTGCACATGCCTACAAGGCATGTCTTGGCCCTGTTATATGCAGTGTGTTATGGGTGAAGTGTTTCCCTGGCTGCCCACTCCCAATCTCTGCCCTAGTGTCAACATTTTCCATTAAGATAGGTAGTGACTGCATGTCGAAGTCCTGGTGAACACTCTGGTATAACTCAAGGTTTCATGTATTCGAAATGTTGACTTCATCTCCATTGTTGGACTACTCTCTCAAATTATGCATGCTGGGGGACAATTTTGAATCCATGTAATGACATGTTTGACTAGCAAGAAGTATTGCAGCCAATAATATGTATTTGACTGAGTTGTTATCTAATACCACCAGCAGTTCACTTTTTCTTTGGAGCACCTTGTTTTCGTATTCATTTCAAGCATTTATAGAATTTTGTTATAAGAATTCATCTCATACATATTATCTTATGGCACTTTGAGTTTTTTCGCTATTGTAAGGTAATAATTAATTGATCCTTTAAAGTGAATGTTAGATGGTGGCGTATGTTGCATTTCATTAAGTAGATTGTGTCTGGTGGAACGTTGTACAGCCCACGTGCTGGTTTGTTAGAATAGATATGGGTAGTCATTGTGCATAAACACCCGATTGTTTGTTGGAATGTTTGAGGTTTGTTCAGTTTGGGTCTTGTGCCAGCCAAGACATTTTTATTTTACAAAAATGTCACTGATAGGAACTTTCAGATAGTCTGCTTCGTCCATTGATGTGATGTGTAATTCACATTTCTTTTGCCCACCGCCGCATTCATCATTGGGCACTGGGTCAGCACACTTTAGCCAGGTCAGCCGACTTCAGCCATGGGCTAATTTCATTGTGAGTGACTTTTATCTGCTCTTTAACAAGGATGATAAACACCCCGGAAGTAGTTTTTCAGTTCCAGGGCCTACTATGACATGTGCTTTTTTCACCGAAAAACATACCTTTACTTTCAGCCGATCTTTTTTGTATAGTGTGAAGGCTCACTAGCTCCTTCAGCAATAAAGTTTTACATAAACCATGAGAAAACCAAAAAAGCATTGGCAAAGTCAAAAGGCTGGAAGCCATGCCAGACCTATTGACTTTGCCAGCCTTTTGTTATTATGTCTTGGATTTGTAGCCTGGTGTACAGTAATGTAATAGAACGTGTCCATTGCACCCATAAGCAGTGGCATAGGGACCCCCCTTAAGCAGCTTAAGCAGGGGCTGCTTGTGGGCCCCAGGAGCTCGCGAATTGGATCATCGATTAGTTGTTCCTGGGCTTCTTCTGTCTGCAGACAAAATATCTCATAACTAATACTATTAGGCAATATTGTGAGAGAGGGGTATGGGAGGTGCACTGACAGGGAACATGTAAATAGAAAAAGAGAAATGTTTAAAATAAAGAAACCACAGACAGAGGGACAAATATAAAAAGAGCAAGCCCAAGGAGATGATGGACGGAGTGCAGAAACTTTTCAGACACTCGGCCCCAGTCACAGATGGCTGGGTTCAAACTGGAATTGCATGGTGAGCAAAAATACGAAGGATTTAGGCCCAGATCTCTGTACTGGGGTGAATGTATGACATTGTTCTGCATTCTGTCCATCAATTGTTCTTTTTGCATTTGTCACCCCGAGTGGGACAGGTATGCCCATGCTCTCCATGCCACTGGAGTCAAGCGATCCTGGCTGATGAGGGGTGAAACACTGAAATCGATCCTAGGCTGCTTGGTTCCAGTCCAGGGAGGAACTGGCCTGGCAGTTCGGGCTGGACTGTTCCCATTGGGCACAGGGTCAAGACTGATTTGCATATGGCTGGGTTCAAACTGGAATGGCATGGTGAGCAAAAAAACGATGTATTTAGATCTCTGAGGTGAATGTATGACATTGTTCTGCATTCTGTCCATCAATTGTTCTTTTTGCAAATATAAAAAGAGAGCAGGAAAAAGGAAAGAAAAATTTAGGATGAGAGACAAAAGATGGGGAGATTGAAATAGGATTAAAACGAACGGGACGAGAAAAGGATGGAAGGAAAGAAACATGAAAAAAGAAGGATGAAAAGGTGAAAAGAAGGATGAAAGTATGAAGGAAGGGTGAATAGGATGGATGTAATAATGAGAGGATAAATTGGTTAAAGGGTGAATGAATTGAAGGATGAATAATGAACAGATGGGAAGAGTGAAATGATGGATAGATGATAGGATGGATGAATAGAGGAATAACATGGATATAATGACCTGTGGATTTGTGAAAGAATGATTGTATATGAAAGATCGAAAGGGTGAATGGAATGGTGAAGATATTTACAGATGAAGGGCTGGCAAGATAGAAGGGGAAAGGATTGATGAATAGGTGGAAGGAGGGTGAAGGGACCTCTCCTAGAGATGGCTAGCTTTGCTTGCCTCGCATGCTTGCCGTGTAATTAGATGTCTTGTTCAAGTGGGGGGCGTTTTCATTTGCTGGCTACTGCCTTACCCATAGGTATACTACTGCTGTGAGGGAGTGAATGAAACTGAATTTCTTCCGAGTGTCATTACGCAGGACATGCCCATTTCCTTCTGAAACTTTAGCGTGTACCTGATAATTAGCTGGAAAAAAACGATCCACGTTTCGTTTATGTGCCTTAAGCAAGTAGGATATCCCACCTGTTCAAACTGTGTTGGTAAGTTATGTAGCCGGGCATTCAGAGACGAGAACAGTGGATGATAAAGTTTTGAAGAAAAGCAGAACCTCTGATAAAAAGCCTGATGGTTAAGCGAGAACTCCTTAAACTCAATCCTATGGGCTTACTGTAGCCAGCTAAAATAGGACTGTTGACTATCTATATGGCTGGCGGTTCTGTGCCCAGATATTTCTCCCATGTTAACCGTACTGAGCCACAGCACTCTTATGCACCTGGGACGCTTCCTTGTGTACCCTATGTAATTTCCCTTTGTAAGCGAAATTCTTTAGTTTGCCCTTTGTGTTTAAAACTAGCTCAGCGTTCTTATTGCTTTTCACTAAAGAGCTACATAATGGCAAAGGATTGATAAGTATCAGTGTTTTCCACATATGAGGCATTTTTCTTTGTTACCTGTGAGAATGTTATTTTGTATTTACATTTTGAAGACAGAAGAGGGTCACCCGAAGCCTTTTTTAAACCGTCTAGGGGTGGGCGGAATTTGCCTAGTCTCGCTACATAAAGCTCTGTGAAACGATAAAAAATCTTCACAGGCACGCAAAAGTTTCGCCAACACGCGGAATTGCTTGTTCCGTCCGTTCGTGATGCTTTTTTCCTGTTCACGAATGCTGTTTGCATGCTCGGGGTGAAATATCTTGCCAACACGCATGTTGGAAGCGCGAACAAGCAAAAAATTCTGCGAAGCCGCGGATCGCAGAATTTTTGGCAGTCCTGCATTATCCGCGGAACGCGAAATTACCCATATTCCGCAAACGGAACGGAATTTACCGCCCAGGCCTACTGTATTGTAAGCTTTGAAAAATACCCCAGTGTGGGAAATGCATGTGTCTGCAGAGGCCGTTGATCTCATTGGTAATTTATGTGACCTCAGTCACAACTTCCGTCAAGAAACCAGAAGAATCAGTTATTGTTAGTCTCTGAATGTTTTTGTGAGTACCCTGCAAAGTAGATGAAATGTACCAACGTTTTGCTCCGTGGATATACCTGAGGCGGTAGGGTGTTTCCTGATGACACTCATAATCTAATAATGTACCAATCTGACTCTGCTTGAACATTGTGGTGTGTACAACATCTGCATAACTGTTGCCATCATTATTTTCTGAGTGAATTCAGGTCTACAACATGTGGCACAGCGTCCAGATCTGCCGACTTTGGAGTCTCCGCGTCGGTTCAACGTGTGATTCTGGACAAATCACTTAATTTCCCTATGCCTAAAAAAGTCTGACCTTGTGTAATATAACCTGGTGCTCAAGCAGAGCCCCCAGGTCAGATTCGCGCTACAAAAACAGATCGTAGCTCATCTGTTGTGCCCTTTTCTGCCATCTAGTGTTGCATTTGGAATATTGCACCTTGTTTTTTTCCCCAAAGTCTTAGTTTTGATTTCAAGCTTGCATCGACTGAGTCAAGCTCATGTAAGTGATGAAAACTAGGGCACAGACCCCCCCCCCCTTAGGTTTCTTTTTCAGGCTGGAAGCTGTACTGACGTAGTTGCGGATCAACTCACACAGTAAAACGTATGGACAGGTCATATGAGAATTACTCACCTGTGAGCAGTTGATAGAAGAGGAATTTGATGATGCAGAATTCAGAAATGAAGAGGAAGATATTGACCACTCAAGCTTTATAGTTGTCCGCGAAGAGTAACGAGGCAGTCTCCTATTCATTAAAAGGGTTCTTACTCCGGAGGCCATAAATCTCCAGAACATCCGCAGAGCCCCGCACTCCCTAGGACAGAGATTACTCTCAAAGTGGATGAAGGTCACTCCCAACCACCTGCAAGGTCAAATGCCACTGACCTCGAGAGTAAAAGCATTGAAAGAAGCTTTAACTCCATGATAAGCGAGCGCCTCGGAAGGAGGAAAACCCCAATCTGTTCAATCTCATTGTTCATTCGGTGTTTGTGGAACACTGAATCCTATATTAAATTGTATATGTGGTTTGTAAAAAAATTTATTGACAAACTGATAAGGAAGACATATCTGTGTACATATAATAAGAAAGCCATTGTTTACAAAATAAATGTAACTTACTCCCTAGCGGAGACTTGTTTCAATTTTCACTTGGAACACATAGCAACATAATTCATTTTGCTCATATATAAAATAAAAAACAGTTGAAATAATATAGTTATCTACAACAACAAAGTATCTATCCAACAGAAAAGTTAAATAACCACAACGCCTTCAAAGAAAATTACCCCAAATGTTCTAAATTTTTTTTAGTGAACGGGCTTCTCTAAGTTTTGCAAGCCCTAACTCCATGGAATGAATTTCATTAATTAATGACCACCATTCCCAGATGTTAGGGGGCTTGGGACAGATCCAAGCTCTGGCCAATAGGAGTTTAGCACAAGATATGAGAATCGTTATCAAAGCAGATTGGGGGAGGGAAACAGGATGTATATCAAGTAGTACTATTGGTACAGTGAGAGAGGGTAAAGAGATCTTCTTAATTTCCAAAACTTTAAGCATTTCCCCCCAAAAATCCTTTAGAGTTTGGCAGGAGAACAATATATGTCCCAAATCTACTGCGTAAGCGAAACATTTGGGGCATTTAGTACGATCACCTTGAGTGTTACTAAGGGACCACTTGGAGATCTTTTCCGGTGTATAATATAACATACATGTTGTTCGAAACTGCTGCAACCTTAAGCTAGATGATCGTACAGAATTATTAATGTTAGATAAAGAGCATGATATTTGTTTGGGAGTTATATTTAAGCCAGTTTTGCTACTCCATTTTTCAGCTAATTTTTGACAATCATCAGTTTTGAAAGCGCAAAGGTATTTGTAAGCCTCACTTATCAATGATTTATTTTTAGTAGAATATAAGCAGTTCCAGATATCACAGTCTAGAATGTTGTATATTTGATTCTTCCTTATTAGAAAGTCATATATTTGTAAGTATTTAAATCTCATTGTTTCCGACAAATTATACAGAGTTTGAAGTGTACGAAAATCTAAAAACCCTTGTGCACCATATAGGTCTCCCAGAACATTAATTCCCTGAGCAGACCATCTAAGGGCCATACCATCGTTGAAGATCCCCGGAAGACCCGGGTTGCCCCATAGCGGCAATTTCGGATGATAAAAGGTGGTATTACAGTAGGATAGAATATTAACCCATATCCTAACAATATCTTTGGCGGTCTTAAATTTCACCTTCTTGTAGTAGTTAGAGTCGTTAGCTCGGAGTAAAAACATGTTTGAATCAGATTTTAACATTAAAAAATGAAGAAAAAAAAGTGTCTTCAATATGTAACAAAGACCGAAGGCGCCTAATAAATGAAGACCAAAAGTACAACTTAACATCGGGAAAGTTTAGACCTCCCTTATCTGTGCTATTTTTAAGGAGTTTCAGCGATCTTCTAGCATTTTTGTACCCCCAGATAAAGCTGCTAAATATTCCGTCCAGCTGCTTAAAAAAAGAGTTATTTAGTGCTAGTGGAATGAGCGAAAAAGGTATAAAAATGTAGGTAGTACCTTCATTTTGATGAGGTTGATTCTGCCAATTAAATTCAAAGGTAATCTGTGCCACTTTTTTAGCAATACGGTAGTAGACTTAATTAATTCGTTATAGTTAAGATTATTTATTTCTCGTATTTTAGATGTAATTTTGACACCTAGGTAGGTAGCGATTTTACAAATCTCAGGGACTTTTACCGCTGGTGTATGATTAGCTATGATTTGTGTTTTGTTTATATTTAGCTTGTAACCGGATACTTTGCCGAATTTACAAGCCTCGATGTTAATCCCTTGTAATGCCTTAATAATGTCAGAAGAATAAATGGCAATATCGTCGGCATATGCCGTAATTTTCAATACCTGTTCGTTAGACTTGAAGGGAACAATTCTAGGTTGTGCTTGAAGAGAATGTAAAAATGGTTCAAGTGAGAGGGCAAATAATAAAGGTGATAGGGGGCAGCCTTGACGAGTGCCCCGGGAGATCATAAAATCTGTGGAGGTCTGTCCCCCATAGCTAATATGGGCTGAAGGGTTGTCATATAATGCCTGTATCCACATTAAAAAATGTCCACTAAACCCCGTTTTAGTCATAACGTGCCAGAGATAATCCCACCCCACTCGGTCAAAAGCCTTCTCAGCATCCAGCAAAATCATGCCGAGTGGGGTGGAATCTGTCTCAGCCACGTCGAACGCTGTTATGGCCATGTTGACGTGAGTGGTAGTATCTCTCCCAGTAACAAATCCGTGTTGCTGCGGATTAACTATTTTGGGCATTAGAGGAGCCAGCCTAGTAGCTAAAATTTTCGCAAATATTTTTGCGTCAGTGTTAATCAGAGAGATGGGTCTATATGACCCCCTCTCTTCCTTTGGTTTGCCCTTTTTAAGAAAAAATATTATTTTAGCTCTATTCCATGACTTGGGGGCCCTCCCAGTCACCCCAATAGATTGTATGACCTGTAATAATAAGGGTACTAGTTCCTCTAAACAGATTTTATATATCTCTAAAGGGATGGTATCTTCCCCTGCGGCTTTTCCTGTCGGTAAAGCAGCAATAGCTTGGCGTAATTCTTGCCCTGTAATATTTTCAGACAATGAATCTATTTCTGAGGTGTTAAGTAAAGTTATTAAGGTCTCATCTAAGTAATTCTGTATGGTAGCTTCATTCAGGACAGATTCAGGAGTGTACAAAGTCCTATAAAAATTCACAAATTGTTCCAATATATCATGCGTCTGGTCATATAGCTTGTTATCGGAGCCTCGGATGTTTGCGATCATGGTGCTAGCTCTATCTTCCGACACCTTGTACGCCAAGATTTTAACAATTTTATCCCCGCCCTCATATTGTGCAATCTTAAATTTGTGTATATTAGAGCGGTTTTT
Source organism: Lissotriton helveticus (assembly GCF_964261635.1). Taxonomy (NCBI): domain Eukaryota; kingdom Metazoa; phylum Chordata; class Amphibia; order Caudata; family Salamandridae; genus Lissotriton; species Lissotriton helveticus. The sequence goes on from NC_136067.1 coordinate 1,499,953,184, forward strand.
TTGAATGAACTTTGCTTTAGTTTCAGATTTTAGTTGACTTCATTTAAGACCTATTTCTACTACCGTTGGCAAATTTAACCGTAGTGCTGTAGCCAGCTGTGCTTCCTGGGCAGCAATGCTGGAAATCAGGGATTCACTAAGTTTACGGCGCTCAGAGTTTTGTCTAAGCACGTATCCCTGCGTGAATCCCCGAATGCTTGCCTTGCAGGCTTCCCAGACCGTATTACATGTGACCGAGTTCTGATTGATTTCTATAAATTCAGTAAGATGAGTTTTTAGCTGTGAGATGTAAACAGAATCTGATGTTAGATATCTGGGAAAAGAGAATGTCTAGGACATGTGCGAGTGTGTGGAATATCAAATGTCAGCATTATGGGGTTGTGATCTGAAGAAATTCGAGGACATACTTCCATTAGACTAGTATTCAGTAAATTAACGTTAGCTAGAGCCATGTCCAACCGAGAGCAGAGTTTGTGAGGTGCAGAGTAGTATGTGTAGCCAGGAGTGTTTAAGTGTAGATGTCGCCAAGCATCTTTAATGTTATTTGTACGGCATAAATCTAAAATTGAGGCTCTGGTTTTGCGCATCCTCTGAAAACTCCCAGGCCTAGTAGTATCTAGTTGGTAATCCATGATGCAATTAAAGTCCCCCATTATAATGAGCTCCCCATCCCAATCTAAAAGTTTTATATTCAAATCATCAAAAACCCTAGGTTCGTCTTGGTTTGAGCCGTACACCACACAGACAACATATTTGTGATTTTCAATGTTCATTTGAGTAATGACCCATCTACCGTCTTTATCGTGAGCAGTTTGCAAAGTTTCTACCCTAAATCGTTTATCCTTAAGAAATGCCACCCCTCTGATTGAAGCCCCAAAGGTAGAGCAGCTGACAATATCATATCCTAATTGACAAAGTAGTTTTTTATCCTTGCCAGCTACATGCGTTTCAGATAGCAGCATGAGATGAGGATTATGCAGTCTCAAATCTTCCGACACGAGACGTCTTTTATTTTTACTGTTAAGCCCCGCGACGTTCCATGCAAGACACTTTATTTTATGCATTTAAACAGAAAAAAAACCAACATAATAAAACACCAAGTGGAAATTTTTCTTAAGCCACACAAAAATGAATATTTACTTATATTTTTATCTTTGATAGAATGTCTCCCCCTCAGATTGTAAACACCTTTTTCCAATTTTTTGCCCCCCCAGCCCCCCCACCGTGCGGAGAGCAAATAGCACCCTCCCCCCACCCCCCTGTCACCCACCCACAACGGGGAGGGACCACCCTTCAGCTTCTGCTGCTGTTGAAGAGGCAGCATCTAGAGCAGACTGCCTTAGAGACCCCACCACCCCCACCTCTGAAGTATTTTTTTTATTAATTTTCCTTCCCCCCCCCTTTTTAGATAAAGTCACTTAAGAGTAGCTTTTCCCAAGGACCAGAAGAAAAGAGAATGCCCATCGCCACCTGAGACTTATTTTCCATAACTATTGTATCGACATAATTATGAGTCTAGCTAAATATTGTGATAATTAGAGTCTAACTTTTACTTAAGCCGGATAAAAATTGCTCGACTTCTCTAGTATCATTAAAGAAATGTGTGAGCCCGCCTTTAATGACTTTTAGACGTGCAGGCTCCTGATGAAAAACTTGCCCCCCCATAGATTTAATTGGGTCAATCAATTTACGTAGTTCCCAGCGTCTGTCCATAGTGGCTTTACTAAGATCAGAATGAACAAACAGCGACAAATTCCCTATAGTTATAGGCGCATTGGGTCGTGCTTTCTGCCAAACAGCCTGTCTCAATAAAAAATTGCCAAAAAAAATGAGAAAGGGACGTGGGAATTTGCTCTCTTTGTTCTTATGAATTAGGGGTAGTCGGTGTGCCCGCTGAATTTGAGAATCCCAGTCTGCTAAGTCTGGAAAAGCTTTTTGTAGTAAACCAACAAGAAAGGCCCTCGGGTCTGAGCCTTCAGATCCTTCCGGTACCCCAAAAAGTCTCAGATTTGATCTTCTCTGCCGATTTTCCAAATCCTCAACTTTCAGTTGAAGGGTCGTTATCTGAGTGTCATGTTGATTTACTACTATATTCATACGAGACGCTACTTCTTCTACGCCTACTACTAGGTGCTACAGCTCTTCGATATCCTGCGAGACCCCCGCTAAAGTTAGAAGTCAGTTCTAGTAAAGAGGTCTGCAGTTTGTTGTTATCCTCCCGCAGATGTAAGTAATGTTCTTGTGCTTCTGTACGCTGGTTAGTTAGTATTTGTAGTATAGTATCCTCAAAAGGCAGGATTTAAACAATAATCTTCATTGATTTTCTCTTGCAAGACCAGGTAAGGTATTAAAATCATAGTGGGGTGATTGCTCAGCGCTCAGGTGCCTCAGACATGAAAAAAGAGGAATACAACATTAAAACTGGTAGAAAAAGCGAATGGGTGCTCATTCAAATGATAAAGGGCCAACATGCAATCATACTGATTTGGAAATGGCTAGTATAGTAGTTCAGAATGTTTGCCCAGCGCCAAACTGGATCCAGAACATGTCCTAGCAGTGTTCCTGCACGCTGCTTGGTGGCGCTGTGCATCTCCACGTGGGTTTCTCTCTGCCCCAGTTGTGACCGAGCAGAGCCGCATGCACGTTCCACCCGTGTGTGCTAACGTCCGTTCCTTTTTTTCTGTGCCTTAAAATGCCTTTCCGGAAAGTGGATTCCCCACGTTTGTCAGTCATTGAAAGACTCCCAAGACAAAAAAACAATGTGCAAGTGAACCATGTACCATCCTAAAGCCTTAGGCTTCAAAACATGACGTGCCTGCAGAAAACAGATGTTGGTCATGGACCAGCAGGAGGTGCCTTTTGTGTTAGAGTTCGGGGCACAACTCGAAGTTGTGTTATGATTGTGCTGTCATGCACCTGATGGCAATCCGGGATCTGTAGGGGCTCCCAGTCGGATCACTGTTGGCTGTGGCATCCTTAAAGCTGTCTGTACCCCTTGGACCTGTCTGGTGTTCAGCCTAACTCTGGTGCAGACTCCCACCCCAGCTCGGATACCTACATCAGTCCCTCCATCAATGCCATTGCTGATGCCAGAGGGTAATCCTGTACCAAATTCAGCGCTCCAAAATTGTGTGGTCTTGTGCACAAAGGGGGTTGCATTCCGTATCCGCTGTACCTCATAGATTTGCCATCCAAGCTGAGTCCGATCCTCTGCTTTCACAACCGCAGAGGCACCCTCAGAGGATCTACTGTCTTTTTGGCTCTGACTCTGACCAGAGGTAGCCACTGCTCAGGGAAGGTGGGGCTGGGGATGCTGATTGTTTGCCCCCACACTAATTATGATGATGATAGTCTTTACATGGACTTATAGACGATCAGTGGACTTGAATCTTCCCCTGATACAGGGTTGGATTCTTCTTTTGGGCCCCCAGCAGAAGATGGTACTTCTTTTACTGTGGGAATTTGATGAGCATCTGAGATTCTAGATGCACCACAGCCTTTATTTGAAGTCAAGACAGATGTCCTTACTGAAGGTTTGCAGCCTGGGCCAGCATTCAGTGAAGACCATACTGACACTGTAATGGGCATGTGGTCCAAGCCCTGCTCATGCTTGGGTGTACCAGTTTTCCTCTAGTTTGAGAACTGGCTGTTGATGGCAGGCTTGCCACAGTCTGTCATAGACCACCTACATATGACAGCAAACTTCTTGACTATTTTGGTTCACGATCAACGAGCTGAAGTCTCACCTAACTCCTTCGCGGAGGCTTCCTTATATAGGAGATGTTTTGAGCACAGTGCAGTTCAGGGCTTAGTCTCAATTACGTGGAGTCCAGAACATTCAGGTTCTGGTCCCAATGTTTCATTTCAACCTTGGTCCGGGATCTCTGTGAGAACAGCTTTGATGCTTCTTTGCTCGACCCTCCTGCATCCTGCTTTTTAACTACACCAGGTGATATATGTGGCCTCTGCAGAGGAATCTGAAATCCCGGTGGTCCCAGTACTGTGGGAACTTGTCAGGTGCCATCAAGGTTTCAGACCTGACTGCACGCAATCTGCAGTAGTGGCAGCTCGACAGCAGTTGAACCAGTTGCAGGCTCCTGTCCCACCCCCACTCAGAACTGACAGTGCTGACGGATGCATCACTGATGGGCTGGGGAGATCATCTAGTAGAAAACCAGCTCCATGTCAGTCTGTTGGAGTTGTGGGCCATTTGTCTAGCGCTGAAAGTTCTTCCTGCCTTCCATCAGTGGGAGGCTGATGCAGGTTTTCATGGACAACACCTATGTCATGTGGCACTACAACAAGCATAGCAGGATGGGGTCCTGTGCCTAAAGGCTCAGTGCCTCTAGAGTTGGCAGGAAAGTCAGAGTTCTGTGATCACGAACAACCTGGTAGGATCCTTGAATGCCAGGGCAGATGAGCTCAGTCAGTGGCAACTGCATCCTGAGGTGGCACTCTACATCCTCTGACAGAGATCTTTTCACCACCATCAAGAACGTACAGTGTCAAAACATTTGATGTTCCTGTGAAAATACTGGTTAGGAGATGCATTCCTCCTGGGATGGAGCATGGGACTCCTGCACACCTTCTTGTCTCTGTTCCTCCTGCCCTGTGTTCTGATAAAAGATCTGGAATTACCGAGCCCAAATCATCTTGTTGGCTTTGTATTGGGCCAGGAGAGTGTGGTACCTGGAACTTCTCTGCATGGGTGTCCTTGAAGCAGGTTACCACTTCAGAAGGATCTTCTATCGCAGGAGCAGGGAAGGGGTCTGCACCTAAAACTGCTCAATCTATGTCTTCGTGCGTGGAAATTGAGCAGCAGAAGTTGACAGGGTTTAATTTAACACGTGAGGTTCTTGATGTCATCCTTGCTGCCAAGCGTCTTTTTATAAAGTCAGTTTACTCCGTGCGCTGGAACAAATTTGTGTGTGATGTGGAGTTGTCAAGAGACTATTGTTTGTTTTTTCAGACTTGTGACCCTATTTCAGCAAGCCCTTATTTAACAGCTTTCTGTGTGTAGTGCAATCCTTGAAACAAAAAGTTGTGCTGCACAATTAGTAACAGTTAGTGTTTTGTCATCCTACTTTTCTAAAGTGATATCATAGATGTCAAACGCCATCTTTTATTTTTAATTTTTTAAACATTTACAGGAAACCTCTCTCTAGGTATACCAAGGCAGCCTCGTAGATCTTGAGAAAGTTCATTGAAGTCTCTGACTGTGAAATTGCTAAGAAGGTACTGCTTTGGCAATTAGTCGAGTTGATCATGCAAAGCTCATGCTTATGGCACTATCGGCATAGGAGCATTTGGCAGATCTCTATAAGCTATGAGAGTGATGGCAAGCAGAGACTCCTTGTTACCTAGGTCTAGACAAACTCTTAGCCATTTCCTGTTGTAAACGCCTAGAGCCTGATTACGGTGTTGGGCGGGTTGCGGTCTTAGGATCGACAGACCTCCGTTCGGCAGTCCCAACACCGCTATTACAATGCGACCGCACATGGTGCGGTCACATACTCCCATTTCTCTATGGGAGCTTGTGCTGCGGTCGTAAACTGGCCATAGCAGAAGCTCCCATAGAGAAATGGGAGAATCTGTTAATCCCTGCCTCAAGGTGCCTGCCAACCAGAGGCTGCAGGGAGAAGGGGGCACCGCAAGGGGCCCCCAAAGTTGCTTTCTGACAGACTTTCCATGTCAGAAAGCCCGACATGGAAAGTCTGTCAGAAACCAACATCGTAATCCGGATGGTGGAAACACCATCACATAGGGATTACTTGCTGGTTCCAACTGACCGACGGGCTGGTTTCAGTTCCGACCGCCTAGATTGAAATTAGGTGGTCGGAATTGAAACCGTTGATGTCGGTTGGAAAGCCTACGACCTGGAAAGCCTCCGACCTGCGGTCGTAGGCTTTCCCTCCAACACACCATGTGAGTGCTTGTGTTTTCCAACACTTTCCCCCAACAATGTTCTGTGTATCTCTCTTCTCCGCCGGCACCCTCCTGTCACTCTCTCTGTTGTTAACTGGGCTCACCCCAAATGTCCCTCGACTCGTAAAAAAAGGCTCATTGACTGGCCAATGCTGAATATCCTTCAGGTCTGCCAGTGCAGAAAAAAAAACTCCAGTACATGTTTGAGCAGTACACAATCCAAGAGGATACATTACTCTTTCTTTAATGTGCTGAATGACTAATCACAAGCACTACCTTTCAATACTCTTCTCGTAACCAGCTGCACTGAAGTCTGCAACTCTTCTCTATACATCTAGGTGAACTTTTGTGTTTTCTTCTTTTCTTCTATATGTTGTACCTTCCCATGATGCTCTTGCACAAAATCAACCAAAAGGCAGAAGAACTCAGTAGGAAGCTAACTATATAGTGCACCAAAATGAGGTAGACTGTGCAGAGAGTTCAGGCAAACTCCAAAGGAATTACAGTGGCTCAAATGACACCCCATATTCTCTCTTTTGTGGTAGTGTGGGCGAGCAGCTAGGCATAGCAGAGGGTAGTGCTAAGCATTTATCACACACACAAAGGCAGTGAATGAGACACACTCTAAAAAAATCTGGCTCCAAATATTAAAAATAACATGCATTTTTCTAGAAGTTCAGATACAGAGATCATCGGAATCGCGCAAGTACTTTTCAAGTTATGAATTTTTGCAGTTTTCAAAAATGGACACAGAGCAATTTCTGAATCGGTAATGCTATTGTGTAGAGGAAAATCATGTATTGCATTGAGGCACTTAGCAGCAACTTATGGGACTGTTCTTCAGGACTTAAGGTAAGTGTGGGGGCAAGGTCCATGGGCACTGGATTAGGTCGCCATGGGAGACTCTTGGAGAACAGTCCTGTTACAAAGAGGCTGCAGGCAGGGACTGGGGAACCAGTCCCGGGGAACCCACAAGGGGACTCGACCCTTACGATCCTCAGGTCACCGGGACACCCTTGGGCCACTTCTCTGGCTGTATCTTTTGGCATCAGATCCAGTGCTGAACTTTCTCACAGTTGGAGGGAGCCTGCAGAAAGAGGCTGCAGGCGGCGACTGGAAGTCCACTGGGTAAACCCAAGTGTGGGCTTAGCTATTTTGGGTCTGGGGACACTGTTCGCACCGTCGCCTCTCTTGGACTGGGGCTCTGGAGCACAGGTGCATAGGTGCTTCGAGGCGTTGGGTGGCGGCGGTCAAAGACTCAAGTCTTGGTCTTTGTTTTGCAGAAGAGGGGCAAATAGGAAAGCTGGGCCTTTCGTGAAGTAGGTCTCACTGTCCCTGAAGTCCCTCGGTGTGCAGGTCTGTCTTCCTCGGCATTGGTGTCCGAACTGGGCACAACAAACTTTGGTTGATGCAAGGGTCCAGGACCCCCGGGTGTTAGTCCTGTGTGGCTCTGGTTGGTCCTGGTGTCCTCTCATGCGATGGGAAGACCGATCTGACCTTCAGGAGCACAGGGTCCTCTTCCTGGGGGGCTGCTGCGTAGGTAGGCCGATGGACCACAACTTGTGTAATGGTGCCTGCAGCTGCAAGGGAATAGATCCTCTACTCCAAGGGAGTTTCTTCAGGCAATTGGCGAAGCACTGGCAGCCCTCTGGGATTCTTGGAGGCTGCATAGCAGCAGGACGAGTCTGCTTCTACCACAATTGTTGGAGACAGCAGTCAGGCTGGCAGGGTTGGCGCCAAGTCAGTCGTTGCTCCTTGGTTCTTCGTCCACTCCTTCTTTTGATCTATCAGAACCTGAAGTCTTGTTATCAGGGGCCCCTAAATACTCAATTTAGGGATATTTAGGGGAGTGAGGGGCAATAGCCAATGGGCTACATATGCCTGCGGTCACTACAACCTCTAGATGATCACTTCTTTTGGGCGGTGGGCCTCACCCTGTCTCAGAATTCCTAATTCCAAAACACATTATATGGTGGAATTTTTAAAGTTGTGTTTTTTTCAGACTTGGTCCCCTAGAGGTGTGCCCAGCCTGGTAGTGTAACACACCTCCTGCATAGTTAATTTTCACGTGCCTGATGGCTCAGGGCAGGGGGGTTGGTATCCTCTTCTGAGAGAACACCCAGATTCACCTACCAAAAGGCGGTGGGCTCTTTGAAGCCGCCCTGCCTTGGAATGCTAATCCGCAGGTCATCCTGTGGGCAGGGGAGTAAGCACCCTCTGCCCAAGCAGGCTTGGGTTATGGCCCCCTGAGAGCAAAGTGTAGGATAGGGCTCCTTTTTGCATGGTTACCCCCCCATTTTTTGCCTGACTTTTTGATGCACTTTGACTTAATGTGCCCTGAGTCCCTGCCAATCAGGTGCTGTGTTCTTTCCCAAACCTGTACCTTTGTAGCCACAATTGGCACATCTCTGGCTACATGTAAGCCCTTGTAAAGGTACCATGGGTACCAAGGGCACTGTGACCAGGGAAGGTCTTTAAAGGCTGCAGGATCTATTGTGCCACCCTTAGAGACCCTGTACATTCACACCCACACATTACCCTTTCAGGCTGCATGTTCTGGTGAAGAGAAAAGTAAAGAGTCGACATGGCAAACATCCTTGTGTGCCATGCCTGCAACTCACTGACTGGGGCCTAGATAAGTCACCCCTCTAGCAGGGTGCACTAGCCCCCAGGTGAGGGTACAGTTGCATGAGCACTGTACCAGTACAGTGTCGAAGGACATTCTTAGACGTTGTAAGTGCAATAAAGCCATATAGAATATATAGTCTGGGAGTTGGTCATTATGAACTCCACAGCTCCATACTGACTTTACTGAAACCTGGGAAGTTTGGTAGAAAACCTCTCAGCACATTAAACCCACACTGATGCCGGTGCAGGATTTAATATAAAATGCACTCAGAGCGCATCTTAGAGATGACCCCTGACAATCGACCAGACCTGGTGTGGTTCCTGAATGGCTGCCCACTATTTGCCACCACGAGACAGGTTTCTGAACACCTGTGTAGAGGGCCTCCTTTCTTTGGGGCCAGAAAGAAAGCTCATCCTGGGCAGAGGTGTTATGCCTCCTTCCCCAGGATGGGCTGGGAACACAAAGAGGAAGCTTCAAAGGCCTGCCGCCTTTGTAAGCTGTTTCTGCCTTTTGCTGCCCCCAGCAACTGTCTCGCACCAGGTCTGACCCCACTTTGGGCAGGAGAATCGGCGGGGGGCAGGAGAATCGGCGGGAAAACTAAGTTAGGAGGAGAGTTGTGTGCCCACCTTTGCCAACCCCACCCCTCAGGTGGGGGAGACAGGGAGAAGCACACATCTCAGTCCACTCCATCTTGAAGATGAGGGAACCCAGCCAATTAGAGAGAGGCACATGCCCCCTCCCACTGGAGGGTGGCATAATAGGGCATGTACTCACCCCAAGAAAGGGACCCATTGGTCCCGACTTGCACACCCCTGTAAATGCCCCTAAATGTAGTATTTACGGACAACCCTGACCTTGCCTCCTCAGATTTGAGGGAGAAAGAAGGTCCGAAGGTCTGTGCTGACCCATGAAGAAGAGGACACCAACTGCTTTGGCCTCAGCCCTACTGGCCTGTTCCTACTGACCTGCCTACAACGAAAACCACGGAATAGCCAGCAGCCCCCCAGAACCGGGAAGACCTGCCCTGCACTCATCTCAAAGACTCTGTCTCCCGTGAACACCAGATTTGCTCAAGAAAGACGTCAACACAGAACCTGGAACCAGGCGGCGCTGCTGTTCTGCACCTGACGCCCACAGCCCAAGTTTCAGTGGCCCAACACCACAAGGATATCTCCCCAGCGATTCTGACCTAGAATGCAGCCTCAAACTTAAGGGTCCCCTGACTGTGACCGGAGCTGGTAAGAAGACCCTACGCCTAAAGACACCCTTCACCCAATGCCCCATGGCCTTGGGTGGCCCAACCGACGGTGTCCAGGCACCCCCAAGAACCCAACTTACCTCTCCTGCCAGTGGTCGCCTTCAGGAATTCTCCTTGCCCGAGCCTGCAGCACTTTCTTCAAACCGTAGCTCTCCATTGCAAATCACAGGCCTCCCGATGTCTCCTTGGCACTCTGCATCCGGCTGCCTCCGAGCCACTGGTGGTGCAGGTACTGCGCTGCTTGTTGGCCCCTGCTGTGCTGATCCTAACCCCAGGAGCTTTGCTTCCACACCTGAGTGGCCTGCTCGTAAACAGCCCCTGACTGCAGGCCCCTACTTAGCCCCATTGGCTAACAATGGGCCACTGCATTCTGTACCCACCCACCCTAGTGCAGCTGATGGTGCAATTGGAGTCCCTAACTGAACTTTGGGGAACCTTGGTTCTAACCCCCAAAAACTATTCTTGCAGGTTGTCTACTTACCTGAAAATCGATAACCTTCTTTTCCCCCTAGGAACCAATTGTTACGGGTTTTTGTTCCTACAATGTTTTAAGTGCTGAACTGTCTTCTTCTTTGAAAACCAAAGTAACTTTAATTAAACCAAAAAGTGTCTTACTTACCTTTGTATTGTAAGATCCACGGTGTGATTTCTAGGCATATCACCCAGAGTTATTGACCCATAAGTAATTAAAAGTAATTTCTATGTATTTTAACCGGTTTTAAAAACAAATACTAAACTGTAACAATTGCAATTCCATTCCCAACTACATTTCCTTGTAAAGTTTTGCATTTGAAAGTATATTTTACATACCTGTGCCACATCCTAATAGGTTATAGAAATAAAACCTTTTTTATACTTAATTGGTCTGGATTCAGTCTCTAAGTGTGTGCCTTCAGTCTTGATTGAGTGAATACAATAAATGCTTAACACACCCTCCAGATAAGCCTAACTGCTCGACCACACTACCACAAATAAAGCTGTTAGTGATTATCTAATTTAACCTCTGCTATACCTTTGGGGATCCACTGGTCTCAGTGCACACTATACCTTACTTTGGAATAGTATATACAGAGCCAGCTTCCTACACAAAGACCCCCACCCTTTGGGGACTGAAACTTGTTCCTAGTGGCAGGCTGGCTAAAACCAGTCAGTCAGCACACCAGTAGATGGTATGTTTTCAGTGGCACCTCTAAGGTGCATTCTGGGTGCATGTTTTATTAAATCCAACACTGGCATCAGTGTGGGTTTATTAATACGATACCTAACATCCCTATTTTCAGTGAATCCATCATGTAGCTGGGGAAAACCTTTTCACTAGTGTCTAGCACATGCTTTTAGACTGCTCATGCAGTTATGCCCTCACATGTAGTATAGTGATCTCTGCCTTGGGGCTGTAAGACCTGCTGTAGGAGTGACTTATCTGTACTGCATGCAGTGTCTGCAGGCATGGCACACAGGCTGTGTGCCACATAGTGTATTCACTTTTGTCTGCACCAAGACACACAGCCTGCAGTGGCAGTCTGTGAGAGTTTGGTGCCAGGTCCCTTAGAGTGGCACAAGATATGCTGCAGCTCTCAGGGACTCTCTTTAGTACCTATTCCCTATGCCCCAGAGGTACCACTTACTAAGAACTTACAGAGGTGGTAAAGGCCTAGCCACCTGGGGCTTAAGTGACAAGCTGTCTTGTTTTGGGGAAAGAACACTGGCACTGGGGACTTGGTTAGCAGGGAACCAGTGCACTTCTGTCTAAGTTGCATCAAATACCAGGCACAAAGTGGGGGGACTACTGCAACAAGAACTCAGATTCCTACACGATCAACTACAGTTCCCTGTCAGATTCCTTTAGATGTGTAAATAGTTGATAAGCACAGAGGTTTTCCTGTCTCTTTCCCTTATAAACCAGCTGAAGAGAAAACTTTAAATCACTGCAGTTAACATGTAGTGAACGTGAAATCACAACAAGAACTCTTTAAACAACCATTGTTCATGTGTCCAGTTGCAGCTTCACTGTTTAGTTCCAAACGTCTTACTGCCCACATAAACTCTAGGAATTTTATCACAGGACTTCACTTCATCTTCCCTTGTTATCAGTGCCAACCTCTCAAAAGCTGAAGCTCTTTCTGATCCTTAGAAGAGGGACAGACCAATGCTCGCTAGTCTTTTAACTCTGTGCCACAGGAATGCACTGCAGTTATCACCGCTGAAATGCCAGATGAAGGTATTGATGGGATTCAGAACTTATCTATAAATGCTCTCTGCTAGTAGTTGGAAACTGTCAGGTTTCTTTCAGTGTTAAAGTGAGTAGCCACTAATGTGTGCTTAAATCATGTTAACAATTGCATTCACACATTGAACCTTTCTCCACTTTAAAACAGCTGCTGTGATGCAAGCACAATATTTTTTTAGGTCTGGCTTACAGACAGCTGTATGTTTTTTGTGGCCTGCCTTATGTTTTAAAAAAGCCTAATTAGAAATAAATAAATAGAACTATGCATACATACATACATACATACATACATACATACACACACACACACACTCAGGGAGGGTTTTGTTTGGCCCGCTTCATCATTTGGTTTGTTCAGTTAGCACTTGATTACATGTTTTGCTTCCACCCACCACAATTTACAATATTGAGGAATGGGTCTACCCACTATCATGTGTGGCGCAATTTAACTTGTGCATATATGCACATCCACATTAAAAAAAATAGCCCACTGCAGTGCCAGGGTTAGCATGCAAAATGTTGCTTTTATCCATTTTTTTCCATTTACTTTTGTGATTGATAGTTTTTTACTTTTTTTGCAAACATGTACAGACCGCCTTCAGACTTTCATTCTTTCACAACACCTTTCATGCCTATTACCTATGTTAACAATAAACATTGGAGTTCTAATTCCAACCCTGTCTTTTTTTCTCCCCAGCCTGCCTGAATCCTCCCTTGGAATTCTCCCCATTTTATTCTACAGGCATATGGCATGTACCCACTTTGAAGGCAGTTTTCCTTTTTTTCCCAGTCGATTCAGAAACAGAAAACCTATTTTTAGGTCTTGCCTCTAGGCAGTGTTTAGCTCTCTTTTGTCTAATATTAGACTTATTGTGGACAATACCAAATGCCTACAGTGGCCTTTGGGTCAATCCACTGTGTACATTCAATTGGCCTTCTTGTCAATCTCATTTACTTGCATCTTATGAATGGCTATTATTCCTCTTCTTGCATTCGTCCCTCTCCAGGAACATAGATTCTTTACCATCCTTTCGATTGTGTCTACTTTTAGTTCAACATCACAGAACTACTTTTTATGGCTTCTCTACCAGACAGCACAATCTGTCTTGTTGTGAAAGCCCTATTGTGGCCTCAACAAAACTTAGAGTCAGCTAAACGTCCGCCCATTGCTTACCGTTCATTAGTTTATTGTCACTCTCATTTGCTTACTTCTCATTTGGTGACTTGCATTCCCCTACTTTTTGTGTCCCTCTGCTGCAGTGTATCTCTTTAGCATCTTTTAGATTGATGACTTATATCCTTTCAATGCTCACATTTTGGGAACTGTTTTGTTCTTTTTCCATAACCACTTCATGGGAGTGTATTTGTTTTCTAGCAGTGCTACTTCACTCTCCCACACCCAAAGCTTGCATGCTCCGTGATGCTCTCTCCCCCCTGTACTGCTATCGCTTGTGTGCTTCTCCCCCAGCAGCTGCCATTTGCTGCAAGGTGGGACCTATTGCCTTACCAATGCAAGTTGTTCTTGAGAACAGCATCAAGGCTAATTGAATACAAAATACAAAATATGGCGTCGATTCAGCTAATGTAACACCACTTGAAAACACTAGTAAATATGGCAAATACTGCATGATAGAACAAGTTCTTAAGACTCGGAATATCGAAGTATGTCCTTTTATGATTTTTAACATAATGGGCCATATCTACAGTTTGGTGATGGATGTCCTGTCCACCACATTTAGGGTGCTGTTGTCTTCCATGCACTCTTAATAAGGCGTATGGAACATTCTTCGTTTTTTGGAAGATATCGAGAATCAGCCAAACTCTAAATCAGTCCCTGTGTCATTTGGACATGATGTCGAACAAATTGAGCAGTGTGGGATTTGGCTTAACATTTTTGTCCCTGTCAGTAAGAGAACTAAATAATCTGAGTGTTTCCTTGGCCTTAAGATATTGATTACATTGAAAAATCATTTAAAGGCATTTCAGTGTTTGTAAGTTCAAGATTCACAACAACTGAGTTATGCAGAATTTCGAGGGATGATGAGAGACTAGTACATTATGTGTGTGAGGGCTATTACTTGCCTAGAAATTGCAGCTGCTTATATTTGCCCTTCCACTCGTATGGATTCTCTAGTTTAGACCCCTTTTAGCTCTCTTACTACCCCATTTGTCATTACTGAGCACAATTGTAAAGCTCTCTCAGAGGAAAGCTTATTCTTAATTTCTGATAGAGCCCTCCAGCCTCAAATGCCTCTCCTTTTAAATATTCCTCAGGTGTCAAACCGGATTTTGTACCTCTGTACGCCAGTAGGTGGCACCGTATGGTTCTGCACTGTGCCTGTTCAGCTCCGTAAATGACGTGTGGATCTATATAAGTGCCAATCCCATGCCCTGACCTCAGGTCCTTTCTTTCCACGCCACCAGATGCAGATCCATAGCTACCTCTCTTCTCTTTTGAGACCTTGATGGAATAATTGTTTTACAGTGTGGAAGGGACATGCCATCGCCCGAACAACCATTTTAAAGCCCTGTAAGGACTGTTGTACACACATGTGATATATCTCACTAGATTTGCCTATTGTGCCTGGAGCGAACCACGACCCTAAGGCCTGCAATGACTGTGCGTCGATGAAGGTCATCCGAGACCACGCGGCCAAGCTCTGCATCGGAAAGCAACTAAAGACCCGTCCAAGTTGAAAGTCCAGGCTTGTTCGTGATCCAAAATTAAAGTTTTTTCAGGGGTCAGTTTTCTTCCCTATCAAAATCTTCAGGTAATTCGAAGAAAAAACACAAAACATCAAAGTGTGATTCGGATCCTTGCCACCACCGCACACTCTTGAGCAGGCGCGAGGTTGGGACTATACATCTTGGTGTAGCTCCTGAAGTCATTTAACTTTGGAGCTGATCCTGCAACTTGTTCTGACCCTACCAGAGTTTCTGAGGGCATCGGCCACTCCACACTATGTGACGACTCAAAGTTCGGTACAACTCTTTTTTTTTTTGCGTGTATCGCGGATTTCAATTGACGCTGGTCTGCAATCCATTTGAAGTGCACTAATCTGAGTGGATATTACCCACCAATATTTGCTAGTTCATATTTGAATGTGCACACCGATCATTGGTCCATGGTTATCACATCATATGGATTTGGTATTTTCATTCATCTGCGCATTGAATTGCTTTCAAATAGCCAGTGTATTATTTGGAAAAGAAGCCAGGCGGCGACTTTGGTTTAAGATATCATTTGTAGCCAGGCAACAACCCAGGAAACTGTGTGTCGCCCCAAATTAATTTTGCCCTGAAGAAGTCCTATGTAAAAAAGACAAAACGCATTGGCTGATGTTTTTGTATGAATAGATAAATAAAGAAGAGATACACCATACAACTTTCATGAAAAGCAACTTTCTTTATGGAATCCGATTTCCGCAAAAGTTATGGACAATAATTTCTTAAGGACTTCAAGTGGTGATGCAGTTCCAATTTAGTTTTTTCATTTGTTATATTCTCTGTGGAGGGGAAGTGCTTCTGGACAGGGGGCACCTTTGTGAACTTGCACACAAAATATTATGTACGACTTACAAATAATTGGGTATCTTTCGGTACTGGTGCTGCACATGTGTTTCATGGTCCACTGTCCGTTTCTTGTGTCGCCTACAACGCCCAAATTGTTCTTAACTATAAATTGGTACGTACAGTGGCCCCATAAAGCAACATGAAAAAAACAAAAAAAACATAGATTCAATTGTCCAAGATACATGAAGATCCATAGCCGTAGACCTCGTTAGGTAGGTTGGGTTGCTACCGTTTCTTTGTTGTCCTGTGTTACTCAGCTTAAGGAGTCATTGACGGTTGGACTGTGTAAACGCAAATGTTCATATCATTGGCATTTTCTAAATAATTTTTGTCGTATGGGAGTGAACCGTTGTAAATATTGTAGATATCTCCTATGTAATGTATGTTGGTTATTGTTTGGCTAAATTTTTTTTCACTTGGAGAGCCTGCATGGATGACTGTTGTATATATTGACAGTCTACTGGACTCATGTTATGACAAATTGTTATTCAACATAAAATATTGACTACTGGTGAAACTGGTTTGATTTTTATGATCATATATCAAGACTGCCAAATTGGATCATGTATTAAAAACAGTTTGAATGATTCTTAGGGGAACACAGTTTTTTATGATCTTATTACCGTTCTTCCTTGGAATATTGGGTGCCCTGTGTTTTTGATATGTTGTCCGCCACTCCTAAGCAGATCGAAGAGTTCCACGCAGCCACAGTCCAGGTCTTTGGATTCTTGTTGACTCGCTCTGGCATGCCTACAGGCCTCACATAGTCAGAGTTGGTCCACCGGCAGGTATGCCCTCAGCAGCAGCCGTACCCTCCAAGCCCATAAATGGGCCGCCTCTAGCTCCACTCTCAACTCTATCTCTGGCACCACTAGCGCTGGGATGCTTCCGGGTAACTACGCGCTCTATAAATCCCCCATTCATTCATTCATTCATTCATTCATTCATGTTGGTTCCTGGCACATCAATGCCAATGCCACCTATGGAAGACAAGGCCCAAATTATTCTCTCTAGCGTCGAGTCGGTGCTGGTACTACCTCAATCAAAATCACGCCCAGTAGCTTGTAGTGTAGTTCCTATTATCCCAATAGGCTCTGCGCATTGGAATAATACCTTCAATAGCATAGGCCTAGACCAGACGTTAACTAGGTCTACTACTGTCGATATTAGACTTAAAGTTTTGGGTTTGCCAGCTAGCTCAGAGTTCACTAGAAACTTTCTCGAATAGGCAAGGAGGAGTTGAACCTCCCTGGATAGACAAGAAGGGATTTAGTTTCTGACAACCATAGAACATGACAACTTTGCTCTCCCCTAATCAAGAGTGTATCTCGAGAGTCGTGTGAACAAAAGGCAATTTATTTTACTCAGTCAGTACGTGCATTCTTAGTCTCATCAGATTGTAGAGAAAAGGAAGAGACGGGCGTGTTCAATAAAAGATGTTATTTATTGATCAGTCTCTTTTCTCATACAAGAGAAATGGATCGATATTATTGCAATACTTATGGTTAAGTAAAGTGCATACATTAAAAGCAGAAGTATAAAATAATACTGTAAAAACATTGATATGGTTTCTAAGCCATATGAAGGTTTAAAATGAATAAGATATATTACATACACATATACATTTGACTAATCGTACTCAACTGGTGTTTCTAACTACGCCTACCCCGTGTACCTGACCTAAGTCTAATGCGTGGGCGGGAATAGAAAGTTACAGTTTAAGTTAAGTTTGTTTTGCCAAGTGACTGACTAAAGAATTCTCTGTGAGGGGTTATTCAGTTCTGTACCTGGAATCTAGGATGGATGAGGGATGGTATCTCTTGTCTCTGGTCTCGATATTCCAGGCTGCCTGCGAGGGCTACCCGGAAGCGCCGGAGCTGGATTTCTCGGCAGGAGAAAGGCAGCGCCTCGTTCTCAGCGCGTCAGGAAAGGCGGGGCTGCGCCAGCGGGGTCTGCTCTGCTCTGGGCTTCGGCAAGTCTGGCTGCTCCGATCTCGTCACCACCGCGTGTGTTTGCATAGGGCAATATCGGTAATATTTATACATTTAAGGTGCCGAGATTGACGTAAGGATGGACATAGATACGTCAATAAGGATGTCATACGACCAGGTCGTTAGCACATTCTTTTGCTGAAGTTCTCGGTGAAATCAAAACAATGGCCGCAGGGTTTTTCCCAGGTTGTCATAGGTTTGATTTGTTTTGAGAACTCCGTATGCCTTATCAGGGGCTGGAGGAATATCGCTTGTCTAATTAGATGGCAAGCGTTATGACCTAATCAGATAACACGTTCCTGTGCCGTAGTGTGGCTTTATCAGATAACGGTTCCTGCATCATGGGGGTTTTCTGCCTCATGGGATGGCTGCTAGTTAACTTGTTAACCAGAATAGGGTCAGGAATAGGGGGATCGATACAGAACCTATAGGAATACATCACACCCACTCCACGCTAACTATGGACATATTTACGAATCTATGCATAGTAAAACATACTGTAGAGTATCGTGTATACCTTACCACCCCAAAATACATAAATGCATTTTGAAAATATCAAATATACGGAAAACAGTCACATGTAATGTATGCACTCAAGCTGTAGAATAATGCTAAAGTAATCACACATATCTATACATTATAACTAACATGTATATGAGAATTAACACATGAAATGGCTCTTAATACAGAAAAAAGGTTCGAGACCATTTCATCACAGAATAAAAATAATTATGAACATACCAGCGGGCAGCTAATGTCTATAAGCTATCTAAAATTAGAAATTTTAGTTCTCCAAGAATAGTTCTTACTTTAAGCAGAAGATAGTGTCCCGAAAAATATGCAAAAATATTTTGGGGCTGCTGAAAAAAGTTGCTGTCCGTGAACTGGAGGGAAAATTGTTCATGGTATTTTGTTTTTCAAGTTGAAGGCCAAAATCAGGGAACGCCGTGTACGAGCTTGCTCAAAAGTCTCTATTTCTGCTCTGGTGAGAACATCATATCATTTAGACTCTCGAAAAAGTTGTCAACAGCTTCCTGGGAGAGTTCCACTAACTCGGAGATAGGTGTAACCATGCATTCGTGCGCATGATTGTCTCCATTGACATTCTGATTAATGTCGCTGACAGAAGGTCGTACCTGATCGATGCTGCTTTCATCTTGAACTTCACTACCCCTTAATCGTAGTGGTGAAGCTTCCACGAATGCCGTCATCAGGATTGGTAGCCTTTGAGGGCAGCACAAAGCATGAGCCTTTATCGGACTCAACAATGTTTCTGCATCCATTGGCGCATCCGATTGTAGCGTCAGACAGGTGTCTAACACGCATTCTTCTCCGCATAGCAGGCACCTTAATACAGGTAAAACACATCGATGCCACATGGGTCGAAATGATAGAAACCAAGTCATGTTCAGGTCTCTAAGCCGGGATAGTCCCAGGATTTTTGATATCCGGTCCCGGTATCCAATGGCTAGGATTGTTTCTTCCCTTGTCGCAGGTGTTTTGTCTGTGACATGGTTTGCCATAACGAAATATAAGGACTAAGAATAGGATTCCTGCAATTAGTCCTAAAATGAGGGGAAGTCCGCCAAAAATCGAATGGACGAAATCTGGAAAAATACCCAGTATGGCTTTGAATGGTGTTAATGCCATCGAAAATACCGTCTTAAATACTTTTGAGACTCCACTGGTATCAGAAATATTTAAGATTTCATTCAGGATTTCTGCGAAATGTATGGGGGAATTAGTCGATAACAATGAATGTATCTCTGCAGTCGTCCTTGCGACTAGGAGATCATATGTTTCTTTTGATGACGTGAGCCTTGTCGGCGTCTGAAGAAGCACTGTTTTCATTCTGCTTAAAGTATCTATTCGAATAGAAGTAATTTTCAAGTTGGGCCATGCCCTTGCCTCCCTGTCTGGAAGGGAGCTGGGGAACAATAAGCGTCCACAGCACTTGACCTTCGCAGTCGTAGTTACGAGATAAGGAGTCCCGGGCATAAGACTACAGCATCTGCGGTCCACAATTAGAATGTAACTCCCATTATAGAGTCTTTGAAAGAATGGTTCTATCTCTGTAGCAGGTGTGCCTAGCTGGTGACATGAAAGGTTATTTGAGTTCCCTTCACAGGCTTCATGCAAACTAATTCCGTTACACAGAAGTGTACCGCTTAGTGACATCGCACAATTATTGCCACTAAGAAACACTTTCTGTCCTTTATTACTGATACATGCATGTGAATAGGGCAAGTCCCATGTTGTTTTAATGTACCCTTTTCCCAATTTTTCGTACATGCCAGCCTGTATATATTTTTGGCAGTATTGAAACCTGAAGGTTGAGATTGGAATATTAATTATCCCATGTATTATCCATTCACTGACAGGTCGTTCTGACATTGTCACTGGTAATCTTTCGAGTTTCTCAATGCTCAGGATTGTATAATCAGCACCCTTCTGGGCCATACTGATTTGTTTATCAGTAAGGTTAAAGATATTGAAAAGTGACGTTGTGTTGATTAAACGCCAAGGCACATAGCCTGAACGCAGATTTTGTAACGTCCAGCCAAGCTGTACAATAGAACGCAATTGAGACTGACCGTGTTGTAACAACAGTAAGTCTTGCGATATTATGTCGATTGCTGAAGACACAATGCTGTCCAGAGAAAAAATTCTGGAGGACAGAGTCATTAACCCATTGTCCACTACAGAAAGTGATTTTTCCAAATTAATACGGTCAATTTCCCGTATCCTTTCTGCTGTCTCAATTTGAGTAACCTTCCAGGCCTCATTGTATGCTGCATATACAGAGGCTGCTATGAAACGCTTTTGACGCTGTTTGCGTGGTCCCATAGTGAAATCACGCAAGTCAGCACCATCAGTAAGTAAAGTTAGGTGTTGCTTAATTTCTGCCAGTGTGGAAGTTTGTAGCCATTGAAGGCATAATTTGCCCACACTGTAGGTGGTTATTATCCCTGGGTGATGTCTTTGGGGATATCTAGGGTCTGGCCTGGTCATTTTGAACCCGTGAGTTTTGTTCAGGAATCTGTCTTGACAGTAATTAGTATCTGTGGGCCAGATCAACCACTGTTTCCAATCTGGATGTGTTCTGTTTTGGTTTAATACATAGTTTATGTCTATCTCCTCATCTGTAGAGCTATTGCTGTTCATTGTTGGTTTTGGAATAGACGGTTTATTTAAGTCTTTGATTTTTGCTAAGCCAAGACAGGTAGTTTGTTGAACAGTGTCATTTAAAAATATAATTTGTTCTGGGATCATGCAGGCTCTAAACAAAGATTCTATACCCTGTACTTGCCATTCTTTTGTGCCCCAAACACTTTTTAATTCAACATTTTTGTCCCAATAATCAAAACCAAAAGTATTCATTTGTTCAAAGAATGAGTCTGAATATATCAATTTTGTGTTGGTTATCATGGTCTTTGTCCCTGTCTTATTTGACAATTTGAAATAAAATGTTTCAGCATTACTTATGTTAAAACCTGAAAAGTATGAATATTTGTCGTAAACGGTTCTTGAGCTTCCTTTTGGAGGGGTTGCACAATGTTCCCATTGATTATAATTTAAAACATTTCTAGGTTGTGCAGATCTATGTAAAAAATGGTTACCATAGTGGTTATAACAGTACATACTATCATAATTTGTCGAACCCTGCAAATAATCATGTTTGGTAAATTTAGCAGACATCACTAAGTCAGACATCATATTGTTTATACTTTCAAAGTCCCAATCATCAGCAAATGTGCTTGGTTTTACGAAGTCACTCAATGAGATTTTAATCTGGTGTGGATATTTCAGGATTTCAACCGGACCATAGATTTCATAGTCAGTGTTATCCCATGCTACCCCACCCGGTATAGGATTGGCTGTGAAGTTGACTGAAGAAAGTTCTCTTTTCTCGACGTGTGAAGATGTGTGTGGTTTGAGGATCAAGTTGATTTTCTGACTTGCTGTGTCCATTTTAGCATATTTTCCCTCAATGAAGCGTCCCAAAGTTAGTATCATGATGAGCCAAAGTATGAGGATAAATGCACCAAAACCCACCCAAAATTCAATCCATGGAGAAATTAGAAATTGTTTCTTTCAGTTGTTTCAAAAGTTCTTTAGCTTTATCTTTAAAGGTTTTTGATGATGGCTGTGTTTTTGATTCAGTGAAGCCTTCAGAGGAATCATCGAAGTTTATGAAGTAGCCGGATGCAGTTCTGTCAATTGTTCCAATTGCTTCAGGATTACTGTTTCTTGCATAGTCGTTTGTTACTTCATTATAGGTTGGTGTGTCTCTGCTAAATGTTTTTATTTGGGTGTTCAGAGGTCTAAGTTCCATTGCATTTTTGCATAGTCCTTGTTGTTCTTCTGTAGGCGTTTCGAATGTGATTAGCCTCTTTGTTAGGACCTCTGTACTGGTAGCAAACCTTGGTGTTCTGCTACTTATGGGGAGTCCACTTGGCCTACTATTTGTTATCGGCCACATGATTGTGGTTTTACCAGGTCGATGGATACAACTCGGTTCTCCTTTTTACCAGCAAGCGGCGGTAATACTACTGATCTTGTCCCGTTGACAGACAAGACAGGAACTGCTTTTCTGTAAGAAGGCCCAAATTCCTTCTTTACCGCGATCTTTTCTCTGACTAGATCCCCGACTTTTGGAATCCAGACAGGTCTTGCTGGGACAGGTGGTGGTTCTTCAGTGGTTGTTGGCTGCTGTTTCAACTTTATGTTGCTCAGGTCTTTTCTTGTTTCTTTTAAGTCCTGCAAAACAGCCAAACGATCTTTGATATCAAAGCTTTTTTCCTTCACCACTGAAGTCTGACTGTCGAGGTCAGAGATTAACATCCTAGTTCCAAATAATAATTCGTACGGACTGAATCCCTTCAGAGAATTTCTTGGCAGGTTATTTAGACTACGTTGGACACTTATTAGATGTTTGACCCACCCAGCTCCCGAACCTAATATCCTTTCCGTTATAGATTGCTTTATGCCTTGGTTTTTTCTTTACACCATCCCGTATCCCTCAGGAAGGAAGTGAGAAGATTCCCGCTGTGCTATGCTCATTTGGCATTGTTTCCCCTCAGGCTGGAGGGCTCGAGTGAAAACAATGGTCAAACGTAGCATGCTCTTAGCGTATATGCCATTTAGACTCGCAAATCTTTGTATAACAGTCCAGACGTCAGCCGAGTGCTGGTGATCTACATTATAAGTGGAAACTAGCCTGTATATGTTAATCGCAAGCCTTGCTTTTTACTGTTGATTTTTTCTGGAGTGAAACGACACGGTATTACACCGTTTCTCTCACCACTGCGATTCCTGTTGCAGTTTGGGCACTTTTTTACAAACATGGTGTGATGCAGGCTCATGCCTGGCCACCAGTACCTTGATTGTAATTCTTCCAGAGAATCTTTTAGTTTGAGGTGTCTGAGACCCTCGCCCATATGTGCGTCTGCGATTAACAAGTTTCTCCTGTCCATGTTTGGAATCACTCTATCCCCCACTCCAGGGATTCGAGCAAAAGGGACGGAGTTTGCATCGATTATGTATGTATAATTGAGTGGATAGTTGATCGGTAGCGCTGAGGAGTCGCCTTTTGATGACGTTTTCACTGCCAGCACTGTTTCACCGTCAATATACTTCACTGTACGCTTTTTTCGAGCTACGGAAGCCGATTTAGTTGCTACCGCTGTGGCTGTTTCAGCCAATGAATTCCCTGCAACGTGAACGCCATCACGCTGATGACTCAGTGAGTGTGTCACGTGAGTCTTTGGTAGTTCTTTTTGTAAAAGAGCTATTTGTTCCCAGAGCAGTTTCTGCTTTATTGTTGCACCTGTGTCATCTTTGTAACCGTTTTGAATCCATGTCTGCAAATCGTTGTTATATGATTTGACGCAGTAATATGAATCGGACACTATAAGTGTCGGGAATTCGCGATCCGCATTATCTAGCGCCATTTTCAATGCTATTATTTCAGTCTGTTGTTCTGAATTAGTTTCTACTGAGTGTGTTTTTGTTAATAGAGGTCTTAGTTTACCTCCGCGCCACACTTCTTTTGTAATCTCACATGTGGGGTTGTATGCTTGTTCTCCCCAAACGGAGGGTTGAGCATGTCCGTCTGTATAGATTACACATGCGTATTGTCGTAAGGGCAGAATGTCGATAGGCAGAGGGAATGTTCTTTCATATTCTAGATTTTTCAATTCCTTTAGTTCTGGATCAAAGTAGTAGTATACTTTGTCCGTTGTAATTGAATTCACCCATTGTATCCATTCCGGATTCAATGTTGTTGTTGGTAAATTACACGGTGTTGTTAATGCCTCAAAGGCTGATTCCGCTGTTCTGACTGTGATGTGTCTACCGTCCGCTTGATCTTTTTCTCTAGCTATTGCGGTTTGAACTGCATGAACAATGTTTTCTTTAATGCTGAATTTCTTTTCAGCTTCTGTGTACAAGTGTGATTTGAATGCAATTGGTATCTTTTCTCCCTCATTAGAGGTCAGGTATGTGAATCCGCATCTTCCTGGGATGACTCGAATCACAAGATTGCGTGTGTTATCACGTGTTTCTAATTTTGCTTTAATTAACATGTCTGTTTGTAAGGATCTCAAAATTTCTGTGTGTATTTGAGTCCAATTGGTTCTTTTAAAATCTGGTTTTATTAGATCATAAAGGGGTTTGACCCTTTCTGCGTAATTTGCAATGTATGTTCTTCCGAAATTTAGGAAGCCTAGAATTGACTGTAGGTTTTTTAGTGTTCTAGGTGCTTGGAGTACGGCACATTTCTCTAGGAAATTGTCAGCCAGGCTTTTGCCTTCACTTGATAATTCGTATCCTAAGAACAGGACTGTTAGATGGGCAATTCTGGATTTTTTAAAGTTGAATTTGTAACCCTCTGCTGCGAACCCAAGTATTATGGTGTTCACTCTCTTCAAGTGAGTATCCAAGTCATCATCTGTTAAGTATATGTCGTCGACATAAGATAATGCTTCGTCATCATATGTTTGTAGTAATTCTGTTACTCTCGCTGAGAATACTCCCGGGCTGTTCTTGTACCCCTGGGCTAAACGACAGAATTGTTTTTGAGTGCCATTTATTGAGAATGCAGACAAATATCTGCTCTCTGGTGCTATGTTTTGACAAAAGAATCCATTAGAGATGTCTAATGTTGTTTTGTATTTTTTGCGCACTATGTTATTCATTAGTGCAGCACTATGCGAGTTTTGCACTGCAAAAGTTTTGCAACATGAGTTAAGATGTCGGTAATCCAAAACTAGACGATATGAATTGTCTGGTTTGGAGACCGGAAACAAAGGGTTGTTCATTTGTGAGGTGCAAGTTTCAATCACCCCCTGGTATTCTAGCTGATCTAGGATTTCTTTTACCTGCTTTTTAGCTTCTTGCTTAATTGGGTACTGCCTTTGTGCAGTAGGTTGTGATTTTAACTGGATTTTGTGAGGAGGAGAGTCCTCATCCCATCCTACATGATTTTTATATAAAGCAGGA
Source organism: Lissotriton helveticus (assembly GCF_964261635.1). NCBI lineage: Eukaryota > Metazoa > Chordata > Amphibia > Caudata > Salamandridae > Lissotriton > Lissotriton helveticus. The sequence goes on from NC_136067.1 coordinate 1,499,978,290, forward strand.
GCTTGAGCTACTGCCCACTTTCTGGCAAGTGTGTATTTTTTATGAATTGGGATATGATTTGAGAAGGCAGGCATAATTATTTCTTCGCCATGAGGGCACTCCCTGACAAACTCTGGTGGCCAGTCTTTTTCAGCTAGAAGGATGTCATAGCCCTTGGAGAGATTATCCCAAAATAGTCCCCTTATTTTTCTAGTCTTATCCCCCTCTATACGTAAAGTTATTTCATATATTTTGTGAGGTTTGCTAACTCTGGTGTCTGCAGTTTCCACTTGAAGATATTCATTCGTGTCCACTGTCTCCAGATGATTCATAAGGACTTTGCGAGCTATGCTCACTTCTGCTGCGCTGTCTAGCATTGTCTGAGCCCATTCTCCGTTTTTCAGTTGTGTCCTCAGTATTCTCGGCATTGTTAACTACCTTGATACTGGCTACCTTCTTTTTTGGAAATTGTAATTTCTTTTTTAGCTGAGCAGGTTCCTTGTCTTTGGACTTGGCGTGCTCTTCTCTTTGTTCTGATCGTCCTCTTCTTTCCGATTTCTGCGAGGAAGTCTGAAAAGATTGAGAGGGACGTGTATCAATGTCTTGATATCTATCAGGCTTCTTTATATTATCCCTATTTCTAAGGTTATATCTTTTCCCAGAGGGGTCACTCTGGGGTGACCTGTGTCTTTGGTTCGGAGATGTTTCTCTTCGCCTAGGAGACCTTCCTCTGGACTGGAATTTCTTTTCTTTAGGATTGGATTGTTTGTTTCCATCCCAGCTCTTTTTTTGTGATGTTGAGTTATTATTAAAAAATATTTTTTCAGGACTTTCAATCAGTTGTGGTTTTACTGGTATTCCACCTAAACTATCTCTACCTAGTTCCTCATAGGATTTTTCTATGATTCTGGCAATTTCAGCTGGTTGGTCTGCTATATCTGTCTCTTTTAACCTCTGGCGGATCGCCACGTTTGCTGCTTCTCCCTTTATGTTGGCTAATAATATAGCCGAGACCTGCTTGAAGTCTTTTAGTAATTTCATACCAAGAGTTAAAGCGGGTTCTGGACCATATTCGTCTTGAATTTGTTTTAGCACATCTGGTATTACCGAAATGGATGGAACACCGTGCGTTTTTGTGTAGATGGAAGCAAAGACTGTACCCCAAGTGTCACCGTCCTCAATGTGTGGTGCGATTCCCATTGGAAGACAGATAGTCAGAATCCTGTGTTTTTCTAACGGGGTGGTGTCTGGAAACACAGCCTCTATTTGGGTGATTTTTTTGTGCTAACCAGAATGGTATTTGTTCCCGTTTAGCTGGTACTTTACATAGGCAGGATTGTATGTTCTGTGGTGTAATTTTATTTGTGTTCCCCTGGTGAGGGGTCAGCTGTGGAATTTTAAATGCTGGCTGAATTGTTGAAGTCCGCATCACATATTGGACTAATTGTCTATGTATCTTTATTAATTGTTTTAGTTGTACTAAAAGATCTGCTGCAGGCATTCTTTCGAACTCTGGATGTGGTGTGTATCCGGCTAGGACCGGCCACGTTGCTCCTGGTCTACCTAAAGGACCGAGCCTGGTGATGTGATTATTGTGTTTTAGGGCGCCATTAAATAAGAGCAGGTGCTCTTGAAATTTAAGTGGTACTTCCACCTCCTCGAAAGGAGTATACTCTTCAGGAGGTTCCTCTGTTTTGTAATAGTGGAAGTACTTTGTTACAGCATTTGCTGCTGGAAAATGTATCCATGAATAGTATACCTCTGTCTGCCGATATTCGTGTGCCTCAATTACGAATATGACTGTACCACCTCTAGGTGTCAGTCCATTTTCTATAAGTTTTAAGGTTATAGATTTCCTTTTGATGACCGGGATGAGTATTATATCCTGGTCTGCTTCTTGCAGTGCAGTATCAGCTGCTGCGAGTTCAGTTGCTAATCTAACTGCCTCTCTTTCATCATCACTGTCTACCATTTTACCGACAGGATGGTTACTTTGTTTGTTTGCAGATCTGGTTTCTTATGGAAACAAAGATTAGATGCACAATATTTTGGAACGGTTTATCCTTCAACGTTGACTAAACCAAGTACCATACATAGGAGTTTCCTCCTGCGAGGTTTGGCGGATATTACCTTTCACCCACTCCAGACGTCTTTGGAGTATTATGGGAAAAAGGGGTCTGAGTGAGAAAGCACGACTGAGTTACTCTAAATGTCTTACGTTAGTTTTATCGCCCTTCCAAACACGTTGGGCGCCATATAGTGTAGTTCCTATTATCCCAATAGGCTCTGCGCATTGGAATAATACCTTCAATAGCATAGGCCTAGACCAGACGTTAACTAGGTCTACTACTGTCGATATTAGACTTAAAGTTTTGGGTTTGCCAGCTAGCTCAGAGTTCACTAGAAACTTTCTCGAATAGGCAAGGAGGAGTTGAACCTCCCTGGATAGACAAGAAGGGATTTAGTTTCTGACAACCATAGAACATGACAACTTTGCTCTCCCCTAATCAAGAGTGTATCTCGAGAGTCGTGTGAACAAAAGGCAATTTATTTTACTCAGTCAGTACGTGCATTCTTAGTCTCATCAGATTGTAGAGAAAAGGAAGAGACGGGCGTGTTCAATAAAAGATGTTATTTATTGATCAGTCTCTTTTCTCATACAAGAGAAATGGATCGATATTATTGCAATACTTATGGTTAAGTAAAGTGCATACATTAAAAGCAGAAGTATAAAATAATACTGTAAAAACATTGATATGGTTTCTAAGCCATATGAAGGTTTAAAATGAATAAGATATATTACATACACATATACATTTGACTAATCGTACTCAACTGGTGTTTCTAACTACGCCTACCCCGTGTACCTGACCTAAGTCTAATGCGTGGGCGGAAATAGAAAGTTACAGTTTAAGTTAAGTTTGTTTTGCCAAGTGACTGACTAAAGAATTCTCTGTGAGGGGTTATTCAGTTCTGTACCTGGAATCTAGGATGGATGAGGGATGGTATCTCTTGTCTCTGGTCTCGATATTCCAGGCTGCCTGCGAGGGCTACCCGGAAGCGCCGGAGCTGGATTTCTCGGCAGGAGAAAGGCAGCGTCTCGTTCTCAGCGCGTCAGGAAAGGCGGGGCTGCGCCAGCGGGGTCTGCTCTGCTCTGGGCTTCGGCAAGTCTGGCTGCTCCGATCTCGTCACCACCGCGTGTGTTTGCATAGGGCAATATCGGTAATATTTATACCTTTAAGGTGCCGAGATTGACGTAAGGATGGACATAGATACGTCAATAAGGATGTCATACGACCAGGTCGTTAGCACATTCTTTTGCTGAAGTTCTCGGTGAAATCAAAACAATGGCCGCAGGGTTTTTCCCAGGTTGTCATAGGTTTGATTTGTTTTGAGAACTCCGTATGCCTTATCAGGGGCTGGAGGAATATCGCTTGTCTAATTAGATGGCAAGCGTTATGACCTAATCAGATAACACGTTCCTGTGCCGTAGTGTGGCTTTATCAGATAACGGTTCCTGCATCATGGGGGTTTTCTGCCTCATGGGATGGCTGCTAGTTAACTTGTTAACCAGAATAGGGTCAGGAATAGGGGGATCGATACAGAACCTATAGGAATACATCACACGCTGTTGAGGCTCTACTTCCTCCGCTTGACCTGCCTCCACAACGTCAAGTGCACACCCTGTATTCCTTGTCTAACATGAATTCTAATATCAATTTACATGCAGGTGGTGAGATTGGCCAACCATACAACATGGAGAATTGGTATGACGTTATGCGTAAAAAAAGAAGGGGGATGGGAAGTAGATGAAGGTCCAGCACCCGTGCTCCAAAATCATGAACCTTCAGTCAAAAGAGGGTGCTGTTCCTGTAGAACAAGAGGAAAAGGAGCAGGTCGGGAGGAAAAGTATGACTGGGAATCCTTAGGATCAAAGAAAGCTGGCTTCACACACCCAAATGGGTGTCATGCTTCATCATAGGGCGAGCTCCTCGTAGGGCCAGCTCTGCAATGCCCAACTGGCCCAGCGAAATGTGCACTCCATTTGAGCCATACCACTTCTATTCCTTGTGGCTCCATAGTGTTCCTCTTCACCATAACTTTGGCGCAGCATGTAAGTGAGCTTCAAGCCCTTTGTGTCAACCTGCCAAACACCAGACAAGCTGCCAAACCCCTGACAAACTGGTTTTGGTGACATGGGACTCCCTCTTGCCTAATAAATAAATAAATAAAGTTGTAATGCAGTTCCACGTCAGTCAAAATATCACCTTGCTGTATGCAGCCATGCGTAAGGACTCTGCCCTGCCGGTTTCCCCGGCGTGGACGGCCTGGGAAGTGGATTTGGGCGCTCCGCTGGAGCAGGATCAACGCAAGCGAATAGGGGCCCTTACAAAGAAGGTTTCTTGTAATGCGCGCTTTAAGTTAATACATTTCAATTTCCTGCACCGCACCTATCTCACTCCGATCTTATTGCAGCGTTACTCCCCGGGTAGGAGAGATGATTGCCCCAGATGTGGCGCGGGGGGAGCGGGGTTCCTGCACTTGGCCTGGGGATGCCCAATGGTCCAGAGTTTTTGGGGGAGGGTATTGGAGCATATTATTGCCACAACGGGGATTCGCATTACACTGACACCTTTACACTGCTTGTTGGCGTTGGTACCTAGGCCAAAGAAACGGAAATGATCTTATAAATTGATGCAAGTGATGCTGGTGCTGGCCAGGCGTAGGGTGGCTATCACTTGGATGGGTCAGAGGGCCCCAGAGATTCCCAAGTGGCTGAGTGATGCGCGGGAGTGGTCCCTAGCGGAGGAGGCACATATGCAGAGCTGTAGGAGGGACGAGAAGCTGCAGGAGGACCTGTTGGCCTGGCGCGTAATGTGTGCCACGATAGGGGTCCTGGAACATGCCTCCCATAGTGAGTCAGAGGGGACGAGTGGAGAGTTATTCTCACCGATGGGTTCGGGTACTGAGGAAGACAATGGAGACGCCCGCGGAGTCACGGTGGAGGTGGAGTGAGGTGTAGGAATTGGCCCAGTGCTCGCAGGACGCTAACTGTTGTCTGATAATTTGCAATGTGTCATGGGTAACTATGTATCTCAGTGTTACCTCGGGTCAACCAACCGTGCCTTAATGAGTCTGTCAATGTGCATATGTGATGTTTTGATGGCAATAGGGGGATGTTATTGTCTGTTATTTTCCACAAAATTACAAAAAATAAAGTTTAAAAAATATATATCACCTTGCTAGCATTCTACGCTCGGCCTCAACTTTCTAAGGACAAGGAAAGACTCCATTGCATGGCTGCCAAAAGAGCGTTGAGCTTTTACATAGATCATGCCAGTATGCAGGAGTGCTTCCTATATAGGCTGTGCACATCATTTCTAGATGCGGACGGTGCCAGTGTGGAAACACATAGGGCTGCCTGCTGGCTTGCAGAGATACTGTTAAAAGGTCTGCAGAACCAGTCAGACGCCTAGGGGAATATTCAAAACGTGAGAAATCTGAATCAAGATAGTCAATAGCAGAAAGAGTGTTACCGAAGGGAAGTAACCATTTTTCTGCTGTTAACTTGGCACAGAAACAACATAATTTTGCTATTTCTGTAACCTTGCTTCTAATTGTTTTCACCAGCTTGAAAATAATATCACACCTGTACAACAAATATTAACTGATTAAGTAAAATTGTTCCTTAATTTTTTTGAAGAGAATATGGGAAACCAATGCCCTAGTGTTTGGAATAGAAAGTCCAGTGTACTTAAGCACAATCTAAATTCTACATAACACTGATTGAAATCCAAATATGATAAACAGTAAACATGTTTCATTGTGGCCATAAAGTTGTTTTGAGTGATGTCCTTCATTGTTGGCAGGACGATACAACAAATTTTCAAGAAACTTACCACAAACGCCATGGATCTTAGATGGAGAGAGAAAGATGGAATCATCTGTGGAAGAGTTGATTTTAGAGCCTTTAATTGCAGTTTTTAAACCTGGCAGTAAGTATATTGGAATCTTGTTTAGTATGTGAGAGTTGCATTGTAAGTTAATGAAGAAGTTTGACACCTCACTTGTTAAATATTTAAATGTGTTTTATGATGAATGTTAATTTATTAATGGTTGGTCCCTTGTATTGTACCCCATCTCTTTATCAACTTTATTAGTAGAAAACTTGGAGGAAATGGTGGTAATACCGACTCAAGATTCAGTGATGTCTGTATCTATATTCTGCAGTAGAAAATGTATATATTTCCCTTGAGTTTTTGGCACAGTAACTATACATTGACAGTGATGCTGTGTGAGTTAGGCGTGCAAAAATTGCTTTAGGTGTCACTGAAAACACCTTGATAGCAGAGCTGTAAATGTACTCACATTGCAGCAAGAGCTTTAGATGCAGGTGAGATACAGTAAAGCAAATTAAAGTATGGAATGAACAGTAAACCTGGGCAGAGTTCTCAGAGTTTGCGGAACTCCGCGAAGTGCAAATAAACCTCCACAACGCTATGCGAAGCTCCGCAAGCGGCGGAGTGTGTCAGATAAATGCTGTTCACGATGATTTTGTGTGCCAGATGCTTGTGTGCACTGTGCAATCATTGCGAACGGCACCATGCACAGCGCAAGCGGACGCTGCTTCCTTTCTGCCGCTCTAATAGATTTTTACTCAAGCAGCAGCTTTCTCAACGCGAACGGACAGTTTTTCAGCGCGAGCGTGTGCGAGCATACGCGACCACTTGCAATGAAAAATCTGACGCCCTCGTTGAGAAATCTCACCAGGAAGTTGATTTTCCCCACTCGCAATCGGCAACTTGATGTTTGCGAGGAAAAATCTCACCGGGGATGGATTTTCCTCGCTTACCATCACCAACTTGACGTTGACCAACGCGAGCATGGAAAAAAACTCCTCTCCGCTACGCAGAGCGGAGTTTTTCAGAACTCGAAGAGCTCCGCATAACGCGGAGTGCGTACAACTCCGCAAATTCCACGAGCGGAGCAGAGTTCACCTCCAAGATTTAATCCACTTTTAAAATGTTCGCTTTACACTCCTCTGTTGTGGGCTCATTTGGGTAGCCATTTTTGTTCCCACCCCCAAGCAGCAGTGATAGTTGCACCTACCTGGTGTCTGGACTGCTGTGTGACGCTACAAATAGTCCTGTTTCCATCTCTTCCTGTCTTCAGTCCAGTTTCCATCACCTTACTATCACGCCCCTACCCATTCTCCCATCCTGCTTGTGTCCTTCCGACTCCAACGCATTCAGATTGCCACATAGAACTGGTTACTCTTCAAAGCATGTATTTCATTGTACAATAGTGAGTGGCATTTTTTTAAATAAACTATTAATTACCAGACAAGCTTGCAAAATATTTCAATAAGACAGGCTAAAACGTGTTGGCTTATGTTTACTGTCTTGTGTTCATTACATGCGTGAGGAACACATCTGAAAAATCAGAGTTAGAATAGAAAAGAAAGCAATCAGCCATTAGGAATATATTGTTCTTTTAATAGCAAGGAATTCTAGTTTGAAGACAGATTGATAACACAGAAGGGTGTCAAGATGCAGACACATTCCACTTTTTGGAATTGCACAATGAGGCAGATAGCTAAGCACAATGTCTCTACGACGGACCATATTTTGCCACAGTCTTTGGACAGACAAGCTAAAGTTCTTTAACCAGCTTAACAAAATGGAAAACAGCATCTCATGTGTGAGGAAGCTGTGTTCTATTAAATTAAACAATCTTCAGTTCCTAAAAGCCAAAATTGGTGATGGCTAAACCTCCTGTCTCAGTTTCCACTTCTCCCTTTAGCTCCTCGCCTTACAGAATCAGAGAAAAGGAAAATAACAAAGAGTAGACAAGAGGGAAGGAATAAAATAATAATTTTCAAAACGATTTCTCAGAAGATGATGTTAGATGCTTATCCAATCAAGGCATCACCCGCAGATTAAACTTTTTCTGATCATGCTTTTATACAGCTGGCTTGTTTCCACTAACTATGGGATTGCAATACAAGTGGAGAAGGAAGAAGACGACTTCTCATTGGGACACTCACTTGAACAAAGGGGACATATCAGTATCCACAAGTGCCAAAGACAGCATTGAAATCTACTTATGAGAATTCCAAATGTGAAGTCATGCCAAACTGTGTCACTCCATGTGTGGAGAGGAAGTACAAGGCAGGGCCACAAGACCTTACATTTATTAAAGGCTGTATAACAACCAGACCTTCCAGTATTCAATTCTGCATGTAAATGTGCATTAATTTATCATGACAGGCAGGCTGTCTCCAAACAAGGAAAGTAAATGGTTGCACATAGTATAACGTTCACAGGCTTCATTTGGTATGTTGTAAATTCACAGGCCAGGTAAGTGGGTGAAGTGGATGCCAATGAATTCATATGGGGGGATTTCTCCAACATCTTTCAAACTCCGATAGAAACGGCCACAAAAAATAATTTAGGTGAGAATAATCATTATCAATGTAGGGATTAGTGCTCTAGATGAAGCTGGCACTTATTGTAGGCAGATCAATGCCAGTGGGCTCCTTAGAAGACATTCCTGGTTCCAAATGTCAAGATTCAGACTGTAGGCCCAAATGTATGTGCTCAGCATGCCATTTGATGGACAGCACCTGATTGGCTCCAAGGTTAAGGATACATTAGAGAAAATGAAGAATGAATTGAAAGCAACACAGTCTATGAGGGGCTTCCAACAGCATTATCCTCATTCCAAGCATTCCCTGGCAGCTCTGCAGTAGGTCAGAAGCAGCCAGTCAGTCCAGTGAGACATTACAGCAACAGCCTTTCACCTTCAGCTGTTTGCTCCCACATGGCTCGACAGCCCTGATTTACAACTGTGCTCAACCTTTCTGTAGTCCGGCATGAGAGGCTTTGCAACAGGCCAGTCCTTCTCACTCAGAACCATGGAGAAATCAGGCACCCAGATCCCAGGTCTCTCAACCTGGCGTTCTGGCTTCTGAGGTCATAAAATATAGATACCTTAATTTTCCCCCTGAGTGCATGAACATTCTCAAAGAAGCCTGCAGACCTACCACTCGTACATTCTACACGGACAAATGGAAAAGGTTTGTCAGCTATAGTCATTCCAAACAAATTGACCCTTTTCAAGCTGCAGTACAAAACATTGTCTGTTATTTGCTTCACTTACAAATTACTGGCCTTGCCTTCACCTCTATGTGGGTGCATCTAGCTGCAGTAGCAGCCTATCTTAAAAATAGGCAACCTATCTTTTTTTTCAAAATACCAGTAATTACGACCTTCATGGAAGGTCTCAAAAGAATTATTCCCACACAGGTCCCCCCATCAGCCTGGTGGAATCATAACACTGTACTCACACGACTCAGGGCCCTCCATTTGAGCCCCTTCACACATGCCCCCTTCAATTTCTGTCTTGGAAGGTGGCATTTTTAGTTGCTATCACAGCACTCAGGCATGTCGGTGAGCTTTAGGCTTTAACCTTGGAGAAACCCTTCCAAATTCTTAGGGGCAGAGTTGTCACCCGCATCAACCCCAAATGTCCTCCGCATCAACCCCAAATCCTTACCAAAGGTATTGTTTCTTTTCCATCTCAGTCAATCAATTGACCTACCTGTCTTTTTCCTACAACCAGACTCTGTTGCGGAGCGAACATTCCCTACTGTAGATGTCAAGAGAGCCCTCATGTACTACATTGATAGGACAAAAACATTAAGAAAAACTCAACGTTTTTTTTTCTTTTTCTCAACTCAGTGAAGGAAAGGGTATATCCAAATTAGGCATTGCCAGATAGATAATTAACTGTATTCAGGCTTCCTATGCTAAAGCTAAAATGACTTCATCGCTTCTTCCCAGAGCACACAGTATTCAAAATAAATTAGCCTCTATGGCCTTCCTGGGGAACATTCCAATAGCCAAAATATGCAAAACAGGCACTTGATCTGCACCACTCACTTTCACTAAACACTACTGTGTGGATGTTCTAGCATGCCACCAAGCTAATGTTGTCCAGGCAATGCCACGTACACTATTCCAAACAACTGCAATACCCACAGGCTTTCCACCACTTTTGTGGAGAACTGCTTCACAGTCTATGCACAGCATGTGTATCTACTGTCACACATAACTGAACGGAAAATGTTAGTTGCCCTGTAAGCATCTGTTTCTGGCATGCAGTGCTTAGGTTCACATGTGGACCCCCGTACGCCTGTAACCTTTCAGTATCTTCTAATACATCCCTATTTCCTCTTATGCATGAATCTCTTATTTATCATTACTCTCCATCCTTACCTGTCGTGCGGGAAAATCATCTAACAATGGAGTCGATGCCCATGCTTATTGTAACCAAAGGGGTAGTCACTCTACCTCGTGACTCGAAAGACGTCTTCAAAGTAAAACAACGTGCGCACATATGGACCCAACACTAGATGGCAGGAGTATGTACAGCAAGTGAATCTACCGCACTGCCTGCCACGAACAGATGCTTACAGGTTAAGTAACATTTTCCATTCTGGACACACAAATTAAATGCATGGACAATTCTTGTTTGTGAACAACTATCATTTAGACAAAAGGGAATTTTAGGCAAGGAATTTTTACTTATCTCTTCCTGGATTTTAACTATAAAAAAGGTGGAGGCACGCTATCTGAAACATCATTGATAAGTTGGGTTAATGTGGAATTGGATGCTGATGTTATTTTTCATATTATTCAGTTTCTTTTCATATACACAGTAATGAATGAGTGAGGACACCCCTATCCTGTTAGATCCTACAGCACCATCTTTTTTGTTACACTGTATAGTGAATCATTTGTTACGACACTTAGAAGGGGGAATGCTTCTTGTTACAAGCATGCACATGTTATCGGCTTTTCAAGCCATAACACAATTCCTGATAGACACTTTGAGGGTTTTTTCTTGCAATCTTTACACTTGGAGAGAGCAACTGGAGGATTGATATGAATGAACACTGCCTCTCTGTAATTTTCCGGGCTAGAAATTATTCCATGTGGGTTCACCATAATACCTTTTGAAACTGGTTTTGTTAATGGGCTCTGAATAAAACAATCAAGCTCCTCTGTTTAGTAAACAGTGTTATGTCTTTGATACATCACCTGCCAAAGTCGGTATAAACAAGCCAATGCTGCAAAAATGTCTGTCAATGCTTCGCGGATATATTTTGGGGCAAAACCTTTATCAAAGGAGTCAACAAAATTACAATTCGGTAATTTATTTCGCAAAACCACACCTATGAGGACCTGCACTGCAAAGTCTGATTCTGCTGGTAATGATGAATTAGAGCCCTTTTAAGTCTGTGAAGTTCAACGAGATGAGTTCCATTTTCTTGTCGGTTAGGAATATTAGCGAGCTTAAAGCCCTTAAAATATCTAATCCCCTTAAATGTATTTCCAAGAGGTAAAATGGTTGTTACCGCAAACCACTCACTCATCGGTGACTTATGTTGTCGGGGCATGCATTAATTTACCCAAAGTAGTACATTTTACATGATGTAGAGGTTAGAAACAGGAGGACAACATCATTTAGGAACATACTCTTGTTCATGTTGCCATTGTTTACAGCATGATAGTAAGTAACCGATGCTGGTTGTCCCGGATAGATCTCTTTTTCTGCCACACCTATACCAGACTATTGCATATGCATTGTTGGTGGAGAAGCACAGCCTCTCCAATGTAGACTTGAACCACTCAGTGGATTATCTCCTCTGGCACCATAGGCACATCACTTGCGCAGACCCCTGTAACTCAAATGTATAGCGCCTTCCTGTGGGAGTGCCCTGATGTTGGTGGTCAAATGGAGATATATAGTCTCACCGTGCCTTAATAGAGAAAACTTGTCAATTAGAAACCCCTCTTTTATGACTTGTCTTATGAGCTTTCTGCCTACAAGCTTAACAAATCAGATCCTGAAAAGACACTTAAAAATTTGAAAAAAAGATTGCTGTTCCTCTGTGGGCATTTAAGTGAGACCCTAGGTTTACTTTTATTAATGCAGTGGTTACTCTTTCTCTGCTAAGAAAGGGTAACAGTTCAGTAAACTTTAAGTAGACAATCGCAGGTTGACTGGTGCGCCACGCAGGAGAAGACTATGTATGCAGCGCGTGGCAGCCCCAAGAAGTTTCGTTTGGTCTGGGGGAAGTGGTTGGGGGGGAATGGTTTAATCTCGTTAGGAATGCTCCAAAACTTGTCCTTTTGATCTTATATGCCTTTGGCCGTTGGGTTGTCCTGATCACTGCATATATGTCTCTGTTATTATGGGAGCTTGATGATTGGCTGGTGCTTTTTGTGAAATCAATAAAAATGTGTTTATCAAAAAAAAAGTAGACAGTCGCATTGCGATCGACAATGAACAATAACTACTTACTTGGTACAAAGTCTCACTCTCTGGACATTGATAGGGTGCAGTCTTCCTTCGTTTCCTGTTCCCTTATTATCGGCTTGTCTACATTCCTTTCTGTTCTCCTCATCACTGCCTGCATGTGTTCCTCAATGTTACAAACCTAAGTGGTTAACAAGGTACGTAGGTTTAGTTTGCAATTTTTAGTGGGGCAGTTTTGCTATAAGTGGTAGCAGAAACTTATTATTTTATTTTATTTTCAAAGGTTTTAACTTTTCATCATCTGGAAGAGAAGATGTAGATGTCAGAACTTTGGGAAAAGGTAAAACGTAATTTTTTTTTGACCCTATGAGGGAACCTCACTGGCTAAACATTCGAGTCTGTTGGCACTCCACTTTGACAATCTTGGTAAACTACATTTTATAGCATAAAGTATGTAACAAAACTCCAAAAAGATAGCAATACAAGTGTTTTTCTTTATCTTTATCTTTTTGATTGTAGGTAGCATAACATCATCTGTAATTGAAGTATGCTTAGTAATTTCATTTAACACTTCCATCTTGTGGCAAAATCTATTACGCCTATATACTGGACATCTTTGTAAAAATCTTCAATACGTAGTTTGCTTTTCTTGGCCATTTTGTGGTACTTTTAGTTTCTGAATCAATGCTATTAAACATAATGAGGAAGCACATAGATGTTTTTTCAGTATCCTTGAGGTTTATGGCGACATTTACAAGCTTGTTTCTTTCACTTTGTTTCTTAACATGCAATGCACACATCTCATGGGAAATATTTGCACTTGTGAGGATTAGTTTACTTCTTGACTCATGCCGTGGTTCTTCGTTGCCATGCCGATTTCAAGTGTGTTTTGTTACTTACCCACAGTTACACGTGCCAAATGATCTGTGATGAAAGACACACGAGGCTGTTGTGGTTCCTCATATTAGGTCACACTGTTTCCTAATGCACTTTGGCGGCCATGGAATCAAGTTAAAGTATTGGAACTGTACAATGTTGAAATTAGTAAGGGATTCAAGTACAGGAGCGCCAAAATCAGACTGTTAAAAAGCTGCAGTTCTGCAAATATTGCCAAGGGATGTAACACAATAAAACATACCTATGGTTGGTGTCTGGAATAACAGATAACAAAGATTAAGTGTTACTGTTCAAATCATTGATGAGGGAGTTGTGGAATCTATAATTTTGTATGACTTTGGTTATGTATTTTGCTCCTTATACATTAGGTTTCATCTGCCATTGTAAAAAAAAATATTATACTGATGTTGTGCAATTAGGTAGAAGTTATATGTACTGTACTTAGTATAATATCTTGAGATCTGATATTTATATACTCTTCTAATAGTTCATTGTAATATATTTGGATATTATAGGTTCCCAAGATAACATTGTAAATTCATGGTTGGCGCATGTTTGTTAGGTTAGTGTGAGCTTCTATTGACCTTGTACACTAACTGACAATTACAAATGAAGTTGACGTTTTGAATTCTCAAAGCACCTTCTATATACATGTGCAAAATTTCCCCCCCAGAAACTCTGCATAAGGTCGTGGTTAGGCCTGTTTTTTATGCTTGTCTTTGAAGAAGGGTTATTTTTGCTCCAGATTTTGGTGCAGCAGAAAACTTCAATCACTTCTAGGGATAATGGAACACCAAAATCTGTTAGGTGGCATGTGTTCCCAGCAGTACCTGTCTTCTAAATTGCAATTGAAAAAGAATGACTAATGATGTGCTCTATACAGGGACTAGAATCCGTTTTGTGATCATACTGTATACCCAAAATGGTGGACGAAAGGGACATTTTGTGGAATGACCTGGCACTTTGCACAGCCTCAGAACAAGCAGTGCTCAGCAACCTAACCTGTAGAAAGGGCATATCAACTTGGGACCAAAGCACATTTCCGAATCATTAATAGTAAAAGATATGATTTAATAATCCTCCGGTATCAAGAAAAACAAGGGTTAATCTGGAAAGGTATGTACATGCATGTGTTTTTATAGCCCTAAATTAGGTTTCAAAATAATTTAAAAAGAAGCAGGATGTTTATGGGTGGTGAATCCTATTGTGTGGAAAATTAGTGTTCTCTAAAGTGGATCTTGAGGTCCTTTCTGAATTGCAGAAGGACTGGGAAATTTCCAATGTTGATGGGGATGTTGTTCCAGATCCTGAGAGCACAGATGGATAAGGTTTGTTTTCCAGTTTTCTCTTTTTTTGCCTTTTGGTGTGACACTCTTTACTTGAGGGAGGTAATTTCTCTGCCAGGTATGAAGCCATACAGGTTCTAGAAACCTAGTATTTGATATAGCTGAGTTTTAAGTTGATATGAACTTAGGGTGGGAGCCAGTTCAGTACCACCAGCGTTAGAGTGATACACTCAAATGTTTTTAGGCCATTGATGAGCTGTCCTGCTGTGTGAGGGGTACCTTTCTACGGAGCCAGTACGGTGTCAGGGAGGCCTCAGAGCAGGATGCTCCTCTACCTAGTTGTGAAAGGACTAAGGCTTCAGCTGTTGTCCTAAGATTGGTTCCAGGAGTTATGGAATCAAATTCTTCATTGAGAGAGTTGGCACAATGCTGCTGTGGTTTTCTTGCTGCTTGCTCTTTGAAAAGGAGGTCAATGGCAAGGGAAAGACTATGATTTTGCATGCTGTGTCAGTTTGGGGGGAAAACTGCTGTTTCACAGAGTCCAAATTATATTTGTGATAGTTTGTTACTGTTGGTGAACAGGAGAAAATTCTGTCTTGGTTAGTTTAAGTTTTAGGTAGGTGGAAGACATTCAATTTTGAATGATACAGAGAAAGATTTTGAATCAATGGATGTCATGAGCAGTGGACAATTTCAGGTAGAATTTTGTATCATTGGTGTATTGATGAATGTTGATGCTGCTGTTGGTAAGGAGGGTTCCAGGATGTTCTTTGTAGAAGTTGAATATGCCCTGGTGCACTCTGCATGGCCCCCCCCTCCAGGGCCACTTCTAGCCTCAGGGACCCCATCCCCCGAGGCTGGCCCTCTCCGTTGGGGACCGTGGGAGGGTCCCCAATCCCCCCACGGTCCCTGCCGGCTCCCCGCGTCCTGCGGGAACCAGCATTGCTTTTCTACATGGGGAGCAGCTAACATGCTGCTCCCCATGTAGAAAAGCAATCGTCTTTGGTTTTTGGAAGGGAGAGCAGGTCTTCCAAAAACCAAAGCAGTTTGCTATGGTAGGGCGGGAGCCGCAAGGCTCCCGCCCTACCATAGCAAACTAAAGTAAGCAGGCACCCCGGGACACTGCAGGAGCCGGCCCTGGGGGGTGGCGGTCCCCAGGGCCACCACAAGGCTCCAGGAGGGCATTTAAAAGCCCCGGGGGTGGTGGTCCCTGGGGCTGGGGGGTCCGTCACGGAACCCCCTATTTTGAAAATTTGAGACCCGGGGGCCCCCACACAGGTTTTTTTAAAAAAGAAGCCCCGGGGGGGGGTGGCGGTCCCTGGGGCTGTGGGGGGCGTGAGCCCCCCGCATAAATAATGTTAAAGCCCCGGGGGTGGCGGTACCCGGGGCTGGGGGGCACTTCTGGGCCCCCATTATTTAAAAAAAAAAAGAAGCCCCAGGGGGTGGTGGTCCCGTGAGCCCCCCGCATACCTAATGTTAAAGCCCCAGGGGGTGGCGGTCCCCGGGGCTGGGGGGCCCCTCTGGGCCCCCCATTTTAATAAAACACATTGCCCCCGGGACTTGGCCCCCGGAGGGCTAATTACATTTTTTTCATCTGGATACGCGTATCCTACACGCATCCCGTGATTTTTAAAACAAAAAAAACATTTTTTTGCCCTCGGGGGTCCTTGTGGGACCCCCTGAGCAGGCCTAGGGGGTCAGGGTGTTTCTACCCTGCCCCCTTTGCGTCTTTTGCGCACTTGTTTTTCAGTTTTCTTGTGCCTCGGTTCTACCGAGACACAAGATGGCTGCCAACACTTCCTGGTTTGGAGTGTTGACAGACAGTTGACAGCCAATTAGCATGCAGCTCGTGCTCGTAAGGGTACGCGTATGATCCTCGGAGGATACGCGTACCCTACTTCGTCCATAGATATATCTATGATTTTATTTTTGATTTTCTCAGGAACTACTGCACGGATTTACACCATTTAACAAAAAGCGTGATCTGCGAAACAAACTCTACCTTTTTGCCAAATTTGGTGTAATTCCGTTCAGCAGTTCGGGCTGTAGCCTCACTTAAAGGTCCCTATGGAAAATTGCATGGGGAAAACACGTTTTGGGACCCCCTTTTCTCTCAGCCCCCGCTTGGCGAATCACCCCGAAACTTTCAGGATAGGAGCGGAGCGCCCCATCTTCTTGGAGAATTTTGCGAAGATTCGTCAACTGGTGCCAAAGTTATTCCAAATAGAATGTTGCTCATTTCCTATGGAAACTAGGTCCTAACTATAACTACCTACTGGCGACTGCCATATATATATATATATATATTATCCAGGGTACTATGTACACTTTTAAAACCACAGGCATGACATACATGCAGAGCCTGGGACTAAATAAAATAATTGGAAATACAAATCCCTTTACTTCTGTAGCAAACTCGTTCTTGCATTGTTTACAGAATACTCAGTTAGGGTAATGGTTGTGTCGAGAAATTAATTCACCAAAACAATTTGAGTTCCAAATTGATTAAAACGGATGCTCTCTAGCCGCCCTGCTTTTCTTAATATAAATCTTATGTACAATTTACAGAGCTACTGTTTGATTCTTCCCTCCCGAGTATTGGTGGTTTTTCTGTCTCAATGATGAAATATGCTGATGACCTCACTTTTTTCATCTTGCACCTATCTGATAGCAGATAATGGACTTATGGTTAACACCAATTAGGATAAAAACATGATTTTGTCAAGCAGGGGGACTGCTCCATTAGAGGGTGATGACTAAATAAAATAACACTTGAAAATATTAATGAATGTTCCTCTTTAGGTCTTGTGGTTACTACTAATATGTCTTGTAACTGACATATAAATATATACATTAAAACATTATTCTCCATCAGAAAGGGTCTTAATACATGTTTTAATTCTTTTGGAACCAACAATTTGAGCAATTAAGCTTTGGAATCTTTAAATATTTCAGCCTTAGAAAGGCTGACAAGACAAGACAGTCATTCAGGTGACTGAGCTGGACTTAATAAGTCAAAAGTTTAGAGTTTGTGTCCACGTTATTTGATATTGGTATTTATTGACCTCTGCTCTACTAGGCACATTTTTAGGATACAAAGACTGTTGCTTGTATGTTTATCTGCACAGCCTGGAAGGATGCAGTTTTATCTCCCAGCTAATTCAGAACCAGATGTATGATGTTTCTTTGCCAATTTGAAAAAGTGCAGTCTTCCAATCGATCACACATTATCGTTGGAACAGACCTGTTAACTATGAGTAATGTGATTTATGCTTATGTGATGTACAGCACCTCATGCATGTTATATTTATTTTTCCTCTACTTCGACAACAAAGTTAGGTTGATGCTTCTTATATTTGTTAATTGCAGCATAGTTACTCCATCAGCAAATACATTATTATTGTTAGAATCTAATTTTGTAAACGTTTAGAATTTGTATCTTGTTTTTAATAGGATGAAATCTGTATCTTAAATCAGTATTATTCTGAGGAACTTTATATATATAAATAATTTTTACTCCTCTAAGGAACATGAACTAATACCCATTTAAAGGTATTTGAATTGTGACATGATTTTAAAGATAAAAATGTTTAACCAAGAAAAAGTACGATGTGATTTTATGTGATTCAGAGGAATTTGCGTGAACAAAAAACCAAGAGTCAAAGGCAATGTGATACATTTGTAATTTGAAGTCCAGTGAGACCCATTTGCACGTGATTTCAACACCACAACCGCATTTGTACTGAAGCCATAGTTGTCACTTAAGACTGTGAATTCATCTGCATATTTGGTGTATCTTCAGAAACTCCAGGTGACATTCCAGCATACAAAAATATGTTAATCCTACATTTGCAAATCGAGTTGGAGTTTTGTTTGGCAGGTTATATCTATTTGGAATTTATAGAAGAGTTTAAAAGACCTGTATACTTCTCATCTTGTGGTAGCTTTTATATAAACATTTTGATGTGCTATGCTTTCACATGTGTTGTTTTCCTAGTGTGTAGATATAAAGTAGAGCAATAATGCCTTAACACAAAGTTATTGCAGGCAAGCCTCTAAACCTAACTCATGTGAGAGTCCATGGCTAACTGCAGCTCAGCTGAGGTATTCATTTTATACATTTAAAGATTCACTTGATAGATTTACGCTGTACTATTTCATTTAAATAGCATAAAGAGCAAGGCTGTTTATTTTTCTATATTGTCAGGAAGGCCATTTGCAGTTGAACTTGTGAATCCTCACAAAGTGCAACTCACAGCCTCAGAAGTAAAGGAAATACAGCAGGTAATAATTTTGATTTTTCCGTCATCTCAGAATTGGTGCCTGGGCCACATGTCTGTGATTTGAGTTTTCTCTGGTTTCATATTACAGAAAATAAACAACTCGTCAGACAAAATTAAGGTTCGGGATTTACAGATTGTCACAAGGTAAGTGCTTAAATTTTTTTTTTTTATGTGCGTAATGAAAAGATGCCACACTGAAGTAATGGTTGAGGTCAGTGGTCGAAGTGGGCGGGATCGGAGGAGCACGACATACCCATACCAATGTAATTTAAGGAAAACCGTTCCCCTACTTTCTGTGAGAAGGTAACCGTCGCAGGACGGTCAATTCCTAGAGCTGAAATGCTTCAGTTGAGGTGTAAGACAGGGAGTCTCCTGTGCTGTGAAACCAAAGGCGGGCAGACAGCAAAACAAGCATTTTTGCTAGGGTGCCTGCTGCCTGAAAGAAATGTAAATGTGCACACCGGGTCAATCTTCAAATGTTAAGGGAGCTGGGAAGCCGGTATTGACTTTGATTAATGTATCACTTGACAATACATGATGACACCGCTCTATTCTTTTTGAGTTGTATTTGAAAGGAGTTACTAGCTGGGCTGTTAAGTGTGTGCTTTTTAACCCCTCCCATGCTCGTGGCGGAGCGGTTCCGTCACGAGCACGGGACCGCCGCACGGCCCCGCCTCCCCCTTAGCGCAGCGAAGGGGTTAAAAGGGCATAACACAGGCCTGTGCGCCGCAGGGGCCTGTGTTAGCCCCTAATTATTCTCACTGCTCCAACCAGGATTCAGTTCCGTGGCTTTCTGGTTACAGACACAGACATCTGCAGTGCATTAACTAATAAAGGCTTCATGAAGTACAATGGTGCATTTCCCACTGAGTAACTTAACTTGCATTTATTTTACAATTAAGCTGTGTGTTCTTTATATGTGCATACCTCAAGGTGAAAGACCAAAAAAAGTTACAGAATATTTTGTTTTTCTAGCCCCACCTACTTGCCCCACCCCTATTGTGCACAACATCACAGCTCCCTTACTTGTTTTAATGCACTTCGAGCACTGGTTGTGTTATAGTAAGCACAGTCTTCTTTTGATTTCCTTGGTACAGGGATGCAGTGGCCCACATGAAAGTGGGCGAAGAAGAAAAGACAAAATGTTATAGTGCCTTAGTGTGGACTGAAAAATCAATCCAGAAGGAAGATATTGTATTCCTAGATGATTTAAAGGTATTCCATTTCCATTCATATGATGATTAGTCAAAAAAATCTTTTTACAAACATGTCAAATTTATTGCACAATGGTTATTTTATTTTCATACATTGCTTTATGCATTTATTCAGTCCATTGTGCTTTGCTCTTTTCTGGGATTTGATGATGCACAGTAGGTATTTAGGTATGTGATGCAATCCCCATATATTAGCCAAACATACTTAGACCTCATGTAATGGATTATTATGCGTGACTGTAAACATTCTCTTCTCTGCAGTTCCCAATTAATATGCTGCTGAGTGTCTTAATCTAATTTCTTCAGTAGGATTTCATTGCTAAAACCTTTTAGTGAAGGATTTGTGTTGGGCCTGTTTTACCATCTCTCAATGCACAATTGTAGCACTGCAGCAGAGCAGACCACCAGGTGTTTTGGAGTAGCACTTGTCAGGGTCCTTAGTCTATTATCACTAGCATTATAGTTATTTTTAATCAGTCTTCATAAAGTCTACATCTGTTGGGAGACTCGCTTCTTCTTTTTGAAAACATCATTCTTTCAAATGTAATGTATCCTCCTTTTGAACCACACATTGATTCATACTGGAGGTTAGCTTTTTTAATAGCTATAACCTCAACTTGGAGCATCTGATAGACTTTTTTGTGCAGATTCCTTACCTTAGCATCAGACTGGATCCAGACATTTTTCGTGAGCAGTACCCCTGCGCGCCAATAGGTGGTGCTGTTCTGCTCCACATTGCAGCGGTGTCTGCATCGGAAGTGAGGTGCGTTGTGCTATATGCCCCAGCGTGCTGTCGTCAGTTTTTTCTTTCCTCTCCAGTCATCACTGTTCCGGAGAAGAGCTACGCCTAGTCACTCTTTGACTGACCTTTTTTGACTTTTTTGTCATAGATTTTTGGGACATTGTCTCCTGGTAGGGCAGTGATGTCCACGAGGAAGGCTGGTTTTAAGCCCTGTGAAGCCTGTCACCGACAAATGTCGGTGACATATCCACACCTCGTCTGACTCTGGTACCTCAAGCGGAACCACGATTCCAATACCAGCATTGATTGTCACACCATGCACCCGAATGCCTTGAGGGAGTGGTCCCTCAAGCTCCTTGTCATTCGATGGGCGTTATCGCAATATTCTCGATCCGGATCGAGAGGAAGGTCCCTAGTATGGTTGTAGAGACACTCCAAGCACTCGCCATCACGTTCAAAGTCGCCCGGGCGTTTGGGCAAGTTTCTCAACCGCAAAAAGAACAAGAAGTCGAAGAGGTCTTCTACTTCGCCCATCTATTGGAGTCATCCGACAAGATGAGAAAGCGTTGGCATTCGAGGCCTGGCCTGCAGCTGAGCCTGTGCCTGGTCTGTCTCTGCACCTCTCAAACTTTCCAGGAGCTGGAGCGATCCCCGCCCAACTCCGTCAATTTTATGAGGCCATGTATTAGAAATTGGCATCTCTAGTTGGCAGTGGCTTGCACCCTGTCCAAGTAAGGACATTTTCTTCTAGTCAGGGTAAGGGGATTACACAACTAAGATAACCCTTGCTCACCCCCTGGGTAGCTTGGTACTTGCAGTCAGGTCTATCTCAGATGGTAAAGCATTTGTACAAAATACAGTAACAGTGAAAACACTACAAGTAGACACCACACCAGTTTAGAACAGTAACCAATCTTTATCTGATTAAAACAAGAGCAAAACGACAAAAATCCAACATACACAAACAAAGATATAGCTTTTAGAAGGTTCAAACAGTTCAAACTATGGATGCATCACTTTTTAGTGCAAAGTACCTGAGATGTGTCAAAATCTAAGACAAAAACAGGCGCAGTGGAGATAAGGCACCAAAAACAATGCGATGCGTCAATTCCGTACTCTTATGGGAGGTGATGTATCGATTCCTTACTGCCAGAGGAGGTAATGTATTGATTCCTTGCTACGGTGCAGAGAGGTGATGCATTGATTCCTTGCTGTCAGGAAAGGTGATGTGTCGATTCCCTTCTGTGAGGGGAGGTGATGCGTCGAGTTTCGACTACTTGGCTTCGGTTCCTTACTGCTGGGGAACGTTGATGGAGATTTTGCGCAGAGGTGCGATGCATGAAAAACCAGGGCACGCTGGAGTCGATGCAATGGCAAACCAGGCCCTGTGCCGATTCTCATAGCCTCAAGCAGCTGATGCTTTGAATCTGCAGTCGCCCAACAGGGCCTGTGTCAGAGTCGGAGCAGGTGCCTCGATTGTCGGGGACACGGTGCTCGGGACTCGGACTGCGGCAATCTTTGAGTTGCATGACAGGCTCTGCGTCGATTTTTCTACTGCAGTGATGAATTGGTTTTTCAACTGCACGGTAAGCTTGCAGTGGGAAAATCAGGCATTGAAGACTGGTGCTTCGATTTTCTTCTTTTTTGCAGCAGAAGCCACCTCCAAGGGCCTAGAACTACAATTGGCACCACTTGGCAGGTCAGAACTCACAGCAGAGGAGTCTTTGATGGCCCTGAGACTTCTTAACAGGAGTCAAGCTCACATAAGCCCTTAGAGAACCTTGGCAAGCAGGATGATGAAAATAAGTCCAGTCCTTTCACTCTTGAAGACAGGAACAGCAAGCAGTAGGTCAGCACAACACAGCAACAAGCACAGTGGTAGTTCCCCTCCGACAGCTTCTCCAGCTCATCTTCTTGACAGAATCTCCTTAGTCGAGAAATGTTCTGAAGTTATTGTGTCACAGCTCCAGGACTTATACCAATTTCTGCCTTTGAAGTAGGCAAACTTCAAAGAAAAGTCTTTATAGTGCACTAAAGCCTGCCTTTCCCCGACCTGGCTCCAGACACACTACAAGGGGATGGAAACAGCTTTGTGTGAGGACACACACGGTCCTATTCAGGTGTCAGTAACAACTCCTCCCACCACTCTAGCTCAGGAAGACCCATCAGCCTGGCCATCAGGATATGCAGGGCACACCTCAGCTCCCTTTTTTGTTACTTTTTAGAGTGAATGCACAACAGCCCAACTGGCAGTCTAAACCAGACGTGGATTTCACAGGCAGGCAGAGGCACAGACTGCTAAAGCAAGAAAGTACCTACTTTCTAAAAGTGGCATTATCAAACACCCAATTTAAAAACCAACTTCACTAAAAGATGTATTTTTAAATGTGAGTTTAGGGACCCCAAACTCCAAATCTTCCCAATTGGAAGTTACAATTGTAAGAGGTAAGAAGGCAACTTCAATGATAACCTATGGGAGAGATAGTCCTTGCAATAGTGAAAAACGAAATTGCCAGTATTTCACTATCAGGACATAAAAAACACACCAGTACAGGTCCTACTTTCACAAACTCTGCACTCTGTCCAAGGGGCTACCTTGAGCCTACCTTAGGGGTGTCTTACATGTAATAAAAGGGGAGGTTTGGGCCTGGCAAGTGGGTGCACCTACCAGGTCGACATGGCAGTTTAACACTACACTCACAGACATTGCCATGGCAGGCCTGAGAGATGTTTGGAGGGCTACTAATGTAGGTGGCACAATCAGTGCTGCAGGACTACTTGTAGCATTTGAATTACAGGCCCTGGACACACACAGTACACTTTACTAGGGACTTACCAGTAAATATAAAATGCCAATCATGGATCACCAATCATAATCACAATTTACACAGGGAACCCTTGCACTTTATCACTGATCAGCAGTGGTAAAGTGCCCAGAGTTCAGAAACCAGCAAAAAGAGGTCAGAAGAATTAGGAGGAAGACCGCAAAAGGTTTGGGGATAACCCTGCAAAAGGGCCAGGTTCAACACCATGCACCTCATATTTGAATCGCTGGACCCTGATGGAGCGCCTTCAGAGGGGCCCCTACTGGTCTTCCCCCAGTGGGTTCTTTCCCAGCACCAGTCTGGTCCCTTGAATCCATGGAGGGATCCGCACTGTCACCCCAACCTTCCCCAGCTTCGGCACCACTGCCGTCGTCCCCAGCACCGTCCCCATACTTATCCCCGGAGCTGGATGGGCATCGCCTGACTCCAGCGCCAACTGGAGACAGTCCATCGAGGCCAGTGCCTGTGCTCTATTCCTTTGGGCTAGGGCTTGGGGATGACTGGGAGGGGCCACTGGATCCTGATGAATACCAGCCACTAGGTGTCACTGAGGACACCTGGTGTGAGGGCTTGGCAGATGCCATTGGACTGGAGAAATTTGCTTGGTTTCTCCTCCTACCATGGCAACGGAGGTGGGAGCTTCATTTCCTATGGTGGTGAGTAAGGCAGCTGAGTTCCTGGACCTTCAGTTGCCCTCCGTGGCTGTCAAGATGAACGTCTTGACAGAGATGCTTTAGCCGGGAGTCACCTCTTCTTAACCACCTCTCCAGTTTAAAGAAGCCCTCACGGATATCCTACTCGGGCCTGGTCCAAGGTCCGCTCAGGGGCTCCTGTGAATAGGGCAATTGCCTGCTGCCAGGTTCCTCACCCAGCACCCAATCCCAAAGAGGTCCAAGCCTCCACTTTCAAAGTAAATCCTGTCGCATTGCCTATCACTTCACCAGATAGGGAATCCAAGAGGCTGGCAACCTTGGAAAAGAAAATGTTTTCGTCCATCAGCCAGGCACTGCGGACGGTGAACACTGCGTGCCTTTTGGGCTGATACTCCCATTGGTTCTGGGACTCAGTTGTGCAGGTGCTGCCGATGGTCTCGGAGAAGGCCCGAGCCATACTCTCCCTAGCTGTTGCTGACAGGAGGGACGCAGCTATGTTTGCCATATGCTGTGGGCTGCATACCTGTGAATCACTAGGCAGAGCTGTTTTATCATTGGTGGCCTTTAGGAGCCACATCTGGTTGAGAACCACTGACTTTTTGGCTAAAGTCCAGGCCTCGCTAATGGACATGCCCTTTGATGGCTTCTGTCTCTTCGAAGACAAAGTGGAATCCACACTAGAGCTCTTCAAGGACAGCAGAGCTACTGCCATGTCTTTGGGCCTTTCCATAGTCCCTTGCCAACCCCAGTTCACCTTTAGCTCCTTTCGTGGCCACGGAAGAGGCTTTCAGCCGAATCTCTACCCGCCCAGCCACCACGGCATGCAAGCTTCTCAGGCCCTGCATGTCTGAGGATGCCGTACCCACAGACCTCGTGGGTCAGGTAACCAGAGGTTGGGCCATCTCTGCATTTCTGCGGTTGCCAGATCAGCCATCCCTATTCACTGCCCCTTTTGTACATAGTTTTTTGAAATATCTCCAAAACATATTCCCACCTTCACCCTTCATCTTGTCTCAGTGGGACTGAAATTATTTCTAAACTTTGTGATGTGCACTCCCTTTGAGCCACTACTCAACTGCCCTATCAGGCTCCTTACTATAAAAACAGCCTTTATTATAGTGGCATTAATATCTGCCCGGTGGGTCAGTGAGCTCCAGGCTTTACCGTCTCAGCCTCTGTATCTTAACATCTATCCAGACAAGCTGATTCTTCTGACTAGAGCATCCTTCCTACTGAAGGTGGTCTCTCCATTTCTTATAGGACAGTCTATCACCCTGCCTACCTTTTACTCTCTGCCTAATCCCCTTAAGAAAGAGGAGCGACTCCAATGGCTGGACCTAAAAAGAGTGTTAGTCTACCTTGACTGCCCAAAAGAGTTATGGGTGGACAACCAACACTTCATGGGGTATGTCGGAGCTCAGATTCCTTACCGACCCACCCATCCTCCACACTCTGCGAACAGATTTAAACATTCAGGGTTGTTCCTCTTTCAGGGCCCTAGTTTCACACACCAGTGGGCAGTGTTCTTCGTGGCTCCACGCTTTGGGCGTGAGAAGTCAGGAAACGAAACTGCTGCAAGAGTGCTGGGATGGCGAACATATAGGCACGTGCGCATCACTTCCGACGTGGACGATGCCGACAACTCCATGCGACCAAACACAACCATCTACCGGCACGCAGGGGTACTGCTCACAATAAATGTCTGCATCTAGTCTGACACCTGGGGATAAATCTACGGTAAGGAATCTGCGGATAGAGTCTCTACCAAATAAGGCATTATTGTTTGTTAGTGCATTTCAAGATATATTTATGACCCTTACATGGTCTTCACAAAGCTAAGGCTGCCCTTCAACCTGACCCCTTTTGCCCCCTTAAGGAAGATTCAGATCGTGTTTGTGCTATGTATAAGTATTTGTATTGTTCATTCCTAACTTAAAGCAACAGACAGTTATATAATAGAGAAAAAAGTGGCACAAGGATGTGGGCATAGTGTTACAGAGGTAGCAATTGAACAATTGTTGTTACACATCCACAAGTTCCAAACAATTACATTTCTTACTCAGTGACAGTATAAAAGGGTGCTCTGAACACCTAGCTATCAACTGTGTGGTCTGAAAAAGCTGAAGATCAGCTGTAATCTTAGTATAGACAAACCACATAGCTGTACTTACAAACACGTCCCCAGGACAATTTATTGGTTTGTGTAAAGTTCAGTGAAAACAGTATGTAGCTGCACACTCTACATATGCACACTTGTCTAAGCAGTCACAAAGAAAAATATGTGCCTTGAAAAAGCCCCATGTAGAGACGAAACACGTGTTAGATGTCCTAATGTACAAGAATAAGGCTTTCTTGATGCAATTTAAAACTACACTTACATAGTTATATACTGTTGTCTTTAAATCGTTGAACTTTAGACAAGTCAGTAAATTGTCTTTCTAGAGACATGAATATATAAATATAGCGGTGTGCTTCCATTTATTGTATAAAACAAGGATGTGGGCAAGTTAGTCTTGCTTTCGCTGGGAAAGTTTTCTTGAATGCCATTCGTGTGGAGTAAGAAACTTAAAGGTTTTCTTCCAGCCAAGGTTGTTTGTGTATTGATAACTTGAAATGTTGTATTTTGGTGCTATGTAGGATGGTTTATTGGACGTGAGGCTGTTGAACATGATGCAGCAGATTTTGATGGTGATATCTGTATGTAGTCGGAGATGGTGTCATTCTTTGAGTGTGAGGGTGATCCGGTTGTATTTTCTCAGTGTTTGGATGAGTTTTGATGCTCCATGGAGAATACTATTAAATGGTGTGGTTCATCTTGGCCATGCAGGACCAATTGCAGTTGGTGCTGAGCTAGGTCGAGTTTGGAGAGGGAAATACAATTAATATAAATATATTCATATCAGCAAGGATATTTCTGTCAACACTAATCTGTATGCAATAGAGCAATTCGTTTAATATTGTTGCACCATTATCCACTAATTCAGAAAGATTGATTCCAAATAGTTCTGATTCACATGCCTAGGTGTGTGTCCTCCTTCCTATGTCTATTTCATGATGACTTCTCCATGGTCTTCCGTCTGGGACACTGTAAGAGCCACTCAATAGCAATTGTAATGGTGAGCTATTTGGCCCACTTATTATTAATAATCTCAAGATCGCACTTCAACCCCTTGATTAGATAATTATAAAGCCCTCCTATTTTGGTGTGGGCAAGAAAGTCCGCCAACCAAGCATGCAGATGAAGAGAAGTGAATCCACCATCAGGCTGTACAGTAGAGGGTATTAAATAATACATAAAAAAGCCCTACATTTGTAATCAAGTGCCTTTTAAGTTAGTTAAACCCCTTTATTCCCATTTACAGCCAAAAGGTCAACTAGCCTGAGTGGGGGCTAAGAAATCGCCAAAGTAGAGATTTAATTGTGTCACCTGGAATATCCAAGGCCTTTGATATGGCTTACCAGAAATGGGCCAACAACTAGCTTTAGTTAAATTTTTTCTCAGCTTAGTGTAGTAATCAATTTCTTTCTTTTTCTATTGTGAAAAAGATTGTGGATTTTCCAATAAAATGTTGCACTATATACACAACTTATAATGTTTCAATTAAGTACAAATAATTAAGCTAAAATAGTGAGGTATGTTAAAATGTACATAAATCGGTTAACACAATGTCTGGTGGCTCAGTGGACTAATGTGTCCACTGCAGGTGCCTGTGTTTGATGTCATGGTCACAGATTAAAATCCCGGCAGGTCCACTCAGCCTTTCATCTGTCTGAGGTCGATAAAATGAGTATCATTTACTTGGGTAAAAATAAACATCTGTTATTCAGCGCCAAGATGCCTGCGGGTGAACGTGCTCTTTACAAATACACGTTATGTTATGTTATGTTATAATAATCACAGTTAGTACTCTCTGATTTGATACGTGGTCCCCAGTTCTTATTAAATTTCTTCTGTCCTGGTGTCACTTTAAAATGTTGCATTGCTGCCTCTAGTTCATGGATACAACACAGCAGGTTCCATCATTTTTAGTGCTAGGTACTATGAGATTGAGCCTCTCGTGGACAGTGTTCAATGTAACAATAAGTATTGCATTATACACATAGAAAACGTGCTTTTGTGGGTGTGTCTAATCTATGCCAAGCATGATCCCTTGAGTAGTCAGTACAATATTATATTATACAAATCTAGAGATTGCACCACTGGCTTTGGACCAAAATTCTCTTAATTAGTCAACAAACCTATGTAAATCATCTTTATCAGATTGTCCACAACGAGTACATTTGAATTGATCCTATACTTCAACTTAAGTAGCTTTACTGGTGAATAATATAACATATTTACGATCTTAAAGTGCTGTAATATTAGATTGACAGCTTTATTCGAAAGCAATCCAATTGCATTAAAAAACAACCTTTTTACTCTTATTGCTTTTTAATTATGCAGACTGTTTAGAAGACAAAATAACTAAACTGTCATCTAAGGTGTTAATGAAAACCTTCTACAATTTTAAGAGTCCGGTATTACTATGCATCTGATCAAGAAGGTGAATATTTTATGTTTTATTAATCTGTAAAATTAACGTATCTTTTTTTTTTTCTTTTTTTTTTCAAATCCTCATTAGCCTTTACGCCACCCATGTTCGATAGTTTCCGCCCTGGGCTTTTATCTCATATGCTGGCTATGAATTCAAGTGTGTGCGGCTCTCCGGCCCGGACCGGGCCACCACCCTCTGTGCCACCCTATGTGGATGACGGCCCAGCCACGCCGGAGGCCACTACTCCGCCTTCACGATGGACGGACCTATTTCACATGCCTGCGAGATAGGCCAAGGCCTTAATCATAGGATTTTTCATTTATGTCCTAATCTCTTACAATATACCAAGGCGAAGGCCCACTTATTACCCAAAATGTTGCATAAAAAGTAACCAAAATCTATGTTTCCTATTCTTCCGACCTTTGGAGTCTAATGTCGCAAAGTATCTCATGCTTTTTAACCAATCCATAAGTGTCGGTGTCGTAGCTTCTACCCATACTTTGCAAATTTCCCTTCGAGCTAGCAGAACCCCATAAAAAACTAACTTTACTTTATCGTTCATTCTGTTATCATGTAAATCGTATCTCCCGGTAATGATTAGTTCAGGGCTTACCTCTATCGTGCAGTCAATTGATTGTGATAGACAGTTGCTTACCGCCTCCCAAAATTCCCTGATGTTTAAGCATTCCACAAACATATGCAGGTCGTCCACATTTATTTTTCCGCATTTTGGGCACTCAATCCGTCCTCCAGCTTTAAATTTCGATAATCTGCGGGGGGTCCAATAGGCTCTATGGATGGTAAACAGAACATTTCGCCTTAAATTTGCAGATTTTACTGTTTTATAAAGAATAGTCATCATTACTTGCCATTGATTTTCTGTAGCGATGTCCGGCAAGCAATCTCTCCACAACAGTTCCGGCAGTATGAACGGGCCATCTTCCATCTCCACCATTTCCCAATACCACATCGCAACTTCCTTCTTGAATAGTTGTGAAGAAAATATTTTGTCTTCAAAGTCATTTTGGAGACCGATAACAGTATCCGACTTATTTGCCCAGCTTTGCATCTGCAAGTATTTGAACTTAGATAACCCTTTGCCCCACACCTGTGCCCCTTCTATCCATCCAATCAATATTCCCTCTGGAAATAGGTCTCCCCAAGTTTTTAATCCTGCTGTTCTCAATGGGACAGCCAATGCATCCTCAGCCCACGACGGTGATCCTGGTGTGTCCCAAATAGACGACCTACATCCAAAATAGCTCAGATTTGCTAGTTTTCTGATTTTATACCAGAGCTCTGCTGTTTCCCGTAGAGTTTTTAATTACACCTTTTTGAAGAATTTTGGGTCAGAAAATGTATACATAAATCCGTCTTCATCATAGTTGCTCAAACCTAACATAGCCAAGAAAATACACCCGATAGTTGTATCCTTCGGTACTCCCATAAACTCTCTCAAATTTTTTAAACGAAAGGCCCAGTCATATAACAAAAAATCTGGGGCTGATAACCCGCCCTTGTCCCATCTTCTTCTAATTTTCTTCCAGGATAAGCGAGATCCTTTCGAGGCCCAAATAAAAGAGCAAATTTCGCTTTGTAATCTCTTAAGCCCCTTCTTGTCAAAGTCCCAGGGAATTGTTTCAAACAGAAAAGTAAGTTTTGGTAAAATCACCATTTTAATCAGGTTGGTGCGACCGAACAGAGTGAGAGGTAGATAACTCCAACTTTGCAATATCACCCCTATTTCTTTCTTCACCCTAGAGAAATACATTTTTGTTAATTCTGCTATGTTCTGCGTTATTCTCACTCCTAAATATCTCATCTCCTTCTTGCATTTAATGTCTTTAGTGTCCAAGTTCCATGCCATTAGTTCTGTTTTGCTCTCATTAATTTCATACCCTGAAACTTTGCCAAATTCTTTAGTAAGCTTAAAAATATTTCCCATTGATTCTTTCAAATTTGAAGTAAAAATAATAATGTCGTCCGCATAAAGACCAATCTTCTTGTTCCATTCGCCTGCTCTAAAGGGGGCTATTGTATCCATAGCTCTGATCCTACTCGCAAGCGGCTCTATATATAAATTAAATAATAAAGGAGAAATCGGGCATCCCTGGCGTGTACCCCTCATTACTTTAAAGGAGGGTGTCAAAATGCCGTTTACCAGCACCTTAGAAGTAGGGGCGCTGTACAGTGATAGCAGTGTGTTAGTATAGTTTGGACCTAATCCTAGATGTTGAATAAGTTTCTTCAGATAAAGCCAATTCACACGGTCAAATGCCTTGGCGGCATCGAGAGCAATAAGGGCAAGAGGAAGATTAAAAACTGTCGCCATGTCTATTGCGCCAACCACTGAGAAGGTGAGTTCTTTTAAATATCTACCCTTCATAAATCCCTTTTGGTCGTCGTGGACTAGGTGTGAAATGACTAGACTTAATCTATCAGCCATAATTTTAGTAAACAATTTATAGTCATTATTTAATAATGATATTGGCCTGTATGCATCTACGTGTTTAGGTGATTTGCCGGGTTTTGGGATCAAGACTATTACCGCCTCATTCCATGACTCCGGCATCGCTATGTCTCCTCTGAAAATATTGTTAAAGACTCGATGTAGAAAAGGAGCAATTGAACTTATCAGGGTTTTATAGACCTCCAGAGGAAGGCCATCTGGCCCCGGGGCCTTACCCCTCTTACCCTTCTTTATGGCTTTTTCCACCTCCGTCAGTGAAATTTCTGAATTCAAAATCTGTTTATATTGGATTGGGAGTGGACTTATTAGCTGTGCCCATGCTGTTATCTCTTGTGGGTTTGGTACTAACTCCTCCTTGTAAACCGTTGAAAAATGCTCAAAAAACGCTTCTGCAATCTCTCCACTATCTATAATGGCTGTATTTCCTTCGGACCCGTCTACTCTGATTTCCTTAATAAAATTTCGAACCCGGTCTTTCTTTGCTTTCCATGCCAAAAGTTTGCCACATCCTTCTCCATAGCTAAAATGTGCCAAACTACTAGCATCCCACTTCTCTTTGTTTCTAGCTGCGAGAACTGTAACTAGTTCAGCCTTCAATTTTAGAATATCAGAAATGGCCTGATCTCTTAACTGCTGCTCTTCTTCTCCCGCAATCTTTGCCTCGTTTTGTCTAATCTCTTCTTCCAAGTCAAATATTCTACTGTAATATAATCTTCTCTTCTTTGCACCTAAAGCTCCCAGCCTCCCCCTCAAGAAGGCCTTGCACGTGTCCCAAATCACATTTATCTTGGCAGAATCTATGTTAGCGGTCAGAAAGACATCCAGTTCACCTTCTATAGTCTCTATAGCTTCTTGGTCTAAAAGTATCGTACGATCCAATCTCCAGACTGAGTTGTGCGCTTTTTGGCCAAGTGTCAGATGTAAATGGATGGCTGAGTGATCTGATAAGTGTACACCTACATGATTGATATTCGTGACGAACTCCACCATCCTTAGATCTAACAGAAAAAAGTCTATCCTCGACCTATGTCTATACTTTTGGTTATAGTATGTATAACCCATCCTCTGGCCCGATTTAATACGCCAAATATCGCACAATCCATATTCTTTTAACAGCGTTTTTACTCTGTTAGACATCTTAACATTCTTCTGCGCGCTCTTCCCTGAACGATCCAGATCTTTATCCATGACCGTGTTAAAATCTCCTGCCATGACAATGTCGCCAGAAAAACTTAATAATTCGGCTGCTAATTTATCCAAAGGAAGCAAGTCATCAATGTTTGGCCCATAATATCCAACCAAAACAAGATTTTTCCCAGCCACCAAAGCTTGTACTATGAGCCACCTCCCCCCAGGATCTGACGCCATAGCACCAAAAGAAAATTCCACTCCTTCCCTAACTAAAATTGCAACCCCTTTAGTCACCATAGTCTGAGGTGTATAATACTTGTAAGCTATCCACTTCTGTGTACCAAACAAGTCCCTGCTTTCTACCTCACTTAAATGAGTCTCTTGCAAAATAATTATATGAGCCAATGAGTCTTCTAAATATTTGAAAATGATCTTTCTCCTGGTTTTCACTCGTAGTCCATTCACATTCCAGGACAAAATCTTTAATTCTTTTTTATTAGCCCCCGTCATTCTCTTTAAAAAAACAATTGATCATTACATTGCTGGTGGCCCTTTGTCCTCTGAGGATTATTTTTTTTATTTTTTTCCTCCCCCCCATCCCCCCTCCCTCTGGAAAACCCTTCCTGTCTATCCATGGCCATTGGCCTTATGAGTGCATAAGGTGGTGGTGCTTCTCTAGATTCAAATAATTTTATGTATTTATTGTCTTTGACCTGTTACAAAAAGGAACCATTACACTCCCTGGTTTAGAGCAGATGCATTGCGTGACATCTCTGTGCATCTCTCAATAAAATCATCGACATCTTCAACAGTACGGAAGGAGTTCATCTTATTTCGCCACATAACTTTAAGAAATGCTGGGAATTTAAGTTGAACTGTGGCTCCCAAATTCCTTAGGGGTTCCATTCGTTTTCCCATCTCCCATTGCCTGTTTGCCGTTACGGGGGACAGGTCTGATCTAATCTCTACTTTTACTCCGTTAACTGTTAAGAATTTCTTTTTCAAGGCAACTGACAAGATATTCTCTTTTAGGTTATATGTCAAAAAATTAATTAAAATTTTTCTCGGTTTAGTCCTATTCGAATTCAACCTGAATGGATCTCGATGTACCCTCTGTATATCGGAAAAAATAGTCTCCTCATCTTCTTCTAGCTCTAACTCTGTACTCAAAAGATGCGCCACATATCTTTTTATATCTGCGCCCTCACTATTTTCGGGTAATTTCAAGATTTTTAAATTATTGCGCCTCTGCATATTTTCTAGGCGCTCCATCCTTTCATCCTGTGCTCTACCAAGAAATTTAATGTCCTCAATTTCCTTTTGATTAATCACAACCTCTTCTCGAAGTTTCTTCGCCTCTAACTCCAGAGCCTCTGTACGCTGATTTAGTTCACTAAACTTGGCCTCTAAATTATTACATGAAGCCTGAATGCTTGCC
The DNA here is from genome assembly GCF_964261635.1 of Lissotriton helveticus. NCBI lineage: Eukaryota > Metazoa > Chordata > Amphibia > Caudata > Salamandridae > Lissotriton > Lissotriton helveticus. Next base: position 1,500,012,070 of record NC_136067.1, read on the forward strand.
TGATTTGCCTTCACAACATAAAATCCTTCTTTCATGTCTCTATCTAATTTCTTCAAAAGGGTGACTATATGCATATCTGTGTTGTCTGTGTTTTCTGGGGTATCCTTATCTTGCTTAGGTGTCTCTGTATTTTCCCCAGAGTGCAAATCATCCTCTTGTATTGAGGACTCCTGTGTCCCCCCTATAACCTCCACACTACTTACAGCCACCCTAGAAGGCTCCTTATCTTCATTACCTGATATATTTATTTCAGCCTTGTCTACCTCACCTCCGTCAGCCATATTCTCCTTTCCCTCTCCCTCTCCCTGACTTGGGCTTCCTGAATCCTCCCCTAAAACCTGACACCTATTGGGGCTCAATGGAAGAATCTGGCCTTGCTCAAAACCCTCCTTTTCAATGTTTGGTCGCAAAATTAGCGTTTTTGGGATTGTTTTGAAATATGTGTTGAGAGAAGGAGAAGGGACTGCTTTGTGCTTCGCTTTCTTACTCAAAGCTGCATTGTGCCGCTTTAATGATCTGCCTCGAGTTTGCCCCTTTTTTTCTTTAGGAATTTCTGGCTGCTTCTGCAAATCTCCCGCCCCCACCTTGCTTACTACAGCCAAACCTGCGCTTCTTAGTGCATATGTTGCTCTTCCTGAGTCGACCCTCGTCTTCGTGCTGCTGGTATCTTCACCTAGAGGAGCCGGCTTACTATTTCCTGCTTTAACACTCAAGTCATGCGTGTGCTCCAGTCCTCTTCCACGGCCGCCACCAGCTCTCAATGTAATCTTTGCCGCCGCCCTTCTTCCCCTGCCTACCTCCTGGGCAGCCCTTGTCCAGCCAACTACTGCAAAATTCGCCTCGAGGGTCGGCTCTCCCGCGGTGCTTCCACAGACAGCTAACCCCGCCTCCAGTGGTTCGCTGCCGTCCTCGCCTGCAGGCACCGCAGCGTTCGTCTCCATGCGATACCGCTGATCAATGAGACGCTGAGAGACGCTGAAAACAAAAAAGACGCCGAAGGAAGCGGAAAACAAAGAATCTTCAGAAGCAACCCAGCGTAGCCTGACCCGATTCCGCAGTGCTCCCCGCAGTCCTCCCGGCCGAAAAGAGCTCTCTCTCACGTTGTCTGAGCACCACCACCTCCGTGCACTCGCGACCCGCAACTAGCCGGCCGCCATGTTTTCCCCGTCTCCTAAAATTAACTTATCTTGTTTAGAAAATAAATTCCTGATTTGTAAATACTTGAAGAAATCAGCCTGTGATAAACTGTACTCTTGCTATATATCTTTGTTGAATATTCCATTTGTGAAGATCTTTCCAAAAGTGATCAAACCTAATTATGCTCGTTTTTTACTTATAGAATCTTGAAAAATACTTGTGAGACATGAATCAGCTCAAATGAGAGTATAAACATTGATTAAAGGAATATTACACTGTTTGGCCCATTTACCTCAAATGCTTTTTCCCGCATTAATAATCTTAAAGCAAACACTCTTAAAAAAGTATTGCAATTATGCCAAAATCCATTCAGGCCAGTATTTAATTGGAACATTGTAGAAAAATTAACTTGAGGAGATCCAGTGATTAAATAGCACATTCCTTGCACCATTGTGTCCCAGTAGTGAAATCGGGAAACCAACTCCTACCTTTGTTAAAGGAAATTTCAAAAAGCATAACGCTCTCCTTGTTCATTTAAAATATCATCAAACTTGACTACTTTTCATGATGCTGAGATAGGTTGCCTCTTAGACTACCACTGAAACTGTAACTTTTTCATTGTAGTTTAATAAGGGTTTATTTTATAATCAGAAACCTGGCCAAATGGAACTGCTTCATTCTCTGTTACGATAGTAGCAGAATAGTTGGTAGAAAAACTACAGTATCCATTAAGGGTACCGCCCTCCCTGAAGAAGCATCAGTATTTTGTCCAGGTCGTAAGGGGATTAACAAATTATTAAGCCCATCATTGTCACTTATGAAATCTTGAGATCCTCTGGGCAGACGTCTAGAAACCATGGGCGAGATGAACCAAGGCTGGATTTGCAAAAATTGGACAGCGCCTTATTACAAACCATTCTGATTTTGCAGATCGACCTACATACTAATAGGCTGGTTTGCAAAGTAGGGAATCGCAGGGGGTTGCAAAACTACCTGCCTAGTTAAAATATATATATATATTTTATTTTTTTTAACTTTATTTACCATTTTCATATTGATACACAACAAGCTTTACTTGATCACTCACTGCAGCAATACAAAAATACTATTCTGAGAAGGGATGATCTAAAACACAACGCATTGTGATACTGGGGCTCGGTTGGGGTCAATGGAGTGGATTTTCGCAGGGGACATGTATGCTCTCCATAGGAACTTAAAATGAATCAGCTCATGTCTACTATTCCTGGGAAACCTCTTTGGTCTGGGTGCAACAAAAGGACCAATGCGAGTCCTGTATCAGGTGCCCCAGATCTCGCTCCCGGATCTTGGCGTCTCTACTAAGGACCAAAGTCATTCGGGCTCTGTATAATTTGGAGATGAGATGGTCACCCCCTTTGATCATAATCAATAGTGTTAGTGGCAGGAAGGTCACGGGCTCTAATGGGAACTCAGTAATTTGTACTCTAAGCGCTCTACGAATCCTACTGAATACAAACTGGTGCATTAAAGATGCTTCACTAAACCTAATTTCCTCTGTACTAAAAAAGACGTTGCCCCCCTCCCCCCCCCCCCCGGAAATAGATCCCCAACTGTTTCTAATGAATATGAGGTGAGAGTGCGTTGAACCAGCTTCTCCTCAGTAATCGGAAGCCATGGATTATTAACAATCGGAATTGCAGAAGAGTTTAGGGAGCGCCCGCCAGTCACTCGTGCTAATTTCTGCCAGGCCCAGCAAGTGGTGGACACTGTCTGAATGTCCCGGGGGTCTCTGGGGAATCCCTTTGGTAACACAGTTTTCAGTGGAGCTGGAAGCACGAGATTAGCCTCAGGCCTAGTATAAGGAATACGTGCATTGGAGTGATACAAAGAGTGTGCAAAGCTGCATTGCGCGACTAAATAGTAAATCTGAAAGTTAGGAACCCTGATTCTGTAGTAGGGGATCTCTGTGTATAGTCATAATCTAGTGAATAGTCCCGCCCATGTGCGTGGACCCCCGAGCAACCAAAAATAATCTCTTAAGGTGTCGAAAAATGCAGAACTGCACAGACACTTAAGAGAGAATTAAAGACAGATAATGCAGCCTATATCCACAGGCTACACTGTCCAGTACTTCAACTAGAAATTCCACCAAAAATCCACAAACAGCAAAGCCTGTCCAGATTTCCCTTGCTTTAACAGCAAAAACCCTCTGGAATGATAGAGAGAAAGACCTGGACAGACAAGCCCCATAGGCTGCCATTATGTGGCTCAAAACAGGATACTGTGCCTTTAAGAGAACCTTCCAGAACTTCACAGTATCCCAGAATGCACTGCAGGTCCCTTTTACTTTCAGTTCTTTTTTCCGGCTCCTGCTAGCAGGACCCTGGAGCATTGAGCTCTCCCTTTTGGGATTTATTTTTGTGATTTCTCACTTTTTCAAGTGTTTTTTGGTACTTTGTTCAAAGTACCTTGGTTTATTCTTCCTCTTTGGTGTGCTTTTGAGGCAGTCTTTTTGTCGAATATGCCTGCATTATTTGACAAATGCCCGGAGTGTTCCAGGAAGAAGGCCAAGACTGACCCACATGAAGTGTGTATCCTCTGCCTTCCCTCCTCTCATAACCCTGATGAGTGTGAGATCTGCCAGGGATTCACAACCAGGACCCTGAGAGACAGAAAGAAGATCAGGCTCCAAGGCATGGAGGAGAGAAGACTGCAAGCACAAGGTGGGTCTGGAGGGGCTTCATCTGCCCATGCTGAGGCCTCTGGGGGGCTCCCCAGAGGCAGGAAGTCCAGCAAGCGTCCCCATTTTCCGTCTGCGTCGATTGCACCGACTATGGCGTCGAGAGGGATGACTACCGTCTGTTCCCCGTCTCCCCAGGGCTCTGGGTCGAAGCGGCGTCGACGTTCGACATCGAGGGTGCTGAATAGACCACCGTCGACGTCACTGGTGACGGTTTCGTCGTCGTCGAGGACTCAATGTCGACGGGTGACCCGACGTCGGCGCTCGCCGTCGTGGCGACACCGCCGTTCACCGTCGGTGAAGAGGAGAAGATCGTCGTCGAGGGGATCCTCGGCGTCGAGGGGGCGATTGCCGTCGAGGCGCAAGAGATCGCCGTCGAGGCACAAGAGATCGCCGTCGAGGAAGAGATCGCCGTCGAGGCACAGGAAGCCGTCGAGGCGAAGTCGATCGACGTCGAGGCGATGGAGATCGCCGTCGAGGCGGAAGCGTTCGCCATCGAGGGACAGGCGTTCGCCGTCGAGGAAGCGCAGTTCGACGTCGAGGGGCCGACGCTCGCCGTCGGGTCACCGTTCTTCGACGCAGGAACGGCGCAGAAGGAGTTTGGGCGCCAGGAGTCAGTCTGACAGGCGTCCAGTGCCTAGGAGAGACTCTCCCACATCCCAGCCTGATAAGGAGGGCGGGTCACCGGGCTCGGTGTACTCCCTTGTTTATACCCCTCCTAAGCCGGGGACAGTGACGCCTCCTCCTCCGCCTCCTTTGCCGAGAGGGCTTCCTCCGCGGGTCTTTACCCCGCCGCCTCTTCCACCTCTTACCACCTCGGCCTCAGCCTCAGCCTCAACCTCAGCTGCCGGTTGACAAGCCTCCACCGCTTCCTCCGAGGTCGGTTTCCCTGCCCAGGTACCCGACTCCTCCGAAGGGGACTCCTCGGCCGAGGGGATCACCCAAGACGGAGAGGGAGGTCACGCAGCCGTCACAGATCCTCGACGAGGTCCAGACGGCGCCACAGGAGGTGCGGATCACCGTCCCACACGAGCTCTTCCAGGACGAGGTCCTACTCCCCGACCTTGTCAGACTCCCCGGGGACTAGGGTGTCTCCCGTGGATGACATCAGCACGTTCCAGGATGTTCTCCTGAGGGGTGCAGCGAAATTAGGAATCACGGTGACGGCTCCCACACCTACGACGTCCGTGATCTTTGAGACACTTCACAAGAAACATTTGTCTTGCCCTCTGCTGCCGCTCGTGCCAGGCTTGGTAGAGCCAGCGGAGGAGCTGTTCCTTACGCCTGCAGTAACGAGAGCTGCTCCATCCTGCTGCTGAAGAAATATAGGGCTCCGGATTCCGACCCAGCTTTTCTAAGGTCTGACCCGGTTCCGGATTCCGTTATAGTGACGGCAGCCAGAAAACAACATTCTACCTCTCCGTCTTCTACCGTGCCTCCGGATAAGGAGAGCCGATGGATCGACTCTAATGGCAGGAAGGCTTGTGGGACAGCAGCTACGGCCATGAAGACCGCTAGCGATACGGCTCTGCTGGGACGGTACGATCGTTCCCTGTGGGAATCTCTCCAGCAGTTCATGGAACTCCTGCCACGAGACAAGAGGGAGGATTTCCTAGAGATCCTGAAGGAAGGGATGCTGGTTTCGAACCAGGTTATCAGCGCGGCTGCGGATGGTTCCCTGTTGGCGGCCCATGGTTACTGTCATGGGATCAACCAGCGACGCCATGATTGGCTCAGGCTCACATCACTCAAGCCGGAGGCCCAGCAGCAAGTGGCTAATCTGCCCTTCTCGGGGGAGACTCTGTTCGGGAAACATGCGGATGATGAGATGGCCCGCATGAAGGCGGAGGCAGAGACTCTGACGGCTGTGGACTTGGAGAAGCCCAAAGATAAGAAAGCCTACCGCCCGTTCCAGAGACGGTTCGGGGCGCAGGGCCGAGGGCGAGGACAGGCTTCAGGACAGCAGCAGCAACAACAGCAGCAGTTCCGGAGGCCCTTCCAGAAGCGCCAGAAGGGTAGAGGAGGTCAACAGTCCTCTACAGTGAACAAGGGCGCGGCCGGGTCTCGACCCTGAGCTGTTACTGCCCCTTCATCCGTTACCTGCTCCGGTGGGGGGAAACGTCCAATTTTTTCTGGCAGAGGAGAAAAATTACTCAGGACAAGTGGGTGCTGAATATTGTTTTCAATGGATACAGTCTTCGGTTCACCGGCCCGCCTCCATCGATCCCTCCAGTCAGCTCGCAGTTTCAGCTGCGCGAGCTCCAGGCGGAGGCCGATATCCTGTTGAGGAAAAAGGCGATAGAAGACATACCTCTGTCTCAAAGAGGAAGAGGTCTGTACTCCCGGTTCTTTCTGGTCCTCAAGAAGGACAAGAACGAGTTCAGGCCCATTCTGGATTTGCGACAAGCAAACAAGTGGATTCGCAGAGAAAAGTTTTGCATGCTGTCGTTGCATCAGATTTATCCTCAGCTGCAACAGGGAGACTGGCTGTGTGCCATAGATCTACAGGAATATTTACTACAAGGGGTGGTGATGGACAGAGTCTCTGAATTAAGCAGAATACTCTCACCCAGTCAAGAGATCAGGGCTAAATCCAACACCGTTTTTTAGCTCATTGCACCATCCCAGTTTCAGAACCTGGCTGTATGCAAATTAGTCTGTCCCTGGCCCAGTGCATCATGGGAACAGGGCAGACCAGACTACAAAAGCCAATTCTTACACTGGGAAGGAAACAAGCTTCCGGGGACCGGTTTCTGGCATTTCAGCCGTCTTCGGCCCGGTTTGCTTGAATCCTGATGGTGCAATGAGCAAGGGACTCACATCTGAGTATACCCTTCCACGCTTAGGGTGGACAAAAATATTTACAACAAGGGGTGGTGATGGACAGAGTCTCTGAATTAAGCAGAATACTCTCACCCAGTCAAGAGATCAGGGCTAAATCCAACACCGTTTTTTAGCTCATTGCACCATCCCAGTTTCAGAACCTGGCTGTATGCAAATTAGTCTGTCCCTGGCCCAGTGCATCATGGGAACAGGGCAGACCAGACTACAAAAGCCAATTCTTACACTGGGAAGGAAACAAGCTTCCGGGGACCGGTTTCTGGCATTTCAGCCGTCTTCGGCCCGGCTTGCTTGAATCCTGATGGTGCAATGAGCAAGGGACTCACATCTGAGTATACCCTTCCACGCTTAGGGTGGACAAAAATATTTACAACAAGGGGTGGTGATGGACAGAGTCTCTGAATTAAGCAGAATACTCTCACCCAGTCAAGAGATCAGGGCTAAATCCAACACCGTTTTTTAGCTCATTGCACCATCCCAGTTTCAGAACCTGGCTGTATGCAAATTAGTCTGTCCCTGGCCCAGTGCATCATGGGAACAGGGCAGACCAGACTACAAAAGCCAATTCTTACACTGGGAAGGAAACAAGCTTCCGGGGACCGGTTTCTGGCATTTCAGCCGTCTTCAGCCCGGCTTGCTTGAATCCTGATGGTGCAATGAGCAAGGGACTCACATCTGAGTATACCCTTCCACGCTTAGGGTGGACAAAAATATTTACAACAAGGGGTGGTGATGGACAGAGTCTCTGAATTAAGCAGAATACTCTCACCCAGTCAAGAGATCAGGGCTAAATCCAACACCGTTTTTTAGCTCATTGCACCATCCCAGTTTCAGAACCTGGCTGTATGCAAATTAGTATGTCCCTGGCCCAGTGCATCATGGGAACAGGGCAGACCAGACTACAAAAGCCAATTCTTACACTGGGAAGGAAACAAGCTTCCGGGGACCGGTTTCTGGCATTTCAGCCGTCTTCGGCCCGGCTTGCTTGAATCCTGATGGTGCAATGAGCAAGGGACTCACATCTGAGTATACCCTTCCACGCTTAGGGTGGACAAAAATATTTACAACAAGGGGTGGTGATGGACAGAGTCTCTGAATTAAGCAGAATACTCTCACCCAGTCAAGAGATCAGGGCTAAATCCAACACCGTTTTTTAGCTCATTGCACCATCCCAGTTTCAGAACCTGGCTGTATGCAAATTAGTCTGTCCCTGGCCCAGTGCATCATGGGAACAGGGCAGACCAGACTACAAAAGCCAATTCTTACACTGGGAAGGAAACAAGCTTCCGGGGACCGGTTTCTGGCATTTCAGCCGTCTTCGGCCCGGCTTGCTTGAATCCTGATGGTGCAATGAGCAAGGGACTCACATCTGAGTATACCCTTCCACGCTTAGGGTGGACAAAAATATTTACAACAAGGGGTGGTGATGGACAGAGTCTCTGAATTAAGCAGAATACTCTCACCCAGTCAAGAGATCAGGGCTAAATCCAACACCGTTTTTTAGCTCATTGCACCATCCCAGTTTCAGAACCTGGCTGTATGCAAATTAGTCTGTCCCTGGCCCAGTGCATCATGGGAACAGGGCAGACCAGACTACAAAAGCCAATTCTTACACTGGGAAGGAAACAAGCTTCCGGGGACCGGTTTCTGGCATTTCAGCCGTCTTCGGCCCGGCTTGCTTGAATCCTGATGGTGCAATGAGCAAGGGACTCACATCTGAGTATACCCTTCCACGCTTAGGGTGGACAAAAATATTTACAACAAGGGGTGGTGATGGACAGAGTCTCTGAATTAAGCAGAATACTCTCACCCAGTCAAGAGATCAGGGCTAAATCCAACACCGTTTTTTAGCTCATTGCACCATCCCAGTTTCAGAACCTGGCTGTATGCAAATTAGTCTGTCCCTGGCCCAGTGCATCATGGGAACAGGGCAGACCAGACTACAAAAGCCAATTCTTACACTGGGAAGGAAACAAGCTTCCGGGGACCGGTTTCTGGCATTTCAGCCGTCTTCGGCCCGGCTTGCTTGAATCCTGATGGTGCAATGAGCAAGGGACTCACATCTGAGTATACCCTTCCACGCTTAGGGTGGACAAAAATATTTACAACAAGGGGTGGTGATGGACAGAGTCTCTGAATTAAGCAGAATACTCTCACCCAGTCAAGAGATCAGGGCTAAATCCAACACCGTTTTTTAGCTCATTGCACCATCCCAGTTTCAGAACCTGGCTGTATGCAAATTAGTCTGTCCCTGGCCCAGTGCATCATGGGAACAGGGCAGACCAGACTACAAAAGCCAATTCTTACACTGGGAAGGAAACAAGCTTCCGGGGACCGGTTTCTGGCATTTCAGCCGTCTTCGGCCCGGCTTGCTTGAATCCTGATGGTGCAATGAGCAAGGGACTCACATCTGAGTATACCCTTCCACGCTTAGGGTGGACAAAAATATTTACAACAAGGGGTGGTGATGGACAGAGTCTCTGAATTAAGCAGAATACTCTCACCCAGTCAAGAGATCAGGGCTAAATCCAACACCGTTTTTTAGCTCATTGCACCATCCCAGTTTCAGAACCTGGCTGTATGCAAATTAGTCTGTCCCTGGCCCAGTGCATCATGGGAACAGGGCAGACCAGACTACAAAAGCCAATTCTTACACTGGGAAGGAAACAAGCTTCCGGGGACCGGTTTCTGGCATTTCAGCCGTCTTCGGCCCGGCTTGCTTGAATCCTGATGGTGCAATGAGCAAGGGACTCACATCTGAGTATACCCTTCCACGCTTAGGGTGGACAAAAATATTTACAACAAGGGGTGGTGATGGACAGAGTCTCTGAATTAAGCAGAATACTCTCACCCAGTCAAGAGATCAGGGCTAAATCCAACACCGTTTTTTAGCTCATTGCACCATCCCAGTTTCAGAACCTGGCTGTATGCAAATTAGTCTGTCCCTGGCCCAGTGCATCATGGGAACAGGGCAGACCAGACTACAAAAGCCAATTCTTACACTGGGAAGGAAACAAGCTTCCGGGGACCGGTTTCTGGCATTTCAGCCGTCTTCGGCCCGGCTTGCTTGAATCCTGATGGTGCAATGAGCAAGGGACTCACATCTGAGTATACCCTTCCACGCTTAGGGTGGACAAAAATATTTACAACAAGGGGCCAGGGACAGACTATTTTGCATATAGCCAGGTTCTGAGCTGGGATGGGGCAGTGAGATAAATAACGGTGATGGATCAAGCCTTGATCTTTGGACTGGGTAAGAGTGGTCTGCTTAATTCAGACACTCTGTTCATCACCACCCCCTTTTCTGAATCGTTTTTGGCCACTATAGGTGTGGCAGGGTATACTCAGACATGAGTCCCTTTCTCACTGCTCCATCAGGATTCAAGCAAGCCGGGCCGAAGAGGCTGAAATGCCAGAAACCGGTCCCCGGTAGCTTGTCTCCTTTCTGGTGAAGAATTGGCTTGGTAGTTTGGTCTGCCCTGTTCCCATGATGCACTGGGCCAGGGACAGACTATTTTGCATATAGCCAGGTTCTGAGCTGGGATGGGGCAGTGAGATAAATAACGGTGATGGATCAAGCCTTGATCTTTGGACTGGGTAAGAGTGGTCTGCTTAATTCAGACACTCTGTTCATCACCACCCCCTTTTCTGAATAGATCTACAGGATGCATACTTCCATGTGCCCATTGCACACAAACACAGGAAGTTCCTGCGATTCCAAGTCGGCGCCAATCATTATCAGTACACAGTACTGCCATTCGGATTGAAGTCTGCGCCCAGGACATTCTCGAAGTGCATGGCAGTGGTAGCCGCACACCTAAGGAAGAACAGGGTGTTTGTCTACCCGTACCTGGACGATTGGTTGATCAAGGCCTCCTCCTTCTCGGAAGCTCAAGCGCACTTCCGGAAGACGTGCGTTCTCTTGAACAAGCTGGGATTGCACATCAACATGTCCAAGTCTGTCCCAACTCCGGTCCAGCGATACAAAAGGGGATGATGGACGGAGTGTTTTAGCAAATCAAACACTCACCCCCAGTCAACTGATCTGGGTTTAATCCATCACCATTCTTTAGCCCACTCAGCCACCCCATTTCAGACATGGCCATATGCAAATCAGTCTGACCCTGTGCCTCATGGGAACAGTCCAGCCCGAACTGCCAAGCCATGTCTTCCATGGACCGGAAACAAGCATCCTGGGACCGGTTTCGGATTCATAATCCTCATCAGCCAGGCTATCTTGAATCCAGTGGCAAAGTGAGCAAGGGACTCACGTCTGAGCATACCCTGCCACACTTAGGTCGAACAAAGCGATACAAAAGGGGATGATGGACGGAGTGTTTTAGCAAATCAAACACTCACCCCCAGTCAACTGATCTGGGTTTAATCCATAACCATTCTTTAGCCCACTCAGCCACCCCATTTCAGACATGGCAATATGCAAATCAGTCTGACCCTGTGCCTCATGGGAACAGTCCAGCCCGAACTGCCAAGCCATGTCTTCCATGGACCGGAAACAAGCATCCTGGGACCGGTTTCGGATTCATAATCCTCATCAGCCAGGCTATCTTGAATCCAGTGGCAAAGTGAGCAAGGGACTCACGTCTGAGCATACCCTGCCACACTTAGGGCGAACAAAGCGATACAAAAGGGGATGATGGACGGAGTGTTTTAGCAAATCAAACACTCACCCCCAGTCAACTGATCTGGGTTTAATCCATCACCATTCTTTAGCCCACTCAGCCACCCCATTTCAGACATGGCCATATGCAAATCAGTCTGACCCTGTGCCTCATGGGAACAGTCCAGCCCGAACTGCCAAGCCATGTCTTCCATGGACCGGAAACAAGCATCCTGGGACCGGTTTCGGATTCATAATCCTCATCAGCCAGGCTATCTTGAATCCAGTGGCAAAGTGAGCAAGGGACTCACGTCTGAGCATACCCTGCCACACTTAGGGCGAACAAAGCGATACAAAAGGGGAACTCCGGTCCAGTGATACAGTACTTGGGAGCCTCCATCAATACGCTGTCAGCAAGCGTGTCTCCTTCGGAGGAGAGACGGTTATCACTCCTTCGGAAGGCTCAGGCTCTTATGACCGCTCCATCTACAACAGTGAGGACGGTGTCTTCTCTACTGGGGTCGATGGCCTCTTGTATCTTCCTCACGCCACACGCACGGCTGCACATGAGACCATTGCAGGAGTGCTTGGAGGATCAGTGGGATCAGAGGAAAGGATCTTGGGACGACAATATACGACTGTCTCTGCATGCTCTTCAGTCTCTGAACTGGTGGTGTTCAGCGGAGAATCTCCTGGGAGGGGTTCCCTTCCACAATGACATTCCCACGCAGACTATTGTGACGGATGCGTCACTCCACGGTTGGGGGGCGCACTCGGGAGACCTACAGATTCAAGGGACGTGGTCCCAGATGGAGTCCACGTACCACATCAATTTCCTGGAACTCAGAGCTGTTCACTTGGCACTGAAGGCCTTTCTTCCGTCCTTCCGGACCAACTTGTTGCTTGTTCAGACAGACAATACGACCACGATGTATTACCTCAACAAGCAGGGGGGGTCGAGATCGCGCACTCTGTCGCAGGAGGCGCAGGCGATCTGGCACTGGCTTCTGGCCAGAGGACTGACGATAACGGACACCCATCTACCAGGTGTGCAGAATGTTCAGGCAGAGGCACTGAGCAGACTGATCCAGGAAAACCACGAATGGGTCATAAACAACGAAGTACTAGGAGAAGTCTTCGCAAGGTGGGGGACTCCAGACGTAGATCTGTTCGCCACTGCCGAAAACAGCAAATGCCGAGACTTCGCCTCCAGGTACTACCAACCAGGGACGCTGGGGAATGCGCTATGGATCAACTGGTCGAACAGCTTTCTGTACGCTTTTCCACCCATTCCCCTGATTCCGGCGGTGCTCATCAAACTGTCCCAGTCCAGGGCACGGATGATCCTGATTGCCCCGTAATGGCCCAGGCAGTGGTGGTTCACGGACCTGCTTCACCGGTCTCTCCTTCCTCACATACGACTGCCGTGCAGGCCGGACCTTCTCACGAAGTTCGGGGGGCAGATGTTGCACCCCAACCTCTCGTCTTTGAGTTTGGCGGCATGGCTCCTGAGATAGTGCAATATGGCCATCTGAATCTACCAGAAGATTGCATGGACGTACTGAAGGAGGCTAAGCAACCTTCCACTAGGACTTCTTATGCTTACAAGTGGAAGAGGTTTTGCATCTGGTGCAAGTCCAAGAACTATGACCCTACAACGTGTAAGGAAGATGTCATCCTTCCATATCTTCTACATCTGGCGCAGTCTGGCCTTAATGTCCATTCCATTAAGGTTCATCTGGCTGCTTTGACTGCCTACAGGAAATGCCCTTCACAGACTTCCTTCTTTCAGATCCCTGTGATCAAAGACTTTCTGGAAGGCTTGAAGAAAGTGTTCCCTCCTGTCCTGCTTCCTTCACCTTCATGGGACTTGAATGTGGTGCTGTCCAGATTGATGAAGGAGCCTTTTGAACCTATTCATAAGGCTTCGTTGCAGCACCTGTCCTGAAGGCGGCGTTCCTCGTGGCCATTACATCGGCCCGCAGGGTGGGTGAAATTCAGGCGTTGTGTTGCCAATAACCTTATACTGTATTTCATGCTGCTAAGGTTGTTATGCGTACTCACCCTAAATTTCTTCCTAAAGTTATATCTGACTTTCATGTTAACCAGACCATAACTTTGCCTACGTTTTTTCAGAATCCTTCCTCTCCAGCGGAAAGGTCCCTGCATTCCCTGGATGTCAGGAGGGTGTTGAAATTTTATCTGGATAGAACCAAGGTTATTCGTAGGTCGGACCAATTGTTTATCAATTATGGCTCAGTCAGGACAGGTCTTGCTACCTCTAAACAGTCCATTTCTAGGTGGATTGTGTCCTGTATACAGTTGTTACCAAAAAGCTGGTAAGACCTTAGGGGGTAAACCTAAGGCTCATTCCACCAGGGGCAAAGCTGCCACGACTGCTTTGCTCCGTAATGTTCCTATTGCAGAAATCTGCAAGGCGGCCACTTGGAAGTCGGTCCATACCTTTGCTAAACATTACTGTCTGGACACTGATGCCAGGGCAGACGCTCAGGTTGGGCAGGCTTCGCTGCGAAATCTGTTCGCACAGTAGTGGTGTTATTTCTCTTTTCTCCACCGCCGCTTTTGTGTGGGGATGGGCTTGCCATTCTATTCACTAGATTATGACTATACACAGAGATCCCCTACTACAGAAGGAGTAGTTTCTGTCCTGTAACTCCAGTTCTGTAGTAGGGGTATCTCTGTTATAGTCATAAGTGCCCGCCCTTCTCCCCGGTGGAGAGCGATATTCATGTAAGGAATGCTACAGGTCTGGCGTGTTACGCCTTCAAAAAGAACTGAAAGTAAAAGGGACCTGCAGTGCATTCTGGGATACTGTGAAGTTCTGGAAGGTTCTCTTAAAGGCACAGTATCCTGTTTTGAGCTACATAATGGCAGCTTATGGGGCTTGTCTGTCCAGGTCTTTCTCTCTATCATTCCAGAGGGTTTTTGCTGTTAAAGACAGGATTTGCTGTTTGTGGATTTTTGGTGGAATTTCTAGTTGAAGTACTGGACAGTGTAGCCTGTGGATATAGGCTGCATTATCTGTCTTTAATTCTCTCTTAAGTGTCTGTGCAGTTCTGCATTTTTCGACACCTTAAGAGATTATTTTTGATTGCTCCGGGGTCCACGCACATGGGCGGGACTATTCACTAGATTATGACTATAACAGAGATACCCCTACTACAGAACTGGAGTTACAGGACAGAAACTACTCCGTCCTCCTCTTTCATACGGTAAAGTCAATGTGTCCCAACCGACTCTGGCTCTGCCACCTCCCCAAACAAACCAGATAAAGTGGGAGCAAAGAGTGCAAAAGAATCTGTTGGGTAACAGAATGGAAATGTTGTGGAATAGGTATAAGAACTTGGGAAGTATCACCATTTTTATGATCGCTACACAACCAGCCAGTGAGAGAGGGTGCTTCAACCAACGTTCCACCTGCCGCTCTAGTGTATGTAATGCAGGGCCATAATTTAGTGAAATAATCTGGTCCGTCTCCCTGTGGACCTGTATTCCCAAATACTTAACTGACTCGTTGCACGACTCCAGGGAAAACTCACAATCCATCTTAGCGGTACACAGCTTTAGAGGAAAAATTTCTGATTTGCTCTGGTTTATGCCCGGGCCTGAAAATCCACCAAAGCGGATGACCTCCCTAACTAGTGGATCCAGATTCTCCTGAGGATGGCCAACATAAAGAATAATATCATCGGCATAAAGTGAGATTAGGAAAGGGTCCGTCTTAAACTGAAGCCCCCTAGGCAGGTGCCGCTCTTGCGATTGCCAGACCAAAGGGTCAAGCGCTATGATGAAAAGCAGGGGAGAAAGCGGACAGCCCTGTCTGGTGCTGCGGGTGAATTTTAACTGAGATGACAGGGTGCCATTCAGTCCAAGCCTGGAAGTGGGTGAAGTATAAAGTAGCGAAGTGAGGTCAGTGAAATCCTTTGCATGCCCATCTTCCTCATAACTGCAAAAAAAAAGGGCCACTCCAAAGAGTCAAAGGCTTTTTCAGTGTCGAGTAAAATGGCAGCTGCCGGAACTTCTGGGGAAATCCTATGTATCACCGCGAAAAGCGTAACCAGATTCCAGATTGTCGATCTGTGTGCGACAAAGCCCGATTGTGCTGGAGAGATAATTTGATCTAATAACAGGGCCAGCCTCATCGCAATCATTTTTGCGAGAATTTTATAATCAAGATTTAACAGTGACAGGGGTCTATATGAACCTCAGGGTAGCGGGTTTTTAACAGGCTTACTGAGAAGGATTATTACCGCTTCGCGCAGTGTGGGAGGGAGCTCCTTTCGTTCAAGAGGTTCATTATAGACCTCAAGAAGGTATGGAGCTAAGAGAACCTTATAGGCTTTATAAAAATTGCCAGTGAACCCATCAAGGCCAGGGGGGGTTCGAACCATTCATGTCATCGATACCGCTGATAATTTCGTCCATGGTGAAGGGTTCAGCTAGAAATTGTTGCATAGCTTTATCAAGCCATACTAGTGCAATTTCTGCTAGGTATTCATTACGGTCCTCAATGCTGTGTGTTACAAGTACAAGTTTGAATAATAATCCAAAAATTCATTCTGTATGTCTGGAGTGCCTGTTAATATCTGTCCACGTGAGGTGCGGAGACCAGCGATATACGATTGTCCTGCCGGGGTCTCAGTAGCCGCGCTAAAGTGCAGCCAGGCCTCTCTCCCTCTCCATATCGCCGTGCAGTAGCATATTTACTTAAAAAATGTGTCTCACGCTCCGCAGCTTCCCTAAATTCCATTTAAAGGGACAAACGACGGCCATGTTGAGCCGGATTGGCCTGCCTGACCTGTTCCTGACCGAGTAAGTCAAGTTGCTTTTCAATGCGAGCTAGTGTACATCGCAAGTGCCCCAACACCCCAGTGTGCTTGGAAATACAGACCCCCCTGTAAATAAGCCTTGAATGCTTCCTATAGCGTGGCCCAGGACTGAACTGGCCCTTTATTTAATTTAAAAAATGTCACAATAGCATAACGAACGGAACACTTTATCTATCAACACCTGCCCGGGGAACCTCCACTGTCTCTCACAACCCTCAGGTCTGAGGATCCCGACCGTTAAAGCGACTGGGGAGTGTTCAGATAGCGTTCTAGTTAAATGATGGTCTGCCCGATACCAAGTTGCCAAATTGGGGGATGCAAGCCAAAAATCTACTTGTATTCAGGTATCATGTTGCGCAGAGTAATGGGTATATGCTAATTCCCCCGGTCGCCACACATAAAGTAGACCAATTGTATCACACAATTCCTGTAAAGCGTGGCGTGCACGGGGTTTAGAGTCTAGGGAGTCGGACGTGCTTTCTCGTGCAGTATCTAATAGGAGGTAAAGACTCCACCCATGCAAATGTAGTCCGCATCCAACTGTACTAACTGCGCATGTAGATCGTGAAAAAAGTCTGGGCTGTCGACATTAGGTGCATATACACCGACAAACGCCATGCAACGGCCCATTAAATGTCCCTTTACCATTGTGTAACGACCCTCATTATAGTTATGTTCCCTAAAAATTTGGAAGGGCAGGCGTATATGAATCAATACGGCCGTACCCCTGGCATACGTGATATAATTCGCAAAATAATGATGGGGACCCCACGACAAGGTAAAGCAGGTCGTAGCTGACCTTGGCAAATGTGTCTCTTGTAGAAATTCGACATCAACTTGGTGCCTCTATAAATAATTAAACACCTGTTTCCCTTTTCTCGCATTGTTTAAGCCCTGTACGTTTCTAAGTGATCATTGTTAGGTCTGAAGAGGTGGACAATTTACCCCACACAGACATGCAGATAATTTAATGACAACAGTGTTTGTGCATCATATTGAGAAATCGACAAGCTTCAATGAGTAAACTGGAGAAAAAGTAATGGTTCACTGTGAAAACAAACAACCCCACCCTCTACCTCCCACTCATCCCTGCTTACCCCAGCGCAGAGAATACCCCCACTGACTAAGAGTTAGAACGTAACTTGTAAGCACCATAGATAATAAGGAAGGAGTACATCAATATACATTCCAACTAGTATATCAGGTTTGAAAGTGATACACACTTGGCTTGCGGCAAAGCTGCGCCAACTACCCAACTTTGTAAGACAACTGAACGCACATTGTTTGCCCTGAAACACTCAGATTAATTAGTCTTTATGTGCTGAAGGTCAGCAGATCCAATAATTCAGAGGAGAATAGTTCCACACTGGCCACCAAACCACTGTGAGGGGGAGAAACTCTTGGAAGGTCCCATGGGCGCCAATGTTCCCTTTATAGTCTCGGCAGAACTCCTGTACTGCTCTAGGGGTATCAAATACGCGGGACCTCCCCTCAACATCCACTCGAAGACAAGCCGGGTAAATCATGCCATACCTGAGGCCTAAGTTGCAAAGTGTAGCCTTCACACCAGTATATTTTCTTCTCTCCTCCTCTACCATAGCAGTGAAGTCCGGGAACAGCGATATTGTTGATCCTTGCCAGGACAGAGTGCCAGCTTCTCTAGCCATCTGTAGCACTGTATCCCAGTCCCGAAAATCTTAAAGGCGGGCTATGATAGGTTTAAGAGGGCACCCCGGGTTGGGGTGAGGGCTGAGGGAGCGATGCGCTTGCTCCACCAGGAAAGTGGGGGTAAAAGACTCCTTGTCAAAGAGGTCTAATAGTAGGGTTTCAACAAAAAGATCGATGCAGCCTGTGTTTGTGGACTCTGGAACACCAAGAATGCGTATGTTGTTGTACCTGATTTTCGCTTCCAAGTCTTTGTTTTTCAAAGCTATACTCTCATTTGGTGGATTGGGCGGCTCCATCCTCCAGATCGGACACACTGCCCTACGCAGTGTCCAGATGTCTCTCATGTGCATCTAATTTAGCCCCCATTGTATTCAGGTGTTTCTCCAAAGTATCAAACCTACCATCCAGAGCCTTGAAACCCGCTCTTAGTTCTTGCATCAGGGCATCCGATCCAGAAGAGCATTCACTGAGCGGGCCACCTCTGCACCCCCTTCAGCCATGACGGTGCTAGGCTCCATGGCTGAGTCGTTCGGTCAGCCAAACTGCAACACTCCTTGCTTAGGGTCCTTTCATACCATGACGCAGCTTATGGTCCAGGCGGTATTTAGCAGCAGTCACAGAGATCACAGAGCTTCGCTGTGAGAAGTTGGCCTGATATATGATGCTCACTAGTTCTAGTGATCACCTTGTATCAGTCCAAACAACCCTTATGGTGATTGGTTGTAAGTCAGCCTTATAGACCAGCTATCCTAATGGTAGCATGGACAAAGCAATCTTAGGCTAAACTCTTTTGGCATGTGAAGCCAGCTGTTTTACCACAATATAACCCCTTGAATACCAAGTGAAAGGACACCACACAGGTTGTTATGAAAATAAACAATATATTTATTAATAACAACACCTCTGAACTCTTTATGAGGTCAGAGGGCAAAGCACATGACAATCTCTTACGAAAAATACTACAAGTTGCACAAAATTACAATGGTGCCCTAGGGGCACGACAAACCATATACTAAGTAAGTGGAATGTGAAAGTCGATAAAAGGAATGGATCTGTCCAGAGGCTGTAGGATCGATGGGACCACGCTACACTAACTTCAGGTAAGTAATAGGAGGCCCACGGAACGCGTGTGCAGGGTGTGAACTCACACGCGAGATGCGTAACAACGTCTATGGACAGTACAGTTCAAGAAAATGGTGAGTACGGACAATCCTGACTAGGTAGGACTAAAACGACTGTGGAACTGGACACTAGGACAGTTAAACTACCCTTGAGCACCGAAATGCTCTTGTTACCTCACCCACGGGCCGCGGGTGCATAGGTGTCAAAGTGCGTCAGGTTCTCGCGTTGAAGTCAATGGAGCCTGAAAGAAAAGATGCTGCAGGCGACCAGGAGGAAGATGTCCGGTGCAATCCAAGGGTGGATTGTTGAAGAAGAAGACCTGAAAGCAGAGGGGACAATGTTCACAGTCACTAGCCAGTGACTGGAGTGGAACCAGGAAGGAACCAGATGTCGTCGTCGCGATCAGGTGAAGAGTGGACGCTTGACTCTGCAGCCACGTGGACCAGGAGGTGTCTTCGACGACCAGGATGGAGGCACGAGCTGTCCCACGCAGGCTCTCGCTGTCGGCGGTGTCGGATCCGGGATCCAGAGGAGAGTGCTTCTTTTGTCATTCTTTTGCTTCGGACTGCTGATCTACAGTGTCCTGCAATGGAGGTCGAACCTAACGCTCTGACTGAGGTTCTTCAGTATAGCCAGGC
This sequence comes from Lissotriton helveticus, assembly GCF_964261635.1. NCBI lineage: Eukaryota > Metazoa > Chordata > Amphibia > Caudata > Salamandridae > Lissotriton > Lissotriton helveticus. The sequence goes on from NC_136067.1 coordinate 1,500,031,663, forward strand.
ACCTACCGAACCTCTCTTGCAATTTAACAAAGCCCTGATGGGTATCCTCTTGGGTCATACCGTGCTCTGACTCCCCAATCAACAGGCAGATAGCAAGCCGCCACAGAGCAGCACTGGGTGATCCTGACCTCTTGACCCAACACCCTATAGGAGTCTAGTAGTTCACAGTGACCCACGTCTTGTCTGCTCTAGATCCTGGAGATTGGAGTATAGAGTTTGATCTGCAGGATGCATATTTCCATATTCCCATCCTGCAAATCATTCTAAGGGCTATGTCCTGCTTTTCATCTCTTCCCCACCCTGTTTCCCCCTTACGTCAGAGTGACTGTTAATTAACTATTCTTTAACCTTGCTGCAAGAAGTCAACCTTCTGCTGGCCAAGGGAGCCATTAAGTTGGTGCAGACGTTAGTGAGAGGAAAGGGGTGCTATTCGTGCTACTTTATTGCACTGAAGAACGAAGGCCTCGGCCTATCCTGGACCTCTACACACTCTATGCCTTTCTGTGGAAACACAAATTTAGATGCTCACCCTCTTTGATATTTTTCTGTTTTGGACCTCGGAGACTGGATAGTGCCAAGGGACTTGCAGAACAGGTATTTTTTTATATACCCATCCTACATTTTCACAGGGGTTACCTGTAGTTCACTATGGGGCCAGAGATCTTCCAGTTTCCCATGTTCTCCCTCTGGTTACCTGTGTTTTTTTTGTGTTTATAAAAGCTATAGTGTTGGTTGCTGGTCAGCTTCAAAGTTTCGGAGTACATGTGTACCTGTACCTCGACAAATGGCTGCTCAAGGCTAGCTCATCGCAGTCAGTCGTGGACCACTTCTGGTCATTAGCAGAACTCCTGACGACTTTGAGGTTTTCTGTGAGCAAGCTGAAGTTCTACCTGAGCCTCGTGCAGCGGTTGCCTTTCATTGAAGCTGCAGTAGATTCTGTGTCATTTTAGCATTTCCACCACTGCTTTGACTCCAAGACATTCAGGATATGATCCAGATGTTTCAGGCTAAATCCTGGGTTTCAGTGATGGCTCTGAGGCTTCTTGGACTCCTAGACTTGAGCATCCTCCATGACCTGAACGCCATATGTAATGTACATAACCTTCATTAGAACCTCACGTTTCAGTGGTCCCATCATCAGGGCTGCCTCTTTGACTTCATCCAGATCTCTCAGGAGACAGCTCAGGATCATCTGCAACGGCAGACTGACCTACGGCAGGCCACTTTCACTTACCCACCCAGACTTCACAGTTGTGAGGAGAAGGCAGGAGTTGCACGGTGAGATGGATATCACAAGCTTCTGATCTTTGGTGTTGAGCCAGCTTCGGTCACTGGGGCATGCTCTACGTAGGTATATTCATCACCACAGATAATGTGCAATGTCAAAACAACTCTGGACTGGAGTTTCTTGAAAATTCACAGAGAAACCCAGCCTGAGTGTGATGGAACATGAATCTCTTGTATGCATTCTAGCCTCTACCTCGATTTCTTAAGATGCTCAAGACGGAGCAGGTCAGAGTCACCTTGATCACCCTGTATGATATCCAGAGCATGCCCATTTTCCCTCTGATCCTGCTATCTCTTTGTGAGGACCTCCTGACTCAGCAGTAGAATAGGGTCCTACCCCCAAATCTCTTCAATTTACATCTCCATGCAGGGAGATTGAGTTGCAGTAGTTAACTGCGTTGATCTGCCAACTCTGATGGCCCTTGTTCTCCTTTCAGCCAAATGCCATTAGGTGATATCCCTCTCTCCTTGGTGCTGGGAGAAACTAGTCTCCTGGTGTGTTGGTCATCATACTAACCTCCTTGAGGCCAAACCTTATGCTGTGTTGTTGTTTGTTCTATCATTGGCTCATCGAGGTCTTGCAATGGGCACTGTTAAGGGTGATGTCTTGGCCCTTTCGGTGTGTACCTAATCAAACCTCTGTTTAAATCACATGTTGTGATGCATTTTATCAGAGGTCTAACTTACATCTTTCCCCTGACGCCACTTGTCACGCCACAATGGGATTCAAGCTTAGTGTTGACATTTTGTTTTTGTGCCCATTTTGAGGCAATGCCAGCTGCTCACAGCACCTACTGAAGCTCATAACAGTTTTCCTGATTGCCTTGATTGCGCTTGAGTTTCTACATTTGACCAAGCAAAAGAACTTTGTGTGGATGATCTGCACTTCGTGGGAATATCAGGAGCAAAGAAAGGAAAGTACTCTGTCAAAACAAACAGTCCTCTGAATCAAGATCTAATAAGCACTGGCCAAGAAGCAACCCCCTAAAGCATGCAGGCTCATTCCACCAGGTTCAATGATATTTGCAAGGTGGGTGTTGGATCTGGGCTTCTGCCAGGCTGTGACATGGGCACTGGAGCACACATTCACAAAAGGTAATAACTGGACATTGAGGTATGACCGGAGAGCCATGTTGCCTGCTCGTTTTTGCAAGACTTCCTAATGTGAGTGAATCCACTCTTGAGACCCACCACCTTTGTAAGGGACTACTTTGGTATCTATTCTAAATGTGAGGAATCTGAGATTAGAAGAATCCAACCATCTGATAGTTACTTATCTTTGGTAAGATGGATTCTTTATCTAATTGCCGGTACCTCATTATGCTCCTACCTCCCCCTTCTGTTGACTGTGCTCCTGAACATCGTAAGATTCCAAGTAAGATTTTGGCTCATTGTCACCTGCAATTTCTGAAGTGTTCCGTGTCTGAGGGCACGGAAGGAGACAGATTAAGAAACTGATGTCAGCGTACAGGTATGTCTCTTACATGAGGCTCTGTTCCGTGACTTCCAGGACGGTACAGAGTCACTGCGGAGTGACATTGCACCACCTGTCAGCCGGCTGAAGCATTGCTGAAAATTTCTCCGAATCCAGTCTGATGCCTGGGAATATTCCAAAGGTGAGGAATGGCTTGTAAGATGGTGCCCACCAGAATGTGCATTAACAAAGGTATGTAACGTGTTCTTCCGCATCTGTAGATTTCTCTTTACATTTGGGAAATGCTCTTATCTGTGTTTTATAAATCATAAAATTGGGTATTTTTTATTGTTGTGGTGTGTAAATGTATAAGGAAAAAAACGTTTTTAACTGCCTGTTGTGTTGTTGCTTTATTCCTATTGATTCTTGTGAGTGCCATTTCAGTCATTTTCTGTTATACATCATAGGCTGAATAGAACATAACCTTGGCATGGCTGATGTATTGTCTTCATTTTACTCTTATATAAAAAATATTTTAATTTGCTGTTCTTGGTGTAATTGACACATAATATATTATTTCTTATGTTGACTGCTGCCTATAGGAATTGAAGCTTGATCAGAAAACCCCATTGAGGGTTCTTCATAGAAGACCTCTAGCTGTCCGGACACGCGTTATCCATACAATGAAGACAGATTATGTAGATGAACACCATTTCCGCCTTTACTTGAAAACTCAAGCTGGGACGTATCCTTTTGGCAAATGAAAAGTGAAGACACATTTAAACTGAGCTAGCAAGAGATTCAGTCAGCTATGTTGAGATAACTGAAAAATCCACCTCCCAGAAAAGACTGCAAACTATATAAAAAATGCCTTTTTAAAGTAGCCAATGTACAAGTGTGGCTTTCCACTATGCTGGCTTTTTAGGCTGTTCTGTTCTTAATGTACCCATCCTGTACCTCTTTGTGCCCGGAATTATGGCTTACGCATATGTGGCGGATAACAATGAGAATTACTACATTTGCTGTAAATTGACATGACATGATGATGATGATGATGATGATGATTATGCTAGACATTATAAAACACTGGGCCTTATTCAGATTTTGGCGGACAGGATACTCTGTCAAAATGTGGCATATTCCCTGTCCATGGTATTGCAAGTGCCATAGGCTATAATTGATTTATACTGTTTGTGACAGTGTGTTCCTTCTGCTAAACTCTGAATGCAGCCCATTGTCTCCTTGTTTTACATTAACGAAATATGACATTTTTGTGTTTCCTTTGAATTGCGATATGTCAGTTTTCTTCTTACACTTTGTAAATGCTTAGCTGTGATACAGATCACATACCCGAAGCAAACCACTTTCCTCTAACAGTGCATGTTGATGCTGTCACTTTTTTAAACTGCCTAAGCCATTGCCAAAATACATGTTCAAGTTTGAAGTTAGGTCCCTGGTTCAGTGTTTTTTGTGCATCCTCATCTTCCTGCTTTCATAGTGGAGTTTCATCATGGTGCCTGCTCATGCCAATTGGGCTCTATGCAAATGTAATCACTCACTGTATCATAAGTCAACTGGACGTCTTGGTCTTTCGCGATCTTAAAGTCGCACAATCGCACGGAATTTAGATTTCAAGTTTCAAATGCAGAATTTTAATGCAGTCTGTAGGAACTGTGTACATCAAAAGTCAACATTTTAATTTTGCTCTCTTTGGTGTACAAATTAAATAGGTGGGAATGGCCTGACTTTGGTGTACAAATTAAATAGGTGGGAATGGCCTGACTTTGGTGTACAAATTAAATAAGTGGGAATGGCCTGACTTGTTAGTCACCTTGTTCAACTAAAGTGGCAAAAATGCATTTGCGAGGTTACTCATAAGCCTGATTCTGAGTTATTGATGAGTCAAAGACTAGGGCTGGAGAACTGGGCCCGTTCGTCATTATAGCATTAAGTACATGTTTCCAGAACAGGTCAATGCATAGTAAGAAGTAAAACAGTCTCTTGGATGACACCAGCCTTAAAGTAGTAAGCAAACTCAAGGAATGCAGGAGTCCAAATCTTGGTTATGACTGGTTGTTTTGCTTCCTCCTTTGAGGATTGGGAAGCACCATGGTCTTTGGTACTGCTTAATTCAAGCTGACATTAAAATAGTATTTTCCATCCAAGTAGTGGCACCTTGTATTCAGCCTGAGATGTTTCTGCACATACATCTCCTGATTCCACGATGTCGATGATATTGGGTAAGTAGGCTACACTGACAGCCACTAAAGTCATAAAGAAAATCATAAGGACATTTTTTATAGCTTGAACTAACAATATCTTATAACCTAGTAATAGAGTACCTTCATCATGTAACTGTACCAGCCATTTGTATAGCTAACGGTGGATCCATGACAATTGCAGTGGTGAGTTTCAGATCCAGCTTTATTCATCCACTAAGTTTCCGTAGGCCAGATGCTGGTGATTCTGGTATCCCATCTTACATTTCAGATGTGCAATAAATGACTGAACTTGGGCATCATAGTGTCTCCCTTGAGTAGTAACCATTAGTTATGTTCCAAGATGGCGACCAGGATATGCATTTTGATATACTCTCAGAATCTGACACATTTCAAATGCTAGTTCCTCCTGGGACACTGTTATTAAACTGCTCAGGAGCACATATCAGACATTTCTTAATTTTCTGGCAGCCTCCTCAGTTGGTACTTCATTTGCTCCAATTCTACTTGTTGTCTCTTTGGTGTTTGGTTTTGCTGAAAAATTGTCCTTGTTGTTATTACTATCTTTGGTGTTTGGGTCATCAATTGTAAGTCACAGACTAAGTATTTTGACCTTATGCCCCTCCTCTTTGACTCTACATTGAGGCTTCGTATTATAATCTGTGTGTGAAAGTGGCATTAGCAAGTTAGCCTCTATTATCGTGCTGTGTCCTCAGTATCGTGACAAAAAGACTTACTTGTGTTTCCTAATGATAAGAGCTACACAGATCCATTCAGCCATCCGTTATAGCAGAACTGTGTTTGTTATATACGTGTTCTAGAGCAGCAACAATAGCAATATATTTGTGCTACACCGCATCAGAAAGGTACATAGTAGTGAACCTTGATGATAAATTCCACCCAGCAAAATCATCAAGAGAGCAGAAACAGTTCTGTAAGACAAATATTCATTTGGTGATCTGTAAAATAAAAATAAAAAACAAGCTCCAACAAAGAATACCAAGACGACTTGAAGGTAGCGACGACGACTACATTACTTAAAGGATCTTAATAGAGCATTAGGCAAGGCAGGTTGGTGAATTCCATACTACCTGTCCAAAAGATAGTAGAGTGCCTTGTATCTGATAGTGGACATGTTCATTACCGTTACTCTGTGTAAAATCATACACACCTACCTGACAGTACATTCTTGAACTTGGACTTTATTTTTCTCAAGCTTTTTTACTTTTTTATAAGGACATTAAAGGAATATGAGCCATACACAACACAAAATGGGTAGAATATCATTTCAGTAAATGTGCATAATAAAGAGCGTTTTCTGTAGCGTTGAATAAGTACAGTATGTTAGTCAAAGTTTTGTGCTAATAAAAATTACAAATTTCAGATATTTCTCAGTTTGCAAAGAGGGTGTTATGGAAAGAAGAAATGTAAAAATGCGATAGTAAGACTGTTTTTTGCATTGGAAGACTTTTTTGTCCATGTCAATAATATATGAGAGAAACAGACTTCACTAGTTCAAAAATTTTATCCAAATATGTTTAATGTTTTTCAAATTTGTTCTTGTATTTGTTACTTACATATAGGCCAAGTTAGTTGTGTCAGCTAATCGAAGGCTAGCTGATTACAACTACTTGAGATTACTCCTTTTGCATAAAATAATTCCAAATAGCCATTGTACATATAGAATATTTACATGATTTGTATATGGGGTTTAATATCAGAATTTAATTAAAGCAGCACACCAGAGCATATGTTTCCTGCGGTAGCTTGAAATCAGATGACTAGTTTTTGCTTCAAATAATTTTGCATGAAGATTTTTTGTGGGTTCTAACATAAACTAGTTATTTTAAGGAGTCTGACATTTTGGGGTGTTTGTTGACAGCGCTACAGGTTTGATTTATTTCAAAGCAGTTTCAGAGATTATTCACCTTTATCTGTCTGTTTATATATGTTTTTAGTAGTGTGGCTATTAATATCTGCTTGAGTGTCCAGGGTTCTTCATCTAATTCATAAGAATGATAGCGAAAAAATATATGGGTTTCACTGAAAAATGTCTGGGTATATAATGAAGGGGTTAACATCAGGAGTCAGTTTATTGTTCTGTGATTGTGCAGGCTGGGAAGGCAAGTATGAAGCTGAAAAGCCTTGTTTTGGCATCTTCTCCAACCAGATTATGTTTCATTCTCGCAAAAAGCACAGGAAGTAGTTTGTTCTTAAATATGGGTGCTGTGGCAGAAAATGCGCAGTTTGTGATTTTTATGTTTGAGTAGAGCAGAAGGACGAGGTTTCAATTATTTGAGTAATTTAGACTGAAAAGTATGTCGTTTTGGCAGGATATGTTGAGGGTTTTGGCATCGAGAACTTTGTAGGGTAGCCAGCCACGTGTAACTGTGCTCAAGAAAATAAGCTCAAAGCTTGAAGCAATGCTGGACAGGATAATGCTGAGGAACAAGTAGAGGTTTCCATAGCTTATCAACTTGATGCTTTCTCTATTCAGCGGAGTCGGTCTGTGTAGAGGTGATCCCAAATGAGCCTATGATGCATGAATGGGAGCTCAGGGTCTTCTAAAGCAAAGCTAGTTACAATTTAGCTGGTGAAAGACACTTCCATCTTAGAACACGTCATATCTTGGTACCATCATAGTGGGAGGGGGGGTGTGCATCCTAGAAAAGTCACTTTTTAATTTGTTTGAATCAAATGGCCCCGAATATCCGTTATAATGCTAGGTACATTCTTTCAGAAATCTTCCCCATTTAGGAAACCACCACCAAATATGCACTCTTATCACTGCCCATTCTGCATCCTGTGCAACAGTTGCGATTTGAAGAGGGATACACACAGTGTAGTTTGATCAGACACATCTACTTTGAGGGTGTTTGTAGAAAGATATTTCTCCCCATAGAAAAATGTTAATTATCTCCAGATAGCAATAGGCCAGAAATATATTAATGCACATTTCCCTAGCCTTTCTCCTGCCGACAATGAGCAAGCATAGATTTAGCGTAAGCAAACCTATGCAGAGAAATCTATTCTATTTACAAACTTGCAGCTGAGAGCTTTGAGAAATAAAAGCTATAAAAGGACACAAATTGAAGGCATAAACCTACACCTCTGTTAGTTATCATTGCTCATAATTGTGCCCTGGGTGACTACAGTGGTTCATCGAGATCACTGTTGATGTGGTTTACGATGGGCAGATTGTGATTTACTGGCATTTGACTCTTTGATGGGACTTCATGTTCCAAGTGGTATGAAAAATAAGTTTGGTGTTCCTAGTTTCATAACCAGGCCATTGCTGCCCCCACCCCCGAACACACACAAACACCCACAATGCATTATTGCAGGATTAGCAGAGCTGAAAAAGGATCCACGTGTCCCCAATTATTTTAATAGACATTTTCTGATCTCAAAAAAAAATTGCAGTACAACGTGACAGTGACCAGTGAACATTATCGACCAAGGGATGTCACAGGCCCTGATCTGGGCGATGCACAGCTTGGTCATAAGTCACAGGGCTTACTCAAGACTTGTCTTAAGGTCAGGCCTTGGGCCCAGAGACAGCTACACACTGTCAGTGGCTGTGTACAGGATCATCCAGTTTCTTAATGTGATGTGTTCATTATATAGTTTCTTTATGTGTTGAGTTTTGTTGTCCAGGATGGAAATTCTGTACTGTGATACCACAATTTTAAAGTGTGAAAACCAGACACTAATGGGTGGCAATGCATGGAACATTCTTGTTCATTTATAACAGCTTTGGGCAGCATTCTGGCCCTTGGTTCTCTTGCTTATGTACACAATTACAAATAGCTTTGGCACAGCTGATTGCAAGCTGTCGGAAAATCTCCCTTTTTTGGCACAAGATCCTAAACGTCTACAAAAACATTTTTGCTTTATTGCGTCTCTTTCGTGAAAGTAGCCAGCTCCGGTTCCTAGACAAAGATAGGTAAGGTTCTCATTTCTTGGGCATGTTTATTCGAGTGAACATCTAAAATTCATTTTTCCTCAACCAGTATTAAGCTACGTTAAGGAGTTTGTGCACGGAGACTTCGGAAGAACAAACCCAAATTTGGGCTCCTTAATGAAGACAACTGCTGATATTCTCCTGCTTGACGTGGAGGTGAGTGGTTTAAAATACCAGCCTTTTCTTGTAGTGATTGAATGTAGTTCGCTCTCACTCTTAATGCTGCAGATGTACCTGTAACCCGTGCCCACATTGCTTAATACAGTGGGTGGCATCAATGCATTTTACAGTTATAATGTTAAAGATGACACTATTCTCCTTGATGGAATCTTCACTATTAGTCATAAACACTACATCGTCTTGCCCACGAGTGCGACTCCGGAAAACATTGTAAGAGAAAATATAAAATGTACTTTTTTTTTGGAGAGCTAGTTTAAAAAAAAAACGAAGTATTTCTGACAGCTCATAAAAGACTATATTGGCAAATTTTTGTCTATTTTCGTTGATTAAAAAAAATCACATTTCAAATGCAGAAAAATTATCACTACAAATAATAGAGCGGCAAGAAAACTCATTCACACGCCTTTTAAAGGAAGAGAGAAGAAATAAGGAAAATGTAGCATAGAAGGCAGAAGCCAGAAAGGCTGGGAATACCTCAGCCACTTCTTTAAGGAACACTATACTACAAGTATTCCATCATACCCTGTAGGTGGCAGTTGCACTAGTTCTGTGTCTTCCTGCGCATTAAGCTTGACCATTTTTAGCTTTTTTCGTCTTGTAAATCTTTCCAAACTTTTCAAAAACACCTTTACTCAATGTTGTTTTTATATACAAATAGTTAGTTTTTCCTGTTTTGTGACACGAAAAATATTTGTTACTCATGAAAGCCTTCCTTTTTGTCAAATGTCCTACTTGTGGAAGAAAGAAAGCCTAAACAGACCCTCTAGCTGTCTGTATAGTTTTCCTTCACATCGTCCAAACTCCTGCCAGTTTTGTCAAAAAAGGTCCAGAAGGACTTTTAAGGGTAGGGAGACAATCAGGCTGCATGATCCGCTCGAGGACCAGCACAGGCTTGAAGAAGCAGCAACCGGAAGATTTAGAGGGACATGAGAGTGTGCTCCCTCTGCCACAATTCCTGCCACCTTTTCCAAGGACCCCTCGTGAGGCAGAACAAGAGGGAGATCTCAAAACTCCCTTCACCATTCCGATTTATGACGTAGAAGGTAGGAATAATGGCAATACTATTGATGTCTAGGGCTGAATCATTATTTTCCTAGATAAATATCTTGCAATAAGGGAAGCCAACATCAACGACAGCAGTGACAACCAGGAGGAGTTCAACTTAGAGGTAGTCAGCACTTAGCAGGTCCTTCTATCTGCCTGCAGAATGGGTCTGCACCTGCAGTGCTAACTCAATCTATCTTGCCTCAACTTTTGCTTCCTTTCCTGTCAACCTTTTCGCCTGTCTGCATGTGCTGAGGTCCCTTTATCTCCTAACAGATGCTCTAGCTTGTCTAGAGTGTGATGCGGTACTCAAAGGAGTCGTTGTGGGAGTTCTCACCACTGGAGACACCACCAATTTAAGAGCCTGAAGAAGACACTCTTTTTATTGGCATTCAGGATTGTTCCGTTCAAGATCTACTCATTGATAAAGAGCAAAACATATTCTAGTTCTGGTCGCTCTAGATCTCGTTATAAATATTCTTCTCATTCTTCATACTTTTTAACTTTGATTCACCCCCAGTAAGGGTTTTCCTTATAGATGACAACACAGCTTTCAACACAATTTTTGTGAGGGATGCTAAAACACTAAGCATACTTAAAACGTACCAGTCAAAGAGTTCAGGGACCTTTGACCTTTCACCTCTGTTCCTCTTCATGACCTTTACTCCCTTTGGTTCTGGTTCCAGGTCTGCTAGGAACTTTCTATGGTGCTGTTCCTAATCTCTGCTCCAGCACTGTTACAGAAACAATCTAGACCTCCTCAACAGGATCCCTCATTCCTATGGGCAGATTCTGTGATTGTGTCTCCTGTGAGGTCATATCAACCCCCCACGACCCCCTTCTCCATCCTGAATAGTACCTCATGAGAAGGAGAGTAAACAAATAGACGCATTGGGGATAAAGACCTGTGGAACGTCTGCAACTGGCATGAGCATGGAGAGTGATATTGCCAACTCTGGCATTATTACAGATGGGGACAGGGCTATCTTTAGAATTCCACGGATGACCTTGTTAGCAAAAAGCCTCTGATTATTCTTCCTAGCACTGCTCTTTGGTAGATAGTAGTAGTTAGCGGTGGAACTCCAGTTTCTGTTGTTGAATGTAAGGAAGTTTCTAGGGAGGGCCTGCCAGTTTGTCTGTCCCTGATTACTGCTTCAAGAAAGGTGCCTAAAGCTTGATGCAGAGATCTCTCACTCCATTGTCCCAGTGTTTTGGATATTCCTGCTTGGACCCAGCCTGATTGCTACCTGCTGTGAGAGACGTCACCTTGCACAAAGGCTGTGCCTGAGAAAATGACATTTGAAAGAGAACCAGTCCAAACCTGTTCTCAAGGAGATCCACTTCATCTGTATGAAAAATTTGAACAAAAGTGAGATCCAAACAACCACACGTTTTCCCAATTCTAAGCATGACCAGGACTGCTGTTTGCACGACAGCCAGTCTTCCTGTCAGCTGAGAGCGGGAAAGAGGGTGCCTGGAATACAAGCCCATACTGTTCCTAGTGTGAGGGACACCAAAGGAAAGCCGACTGTATCTTGGAGGTAGTGGGGGACTAGAGTTAAGAATTCAAAAGTCAATCACAGACAAAATAATATATTGTCCAACCCAGTCATTATGATTATGCTGTGAAATGCTCCCCGGTCTTTCTGAATAGTTCTTCTGAGAAATGCACCTAGGCGTTGCAAGTAAGAGCACCAAAGTATCATCTGGCAGCCTGCCCTGTTCCAAGAACCGGTTCTGCCACTGCATACCCCAGCGAAGAGGAGGCACATCTCAGCTGAAGTGGAGCTCGATTGTCCCAGAAGGCCACAACTAATGAAGACACCACTGACGAAGCCTGAGTATCGGCCTGCATTCAGTTTGGTGGCCCGCAACTACTAAAGACATTGCATCGCTGTGCTCTATACCACACTGATTCTCTCCAGCAATTCCTGTTCCACAGGGAGACTGCTGCTGAGGCCCTAGCAGTGAGTGGTTGCCACTGTGAAGAGTGGCTAGGTGCCTGCACCTGTCTCCCTAGTAGATCTTCAACAACCTTCAAGCTGGTAAAGCGAGACTTATCCTACATGGACTTAAGACTTTTGGCTGATTGAACTTTTAGGTTGAGAACAATGAACTGAGTTGCACATCTAACTAGTAAGGTAAATAGAAGTGATGTGTATCTCTGCCTAATTAATGCCTATGATCACATCATCCTGGGGACAGTATACATTAAACAACTCCTAGAACAAGGAGAGGGTACAGAGAATGAACGTAGCTCCTTATTGAAGGTGGTAACTGAGATTACAACTCTATAATTGTGATTACTCTTTAATTGTGTAGGATTTCACTTTGTTGTGCGATTTAAAGTATTTCCTTGATAGAATCATAAGCACTGGGTTGGACAATGCATTTAGCTTCCACATCCAACCACACTGTCATGTTCTTAAGTATGGGAGCCCAAGTGGAGGCCTCACCCAGCACATTTCAAGAGCTTAAATTATTTTCTACACTTTGTTAAAGCTCCGCACCTGATGATACAGAAATAGTTAAATATAGCCTCATGGGGGCTTTGTGTGCAAGAAAAAGTCAGCTGAGAACACCCTTGTCCGGCAGGGATTTTTATTCAATAGTCAAAACTCCACCACCACAAATAAGGACCAACATTCCTAAAGACAAGTACCAAGAGTACGACAAGAAAGAAGACCTACCAAAAATATGGAGACATTTCTCCAGGTGGACAAACCCAACACAGTGAACGCATTTCCTTTATAAAATGTTTACACAGGTCTGTTTTTTTCTGATCACATAGGTAATGCTTCCTTTTTTTACTTGTTGGGGCTGGAAAATGTTTATTTTATGTCCACATCTCCTTTGTTTCTTTCTTAGGGTTTCTGTGTCGTTCCACTTTTCCTCTTCCGTGTTCAGCGTAGTCTTCCCCTTCTACTTCATTTACCTTCTTTTTATGTTTTTTTTTTAATTTTCCAGTTCAAGCATGTCTTTCCTTTTCTTTTTTGCTAACCCATTGCCCCAAATTCTCTCTCTACCCTGTAAAGCCCTGTCACCATCAACCTTCTCTTTTCATCTCATACCACATTGTCTGTATATTTACTGCTACTTTATCTTCTTGCTTATTTTTCCGATGTGCTGAAATGCCCCGTCCATTGGCCAGAACATCCCTCAATACCCCTTACTTGTTTTCCTCATGTTTTCCTGTTGTGTACCTGTTGTACTGGACCACAATTTAAATGGTCGTACAAATGTAAGCATGCATGGGATGTTGGCAATTATATCTACTCCACACAATAACGTATCTCTGAAGAGCTGTACCAGCCCAGCCTCTAACATGTTCATAATCCCTTAAATATTTGATTGATCGAAGCCTGAGTGTGGACAGACACTCCTGTGCACCCATAAGAAGACATGGGTCAAAGTCCAGGAATGAGCTCATGGTTGCTCCTTAAAGGAGTTTGTGAGACCTAGTTAGTATTTCCCGTAAATACACCCGCAACTTCCCAACATATGAGTGGTGTTACGTTCCTGTTGTTTCCCAATTAATACTCCACAAGAGAGTAGATCTGCAAGTTTATTCCTCTCTCAAGCCTCACCGGAAGTGTGGCACACTACGGCTGTTGCTGTCGTCAACCGTCTTTTGTCGTGACATTTTAAGCACAGAATGTTAGATCAGAATACACATAATAGAACACACAGATGTATACGATTCCAACACTCATGAATATAGCACGTCTTCCCCCTTTAATAATAAAATGAGTGTGCAACGGTAAACAAAAGAATAACATTTAAATTGAAAAATGTAAGCTAACTATCAAACGAGATAATAAATTCAATACAATTAACATACAGAATCACATTTAAAAACATATAATTTACACATTTCAAAGTATAACTAAACTATAATAGAGCTAAATGATACACTAAAATATGCTGGAAGGAAAAAATATAGATACTGTGAAAGGCATAATAAAACCTGACTACTCACAGACAAAATCTTCAAAGCGTTTAGGTTTGATCATTCTCCTTCCTGTTCTTTGCTTCTATATGTCTAAAGAATTACATTTTCTAGCAATTGATGCCTTTAGTTATTGCTAACAACTCACTGATGCGAGGTGGGAGAAATTGGTCTACAACTCAAATTTCAGTCTGCGAAATCCTAATAACTCGATGGGTCCACACTTAAAACTTTGAGGCCTAATATCTGGTTGTTGTAACTCATCCCCCAAAGTGGTGATAACAGATGCAAACCATACTTTTTTGTTAATAATAGTATGTGGTGAACCAAAGTCTGCAACTAACTTTATATTAACACCCCCTGCTACAATGTCGCAAATAGGGTTTTCCTGGGGTGACCACTCACTTGCACCATATTGTTTGGAAATACTTAAAACTTTATGCATCTTCCTTCTCCGATCCCGAGTGGTTATCATCTTGATAGAATTCATCTACCAAGCTTTTGACTGACTTAAAGTTGTGATAGACTCTAGCAATATGACCTCACACCACATTTTGAACACTTTTGTAGCAGGGTTGGGCACTTCTCATCATAAGCTACATGATTTGATTTACCACTGTGATAACATCTCCCTTTCAGGTCGTACACCTTCCCTCTATTACTTTATTTTGTTGATTCTTTTTGTTATCTTCATGACTAGCCAACATTGTTTCTTGTTTCTTTGAAACTATTTGTACTACACTTCCTGCATCTTCCACGTGAGTGTTAGTCAACACTGCTTTCACACACCTGGAAGTAAGCTCAGCTTAATGGGCTATGGACATTACTTTCTTTTAACGTTGAGTCCCCATGGATCCATTGCCTGCCTTGTTTACTAGTATTGTTGCACTGAATAATAATCTGATTTCTAATCTGTTCATCATGCAAGTTACCAAATCTGCATGTACTAGCACATTTCCTTAAAGCAGCCACATAATTTATTTGTCCTTACTGTAAGGAAATGCTACCTTTTGTATGGTCACCCCCAGGTTTTTGGACTGATGCTGCTGATTTTTGGACTCTGAGAGTGCACTGAGGCCTGATTACCAGACTCTTTGCCAATGCCCTGACCCTAATGCGGGTATGACTAATAGGCTCATACCAGATTGGCATAGGCCAATTCCCATATAAGTCCCTAGTATATGGTATCTCGGGCATTTACGTTCGAGGGCCACTCCGGGATTGCAGCACTGGTCATGTCACCCTGGACGTAACCCAGGTAAAACATATCTCCCAGTCTGCCATTGCAGACTGGAAGAGCAGTTTTAAAATTCTAGCCCAACTTTGTCATTTTGCAATATGTGTAAGTCACCACTAAGGCAAGCCTACCAAGCCCAAGACAGGGTGCAGAATATTTCACAGGTAGAGCATGTAGTTTCAATGTTCTGGCAGTAAAACGTGAAACTGTCATTTTTACTGTGGAAAGACTTGGTTGCCCCATTTTTGAGAGTACAGTGTTACACTCTGACACCTCAGCTGTGCTAACTCTGGAACAATGAAACCAAAGTTGATACTCCAAGATATCAAACAATTCATTATATTAAGCTGAATTTAATATAACATGTACCGTGTGCAACTCTTGCCACATTGTGGCCTTTAACTCTCCTGTGCTCCTGCACAGAGTTTGTCCCTGAGACAGCTTTCCACCTTCCTGGGGAGACGTGACAACGACTCCCAGGAAAAGACACAATAGAAGCCTGTGCGAGAGGGAAGCCATGCGGGTGATGGCAAGCTTCATAGATGAAGCCGCCTTTAAAGCGCAAATGGGGAGTACTTGGTAGAGGGGCTACCATATTGGTGATGTAGACAGGCCTGCACTCGAGAAGGAGAGGGGAAACCAGTTGTCAAACCGGTTTTCCAGGGGCTTGTAGCACCCTTGGTAGCCACACCTCTTGGTTGGGCTAAGGAGCTCTCGATGCCGAGAGAGGGGCTCTGCCATATTGAAATGGGTAGAATGGTGCCTCCTGGGATAGCCAGATGCCACACTTCCCAGGAAGTGGTAATCAGGAGGGAGGAAACCTAGTAGCCCATCGGCTACTGATCGTGTCTACCATGAGGGCATTTTCTGGGCATAAATAGGGCACCTCTAGTATCCAGAACTCAGATCTCATCTGGACTGGAAGAAGGACCGCCCTGCTACACTGTGGAACCGGCAAAAAGAGGCTGCACCGGCATGGACAGCATCTGCTGAACCTGGTGGCTAGCAAAGGAGAGGGACTGTGCCTGCTGTGCCATGCTTATGAAGAAGTCCAGTTGGCTGACCTCTTGTTCACAACACAAGACCACAACAGCTGAAGAAGCTGTTGTGGTCCTGTGTGGGGCAATGTTCGTAGACCAAATCTTCAGCTGCTGCTTCTCCACGCCGTGCAGCACCAGAGATTAGGACCTGAGTTTGCTGAACCCAGGAGAGTCGTTGGAGTGCAGCTTGGTCACCCAGGAGGTGAGTTATCATCCAAAGAAGGGTTCCACTGTGACTGCAATACCAGGCGACTGGTAGCCCAGTGGCAATTGGACTTCTGCCAGGACTGAGAGGGCTTTGAGAGACATTGACTCCTGTGGGCAGGACCTTCTCACCAAGATCATGGACTGAGAAGTAGCTGCAGGAAGATCCTGTCAACCACAGTGCATCTACAGCGTGCTTGAGCATCTTCTGCATATTGTATCTCTTGCATCAGGACGACTCCCTAGGAACCTACAGCAAAGGGATAAAAGTGCCTGGAACTCCCGTTTCAAGGTAACTCCTGCTTCGAGGTAACTATTTCTTTGGACCTTGTTGTTCCCCCCCGACTGGGTCACTGCCGGAGTTGGTCACCTAAAGTAACTTTAAGTAACCGCATTGACACTTGCCCAATGTTTGTTCGCGGTTAAGTGAAAAAGTGCATATTTACCATACCTTGTAAATTCTATTTCTCTGGACCCTCCTTTGGATCTTTTTTGTTGTGGTATCTAAAAATACAGTCTATTTTTATAAATTGGTGTAGGATTTCTTGAATGTCTTGTGCATTTCTTCAATTGTTTTGGTGCTGTTTAAATACTTTGTACCCTTTTAACTTGTTCCTTTGTATAAGCCTTGCTGCTCAAAGCCTCAGCTACTTGGTGTTTGACAAACAAAACCTACTGGCCCTAAAGGGGTTAATAAATGTATTACATGGTGAGGTCGCACAACCACACCATATAATCACCCTATTTTCTCACACTTACTACCTTGTTTCTTGTGGAAACAATTGTAACAATCTTTATCAATACATACAGTTGCTGAAAAATAGGCATCAATGTCTTCTAAAGCTTGTAAGAAAATGTCCCCTTTATCACCCGACCTTGCTTTTTTTCAATGCGAATTTAAGCCTTTAATTCCCCTGGATCTATTCAGTGTATCAATATTTTCTTTTTCCCTTTCTGGTGAGAACCCTTCACTTTCAAATGTTAAGACATAATTAAGGAAATACGTTTTACTCTTTTCCCATTTCGTGAAAGGCTCCACCTCAGTAACCATAAAAGGTTGGGGAGCAGGCAGACTAAATGGTAACATTAGAATAATACTAATATTAGAGAAAGGTAATGATAAAATGTCAGATGATGGTGTAGGCAAGTTTTAGGAATTGAGCTGTGCTTCCTTTTACTATATTATATTAGGTTAGTGTTTCAACTTTCCCCATAGCACTATGAATTAGACTGCACTTCCTGTATCATAAGGTTTCCTTCCTTCATTTTTCAGAACGCACAGCAATGCATTTCCAATTATCTGAGAGCCACCATCAAAATATCACAAGTTTAACTGTACATGATTTTTGGCCAAGTGCTGACAGCATGATGTTGCTTGAAGGAAAATGCCCCATGCCATATTCACATGACCGTGATAGCAGGACTCAAAAGAGAGCAATCCCACTCAAAAATGGCCACCAACTATGGCGTCTTACGTATGCAACAGTTAATCCTCCAAATGCTCCACTACTTGAGCCGAATGTCTTACATAGACCAAAGCGAAATAGCCGCTGACGAACATGCAGTAGCCAATCCGATGAGTATTTCTGCTCTCCGTGTAGCGAGTCAGTCACCCTAGTGGGGATGCTTATATAATGTGTCACAAACCTTCCACGCTTGAAGATCTCACAGGACACTTGCTAACAAACCACAGCAGAGCAAGCAACAGTACAATGTTCAGAGTGATAAGATGACACAAAATAAATGCATTAGTTACTGTTATTTACACACAATTGGCAGCCATGAAAGACCAGTTTTAGGTAAGGGCGACCAGCGAATGACGCCGTGACCATTTAAAGGGTTAAACATCCATATGCTTTTCCTGCATGGGTCTGGTACTTGAGAAGTTTACTCGTTGCAAAATCTATTACGTTGACCTGCAGTTCCAGAGAGGGTGGGCTGAGTGAACACAGGAAGGGAGGTTCTGTTATCGGGTCTCCCTGAATGACCCCGACAGTGAGATGCTTGTGCTACTGCTTTTCGGGGAGAGTTCTGTGGCTCAGCAGGATGACCACGCCTCAATTAACTGTGAAGCATGGACTGGAAACTGTTCTGTCCGAGTCCTAATATTCTGCTCAATGCATTGTTTTTTTAATAGATATCTTAATTTAATTGAGAGAGATAAATACTTATGATGTTTTTGCTGTTGCCAGCAGGATGAGATAGAGATACACTAGACAGAGATGGAGTATCAGACATTACCTCTAACTCCCTCATCCCAGTCATTACATTTGAGATAATCCCACCATCGGAGAGAAAAA
Source organism: Lissotriton helveticus (assembly GCF_964261635.1). Classification (NCBI taxonomy): domain Eukaryota; kingdom Metazoa; phylum Chordata; class Amphibia; order Caudata; family Salamandridae; genus Lissotriton; species Lissotriton helveticus. Next base: position 1,500,050,501 of record NC_136067.1, read on the forward strand.
AGGCGCAGGAGAATGCTGTAATATAACCTCTCTGGTAATTAGGGCAGCATTCCCAGAAACCTCCTTTTTCTTTTTCCTGTCTCCAGGGATGAAGATGCAGACCTTGTAGAGGAGGCTGCCTGGAAGGGTTTTCTCGCTTTCTGGGGTTGCGGGGAACCTTGTCTTCTTATGGCAGTTTTTTAACTTAACGCACAGGACAGTGGTTTCAGTTCAAGTTGTTCGAAAGCAGCTTTTTCTCTGTCTGGTGATGCTGGGTGCAGCGGAGCTGAATCAGTGCAGGCGCAGCTGTTGAGGAACCTGCTGATACGCGACCTTTCGATTTGCAGAAGCGCGCACAGTTAATTTCCCCTGTGCCATATTATTAAGGGAAAAAATGCCCTAGGTATGAAGTGTCTTGGCTTTCAATAAGTTGTGTTGCTGAAGATCCAATGGATTATTTATTTGTTGTTCTGTACTACATTGTTTTGAAATGGGGATGTACTCTGTTGAAAGGAGACATGTTTATCCCTCTCCTGCCAGGTCTCCTGAATCTCCACCCTCCGGTTTCTCCTTTGCTTCTCCCACAGAGGGACAAAAGCGAGATCGAGGAAAAAATAATTAGGAGGATTGTTTTGGACACCTTAAAGGAGTTGCATAAGGTGGAATCCAAAACGGCTAATAAAGATCCCTCAGAGGGTTTGCCAGACTTGGATATTTCTTCAGATTCTGGGGAACCTTTTCCTGCACCTGATTTGAAGGAAACATATATTTAAAAAAGATTGTACCAGGCGTTTTTGCCCATGTAAAGGAAAAAATGGGCTTTGATCCAATGGAGAGCCCTCCCATATCACAAGATTCTGTTTTCTGACTGTGTCAGAAACCTGTTAATTCTGGCCTTCCTAGTCATCATTTTTTGCTAGAGGGGATTAAGCAAGAGTGGAAGGATCCAGAAAAATCACACTTCCTAGTTTCATAGCTAAATTATATCCCTTTCGAGAAGATGGAAGCTCTCTTACCAGATAATATTCATACCGACTCTGTGGTAGCTAGTCTGATGGGCAGGTCCTCGATGGCAGAAAATAATATCTTGAATGATACTGGAGATAAAAAGGTAAATTTCTCACTTAAAAAGGTGTTCTCTGGTGCTCACGTTTCTATGAGAACTGGCATTTATGGTGCTTATACAGCTCAATCCTAGATCTCCGATTTTAAAACTTTATTTAAAGTCATGCAAAAATTAAAGGAGTGCTTTGACTGATTAGACTCAATAGAGCGGCAAGAAGAGTTACTTTCAGATCTCTCCTTTGATATTGTAAGATCCACTACTCTTGCTGGAGGCACATCTATAGCTGCTAGGTGCAATCTTTTTTTTAAAAAAACTGTAGCATTGACTCAAGTTAGAGGTCGGTAGCTTAACGGTTGCCTTTCGATGGCTGTAGGTTGTTTGGTTCCAATTTCGAAGAGAAGCTCAACTGTCTTTTCAAAGAAAGAAAGCAGTCTTCATTCAGGAGGGATCCTTCCAAATCTTTGAAGCCTTCTAATTGGAAATCCTTGAGGCAGCCATCAAGGAAGTCATATTATGAGCAGTCTTCAAATGGTCAGGGCAAGCAGTCAATTTGTTCTTTTCGAAAACAGAAACAAGATGCAGGCTCCTAGGGCCAGGCTTCCTTACTGTGCCAAGGAAGATGAAATTGGCCAGAAACCAGGGGTTGTAGGACGGATAAAGGGAATTTTCTCCGCCTGGCAGAAGATAACATCTGACAGATGAGTTCTGAATGTGGTGAAGAAAGGTTAACAGATCGAGTTTCTATCTCCTCCAGAGGACCGTTCTTACACAGTTTATCAGAAATCCCCCTGAAGAAGAAGGCTCTACTTGAGGTGATTGCAGCACTGGTTTGCAAGAAAACAATTTGCCCTGCTCCACTCGGAGAGGTGTTTGGGCATTTACACCATTGTGGTTCTGGTCAAGAAAGCCCCAGGAGGGTTCCACTTGGTGGTAGATCTGAAACACCTGAATATCTTCATTCAAGAGATCAAATTCAATAGAATTCTTGAAAAAGATTATTCTTTTGATCCCCTCTGGTCATTTCATTATTAAGTTAGATCTGATGAATGCTTACCTGTGTATTCCAATAGCGAAGGATCACTGGAGATTTTTGTAGTAGGCAACAAACACTGGCAGTTTATGTTCCTTCCATTCGGCCTATAATCTGATTCAAGAGTTTTACCAAAAATGATGGCATCAGTGGTGCTCATGTACATCTTTAAGGCATTCTGATGTTTCCTTATCTAGATAATTGGATGCTGCATGCTCCCTCCAGACAAGCCACTCTTCCATTTCTAGAGCAGACAAAGGCAGTGTTCAGCAGTTTACGCCAGTTATTGAACCTTCCCAAATGCCAGCTTCCCCCTCCGAGGGATATAATTTTCATCAGAGCACAATTTTTGACAGATCTGGGAAGGGTATTCCTGCCTGAGAAGAGGAGAGTTCGGTTCAAGAACCTGATCAGACCTTTGTTCAACAAAGAAGAAGTTCCTGCCAGGCTCTGCACGGAAATTCAAGTTTTCACACTTCAGTGGGCTTGTCTGTATCTTATTTATTTATTTGAAGAGTTTTATATAGCGCTGGCTAGACCCGTAGGTATCAGAGCGCTTAAGGTCAGCAAAGTTACAGCAATAATAACAATTACACGTAACATCAAATATCTGAGACATATTAAAGGGAGATAAGGAGAGACCAGTAGAGAGGGAAGGGGGAGTGAGAAGGGAGAGGACGAGGGGGAAGACGGAATAAGAGACAGAGGTAAAATCAGCCATAGACCGCATGGGTAGGTGACGGCTGGGAGGTGGTCCAAGGCCAGTCTCCCCTATAGCTCTCAAGGAAGCTCCAACGGGTAACCATCAGACAGGTGGCTAGAAAGGAGACAAGGCAAAAGCAGAGCAGCAGAAATACGATGAGGGGGAGGGTGGGCGAGACAGGGAGAAGGGGAGAAACTGTGCCCAAGGTCCGGCTGGGCAGGTGACGGTCAGGGGTGAACCAAGTCCGATCCCCTCATTAGCTGAACAGAGCAGCTCCACCGGGTCTCGAACATAATGCTCGGACTCCGCTGTCAGGAAAGAGGGCATGTGTACTCTGGGATTGTCAGAGTAATGCGGGGGGAGCCATGGTCCGAAAGAATTCTAGAAGTCCCCTTGAGGTCAGGCACAGTCCTGAAAGGGTTGAGTAAGTAAAGGTTCAGTAAGGGGGAAGAAGTCACCATTGTCGGCCATGTAGGGGACAGGCATCCTGGGACCCTTTTTACAACCGAGAGTGTGCCGGGTACGACAAAGCTTTGTAGGGAGGGAAGGGTCAGACTCCCGTTAGTTCTTAAAAGGAATCTTAAACTTAAGTGGGCTCGGTAGCGGGCCGCAAGAGTGTATCAGATCCAGGGCATCAACCTCAGACCATATGAGGATGATGATGTCACCTCAGGTTTAGCAATGTACGTGATTAGATCTACCCAATAGATGATGAGAGTGCAGGCATCTGTATGTTTAGCGACTGGGTGACTGGGTGTATCTCTGGCCATTGCTATGGCACCTTCACAGATTTTTCTCTCAGAAGTTCCAGTCCTAGGATTCCTTGATTCCCATTTCACTAGAACTAAAAAAAGATGTAGAGTGGTGGATGAACTCACAGAATCTGGAATAGAGTATGGGGATGCATTCTCAGCCTTTTGTAATCCCCACAAATGGATGCCAGCCTGCTGGGTTGGAGTGAGACAGTCAGTCATCATTCTTGTCAGTTCAAGTGGTCCCTGTTGGACAGGAGAAGATCCTCAAATTGGAGGGAACATTCAGCAATCTGAAGATCCCTGCTGCATTTCAGGAGATTAATTTTTCATAGTCATGTATTGGTGCGAACAGACAACAGTTTCTGTGGCTTAGTCAGTAATCAGGGTAGTGCACACTCCAGATATCTAAACCAGGTGGCAACAGCATTCAGTTCTTGGGCAGAGATGAATCTTTGGAGCTTGTCGGCTGTCCTTATCAGGGGGATGGACAACACACAGGCAGATTTATTGAGGAGGTGTTTTCCAGCATCTAAGATTCTTGCCCTATCGCTGTCCACCTTTAGGAAGATCTGCAGGAGGTTTGGGACTCCATTCCTGGATAGGTTTACATCCAAGCACCTTCAGGAAGATCTGCAGGAGGTTTGGGACTCCATTCCGGGATAGGCTTACATCCAAGCACAATGCCCTGGTTCAAAGATACTGTTCCCAATTTCAGGAGGAGGACACTTGGGGAACAGATGCTCTTCTGCTAGAGTGGCCCAAGAAGCGATTCTTTGCCTTCCCACGCTGAATTCCATGTCCAGGGGTCCTCCATGGATTCTTCCTCTATTTCCTTCACCTCTCAAAACACCCTCTCTTCCTCTGCCTCTAAACCTAAATCTGTCAGAATGGAATTTGAAAGGTTGAGTCTGGTGAGGAGGGTTTTTTTCAGACACTTTGATTACTACTCTTCAAAGTTCGACGCTCTTCTTTATCAGGGTTTACTCCAAGCACTGGGCTTCTTTTGATAACTGGTGTTATAGCACAATCTTTCTGCACCCTCTTGCCCTATTTCCTTGGTGTTACATTTCTTGGTGGGGGGGTTTCAGCTTAATCTTGCCATTTCTTTTAAGGTGCAATGGTTTGCAATTAAGGCTTTTAAGGAATTTTCTGAACCCCAGAATTAGATCGAGACCCTGGTTTTCAGTGTTATTCAGAAGCTTTTCTATGTGTAGGCCTCTCCTTTCTACTTGTGCTCCACTGTGGGATCTTCCTTAAGGTCTTAAGGCTTTGCAGGTTCCTCCAATTAAGCCTTTAGAATCAGTAGATTCAAATTTCTTTTTTTTTAAGGTCTTTGTTTCTGGTTGCCATTTTGTCTACCTTTTGAAATTGTGAACTATCAGCCTTGTTGTTTCGAACCACTTTACTCACAGTTTTGGACAATAGAGTTATTTTGAGCCTTGAACCTTATTTCATTCCTGAAGTTAATTCTTCTTTCCACACTTCACAAGAGATAAATCTTCCTGCTTTCTTTCCTTCACCTACATCTGTAGACTAAATTTCTTAGCATATTCTGGGTGTTAAATGAGTGATATCTATTTATTGTAACAGATTGCATGAATTCAGATGCTCTGATCATCTCTTTGTGACTTTTGGTGAAGCTTGCAGGGGAAGGAAAGCCACCAAGATGACACTGAACAGGCAGATGAATTGGTGCAAGGCAGATCTACAAGAAGGGTGGCAGCAACTTTTTGGGAAGAACTTCAGGTGGTCTTGATCAACAAAATATGCATAACTACCACTTTGGCATCAGACAATACATTTGTGAGTCGTCATAGACTGAATAATGTGATTAATAATCAATTGAATTTTGCAATGGTGGTTTTGAAATCAGCTGTGATGTAGATCACTCTGTGATACTTATTTCTTCATGTTAAGTGTACATTAAATTCTGTGTATGCTTTCTAACTGTTGACCTTTCTTTGTATTCCATCCAAAGGCTATTTTCTTTGGTATTCCTCAAATTTAATGACTGGGACGAGGGACTTCGAAGTAATGCCCCGATTACTTACCAGTAATCTTCAGTACTCTTAGTCCTACTCTTTTTTTGTCGAAGTCATTACAATCCACCCATCCTCCCTTCTTAGGCTTGGGTTCAGGTTGTTTATTACAGGATAATTCTAAGAATGCTGCCCTAATTATAGCACCCAAAGGTGGGTGGGGTTACATTCCAAATTTCCCATGTGCCTTTTTCCTGCCTGAGAGGTGGGATCACCTCCATTGTAATGACTGGGATGACTATGATTAAGAGTAACAAAGATAACTGGTAAATAATCGGGCATTAGGTACCAGAACACAAGCAACCAAGGACTGGTTTTGTCCTAGTTATCAGTCACATACAGCTTGGTTCCAGTGACACAGTCTGGGCACTAGGGTGAAACCAGACCTGGCTTGACAGTTCGGGCTGGACTGTTCGCATGAGTAGAAGGGTCAAGACTGATTTGCATATGGCTGGGTTCAAATTGAGGTGGCATGGTGAGAAAAATAATGATGGTTTGGAGTGCTACCCCCACTATTGCCAGTGGTCAGACTTAACTCAGGCAGCCTCCCATCACCTTTTGTGTGTTTCATGTACCCCCCTAAGTGGCATGGGTTTGCCCAGACGTGGGTCCTGTGTTCACTGTGTCACTGGAACCAAGCTGTACCTGGCTGATGAGCCCATAGCTAGGAGAAAATCGATCCTGGGTTGCTTGTGTTTTGGTTCATGGAGAATCTGGCTTGGCAATTCGGACTGTACGGTTCCCATGAGTAGCAGGGTCACAACTGATTTACATTTGGCAGGGTCCAAATTGAGGTGTCAAGGTGAGCAAAAGAACGATGGGTTGGAGTGCTACCACAAGCTATTTCCAGTGGTCAGACTTACTCCAAGCAGCCTTGCATCACCTTTTGAGTGTTTCGTAGGAAAAACAAGGTCAAGTTCTTCAGAATTTCACTGTGAAGAACTAGCCTCCTTTTTCTTGGAAAAAGTACGGGCTATTTACCGGTCCTTCCCTGCCGTAACTTCATCTCGCGAGTACACCGCCCCTAGACCCAGGCCGAGCTCATGCCTTAACGTTCTCCCAGAGATTTCCGTCGAAGAACTGAGTAAACTATTTGTCAAAATCAAATCCGGCTCCCCTGCCGATACACTTAAGCCTGCTCAGAACAGAGAATCTTCCTCGCTCTGTCTGATACCTTTGTGTCAGTTAATCAATGCCTCCTTTGCATCTGCCATTGTACCAACTAAGTGGAAACAGGCTTGGGTTACCCCCATCCTCAAAGAACCCATACAAATATACATAAACGCCAAGATTTTAGAGTAGGCTTCTCTTATGCTGTCAATACACAGGCCTTCTTTATGGTTTGGGGCTGACGTCTAGGCCCACCAGTAACTTTTGTGAACTTATTGTCCTAACAGACAAACCTGAATTTTTTAATGGTTTATGTTTTTCCCCAATGTTGTACGTCCTACTTTGGTATTACTTAGCCTCTTAACTACCTAATAGGAACCTCAAAAAATAAACACATACACAAACATATATAGGTATCAGGGATAGATATCTTATTTATTGGTATAATGTTTAGGTTATTGTAATAATTATTACTTATTTCATAATTTACAACCCTTCTTGTAAATGAGTCTTCACTCCCTATCCCTAAAACACTTGGTGACTTATGATTCAGTATTTATTTAGTCCTTACTAAAAAGAAATATTTTAAATAAAAAGACATAAACAGTGACCATAGTGCTTCATCATCTTTTCTCTGCCATGACACAAGGACCTTCATCATAACAGCATTTTCCTTACCCTCAACTCAAGTTAAGAGACACAGGGAAGTGTGGGGTAGGATGGTGGTCCTAAAATGATGCTGCATTAGATAGTGAAGTACAACAAGCAGAGCTTCAGATGGAGAGATCAGGATACATTTAAACCAGGCTGTATTATGTGAAGATATGGCTAATGGTGTTTGAGTCTGAAAAGTTAAAGATCAAACATTTTATTACACTTTCTTGGAGAAGATGTAGGCATTTTTGAGTGACTATGACCACGTGTTCCCATACGGGTGAAATGGGGAAGGTGAATTTCTCTGCTGATAATTCATTTTCATTCAGTGACACCAAACCCCGATTACAGAAAATACAGAAAATAATCCTTTGAACTAACAGATTCAGCAGTTGACACTTGTGTACATGCACCACTGTTCAATCCTGCTATCACCACACTAAAGATCATAAATGTTTTCAATTATTCTAGTCCAGCAAATGCCTGCCTAAAATGATCTCTACAATTGTTGTAGCAAAACTAAACTACTGTAACATGTTGCTGGTAGGACAATTGAAGAAAGTGTTGATGTGACTGCAAAGAATGAAGAACGCAGAGCCATCAGTTAAAACAGAAAGGGTGCACATCAAACCAGTAGTTGTCACCTCAACCTTTGCCTGCCCCTTCCTCTCTATTGACAAACCACCTCCAGGCAATGGTAAATTTAAGGATGCCTTACTGGATGCAGTGACAAAAACTTTTCTAAATGACCCAAACCTCTACCACATAGAGAGCTTTGAAAGGTTGAGTCTTGTGAGAAGAATACCACTACTTAGAGTCTCCATGCTCTCAAGCCTTCTGTGTCAAAATCTCAGATGAGCTCATCTCAAACATTAAAAACTTAAGAGGACTACCTCAAGTAAGAAAAGGTAACTAGACCACCCAAGAAGCAGGCACAATCAATCAACTAACTCGTAGCATTTTCAGTGTGTTCTCTGAAGATTTCCTTAACTTTGTCAAGATAAGTAAGTTATAGGGAATAACGTTTGAAAAGCCCACATTGGCTTCCCATTAATCAAAAAATCAAGTACAAAACGTTGACAATAGAGTTCAGGGCCACCCAAATGAAAGGCCTGTTGTATATCCATGACAAAATAGAAAGATATTAGACTTGTAGAGGTCTGTGCTTGCCCATCTCAACTTGCTTTGCATCCCCTAGATCTTCAATGCTAGCGCGTGTGGCCACTTGTTTTCTAGCCCCGAAAATCTGGAACCTTCTCCCAGAGCACATCAGATATACAACTTCTGAAGATTATTTTAAGTCCCTCCTAAAAACCCACCCCTTTAAAGTGACTTAGTTAGGCCTTTCCTCTCTTTTTCCCCAGTCTCCTTCAATACGTCTTACTATTACCTAGCATCGGGGCACTCCTTTTGGAGCAGCGGTTCATGCTTTATAAATTCTATTCTATACATGCTAGCTAAATAAATAGACCTCCTACATCAGACCACTTCTCATAAAGAAGAATCTTGACCCAACTAACCCCACAATCTACCAAATTTCCAATGTCCTTTTCCTGTGTAAATTGATTGACAGTGTCCTCTTTAACCAACTGTCCAACTTCAGTGAGAAAAACAACCTGTTGTTGGATTAAAAGTCTATATTCTGGATTCAAGCCAGGCAGAAGCATAGAATCAGCTATCAAATACATGTGTGACAACCTTAAACTTGCTGTTGACAAGAAACGTGTGGCTGCACTACTACTATTAGACTTATTGACAGCATTTAATACCGCCCCACTACGTAATAATTCTTTGATTGCAACATACCCTAGTTCATGACAACCCTCTAAAATGGATTGCCTCCTATCTTAAAACAGACAAAGCTGGGTATCCCTACCACCTTTTACATCAGCACTTCACACCCTGCACTGCTGCTACCTAAAGGGATTCATCATCTCTCCTCTTCTTTTTAGTGTCTGCCTAACTCCCTTTCTGGATCTGAATACATGATTCTACTTGATGTGCTGCAATTAGGCAGATGACACAAACAACCTAAAACTTGTCAATCTGGGAAGCCTCCCTACTTCGAGACTCTTTTTCAATTTCAAGTTTATTTCGGGACTTCGCCCATAAAACATCACACAAGTAATCATCACTTCGAGACTTGATTACTGCTTCTATGCATCACTGATAGATAACTACCTAAACCTTAACACTTCAAAAATGAAGGGCATGACATGTGGACAGTGGATCACATACCAAATTACAACCATATGTCCCAAAGAGCTTGATGCTTTTTCAGCCAATTCAAGAGAAGTGAGAAACCTCAGGGTAAACATGGACTCAGACCTGTACCTGACCCCACATGACACCAAACTCACTCAAACAAACTCATACCTTTTAACACAATGAAAACACTGAGACACATCTTACCATACCTTACATACTTAGAAATGTTGCAATCTATCCTCACCCTCCTGGTGCTCTCTTAGGTGGACTCTGTGAATGATTATACTTAGATAATTTGTGCGTCCTTCTACACAACTACCACAAATTCAGAATGCCACAGCCCTGGTAGCCCATGATGTCTGTCCTACTAGCCCTTCATTGGCTACCAGTAGGTAGGCAATCAGTGTGCAAGGCATTCTGCATCTCCACAGAGCCTCAGGTTGTACAAGACCTTTATATTTACAGTTGAAGTTAAAACAATATTGCCAACAAGATGCTACATTCATTATTTTCGCACCCCCTAACGGAAAGTACTCAATAGAAGATTGCACATTCTCTATTCAAGCAGCAGAACTCTGGAATGAAAATACGAAGTAAACAGGACCACATGAAATTAAGACAAGATGAAAACCTGGCTGTGTCTGAGACAATCCCTGGCTACTAAACCAGGGAAACTGCCTGGAAAACCATCATACCATAGCCCGCTGCAGTCAATGCCCTTGGCCATCTGCCAGTGACATAATGACGGAAACGGGTAACCTAACAGTACCAGAAGCACATTGTCCTCCTCCCAACTACTGAGTAACTGTAACATTCTGACATTTATATCCCTGCAGTCTTTTTCTTGCCCATATGTGTGGGATATAATCAACCAGTCCACTGTAATCAAATTATTGCTAGCCATTGGAGAACTCTTAACAGTTTACAATTAAAGAAAAACTGTTAAGAGATACTTTGCCGCACACTGTTTAGTCCCTAGTAATCTAGAACTCTAACACAGTCTGCGCCTGTAGGCCCCGACCAGGAATGTATTCTGACTATTATCTCACACCAAATAGTTGAGAAACATTATTATTAGTAAGAAAAGGTTGTAAATTACTTTGTCCATCCTAGCAGATGCATCTCTTCACCTCTCTAATTATACCACATTTTCCCTGTAAGATCCACAAGATCACAGAGTAGATGTTGTTTTTGCTTCCATGATAATATTCATTTGAACCCAGAATATAAAGAAATCATAAAGATAACATAGGGATTAGCAGAGGTGTTCACAGTTGCCAACACACTGCCCATCAAAAACTGCACATCTGCCTCTCACACCTCCTCATCTATCACACTACTAAAGATAACCTCACTGGTAAGGCACGCACAACATGAAAAGTGCTTCACACATAGGTCGAAAGAAAGGCAACACACTTCCAAATACACACACACACACCATATGGTATAACTTTGTAATCATGTGGGCAAATACCACATGATGTAACATTGTAGCTGTTGTTCAGCACCCCACATAGTAATTTTGATAATCAACTTTATTAGGTTTTTTATAAATGGCACAACACTTCATGACACTTTGGCATACAGTACATTTCGCAATTATTCAAGGGTCCTTTACAGCCCCAAATGCATTACAGTTTAAAAGAAATGTGACCGGAGCCCCAGAGACATCGGTTTCCATCACATAGCTCCATTTTCCCATGAAGCCCAACCACTTGCCCCACATCTGGCCATATTTAGCTGGACACCCTCTTGCCTCATACACAGGTTTTTCTTGCATGGCATGCACACCAATCCAGTCCCTTACGCCAGCGGGTGATAGTAGGGGGGACAGGGTCCTTCCAAGTGGCTGCTGTATTGTGATGTATTCCTATAGGTTCTGTATCGATCCCCCTATTCCTGACCCTGTTCTGGTTAACAAGTTAACTAGCAGCCATCCCATGATGCAGAAACCGTTATCTGATTAAGCCACACCACGGCACAGGAACGCGTAATCTGATTAGGTCATAACGCTTGCCATCTAATTAGACAAGCAATATTCCTCCAGCCCCTGATAAGGCATACGGAGTTCTCAAAACAAATCAAACCTATGACAACCTGGGAAAAACCCTGCGGCCATTGTTTTGATTTCACCGAGAACTTCAGCAAAAGAATGTGCTAACGACCAGTTCGTATGACATCCTTATTGACGTATCTATGTCCATCCTTACCTCAATCTCGGCACCTTACAGGTATAAATATTACCGATATTGCCTTAAGCAAACACACGCGGTGGTGACGAGATCGGAGCAGCGAGACTTGCCGAAGCCCAGCAGAGAGCGAAGCCCACTGGCGCTGCCCCGCCTTCCTGACGCGCTGAGAACGAGACGCTGCCTTTCTCCTGCCGAGAAATCCAGCTCCGGCGCTTCCGAGCAGCCCTTGCAGGCAGCCTGGAATATCGAGAACAAAGATGAGAGATACCATCCCTCAATCATCCTAGATTCAAGGTACGGAACTGAATAACCCCTTGCAGAGAATTCTTGAATCAGTCACTTGGCAAAACAAACTTAACTTAAACTGCTACTTTCTATCCCCGCCCACGTATTAGGCTTAGGTCAGGTACACTGGGGTAGGCGTAGTTAGAAGCACCAGTTGAGTACGATTAGTCAAATGTTTATATGTATGTATCTATTTTGTCCATTTTAAACCACCATATGGCTTAGAAACCATATAAATGTTTTTACAGTATTATTTTATACTTCTGCTTTTATTGTATGCACTTTACTTAACCATAAGTATTGCAATAATATCGATTCATTTCTCTTGTACGAGAAAAGAGACTGATCAATAAATACCATCTTTTATTGAACACGCCCGTCTCTTCCTTTTCTCTACAAACTGGTGAAACTAAGAATGCACGTACTGACTGAGTAAAATAAGTTGTCTTTTGTTTTCACACGACTCTAGAGATACTCTCTTGATTAGGGGAGAGCAAAGTTGTCATGTTCTATGGTTGTCAGAAACTAAATCCCTTCTTGTCTATCCAGGGAGGTTCAACTCCTCCTTGCCTATTCGAGAAAGTTTCTAGTGAACTCTGAGCTAGCTGGCAAACCCAAAACTTTAAGTCTAATATCGACAGTAGAAGACCTAGTTAACGTCTGGTCTAGGTCTATACTATTGGAGGTATTATTCCAATGCGCAGAGCCTATTGGGATAATAGGAACTACACTACATGGCGCCCAACGTTTGGAAAGGCGATAAAACTAACGCAAGACATTAGAGTAACTCAGTCGTGCTCTTTCACTCAGACCCTTTTTTCCCATAATACTCCAAAGACGTCTGGAGTGGGTGAAAAGTAATATCCGCCAAACCTCGCAGGAGGAAACTCCTATGTATGGTTCTTGGTTTAGTCAACGTTGAAGGATACACTGTTCCAAAATATTGTGCATCTAATCTTTGTTTCCGTAAGAAACCTGATCTGCAAACAAACAGAAAAACCATCCTGTCGGTAAAATGGTAGACAGTGATGATGAAAGAGAGAGAGTTAGATTAGCAGCTGAACTAATAGAAGCTGATAATACTATGCAAGAAGCAGACCCGGATATAAAACTCATCCCGGTCAACATAAGAAGATCTATAACGTTAAAACTTATAGACAATGGACTGACACCAAGAGGTGGTACAGTCATATTCGTAATTGAGGCACACGAATATCGACAGACAGAGGTATTCTATTCATGGATAAACTTTCCAGCAGCAAATGCTGTAACGAAGGAGTTCCACTATTATAAAATAGAGGAACCTCCTAATGAGTACACTCCTTTCGAGGAAGTAGAAGTACCACTTAAATTCCAAGAGCACCTGCTCTTGTTTAATGGCGCCCTAAAACATAATAATCACATCACCAGGCTCGGTCCACTAGGTAGACCAGGAGCAACGTGGCCGGTCCTAGCCGGATACACACCACATCCAGACATCGAAAGAATGTCTGCAGCAGATGTTTTAGTACAACTAAAACAATTAATTAAAATATATAGACAACTAGTCCAATATGTAATGCGGACTTCAACAATACAACCAGCAATTAAAAATCCACAGCTGACCCCTCATCAGGGGAACACAAATAAAATTACACCACAGAACATACAGTCCTGCCTAGGTAAAGTACCAGCTAAACGGGAACAAATACCATTCTGGTTAGCACAAAAAATCACCCAAATAGAGGCGGTGTTTCCAGACACCACCCCTGTGGATAAACACAGGATTCTGACTATCTGTCTTCCAATGGGAATCGCACCACACGTGGAGGACTGTGACACTTGGGGTACAGTCTTTGCTTCCATTTACACAAAAACACATGGAGTTCCATCCATGTCAGTAATACCAGATGTGCTAAAACAAATTCAAGACGAATACGGTCCAGAACCCGCTTTAACTCTTGGTATGAAATTACTAAAAGACTTCAAGCAGGTCTCGGCAATATTACTAGCCAACATAAAAGGAGAAGCAGCGAATGTGGCGATCCGCCAGAGGTTAAAAGAGACAGATATAGCAGACCAACCAGCTGAAATTGCCAGAATTATAGAAAAATCCTATGAAGAACTAGGTAGAGATAGTTTGGGTGGAATACCAGTGAAGCCCCAACTAATTGAAAGTCCTGAAAAAATATTTATTAAAAATAATCTAAACAGTCAAAAGAAGAACTGGGATGGAAACAAACAATCCAATCCAAAAGAAAAAAGATTCCAGTCCAGAGGAAGGTCTCCTCGGCGGAGAGAAAGATCTCCGGACCAAGGACCCAAGTCTCCCCAAAGGGAGCCCTCTGTGAAAAAATACAACCTTAGAAATAGGGATAACATAAAGAAACCGGATAGATATCAAGATTTTGATACACGTCCCTCTCAATCTTTTCAGACTTCCTCGCAGAAATCGGAAAGAAGAGGACGATCGGAACCCAGGGAAGGGCACGTCAAGTCCAAAGACAAGGAACCTGCTCATCCAAATAAAAAATTACAGTTTCCCAAGAAGAAGGTAGCCAGCATTAAAGTATTCAACAATGCCGAGAATACTGAGGACACAGCTGAAAAACGGAGAGTGGGCTCAGACAATGCTAGACAGCGCAGCAGAAGTGAGCATAGCACGCAAAGTCCTTATGAATCATCTGGAGACAGTGGACACGAATGAATACATTCAAGTGGAAACTGCAGACACCAGAGTTAGCAAACCTCACAAAATATATGAAATAACTTTACGTATAGAAGGGGATAAGACTAGAAAAATAAGGGGCCTTTTTTGGGATAATCTCTCCAAGGGCTATGACATCCTTCTAGCTGAAAAAGATTGGCCACCAGAGTTTGTCAGGGAGTGCCCACACGGCGAAGAAATAATTATGCCTGCCTTCTCAAACCATATTCCAATTCATAAAAAATATACACTTGCAAGAAAGTGGGCAGTAGCTCAAGCTCCTGCTTTGTATAAAAATCATGTGGGATGGGATGAGGAATCTCCTCCACACAAAATCCAGTTAAAATCACAACCTACTGCACAAAGGCAGTATCCAATCAAGCAAGAAGCTAAAAAACAGGTAAAAGAAATTCTAGATCAACTAGAATACCAGGGGGTGATTGAAACTTGCACCTCACAAATGAACAACCCTTTGTTTCCTGTCTCCAAACCAGACAATTCATATCGTCTAGTTTTGGATTACAGACACCTTAACTCATGTTGCAAAACTTTTGCAGTACAAAACTCGCATAGTGCTGCACTAATGAATAACATAGTGCGCAAAAAATATAAAACAACATTAGACATCTCTAATGGATTCTTTTGTCAAAATATAGCACCAGAGAGCAGATACTTATCAGCGTTCTCAATAAATGGCGCTCAAAAAGAATTCTGTCGGCTACCCCAGGGGTACAAGAACAGCCCAGGATTATTCTCAGCGAGGGTAACAGAGTTACTACAAACCTATGATGACGAAGCATTATCTTATGTCGACGACATATACCTAACAGATGATGACTTGGATACTCACTTGAAGAGAGTGAACACCATAATACTTGGGTTCGCAGCAGAGGGTTACAAATTCAACTTTAAAAAATCTAGAATTGCCCATCTAACAGTCCTGTTCTTAGGATATGAATTATCAAGTGAAGGCAAAAGCCTGGCTGACAATTTCCTAGAGAAATGTGCCGTACTCCAAGCACCTAGAACACTAAAAAACCTACAGTCAATTCTAGGTTTCCTAAATTTCGGAAGAACATACATTGCAAATTACGCAGAAAGAGTCAAACCCCTTTATGATCTAATAAAACCAGATTTTAAAAAAACCAATTGGACTCAAATACACACAGAAATTCTGAGATCCTTACAAACAGATATGTTAATTAAAACAAAATTAGAAACACGTGATAACACACGCAACCTTGTGATTCGAGTCATCCCAGGAAGATGCGGATTCACATACCTGACCTCTAACGAGGGAGAAAAGGTACCAATTGCATTCAAATCACACTTGTACACAGAAGCTGAAAAGAAATTCAGCATTAAAGAAAACATTGTTCATGCAGTTCAAACCGCAATAGCTAGAGAAAAAGATAAAGCTGACGGTAGACACATCACAGTCAGAACAGCAGAATCAGCCTTTGAGGCACTAACAACCCCGTGTAATTTACCAACAACAGCATTGAATCCGGAATGGATACAATGGGTGAATTCCATTATAATGGACAAAGTAAAATACTACTTTGATCCGGAACTAAAGGAACTAAAATATCTAGAATATGAAAGAACATTCCCTCTGCCAATCGACATTCTGCCATTACGACAGTACGCTTGTGTAATCTATACAGACGGACATGCTCAACCCTCCGTTTGGGGAGAACAAGCATACAACCCCACATGTGAGATTACAAAAGAAGTGTGGCGCGGAGGTATACTAAGACCTCTATTAACAAAAACACACTCAGTAGAAACTAATTCAGAACAACAGACTGAAATAATAGCATTGAAAATGGCGCTAGATAATGCAGATCGCGAATTCCCGACACTCATAGTGTCCGATTCATATTACTGCGTCAAATCATATAACAACGATTTACAGAAATGGATTCAAAACGGTTACAAAGATGACACAGGTGCAACAATAAAGCAAAAAATGCTCTGGGAACAAATAGTTCTGTTACAGAAAGAACTACCATAGACTCACGTGATACACTCACTGAGTCATCAGCGTGATGGCGTTCACGTTGCAGGGAATTCATTGGCTGAGAAAACCACAGCGGTAGCAACTGAATCGGCTTCCGTAGCTAGGAAAAAGCGTACAGTGAAATACATTGACGGTGAAACAATGCTGGCGGTGAAAACGTCATCAAAAGGCGACTGCTCAGCTTTACCGATCAGTTACCCACTCAAATATACATACATAATCGATGCGAACTCCGTTCCTTTTGCTCGAATCCCTGGAGTGGGGGATAGAGTGATTCCAAACATGGACAAGAGAGACTTGTTAATAGCAGACGCACATATGGGCGAGGGTCTCAGACACCTCAAACTAAAAGATTCTCTGGAAGAATTACAATCAGTATACTGGTGGCCAGGCATGAGCCTGCAGCATCACATTTTTGTAAAAAAATGCCCGGGCTGCAACAGAGATCGCAGCGGCGAGAGGAACGGGGTAATACCATGGCGTTTCACTCAATAAGGGCTAAACAATAATCAGTAAAACCGGTGTAAATAATGCGTCCCATTAACAAACAAAGACTAGTTTCCACTTATAATGTAGACCCCAGCACTTGGCTGACGTCGGGACTGTTATACAAAGATTTGCGAGTCTAAATGGCATATACGCTAGGAGCATGCTACGTTTGACCAATGTTTTCACCTTAGCCCTCAAGCTTGTGGGGAAGCACGGCCAAATGAGCATAGCGAAGCGGGATTCTTCTCACTTCCTTCCTGAGGGATACGGGATGGTGTAAAGAAAAAACCAAGGCATAAAGCTGTCTATAACAGAAAGGATATTAGGTTCGGGAGCTGGGTGGGTCAAACATCTAATAAGTGTCCAACGTAGTCTAAACAACTTGCCAAGAAATTCTCTGAAGGGATTCAGTCCGTACGAATTGTTGTTTGGAACTAGGATGTTAGTCTTAGATCTTGACAGTCAGACTTCAGTGGTGAAAGAAAAAGGCTTTGATATCAAAGACCGTTTGGCTATTTTGCAGGACTTAAACGAAACAAGAAAAGACCTGAGCAACATAAAGTTGAAACAGCAGCCAACAACCACTGAAGAACCACCACCTGTCCCAGCAAGACCTGTCTGGATTCCAAAAGTCGGGGATCTAGTCAGAGAAAAGATCGCGGTAAAGAAGGAATTTGGGCCTTCTTACAGAAAAGCAGTTCCTGTCTTGTCCATCAACGGGACAAGATCAGTTGTACTACCGCCGCTTGCTGGTAAAAAGGAGAACCGAGTTGTATCCATCGACCTGGTAAAACCACAATCATGTGGCCGATAACAAACAGTAGGCCAAGTGGACTCCCGATAAGTAGTAGAACACCGAGGTTTGCTACAAGTACAGAGGTGCTAACTAAAAGGCTAATCACATTCGAAACGCCTACAGAACAACAACAAGGACTATGCAACAATGCAATGGAACTCACACCTCTGAACACCCAAATAAAAACATTTAGTAGAGACACACCAACCTACAATGAAGTAACAAATGAATATGCTGAAGCTGCAAGAAACAGTAATCCTGAAGCAATTGGAACAATAGACAGAACAGCATCCGGCTACTTCATAAACTTCAACGATTCCTCTGAAGACCTCAGTGAATCGAAGACACAGCCATCAACAAAAACCCTTAAAGACAAAGCTAAGGAACTTTTGAAACAACTGAAAGAAACCTATCTGATTTCTCCATGGATTGAATTTTGGGTGTCCTTTGGTGTATTTATCCTCATACTTTGGCTCATCATGGTACTATGCTTGGAACGCTTCATTGAGGGAAAATATGCAAAAATGGACACAGCAAGCCAGAAAATCAACTTGATCCTCAAACCACACACGTCTTCACACGTCGAAAAAAGAGAACTTTCTTCAGTCAACTTCACAGCCAATCCAATACCGGGTGGGGTAGCATGGGACAATACTGACTATGAAATTTATGGTCCAGTTGAAATCCTCAAATATCCACACCAAATCAAGATCTCGTTGAGTGACTTTGTAAAACCAAACTCATTTGCTGATGATTGGGACTTTGAAATTATTAATGACATGATGTCTGACCTAGTGATGTCTGCTAAATTTACCAAACATGATTATTTGCAGGGTTCGTCTAATTATGATAGTATGTACTGCTACAACCACTATGGTAACCATTTTCTACATAAATCTGCACAACCTAGAAATGTTTTAAATTATAATCAATGGGAACATTGTGCAACCCCTCCAAAAGGAAGCTCAAGAACCGTTTATGACAAATATTCATATTTTTCAGGGTTCAATACAAGTAAAGCTGAAACATTTTATTTTAAATTGTCGAATAAGACAGGAACAAAAACCATGCTTACAAACACAAAATTGATATATTCGGACTCATT
This sequence comes from Lissotriton helveticus, assembly GCF_964261635.1. NCBI lineage: Eukaryota > Metazoa > Chordata > Amphibia > Caudata > Salamandridae > Lissotriton > Lissotriton helveticus. The sequence goes on from NC_136067.1 coordinate 1,500,069,621, forward strand.
TTTTGAACAGATGAATACATTTGGTTTTGATTATTGGGACAAAAATGTGGAAGTAAAAAGTGTTTGGGGTACAAGAGAATGGCAAGTTCAGGGTATAGAATCATTGTTTAGAGCCTGCATGATCCCAGAACAAATTATATTCTTGAATGACACTATTCAACAAACTACCTGTCTTGGATTAGCCAAAATCAAAGACTTAAATAAACCGTCTATTCCAAAACCAACAATGAACAGCAATAACTCTGCAGATGAAGAGATAGACGTAAACTATGTATTAAACCAAAACAGAACAAATCCTGATTGGAAACAATGGTTAATCTGGCCCACAGATACTAATAACTGTCAAGACAGATTCCTGAACAAAACACAGGGGTTCACATTGACCAGGCCAGACCCTAGATATTCCCAAAGACAACACCCAGGGATAATCACCACCTACAGTGTGGGAAAACTCTGCCTTCAATGGCTACAAACTTCCACACTGAAAGAAATTAAGCAACACCTAACTTTACTTACTGATGGTGCTGACTTGCGTGATTTCATTATGAGACCGCGCAAACAGCGTCAAAAACGCTTCATAGCAGCCTCTATATATGCAGCTTACAACGAGGCCTGGAAGATAACTCAAATTGAGACAGCAGAAAGTATACGGGAAATTGACCGTATTAATTTGGAAAAATCGCTTTCTGTAGTGGACAATGGGTTAATGACTCTGTCCTCCAGAATTTTTTCATTGGACAGTATTGTGTCTTCAGCAATTGACATAATATCGCAAGACTTGCTGTTGTTACAACACGGTCAGTCTCAATTGCGTTCTATTGTACAGCTTGGCTGGACGTTACAAAACCTGCGTTCAGGCCATGTGCCTTGGCGTTTAATCAACACAACGTCACTATTCAATATCTTTAACCTTACTGATAAACAAATCAGTATGGCACAAAAGGGTGCTGATTATACAATCCTGAGCATTGAGAAACTCGAGAGATTACCATTGACAATGTCAGAACGACCTGTCATTGAATGGATAATACATGGGATAATTAATATTCCGATATCTACTTTCAGGTTTCAATACTGCCAAAAATATATACAGGCTGGCATGTACGAAAAATTGGGAGAAGGGTACATTAAGACAACATGGAACTTGCCCTATTCACATGCATGTGTCAGTAATAAAGGACAGAAAGTGTTTCTTAGTGGCAATAATTGTGCAATGTCACTAAGCGGTACACTTCTGTGTAATGGAATTAGTTTGCATGGAGCCTGTGAAGGGAACTCAAATAACCTTTCATGTCACCAGCTAGGCACACCTGCAACACAGATAGAACCATTCTTTAAAAGACTCTATAACGGGAGTTACATCCTAATTGTGGATCGCAGATGTTGTAGTCTACTGCCCGGGGTTCCTTATCTCGTAAGTACGACTGCGAAGGTCATGTGCTGTGGACGCTTATTGTTCCCCAGCTCCTTTCCAGACAGGGAGGCAAGGACATGGCCTAACTTGAAAATTACTTCTATTCGAGTTGATACTTTAAGCAGAATGAAAACAGTGCTTCTTCAGACGCCGACCAGGCTCACGTCATCAAAAGAAACGTATGATCTCCTAGTCGCAAGGACGACTGCAGAGATTCACTCATTGCTATCAACTAATTCCCCCATACATTTCGCAGAAATCCTGAATGAAATCTTAAATATTTCTGATACCAGTGGAGTCTCAAATGTATTTAAGACATTGTTTTCAGGAGCATTAACACCATTCAAAGCCATACTGGGTATTTTTCCAGACTTCGTCCATTCGATTTTTGGCGGAGTTCCCCTCATTTTGGGACTAATTGCAGGAATCCTATTCTTAGTCCTTATATTTCGTTATGGCAAACCATGTCACAGACAAAACACCTGCGACAAGGGAAGAAACAATCCGAGCCATTGGATACCGGGACCGGATATCAAAAATCCTGGGACTAACCCGGCTTAGAGACCTGAACATGACTTGGTTTCTTTCATTTCGGCCGATATGGCAAAGATGCGTTTTACCTGTACTAAGGTGCATGCTGTGCGGAGAAGAATGCGTGTTGGACACCTGTCTGACGCTACAATCGGATGCGCCAATGGATGGAGAAACATTGTTGGGTCCGGTAACGGCTCATACATTGTGCTGCCCTCAACGGCTGCCAATCCTGATGACGGCATTCGTGGAAACTTCACCACTACGATTAAGGGGTAGTGAAGTCCAAGATGAAAGCAGCATCGATCAGGTACGACCTTCTGTCAGCAATACTAATCAAAACGTCAATGGAGACAATCATGCACACGAATGCATGGTTACATCTTTTTCCGAGTTAGTGGAACTCTCACAGGAAGCTGTTGACAGCTTTTTCAGCAGTCTCAATGATATGATGTTCTCACCAGAGCAGAAATAATGACTCTTGAACAGGCTAGCACACGGCGTTCCCGACACCTTGAATTTGGCCTTCAACTTTAATAATAAAGTAGCAAGAACAATTTTTTCCTCCAGTTCACGGACAGCAATTTTTTTTAGCAGCCCCAAAATATTTTTATAATTTTTTCGGGACACTTATCTTCTGCTTAAAGTAAGAACTATTCTTAAAGAACTAATTTCTATTTTTAGAAACTTCATAGACATTAGCTGCCCGCTGGTATGTTCATAAATATTTTTGAACTGTGATGAAGTGGTCTCGAACTTTTTTCTTCTGTATTAAGAGCCATTTCATGTGTAATTCTCATATTCAATTACTAATAATGTATACATATGCGTGATTAATTTAGCATTATTCTACTGCTTGAATGCATATAGTACATGTGACTATTTTTTTCCCGTATATTACATAATATCGAAATGCATTATGTGTATTTTGGGGTGGTAAGGTATACACGATACTCTACAGTATGTTTTCCTATGCCTAGATTCGTAAATATGGCCATAGTTAGCGTGGAGTGGGTGTGATGTATTCCTATAGGTTCTGTATCGATCCCCCTATTCCTGACCCTGTTCTGGTTAACAAGTTAACTAGCAGCCATCCCATGATGCAGAAACCGTTATCTGATTAAGCCACACCACGGCACAGGAACGCGTAATCTGATTAGGTCATAACGCTTGCCATCTAATTAGACAAGCAATATTCCTCCAGCCCCTGATAAGGCATACGGAGTTCTCAAAACAAATCAAACCTATGACAACCTGGGAAAAACCCTGCGGCCATTGTTTTGATTTCACCGAGAACTTCAGCAAAAGAATGTGCTAACGACCAGTTCGTATGACATCCTTATTGACGTATCTATGTCCATCCTTACGTCAATCTCGGCACCTTACAGGTATAAATATTACCGATATTGCCTTAAACAAACACACGCGGTGGTGACGAGATCGGAGCAGCGAGACTTGCCGAAGCCCAGCAGAGAGCGAAGCCCACTGGTGCTGCCCCGCCTTCCTGACGCGCTGAGAACGAGACGCTGCCTTTCTCCTGCCGAGAAATCCAGCTCCGGCGCTTCCGAGCAGCCCTTGCAGGCAGCCTGGAATATCGAGACCAAAGATGAGAGATACCATCCCTCAATCATCCTAGATTCAAGGTACGGAACTGAATAACCCCTTGCAGAGAATTCTTGAATCAGTCACTTGGCAAAACAAACTTAACTTAAACTGCTACTTTCTATCCCCGCCCACGTATTAGGCTTAGGTCAGGTACACTGGGGTAGGCGTAGTTAGAAGCACCAGTTGAGTACGATTAGTCAAATGTTTATATGTATGTATCTATTTTATCCATTTTAAACCACCATATGGCTTAGAAACCATATAAATGTTTTTACAGTATTATTTTATACTTCTGCTTTTATTGTATGCACTTTACTTAACCATAAGTATTGCAATAATATCGATTCATTTCTCTTGTACGAGAAAAGAGACTGATCAATAAATACCATCTTTTATTGAACACGCCCGTCTCTTCCTTTTCTCTACAAACTGGTGAAACTAAGAATGCACGTACTGACTGAGTAAAATAAGTTGTCTTTTGTTTTCACACGACTCTAGAGATACTCTCTTGATTAGGGGAGAGCAAAGTTGTCATGTTCTATGGTTGTCAGAAACTAAATCCCTTCTTGTCTATCCAGGGAGGTTCAACTCCTCCTTGCCTATTCGAGAAAGTTTCTAGTGAACTCTGAGCTAGCTGGCAAACCCAAAACTTTAAGTCTAATATCGACAGTAGAAGACCTAGTTAACGTCTGGTCTAGGTCTATACTATTGGAGGTATTATTCCAATGCGCAGAGCCTATTGGGATAATAGGAACTACACTACAGTATCCGGTTTGGCCACCATAGTGGCTGTCCCCAGAAACACCTTGTCAGGGCAAGAGCCTCCCAAACCCTCCATAACTCCCAAGATGAGGACCAAGGGAGTAAGCGGGACCACCCATCCCAGAATGACGCTCAATTCGCTCGCTACTTCTGTCCAATATTAAGTGAGAGCAGTGCAGGATCAGGCCATATGATAAAAGTCAGCAGGTTTTTCTGCACGTCGTGGGCATCGTGGAGTCGGGAGTAACTCAGTGCGGTGTAGTCGGACGGGGGTGAGGTAAGCGCAATGGCGATAGTAAATTTGGATCAATCGCAGTCTGGCTTTGATGGTTATCACTCGAGTGGCCATAAGGGTATCTTGCCAGTCCTCTTCCTCCAAGGGGCTCAACCATCATTCCCAACCGTTCCTCAGGTGGTCTAAGGTTGTTGGGGAGTTGTTAATGAGAGAACGGTAGATCTGGGACACCCCACCTTTCCTTAGGTTACCAATAAGCAGCTTAGCTTCTAGTGGACTAAACTCAGGAAGTGCGGTGTCAGTAGGGACGTTAAAGGTGATAGCGTGTCGGAGCTGTGCGTATTTATAGAACTGAGTTAAGTGAAGGAAGTATATGCCTTGCAAATCTTGAAAGGTACACAGTTGTCTCCCCAACCACACATCCGCGAGGTGCATAATGCCAATTAAATCCCACTTCCGGAATCCCTCTAACGCTGCCACCTCCCTCATCTATGTGCCATGCCACAAAGGCGTCTGTTATGTGAGCTTAGCTTCCCATTGAGTATATCGTAGTGCAGAGCACCATGCAAGATGGACCGCTCGAGTTACTGCCGGCAGAGTGTGGCTAATCGAGCGCCATAGAGCATTGCTTGGATCTGGGAGAACCCCAGGCTTTCTAGCTCCAGTTGAAATGCCGTTTCAGACCATCTTCCTGAAAAGCAATCATTAATCACTAGGAAGCGGGTTGCTACATAATAGAGAAAAAGGTTTAACATCCCCATCTCGCCGTTATAGGGAGCCCGCTGACAATAGGCAAGGGCCATGCGTAGTCTAGAGTTACCCCAGAGAAATGCTGGGGCCATTTTGTCTAGGGTGGGGATCCACTGGCGTGGGAGGTGGAGAGGGAAATGTTGCCATACATACAAAAAAATCGAGGGAGCACCATCATTTTGAATAGGGCTATCTTTCCAAAGGATTCAAGGGAAGGGACTGTAATTTATGAAGATGCTCTTTAGTTTTCTTTAATAATGAGGTGAGGTTGAGGGACCAGGTAAGTTCCGGGTGGAGCGCCACCCAAATTCCCAAGTATCGAAAACTGAGGCACCTTACAGGGATGTCAGATTGCCATGCCACAAATTCCAGAGCGACGTGCAGGGGTATTAGAATTGATTTGGGTGGGTTCCGTCATAGGCCAGACGCTTCTCTGAATATCTGCAGGATGCAGAAACACCGGGGACTTGAATGTACATGGTCTGCAATGAAGAGAAGAACATTGTCTGCGTATGAGGCAATAGATCTTCAAGGGAGCCTTTCCATTGCCACTCTTATATTAGCGCATCACATTGGATAACTCAGGTAAGTGCCTCTATCGCAAGAACGAAGAGGAGGGGAGATAGGGGGCAGCCCTGCCTCGTTCCCCGACTGATAGGGAAGATGTCAGAAGGTACACTGTTTATCAGAACACGAGCCGACGGGTTGGAGTAGAGCACGCTTATAAGTCCCCGGAAGTGTGAACCTAATCCCTCTTTAAGTAGTACACCCTCTAAATATCGCTAATCCACCGTATCAAAAGCTTTTTCGAAGTCTATCAGTAGCAAAGCCAAGTAGAGTGAGAGGAGGTGGCGATGGGCCAACACTGCATGCAGGCACCGCAAGCAGTGCTTCAATGAGGCATAAAGCCACATTGATCGGGATGGATCAGAGTGGCAAGTACAGGTTTGAAACGTGTGGCTAGGATGGTGGCATAGATTTTAACTTCAGTGTTGGTGAGTGAGATCCGACAGTAGTCCGAACATGAGGGTTGATGGGTAGTGCGTCTTAGGGATGACCACACTAGTGGCCATGTCAATGTCCTCCGGAAAGGCACCTTTCCCCTCCTCCTCTTCATAGAGAGCATGAAGACACGGTGTCAAAATATCTTTACACGCTGTATAGTACTCTGTAGGGAACCCATCCAGGCCCATCGTCTTCCCAGTCACTACTATGGAGACGGCTTCACCGATCTCTTCCAGTGAGATGGGCTCGTCAAGCAGGCGAGCGCTGGCGTCCGACAGCCGTGGAAGAGGCACATCCCCTAGGAAATGAGGGTTAGAGTTTGGTGCCCGGCATGGGGTCGCTGAGTAGAGGCGCTTATACTAATCAGCGAAGGCCTGCGCAATAGCAGTAGGGGCACACTGTGTGCACCCCTCCACATCCAGAATCTCCGGGACTACCGATTGGCCAGGGGGCGCGATGCAAGCCAATAAAGAAGTTTGCCATTTTTATCTCCCCAGCCATATACTCGGGCTGTAGAGGACCTCCTTATTTGCTTAGCCAACTCTAGTGAAACATTCTGTATTTCTTCATGCAGGAGTTTGAATTGCCAGACCAAACATCGCAGTCTGCTGCATTAGTCATTAGTCATTAGTGGCTTGTTCCAGACTGAGACCTGGAGATTCTAGCCAGGAGAGGTGGTCCTCTCTGGCAAAGCGTTTCTTCTTGAGATACCCTTTAGCAAAGCCTCTGACCGTGGCCTTGCCTGCCGCCCACAGCGAACCTGGAGATTCGAATGGTCCCTCCTTATTTTAAAACTATTGCTTAATCTCCTCACCCACTACCAGTTTATAGGCCTTATCTTACAGAAACCAGGCATTAAGTAGCCAGATAGGGCGCAAGGCCCCTGTAGAGCTTCCCAAGCGAATGAGGAAGGGCGAATTATCATAAATTCCTCGAGCGAGAATTTAGATATTGGCTAATTTATGACATTCAGGGGCGGGCATAAATATCAAATACGGGAGGGAGTCTAATGGGCCATGGAGGTGGGAGTATTTTGAAACGATTGAGGATTCCATGTTCTCCACACGTCACACAGGCCGAGTCTGGATGCCCACTTTGTGAGGCGTTTAGCACCTAGCCGCCGATGAGGGGAGGGGGGTCCCAGTAGCATCACAAGTCTGCATTATAGTCTCCTCTGATCACTATCCGTCCCTGGGGGTGGGATGACAATAAGTTCACAAGGTCTCTGAGGGAGGGCTCAAGGGCTGCCGAAGGTACATAGATCGAGATAAGGTTGAGGGTAGCCCCCCTAGACTCCCGGTGAAGGCCAACATGTCTTCTCTGAGGCTTGATATCCTTGCTTGCTGCAGATTGTGCCTAGTAGGCGCATGAGGAAGCAGTGGTCTATGGATGGAGTGGGTGTTCCTCAGTGGCCGAGGTCCATGCCGCCTCTGGGGTGTCAAAGAAGTGGCTTTTGTTGTTGAAGGCCACCCTAAGGCGGGCTGGGAAAAGGAGTCTGTATTGGAGGTTGAGGGTAATGGCCTGCAGTTTTTGTTTGACTACAGTGCAAGAACGACGCTGTGCTTGCACTTCCCTGGTGAAATCCGGGAAGATCATCACCGTGCTTCCATGATAGACCAGTTAGGATGAGAGCGGGCCTCGTGCAGGGTGGCATCTCTGTCTTTGAAGTTAAGGATTCTAGCAATGAGCAGCCTGTGTGGGGCTCAGGCGGTGGCTTAGATGCTAGGGCTCGATGGGCTAACTCCACAACGAAGCATGCAGAGAGGCGCTCCAATGGTAACTAGGACTTCATCCAGGCCTCACAACGGCCGCAGGTTGCATTCGTTCCACCACCTCCAGATGTCCACCAGGCGATTTTTGGCATCTTCCACATGCAGGTGAAGTTCATTTGTATGAGACAGCAGCTGCAAGACCTGACCAGAATCACTACATCTGGTGGGATTTGGCATCTGATATGCGAGCTGTAGCTTTACGGAGCTCTTGCTGTATGAGGGCAATGTCAACGCGCAACTCACCTATTCTGGTTTCTACATAGTCTTGCGAAGAGCGTATGGCTTGAAGGATCGTGACAAGATCCCCCTCTGGGAGAGGGGTCCTGGCAGAGCGGCATCGCCAGTGCTGGCCCCCACTCATATGTATTGGTCCATGCGGGTCTGAGATAGAGGTAGGTTCAACACTTTGTCTTTACTCATGTCTAGGTCGTGAGGGAGGTAGGTTGATCAGATAATTCAGTTACAGTTCACCCCTGGGGGGCAACCAGGCCAAGACCCCCACCGATCCGGGTATTCATGGTGTTGAAGGATTCCTCCTCTCCTCCTGCCACTCACAGCCTCGCTCCAGCACACTTCAAACCAATATTATGGGGGGGAGGGAGAACCGCCTGACCACTGACTCCTCCACTTCTGGGTAAGTTATACTCTTGTGGCTCTGTCGATTTAACACATCAGGAAAGGGTGTCCGCAGTGTCGACGTTCATTTAGCAGCCATCACCCATCTTTAAAGGCAGCCACTGACACTGCTCTGATGCATGTCCCACTGCCCCTGTGTGTCGCTGATCTGGGGGCCCATGACCTGCTCCCATCCTCCAACCAAGGAGCGACCACTGGAGGAAATAGTAGGTCTGCCTAGCTCAGTCTGTCCCATGATGGGAGTGGGCCTACGTCTCCCTTTGCCAGTTTTCTAATGTCGGGCGTGTATTGGTTTCTTCCCTCAGAGGCCCTCCACCCGGTCCGTGCCCTCGGTCTCGGAATGCAGGAGTCTGACCGGAGCTCAGATGTTACGGAATCTCCACCCAAGCATCTCCCCTCCATCGGGCAGGGACCGCCGCAGAGTCCATCAAGGCCCAGGCTCTTCTTTCAGGAAGTCCCCCATGCGGTGCAATCCCAGCGGGCCCCTCTCTTGGTCACAGGGCCATCCCAGACCACCATCCACCAGTCTGGGCCTCCTCACCTGCCAGGATGTGTCCAGAGCAGACGCTCAGTCAGGGCACTGCTTGTGTTGTTCCACAGGCAGATCACCTGGCCCCCTCTCGTAAGTGCGGCTAAGTGGTCGGTGATCCGGGGAGCCAAAGCTCAGGTCCCGGTGTCTGGATGACATAGGGGCAGGTCAGCAGAGGCCCTATGCGTATTCAGATCTTTCCCGGGGCCTCAGCAGTACACAGCAGGCAAGTCGCACTAGGCCCCTTTTAGGGTGCCGCCATTTTAGGCCCGCGGCTGCTGTCCGGTGCAGCGGCCCACCCTTAGGACGCTGGAGTCATCTGCGGCAAAACATGCACAAAAGGGTCCCTAGATCATTGCTGATCAATTGGAAGTGTCCCCCACTCTCAAATCTCTGCCTGGATGCGAGAGGCTGATAGAGGGGTCCATAGCACTCCTAAAGCGCAACCTCCATCTTGGTGTTCATAGCCATGGGCCCCACTCCACATAGTAATTAAAGCTGCATAAATGCTGTCACACAATCAACTATGAAGCATTCCTACAATACTATGATAGAATCTTTAGTGACAGCACATAAATCAGTCTGCTCCAGTGTAAGATTATCCTACTGTCCCTGGAGGTTGAGTGTAATTTACATAATGATGTGAACTGGCAAAGAAATCTGGGCCCCAGACGTCTAGAAAGAATTTCCTGAAAAGCTCAGCAAGCAAATCAAACTACCAATCAACCTTCAAGAAGCAGCTCAATACTCCTTTTTCAGACACTGCAAAATCTAAACAGAACATGGAAGCCGTTTATGTGTGCCATTGGGTTACAGTGCTTGATATGTCCCATAGCACACATTTAAATGTTTTGTTAAGCAGTTTTTATATTTCCTTAAATAGCCAACAAATATTGGAGTACATAGACCATCCTTTTTTACGATTCCTGCGAGCACACACAATTCAGAGTTTTAGTAGCCCCTCTTGACCCTGGTACCAATGTTCATTGTAGTAGTTTATTTCTGTCTTGCGTAATCTCTTAAGTTAATGATTATATAAACCTTTTTGGAACTATTAGTTTTGTTTTATTTCCTACTTCCTTATTACGGTCCTATTCAATACCACTTTTTTGCGGCTACCTCATGTAAGTGAACACATTTTATTTAATGATCATATGAACAATATCCATTTTCATTTAAAAATGGAGGAACAAAATATTTGATATTCTGAAATGTCATCAGATGCCATTTCTTTTAAAACCGTTTCTAATTTTAGTGTTGCTGTATTTGAGAATCTTAAGATGGTGCATTTGAGAAGTCTTTTAATACATGTTTTTTTTTATGTGCTTTGACAAACTCAGCATTCAAATGTGACCCGCTTAAGAGCCATTATAGACCCCAACCACTTCCTCTTGATAATATTAGCTGAGTACCTACCCTTTATTAACCTGCCCTAGGACCGTACGTTATCGGATTCATCGTGGGTCACATTGCAATGAAGTACTTTATTTGTTTTTGTTCAAGATACAGCTTTTGCAGAAACAATATTAGATTTTTGGGATTGGATTGTGTTCTATGCCACCACCACCTTTGGATCAGCATTTCAAAGGGCAAGTTGTTTTGTGACTATATGGGATATCATATTGAAATCAAGCCCACCAATCCTAAGGAACCATTTTACCCAAACTGTTATATTAAAAGTTTCAAGATTCATAGCATTAGCTATCAGGCATAAACCAATTCACAGTAGTCTTTTATTTGTATATTGCTATGGGAATGCTTTTTCAGTCTGGCTTTACAGCACAGTTGTTGCCAGATCTTATGTAATGAAAAGATTAACTTTCAGGAGTACTACAGAGAGGGACAATATCCCTGCCAACACATTGGTTAATCTGAGGTCAGCTTTTGATTTGTCAAAAGCTGTGTGCTTCCACAGAAAGAGTGCTTACCATAAAACAACTGTAATCATTTGTTTATCCATTTGCTTTAGCCAGGCTCATTATCAAGCAAAGCTATTGTGTTTAACCTTTTGGTCTTGCTCTTTAAGGTCCAGCAAATGCAACTGTGCTGCTATTAAACAACACTCCTAGATCATTTTGTTGTGTGTCTGGTTGCCCTGTGTGAAAGCATATGCTCAATACAGCAGCCTTTGTTGCTTATGGTGGCACGCCAATGACCAAGGCTATAAGCTGGGTCTGTTTATAATGAAGCATTTTGATAAAGTTAGTGAACTGACTTATTTATTGAGATACCGATATGTTCAAGTCAGTTAACATTTAAGGGTGAGTTGTTATTACTCCATTAAAATCTACAGAGAGGTATATTGTTACCTGGAATCTCACATTTTACAAAAGCAGGCAACGGTTTTAGTGTTGGCTAACCCCTCTGGGATAGAAAATATGCATTGTGAGAATCTTTGCTAGATCCTCTTAGGAGACCTAGTATTTTGCTCTGCCTTCTGTAATGTGGTTTACATTTTTAATGTTGTGATTGTATGCCTGATTGTTGCCTTGTTGAAAAGCCTATACTCCATATAGTAGGCTTCAGTTGGGTACAGTGACAACCCAATTAAAAAAGCTACAGGCCTGATTGTTCACTGATAACAGTTATGTCCGAAGTCCTAAGCTGATGGCTTTATTATAAAACATTAATGACAAAGTAGTAGGCTTGGGTTTTTTATTGTGAAAAGCATTTGGTAAAGCCAATAGGCCTTTAATGGTTGATTGTTATCAAGCTGTGGTGTAAGCTGCACACAGGTATTTTGTTACATAAAATCTCAAAGGTTTCCATGGGAGGCAAGGGTTTTGGTGTTCATCATCCGCTGTAACAAAGCCCAGGGGACCCAAGATTTTCATTGTGATCTATACTTATTAGGTCTTATTGAGAGGAGTTGTATATTGTTTTGCCAGCTGCAATTGAGTACGTATTTGTAATTTTATAACTATGTACAATGGTTGCTAGGATATGCTCACTTCAGTATGCCTGTATTGGTTATGGTGTGAAGCCAGCGGTAAAGGCTCCATGCCTGACTGGTTCGCTGGGAAAAGTATGTCACATTTCTTAGGTTTGATTTGTTTATTACAAAAAGTTAAGAGAAAGCCAGTAGGACTGACTTACTTTTGTGGAAAACATATGTTAAAGGTAGTAGGCCTTTAACTGTAGATTAATGTTACACTGTGGTAAAAAAACTGTAGGCTGGTATTTTGTTAAAGGGAATATCCAAGATTAGCTTAGTAGGCAAGTGTCTTGGTTTTGTGACCTACTCGAGCAAGCCGTGGGGAGAAGATTTGCAATGTGATAATCCTTATTAGGCCCTCTTAGGAGGGATTTTGTATGATTTTGACAACTGTAATTATGTACTTACTTGTACTAATATCACTGTGTACCTCTTGGTCGTATTGTGGATAAGCTTATGCTCAATACAGTAGGTCAGAGTTAGTTATGATGACAAGCCAATGATGAAGACTGTAGGACTCATTGGGAAAATGTATGCCAGAGGCCATAGTTTGGATCTATTTTAATAAAAGTTGCAACAATGGCAACATTTCTCATTTATTTATTATGAAACAATATATTAAAGCCAATTAGGCTTTAAGAGTGGATTGTTATTGTACAATGTTAAGCTTACAGATTTATTTTGTAACATGAAATCTCACAGGCTACCTTTGAAGGTAATGATTTTGATGTTGATTACCCTTCTCTGCCAAACCCAGGCAGGTAATAGGTTGCACGGGACATTTTTAATAGAATCTCTTCCGGGAGATATGATAGGCTTATTTGTCTGCCAGTAGCTTATTATAAAAATAGAGTGTAGTGTCGTATAGTGGATTAAAGTGCAGTAGAGAGGAGTGGCATAGCATACGATGGTGTAAAGTGTCATGGTGTAATAGTGTGTTGTAGAGTGGCATGGCTTGGCATGGAGTGCAGTAGATTGGTGTGGCATAGCGTACATTCACGTAAACTGTCAGAAATTTGAGTGGCGTGTCATAAAGTAGAGTAGAGTGGTGTGTCGTAGACAGTTTGAAAGACTTCTGGAGTGGAGTGTTTTATAGTGGAATGTAGGGGCATAGAGTGGACTAGTGTGTTTTACAGTGGAGTGTAGGAACGTGGAGTAAAGTGGCATGAAGTGGAGTAGAGTCTTGTAGAGTGGACCTGCATATAGTAGAGTAGAGTGTTGTAGAGTTTTAGTGTTGTACAGTGGCTTAGAGTGGGATAAAGTATTGTACGTTGGATTAGATTGCAGTGGAGGGGCATAGCATAGTGTGGAGTAAAGTGTCAGAGTGGAGGGTTAGGTTGTAGAGTAGAGTGGAATGGAATGGAATGGAGTAGAGTAGAGTGGACAAGCAAGGAGTGGATTGGTGTGTCGGAAATTGTCATAGAGTAGAGTGCCACATAATGGATTAGAGTGTTGCGGAGTGGAGTAGAGTGCAGTACACTGTAGTGGAGTGGCAAATAGTGTCATAGAGTTGAGTGTATAGAGTAGAGTGGAGTAGTGTGTCATAGAGCAGAGTGCAGTAAAGTGTGGTGGAGTGGCATAGAGTGAGTTGTGTAGAGTGAAATAAAGTGTTGTACATTGGCATAGAGTAAAGTAGAGTACTGTACACTTGCATAGACTGGAGTACCCGGTTTTACAGTGGAATGCTATAGACTGGAATATTGGGTGGTGGAGTGCTGGGCATAGAGTTTGTTGTGTGGAGTAGAGTGTCATGGCGTGGAGTTGGGTAGAGTGGAGTGGTTAACACTTGAATAATGTTGAGTGGCGTACAATGGAATACTATAGAGTGGAGTGGCATACAGTCACGTATAGTGGAGTGACGTAGACTGGCATTAAGTAGCATGTTGTGGAGAGTGACTTACAGTGGAGTGGCATAGACCGGAGTGTCATAGAGTTGAGTAGCGTATAGTAAAGTAGAGTAGAGTGGAGTAGCGTAGACTGCAGTGGTATAGACTGGAGTGGTGTACAGTAGAATAGCGTAGCGTACAGTGAAGTGACAGAGTTGAGTGGCATAGGGTGAAGTGACATACATGCAATACCGTAGAGTGGAATAGCATGAAGTGATGTAGAGTGTAGTGGCATTCAGTGGAATGGTGTAGACAAAGTGACGTACCATGGAGTTGCATGTCATAGACTAGAGTGGAGTGGCATAGAGTGGAATAGCGTGGAGTGGAAATCACTACAGTGGAGTGCGTAAACTGGAGTAGTGTACAGTGGAGTGGTGTGCAGTGAAGTGGTGAAAGAGTGAAATAGGGTAGAGTGGAGTGTCAGAGTGGAGCGACAACTCTTGGAGTGGCGTGTCATAGGCTGAAGTGTTGTTTAGTAGCGTACAGTGGGGTGAAGTGTTGTTTAGTAGAGTGGAGTGGTGTAGGGTATCAGTAGAGGGGCATGTTTTAGAGTGGTGTGGAGTGCAGTGGAGTGGTTTAGCATAGAGTTGAGGAAAATGTCATACATTTGAATTGTGCGTTGTGGATGCATAGAGTGGAGCAGCATGTCATAGAGTGGAGTGGCATTGAGTGGAGTGGAGTTGGGTACAGAGGAGTGGCATACAGTGGAGCAGTGTATAGTGGCGTAGAGTGGAATAGCATTCAGTGGAGTGGCGAAAAGTAAAGTGGCATAAAGTGAAATAGCGTAGAGCGGAGTGGCATACTGTAGAATGAGCGTAGAGTGGAGTGGCATACTGTAGAATAGCATAGAGTTAAGTTTGGTTGGGTGTACAGAAGGGATGTATGACATTTCAACGCATGCTTTTACCATGCATGCCTTTACAACACAGGTATTACAACGCAAGTCGTTACAACGACTTGCGTTGGGGGGCGCTGGATAGTGGAATAGTTTAATTTTCTATTCCAACTCCAGTCCCCGTGGATAGTAGGGAAGGTGTTGGTTAGAAAATTAAACTATTCCCAATCCAACCGCGCCCTCCAGCGAAAGTCGTTGTAACGACTTTCGTTGTAATTCCTGCGTTCTAATGGTAGTGCGTGGTAAAAGTTTCGTTGTAAACGATGTTCCCCGTACAGAAATGGCATGTAGTGGTGTGATGGACAGTGGGAAGGCTTAGAGCGGCGTCATAGAGTGTTGTGTGGTACGGTGTTTTGGAGTGGAGTGGTATAGAGTAAACTTGGATCTCGTAGAGTGGATTGGGGTTCAGTGGAGTGGTATATCATGAAGTGGTGGGTGTTAGACAGTCGAGTGGCGTATTATGCGGTGGAGTGGTGTATCATGGAGTGACATGGCATGGAGTATTATAGAGTGGAATGGCATACGGTAGAGTGAAGATGCGTGTGTTAGAGTGGCATAGAGTGTCATATGGCAGTGGACTGTCGTAGAGTGGAGAGGCGTGTTGTAGAGTGGAGTGACATGTCATAGTTTAGAGTGTTGTGCCATAGAGTGGAGTGGCGTTTCATGGCGACGAGCCTAGTTTAAACCAACATTGTGTGAAAATGACTGAAAAAAAGTAGATGAAATGTGCTTGGAATGTAGGATATGGCGTGAAACGGATAATTTTGTGTAGTACATCTAACGTTAAGTAGTGTTAAAGTAATAACTCACAAAAACAGGGGCGGATTTATTAAAATGTCATGCAGTGCAATGCAGCAAGAGGCCTTGCTGCACTGCATTGTGTTGCGTTACAGGGAGAGTCAGGAATGCTCAATATCTGTCAAGATATGGCGCATTCCTGCTCTACCCCTGCACTGGGACACTTGTGGATGCCTAGCTCCAATGCAGGCATCCTTTTGCATGATACAAGGGTGCCTGCATCACATACAGGATTGTTTTTCTGCAGGAAGGGGTACCTCCCTGCACAAAAACAATTCTTAGATGCATTTTTCACTTTCTAAGAGTGCTGCAGAATGCAACACACTTAGAAAGATGAAACAACAAGGATATATAAAGAGATTTCTCCTTCTTGCGCCTCCCCTGGGAAGGCATAGCATTCTGAGGCATTGCCAGGTTTACCAGTCTTATTAAATCTGGGTCTGCTCCAAAATCCATTGGTGGATGTGTAGAAACACCCACGCTCCACCCATGGAACACTTTCCCAGGGTATAGTAATGCAATGCAGCAACTTGCTCTGTTATTATTGTTTGAGATTTACTTGTTTTTTATTATCATATTTAGGCTGCAGGCCCGACATATTCCATAAAGTGATCTTAGTATCATAATACCCAAACTTTGACCATAATAACACTGTCTTTTAAGTATTCTTGGTCTTCATCTGTTAACTCATTACTAGGATCATATTCTCCCGATTGATTTGCTCTTCTTTAGTGGCCCTCTTACACAATTGACTGGAGACTGGAGATAGTCAAGCTCCTCTAAATATTTAAGAGTGGTTAACTGTTGGACAGAACAGGCATATACTTAACCTCAATTTTATTCAAAAGAGGCTAGCAGGGATTTTTATGGGAAATATCCCAGGACAACAACCTACATATTTGAGGCATAGCAGAGACCAAGATCATTTTGGTCCCATAAAAGTCCCAACTTCTTAGGCTTTGTGGGGTGATCACCAAACAATCACCTTTCAAAGTGTTGACCGATTTACTCACCCAGCCAACACATCTTACCATATTAACATCAACATGAATCACTCTGTTCCTCACCAATTTAGTGTTCAGTCAAGGAATGAGTTTGTTCTTCAATTGTGCACTGTTCCCATTTTGCTGATCTCTTAATGCGGTAACATCTGTGAACATCATCACAAAAAGTCGCCTGAAGTAGCAGTTTTAAAATGTCTTTGCTATAACATGGGGGCGCATCAGGGACTTTGGGACAAATAGTGTTATGAGTGGCTTCTTTATTGAGGCGTCACACTGTAGTTCTATTCGAATAAACTGATTCCCATGTAACTTCTGTTTCCACAGATGGTGCCAAACTAACATGAGTTCAACTGACCACTTTATGTAGTGGCGCCACCATTGTCTGAGCACCCTGATCACAGAGCTTGCAGGATGTGCAAATAGTAAATTACCCTCCATCCACTCAGACTTGATATTTGGGCATGGGGTATAAATAAACCTGAAATTATTTCCTAAGCTCCACTATTTGCTACAAAATGAGCTGAGACTGTGAGGCAGCTGCCAGTAGAAGGCATCTCAAGTAGTCGTAGCCTCTGAAGACTTTAATGGGCAAGGTGATTTAGAATTCTTATAGTGTAGGCTTACTAGGCTACACCATTCCTTATACCATTTTGTGTTGTAGGGCTGCAATGTAGTTTGAGAAGGGTTTTTTGGTACTACATACTGGCTAACATTTGGAAAGTCGTGCCTGGAATAGGGTTTTGGGTGGTGTTTCACAACATCTGGACATGCTGGACTCTTCACCCCTCTATTGATATGTATAGAGTTATTGAAAGGACATTTTCTGGGATCCACACATGCAATAGTGAGTTAGTCTAACATACATGATTTGAATGAAGGTTCCTACGATGCAGAACCAGGACTACGTGTATTTAACCATTTCTTATTGTGCTATGATCTTTGTTGGATTCTTTTGTTGTATAGTTTTGTTGGAATTTTACTGTGTTGTATTTTTGTTCTTGTGTTACCAAGTTGTGTTATTGTTTGGTTGTGGTGTGTGTTCCTTGTTGTTTAGGGGTTTCTGTGATGATGTTATGATGTGCTGATGTGATGTCATATTGTGCTGAGGTGTGTTATATTGTTCTGTTGCGTTGTCGGTATTTTGTGCCATTGTGTTGTGGTAGTGGTCAGTTTTGTTGTGTGTTTTTGTTGCTGTCTTTTTATTGTGTTGTACTGGTATGTGTTTGTGTTATTTTGGGGGAA
This sequence comes from Lissotriton helveticus, assembly GCF_964261635.1. NCBI lineage: Eukaryota > Metazoa > Chordata > Amphibia > Caudata > Salamandridae > Lissotriton > Lissotriton helveticus. The sequence continues at coordinate 1,500,087,620 of NC_136067.1, forward strand.
TGTTGTTTTGTTTGTGTTGTATTGTAGTGTGGTGTTATCTTCTGTGGCATTTTGCTACCGTGGTTGAGTTGTGTTGTAATGTTTGTGGATGATGGTGATGTTTGGGTGTTTGTAAGTGTTTGACGACAATTATCTCATTTTCCCAAAAGGCTATTTATTTCCCTAGAGACATAGCTCAGAACTATTGACTAAAGTGAACATGAAAGGACCAATCAGGGACAATAAACATTTCAAAGTGTTTTGGTGTACTGGTTAATGTATAATGCATTTAGGTTTTTTCCTTGTTTGTTTTTGCGAAGCTTGTACTGATGCTGATCCTACTGTGCCCTGTCGCCTGTGTGTCAGGAAAATTCAAAGCAGCAGCTTGTGCTGTACCTGGGTTTGTATTTGTGTTGGTGTGGTGTCTGCCTAATTTTTTTTTCAGTTAACTGTATCGCCTGGTTTGACTAAATCCTTAAAGTCCAGCCTAAGATTTCAGCAGTGTGTAATTATTTTGGTTGTAGAGGCGGGTGTTCGAAAATGAGAAGGCACCTTCCGACCGAGCAGTGTGGAAGGAATACTTTTCTGTCACTGTAAGCTATGTATAGCTGCTGCTGCTGTCTACCTGGCTCTTCACATTTGTTGTTTTGTTTAGTTGAAGTCTTGTGCCAACTAGCTGGATCTTATTCTTTGTTGAAAACTTGATATACCTAATTCCAGAAACTTCTCAACAGTCTCTGATTCTGAATGTTAAGTAAGTAAGTAAGTAATTCTTTATTGCGTGATTAATAAAAATCTTTGCAATTGGTATAAAAGGTGCTTGTCTTGAGCACTTTTGCAAGATACGTAAAATAGCGAAGGATAAAAGGAATATAAAATGATCTTCTCCGCCTTGTATTTTAATCACAGTAAACCAGCATCATGTGATCAGTTATCACATCTGCTCAAATTACATTTAATTCCATGTTTGTAAAGGACAAGGAAGAACATGGACACTTTTTTTTTTTTAACAATAACAACAAACTACTTTATTTGCTTTTTACAATTAAAACCATTAACCCCTTAAGTGCTGCCGTCGGCCAACGGTCGTCACGGGCACTACCTCCCCAGTGCTGCGTGCGACCGCTGGACGTCCAGTTCAGCACCGGATAATGGACAGCGCAGCACTGGGGAGGTTTGTTTACTAGCTCCCAAGTGGTTAAAGTCAGAAAACCAAAACAAACATTAAAAAAATTTCAATAAAATACAAAGAGTGGTGCAGCAGAACCAATATAGGCCCATGATTACAAAGTTATAAAAGAGAGGCCCCACCATCAAAGTTAATCACAGCTAGACCTGAGCCTAGTAGCGACCCTTAAAAAACTACGCGTATACAGTACTGAATCACATGAAATGAGTTGTAAAAAGATAAAAGCAAGTCCAACCCTCTTAAAACATACTTTTTTTTTTTTAAAGACCTTTATTAAAAGTAATTGCAGAGGTGGTAGATATAGATCAAGGCCTACAACCCACCGGGCCGGCCGCTTCACATACTTTTGTCAGCATGATTGTTTGCATGTACACAGCCGTTCAGCCGACAACCCTGGGGTCCGGTGGCGTATCACATCATTGTAACCTTTATAACACACTCCTATTCTTGTTGGGCAGTTTTTAGGTCTTTCATTTTATATTTTTATGTCCAAAAACGTAACTTGTAACTATGGTCAAGAAGAACAATCACATTCAGTTGTTAATACCGTGTCTGCGTCTTCTCACTGGTTAATGTTTCCTGTATACACTGATGCGACCCAGGGTTATAAGACATGTGTAGTTCAAGTCCTAGTTCCTCTACGAGCGAATCCACCCAACCACGCCCTCTAGTCGTCTTCTCCCTCTTCATCTGAACTTACATTGTCATCTTCTGGCAAGGGGTCACACAACTCCCCTCTATACACATTCCAGGCTGACCACACTTTATTCCACTTGCGGGGGCATGCCCTAAGCACATTCACCGCCCTTTCCGTGAGCATTAAGAAATCCATGTTCTTACTCCACATAGACACCACGGGTAGTTCTGAGGCGCCCCATTTCTGTGCAATGTCTCTTTTAGCCACCATTATAACCAAGGTAGTCCATATGAGTCCATATCTAGTCAGATCGTTCGGTTCCCAAATATTCAATAGACATTTGCGTGGTTCAGGTATGAGGGAAATTTGAAGTGTCTATGAGATGGTGCGCATGACCTGTCGCCAGAATTCCATTATGTGGGGGCAGTGTGCCTTCCTCCCCGCAGCCGCGGAGACAAAAGAGGTGTGGCGCTCTGTGTATCTTGTGGAGCATGGTCCGTATATAATAAATGCGATGTAGGATTTTGAGTTGTATTAATCTAAATTTTGCCGAAATGCCCACTTCTTTCGGGGACGCTGGCGCCTCGTTCCACTTCGAGCCATCAATATCTCCTACGTCTCCCACCCATTTCTCTCGCAATGTCAGTGTGGGGTCTTTCAAGTTATTGAGCAATTTCTTGTACGTGAGGGAGGTTGCACCCTGCTGCATATAGTCAGTAAGTAGCCTGTCTTCTAATGGCGAGGAATCTGGTACTTCGGTGCCCAATGGTATCACCAGCAATAGCGCGTGTCTAATTTGTATGTATCTATAAGTTTCGGTCGGGCCGAAACCATATTGTTGCTGAAGTTGTGTGAACGCGACCACGGTGTCCTTCTCCCATAAATCGCCCACCGTGGCGATACCAATACTGTCCCACTGTGTAAATCCTTTACTGTGTCTCATGCGTCCTAATGCTTTCGTATCCCATAGGGGGGTTGGTTTGGTAATTTTTCCCTTCCATCCTAGCCGTGCCTGCGCTACGTGCCTTAAGGTGGTCGTGTGTTTCGTTGGCCCTACCAGTCGTGAGACTTGTTGTTTATTGTATAGCGCGGACAGCATGCAGTCTATCCCTAGCTGCGCCCAATCGGCTCTGTATGCCGGGTCATCTCTTGGTGTGTGGATCCATTGGTTTATAATCTTAAGTTGCGCCGCCCAATAGTATAAATGTATGTTTGGTAAGGCTATGCCCCCTTCGTACCAACTTCTGGTCATTTTGTCATGAGCGATGCGCGCCAGGCCATTGCTCCAAAGTAAATTGGAGACCAACGCTGTGACTTGTTTAAAATATCGCGGCGCAATAGGGTATGGCGTATTTTCCAGGGCATACAAAAATCTTGGAAGCGCCATCATTTTGTACAGGGCCGCGCGGCCAAGGAGGGTCAATGGCAGGGTCGCCCAGTACTTCACGTCTGTCTGGAGACGTTCCAGGAGAGGTCTCAGGTTCCTGTCAAAAAAGTCTGGGGCATTATTGGTGATATGGATGCCCAGATACTTAAAGGAGTCCGATGTCGGTGTGAGTGGGCAATCCGGTGCCAGCACAGGCCTCGGTCCCTTCAGCACATAAAGTACCGATTTTGACCAGTTCAATATGTAACCTGACGTCTTTCCATGTGTATCGCAGAGTGATAAGAGCGCCGGGACGCTTCTTTCGGGATTCGTCAAGTAAATCAGCATGTCGTCAGCATAAAGGGACACACGGTCCTCCCAGCCTTCCGCCCATTCAATTCCCCGTAGCAACGGTGTCGTTCTGATCAATGTTGCTAGCGGTTCCAACACTAAGGCAAAGAGCAAGGGGGACAGGGGGCAGCCCTGTCGAGTTCCCCGCGCCAGCGGGAAGATCCGTGAGATGTGGCCGTTGGCGGTAACCTGAGAAACTGGGTTAGTATAGAGGAGTCGAATCCAGGAAATGTATTTAGGTCCAAATCCCATACGGGCCAGGACTGCAAATAAGTATTCCCATTCCACTAAATGAAATGCCATTTTGGCATCTAAAGAGAGTATCACTGCCGCTTCCGACAGGGAGTGGGCTCGCGCTATCACCCCGTGGACCCGCCTGAGATTATGGGCCGTGCTTCTATGGGGCATGAAGCCCGATTGTTCCGGGTGGATCAACAGTTGTAGGTGTTGCATCAGTCTGTTAGCCAGTAGCTTCGCTAAAATTTTTGCTTCTACGTTGAGAAGAGATATGGGGCGATATGAAGAGCATTCCGATGGTGGCTTACCCGGTTTCGGTATTGCCACGATCGTCGCGGTACGTTGGTCCAGCGGGAGTTCCGCCTTTGCCAAGCTCTCTACGTACATTGCCAATAGGGGCTTGCTAAGGGCCTCAGACATCATTTTATACCATTCAATGGGTTTCCCGTTGGGTCCCAGCGCTTTCCCGGATTGAATCGTCTGGATTGCGCCTTGAATTTCGTCTCCCGTCAGATCTGACTCTAGTTCTTGGACTGCCTCCGGTGGAAGCGTGGGGATGTCTACGTTATCGAGGGAAGCCATTGCTACCTGTGTTGTGACTTTCTGTTCTGGAGTATACACTTCCTGAAAATGTCGTGCCAGGGTGTGCACTATATCCTCTGGATGCGACTGCAGCTGCCTCTCTCGTGTATGTAGGTTTTGTATGCCTCTCTTACCCCCTCCTCTCTTGTCCAGCCACGCCAGCATTCTCCCCGCCTTGTCGCCAATATCATAGATCCTATGCGCCGTGTTTGCTATGCTGTGTATGACCTGTGATTTGAGGTGGTCCTGATATCGCTGCTGGCGTAGCCTCAGCGTGTGTGTAGATTCTATCGTGGGGTCCGCCATATGTGCCATGTTTGCTTCTTGGAGCACAAGCTCCAGCTCCGAGAGCTCTTGTTGATACGCTTGTTTGTGTCCCGATATCGATGCTATCGCTTGCCCCCGCAAGACCGTCTTGTACGCCTCCCATAGGACCGAGGGCGAAGACACTGATGTTGTGTTTTCTGCAAAATAATACTTGGTCGCAGACTTAAGGTCCTTTTTGATCCTGGGGATCGTCAAATAATTGGGGTATATAGGGTAAATTCTTGCGCGTTTCTTTTCTTTGGTGGTGAGGGAGAGTAACACAGGAGAATGGTCGGAGATTCCTCTTGGTAGTATGTCTATGTTGTCTATATCCCTCATCTCATCCCCTAGGAGCAGAAAGTAGTCTATGCGGGACAGACTATTATGTACCGGAGAATGATACGTGTATTGTTTCGTTGTGGGGTGGATATATCGCCAGGCATCTGTCAGTCCCAGGGCCTCCATGAAGCCTGGTAAGGCTGAGGAGCCTTGCGTTCGTGTCCTAACGGGAAACTTGTCCAGCGCTGGGTCCGCTACAGCGTTGAAATCCCCTCCTATGATCGTGTCCCCCATCGGGAGATTCAAAAGAAACTCACCCAATGCAGGCAGTGCCACGGAGTGGAGTGCTGGAGGAATATAAACGGATACTACATTTAGGGGGTTACCCTCCCAGTGTCCATGAACAGCCGCAAAGCGGCCCTGATCGTCCACCTTGTGCTGCATAACAATAAAGGGGGAGTTTTTTTTGACCAGTATACCCGTTCCCCGTGAGCCCGCCGTGAACTCCGCATGCACCGCCATTTTATAGATGGACACCTTTTTTGATAAATAGCTTTCAAATGTAACTCTTAAAGTCGCTCACCTGTGTTGTTTGTGTTGCCCAGACCGGTACTTCATAAATAAACTAGTCTTATCATGTACCACTTCAACTTCTAACTTTAGTAAAATTGTTTACCATCTCTACAGCAGGTCATTCATCTAAAAATACTTGGCTTCGTTAGTAGAGACAGTACTTGCACTGGCCTTACTGAACGTGTTTTCGGTAGAAGCCTACCAGACAGCACAGCTGTCTAGTTTGCTAAAGACATTTTAGGGACATCAGAAAGCTTCCCTGGTAATGCATTCTGCCCGTTGCTCACCATTGGCTTTGTGATTTGTAACTCTCATTTTCTGGCTTTCTGTTTGCTAACTTTCGCTGTTTAGGCTGTCAAGGGTGAGTTTGTCTCTCCTAAGGAGTAAAACCTTTTCACACTACCTCTCCTTGTGCTCCATTATGTAAACAAGCCTGTAAATCTTGTTCTTATCTTGTCACATTTGATGTGCCTTCAAAGACAGAGGTCAAATGTCAGGCTCTGTCTTTCAAGGGAGCTTGGCGTTTACTTTTCTCTCTCTGACTTCAAAGTTAGAGGATTTATGTGACAATGTCTCTGGATACTGGGAGTAGGATAGAGCTTTCTAGCACACATAAACATTTAAATGAACTGTGCAAGTATTTCTGAATATATCAGAATTACGAAAGGACAATTGAAGCACATTGTTTTGTTAATTTTGAAGTGTGCTGGAAACAAATACTGTAATAAGATTAAACAAATCACTTCACTAGATGATGTAATTTCCACACATTATTATTTGTGTGCTGTATAGTTTTGTTAGTAAAACTGTATGTTTGTGCAAATGTAATAGACACTTCAAATTAAATGTGTCTGTAATGGCACTGCCCTACCACACCATGCATACTTCACTTTACGCCACTCCACTCTACTCTGCATCACTCCACAACATGGCACTTTGTGCCACTGCATTCTATGCCTCTCTATTCTACTCTGTACCACTCTACTCTATGCCAGTACACTCTACTCTACACCACTGCTCTCCTCACCAATGCACTCTACACCTCTCCAGTCTAGGTCACTCCACTCTACTCTGCACAACTCCACTCCTCTCTGCAACACTTCACTCTGCGCCACTGCACTCTATGCCAATGTGCTCTACTCTGTGCCACTCAGCTTTATGCCCCAGCACTCTACGCCCATCCACTGTACATCACTGTAATTGGAGAACCATTATCCATTAATGAAAAGTTTTAATCAAGTATCATGGAGACAAAAGTGACTTTGCCCAGACAGTTGCAGAGACCGACCTTCAGTCAAAGAGTTCTTCACACATATGGGAAATTTAAGTTTTCCACTAACTGATGATTGATACGTATCTTCTAAGTGGTTATTAACCCTGGATTGTTGGTACAGCTCATGTCGTATCTCTTTGTGGAACTTCAAAAATGTAATGCCTTTTCTGTAATGTCACCAACTCATTCTACAAAGATGATTCTCTCTATGTTTGAAGTTCGTTAAAATCTAGGTATATGGTTTTTATTATTTCCATTCTTTGTACTCACTTGACTGATGTCTTTCACACAATAGAGTCACTGAAAGTCTTAACATATTACAAACTGTAAAAACAAAAATAAGAATTCATCCAAATGTAGGAATTAAAGCACAACATCTTGTATACTGATTGAATGTTTGAGTTTGTTTTAGTGTATCATCAAATGACACCAATCTTGTGGTGGTTCACTGACCACCGCCACATCCTCCTTTCCTACATGGACCAACCACTAAACAGATGCAGAATTTCTCGAACGGCACGCCCTCGAGCGCATCTTTGATTTGTATAATATGAAACATGTGTGGTACTGTGCCAAACTATCGGTTATATTGTACATTATTGTTTGGCTACCAGATGTAGTGTTGTATTTTTGCGATTATTTCTACGATATGCATTGGGCCTACGAAGAAATGTAAAAGCAATAAAAGATATTAAAAAAAATAATAATAATCAAATGACACCAATCTTGATTTTTTTTCTCCCTTCCCTCCGTAGTCTGTGGATGTTGACTGGCCTCCAGCATTGGACGATTAAAACTGTAAAGTGAGGGAAGATCCAATGAGAACTTGGCTGGCAGCCGAATTGCACACAACAGTCTCTCCCAAAAAGCATTTGTTGATCATGTTGATCTGAAGAAACTTATCTTACAGTTGATTTTTAATATTCATTATCGATTAATTTTATTTACACAAATTGTTTGCAAGATAATCGCTAATAAAGTACCAACACAAAACTGTTATATCTTGTTTATAGGCTTAAGAATGTGCCAATATTTATAGGAGCAAACTGAGGTCACTCATCTCAGGAATCCAGACTTCAGGAAATACTGATGGAACGAAAATGTTTGCAGTTGAAACAGTGTTGTGTTATGGTTAGAGGCTGGAAATCAGGGGAGGCACATAGAAAAACAGAGACTTTACATAGAAATGCTCAGAGTATCCTGCTGCAGTAGCTTCTTGGTACTAATTCTGCACGGCTTAATAAATCCATTCAGACCTTGAAAGCAAACCAATCACAAGACATCAGCAACTTTTTTTTGTATTTAGAAGCTTATTAAAAAGGTAGATGCTGTAAATAAAAAATGTCAAGTAGCCAGGTCACATAGATTTTTAAAATGTAGATTTATTGAAGACGGCCTCTTAGTTACAGGTTAACTTTACATAGCCCCACCAGGAAGAAGCATCTTCACTGCTCAGCCCACTCTCTCCAACTGACATTCTTACCAATCAGGCACTCATCAGCATTCCATTATATCATAAACTCACTGGCTAAGCAGCAAGGAACTGGGAAACTGTGCAGAGGATGCATTGTAACAACACAGGTTACAACACATCTCTTCTCCTTAAACAATTGCAAATACAAATGGACGTAAGATAGAAATAAACTATCAATCAGTCCTATAAATATTCAAACTCCTAAATCATCAACACAGGTAAATACACTGCAGGACTAGGGAACTACTAATGTCCTCTACTGCACACAGTTAATCCTTAACCCCTTATGTAGGATACTTACAACATTAGGATGCAACACAACACACCCTTATACTGCATACCACATGCAGACTCAATGCAACATAGGGTTCAACACACATGGCCCTGCATCTTCTCTTCAACCCCTTAGGAGAACACTTGCAACATTAGGGTGCAACACACAACACCCACCTTATACTGCATAACACAGGCTAAAAGGCATATCACCCAACTTCGTACACTTAGCAGGACCAGGGGTACATAGTCACTCCCTCCTACATATGCATACTTCTGCATACAACAAAAAGTAATACTCACCTTCGAATACTCATCATGACACTACACTCTCCACCCACATACTCATCATGACACTACTCGCCACTACACTCACCACTACACATAAGACTCTAGCATACAACTTCATAAAAACGTTTCTAAAATTTAGCATGGCATACAAAATTCAACACAACATTGAAAATTATAGTCGGTCAGGATATACAGCATCTTATAGAAAAATATACACAGACCGCAAATTCTGAATAGTATTGATAAATATACTTAAGTAGCAAATTCAGAATGGCATTGCCAAATATTCTCCAATAGCACCCAAAGTCCCCGGTGAGCGACTTCTCACCCGAAATTACACTCAAAGCTTTGAAAGATAGAGACATTTCACCGTTCTTTAGGTGCTCTGTTGATTGTCATAAATGTGTACTTCTCCACAGCTATACTGCACCTGCATGCAATCATGTGGGACTCTCCTCCATTTTGAATATGTTTTTCTGATCAATGGAGATCACTTTTGTTTATATACACCTCACCCTCAATACAAGTTGTTGACTGCCAATACTCAAATGTACCACTCACAGTCCATTACGCTGAAGAACTGCACGCTATCCAACTACTGCCATTGAGTCTTTAATCACCGCTTCAAAGTCCCTGAATGCTCGGCTCTCACGATGCTGCTCAGCATGGCATTGATGTGTTTTCATCAAACGATAGCAACCGATCAGTAGAATGCTGATCCCAGGGAAATTGCTACTTCCTCTGTGATGTCGATCTGAACAAAAACAAAACTAGGGAGCTAAACCCAGCAATGACTTCCTTGTCCTAAAGATTGCGCCTGCATGTTTGGAATACTCTTCCTTGATTACGTTTCAGGTTACAGGTGCTGTTCTTAGGACACTGATGGCGCTTGTATCACAACACATGCCAGATCTCAACCATCGATACTCGCGCCACCTTGAAAGCACTAAAACCTTGGCTCCCCTGCAACTCGTGCAGAAACACACACACCAGCCAATGGCTTAGCGAGATAATGATACATTATAACACATGCGCCGGGGACAACCATATGAAAATAAACAATATTAGCCCAGATCGGGGGCCAGAGTTGGGGTGCCGGGCACCCCACTCATGAAATTGGCCTGGGGAATTAGGTCCCCAAGCCATTGAATGTTGGGGAGGGGGCCCCCGCTCGCGCCCTACCTGCATAAAAATGAAAGGACTTCTCCTTGAGTGACCCCTGGGTCCTACCCCACCCCAGGAAGATTTGAAAATCAGGCCGCAGAGCTCCACGTGCTCAGGATCTGACTGGGGGTTAAAGGTCAAAGTCCATCTCGTTCTGATATCTTGGGTCCATTAGGCTGTTTTGCATGATCTTGGTCTCTTTTTGCTCCTGATAATGAGCCCTAACAACCTGGAACACTTTCTTTAGGCCTCTTAGCCTGAAAGGTGACAAACATTGCAAGGAGCTCGTTTCACTGGCTCGCTGCGCCTGCTTTTCTTCTTGGTTTTCTGTGGGCCTCTCTCCTCCTTCGCGCAGAAGCCCAGTTATCTCCCAATTTCTCCTTAGGGGCCTAAGGTTACCAGTTTCCATGATCCTGGGGAGAGCCCCACTGGTTCTGGAGTCAACAGAAGTTAGAGTCCTTAGTCCGGAGGGCATCAGGAATTCTTTCTTCCAATTTTCCATGGCTGCTGCCTCCAGTCTCGAGGTCCAGCATAAAAACACAATCAAGAGAGAGCTCTCCCCCCTGCGTAAGATCTTTTAATTGGGGGCAGGTGGGCCCAGTAGTGAGGCACCTCTGGTCCATCCTGAGATGCTTCACCTCTCCATCCCAACCTACCTGCACAGCCTTCTGGGATATTTCAAAATAGTCACCCAGGACTCACTTGCCACATCTACTCTTGGCCACAGCTCCACCCCTCGCTGACATCACTGCCTGGATCTTTCCCAGCAAATCTTCAAAGGGAGCCCCCTCCTCTGTTGGCTACAGAGGTCTAGGCTACCTCCTTTGTTTATTGGGCAGGCCCATCCCTGGCACAGTATGACAGCTGGTTGATTGATGAAGAGCATTCCGCCCCACCCCTTTCATCCTCAGGAGCTGTATGAAGCGCTGTTAATTGCTCACTTTGTATGGGGAGGCCTTTGTTCTTGAAGCTGGAGAGAAATGTAATTAACTTAACACAGTAGGGTGACAAAAGACCTACGCTCTGATCCTGAGCTGAGCCACAGAAATATGACATTCCTGGATGACCAATAAGCTGTATAGATGTTTTTGGAACTGGCAGAATTGATTTTCTCATACAGGTTACGCCCTAATTTAATATGTCTGTGTAGGCCAAAGGGAAATGAGGCTGCATTCTAAGGCAACCCTCCCCATAGGTGTATAATGGAGTGTCGCTACAGGCAGGACAGTAAACCACACTGACTTTCCCTACGAGTGAAAAGTAACATTATGAGGCCTACCCCAGGTCAATACCCAATTCTGCAGAGTTCCCCTTGTGGCAGGCTACCTGTGACCAGTTACCGGGCTGCGCACAAAAGGAGTCTTCCAAACACAGCTCTCACACGGGTGTAAACAGCCAAGTGTCTCTTGCTGCATTGCAGTGGCCTTATCTTGAAAGTTGGACTCTAGCGTTAAGCGCACGCAGTCGAATTACCATGAGCTTAGTGTGAGTGAGTCACAGTTTGTGAGACTCCCACACAGTAAAAAGTCAAAAACAAGATGATCAAAAAGCGAAAATCTGGACGGATTAGATCAGCAGAACTCACCGTCTCACAGGGATCTTCGGGAAGAGCACCTCAATTTGGGACTCCACCTGGTGACTGACAGAGCCAGGGCCCACACCAAAAACTTCTGCATCGGCATTGAACATAAACTCAATCAATCAATCAATCAGGCGTTTGTTAAGCGCGACTACTCATCCATAAGGGTCTCTAGATGCTGGGGGTGGGGGGGAGGGGGGGGTGCAGGTTCCAGTCCATCAGGAGGAGGTCTGTCGAAGAGCCAGACTTTGAGGTTTCTTGACGAAGGGCGTTCCAGGCTCTGGCTGCGAGGAAGGAGAAGGAGAGGCCTCCTGATCTGGTCTTTCCGGTGCGGGGGACCACGGCATAGGAGAGCTGGGATGATTGTAAGGGTCCTTTGGGGTGCGTGGAATTTGACTCGCTGTTCAGGTATGCTGGTTCGGTGTCATGGAGGGCCTTGTGTGCATGGGTGAGCATCTTGAAGGTGACTCTAGCCTCGATAGGGAGCCAGTGGAGTGTGTGCAGGTGCTGGGAGATGTGACAGTGTCTTAGCAGGTTGAGGACCAACTCAAACTCATCATGACTGCCCAAGTCAACACCGTCACTACCTCATGCTTCCACACACTAAACATGCTGAGGACGTTTCTCAAATAGCTCCCAATCAGCACCAGGAAAACTGTCATACACACCCTTGTCCCTAGTAAACTGGGCTAAGGAAACACCGTCTACGTCACCAACTCATCAGAAGACTGCAAACCATTCAGAACTCGGTGGCCAGAATCTCCTTCAACTCTCCCACCGCACTCACATCACAGCATACCTCAATGAGCTCCACTGGCTCCTCATACAGAAACAAGCACATTTCATTCTCCTCACTTTCAAGGCACTACACAACACTGGTCTGGTTAACCTCAATAACCGCATTCGCTTCCACAAATCATCCAGGCACTTTGCTCGGCCGTGCTCTTACTGGCACACACCTCGAGCATAGAGAGAACCAGATCAAGGCTTCTCCTACATTGCTCATAGATCATTCTGAGTAACTGAGCCAAGTACACCTTCTGACCTTGACTCTCAGGGTTAAGTGGTCTCAGCAGCCCACGGCGTCCTAGGGGGGGACATTGGGATACAGGACAGTGAACACAGGCTCCCAACTCAAAATGCATGAAGCAGCAATAAGACATTGTACTGTCAAATACTCTTATGAAAAAAGGGAAGCATCTTATTTCTACAGCTACCCATACAAAGGAAGATTACGATATTCACAAACAATTACACAGTCTTCTCCTGAGCTCAGAGCTCTAGTGTTTCTCTGGCGGTTCTCTTTTCCACTCCCTCCTTGTGTTAGCGATCTTGGTTCTTCCCCATTCACTATTGGTAACATCCAGGGGATGCCCCATTAGTAGTCTGAGTCTCAAGAGTCCACTACGACTCTGATTAAAAAATTTCTAAAGCTATTGCGTTTTAATTAACAGCAAGTTCCCTTCGGGCCAAAGGGCCTGAAACAAGTCTTACTTCCACCGGTATGTGTGGCGTGACAAACTCACTGTCCATAGGCTCTGGCCTGGTCAATACAGTGAAGTTCTCCTCAGTGGTCCCTTCTGGCATCCTTGGTCACTGCCATGCTACCGCACAAGGCTTTGGCACTTACCCCATAGCATTCTTTTCCATTGCAGCCCTCGTGGCATACAGGGTCGTGCACCGCTATCACACAAGGCTTCAGCTCTTACTGCATGGCAGTCTTTTCCATGGTGGCCCCTCCTGACATACAAGGTTGCCACACCGCTATCGCCCAATGTTTTGGCCCTTACCGCACAGCAGTCTTTACCATTGCAGCCCCTACTAGCATACAGGGTCACGCATGCTACCTCAGAAGGCTTTGGCCCTTACTGCACTGCAGTCTTTTCCACAGTGGCTCAACCTGGCATACAAGGTTGCCACACCGCTAACGAACAAAGCTTTGGCCCTTACCACACAACAATCTTTCATGGCTATTTTCACAGTGGCCCTCATTGGCATCAGATGGTCACCAACTCAGTCCTGCACATGGTAAGAACCCGATTGGTGCAGCAGCCATTTCCTCACACCTCGCACAGGGAGTCCACTCGACAGGGCCTCCAATGCTCTCCACTTCCTCACAGGGCACACTGATCTTGGCAAAAAGGCAGTTTCTGGTGCTCCAGGCTGCAGGGAGGTGTGTCTTGGATTCCCTGGGTGATGTCCTCTCACCCAAGCAGGGAGACTACCAGGCCTTGGCCCCCAGTTCTGATTACAGGCAGATGTCTTGCACCTCTTCCCCTCCTCACCCAACCCATCTGCCTGCTTGGCAGATTAACATTTTGGGGTCTCAAACTTCCCTTCTCATAGTCTATTTCCAGACTCCAAATGTGATTTAGGGACCTGAGTCTCTGAAGTTTTATGTTAGGGGTCTGCTTCTTTTGGAGTGCCTACTCCTCTGCTCCCTCTTCTCAAAAGCTGATAGGCACACAGGCCATGGGAGTAACTAGAGTTCAGACCTGGAAGTCAGCCACAGTGATATGTGAATCAGACGTTTTGCCCAGGACCACAGGCCTTACTCTTTATGATTAACTTATAATAATAATAATAAATCAATTTACAAATCACCTGGTTACACCAGCTGGTGTGTCCCCATGCTAGGATCTACTACGTACAGATGGCAGAAAGGACCCAAGAACAGGCAACAGGGGCAATACGAACATAAGACCTCAGAGCTGGAAGAGCCAAGTTTTTAATCTTTTTCTGAAAATTTTCTCTGATGGCTCTGCTCGGAGAAAAAGGGGTAATACATTCCAGTTTTTGGCTGCCAAATAACCAAATGAACGTGCATCCATTCTTGCTCTTTGGATTTTAGGGGCTTTAACTAAGTGAGCCCTAGATGACCTAAGTTGGCGCGTTGGATTATGGGGGACTAGAAGGTCATGGAGATAGCTGGGTACTTTGCCCTGCAGACTCGAAGGAGAGTTTAGGGTCCAGCCAAACTCCTACATTTTTAACTTCCTCCTTAGGGATGGTTGTGGGACCCAGAGTCTGGGGCCACCACGTTGAGGACCAGATGGAAGGGGACTCCCCTACGACCAAGACCTCAGTTTTACTGCCATTCAGCTTAAGGCAATTACTTGACATCCAGCCGCATTACTTGGTTATCAGCCCCATCTCCTTCTTGAGATGTGTTCAGGCCACTTCCTCATGACCTCTCACTGAATCAAAGAGCACCCTGGTGGCCTGGTCCGCCTCTCCCCAGTGTGTCCCACCCAGCTTACAGGAATGCCGCAATACAGAAATCTGTCTGGGGGATTACTCTACCCCCTCTCCATGCTTCAACATGCAGGCATGGGTCTCCCAGAATGACAACCAGCTACCTTCATGCAATGTACCCTTCACAGGCACACTGACACCCTGTGCATGAATACAGCATGCATACACTGCACAGTACTGTATCCTCCATGTACTGAGCCACCCATAAGCACACATCGCACTTGTGTTTAGGATGCACATATTGCCCAGCATTATATCCTTCATGAACTGTACTGCTCAATAGGCACACATACATCCAGCATATACATGTTACATTCACGTACTGCATCCTTCATGTATTGTACCACTCATGAATACACATACTCCCAGCTCATTTACTTATCATGCAGGCACGACACAGCACTACGGGCCAGATGTACGATCAAAGCTTTTTTTTTTATCGCAAATTGCGACAAATTGTGAGTCACCATTTGCGAGTCACAAAATTCTATGTACAACAGTGTCTGAGACACTATTTGCGATTCCCAATGGGGTTGCAAATTGCATGCCTCATGAATATTAATGAGGCTGTCGCAATTGCGACCCCATTGGGAATGGCTGGCACTCCCAGTGATAGTGGCATGCTGGGATCAGCAGCCCGCCATGTCTGAGATTGCTTTGTCAATGAGGCAGTTTTTTTAAAATGCAGCCCGTTTTCCTTAGAGGAAAACGGGCTGCATTTAAAAAGTAAAAATGAAACTTTTCCGTTTAATTTTTTAAGGACAGCCAGTGGTCCCTGGGCCACCGCCTGCTCTTACAAGTTACTTGCGCATGCATTCCCAAAGGGGAAGGGGTCCCCCTTCCCTTTTGCGAGTGGAGAAGAGTGGCAAACCGCGACTGTTTTGCAAACGCAATTGCGGTCGTAAAACATTCATACAAAGGTTTATGAGTCCCTAGTAGTAACGCCCCTTCCTAATAGTGAGTCGCTAACTCTATTTTGAGAGTTGCTAATTGATGAGCGACTCGAAAAAATAGGGTTGGTACATGGGCCACACGTTTTCTGCGGTTGCAAACGGGCCTAAAACCCCTTTTCGACTGCAAGAAACGGTTGTACATCCGGCCCTACATCCTTTACGCATATCAATCATGCACTGTTCAGTACTGCAGTATGCCTGTATTGTACCCCTCCCAGACACACATACACCCAGTGCAGATATATGAGCTGTACGCAGCACTTGACATCAATCTGTTGCAGGCCAAGGGTGAGTTAAGTGCACGGCAATGGAACTTTAACATTGTGTGAGCCTGTAAGCCTCACTCCAGTGACACTGGTTAAAAATACCTGTTCCCTCCTGCTCATCCCTACATGGTATGCTGCCACCATTGAGCTCGTGCTACTTAACTCTTGGTGAAGGTGTTAGCACTTTGGGCAACCCTCCTGGTCCAACAAAACCACAATTTAAGAGACCGGCTTCTGCCAAAGTGCACATGCATGAGCCGAGTTTGCCTGAGAACAAAAATCTGCATTCGGGATCCAGACATCAGTACAGTTGGGTACTTCGGGTAGGGGTGACCATCACTTACAATGTAGAGGACTTTTCTGTCCCAACAACCAGTCACAATTTCATTTTTTGACAGGGCATAAAAATAAATATGTATACATATCAGTACGATATTTAAATAATAACTATGTATAAATGTAAAAAATTGCCAATAAACCAGAATAATAGTTTATATGTGAACGTAATGAGTCATAAACTAAAAGCTCTGTTTTTGACCCAAACGTCTGGAGTAAGTAGGTTCAATAAAGTCACACGAACCTTGGTCTGGTTTATTCAGTAATATGCCTGTATTAATAAGCATGTATTGTCTATTTAAACTGGTCTGTTTCATCGCAGGTGTGCCGTTTATGGGGTTGGAGTGGGTAATTAAGGCAAACCGCTATTGGTTTATCCTTAAGTATCCTTGCTAGTGGGTGAAGAATAGGATGAGGAGTTAGCTGTCCTGATCAGACTCTCAGGCAAAGAAAAGGCTCCAACCATCTTGAACCCACACCTGGACCCAGCCTGAGGGAGCGCTGAGCCTCTAAGTGGTGCCCCTCCAGTCCTGAACCTTTGGAAGTTGTTCTAAAGGTGCTCAGATAGCTCAGATCCAAAACTTGGGACTTAAAACCTTTTTTGAATTAGTGTGGGAATTTTTCTTGTGTTGTGTTTTCACTTTATTACTGTTTAAGTGCTGCATAAAAACGCATTGTCTCTAAGTTAAGCCTGACTGCGTTTGTGTCAAGCTACCAGAGGTTTAAGCAACGGTTAATTTACTGACTTTTTGTGGTTTACCCTGACAAGGGTTGTGGCTGTTGCTTTAGCAGGGTTTCACCCCCCTCAACCAACAACCCAATTTCTCATACATACCTTTTCTCTCCTCTTGTCCTAATATCCCTCCCTCACCACAACAAATTTAGGAAGAGCGTCTGTCTATTCTGCTACAGGAGGTACGCATGTTGTACTCCTAAGGTTCCATAGAGTGGGTACGTCTCGGAGATAAGCAAGGCTATTTTCTCATCCCACAAAAAGGTTGGGAGCTCAGACTTATCTTGGACCTCCAACGCCTGAATACTTTTCTGTGGAAGGACCAATTCAAAATGCTCACAGTGGCTCAGACTTATTTCTGCTCTGTACCAGGGAGAATGGATGGTTGCCTTGGACTTGCAGGAGGCATATGTCTATATACCTGCCCTGCAGTCCCACAGGCATTAACTACGATTCAAGGTGTGTCTGGATCATTTCCAGTTTACTGTGCTCCCATTTGGCTTCACCAGAAGTCTTTGGGTGTTAACAGAAGTGATGGAGGTGGTTGCTGCCTATTTTCGGAGATTGGGAGTTCCTGTACCTTGATTACTGGCTGCTGAAAGCACGCTCGCTGCAATCAGTTGTGGAACACCTCTGGATGACGACGAAACTCCTCAGTACCCTTGGGTGGCTTGATGAATCTAACTTAAGAGTTGGGTTGGTTTTGCCACCCATTGCGAGGCACAAGGGTGATGCAAGTCTTTAATAAATATGCCCCTTTATGGCAGTAGCCATCCTGCACAATTTTTTGTGATTTGCGTGGTGCAAGTGGTGCGCTGTGTCAGTCTGTGTGACACAGGAATTAGTGTATGCAAGTTTGAGGTTGGGACGCAAATCCCAGTGCAACAATAATGAAGGGAGATTTACTAACACATCACTGCATGACTCATCATCACAGAGTGCAACACAACAATGGAAATGCGTCAGAATTCTAGTGCATGGCCCATATGGGTGCATGCAATGACACAAGTCCATCTTTATAGGAGGACCTGCTACTTAAAATACTCTGGCAAGCTCATCTAAGCCATGGAGGTAGTTATTTTGCAACTGGTTCAACAACAATGACAGCGAAGGAGGAAGGAGCAGATATTTAGACAAAGGATCACCCTTATTGATCTCAGGGAGGAGGAGGTGATTTAGCTAAACAAAGTCAAGAAGGAGAGCATCCTGGAGTTGTTGGAGAAGATGTCATCAAGTCTTCAACCCACAACAGGACTGTTTAATGCCATCTCACCACATGTCTAACTGATCGCAGTCTTATGCATATTGGGCTCGTGCTCTTTCCAGAGACCTCTGCAATGTTGGTTTGAATATCATAGGAGGCATTTTGATCTTTTCTGCCATTTGTACTTGATGTCATTATTGAGCTTACGCCACAGCGAAGCACAACTATTCCATCCATTTGCAGGCAATTGTGGATCTTAATGGAGTCTTCAACAATTTGGTAGCCAAGTACCCTTGAAGTGCCCATGATTCCTATCGTTTTTCAGCACTGCATTATAAATGAGTGTTCCCAGAATAGTAAATATAGGAAAGGTTTACTGATTGGTAAGTATACTTGTGCAGCTATTTATTTGTATGTGGTGTGAAATACAATTGACAATATCCAAATATAGGATCAAATAAGTGTTCCATTTACACATAGTGGCTGTTATCAAACCAAACAGATAATCAAGTGTGTACCATTGGGGGTCATCTTTCCCTGATTAGCCTGGCAACGCAAAACAGTAACAAATGTTGCAGTGCCTTATTGCTGTGTTGCGTCAAAGCAAGAAAGGACACATCCGTCATATCTACAAAGAGTAGTCTCTCCTTGCACTGGGGCAGTGTGGGCAGCCTACCAACAACATAGGTACCCTTGTACTATAATGCAATAATGTCTATGTTACAGGCTGGAAACTTTGAGGCCAATGAGGGGATAACTTTGTGCTCAAAATTGATCCTTAAGTGCATGTTCCACTTTCCATGTGTGCTGCAGAATGTACTACACAATGAAAGTAGAAATAACCAGGAGAATAAAAGATGTTTCACATTGTTAAACCTGGGTCTGGCGGCTACACTATTTTCATTCATTGCCATGGTTAGTAGCAGAATTCAATCTGGCAATGTGCAAAACTTCTTCTCTTGGTGCATGGGAATGGGCATGATCCACCCATGAAACACCTCTCAGCCTGTAAGGCACCACCAGGAGATTTTTTTTGTTTGTTTGTTTTTTTACCACAAACTTTAATCCATTTTCAAAAGTCATAGCATTTGCAATTATCTCCATCACCGTGTTCTTGTCAAACAGGTACAGATACAGTAGTATTCATTCTTACAGGTTATTGCCAATGTTACATATAGTACAAATGTAAATGCAGGCAGCGAGTATTGATTTCCTAAAAAGTATGTGACGTAACCAATATTCAATTTTAATACTCCCTTCCCGCCTCCCCTCGAACATGACATTCCTCCATGCTCACGTCTTGTCACATGTCTTGTCACAGCTTGTCAGTAACAAATAGATTGGTTAGCGAACATACCATGGTGATCAGCAATTAACCTGAACAGTTACAGGCAAGGTGGCTCCACCACCAGGCCCCATGCTTGTGCTGCCCTTGGAGGCGTGCCTCTCTTTCTGCCCGTCGGGGATTAGTAATGGGCCACAGCTGCCATATATCTAGGTTACTATATCGGGCCTCCTATTAGCCTGTATCAGTATATAATTTTTCGGGTAACTCTAGAGCCTTAAAGGATTCCAGCAGTGCTTCCCATACCCTCGCTATTGGTCGCTTTCTCAACCCACGGTATTCTTCCCGGCAAAGAGCATCACTCTGTTAAACCCCATCCCTTTATGTGCTCCCTCCTCAGGACTAACGTTGGACTCATTGTCAATTTCCAATTCCTGGTCAGTAGGCGTTTTGCCAGAAGACGTGCCAGGTCCGCAAACCGGGCCCTCAACCTGTTGCATTTGGGGCATGTGTAGCGACCCAGAATGCAACTCTCAGTTGAAAGCCAGTTGGTCCACCCAGGTACTGCCTCCAGAGTGGCTCCAGTCTGGGTTCACTGTTAAAATATCGATAACAAAAACACCAACGAACAAAAACATCAAGATGTAAATACTGTATACAAAAATATCATCATCCTATCCATAAACAAGTTTTAACACAAATATCGATATATATAATTATCGCCTTAATAAATATTGTTGGGGGAGGAGCTTTGCGCGTATCCAAGATGGACGCGTGAGCACAGGGCTCCCGAGACCCTTTCCGCCTCCCGCATCTATCCTGTAAAGAATCCTGATTTGGACAACGGGTACTTATCGCTGATGCCCTGCTGATACGCACACTTTTTCCGAAAATCGAATTGGCCCTCGGGAACCGGACTTACTGCACTTTGAACTTTGCGGCCTATACCGAAGACCATCCGGGGGCTTCAGTCCCCGAGGTACCCAGGTGGCAATTGAACAACAACAGCTGGTGAGACACGTCCGCTGCCCCTGTGGTACTTTCGGTTTCGCTCTTGGTCATTGTAGACGGCGACTTGCTGCCGATCGGCACGGCTGCCCTGATTCTGCTGCCAGCCCTACGCCGGCCTTTGATCCTCGCCCTCTCGCCTCTACAGGCTTGCCACGACGGTAATCATTCTGACCAGATCCCAAAGGTTCCGTCAGAGCTCGTCGCCCATCACGGCGGGCAGGGCGGATGTCGAGAAGCATGCCACCAGAGGCCCATCCCGAGGAGGGGTTGCCCAATCCCAGACTATAGATCGCTTTACTCGCCCGAAGGGATCCCCAGGTGGAGCGAGCAAGGTCCTTGAGGAAACTGGTGATGGTCCTCCTGAGACTGAGGAGCCAACTTTGAAGGATGTTATGGGCGCCATTGCAAGTGTTCGGACTACTATGGGCCAGCAGTATGAAACCCTGTCAGCTAAGATAGACACGGTGGCGATCGAAGTCAATCACATCAGGACGGACTTGGGGAAAACCAATGAGCGGGTCAAGTCCCTTGATATCAAGACCGCGAGCCTGACCACGGATGTCTCGGATCTCCAGACCGAAGTCCGCAATCTCCGAACGTCCAATGACCTGTTTGCCCGTCGGCTGGATGATTTCGAGAGCCGGGCCAGACGCAACAACGTCCGCATCGTGGGTGTTCCGGAGAACTCCGCAGACTTGTCTACAGACATCCTGGTGGAAGACCTTGTTTTGAACCACTTGGCACCAAAGGGCCTCAGTAAACTTTTTACGGTGGAGCGGGCTCATAGAGTCCCTGGTGGGAAGCCCAAGCTGGGAGCCACTCCGAGGCCTATAATCGCCAGGATTTTTAATTTCCGGGACAGGGACGCTATCCTGCAAGCCTCACGTACCAATGGTCCCACCAAATTTGAGAATGCGTCGATCAGTTTTTACCCGGACTTCACACAGGCGGTGCAGAAACAACGTATGGGCTTTACGGGGGTGAAAAGGCGACTCGGGGACATGGGACTGAAATACGCCATGCTTTTCCCGGCCTTCCTGAGGATTGAACATGGAGAACGTGCGCTCTTTTTTGACCGCCCGAGGTGGCCAGTGACTGGTTAGACACTTTGTCGACGCGCCATACCAGCCCGGAGAGTTCGAGGGGCGCCGAAAGCGGCTTGGAAGAACAGGAGTAGTGAGTCTACGCCGGCGAGCCCAACTTTATGGCAGTGGCTCTGTGACTGTTATGTCTATACAGTGTGGATACCCGGGGGTGGGGGGATTCGGGACTCTTCCTCCTCTGGGGACTTTTTTCTCTCTTCTTGTAGGTTAGTTTAATGGGGCGACAGGCACACTGCAAGTTGGGGTGGCTTTTTGGTCTACCGCAGGGGTGCAGGGTGGGGGGTGTGTGTTTTGAGGGTTCTTTTGGGGGTGGTGGGGGGGTCTTTTCTTTCTTGTTTGTATCGAGGCTGCGCTTTGTTCCATATTTTCTGCTATGTGCCTGTTTCGTGGCGGGGGGCAGAGTGTTCATTTCTAGGATGGGGGGTAGGGGGCTGAGGGTACTGAGCTGGAACGTCAACGGTCTTGGTGATAGGATAAAACAGGGGATAGTTTTGCAATATTTGAAGCGATGCTCCCCGGATATAGTTTTACTCCAAGAGACACATTTAGTAGGAAATACGTGCCAAGCACTGAATAGACGGGGCTACCGGTTGGTGGCCCATTCCGGATTTACCACTGGGTCGAGGGGGGCGGGCATCCTGGTTAGGAACTCCCTCCCCCTGGAGATAGATGGCACGGTGCTGGATGATAGAGGCCGCAATGCGGCTATTACAGGTCGGTGGGAGGGGAAGACGATCTCCATGTTGTCTGTGTATGTTCCGCCTGGTCTACAGTCCACCACATTTACTGATCTGGGTAGGGTGGTCCTGGGGTTCCCTGACGGCTTGTTGGTAGTGGGTGGCGATTTTAATTCAGTTGTCAATAGGGAGGAAGATCGTAGCCCCCCCAGACTCCTTCCCACATCGCAGCTATGGCTGGGAAATTTTTTGGACATGTTGGGTCTAGCGGATTGTTGGAGGCAACTGCACCCTGGGCAGCTCCAGTATACCTTCTACTCGGGGGCTCATGGGAGTCTCTCAAGACTCGATTATATCCTCGTACCGGCGGTGCAGATGGTCTCTGTAAGGGAAATCAGGCATTTAGCTAGGGGGGTCTCAGACCACTCCCCACTCTGGCTCACTATTGACGTACAGCTGGGGGCCGGGGGTCGGATTGCCCCGATCAACCCATGGCACCTTCATAACCCCAGAATTAGATCGGAGGTGGTTAAGTGTATGGACTTCTATTTTGCAGAGAATGAGGGGTCGGTGTCCTCCCCTGTCTCCTTGTGGGAGGCTTATAAAACTGTGATCCGTGGTCAGACTCTATCCTTGATTGCTAGCGAGAGGAGGCGCAAAAATGAGGAAGTGGTGGGCTTGGAAAATGAAATCACTGGGTTGGAGGAACAGATGGAGTCTGGGGCTACACCTGAGGGACTGCACTTTTTGGCTCTTAAACAGTCTGAATATAGGGCTCTGGTGACTGACGCGGCCAGGGCAATGAATCGTGAGCAACAGGGGCGGTTGTGTGATGTGGGTGACAAAGCGGGAAAGTTGATTGCTTGGCTAGACAAAAGGGATAGATTGAATCGGGTGGTGCCTGTTGTTGAGAAAGTGGATGGAACGCGAGTGGTGGACCCGGTTGAGATAGTTGAGGTCTTTGCCCAGCATTTTCAGAACGTTTACGCGCCGGTCTCGGATAGACCGGAGGAAGACTCGCACTTGGTGCTCCGGGATGTCGCGTTGCCTAGCCTGTCAGAATCGGACAAGGAGCTTATGGAGGCGGAATTTTCCACCGATGAAGTTGCGCTCGCTATCCGCTCACTTCGCTCGGGGAAGGCCTCCGGTCCGAACGGTATACCAGTCGAACTGTACAAGCTGTGCCCTGACAAAATGGCGCCGTATCTTCGTCGGATGTTCTCGGCATCGCGAGACCTTGGGTCCCTTCCCCGGGATCAGAGACTGGCGTCCATTGTGGTCATCCATAAAGATGGCAAGCCCCGTGAACACTGTTCATCGTATCGGCCGATATCGCTTTTGAATGCGGAACCCAAGATCCTGGCGAAGCTTTTGGCAAACCGGCTGATTACGGTGATCAGTGACTTGATACACCCGGACCAGTCTGGCTTTATCCCCCATCGGAACACCGCGCTCAATCTTCGCCGTCTTCATGGCGTCTTAGCGAGGGCGGGGTCTCTTGATGAGCCGGCCATCTTGGTTTCTCTTGATGCCTCGATGGCCTTCGACACGGTGGAATGGCCATATCTGTAGGCAGCTCTTGCTAAGTTTGGTTTTGGCCCTAAGTTCATCGGGTGGGTCAGGCTTCTGTATGAGCAACCGTTGGCTCAGGTGGTGGTCAACGGCAGGGCCTCGGAACCCTTTGTTCTCTGACGCGGCACGAGGCAGGGGTGCCCTTTGTCGCCACTCCTTTTTGCGCTTGCCCTTGAACCCCTTGCCGCGTGGCTCCGCTGGGAACCCTCGCTCAAGGGCATTCGATGGTCCCCTGACTTCGAGGATCGTATATCGCTATATGCCGACGACATATTGTTGTACCTGACCTCTCCCCGTAAGTCACTGGGAGTCCTATTTGACGTCTTGAGTTCCTTCGGGAGGAACTCTGGTTTAGTTATCAATTGGACCAAGTCCTGTATCTACCCACTCACTGGAGAATCACCTTCTCTGCCCCGCGTTTGCCCGATACCCGTTTCTAGCGGCGGCTTTAAGTACTTGGGGATCTACATTTCATTGGACCCCACAGTACGCTATGAGCTGAATGTATTACCTCCGCTTGCCCGGCTTAGGTCGGATGTTGCGGCGTGGTGTGGCTTGCCTTTGTCCCCTTTGGGAAGAGCGGCCCTGTTCAAGATGATGTCTCTTCCCCGATTCTTGTACGCCGTCCAAAACACACTTGATCTGGTGCCGGCTAGCTATTTTCGTGAAATTGAGGGCCTCCAGAGGAAACTGGTGTGGGGCGGGCGACCCCGCATAGCATTGGCAAAATTGACTTTGCCCTGGTACGACGGTGGTATAGCGTTGCCTGATATTAAACGATACTACTGGGCATCTCAATTGAGCGCTGTTAACCCTGCCATGTACGGTCCTGTTCCGAATCCCGCATTTGAGATGGATAGGTGGCAGCTGCCCGGGGGCGACTATAATAGAGCGCTCTATTCTAGAGCCGCCAGGAAGAACCTGATGGGTCCCACTGGGGTGGCGGTGCGAGTGTGGGGTAGTGCAACTACGGCTACGGGGTGGACGGATAGGCTGACTAGAGCGACCCCCCTATATGCTGCGGATAGACTGGGTGGTCTATGGACGTCGAAGGGATTCGATAGATGGGACCTTATTGGCATCAGTAAAGTGGGCGATTTCTGGGCTAAAAATAGAGTCAAGACTTTTGATGAACTGAAACAGGAGTATAAATTGAGTGATAGGGAATATTTCCGATATCTCCAAGTCCGTCACACACTTGAATCGGTTTTCCCAGCTGGAGCTACGATCCCGGAGTCTTCTCCCCTGGAGGACAGAGTGCTGGACGGACACGTCCCTGACAGCACTATCTCTCTTATCTATAAAAAACGTATTAATGACCGCTCGGACCTCCTTATACAGCTTCGGTGTGGATGGACTGGCGATGGACTGGAATTGGACGATGAAGACTGACAGGCTGCGATATCCTCCCCTAAAGAGGTCGCGATTCCGGCGCGTCTCCGACTGGTACAGCTGAAAATTCTGCACCGTGTCTATGTCACGGGTCCACGATTGATACATATGGGTTATTCTGCGGATGGGCTGTGTAGGCGTGGCTGTGGTATGCTTGCTACCTTCCTCCACATTATATGGGAATGCCCGGAGGTAGTGGTTTTTTGGACGCGAGTGCATGCGGTGATGGGTGAGGTGACGGGTGTTGGGTTATTGCCTGAGGCCAGACGCTGTTTGTTGAACATCTGGGAGCCGAATGACTGCACTGTTGCTCAGACTCAATGGGTCACACTGGGCAACATGATTGCGAAAAGAGACATTGCTCAATTGTGGGGATCTCAGAGGGCACCATCAGTCCTAACTTGGAAAGAAAACATGGACTGGTACATGTTTAGAGAAAAAATCGTGTATGTTTCCTGTGGTAGGCCCAAGAAATGGGGAAGGATATGGGGTCAATGGAATTCATACCGAGGAGAGATATGCACTCCCCCCCTTACTGAAGCTCTCGGCACTCCTCAATCCCCTTGACTGTACGTTTCGGTTTCCCAGTTTCCCGTTGTATGTGATGTATTGCTTGCTCTCCCCCCCCTCCTTCTCCCGGGATCTCTCCTTCTTCATAGCACTACTTATTATTCGCCTTTCTCCCCCTGCCGTATGAGACAGTCATTACATTGCATGGTACCGCCTCGACTTCTTTTTATGTTTCAGTTATTGTTATTTATCATGTATAAAATGTGAAACCTTTTATTTATCCTCTTATTGCCACGAGCTCTAGATAACATCGTGCCTTTTCGCTGCCGGGCCCTCGGGTTGTCGGCTGATGAGCTGTGTATTATTGTGCTACTGTTACTGGGTATAACTGACCGGCCCTAGTGGTTGTAGGTCTGTAACCGTATTCCCTTTCTTACAAATAAAGGTTTTTGAAAAAAAAATACTAATAAATAAATAAATATTGTTAACAAATATATAGACTGCAAATATATTGAATACAAAAATATAGAAAAATGTAAATTAAAAAGAAACGCTACAAAAATATCGATAACACTAATATCGACTTACAAATCTACTTATAACTTATACAAAAAATATCGACAATACTATTCAACATTAACTAAACACTCCTTTTAGCCATCTAATAATTTAATACATTAAAACAATTAAAATATTATACCAACATATATAAATTTAATATATATTTAAAATAAATATAAATCAATTATAAAACCCCAAATAAATATATACATTCACAATAATTAATATATATACTAACTAACACATATTTATTAACATATACATTTCATATACAACAATTGTATACATTATAAAATGTAATTATTAACTAAAAAATTTAAATATATACAACAACAAAAATATTATAAACAACTAACAAACAACAAATATAATTACCTAATTTAAAAGTAACTGCTACCAAATTAAAAAAACGTATCTCAACCAATGAATTTAAACTAAAAGACCACTAACCAATTAAAATTTAGAATTACTTAAATAACCACTATAAAAAGAATTACCTCACTTAAAAAAAATTACAGTTTTTCGGTCAAACACGGAGGAAGACTGTTACTTTGCTGGAGAAAGAGAGAAAAAAGATCTACAACAAGTACTATACCAGATTATACAACAACACAGGTAAGAAAAAGCCTTTTTTAATTAATATAAAGTCCTCAACATCCCTAACTTAACTCACTAAATTATTTAAATGTTCTCTTCTTTTTAAATTAAAACTAAACTTCCTATCAACAACAGCAAAAACTATAAAATACAAATGTGATTTACTACCTTATCTAGTTCTACATGAAAAATATGATGAACTATTAAAAAAGCGAAGTTTACCTAGAAATAAAGTAACATTGTCTAATACTTTTAACAAACTTAAAAATATAAAACAAAACGAATGTATACATTTTTCATCACGGCTTCAACAAACTGCATCTACCAAAGAACATCCACATAATTAAATTCATCTACTACAAAAAGTAAGTATACTTCCACATTTTTTTTTTATAAACTCTTTATTAACTTTGCACTTCAGAATGGTACATTTGTTGAAATGAATCATGTCATCAACCCATTACAGTGGTACAAACAAAGTGGTCCCAGATAAGCAACCAATTAATTCAAAATTAGAAATACATACAAAAGGTATTTATAACAACATTGTTTTTTAATCACAACGTGTAGCATACAAAATCTTTTGTAAAAATCAATACACAGTCAAACACATATAATGCCCCTGGAGGGTAGGATCGAGGAAAGGAAGTGATGGGATAGTGAAGGTATAGGAATGACAAAAAATTGGTCATTAATACCCAAATACAACAGAGATGCTGGAAAGTTAACACAATGGAAAACAAATCAATATTGGATTAGGTAATCATGCCTCAACATAAAATCACAAATGATAATTCAAAAAAGAGGCTGGACACAAAGAAGGATGTCGACGTTTCGACCCAAGTGGGTGCAGGCGTACTTTAAACCTTGCTAGAGGGTCTTCATCAGGACGGGGGGAGGGGTGAAGAGTGGGGCAATCGATCTGTATGAAAAATTAAT
Organism: Lissotriton helveticus; assembly: GCF_964261635.1. Lineage (NCBI taxonomy): Eukaryota > Metazoa > Chordata > Amphibia > Caudata > Salamandridae > Lissotriton > Lissotriton helveticus. The sequence goes on from NC_136067.1 coordinate 1,500,115,567, forward strand.
AAATATTATTATGGGTCACAAAATTATCCCAAGAATTTCTAAAACCATTTGAGGAAGAGAGGGAGACACATTGATGTTACGTGAGGAATACATTGCGGGGCACAAGTTTGTGATAATGTTGACGAAAATACATCTCATTGGAGGCAGAATCTCAACATAATAGCACGGGTCATAAAGAAACGATTTAATTATGATGACAACACATACCAAACATAGGACCTGGAATATATAATGTCCAAAATAAGGCTGCGAGATCTCTAAACAGACAGTCACCAAATGGTTGCAGAGTCTGGGATGTTATTAAAGAGCTTTTATCAAGTTATAGCCCACACAGGCGCGCCCTAGGAGCATAACCAGCAGCTGAGCTAGTATTAGACAGCCTATCGGGCGAAGGACAGATTACCTTAGGTTGGTACAATACAGCAATGAACGTGGTATTCAGTAACGAAGACTTTTCAGGAATGCAGTATACATGCAGCGTCTAAAAACCAAAAGACGACTATGTGTCGGTTATGTTACATGATTGATTTATACACCGTGGGTTAGGGAGGCCATGCATACCTGATAGGCTGATCAGTTATCGAAGACGTCATAGAATGACAGGTTTTGGCTGGTGATATCAATCAATCAATCAATCAAAGCATTTATATAGCGCACTACTCACCCGGAGGGTCTCAAGGCGCTGGGGGGAGGGGGTCCGCTACTGCTCGAACAGCCAGGTCTTGAGCTGCTTCCTGAAGGCGAGGTGGTCCTGGGTCAGGCGGAGGTGGGTCGGAAGGGAGTTCCAAGTCTTGGCGGCCAGGTAGGAGAAGGACCTTCCTCCTGTGGTGACTCTTCGGATGCGGGGGACGGCGGCGAGGGCGTGGCTGGTCGATCGAAGCTGGCGTTTGTGGAGCGTAGAAGTTGAGGCGGCTGTTGAGGTAACCTGGGCCTTGGTTGTGTAGGGCTTTGTGTGCGTGGGTGAGGAGCCGGAAGGTGATTCTCTTGTTGACCGGGAGCCAGTGCAGGTCTCTCAGGTGTCCGGAGATGTGGCTGCGGCGTGGGATGTTCAGGATGAGTCGTGCTGAGGTGTTCTGGATCCGCTGGAGTTTCTTCTGGAGCTTGGCGGTGGTTCCGGCATAAAGGGAGTTGCCGTAGTCCAGACGGCTGGTGACGAGGGCCTGGGTGACCGTCTTCCTGGTCTCGGTGGGGATCCACCGGAAGATCTTGCGTAGCATGCGCAGGATATTGAAGCATGACGAGGAGACGGCGTTGACTTGTCTGGTCATGGAGAGGGAGGAGTCCAGGATGAATCCCAGGTTGCGTGCGTGGTCTGTTGGTTTGGGTGCGCTGCCTAGGGCGGGGGGCCACCAGGAGTCGTCCCAGGCGGAGGGTGTTGATCCCAGGATGAGGACTTCCGTCTTGTCCGATTTCAGTTTCAGTCGGCTGTTCGACATCCATTTGGCTACGTCTGACATCCCTTCGTGGAGGTTGGCTCTGGCGGTGGCGGGGTCGTTGGTGAGGGAGAGGATCAGCTGGGTGTCATCGGTGTAGGAGATGATGCTGAGGTTGTGCTGGCGTGCGATGGCTGCGAGGGGGCTCATGTAGACGTTGAAGAGTGTTGGGCTGAGCGAGGAGCCTTGAGGAACGCCGCAGATGACTTCGGTGGCCTCCGATCTGAACGGGGGGAGGCGGACTCTCTGTGTCCTTCCGGCGAGGAAGGAGGTGATCCATTCCAGTGCCTTCTCCTGGATTCCGACGTTGCTGAGGCGCTGTACTAGGGTACGGTGGCAGACAGTGTCGAATGCCGCGGAGAGGTCCAGAAGGATGAGAGCCGCTGTTTCTCCGTTGTCGAGCAGGGCTCGGATGTCATCGGTAGCTGCGATCAGGGCGGTCTCGGTGCTGTGGTTGGCCCGGAAGCCAGACTGCGAGAGGTCGAGGGATCCGTTCGTCTCGAGGAAGGCGGCCAGCTGCTTGTTGACGGTCTTCTCGATGACTTTAGCCGGAAACGGAAGCAGCGAGATGGGGCGGTAGTTCTTGAGGTCGGTGGGGTCGGCTGATGGTTTCTTGAGTAGAGCGCTGAGTTCGGCGTGCTTCCAGCTCTCCGGGAAGGTCGCGGTGTCAAAGGAGGTGTTGATGATGTCCCGCAGGTGGGGTGCGATGACAGCGTCGGCCTTGTTGAAAACGTGGTGAGGGCAGGGGTCTGTCGGAGAACCGGAGTGGATGGAGTTCATCGTGTGGACGGTGTCCTCGGTGCTGATCGGTGTCCAGGCGTGGAGGGTGGTTGTGGGGGGCGGTGGTTCGGTCGTGGCGTGCGTCGGTTGAGTGCTGAAGCTGTTGTGTATGTCCGTGATCTTGTTGTGGAAGTAGGAGGTGAGGGAGTTGCAGAGGTCTTGCGAAGGGGTGATGTCGTTATTTCCGGCGTTGGGTTTGGAGAGCTCTTTCACGATGTTGAAGAGTTCCTTGCTGTTGTGTGCGTTGTTGTCGAGTCGTTCCTTGAATGCGGTTCTCTTGGTGGCGTGGATCAGTTGGTGGTGTTTTCGGGTGGCGAGCTTGAGGGCAGTCATGCTGTCTGGTGTTGGGTTTCTGCGCCAGGTTTTCTCGAGTGCTCTGCAGTTCTTCTTGGAGCTCTTGAGTTCGTCGTTGAACCATGGGGCTTTCTTGCTGCTGGGTCTGCTGGACGGGGTCTTCAGGGGGGCGAGGTCGTCTGCGCAGTTGCTGATCCATTTCGTGAGGTTGGTGGCCGCTTGGCTGGGGTCCGTTGTGCTGGTGGGGGGGTTCTTGCTCAGGGCAGTGGCGAGCTGGTCTGTGGTGATCTTGTTCCAGCTTCTGCGGGGAACCTGTAGCTGGTGATGGTGGAGCGTGGTTCTCCTGAAGCTGAAGTGGACGCAGCTGTGGTCCGTCCAGTGGAGTCCCGTGGCGTGGCTGAAGGCGATGTCCTTGCTGGAAGAGAAGACCGGGTCGAGCGTGTGTCCAGCGTAGTGGGTGGGGGAGTTGACCAGTTGCTTGAGTCCGAGGTTGGCGAGGTTGTCCAGCAGGGTGGTGGTGTTGCGGTCGTTGTTGTTCTCCAGGTGGAAGTTGAGGTCTCCGAGGAGGATGTAGTCGGTGGAGGGGAGGGCGTGCGGGCTGATGAAGTCGGCGATGTCTTCGCTGAATTGAGTGCGTGGTCCCGGGGGTCTGTAGATGAGGGTGCCTCTGAGGGTGGTCTTGGGGTTGACGAGGATCTGGAAGTGCAGGTGTTCGGTGGGTGCGAGGGTGTCGTCGGTGTTAGTCGAGATGCGGATGGTGTTCCTGTGGATGATGGCGATTCCTCCTCCGGTCTGGTTGATGCGGTCCCTCCGGATGATCTTGTAGCCGTCCGGGATGGCTATGGCGATGTCGGGCGCTGAGGAGGCGTTCATCCAGGTTTCCGTGAGGAAGGCGACGTCTGGGGCTGTGGTGTCGAGCAGGTTCCAGAGCTCGACGGCGTGTCTGTGGACGGAGCGGGTGTTGAGCAGGATGCACTTCAGGTGGGTGCTGCTGGAGTTCGGCTTGGTGGGTGCTGGTGTGGCGTGGGTCCGGTTGCAGGTGAACTTGCAGGCGTGGCAGCTGAAGGGTCCGTGGGTGCAAAGGTATCGTGTCTGAATTAATAAAACAAACATAATGGACGAATCATTAGATACTTATTAGAAATTATGTACACACTTCTGTGGCAAATTGGTGAAACGCATACCTGATACTCAAGTAGTGTTGTACTATGATGTCAGGATCTATTGTTTTGTCGCAGTCTATTGAGACAGAAAACAGGGGGAGCCTCTATTTAGAATGCGTTCGGGATTCCAAGCAATACAGATTATCAAAAATTGTATATACACCCCGTCGCATACCTGTAACGGTGAAAGGCACCGCCCGAAGTGGGAGTCACTTTGAAAACGGCACACAGTCTTAGCCGGAGCAAAGGTAGGCGCTCAGATAGCGTGTTCAAATTTCAGCCTCACGGCAAAAGAGGGGGTCTGTGGAATAGCGGAACAAAAAATAAATACGACCGCTCTAGCTTGGCCAAAGAGGACTAATCACGGAGGGTAGCCGGAAAAAGGGTCCCACATACCTGTAGCAGTGTAAGGACGAGGGCGTATCGTGGGATTCAAAGGCAGTAATCAACACATACCGCCGTCTGCATCAAGTCCTATATTGACTTCCTAGTTGGGTTCCGATCATGTGATCATCATAATAGAAGACACACTCGGGATAGTATACTATTGTGAAAGACAGACTAGCGTGACAGAGTCTACGGTCGTTTATAAAATAATTGCTAAACGTATTTGAACCGTAGTCAGACGTGACAAATTTATGTGTGAATCTATATTAAATTATATGATCTGTTGTGCCCTTGTAATGAATTTAAAACACAACGTGTGTAGGGTCATATAAACGGAGTTGCGCCGATATATAGAGGCCCACCATCATGTTGTCTAATCAGTATTAGCACGTCATATAAGTTTGCATATTAGGGGTACACAACAAATATTTTACATTGTATTTTGGGGTACAGAAGAGTATTTTACGGCGTACCTATCGGGCACGATGGTAAAGGCCGTGTAGGAAACCTCATAGATGGATATACGAACAAAATGTTTTTTAACAACAACATTTTTTGGCGTACCTATCAAGCACGATGGTAAAAGCCGATCAAGAAACATTACTCATAATCAATTTCATGAAAGATAGAGCACATTGCTAAACAAGCAAGTTCCATTTACAATTTAGCCATCTGGGCAAAAGTGCTGTCAGTTTCATTTAGCCCTGTTCTCTCCATTGGCAGTTAGGGAATACATCATCGAGTTCACCATTTTCCGGATGAGACAATATAGGCCACATTCCGCAATATAAGTAATGATCGCTGTCCCACCACCCCCCTTAACGCCTCCTCCCACTGCAGTACATTTATGCCACACAGTTTGCAGGTAAGAGACATGGTAACATCCTATACAACACTACACATGTGAAGCAGCTAGTACAGTGTGTTCTGGTGGTGTAGTTGGAGTAGTGTCGGTGCCTCCTTCCTTCCCCTAGCGTCCCTTCCCTGCTATTTAGGGTACGCTGTGCCAGTATACCTGAATATCATGGACTATTCTTGTGATCAGTGGACAGCTGCGGTGGGTCGCAAATGTGTCCCCGGGATTCATTCCATTTCTCCCAAGTTTTAGACCATTTCTTGGGACATCCTCTATGTGTATATACCGCCCTCTCCGCCATCATTGCCACATCCATGTCGTTTCCCCACTGTGTCAGCGTGGGCACTATTCCGGAACCCCAATTTTTCGCAATGTTTCTTTTCACAATGGCTAATCCGAGTGTAGCCCAGGTCTGCAGTCCCAGGCTGAGGTCTGTTGGGGGTCAAATATTTAAGAGGCACCAACCGGGGTCTAGCTGGACATCTGCTTCACCCACCAGTGATATTTCAGCCAGTATGTGCTCCCAGTATGTTTGTATTTTGGGGCATTCCCAAAGGGTGTGAAAGTATGTCCCCGCCATGCCGCATCCCTGGAGACAGAGAAGATCCGGTGCCCGTCCCAACTTGTGGAGTAGGGTGCGTGAGTAGTACACGCGGTGAAGCACTTTAAGTTGTACTAATTTCAGCCGTGATGGGATAGCCGCCTCTCTAGCCGACGCTAGTGCATCCATCCAGCCCGAATCATCTATGTCTCCCAGCTCCACCTCCCACTTACTGCGTAAGACAACCATAGGGTCTGGGAGATTGTTGACAAGTGTTGGACTTGGCCCTCTTGGCAGGGTCATCCCTGAACTTTTTGCCTTCCTACAATATTCTCTCTGACCTGTGTTTGTTGGTTTAATGCCTCTGGGCACTTTACCACTGCTGACCAGTGCTAAAGTGCATATGCTCTCCCTGTATAAAGTGCATCTGTGATTGATGTCCATGATTGGTTCATTGGATTTACTGTTAGTCCCCAGTAAAGTGCACCAGGAGTGCCAGGGCTTGTAAATGCCAATACTGCTAGTGGGCCTGCAGCGCTGGTTGCGCCACCCACAGAAGCAGCCTTAAAATGTGTCTAGGGTCTGCCATTGCAGAACCTGCGTGCAGTCTGGTACTGCCATGCTGGCTGGGCAAGTGCACACACTTGCCAGCCCCTAAACCTTCCCTTAACTTCATATTAGTCACCCCTATGGTAGGCCCAAGGGCAGAGTGCATTGTAAGTGTAAGGTAGGACATGCTCTGATGAGAGTGGCATGTCCTAATAGTGAATTACTGCCAAATTCGTTTTTCACTATTGTAAGGCTACCTGTCCCCTTTAGGCCAGATGGGCTGCTGGAATTATTACACTCTCTAATCCCAGCAGGCTCAGGGAACATGGTAGAAAATAATGTTTAGTATGCCTGAACTCAGAATAATAAAATACTTCTTTTAGTAAAGTTTATTTTAATATCCTGTGTTTGCAAATGCTACTTTTAGAAAGTTAGCATTTGCTTGCCTAACCATTTCAGCCCGCCTCTGCTTGGATGTGTATCTAACTGTCTGGGTTGTGTGAGTGACAGGGCTGGGGGATGACAGGTGGTGAATGGAAGGATTACACCTTAGTGGGAGGTAGGAGTTTCCCTGAACTCTTCATCAGGCTGTGCTCTGCCACCACAATGCTGGCTCCCCCCCCCTGGGGAGCGACTGATGACTCAGCCTGCACCTGGCCCAGGAAGGGCGAAGCCTGTCAACAAAGTACTCCTGGCTGCCCCTGTCCACACAATGCTGGCTCCGCCCCCCTGGGGAGCGGCTGATGTGCCTGCCCTCACACTGAAAGCAGAAGCCAGAAGTACCCCCAACAAGTGCTCAGAGGCTGAGAGCAGTTATGCAAAGGCCCCCCTGGCCTGTGAGAACAAAAGAAACTGTGTATAAAAGTAGGAGCCCTGCTCCTTGTAAATTAGAATCCTGTTTTACCACAAATGACCTCTACCCGACTAGAAGGAGAAGAGACGCTGGAAGGACTGGCCTGCTGCTTGCCTTGCTGAGAAAGGAGAGGAGAAGACTTGCTGAGGAAAGACTGTGCTGCTTTGTGCTCTAAACATTCTCCAAGGGCTTGATTGAGCTTGCCCCCTGATCTGGACCCCAGGACTAGTGGGTCCTTGGTGCTTTTGCTCGTCCTGACATTCGAGCCGTGTGTGCATCCCGCTGGAGCCAGACTGCGCCCCTCATCGCCCCTCCTAGGGCTGTGGCACTCGGGAGCTTGCCTGCCTTTGTCCTGTGAGAGCCTCGCTCCGATCGGAGTCGCTCTCTGCCCCCAGGCTTGGCTTCCTGCTCCTCTGCCCCTTGCCTGCTACTGGAGTGCCCTGAGACGCTCTCCCCCCTCCCGCCGGAATTCCCTCTACTGATCGCGATCTACGCCGGGTCGACAGCTGCACAGACCGTGCCCTGTGACCCCGCTTTGCGATCTTGGAGGCTCGTCAGGCCGCGCCGCCCCAGCTGAGGAGACCCCCCCGCACCGTCGTGCCGAGGGTCGCGGGCCGCGCCTGCCTGACTGCATACGCCCGCTGACGTCCCGGATCCAAAGGTGCCACCCTGAACTGGACGAGTCGCACTGCCCGTGCACGACTCGCCCTCAAGAGGATTGAAGAAGATTGAAGCCAACTGGAAAGCTTCACCCCGGGCTAGGGGCCCGCAACGTTTGTTTTCCCCTTTGGCCGCCCGCCGCTCCTGCTGCAAGTGACCAGGTACTAGAATCAGCTGTGGTGCGAGCCGCCCTCGCACCGCTCTGTGTGCCTCTGCCGGCAGCGCCTCTCCGTGAGCGCCGCTCTGCTCTGCGAGAGCGCTCCACCCCCTCCCGTCGGAATTTGACGAGAGCCGGGAAGGGGAAGCCGCAGGCTGCAATCCGAGCCCCTGCCAGAGTGACTGGGGCTGCTCTGGGTTCTTTGGCCTTCCCCCCCCCTTGGCAGCACTGAGGTCGGCGCTCCCCCCGTGTGGGTCCCGCAGACCAGTGGGGGCCGTGCGCACCAACAGACCCGGCTGGGCCGAACGCGCCCCACGCGCGAAGCGTGAGCTTTGGCCGGTCGGGCCCGGATCTCGGCCAGGAATGGGCTAAAAGCGTCAAGGAGCCCCTGGGCAGTCTTAAGAGGGAAAAAGGAGAGCATTGTTGAGTGAAGCACCCCCCAGGGACCAAGAGAACTGTCCCTAAATCACAGGAACTAAGAGAACTGTTCTTGAAAGTACACTGAAGAGGAGAACTATTTTAAAAGGCTAAGGGTACACCTTTGAAGTGCAACAAAGAGAACATTGCCTATATTGATAATCTGGTGGCTAAGAAAACGTTATTTGGTCTTGTGTTAAGTCTGCTGAGATACTGTGACCGGGTGTAGGGGTGAGGGGTCAACCTTAGGACCGAGAATAGGCTCTGGGACAGGTCTGATAGGCAACTCCGGTGTTGAAGCAGAAACTGACTGGACAACAGGTCTTGGGAGTAAGGACGGTTTTATTAGTATAGTACGTTTAGGGTTTGGTTGCAATGTTCTCCTGGTCCTAAACGTAAGTCTCTCCCTAGCAAAGTGACTGGGATCCGTCTTTGAATCGTGGTATTCTCCTTCTCCGGGGTCTTTGGTCTTCCGCTCTTGTCTTCAGGGTCTGGTCAAGGTAGCGTCTCGTTGTTCCGGAGCCCATAGAAAGGAAGACCAACAGAGAGGGAACCGTTAGTTCTACAGTCTTTAGGGGACTTGCACCTTGGGGCCGTGTGAAGTGGAGAAAGGTCACCAGTGTCGGATTTACTGTTATGTAGTCGGTGACGTGGGGAGGGTACAGAAAGTGAGGGTTAATCGCGGGGTAATGAACACAAGAGGAGAGGGGTACGAGGAAACACAAACGGGGTTTGCTATACACTATTTACACGCACGCCGTCTTCCCACCCACACCGCCATACGGTCCCGTACCTGGGATAGCCACGCTCCTCCCCCGGGAGAGTGGCACGGCGGCTCACAGGGTCGTTGGCCTCCTGGCTCTCCGTGGGGTTCGTCTCTTTCGGCCTGCTCTTCGGAATTCCTTCGGTGTCCTTCTTTTCCGACTTCTCCGCTTCTCTTCAACCGCTCTCCGACGCCGCTCCTCGCCTCCTCCTCCTCCGAGGTGATGTCACACGTTTCTGTCTGTACTTCCTGCTCTTTATCCAATCTGGCCTCGCAGACGAATACAGGAGGAGGGGTCACCACCTCCTCAGAGTACGCCCAATTAAAGGCGCCGCGCTCTTCTTCCACGTCGTCCAGTCCTGTATCCCAGGGGTCAGTCTGTAAGGAAGGAGGTATGACAGGATCAGTAATGGGAGACCAACAGTCCTCGGTAGCGCTCCGCCTCGCATCTTTACATTCCACCCCCCCTGGATTCTCCCGATCGGGGAGAACCGGCACGCGAGACAGATAGTCAGCGTTACCATTGTCCTTCCCTTTCCGATGCACCACCGTAAAGGCAAAGGGCTGAAGAAAGAGGAACCATCGAAGAACCCGGGCATTCTGAGTCCTGTTCCTCTGCATCCACTGCAGAGGTGCATGATCGGAATACAAGGTGAATGCCCTCCCCTCCAGATAATAACGAAGTTTGTCCACGGCCCAGCGAATTGCTAAACACTCCTTTTCGACCGTGGGATACTTCTTTTCTCTAGGGTGGAGTTTGCGGCTGACATACAATACCGGATGTTCATCATTGTCCTCCCCAATCTGAGACAGGACCGCCCCAATCCCCGTCTCCGAAGCATCAGTGGCAAGGAGAAAGGGAAGCCCGAAATCGGGTGGAACAAGCACAGGGCTGGTGGTAATGGCTCTTTTCAAGTGAAGAAAGGCGTTCCTGGCATCCAGGGGAGGGGGTTGCGGCAGAGTATTTCTGACATTTTTCTGCAACAAATTAGTCAGGGGGGAGGCGATGTCAGCAAAGTTCTGAATGAACCTTCGATAATAGCCCATGAGGCCCAGGAATGCCCTTAGTTCCCGTTTCGTGGATGGAAATGGGGTCTCGGTTATGGCTTTGATCTTCTCTTCTTGGGGAGCGATCACCCCATCCCCCAACATGAAGCCGAGATATTTCACTTTTGGGAAGGCGGCACGTGACTTCTTGGCATTGACATGGAGACCGGCCTTTCTCAGAGAGGACAGTACGTTAACCAGGTGTTCTAAGTGGTCTTTCCAAGTTTGACTGAAGATGACAATGTCATCAAGGTATACCGAACTATAGGCGGTATGAGGTGCCAACACTGTGTTCATAAGCCGCTGGAACGTGGCAGGGGCCCCGTGGAGTCCGAAAGGGAGGACGTTGAATTCATACAGACCGTCCTCGGTGGAAAAGGCAGTTTTGTGACGGTCTTCCTCCCTTAGGGGCACCTGCCAGTAACCTTTTGTCAGATCCAGCGTGGTTATGTATTTGGCATCGCCTATCCGCTCAATGAGTTCGTCTACCCGGGGAATAGGGAACGCATCAAAGGTGGACACTGCATTCAAAGCCCTGAAGTCCATGCAAAAACGCGTGGACCCATCGGGCTTGGGCACCATGACTATGGGCGACGACCAGTTGCTTTTTGACGGCCTAATAACCCCCAGTTCTAACATACTCGCAACCTCCTTTCTTACGTCTGCCCGTTTAGCAGCAGGGATGCGATAGGGCCTCTGTTTTACTAAACACCCTTTAGCCGTATGTATCTCATGCTCTGCCAAGTGGGTGCACCCAGGTGTGTCCGAGAATAACTGAGAAAAGGGACGGAGTCTTTCCAACAATGCCTGTTTCTCTACATCCGTGAGATCTGGATTGATAGGCAAGTGGTCCAAGGTTGTCTCAGTGTTGTTTTCGGGTAGCACAAAGTTGGATGATTGGGGAACAGATCCTAGCCATTTTTTAAGGAGATTGATATGGTACGTTTGATTACGTGTGGGTGACAGCTGTAACTTATACGTCGTATCGCCATATTTCTCTATGACTAGGTATGGTCCCTTCCACTCGCTCTTGAATTTTTGCGTGGAAGAAGGGAGCAATACCAGTGCCCAGTCTCCTTTGTTAAGTGACCTCCATTTTTTTCCTTTATCATAACATCGCTTTTGGTTACGTTGGGCCGTCTTTAGGTTTGAATAAGCAAGGTCTCTCAATTTGCCTAGTCTGGACCTCAACTGCTGCGTGTAGTCCAGTAGTGATCGTTGTTCCTGAGCCTCCTCTCTTTCCCAGACGTCTCTGGTTATTTCAAGGAGTGACCTTGGTTGCCGGCCATACAATAGTTCAAACGGGGAGTATCCCATGCTGCTCTGAACTTGGGCCCTTACTACATACAAGGCCAATGGGAGCATTTTGTCCCAGTCTTTATGTTCGGCACTCAGGAGTTTCCGAAGAGTGGATTTTAGGGTCCTATTGTACCGCTCCACTAAACCATCCGTTTGTGGGTGGTAAGCGGAAGTGCGGATATGTTGGAGGTCCAGAGTCTTGCACACCTCCTTCATCATCCGTGACACAAAAGGAGTCCCCTGGTCTGATAGTATTTCCCGGGGAAATCCGACTCTTGAAAACAATTCCACCAGCTTCTCTGCCACATTCTTGGTGGTCGGGGTGTGTAGAGGAAACGCCTCAGGGAAGCGGGTGGCATAGTCCACTACCACTAGAGCATAAGTGTGGCCCCGAGTAGTGCGGGGCAAGGGTCCTATGAGGTCCATCCCCACACGTTCCCAGGGATTACCTATCACGGGTAAGGGCTGCAGAGGCACCGCTGATGGCTTAGTCAGGTTTCTCTTCTGACACACCTCGCATTGTTGGCAGTAGGCTTCGGTTTCTTTGTAGATTCCGGGCCAAAAAAACAATCTCAGTATATTTTGCGTGGTCTTTTCAGCCCCACTGTGTCCCGCGGTCAAATGTGTATGTGCATAGAACAGTATCTGTTCACGGAACTCTTTTGGTACTACTAGTTGCCCTTGGTCTCCCTCTTTCCCTTCTCGATAGAGTAGCTCATTTACGATCCTAAACCTGGGGTATCTCGGAACAGGGTTGGTGGTTTGCTCCACGTGGGCTGCTTCCCAGGCATTCAGAAGGGTCGGATCGTTGGCTTGTGCGAATTTGAACCCTTTGTCTATGACCCAGGGTTCAACTGATAAGAGGGCCTCCACTGGTCGACAGGCTAACTCCCGTTTAAATAAGGCCAGGAATTGGGGGTTATCCACCCCGAGGATCAATTCCTCGGGTAGTGACGCAACCACTCCTACTCTCACAGAGCATGGTTCCCTTCCTATCGGGCTTATCGTGATGCGTGCAAGGGGATACGTCTTCACGTCCCCATGGACACACCGGATGTGTACTACGCCCTCCCGCCCTATTTGGGAAGGGGCCAACAGTTTCTCTCGTATGACAGATTGTCTGCACCCCGAATCGAGCAGCGCCTTTACGGGTGCTTGGTTCACTAGTACCCTTACATAATAAGAAGGTCCCATTTCGGCGGAGTACATCACGGCTTTGGGTATGTACCCAACTTCCATGGGTTCCTCCGCTGGTTTCTTCCTGGGGCACAGTCTTGCAATATGGCCCCACTCCCCACACTCAAAACACTGGGGTCCCCTCATCGGTGTAATATCCGGACGGTATGGCCTTGGTTTGGGAGGTTCGTAGAGGGGTTTCCTTTTTTTCTGGTTTAGGGGGCGGTACTAGAGTCTTTGAGGGTTTTTCGGTCTCCCATGGAGCGGGTCTAGGAGTTGCTCTGGTATAATTCGCCGCCATTTCAATGGCCTGAGCTGCGGTCAGTCCGGGGTGCTGTCTCAACCAGCGCTGTGTTCCATAAGGTAGAGCTTCCATGAATTGTTCAAGTATGACACTCGTCATAACATCCTCCTTGCTCCTGCTTTCGGGACGCAGCCACTTTTCTGCCGCCATTTTCAGGCGTAAGTACAGTGTCTTGGGATTTTCCCCCGTGACCCCTTTCTCCTTCCGAAACCTGAGTCTGTATGCTTCGGGGTCCATCCCGAGATGATCCAGTATCACCTCCTTGATGGCAGCATATGTGGAGGTACCGGCATGATTTGCGACCTGGTATGCCGTCTGTGCTTCACCAGTCAGCAAGGGCGCCAGGAAAAAGGGCCATTTTTCCTCTGGCCACCCACACGCCTGTGCGGCCCGCTCGAAATTGACCAGGAAGGCATCCGGGTCTTCTCCTACTACATACTTCTGTAAGGAGACTCCGGCTGGATGAGGTCCTGCCGGCCTACGATCCACCGAGACAGCAGTTCCCGGAGCCTGCACCACTTTCTGCAAACTATCCAGCTGTTGCGTCATAGTGCTACGGAACAGGGCTCGATCCGCGTCTGCTGTGCTGATTTGTTGGCTGACCGCCCATTCCAGTTTCTGCTGACCATCGACTAGAGTCTGTATGATTTGTTCCATGGTCGGTTCCTGTTCGGAGGGAGTAGATCCCACTTCTGACACCACTGTGACCGGGTGTAGGGGTGAGGGGTCAACCTTAGGACCGAGAATAGGCTCTGGGACAGGTCTGATAGGCAACTCCGGTGTTGAAGCAGAAACTGACTGGACAACAGGTCTTGGGAGTAAGGACGGTTTTATTAGTATAGTACGTTTAGGGTTTGGTTGCAATGTTCTCCTGGTCCTAAACGTAAGTCTCTCCCTAGCAAAGTGACTGGGATCCGTCTTTGAATCGTGGTATTCTCCTTCTCCGGGGTCTTTGGTCTTCCGCTCTTGTCTTCAGGGTCTGGTCAAGGTAGCGTCTCGTTGTTCCGGAGCCCATAGAAAGGAAGACCAACAGAGAGGGAACCGTTAGTTCTACAGTCTTTAGGGGACTTGCACCTTGGGGCCGTGTGAAGTGGAGAAAGGTCACCAGTGTCGGATTTACTGTTATGTAGTCGGTGACGTGGGGAGGGTACAGAAAGTGAGGGTTAATCGCGGGGTAATGAACACAAGAGGAGAGGGGTACGAGGAAACACAAACGGGGTTTGCTATACACTATTTACACGCACGCCGTCTTCCCACCCACACCGCCATACGGTCCCGTACCTGGGATAGCCACGCTCCTCCCCCGGGAGAGTGGCACGGCGGCTCACAGGGTTGTTGGCCTCCTGGCTCTCCGTGGGGTTCGTCTCTTTCGGCCTGCTCTTCGGAATTCCTTCGGTGTCCTTCTTTTCCGACTTCTCCGCTTCTCTTCAACCGCTCTCCGACGCCGCTCCTCGCCTCCTCCTCCTCCGAGGTGATGTCACACGTTTCTGTCTGTACTTCCTGCTCTTTATCCAATCTGGCCTCGCAGACGAATACAGGAGGAGGGGTCACCACCTCCTCAGAGTACGCCCAATTAAAGGCGCCGCGCTCTTCTTCCACGTCGTCCAGTCCTGTATCCCAGGGGTCAGTCTGTAAGGAAGGAGGTATGACAGGATCAGTAATGGGAGACCACCAGTCCTCGGTAGCGCTCCGCCTCGCATCTTTACAGATACATATATATATTTTTTACATAAAGAAGCGTATTTTTTTATATATTCACAGCCTGGTGTCCATTTGTGGGGGGATTGGTACATTTTACTGTGTGTGTGATTACAAATGCTTAACTGAATAACGCCTGAAGATTAGCCTTGGCTGCTCACGCCACGCACCTAGAGGGTGAGCAAGGGTAATTCTAAGGGGTCATCCTTCGCCCTGACTTAGAGGAGAGGGTCCCTGCTTGTCACAAGTGCATACTTGCGCCAACCAGAGACCCCCAATTCTAACATTGGACGCAGCGGTGAGGATTTGCGAATTTGCATTTGTAGTTGACATACAGTGAATTGCTGATCACCACATAGTGAGAGCAGACCTATAACGCAGCCACAGGTTTCCATTTCTATCATTTTGCTGGGAGATCTCCATGTGTTTTTGAAGACGTCATGCCTGGTTCAGTGAGGATGGAAAAGGCAGCAACCAGATGCCTGTCGCCAGAGGAGTTGGCAGACAGGGCAGCAACCAGGGCACATGAAATGGAGATGGCGAGATTAAAGGGACAATTGGAAATGGAGAAGCAAAAATTGGCAATGGAAGCGCAAAAACGCCAAAGAGCTTACTACTTGAGGAAGAGAGAACTTGATTTAGAGCTTGAAGCCAGGAGGGCTTCAGCCCAACATCCAGAGATTTGTTTAGCTGGCGGATTGAGCTTTGCTGAGTTGGAGGTGGAGTCCAGCTCAGCTGGTGGCAGCAACATTCAGGTATCTAGTGCTGACAGCATAGCGCGCGCACCTAGAGATATGGCACCTGACTTGGAGGGGGTTAACTTACACCAGGAGGTTCAAGGGCATGAGGTAGCTCCAGTAGTGCGCAGCGTCCCTGAAGGGAATAGGGTGGCTGGCGTAGGAGTTCATGGTCCTAGTGGTGGGAGGGATTCCCCCATGGTTGAGGTCCTGGTGGGTGAGTGTAAGGACCGCCCAGAAGAGTGTGGGTTGTGTGACAGAGACAGTCCGCTACTGTCTGGCCAGTCTCAGAAGGATGGTGTGGAGCATGTGTGTGAGGCGCTGGATGGAGAGGTGGAGGATAGTTTGGTTAACCCTGCTAGGGGGCTGTGTAATCCAATTGTGGGAGAGCATACTTTAAGTCCCAGTTTTCCAGAGCTATGCCAACACCTGTTTGAGAGTGAGTTCTCTGACCCCAGGGAGCTCACATTGGAGGCAGACCTTGTGGTGGATTCCAGAGGGTCTGGAAAGGCATTGGGGTGTGATCCTGTGGGGAGTGGCTCAGGTATCTTCCAGCCCAGAGTGGTGGAAGTGGCGCAGAGTAGCCCAGCTAGGTCCTGTAGCAGTGAGAGGGGTGTAGGGCCTCACGTCCTGTCCTTAAGGGGAAGGAGTGGGAATGGGTTTTGTCCCGGTAGTGCCCAACCTCAGTCTCAGAGCCTGGATGGTTCTTTAAGGGAACACCAGGTTGGGAGCATAGGCTGTCCGGATGAGTCACCCGCTGAGGGGGATCCCCCAGTGGCTAGAGAACGTGGAGGCTCTGTAAGCAGAGCTCCAGTAGTTCTGGTGTCTGGCAGTACCGCTCCAGTTGGGAGGGTGCAGAGGTCCAGAAAGAGGGGCGAGAGGGGGAAAGAGTCCCCAGTGGAAGAACCAGTGGGTCAGGGGCCAGCCAGCAGGGCTGCGTCCCCAGTGAATGACCAGGGGGACACCACTTCTGTCCTGGGGGATCTTCCCACACTGTCAGAGGGACAGGGTTTGGGAGATCTGTGCCAGGCAGACTGTCGCACGGCACATGAGCTATGTGCCACCCTCAGGGGGGGCATGCGTGCTCCCCGGGAAGTCCTGGTGCACCAGGCAGGTGTTCAACTGCAGGGTTGGGTCCCTGAGTTGGAGAGTCATGTTCAGGTGTTGTCTGACCTGGAGGGTGGGACCACTGTAATCAGTGTCCTGACCCATGTAACTTCTAGGGGTACCACTCCAGTTGGGAGTGGGCAGTACTCTGGAAGGGGGTGCAGAGGGAGGGAGTCCTTGCCTCTGACCCCGGTGCCGTTTGAGGGTTTAGACCCTAGGATAGAGGGCCAGGTGCAGGGTGTCCCCCCTGACCTGGTACCCCAGTTGCAGGATAGCACCCGTGAACTGGTGGGAGAATTGTGCAGATCACCTGCCACAGGTGCCCTGACAATTCTGGAAGGGGGTACCACTCCAGGTGGGAGGGTACAGAGCCCCAAGGAGGAGGACCGGGTGTGGGAGAGCCCACCCCAGTCTTTGGTCCAGCCGCCAGGTGCAGGCCTGGGGCTGGTGGGTCAGTGCCAGGATGTCATACCTGACCTGACAGGAGAGAGAGTGGATAAAGGGTGCCCAGCACCTGGGGCTACTGCCCCCCGCTCTCTGAGGCCACAGAGGTTTGAGAGCCCTGAGAGGCATGAGGCCTGGGTCTCATCCCTGACTACTGTCAGTGGCCACTGTGATTTGATGACTATCTGTTGGGACACACCTGTGAGCCAGTTAAGGTTAGAGGCTGCACAGGTGGTGTCCACAGAGGAAGAAAAGGGTGCCCCATGGATTAGCTGGGTGGACCCTGAGAGTATGGACAGAGGATTTGAAATAGGTTCAGATTGGCGTAGAACTGGAATGTGCCCCTGCTGTTGCGGGCCAGGTCCAGGTTCTATCGCCCAAAGCAGGGAAGCCCATCACAGTGGTGTTGGTCTACCCTGCGTTTTGGCTGGAAGGGGGTTGTGTTGGACTTGGCCCTCTTGGCAGGGTCATCCCTGAACTTTTTGCCTTCCTACAATATTCTCTCTGACCAGTGTTTGTTGGTTTAATGCTTCTGGGCACTTTACCACTGCTGACCAGTGCTAAAGTGCATATGCTCTCCCTGTATAAAGTGTATCTGTGATTGATGTCCATGATTGGTTCATTGGATTTACTGTTAGTCCCCAGTAAAGTGCACCAGGAGTGCCAGGGCTTGTAAATGCCAATACTGCTAGTGGGCCTGCAGCGCTGGTTGCGCCACCCACAGAAGCAGCCTTAAAATGTGTCTAGGGTCTGCCATTGCAGAACCTGCGTGCAGTCTGGTACTGTCATGCTGGCTGGGCAAGTGCACACACTTGCCAGCCCCTAAACCTTCCCTTAACTTCATATTAGTCACCCCTATGGTAGGCCCAAGGGCAGGGTGCATTGTAAGTGTAAGGTAGGACATGCTCTGATGAGAGTGGCATGTCCTAATAGTGAATTACTGCCAAATTCGTTTTTCACTATTGTAAGGCTACCTGTCCCCTTTAGGCCAGATGGGCTGCTGGAATTATTACACTCTATAATCCCAGCAGGCTCAGGGAACATGGTAGAAAATAATGTTTAGTATGCCTGAACTCAGAATAATAAAATACTTCTTTTAGTAAAGTTTATTTTAATATCCTGTGTTTGCAAATGCTACTTTTAGAAAGTTAGCATTTGCTTGCCTAACCATTTCAGCCCGCCTCTGCTTGGATGTGTATCTAACTGTCTGGGTTGTGTGAGTGACAGGGCTGGGGGATGACAGGTGGTGAATGGAAGGATTACACCTTAGTGGGAGGTAGGAGTTTCCCTGGACTCTTCATCAGGCTGTGCTCTGCCACCACAATGCTGGCTCCGCCCCCCTGGGGAGCGACTGATGACTCAGCCTGCACCTGGCCCAGGAAGGGCGAAGCCTGTCAACAAAGTACTCCTGGCTGCCCCTGTCCACACAATGCTGGCTCCGCCCCCCTGGGGAGCGGCTGATGTGCCTGCCCTCACACTGAAAGCAGAAGCCAGAAGTACCCCCAACAAGTGCTCAGAGGCTCAGAGCAGTTATGCAAAGGCCCCCCTGGCCTGTGAGAACAAAAGAAACTGTGTATAAAAGTAGGAGCCCTGCTCCTTGTAAATTAGAATCCTGTTTTACCAAAAAGGACCTCTACCCGACTAGAAGGAGAAGAGACGCTGGAAGGACTGGCCTGCTGCTTGCCTTGCTGAGAAAGGAGAGGAGAATACTTGCTGAGGAAAGACTTTGCTGCTTTGTGCTCTAAACATTCTCCAGGGGCTTGATTGAGCTTGCCCCCTGATCTGGACCCCAGGACTAGTGGGTCCTTGGTGCTTTAGCTCGTCCTGACATTCGAGCCGTGTGTGCATCCCGCTGGAGCCAGACTGCGCCCCTCATCGCCCCTCCTAGTGCTGTGGCACTCGGGAGCTTGCCTGCCTTTGTCCTGTGAGAGCCTCGCTCCGATCGGAGTCGCTCTCTGCCCCCAGGCTTGGCTTCCTGCTCCTCTGCCCCTTGCCTGCTACTGGAGTGCCCTGAGACGCTCTCCCCCCTCCCGCCGGAATTCCCTCTACTGATCGCGATCTAGCCGGGTCGACAGCTGCACAGACCGTGCCCTGTGACCCCGCTTTGCGATCTTGGAGGCTCGTCAGGCCGCGCCGCCCCCGCTGAGGAGACCCCCCCGCACCGTCGTGCCGAGGGTCGCGGGCCGCGCCTGCCTGACTGCATACGCCCGCTGACGTCCCGGATCCAAAGGTGCCACCCTGTACTGGACGAGTCGCACTGCCCGTGCACGACTCGCCCTCAAGAGGATTGAAGAAGATTGAAGCCAACTGGAAAGCTTCACCCCGGGCTAGGGGCCCGCAACGTTTGTTTTCCCCTTTGGCCGCCCGCCGCTCTTGCTGCAAGTGACCAGGTACTAGAATCAGCTGTGGTGCGAGCCGCCCTCTCCAGCTGACTCGCTCCGCTCTGTGTGCCTCTGCCGGCAGCGCCTCTCCGTGAGCGCCGCTCTGCGAGAGCGCTCCACCCCCTCCCGTCGGAATTTGACGAGAGCCGGGAAGGGGAAGCCGCAGGCTGCAATCCGAGCCCCTGCCAGAGTGACTGGGGCTGCTCTGGGTTCTTTGGCCTTCCGCCCCCCTTGGCAGCTCTGAGGTCGGCGCTCCCCCCGTGTGGGTCCCGCAGACCAGTGGGGGCCGTGCGCACCAACAGACCCGGCTGGGCCGAACTCGCCCCACGCGGGAAGCGTGAGCTTTGGCCGGTCGGGCCCGGATCTCGGCCAGGAACGGGCTAAAAGCGTCAAGGAGCCCCTGGGCAGTCTTAAGAGGGAAAAAGGAGAGCATTGTTGAGTGAAGCACCCCCCAGGGACCAAGAGAACTGTCCCTAAATCACAGGAACTAAGAGAACTGTTCTTGAAAGTACACTGAAGAGGAGAACTATTTTAAAAGGCTAAGGGTACACCTTTGAAGTGCAACAAAGAGAACATTGCCTATATTGATAATCTGGTGGCTAAAAAAACGTTATTTGGTCTTGTGATAAGTCTGCTGAGATACATATATATATTCTTTACATAAAGAAGCGTATTTTTTTATATATTCACAGCCTGGTGTCCATTTGTGGGGGGATTGGTACATTTTACTGTGTGTGTGATTACAAATGCTTAACTGAATAACGCCTGAAGATTAGCCTTGGCTGCTCACGCCACGCACCTAGAGGGTGAGCAAGGGTAATTCTAAGGGGTCATCCTTCGCCCTGACTTAGAGGAGAGGGTCCCTGCTTGTCACAAGTGCATACTTGCGCCAACCAGAGACCCCCAATTCTAACAACAAGTTTACGGTATGTTTGTGAAATAGCTTGCTTTCCTAAATAGTTAGTAAGTAGTCTGTCTTCAAGGGGAGATGAGTCAGCTAGCTTAGTGCCTGGTGGGATTGTACTTTGTAATGCGTGTCGGACTTGAATGTACCGATATAGTTCAGTGTCTGCCATTCCATATTTCTCTTGCAGGGCAACAAAAGATATGACTTCTTCCTTAATCCACAAGTCCCTTATTTTTGTTATACCAATGAGGTCCCATTGCCTGAAGCCCTTGGTGTTAGCCAGATTACCTAGGCGGCTTGTTTCCCAAAGGGGGGTAGACAGCGTGAGCACTCCCTCCCATCCCAGGGCCTTCTGTGCCGCATGCCAAATTTTGATTGTGTGTTCTGTGGGGCCCGTGAGTGTAGGTCGTTTTTTGTTCGTGTAGAGGGCCTTCATCAAGTGGTCTGCAGGAAGTATGCTTCTATCAAGTCTGTATGCTGGATCGTGTTGTGGAGCGTGCAGCCATTGATTCACAACCATCAATTGTGCCGCCCAATAATAGAGTTTGACATTCGGTAAGGCTATGCCTCCGTCGTACCAGCTGCGCACCAGTTTGGCTTGAGCTATGCAGGCCGGTTTCCCATCCCACATCAAGGAGGAAACTTCTGCGTCAATAGCCTTAAAGTAGGAAAGAGGGACCGGGAAAGGGGTCTTGTGGAGCGCATAGAGGAATCTGGGGAGTGCGAGCATTTTGAAAAGTGCGGTCCTTCCCAAGAGTGTCAATGGGAGAGCTCTCCAATGTAGGACATCCGATTTGAGTCTCTGTAGCGGTTTCATTAGATTTTCTTCTATGAATAGGGAGTGTTCCGGGGTGACGTATATGCCCAGATATTTGAACCCTCTAGTCACCGTTTGTAATGTGCAGTTAGGGGGTAGCGTCGGTAGTTGACCTTGTAATAAATACAGTAGTGATTTCGTCCAGTTCATGGTGTACCCCGAAACCTCACCGTACGCAGTGAGCACGTTCATTAGGGCCTGTAAGGATTCAGAGGGGGACATCAGGTAGATCAATACGTCATCAGCGCATAGTGATATGCGGTCTTCCCAGCCCTGCTCCCATGTAATTCTGCGGATGAGTGGTTCGTTCCGAATTTTGGCAGCCAGGGGTGCCAATATGAATGCGAAAAGGAGCGGGGACAATGGGCACCCTTGACGTGTACCGCGCCCCAGTGTGAATTCCCTCAAAATGTGCCCGTTAGCCACAACTTGGGCCAGAGGTGCCGTGTATAATAATTTAATCCAGCCGCAAAATTTGGGGCCAAACCCCATCTTTTGAAGCACTGCGTATAGGAATAGCCATTCAACCAGGTCAAATGCCATGGTGGCATCTAAGGAGGGAATGGCCGCATCTTCCCGCAGCTGTGGAACGCGGTGTAGCACCCCATTAAGGCGCCTTAAATTGAGGGAGGTATTGCGTCCGGGCATAAAGCCGGACTGATCCGGATGGACCAAGGTCGTGAGATGCGGTTGTAGCCGGAGTGCTAGCAGCTTCGCAAAAACTTTGGCCTCAGCATTTATTAACGATATCGGACGGTATGAGGACGTCCGATCCGGAGGTTTGCCAGGTTTGTGAATGGCCATGATTGTCGCTAATCGCTGACCTCTAGAGAGTGTACCGTGTGTCAGGCAGTCAGTGTACATGGAAAGGAGGTGGTGAGTAACTTTTTGCGAGAGTCTTTTATAGAGTTCTATCGGGAGGCCATTTGGCCCTAACGCCTTTCCAGTGTGGAGTGCCGCCAGCGCCTTCTCCACCTCTTCCAGTGCTAAATCCTCTTCCAGTGCTTGCGTGTCTTCTGGGGAGAGTGCGGTCAGTGGTATGCTATCTAAAAATCCCTTACAGTCCTCGTCGGTCATCGTGCCCCGTGGGGTAAAAATCTGTTCATAGTGGGTGGCCAGTTCTTCTACTATTAGCCGGGGATCAGTGGTTGCGGAGCCATCTGCTAGCGTGAGTTGGGCTATCCATCTGTCTGATTTTTCCCTCCATTCCAACCACGCAAGCATTCTCCCCGCTTTATCTCCTAACTCGTAGACTCTGTGTACTGTATCTGTATATCTTGATTTTGCCATGTCTTCCGCGTATGCCTTGTACTCTTGGGACGCCAGTGCTAGGGTGTGGGTGGTTTCCGCAGTAGGGTCCAATGCATGTGCTGTTTCCGCTCTCTGCACTGCTACCTCTAATAAATCAAGGTTTTCTCTGTGCTCCCTTTTATGCCTGGTGATCGTGGATATAGCCTGGCCCCTAATGATTGCTTTGTACGCCTCCCAAAGGATAGAGGGTGAACTTACTGATGTCAGGTTCTCTTCAAAGTAGTGGTCGGAGGCGGTCGCTAATGCCTTTGCTATTTTGTGATTTCTTAAATAACCTGGATAAATAGGATAGAGTCTATGTCTTCTGGGGAGGTGTGTCGTGTAAGTGAGTTGAATTGGGGAGTGATCAGAGATCCCTCTCGGTAGGTGTGCTATCGATGTTACTCTCTCGGGAGAGATCGCCAGTGTTAAGATGTAGTCTATGCGGGAGAGACTGTTATGCGCACCGGAATGGAACGTATATTGGCGCTCAGTGGGATGCTTAAGTCTCCATATGTCTGTCAGTCCCATAGCATCTAGGAATTCCTTAAAGGCCTGATTAGGTCAAGTAGGGTCTCGGGGGGGATTGCGATCGATGGACGCGTCGATTACTGCATTAAAATCCCCTCCTATAATTAGTTCCCCCTCAGGCAGATCGAGCAGGAATTTACCGAGGTCTCTGAATCTACTTTGGTGCAGAGTCGGGGGGAATGTACACTGAAAGTATGTTGTAATTTATTCCCTCCCATTGACAGGCTATGGCAGTGAAGCGTCCCTGTTCGTCCGTCCATGTGTCTTTGATTATCAGTGGGTAGCTTTTGTGTATCAGTATGCCAACCCCACGTGATCCCGAGGAAAATTCTGCATGTACGACCATTTTAAAGCCCCAACGATTCAGTGCCTTGCAGGTGGATCCTACAAAGTGCGTCTCTTGGAGTATAGCTACAGCCGGGGACCTCCGTTTGAGGTACTGTAGGACCAGTCCTCTCTTGATTTTGTGCCCTAGTCCATTTACATTCCAGGAGATGATTTGTAGGGGGGGAGACGCTATTGTGGCCGCTGGGGAATCGTGTTCCACCGTTACGTTATGTGCCATAGGGTATGAAGGTCGCGTATTAATCTATAATGTTGCAACCACACTGCCTTGTGATAAAGTCCAGGACAGCCCTCGCTGTGATCGCCAATGTGTGTGGCATCGGAATCGCTGACGTAACAGCCAGCCGTACAAGAAAGAAGAAATGTGCGGGCAATTAAACTGAGTGCGTGACCTAGGCTGTGAGTGCGCTCAAGTGTATCTCAAGGTGACATTGCTATGCATTCATGGAGAGATTGAAGAGTAATCAACAGGTAACATAACCAACTAGAACTTTTAAAGTCCGGAACCCCCACCCTCCTCCCTGCTTCCCCACCCAAAGTGAAACTGAGCAACCCCCCTACCCCCCACCCTGCCTCCCTGCCCGGTGGAAACAAACCTGACCACCTCCCCAACTGAGCAGAGCGCTTACATTCCCCTGTAACTTGCATATCTCGGGAGGATGAGACCTCTCCGACCCTCCAACGTCCCCCCTTCGGAGTCAGTCCCATAAGTGCGTATTAGGTTCGATAACTCCCTACCTCTCGCCGTGTTCTCAAAGTGTTCAGTGAGGGCCATACAAAGTCTTGGCCCACTTCATTGATATCGTGTAGCCCCTCACCCCCCGTTATAGTTCGCCCGTCTTTAACGGACAACAGTGATTGATTCCAGTACGGGAGCCGTCACTTCCTTCGTGTCCTCTCGGGCAAAATATACTCCTTCAGGCCATTCCCCGTCATTGTTCCTCTGGTTGGCGTTGGGTACCTTCATCTGATGCCCCTCGGGGCGCTCCTCGGTTTCTCGGACCTTGTGCCGGTCGCCAGCCCTCTAGCCAGTTTCTTGCCTCTCCTGGGGATTCGAAGAACCAAGCCTTTTCCTCGGATTCTACTCTGAGCCGTGCTGGGAAGATCATGGAGTATTTGAGTTCTCTTTTCCGTAATTCCTGCTTGACTTCCACATAGCTCCTCCGTTGTTGCGCCACCGCCGCCGTATAATCCAGATAGAAGGTGACTTCCGAGTTGTCAATCTTTATTGGCGGGGTTATTCTTGCCGCTTGCAAGATGGCGTCTCGGTTGCGGAAATTAAAAATGCGCGCCAAGATTGGCCGTGGCGGTTTCCCTAGGCGCGGCTTGCCACCTGGTACTCGGTGGGCCCGTTCCACTGATAAGTACTTCGATAAACCACGCGGCTTCAGCTGGTTTTGTATTAGGTCTTCCACGAAGAGGTCGAGGGCCGGGTCCCCTGCCGACTCTGGTACACCAACCAAGCGCTCATTGTTGCGTCTGGATCTACCTGGTCATCCAGGTTAGCCTTTAGCGTTGTGTTGTCTTGTTCCAATTTGTGTAGTCTGGTCTGGAGATCCGCTGTATCCGCCGAAAGCTCCGCTGTCGTTTTCTTCACATCTCCCAGGCGGTCTGTCACCTTAGCGAGATCTGCACGCATGAAGGAGATATCGGTAGATATTGAGCCCATCGAGGTCTGCATCACTTGCAGCGTCGCCATGACATCCTTCAATGTTATTTCCCCCGGGTCACCCCGGGGGGGGGGGGGTGATGATTGTGAGGATGATTGTGATGTCACCCCTTTCGTCGCGTCTCCCCCCTCTTTATGGTAGGCAAATTTGTACAGCCTTGGGGCTTGCGAGTGACCCTTCACTCCTCTACCACTACTGGTGGCCCCCTCTCGGAGCCGAAGCCTGGTGGCCACTTGTGTCCCTATGGACGTTGCCTGCTTGGCACTACCTGCTGCCTGTGTTCCTGTGGTTGTCGCCGTGAGTCCACTGGGGGCTGGGGTGTGTGCCGTAGCAAGGTTGTGGGTGCATGCTCCCGGAATCTCAAATTCACTGGTAACGTTACAAATATGTCACTGAGCCCCTGTGCCAGCGCCGCTCTTCGCCCTTCCGGGTGGGGGGGGGCGGGCTTTCCTCGTGGATTGTGTGATGGATCCCTGTGTGCAGTGAGCTGGCCACAGTCCTCTGCCCTCTGCCCACGTTATTGTGGGGGTTACCTTCCGGTTTCTGATGCCGCAGTTAATGACCCCGAGACGTGGCCCCCAGTGGCAGGATGCTCCATCGTGCCAGCACTAGTATTTGCGCCACCGTGGGTCTTGGCGTGCTTTGATCCGGGCACAGTTGAGTGGCAGGTCGTGATCCGGCCGTGGTTCACTGCTTACTTCCCGCAGCAGCTGGGGGTCATCAGCCAGTGCAGAGAGTCTGTGGGCACGGGCCGTGCGGTGGGGGCCCCCGTAGGGAGACTTGCATGCGTGGCGCCCTCGGTGCTTGTGCCACTGCGGGTCCCGCTAAGTGCTGCGTCTTGGTTCGGGCGAAGTGGGCGGTCTCTTCAACAGTGGTCCCCTCTCTCGGGTCACGGAGCTATGCGAGTCCCCGGCCGCGGCGGGAAGAGCAGGCCGCAACGTTCTACACGGCGTATCTCCGGCTGAGGTGGGTCACGGAGAACGCTGGTCGGTGCCGCGTGGTGCGGACGTATTCCGGTAAGGGAATCTGCGCAGCAGGCGCATGCAATGGGCAGGATAAATGATCGGATTTCGGCGGGGATCTCTAGGGCCTCGGAGCACTCCTAAGCTGCGGCCATCTTGACGGTCGCAGCCACGCCCCCCTCCATACTTCCACTTTTAATAAATTATTAAAACAAAGAAACTAAAAATAATATCCAAAATAATTAACAAAAACAATTTTCTACCCCATCTACAGAAACTACAATAGTGAAACTGCAAAAACAACAAATAAAGCATCAACAAAACAGAAAGAACAAAAATGTAAGTATTTTATAAATTACTAATCCAACAAACAAATTTATATATAACAATACCATAATTACTCAAAACATATATATATGTCTTCACAGATATACCCTAGAAATATCTGAAGGAGCAAGCTTTATCACATCACAAAAAGAAAAATTAATGCTCACTGGTTAGAGGCGGCAGACCCGGAAGCAGAGGACGGCCTGGGACCAGGGTTCTATCCCCGAAGCGGCAGGGTCGTGGACCAGGGTCAGCGGACTCGATAATTCTCGCCTCGGTGCCTACTCTAACCAGGGATTGCACTCGGCAACTCTGAGCTTTAGCTTGCCTCATCTCCACAACGGCCCCCCACATACGCCGGGGATGCCTGGTTTCACCTTGGAGATACCCAGTAGGGACCATCTCACAGGGAAACCCAGGACGGGTTCCCCAGCGGTCTACAGCGCAGAGTTACTCCTTCAGGAGTCGATTCTAGCGCTTTAGAAACCCACAATGAATTAATTAATTATACCTACACCCAAGAAAAGGTAAAAGATAACAAAATACATTGGAAATGTAGCAAATACTATTCAACTGCATGTTATGATTGAGCTACAACTATAGATAACAACGTTGTGAATGTGAGAGAGTACAACCATCCACCCAATGTGACAGAAGTAGAAGTGAGGGAAGCCTTAGAAACAATTTGAGAAGCAAGCACAGGCTCCCAACAAACAAGCACTGAAATTTTGAAAAATGTTTTTACAAAAATACCTGAACATGTCATAGGACAATTGCCCTCCATCCCCAACCTCAAACGATTAATAGCTAAAACTAAAAGAGCGTCCGATCCAACGCCACCCATCCCCCAAACCTTTCAAGAAATTGAAATACTACCAGAATATACTATTACCCACAAACCAGACAAATTCTTGATGTATGGCAAACAAAGAAATGATAAAAGGATTCTCATTTTTGCAACTCATAACTTGCAAAAATTAAAAAATTGTGAGACATGGACGGAACTTTTAACGTGTGTGCAAAACCATTTTATCAACTTTACACCATTCATTGTGAATTTCAAGAAACCAATATTCCCTTCATTTATGCACTGCTGCCAAATAAAAAGAATCCCACCTATATAGAACTATTAACAACAATAAAAGAATTAACTGATAATTATTATCCCCAAAGGATTATAATAGATTTTGAACTAGCTATGATACAAGCTATTCTAAAAATATACCCACATATAGCAATACAATGGTGTTACTATCACTTTAATCAAAGAATGTGGAGACACCTCCAAAAATCTACCTTAAGTATTGACTACTCTACTAACAGCAACTTTGCATACCAAATTAAAAAAATTAAAAATAATTGCACTAGCATACGTACCAACAACAGAAGTGGCAAATTATTATAATGTATTAATTGACAATCCTGTCTACTGCAGTAATGAAAAAAAATTAACTCCCTTGTTGGATTACTTTGAGGACACCTGGGTAGGAAGGTTGCATCGTTCAGGTCACCGTAGACAACCAAAATTTCAAATTCCCTGGTAGAATGTCTACGCTAGCACTACTGCACAAAAAGCAAAAACTAGTAACACGGTAGAAGGATGGCATAATGCCTTCCAGGCTACAATAGGGAGAGGATAACCAACACTATCCAAACTTATACAATCAATAAAAAAAGAAAAAGGGGCCGATTACGATGGCGGGCGGATCGACCCGCCGGGCCGATCGACCCGCCGGGCCGGTGGTGGTCATCGCCAGCCCGGCGGGTGCGATCCGCCTGCCATCCAGACAGCAAAAGCCCCCTGCCTCATATTGATGGCTGGGTGGTCCACGGCGGACAGAAAGACTGTCGGCCGCATTTCCGCCGGTCGACTCGTCGAACCTGAAAATAAAATCAAACAACACCCACCTTCGGCACTCAGAACTCGTACCCCACCACCAAACCTACACCCCCCACCACCACCCTGTGCGCCTGGACTCAGGTCAGCACGGAAGATACCACCCACACGATGAACACCATCCACTCGGGCTCCCCAGCCGATCCCTGCCCACACCACATCTTCAACAAAGCCGACTCCATCATCGCACCCAAACTTCGGGACATCATCAACAACTCCTTCATATCCGCCACCTTCCCGGAGAGCTGGAAGTACGCAGAGATCAGCGGCCTCCTGAAGAAACCCACCGCAGACCCCTCGGACCTCAAGAACTTCCGCCCCATCTCGCTCCTCCCCTTCCCTGCAAAAGTCATCGAGAAAACCGTCAACAAACAGCTGACAGCCTTCCTGGAGACGAACGGCTCCCTCGACCCATCGCAGTCCAGACTTCGAGCGAACCACAGCACCGAGACTGCCCTCATCGCGGCCACCGACGACATCCGTACCCTGCTGGACAACGGAGAAACTGCAGCCCTCATCCTGCTCGACCTTTCGGCTGCGTTCGACACGGTCTGCCACCGCACCCTGACAACCCGCCTCCGCCACGCCGGGATCCAAGGAAAGGCCCTGGAATGGATCACCTCCTTCCTCTCCGACAGAACCCAAGAGTTCGTCTCCCGCCCTTCCTCGCAGAAGCCACCAAGATCATCTGCGGCGTACCTCAAGGCTCCTCGCTCAGCCCCACCCTCTTCAACGTCTACATGAGCTCCCTCGCAGCCATCGCACGCAAGCACAATATCATCTCCTACGCCGACGATACCCAACTGATCCTCTCCCTCACCAACGACCCCACCTCCGCTAGAGCCAGCTTCTAGGACGGAATGAAAGACACCGCAGACTGGATGAAGCTCAGCCGCCTGAAACTGAACTCAGACAAGACTCAAGTCCTCATCCTCGGCCCATCCATCTCTGCCTGGGACGACTCCTGGTGGCGCCCTGCTCTGGGCCCCCCACCCAAGCCCACGGACCACGCACGCAACCTGGGCTTCATCCTTGACTCCTCCCTCACGATGGCCAGGCAAGTTAACGCAGTTACCTCCTCCTGCTTCAACACACTCCGCATGCTTTGTAAGATCTTCCGCAGGATCCCCACTGGAACCAGGAAAACGGTCACCCAGGCCCTCGTCACCAGCCGTCTGGACTATGGGAATGCCCTCTACGCTGGGACCACCGCCAAACTACAGAAAAGACTCCAGCGCATCCAGAACGCCTCAGCACGACTCGTCTTGGACATCCCCCGACACAGCCACATCTCCGCCCACCTGAGGGACCTGCACTGGCTCCCCGTCAGCAAGAGGATCACGTTCAGACTCCCACGCACACAAGGCTCTCCACGACTTGGGCCCCAAATACCTCAACAACCGCCTCACGTTCTACACGCCAACCCGCCAGCTCCGCTCCGCCAGCCTCGCCCTCGCCACCGTCCCACAGATCCGCAGAACCACCACGGGAGGAAGATCCTTCACCTACCTGGCGGCCAAGACCTGGAACACCCTCCCCACCCACCTACGACTCACCGAGGACCATCTCTCCTTCAGGAAGCAACTCAAGACCTGGCTTTTCGAGCAGTAGCAGCCCCCCCCCCACCCCTCAGCGCCTTGAGACCCTAGCGGGTGAGTAGCGCGCTTTACAAATACTCTTGATTGATTGATAAGAAATAATAAACCCACCAATCGAAATAACAACATATAATAAATATAAACACACATAGTAAAAATAGTAATTTAAAAAACATTTCATTGCAATATCATTAGAGAGTAAATAAATGACGAAATCACTAACCTACGTAAAGAACACGTAACTTTTGCATAAACGGTTAAATAACACTTCTACTAACACATTAACACTACCACTAACTAAACACTACCTTAAAACTAACTTAAAAATAGTTAAAGGTAAACTTACAGTAACGTAGACGAAGCAGCTCCTAACCGCGAGGTTCCGTCTTCACAAATGACCCAAATAATGAAGTAGAAAGTCTAAAAAGTGAACAAAGGAAAACAAAATGGCGGCATAATTAAAGCAAAAATAGGCCTAACTCTCCATAGAAATGAATGGAAAAAAGTAAAAAATGCTTTAAAAATGTATAAAAAAAGTGTATAATTTTTTTAAATGTTTAAAATAAACATATTAATATTGTAAAATATACATGAATTATTTTATGTTAAAAAATTTATAATAAAATAATTAATGTATATTACATAAAGGAGCCGATTCTGATCTCGGTCGTAAGGGCATCGGATCGGGTTTGGCATTAGCGGACCCAATTCGGAGGCTGAATTTCCATCCGAGACGTACACGGGTCCGGACGTCGGAGTACGATGCGAACAAGCGTGAATTCCCCGTCCGAATCGTTTCTGGGTCCGAACCGCTCCGTACGACTCGGTCACAAGCAAACCGTGGCGCCCAATGGAGACGTTTCACGACCGAGCTAGTACGATGCTCGATTCGGACAGCCGGATCGAGTCGGAGCTTTGGGGGTCCGCGTCGGACCCCCTTTTACCCGCAGCCTTACGACTCGGACACAGGGAGAGACCCATGGGTCTCCCCAACCCAGGCATGTACAGTGCAGATGGCACCGACGCGGGGTGAACTTGTCCGCGACCTACCCATTCAGTCAATGGGTGCCCATGTACACGTCGTACGACCGGCTCCCTTTGACTTCTATGGGAGTCCAATCGAACCGAGTCCGATAGCATACGGCTGCATCGTGCTCGCTCAGTCGGACTGCAGGAGTCCGGATCGGTCAGAAAACACCCCGGATCCGGCTCTGTCGGAGTGGTTTCCGACCCAGATCTGAATCGGCCCCTATCTCTTTATTTCCTTATATTATACAAATGTTAAAAAAGTATATATATATATATATACTTTTCTAAATATACAAAAAAATTGAAAATTATTTAACATACTAAATTTTATTTAAAGTATATGCTATATTATAAAACGTAATGTGAAAAAATGTACAATGTATATATATTACAACTACTGCACTGTTATACATCATGATATAAAAGTGTATAAAAATTCATGAAAAATGTAGTCTTTTCATTTAAAAATATTAAACAATACAAAAAATACTGTATATTCATGTAAAACTTATACTATGTTGCTTTACTATCATACATGTATAACAAATAAATAGTAAAAAAACTGTCAAATACATGTGTACATCAGTGTTATAAAATATAATTTGTTGAACATATCTAAAGATATTTTACAATATCCTAATAAAATATAAAAAAAACATAACAAGGAGTATTTTTTTTAAAATATTGTAATAAACTGAAAAATGTTTCTAATGTCATAATTTACTATTCTAGCTCCAAATACAACTAAAATCGAAGAAAGTGCTGGATATTAAACCACAATACTTTACTATTCTAACTCCAAGTCCAATATAACTCAAGGAAAGTGCTGGATAGTAAACTATAATTATTTACTATTCTAACTCCAAATCCTATGAAACTCAGGGAAAGTGCTGGATAATAAACCATAATAATTCACTATTCCAACTCCAACTCCAATATAACTCAGGGAAAGTGCTGGATATGAAACCATATTAATTTACTATTCCAACTCCAAGTCCAATAAAACTCAGGGAAAGTGCTGGATAGTAAACCATAATAATTTACTATTCTAACTCCAAATCCAATAAAACTCAGGGAAAATGCTGGATAGTAAACCATAATAAATTACTATTCTAATTCCAAGTCCAATATAGCTCAGGGAAAGTGCTGGATATTAAACAATATTAATTTACTATTATAACTTCAAATACATATAAACTATAGCCAAACAATAATTAATATACACAATTTTATCATTAAAAATACATATAATAAATTAATACAAATTGTCTTTATACATTTAAATATAAAACAAATAAAATGAAACAACAAATATAAAAATATCAATTTTTTTATCCAATTTGACAAACATTTGATTTATTTGCATTAAACTATTTTATTAATCATTAAATACATTATCATTTTTTTATATATTTTTAAATTCAATCAAAATATAAAGTACAAAATATAAAAATATAATATTTATATAAATTTAAAAAACGTCTAACTAAAAATATGTTGAAAATGTAGATGAATATATTTTTTATAAGAAAATTTTATTTTTATAAATTACATTTGTACCTTTTAAAATAATGTATTAATTAATTGCCAACATTTTGTTAAATTATTTCACTTACTATTTCAATTTAAAATATTTTAAATTATTAAACACATTTTACAAATTTGATTATGTTTGTTACATTTCAAATTATCATTTTAAATAAAAATACTAAATTTCGGGGGCGTGGCTAGCAGCCGAGCAAGATGGCCGCATAGTCGAAGAGCTCCGGAGAGGGTAAAGCCCTTCACATCAATCCACGCATTTATCCGATGAGCTACAGTGTTCCAAGGGCCGGAACGGAGGCTCAGGACCAGGCGGTGCTAAAACAGCGGCAATCCGAAGAAATTCCGACGACAGGGAGTGGCAGAAATCATGTACGACTGAGGGCGGCCTACTGAGCAGTCGGAAGCCGGGGCCCACAGTAGCGAGAGGCCTGGAACAGCAATACAGGAGGGGCGGAGCATGGCACATGGAACCCGGTGACACGGATTAAATATTGCCCCGGTGTGCCCTGCGGTGCTTGACTCTCATACAGTGAACTAAACGGACACCGACGGAAGGGGCCAGAACACACAGGGAACTGTACCAACGTGCTCGGGCCCATGGCTGAGCGGCAAGCGAGACCCACATTCCGGGAGGCCAGGATCTCACGCTTCACGGCGAGTCTCCCCTACACCACAGCAACTTCAGTCGTTCACGACCGATAACTCACATACCCAACAGAGGCGACCATTGAACTCCGAACTTTAACGCGCCCCACTGGTAACGACGCCATGGTGGGCAGGGGCCCGAGGAACCAAACTGCGCAAGCAAAGTTGGACAAGTTTGCATATGACAAAAGCTCTCTGCCGACCTCGGAGGGGCGCCCGTCTGTGGGCAAGGGGTCGGATGGCGATGGGACGAAAAAGGTGACACTGGACGACATTATGGCGGCTCTTTCGAGCGTACAGACCACGGTGGGTACGATATCGACGGACATTACTCTGCTCCGAGGCGGACTTGCACAAAATGGCGGACAGGGTTAAAGAAGTCAAAATAGTCGCCAAATCCTTGGTGAAGGATACATCGGAATTGCAGAGAGCCGTCTCCAGACTTGAGAGTGACAATAAACTACGAACGCACAAACTGGATGATCAGGAAGGACGCTCTCACCGGAACAACGTGCGTATTCTTGGAATACCGGAGAGCGAAGGGTCCCAAGCTATGGATCTTTATGTTGAGGAACTGGTGAAAACAAGGCTGCAGCCCAAGGGACTATCCAGTTTTTTCTCAGGGGATAGGGCGCATAGGGTCCCGGGGGGGAACCTAAACCGGGTGCGACCCCCAGACCGGTGCTTGCCAGGCTATTCAACTTTCGAGACAGAGACGCCATTTTGCAAGCGGCATGAATATCCCCGCCGATACGGATCCTTAACTCGACGGTTGCCTTTTTCCCGGACTACACTGCAGCGGTCTCCCGGCGCAGACGGAGTTTTCTGGAGGTGAAGAAGATATTGCGAGCCCAAGAACTACCATATTCGATGTTATTTCCTGCACGGCTCAGAGTGGTGGCGGATGGCAAAACGTGGTTCTTAGAAACTCCAGAAGAGGCCTCCGACTGGCTTGAGGGTTGGAGACGAGTCGACAAACCGCGACAAGGGAACAGGGACCGCCAACGCCGAGAGGGAGAAGACTGCCCAGGGAGCCAGGACAAGCAACATCAAGAAACGAATCAATCCCCAAGATCGGACACAGAGGAGACCGGACAGGGATAACCCACCGGCCTGATGATACTTTACCTACAACTCCCGTACCTACTTGCGGTGAAGGTGCCGCCATGGACACTGGACTGAATCCGGCCCTGGAGGGCATGAAGGACTGAGGCCAACTCTGGACTCTTTACCCCCGTTAAGCAAGTACTCTGGTTGGGGTCGGGAAGAAGCACTCTGCTGAGTTGGGGTGGTGGGCAGTTTGGAGTCCACTAAGCAGGGAGGCAGGGAGGGGGGGGAGATTTGGGAGGGAAAGGTTGGGATTTGTTTAGTATTCTTTTAGTTCGTAATGGCACTGATAGTAATGCAGAGAATAGATGGAATGGCGAATCCTCACTTGTCTTGGATGGGAAGCAGTCCCTGATGCTAGCACAACATACTTATGGCGTTTAACTCACAGAATGATAGCGCGCAGAGTGCGGTGCAGGAGTTCCCAGTAGCCCCCCTAAAATTGATAACGTGGAATGTAGAGGCCTGGGAGATCGGATAAAGAGGGGACTGATATTACAGGCCCTAAAACGCCTGGGCCCCGCGATAGCGCTCTTACAAGAAACACACCTCACAGGGGCGGCATGTAAAGCATTGGACAGGTGGGGGTATAAAATGTTTGTGCACTCCGAGTTCTCCTCGGGGTCTAGAGGAACAGGTATTTTGGTAAAGACAACATCGCCTTTAATAGTTCTGCAAACTAAGACGGATGACCAGGGAAGATTTGCAACCTTACAGGGTCAGTGGGAAGGTAAGCTCCTTAATATAGTTTTGGTTTACATCCCGCCAGCTCTCCATTCAGTAGCTCTTCCAGCGCTCAGCGAGTTCCTTCTGGCCCTGCCGGAAGGAGACCTTATCATAAGGGGGGATTTCAACGCTGTAATAGACGCCACCAGAGACAGGTTCCTGGCTCGATCCCAGTTACCTGGACCCTCCCGTTTTCAAAGCTTTATAGAGGCTATGGGGTTGGTAGATATTTGGAGACACATGCATTCAACTGATTGTCAATACACGTACCACTCCACAGTGCATAACAGTTTGTCCCGACTAGACTATTTCCTGATGCTGGGGGCCAGACTCCACGATGTAGAAAATGTAGAAATCAAACCCAGGGGTATCTCGGATCACTCCCCGGTGTTGCTGACTCTTTCCTGCCGGCAGAAGACCCGTCAATGAATATACTCTATTTACCCTGGTTATCTTAAAGTGCCCGTCATTAAAAAGGATCTCAGTAGAACCACTAAACACTTCTTTGAGGAAAATAATGCCTCGGTACCATCACCATCGATAGTATGCGAAGCGTACAAAACTGTCCTTAGAGGACAAGCGATCGCCTCGATCACAGGACACAAACAGGCTAAACAGTAGGAACTGTTAGAATTAGAACTGGCTTTACAAGTAGCAGAAACAAATCACTCGACAGACCCCTCGTCGGACACGGCACACGCATTACACCTCAGACAACAGCAACACAAGGATTATTTGCAACAGCGTACAGTGGCCAACCTCACAGCGACTAGACAGAGGATATATGACGTAGGGGATAAAGCAGGTAAAATGCTGGCCTGGCTTGACAAAAGGGAGAGCCGCCTTAAAGGGATACAACAACTACGGAATAGGGAAGCGCAGCTCCAAACACACCCAGAAGACATAGTACACATACTAGCGGAATATTTTCAGAAGGTATATACTCCGACAGTGGGGATGACGGAGGCGGAGGTAGTACTCTCCCTCGCGAATATAGAGATGCCGACCCTAACACAAGAGGCTTCCTTAGACCTGGACGCAGACCTAAAGGTTGATGAGGTGCAAATCTCAATCCGTTCACTACAATCGGGCAAAGCTCTAGGGCCCAACGGGATTCCGATAGAATGGTATAAACAAATGGCTGAAACAGTGGGTCCATCTTTATTGGCAATGTATACCGAAAGCCTAGAGAGAGGTGAGCTTCCACTGGATCAACGCATGGCGACGATAGTGGCGATCCCAAAGCCGGGAAAACCACCTACTGAATGCACGTCCTACCACCCCATATCGCTGCTAAATGCGGAAGCCAAGATCTTGGCTAAATTGCTCGCAAACAGACTAATGGCTCACCTCCCACACCTGATACACCAAGATCAATCGGGTTTCATGCCAAATAGGAGCACGGCCCTCAACCTTAGGCGAGTGCATGGGGCGATGGCGAAGGCTCCATTATTATTAGAACCGGCGGTGATATTGTCGTTAGACGCAAAAATGGCCTTCGACATGGTGGAATGGCAGTACTTATTTACAATTTTACCACGGATGGGCTTTGGTCCTAAATTTTGTGCTTGGTTACGACTATTATATGCAAGGCCCTTAGCTCGGGTTACGGCCAACGGGCATGTGTCGGGCGAGATATTGCTGGTAAGGGGGACGTGTCAGGGATGCCCCCTGTCGCCGCTCCTGTTCGCTCTGGTGCTGGAACCCTTAGCAACATTTATTAGGAAGACCCCGTTGCTGAAAGGTATTCAATGGAAAGAGGGCTGGGAGGACCGTGTCTTGCTTTACGTGGACGACATGCTAGTGTATCTCACGGATCCAGACCATAGCGTGCCGGCATTGTTAAATATCTGTGATTCCCTTGGAAAGGTGTCGGGATACACAATAAACTGGTCCAAGTCAATCGTTTACATTTTAAAGGGACTGGAACAACAACTACCTGTCGATTGCCCACTAGTAATGGCGGGAGCTTCCTTTAAGTATTTAGGAATCTATGTAACGAAAGAAGCAACGGACATCTTCTCTAGGAACCTGGCGCCTCCTCTAGAGCGATTGAAACGCAATGTGACGCACTGGGCGTCCTTGCCCCTCACGCTCTTGGGTAGAGCGGCGCTATATAAAATGATGGCCCTGCCCCGGTTTCTTTATGCCCTGGAAAACACACCCTTCCCGGTCCCACCCCGATACTTTAGGCAAGTGGCAGCGCATGTGTCGGTACTCCTTTGGGGTAACAGACCGGCGCGCATAGCGAAGCCAAAATTACATAAAAGTTGGTACGATGGAGGGATAGCGCTCCCGAACTTACAATTGTATTACTGGGTGGCGCATCTTAAGATCGTTAACCAATGGATCCATACATCTCAAGAAGATCCAGCCTATAGGGTGGATAGAGCACAGTTGGGCACGAACAACATGTTGACCATACTATACAACCGGGGCTTAACACAGAAGCTGGAGGGACCCACGAGACAAACGGCCATGTTATGGTACACGGCGCAGGCGAAGTTAGGTTGGAGAGGGGTTATTACTAAACTTACCCCACTTTGGGACAGCAAACCACTGGGACAACTGCGAAGTAGCAAGGGATTCACACAATGGGACAACATCCACATTTTCACGGTTGGGGATTTGTGGGACAAAGGTACTGTAATACCGTTTCCACAACTCCAACAGCAATATGATTTAGGCCTAACTGAGACATACAGATACGTGCAAGTAAGACATGCATTACTGGCAGCAATACCGCCGAATACGGAGGTCCCCGAGTCCTCCCCATTGGAGGATAGATTGCTTACAGAACACATGCACAAACGCGCCACATCACTCACATATAGGAAATTAATCAATAACCTGCCGGACCCGACAGTACCGCTAAGGGGCAAATGGGTGTCTGAGGTGGGAGACATGGATGATTCGGAATGGCAGGAGGCGCTGGCGTCGCCTACAGAAGTGGGAATTTCTGCTAAGCTTAGACTGGTACAATTAAAAATCCTACACAGAATATACTACACCAGAACCATGTTGCATAAACTACAGAGGATGCAACATCCATATTGCCTTAGAGGGTGTGGGGAGGAGGGCACTTTTCTACACACCATATGGGAGTGCTCAGTAATTATGGATTATTGGCGTCAGGTCCTCCGCACCATATCACAGACGATGGAGGTCTCACTGCTACCGGAACCCCGTAGGTGTTTACTCAACATATGGGAACCCACTGACCTCGCACGACACGGACAGACATGGGTTGTATTAGGCGTCATGATTGCTAAAAGGAACATTGCGCAGAAATGTGGGGCTGCAGAGGTGCCCTCGTTAGAGGCTTGGTGTAGAGATATGGACCTTGCAATGGCCACGGAATGGATGGTATATGCGAATAGGAGGTGCCCTCGGAAATGGACTAAAATCTGGGCGGCTTGGAACACGTTTCATGGGGACATCTGTGATCCGTTGCCAGAATCTGATGAAGACAGCTCAGATGAAGACTGAGGGAGGAGGGGGAGTGCATGAGGGAGAACAGCGGCGGTGCGTCCATTGGGGCGTTCGGGCGTTGCCCCACCAACCAATGCGCACAGCCATCTGAAACTTCACCGGCCGCACCAGATTTAGCTTATAGGGGAGAAAGGGGGTGGGGCTGTATCTGATCGGGTTGTTGTGAGCGTGCGTGCTCACAGCTGCTCAGCAGTGCTACTGGCGCTGGCGCGCATGTTTGCCTTGGGCTGGTCATTTTTCTGACCAGCCCGAACATGAGCAGTAGCCTCACCCTTGGGAGACCGAGGGTTGCCTCATGCCGCAGCCTCCGGTCTCCGAATGGGGCAGGGAGTTACGCTGCTCCACAGCCAATCCTGGCGCTGATAAGTAACGGAGACCACTTAATCGTTATGTATTAAGGGGCGGTAAACGCTATATAAATCCAATTAAATGTAATTAGGTGCGATAATTAAACAGACCCTTTGTTTCGTGTTCACTTTGCTCTATTTACTTTCTTATCAGGGTGTGTATTACTAAAAAGACCAACTGTCTAAAGCTGGTGCAAAATTACCCGGGGCAAAAGTGTTCAGCACAAGAGCAATTTATGTTTTTTGGCCCCAGATGGTGCATTCTCTTCCACTGGCCCTGGCATTTGCAGCACAAGCCAGGAGACAGGCCCTTTCAATCATCAAGGTTCGTTTAAAGAGAGAAACAGAAAGGTAAATGAAGCAGCCTTTTAAATCCTTCCTTTGGACGCCCTTCATTATCTAAATGAGCCACTCAGTTAACACACGTTTTACCAAATAGGATTTACATACATCAAAGCATCTGGGAAGCCCAGCAGGGACTAACCAAGTCTGACAACATTTTCCAAGCTGCAATAAAAGCACTTTGTATCTCGCGCTAATTATAGGCGTAAGTAGCTCATGTCATTCCAAATGGAACTGTCACAATTCCCTGAAAAGGCTCTCAGTTTGTAGATTGTGTGATGTACGCAACGCAGGACTGCCGTTATTGGCTGTGAAAGCACTTACCCGCACTCTGAGCCTTGTCTTACTGTTTTTTTTAGTATTAGTTGGCTGCTCATGCTATGTTGAGTTTGCAGTCAAGTTATTCATCCCAAGAGCCCGCCTAATTATTCTTCAAATGACACAGAGTTTAGGGACATCAGAAGCAATGATGCTGAAGGGTAAGGGTCTTACGGAGGTCACCGGAGATATCTTTATGACGAAATATGTACAAATTGAATATCGTTTACAAGCATGCCTACCATATGCTTTATTTCACACTTTAACCTTTTCTTTGTGGCTAAGTAAAACCATCTAATGTGTGACAACTTCAAGTTGGTTCGGGGGTTTAGATAACAGGATGTTGCATTCTGGGATTATTAGTTTTGCTTTAAAAATCGTGTTTTTTTTATTTTTGTATTTATTTCATGCGATTTTCTAATACGAGTAACTAGGAGATTCAAGTAAGCTGACCTCAATAAACATCCTAAAGAATACAAAAAAGTGATGGATGGAATTCTTGAATTCATCAGGTGATTACACAGGATGCATTCCAATTCGTTGTATTTGTGCACACCATGTCACCTTAATTTGGACCCAG
This sequence comes from Lissotriton helveticus, assembly GCF_964261635.1. Lineage (NCBI taxonomy): Eukaryota > Metazoa > Chordata > Amphibia > Caudata > Salamandridae > Lissotriton > Lissotriton helveticus. The sequence goes on from NC_136067.1 coordinate 1,500,155,088, forward strand.
CTATACGCAAACCAGTCTTCACCCTGCTCCAAACGGAGCAGTCCAGCATGGACGGCCAAGTCAGTTCAAACATAAAGACAATTTTTTCGGGGGTTGGGGGGGTTTGTTCGGGTACGCACGCACGCGCGCTACGCTTACCACTTTCAAATGTCACCAGCCGCCACTGAGGGAGAACGTAGTATTATGGTGACTGCTAACGACAAATACAGTGTATTATTGATTTTGTGCGGATTTTGCTTTGGACTTTGTAAATTAACCGTACTATACGATTGCCTGATTACTGTCAGTATTGCCTATTTGTTGAATAAAATAAAATCATTAAAAAAATAAATAATAAATACTAAATTTCATAGGTGCGCTAGGTGGCGCACGAGCGGAATGGCGCGACATCGTGAGGCTCCCCCAGTCCGGTCAATAATCCTACATTTATCCGGTGTTCCTGACCGAATGAACAACTTCCTAGCTGCGACTGACACTTGTGCTGATAGCGGTGACGGGACTGGTGTCCTCGGAGGAACGGTGCTGGTTCCCTGACTGCTGAGTGGAGGTGAGCGGCGTGCCCCCTGGAGAAGTTCGGAGCCTCGCCCGGGGAGTGGGGCTTCGCAAGAGTCGTTCCTGTCCTGCCGCGGAGTGCTGCTGATAACGGTAGGCATATTTCAAAGCCTACATGCTACGGGGTCCACGCTCCTGAGGTGTGCAGTTCCTCTGGGCCATATATTGTGAAGCGGAGACCTGTGCCTCGTCTCATGACGTCCCCTGATTACCAACATGGCGGCCGTGTAGTGCGGACCTCGATAGGAGTGAGGATTGCCGAGGGACCTGGTGGTGTCATGGGAGACATTGCTATGAAGCATTAGTGAGGGAACCCTGCAATCCACGTCTGATACGATACTTGTCTAGCAGTGGGGCGATGGATCCTACGCATTACTCGCTGCCGGGACGTCTGGTGAGAGGCCAGTGAATGGAATGCTAGGATTGAACAACATCACTGTGTGGCCTATGGATGCTGTTTGAAGCGCTACAGGTGAGAGAAACTTTAGGGCCGGAGGAGGGGTGTCATTATCCTACTCTGTTGGAGTCTAAGGCGCTTGTGCCCTGTAGAGTGGTACCGGGTGATGGACTGTGCAACATATACTGGGACTGGACTATATGTGTGTGCCCCTGCCTGCTGTTATACCTCTGGATTGAGTTCGTTATAGTGGAATATTACATTGATACACAGAGAGACAATGGAGAAGACCAGATTGGTGGAAGCGCTGCTGGGCGCTAAAGCGCGTGGAGGTGTCACTGGAAGTAGCTGTCCTTGGGTGGGGCTCCTATCTTATATCCTTTGAATCCGGCGCGCATTGTGGATTTTGATAGTGCACTGGTGCGTGTGGGCACTGCATGATGGGTAAAACGGACGCTCGCCAGCCGCGCCTAACCTTTGACGCTAAAAAGGGCAAGCGTCAGCAGGCCCCGGAGGTGGATACTGGCGCAATGGAGGCGCCCCCTGTGCAGAGTGCCGGTGCAGGCAATGACATGCAAGCAATCTTGCTGGAGGTGCGTCATGGGTTTGCGACAATGGCGGATAAAAGGGACACCCTGTCTACACGAGTGGATGCCATAGCCCACAAATTAGATGGACATGATACCCGACTCAAGGAAGCAGAGCACCGAATATCCGACACAGAGGATGTCACAGCGCAACTGAAAACAGCGATGTCTCAGATGGACAAATTGTTGAAAATAATAAACGCCAAGAATGAGGATATTGAAGCCAGCAATAGGCGTAATAATATCCGTATAATAGGTGTGCCGGAGAGTACCAATACAGGGAGGCTTGAGGGATATATCGAAAAAATGCTTACTACGGTAGTTGGGGCAGATTCACTCTCCCCACAGTTCATTGTGGAGAGGGCTCATAGATCCCGCGGGCCCCGATCGCCTCCCAGCAGTACACCGAGACCAATCATAGCCCGCCCCCTCAATTATCGGGATAGGGACACTGTGTTACGGATCGCCAGGGAAAAGAAACAGCTGGCCTTTGAAGGTGTCTCCTTCACCATATTTCCAGATTCCACTGCTCATGTTCAGGAGGAGAGGAGCAAGTTCAACGGTGTGAAGCAGAAATTACGACAGATGCAGGTGGATTATGCCCTGTTGTACCCGTCGCGGCTTAGAGTGACATATCAGGGCACTCAGACGATCCACATGAAACCGCAGCAGGTGGAGGATTTCCTTAAGAAACTGAAGCGAATAAAGGGTGCTGCCTCTGAACAGGAGGAAGCATCGGAAGCGCATCTCTCGGATGTGGAATGATCTATTCTGAGCTGGGCATTGGTCATGTCTTGAGCGCAGGTGGCGTTAATTTTTTTTGTCAACTCTTTTTATTGGCATTTCTATGTCATTTTCAACAGCACAGTTCACACTTCGTGTACTTCAAACACAGTATCAACAGTATTCAGCTATCAGTGCTCCAACAACACTTCATGCTATTAAGACGCTGTTATAGTGTGACATATACGTCAGGCGACTGAGTACCGGTTCTTCGCACATATCATATCCTGTGTGAGTCTTTGCGTCTCATTTCCGCCTGGGGTGCCAGTACATATAGACATAACTCAGTTGCAACCACAACATTTGCAAAAAACAGTAATAACAGGATACAGCTTTATCCCCTGTGTTCAAGACAAAACATTTCTCCATTCCCGTCCCCGAGGTCCCCCTCCCCCTCCTTCGATCAGTAAATGTGCGTTTATTTCCTCAACTTATCTAACCAGTCTCCCGCACCCCCTCCTCCCCATCCCTTCGCTCTCAGTGCATGTATGTTCCCCATGCCTATTGCACCCTCACAGTATTCCGACCCTGAGCCCCGGCCTACGCGATAGTGTTAGTATTACGGTTGGCATTGCTGTTGTTATCAGTGTTCGTCATGTACCCCTCCCCATGGCTATCCAGTTCGCCTACTGCATCCCCTGCCCCTTCCTCAGCCATGTCAGTCCCTGCTGCCTGTAGTGTGTTGAGCATGCCCTCCCAACATTCCGCCATGGGCTCTCTGCGAAGTCCCACTGTTTCCTCTCTTCTAATGGAAGTCCACTCTGCACGGCCCCACGACAGGAGAGACAGAGCCCACGCCTGCACACTGGGCGGGTCCCTTGCCTTCCACCTTTTTGTGAGTAGTCTCACCGCCGTGACCAATCCCAGGTCCAGGAACCGGGACGACGCCTTGGTAGTTGGCGACCGCTTGAAGTGGTGTAAGAGGAATTCAGGCCAGTCACAGGGGATTGCGCTGCCAGTGCATCGCACAAGCCGGGCATGGATCTCTCTCCAATAAGTGCTAAGTCGTGAGCAGCGCCACAAGAGATGAAGGAGGTCCGCGTCTAGCTCTCCGCATCGGGGGCAAAACGCGTCTGCCCTATTAAAATACTTATTTATTAAAGCTGGGGTGAGGTAGGCCCTGTGGACTATATATACCTGGATCTGGCGAAAGCGCATGTTTCTGGGGATGCGCACCGGACTTTTGAGCATCCGTTCCCATTCCTTATCCGCCAGTGGTCGTCCCATGTCCTGTTCCCACTTCCCGTGGAGGGGGGCCAAGTCCAGCTCTGTGTGCAACCGTAGGGACGCGGCAAACCATTTCATGAGATGTCTGCCCCTGCCCATGACACGGAGGTACTGTATCGTGAGATGCTGCGCCGGCGTGAGCGCAGGTGGCGTTAATGATGAGAATTGGTCTATCAGATGTCTGATATGGACACATCTAGTGGGAAGAGACCATGTAAGGGGTCGATGTGCGGAGATGGAACACAGCTAATATAGACCACCGGACAATCTCATCGCCTTAAGGGGATGGTCCGCTAGCTATGGGTCTCCCGTACAGGTGTGAGATACCCGTGTGCTACCTGGTTAGAGCTTCCCAATGGGTGTACCCCTAATGTGTTACTTTTCATGGTTGTTGGGGGGAGAGGGGCGGGATCGTTTGACTCTGGCATAATTGGGATGTTTCAGTGGGAGGGGGGAGGTAGGGGACGGGAAGTTTACGGCATCGGTGACAGTGTAATGTGGTTTGCAGTTCAGAACATTGGTACACATATGAAGGGTGCTTTGTATCAGTTCATGATGATGGGTAGTCAGTGTCAGCATGGAACAACATGATTGGGGAAGGGGTTAATTCAGACCTGAGGGTGCTATCCTGGAATATTAGAGGGTTGAATGATGCACGGAAGTGTAGGCAGGTCCTCGCCTACCTTGATCGGCACCAGATAGAGGTGGCACTGCTGCAGGAGACACACATACATCCACAGGCTAATACTACATTTGCTAACAAATGGGCCAACATAAGAGCATTCTCCTCCTACTCTTCTTATGCACGGGGTACTGTCATATTGATTAAGAATCGGGTCCCCTTTGCCCTTGCAGGTACGATTTCAGATCCACAAGGGAGATATGTAATTGTCTGGGGCAGGATGGGGAGGGATTCTGTAACAATTGCAAATTGCTATGCCCCTAATGTAGACACTCCTGAATTTTTCTCGTCTTTATGGGGAAAAATTCTGGATTTAGGATCAACACATATTATATGGGGGGGTGACTTTTTTTTTTTTTTTGAAAACCTTTATTGACATCAAAAGGAGAGACAAGTCAAGGCCTACAACCAAGCCGGCCGGCCGCAATGCGCAAAATAATCAGGAGTCACCAGGCAAATATTACATAATCAATCAATACAAAGCAGAGGCCGTACAATCGTAGAAGGGGAGAAGAGATACAGAAACCAAAGGGCTAAAACACAGGAGTAAATAAGGCTTAATTTTATAATATGGGGAGAAGACGTATGACAGGCTCACTTTCAATACGGAGGCATCCGATATCCCAAACCAACCTCAACATTAATAAGGGGGCATGGGGGCAAAATATCGGGGGGACAACACAATGCATTCAAAAAAATCAGGATATGTGAGACACAATCAGCCCCTGAGCATTATCCTCGTAACATGCCCGCCACCCAAGACACTACCAAGCCAGAACAGAGGGATCGGAAAGACAATGCATCAAAACCAGCCCGTCATAGTAACCTCTGGGACACAGGAAGGAAAAAAAGGGGGGGGACGAAGTGGGGAGGGGAAGAGGAAGGGAAAGGAAAATGGAGGGAAGACAAAATAAAACAATAAAAAGAGAATAAAAAAATTATGAAAAACGAAAGGAAGAAGACACGCCGACACAGGCCCCCCGTGGCGGGAAGACAGGAGACAAAAGGAGTAGCGGCCCGAGTGGGGGTATGGCGATCGGGGAGAAAGACAGCCGAAACATAGCAGGAGGATTAACGACGCCACCCCCCCCCACCCGAAACACACCATAGGAGGTCGGGACAGACGCGGCCTCACGAAAAGAGATGCAAAAGGGCCATAGAACCAGAAAACAAACAAAAAATAGAGCCCAACCCACCCATCCCACCCTGCACCCCTGTAGAAGGCTATGGCCCACCCTTCAAACAGCGTGTCTGTCGCCCTAAACCAGAACCCGAAATATAGCGAGAAGTAAGAAAGAAGAAAGAGACAAAAAGGCAACAAAAGCGGAGAAAAGAAGACAGGAGGGAGGAGCAGAATAACTATAATCCGAACAGGGCGGCCGCAGCCCTCCGCCCAACCAGACAAGCACAGTAAAAAATAGACCAGGACGACACCCCATCACGCGCCACACAACATTAGGAGAAGGGGACCTCCCACCTTTCTACGATTAAAAACAATTATGCTACTAAATCGTATACCGGGAATCAAACAGAAGTCGTACATTTCACCCCCAACCCTTTCGAGCGACAAACCCCACCCACCACATGGCAATGTAAAACCATATACTAAATACGAAATCAGCATATAATCGAGTGGAATGGTGACTAGCATAGTTACGTGGGGGGTAGATAGATCCACAAGGGAGCAATAGTCCAAAGAGAAAGTATAGATGCATCAAATATCGCAGCACGAGCAATGAAAAACAGGAGTTCAGTTGCGCCACTGGAGCGGGTGAGGTGGCCCCAATTATAGACACAGGCAAAGTCATCGAAGCAGGCACAGGAGGCAGTCCACCAATAGTTTCAGGCAACAATGTCGAACAGGGTCGCAGTACAGCATCCAAGTCCCCGGGGTCCGAACCTTGAAAAGCAGGGCGCCCCAAAGTCACTGACACACTACACGATCTTCGATCAGTGGCGGAGACACTCAAGTCAATCGAGGGGGGCGAGGCAATGAAGTCTTCGAAACAAGAGGGCGACAAGAAGAAATGGCCGCCCAAAATGGCGGCAGATCGTGGCGGACCCACCGAGACGCCCAGGGCCAGGGAAGCGTGTAGGGATCTCAGGGCTTCCAGGATATCTCTGACCGTCGGCTCACGTCCACCAGATCCGCTCCCCACACCAATAGGCAACACGGGCCCGCCGCCACAGGGTGAGTCTCGTTTCAGAGGGTCGGCCGCCATTTCGTGAATCAGCCCAATCGCCGCTCACCAAGACCCCCGGAAAGAACAGTTCGCAAATGTAGGACTTTACAAGCTCCGGGGGTCCCAGCAAGGGCGGCCTCGATGCCAAAAGGATGTCCGCCCAAGTCGGGTCTCCGCCAGCACCAGCACCGGTGCCCCAAACAAGCGGAGTCCGGGCCCCGAGGACCAGGGCCGCCGGACAAAGCAGCGGCGGGGAGAGACCCCTTCACGGAATCAGGTCCCCGGGCCTCTCACCCACGTCGGCCGCGCGGCCACCAGGGCAGGCCCGGGTCAGGATCGCCGGGATCTTCGCACATCGGCACCCAACACTGGTTCTCGCTCTCGGCCGGGGCCGAGAGCCGTCGGATCCCACCGGCCAGGTCCCGGTCCAAGTCTCGCAGAGGCCCCGATCTCTCGGAGGCCACAACTCCGGAGCCACTGCACACCGAGACCCCGGGGTCGGATGGTAAGTACAAACAAGCCGTTATGTTTCCAATGCCCCAAAAATGTGTCGTCCCCGGACAGGATAGAAGACAGGATAGGCAATCAGGATGGAGGGCTGCGGGAGCCGAGCTAAAGGGCGACCATTACGGCCGCGAGCTAGGCTCCTCCCCCGGGGGGGGTGACTTTAATGTCGCATTGGTTCCCGCTCAGGATAGAGCTGACACTGCAGTACACTATAACAACAAATCTTGTGAGATACTAGCTGGCATTATTGAAGAGGGGGGTTTAGTAGACAGTTGGTGATGCTCCAACCGATGCAGCGAGAAGGGACACATTTCACATCACGTACGGGGACATGGGCACGGCTCGGCTACTGCCTGCTTTCCAAGGGGCTTGGCATGGGTCTAGGTGAGGCTAGCCATCTCGCCAGGACATATTCTGATCATTGCCCTGTTAAACTTGTACTTAAGGTACCCGGTTATGATAGGCCCAAGCCGACATGGCGAATGCAACCGAAAGCCTTGTTGGACCCAGTTTTTCAGACTGAACTGGGGGAGGAAATAAAGGACTTCTTCATGCGAAATAAGGGCTTCGTGGATAGTGTGGAGTTAATATGGGAAGCCTTTAAAGTTACTATAAGGGGGTATTCCATATCCAAAAGCTTTGAGGTATTGAGGGACATAAAGCGTAACTTACGGACCTTGGAGCAGGAGCTGAGGGGTTGGAGGGCCGGATGGTGGAAGGGGATACCGGGCAGGTGCAGAAGGAGTTTAGAGCCAAGTTAACTGCATATGAGGAGGAAGCAGCCAGGGAAGTTAATTTTCGAGGGCAGTCACTGGGTGGCACACAGATATGGAGAGGGGCAGCGTCCGGGGAGGGCCTTGTCAGAACTTACACGCTGCCCTCGCTTTCACAACAGCATACTGGAGATAGAGAAACCGGGGGGTAGACTATGTCAGGACACTATGGGTATTATGGAAACCTTTACTTCTCATTATTTTGCCCTATACAGAGGCATGGCGAGATTGACTTAGAAGGCTTTATGGGGGACGTGGCACTCTGCTGGCTTAGTGATGTCCATAGATAGTTTCCTAGCGCTCCACTCGAGGTGGACGAGATCAGGGAAGCCATCATGTCATTGCAGAATGGTAAGGCCCCGGGCCTAGATGGCCTGCCTGCTGAATTTTATAAATGTTACATTGACATTATGGCACAGGTCTTACGGGAGATATTTGAAGAATTCCTGGAAGTGGGGATACTTCCCTCCACGATGTGTGAAGTGGTCATCACCTCTTTGCTAAAGCCTGGTAAGCCTCCCAGAGTTGCGACTCCTAGAGGCCGCTTTCCCTTATCAACTGCGATACTAAAAAATTAGCCAAGGTCTTAGCTACACGCCTGACGCTTCTTATGGATAAGACCAATTGGGATTCGTCCCAGGCAGGGCTACCACTCAACCTACGGACTCTATTTTCTCTGATACAGACCGTAGCGCCGGAATTCCAGGTTGCGGCTGTGTTCCTAGATGCTTCTAAGGCATTTGACTCTGTAGAGGGGAGTTACCTGTTCGGAGTCTTGCGCAAGATGGGGTTCCCCCCGTTCTTTATTTCATGGGTGCAGTTGCTGTATCATCGGCCTTCTCCTAAGGTACTGATAAATGGTCATCTCTCTGATGCTTTCTCCATATCGCGGGGCACCTGGCACGGGTGCCCGCTCTCCCCACTACTTTTTGCGATAGCAATTGAGCCTTTGGCATCCAGGCTGCGTCAGCTCCACCAAAAAAGGGCCTTTCAGTGCTATCAGCGACAGATACTGGTGTTGTTGTACGCTGATGATGTTACGCAATATGTTAGGGAACCTCAACAAAATATTAATCCACTTCTGAGGGAGTTTCTGGTTTTTGGACAGCTTTCGGGTGTGACCATTAATTGGGGAAAATCTAAAAAATTTCAACTCACATCTGCTGTATCTCCATTCTCGTTGGATTATCCCTTAGAGTGGTGTTCTACTGATCTTAGATACTTGGGTATACAGATTTCCAGGGACAAGGCGATCACGAGACTGACCAATAATGTCACCCGCTGGATCTCTCTGCCTTTGTCTCTGGCGGGGCGAGCCTCCCTTATAAAGATGCTGATTCTCCCCCAATTTCTATATTTATTTCTTAACATTCCTTATTACCCTGGGTTTTTTTTCTTTAAAACTCTACGCATGGAACTAATACGATTATTGTGGGGTGGTAAACAAGCACGCCTTAGTTGGGTGGTCCTTGCCCAACCCTACGATCGGGGTGGCTTCGACATTCCTGACTTTAAAACCTGCTATATCAGTGCACAAGCGCATTACGCATATCATTGGATGGTATCTACACCATTTATGCCACAGCTAGCGACTGAGGATTGGCTGGCGCACCCCCTTTCCTTAAATGGCCTCATACATGGCCCCATTGGCGCCATAGAGACGCCACTCACTACCATAACTTGCACGGTGGATGCGTGGAGGCGTATGGGCATATGCTGGAGTGTTGATTATTTTACTCAGCACGACTTCCACTCACATATCACCCGCAAATAGTACTTCTAAGAGAAACAGGCTTTCAGGCTTTATGTAAACGTCTTCGTGTTACTACATGGGGGGATTTGTTTCATGATGGATCGTTTCGATCTTTAGAGCACCTATTCCAAGGTCTGCTGCCCACACCTCTGGAGGTCTTTCTTTATGCACGATTGCGGCAGGGAATGAGGGCGTTGCTTCCAGACTTTCCCCATGAACCAGAAACTTTTGCCCCATTGCACTTTATCCTTAGCTCCACTGAAGGGAAGCATTTGGTGTTGGGGTTATATCCTAGTATACGAGCTCAACAGAGGGGGGTGGAAGGCTCAGCTCGCAGGTATTGGAGTGATGATGTGGGACGGGAAATCACCGACGACCAATGGAGGTATTGTTGTAATGTTACAGAATCTGTATCGGGTAGTTGCCGGTTCAAGGTTATACATTATAGGTTCTTGCAGCGTCTTTACTACACTTCAGCTAAAAAATACAAATATCGTAGTGACAGATGTGAAAGATGTAACGGCCCGGGGCTGGCTTCATGCATCTGGCGTGGGAATGCCCTATGGTATGGGAGTTCTGGACGCAGGTTCATGAGGCCCTCGAACACATGCTAGATGTTAAAGTGGAGAGAGACCCGCTGTTGGGATATACTGCTCAAATACCCAAACATAGCAGAACATTTTGGGATATTGTGTTATTAAAGGGCAAGCGTAGGGTGGCATGTTGCTGGGGGAGGGGGAGGGCACTAAAATTCAAGGAATGGATACGAGATGTGATTTATTGTCAAGAGCAAACCTCCATATATGCTTAGACACTGCCGACGGCCTCTCGACCACGGGATATATGGGGTCCACTGCAAATTTATCTCATGAGAGGGGAGGAGGGAGGCTCGGACTCTGCATCAATGACTAGGGAGTAACTGCTAGAGATTGCGGACAGGTCCTTCGAGTGCTGGAGTGATCACATGTTGTATATTCTGTACTAATGTTGGCTATGCCACTGAGATGGACGTCCATTCCTCTGTCTTACTGCTGAGGTATAATGTCGTGCATGACACCTATATACTTAATAGAGCTCTTGTTAATAGCCCCAATCCCCTCGGACAGTGCTATGAACACTACCTGATGGAAAAACTTATCACCGTTGCTATACAATGTGGATGTGATGTGAGGCCCCTTATAAAGCGGACTTGCAGATATGGCTACTACGCAAATGTGACTGATTTTGTGTTTGGGTATACATGTCCCGATGCATAGCTTTCTCATTTTGTATTTTGTCTGAAAAATGTCATAAAATAAAGTTTAAAAAAAAATACATGGGGGAGGAGCCACGCTCGCGTCCGAGATGGCCGCGTTTTAGCTCGGCTCCGTTCACTCTCCTGTCTACAACAACTATCCTGTACTTTATCCTGCCCCGGGAAGTGTTCTACGATGTGCAGTGGAACGACGATACCTCACGGACACTTACCGTTTGCTCCGGCGGCTCCTGGGTGTTACGGATCCTGAGTTACGCCCCTGTCTGTTTCGGGACCTCCGGTGCGGCCGGGCCTGGCGCTCCTTGGCGGCGCCCGGGCTGGGCGGGGCGCGGTTGCCGGCCCTTGGTGGTGGTGTGGAGTCGGTCGGAAAGGCCGATGTGCTAATAGACCGCTTGCGGCCCCCCGGGCCTGATCCGGCGATCCTGCGGCCTGGTGTTGGGGCGCTGCCTTCTATGGACGGGGTTCACCGTACATCTGGCTCATCCACCCTTTGTTCTCCGACCCGGCCATTTTGAGTTCCTCCGCCCGGGCTCGGAGAACGGTGCCGGCGGCGTGTGGGGTGCCGGCGCATAGCCTTCTTCTGGTGACCCCCCTTTCTGCCCTGGTGGCACCTCCGCTGGTGGCTGCCGTTATCCTGTTTTGCCCCGCTGGTATCCGGGCGGGGATCTGTGTTTGCAGCGGCCCCGCCGAGCTTCTAAGATGGCGGCCGGCCCCATGACTCTCGGCCTTGCTGGGACTGGCGATGTGGGTCCGCCGCACGGCACGCCTTCTGAATACTGCAAAGGTTTGCCTACACTTGGCGACATCCTCGCCGCCCTGCGCTCCTGGGGGGCACCCATGACTGTACCTGTCGTGATCCTGGAGAGAGGTCCAATGGCTGGACCGGCCGGGCCCCCCCCGGTTTGTGCGGCTTCATCTCTGTTGTGTGCTGCTGGAACTTTCCTTGGGGTCGTGGACCTGGAGGCTGCTGTTGGTGTGGATGTACGGAAATCTGCTGCCCCTCTTCATCCTGCGCCTCCTTCTGCTCCGGAGGTTCGCCAGCCGGATCCCATTGGACCGACCTCGATGGGTCTCCTTTTCCTCCTTTGCCTCACATGGCCAAACGAAGATCCTGTGACTGTGCCGCTGGACCGGTTTTCTCCGAGTTCTCGTCGGAACTGTGCCTGCTTTGCCGGAGGTGGTTACTGTTCTACCTGGATCATCCGGATCGCGATCGCTTTGATTTGAGTATCTTTTTGATTCAACTCCCTGTTCTTCACCTCCGGCTCTATATGATCTGGTTCCTGTTTCGTTGGACTATTACAGTTTGCGAGAAAAGAGGACAGGGTTGAGCTGATCTTGCCTCTGTGGACTGTTATTTTGTGGTATGGTTGGGCGATCCGTTTATAATTGTATGATTATGTTTGATACTTCTTTACGTTCCTGGTGCTTATCCGGGTATTTACTAACTTCCCGTGGGCCCTGAGTATTTTTGGGCGGGGGGGTGGGAGCTGACAGGATTTTGATTGTGTGGCTCCTCTCCCACTGTTTTTTCTTGTTTTCCCTTCCCCCCCCCCCTTTTTATCTCAGTGATTCTTTCTTTCTATACTCTTCTATATTTCGGGTTCTAATTAGGGCGACAGGCACGCTGCTGGGGGGTAGGCCATAGCCTTCTGCAGGGGTGCAGGGTGGGCTGTGCGGGGTGGTGGAGGGGTTTGTTTTTTTGTATCTTCCCTTGTTCCCTTTTTTGGTTCTATGGCTCTTATGTATCCCCTTATTTCGTGGCGCGGTGTCGGCACGTCGCCCCCCGGGGTTTTTGTGCTGGCATGGCCCTTTTGATAAGTCTGCTGTCACGGTTTGCTACGCATTCATTTCTCCTGTTGCCACTAGTTCCTAGTGCCGATTAGTATTGGGTGCTTTGTTAGCCGTGGGGGGCGTGCCTTGACGCTGCGCCCTTATTCTTTCTCCCTCCTTTTTCCGAAGTCCTTTTCCTCCCCTATTTTCCCTTTTCCCCCCCCATTTTTCTTTTTCTTTCCTGGGTTGTTGTAACGGAGGGCTTTTAGTTGTGTAAGCGTACTTTTCGCTAATTTACAATTATGTGCCATGGTAGTGGTGGGAGGTCGTTGAGCGGCGATTGTGATTGATATTGCTGTGGGACTCACGTTCTGCCTTTGCCAAAATGTGACTGTTCTTTTGGTCTTCTCCTGTATTCGAAACTTCGGCTTGCTCACGGCCCACCGCGGCCCTCTGGACTTTACAGATTGTCATTATCCTGTGAACCCCTATCTTGCATTATAAAATTAACCTACTCTTATCCTGTTCGCGATGGCGGCTCGAAGACTTGTTACCTTTGCCTTCATATGCGTTATTTAGAAATCCTGTTGTCACTCCTGTATTGCTTCGTATGTCTCTTTATTGTGGTGGCCGGCCCGGTGGGTTGTAGGCCCGTATCTGTGAGCGCCTTTTGTACAATAAAGGTTTTTAAAAAAAAAATAAAAAATACATAATTTCGTAAAATTTGAACATTCCAATTTGTAATTTCAAATTTCTACATTCAAATTTTTATTTTTCAAATTTTTATTTATTTGGAAATTTTGACACAACATTTTTAAATTACTACCCCCCCTTATCCCCTATAAACCCAACATAGTACCTAAAATATATATAAATTGAAACTATTTAATACATTTTAAGCAGCATTTTTAAATTACTACCCACCCTTATACCCTATTAACCCACTCCTAAAATATTTACTAATTTTACAATTTAACAAAAAAATAAATTAACATTTTTAAATCACTACCCACCCTTATCCCCTATAAAATAAACATCCCGCTCTTAAAAATGACTATAGAAATTATAAAAAATATATTTTCACATTTATTCTTTCCATAACAACATGAAACATTTAGAAAATATAAAATAAAATAACTATTAAATAACTAAATAAAAGTCCCATAACAAATATAATATCGCATATAATTTACATCGATATTTTTTGCAACTATATTTATTACTTGGATATTTCACACTCGATATTTTGACACAACTAACAATAGATATTTCTAACATCGAAATTAATTACATCGATATTTGAAACAGACAACATTCTTACCTCGATATTTATGTTTGTCGACATTTCACCATCGATATTCTTGCTCTGCACCCCAGTCTGTGCCCAGTATGAGGATAGTGTGGGGCAAGCCCACAGCATGTGCATCAGGTCCGCATCCTGTTCAGGACATCTGAGGCATGTTGAAGAGGCAGTAGGAAATATGCTGTGGACTCTCTGTGGTGTAAGAGATGAGCGGTGCAAAATAAAGAACTGTATACATTTTGATCTAGAGTTGCGGGAAATTCTTGTGGGGAATTTCAAGGAGAAAGCTCCATTCCTTGTCCTGGAAATCACTGCCCATATCCAGCCTTCAGAGGAGCCAGGGAGGTAAACGGATGTGCGGTGATTCCTTGGTATATCCAGCGTGTTAAATGCCTGCAATGCCCCCATAAGATATAGTGACTGTTTGAATCTGTGTGTTAGTGGTTCCACCAGGTGCTGGCTTGTGTTAGAATTCATGTTCAAACCCACTCAAGGGCAAACAAAAGTGGCCTTGTGTGTTCAAAATACCACCTTCCTGCACAAAAAACAATCCTAGGATGCACTTTCCTCTTTCTATGTGTGCAGCAGAATGCAGCACACATAGAAAGAGGAAAAACCAGGAGAAATAAAGATATTTCTCCTCGTTGCGCCTCGCCTGGAGAGGCATAGCATTTTGACGCATTACCAGGTCTACCAGTAATAGTAAATCTGGGTATGCGTAAAAATACATAGATTGATCCGTGGAAACATGCACACCCCACTCATGGATTGCCTCCCTGGGGCAGAATAATGCAACACAGCAATTTGCTCTGCATTGCGTTACTCTAGATTTATCAGGACATGCAGGGCCATGCACGGTGGCCTTGCATGGCTTGATTAATCTGACTTAGTTGTTGTGTCGCCCTTGTGCCCACTTGTGTGGTGCAAAGGCGTCGCTACTCATTGATAAATATGCCCCATATTATTTACCATGGAGTGTGAATTGTATTGTTACTAAAAATACTCTGTCATTTAAAAATGTATACACTAATATATATGTTGAACTATATCAACCCCTCAATTTGTTGAATTGTCAGAATCATTGAAAGGATGTTATTACTACAATTGTGACCACTTTTTGAAAGAGCCAGTCACAATACATCTGATTTTATAGACAGTTAAAAAATATATATGTGGCCAGGACATATTCTGATAGCCACTAGCTAAAGACAACATAAGCCAGTTATACATTGATGTAACATTTATATTAATTTGCAAAGTGTGTAATTTAGCTCGCTATCATTACTTTGACAATTAGGGTCTATTACGTTGGCGGGCGGACAAAGTCCGTCCGCCACCGTAACCGCAAAAGGGACCACCCGCCAAATGTGCGGCGGTCCTGTGATGCATATTAGGATGGACCCGCCACACTGGCGGGTGCATCCTGCATTTTTTATATTGTGGCGGGTGCTGCTTTCAGCAGCACCCGCCGCAATGTACAAAAGGCATGTTGTCCATTTGCATGCCCAATGTGGCAGGCACCGCGCAGTACCTGCCATGTTGTGCATGCAAATGTACCATTGGTACCCCCCATGTGTACCCCCCAACACCCTGGGGGCCCGCAACGGGCCCCCACATTCAGGAACCGCATGCCTTTCCATGGCGGCAAAGCCACCATGGAAAGGCACTTCTTCGCCTGTATTGTAATATGGATGGCGGTGTATTGCAGACACCGCCACCATATTCAGCCCCTTTTCCGACCGGTCGACACCTCGACGGGCGGAAAACCGCCCAACGGTATTTCCGTCCGCCGGGGTCCTCCCCCCGCCATTGTAATATGGCAGGGGGGAAATGGGAGGTGGGTGGTAGGTAATGGAGGGCGGATCGCCACCGCCATATGGGCGGTGGCGATCCGCTCACTATTGTAATAGACCTCATAGATATTCATTTTCACCATATCAATGGTGCAGAACGTGTTATGTGGTTAAATATAACAAATCTCTTATCATAAATTTATGGTGGTCACAAACCATATGACAATGGTGAAATTGTGTCTTTCTCTGATCCTAATGCCGCCGATGAGTCTCAGTACTAAGGTGCCATTTGAAGCTTACTACATGAGTGTGTTCCAGGGAACTAATCAATTATGGAAACGTACTAGAAATGTGTTTATCAAAGTACAACTGCCTACATGTTGTTAGCAGCTTGATTAGAACTTACTTTGTCTATGCTGTTACTCAACATCCTCACACGTGCATGTCAACATGCATTAGGTGGACAGCACATTTTATCTGTGAAGCATGGCCAAGGGTGTGGGTAACCACAACCCAGTCACTACATCACCATTGCTCCCAAGGTAATGTGTGAGGCCCATACTCACATCTTTCAGCACAGTGCCCTTCTTACTTCCAGCATTGTGCATAAACTCCTATTAGTACATATGTATGTCTTTTATAGTCCCTTTTACTGTATCACATGCATTATGTGATGAGAACATCACGCGCTTAATGTATTTGGATAGTACGCTATCATGGATGTTGTACATGGTACCCTTTATCTCACTGAACCAAACACTTATTAGGCTCATAAGGAATTCCTTAATGGATGGTTGCATGTGAAAAGGTTGCTTGTGAAATTGCAGGCCACCAGAAAAATATAGATTCATCTGTTTAATTGATATATCAACATTTTACACTAATGAAATAAGTGTAGTTTGAAAAACGTGCATGATTACTTGTGATGATGTCTTTTTTAAATGTTAGGACAGTGTGTGTGTTCTATGATGTGTCCTACAGATGCTCCACTGTATGCTGGACAGCCCATACACAGTCAGTATATGTCCATGGTGGTAGTGGGGCAGCATTATAAGCTGCATTGTGTATTTGAATGGCAGGGTGCATCCTTGAACTTTGCAGAAATGGTGGACAATACACTTAGGTGCTTTTTGAAAAGGTGGTAGTGAAACACTTTGAAGAAATGTGTCATACTACAACATATATACGCTCATACTCTTGACAAACGTGTATGGGGTAACCAAAAATGATATCTTTGATTTTGTCACAAACCCATCATATATTCGGCAAATATTATTTTACCACGTGTGTTAGCATGGATACATAAACGCTCAAGTCATTATATCTTTATTGTATGTTGTCTGAAGGAACTATGTGATATGTGCAATGTACATCCAACGTTTACTCTGATAGTAATTGACAATCCCGAGGGCTAGGGATTGAGTTTGTTAGTAAGACTCATCATCAAATATATGATATTGCTTTAAATGATGCTGCATGCTAGGATATTTATTTCATCCATTAGTATATCCAGGTTACTATTGTGTGTTATCGTTTAGCGTGTTTCAAACAAGGTCACACAAGGAGGACACATAGGTGACAGTGATCCATACAAAGACACACCAGGCTTGTCTGTCTGTCCTTGATTGGCATTATAACAACTTTAGAAGGAGAACTTGTGCTAGAACTCTTCTACTTTATAAATAATGCTGGGACACATAACACGGTTGTTTAATGGGCATTTGAAGCATACACCCATGCACTGCATGTAATATCCTCCTTCTAGTCCACCTGGAGATGTGTTGACCCTGTACTCCTAAGACACACAGCCCTCACTGTGTAAATAACATTAAGTACTCCTCATCAAGTTCAGTTTCAAGTTCCCATGAACAAAGCTGCTGAAATGGATATTGATAAATGCTTATACTATTACAATGTGTGCAGGTGGTAATAGCAAAATGCACTTATGCCCCCCAGAACCATAACACAAACACATGAGCACTAGCAATTTAGTATTTGTGCATAGATGATATGCTCAGCACAGTGACACAGTGCAGGAAGAGAGTTGGAATACCACATTTTATGTTTCTCGCTCTGTACCTTCATCCTAATGGGGAGAAGCAATTTGATTTGCTGGCCATCGTCCCTCACGGTTGTAATTGAGGTGCCCATTTTAAAATGTTGTATTTAGCCCACATAATGGGTGTTAAAGCAGTTATTCATCAATAGATGCATAGGTGTATAGGGTGGCACTGACATGAGTTTACAAGTGGTCACAGGCAAAGTTGGATTATCATCTGTGAATGTTGTGTGTGTGTGTGTGTGTGTGTCCTGGACAGACACGACCAGACACATGGCTACACCATACAGTGTGCTATATATGTCATTAAATATGTTTAGATTCTCATTACTGGTATGCCCTTGTAACTTGCATAAATACAGCCAACCGACATGAAACGTGGTGTACTACTTACAAGAAGATGTGCATAGATTTTTGCATACGTTGATTTCAATGTTTAGGACATAATTAATGAGCTACGACATGTATGTAATTGACGTGTTGACATTGATTTTATTAACACCTTCAGCGCGGCGCGAATTTTCGCGCTGTGCTGAAGGTTCTAAAAAACGGATGTGGTCATGACGGAACGGTTCAGCACAGCTCAACCGACGCTGATGACGGAACCGCTCCGTCATAAGCATCGAAGGGGTTAAATAAATTGTGAGTAATATTGCATACTTGTATAGTATTTTACTCTTATCTTTGACTAGCAAATAAGACTGCTGACGAGGGCAAGAGGTCTGGCCCAGGAAAGCGCAATTTGAATGCCTCTAGAAAGCTTCTCGTGGGTTTAAAAAATTGGAGAGCTATATGAGGAGAAGAAGGCGGCGGGAACATGGTCCTCGCATAGTACTACCCACTGGCCATCAACTGGTAAGAGCTACCTCCATGGTAACAGAAAGCCACATCAAAATTTGCTCCCCAGGAGGGCGAAGATGGTGGACGTGGCTGTTTAGAGCTCCCGCCAGCCCGTTACTGATCCGTCGATTTATCCTTGCCCCCGAGTCCGACTCCCGACCCACACTTGCAGCGGAGGTGGAGACTGGCGAGGGGTGCTCTCCGGTGAAAGAACCGGAGCGCTGGCTGCATTGGTGGCAGAGATAGCGGAGGCGACGGCCTGGGGCCTACACTAGCCGAGTGACGCCGGGGCCTCAATTTTGGCGTTCCCCAGCCGGGAGCTCCGGGTGTCGGCGGGCAGGGCCGGCGGTGAGGCCCGCGACCAGAGGCTTGATCCTACCCAGGAGCGGAGGTGCCGGAGGTGGCCATATCCTGCGACTGGGGGGTGAGTGCAGCCTCCCAGACCCTGAGGGCGGACAGTGACTGCTGCGGGGCCCGGAGACCGGGGCCTCGATTTTGGTGACTCGCGTGACGCAGCGCGAGGGCGGCTGGTGCTGCGGCCCCCCCGGAGTGCGACCCTGCATGCTCCTTGGCCTGAGGACTTAGCGATTGTCTGCCTTTCTGGTTGGCTGGGGGGCCCCCCCTGTCCCGGACTTGTCTGGAGGTGCTGCCCGGCATCGGGGTAGCTGGGGGTCCCTGGTGGTGACGACAAGGTGAGCTGCTGGCCTGCTTCCAGGGGCTTGGACCTGCCACAGGGCGGAGGTACCGGAGGTGGCCATATCCTGCGACTGGGGGTGAGTGCGGCCTCCCAGACCCTGGGGTACCCCGGATTTACCAGGAGGTGGTGCCCGACCTCGGGGTGGTTGGCGATCCCTCAGTGGAGACGACGAGGTGTACAGTCGGCCCGTTGGGACCTGCTCCCCTGCTGGACGGTGGCCTGGCCCTGAGAGTTCTGCGTGTGCCCTCCCCCGAGGGCGGCCTGCGGCGGTCTGCTGGTCTGGGACTGGGTGCCACCCTTGGTAGCGACTTGCAGCGCAGACAGCCCAGCTGTGAGGACAGGTGCCTGCCCTGGGGATCTGGTCACCTGAAGAGAGCCTCACCATGACCAGAGGGGGGGGGAGGGCCCGCCAAGCAGGGCCCAATTGACAAATTTACCGGCCCGAGTGGGAGTCAGGGGGCATCCGGTGGCCAGGGTTCGGGCCCAGACAACGCGGCGCTCATGGCGGCGATCACCCAATCCAGGGACATGCTCGACGCCAAGATTGGGGCAGTTGGAGCGGACGTCACCCTGTTGCGCCAAGATCTGCGCAACGCCGTGGCTAGAATTACTGAGACCGAATCGAGGATCTCTGTCGTGGAGGACGATGTTGGGACCCTGAAGCGGAAAGTGGCGGCGATGGAAAACATTCAACGGGGTCTGGCGCTTAGAGTCGAGGATGCCGAAGGGCGGGCGCGCAGAAACAACCTACGCTTCGTGGGTTTTTCGGAGGGGTGCGAGAAGGGCAATATGGAACAGTTCCTGACTCAGTGGCTGGAGAGTTGGCTCCCCCCGGAGGCCCTGTCCCGCTGTTTCGTGATCGAACGCGCCCACAGGGCTCTGACGCAGAAGCCGCCGGAGGGTGAGAGGCCCAGACCCGTGATCGCCAAACTCTTGAACTTTCACGACAAAGACACCATTCTGCGGGAAGCGAGGGCCAAAGACTCTCTTCTGTTTGAAAATCAGAAAATTATGATCTTCCCGGACTACACTAGACTCGTGCAACAGCAGCGGCACTCCTTTCTGGCCGCCAAGGCGAAACTCCGGGGCCTAAAGATCCAGTACTCCCTGCTCTATCCAGCTCGCCTACGGGTGATCTTTCAATCCCGTACTCATTTTTTCGACACCCCAGAGGCCGTATTCAAATGGACTGATGAGACGGTGAGAATCAGACCGCATGATCAGCCTGGATTGAACCCGGGACGTTCACGGGAGCCGTCGCAAGATCGGAGTGACCAGGCTGCCAGGCCCAGGAGGGATAGGAAGTCACGATCACGGAAACGGACCGCTTCTCGCGGTGGATCTCCTTCTGCTGCGCCTACTGACTCTGATCACTCTGGAAGAGGCCGCTGACAGCCAGTGGGGACATATGCCCGTATAAGTCTACCATGAATCCCGGCTGGGAAGAGTTGCTCCGCAGTGTTCCACTGTACCGCTTGGCTTTGCAACTGCTCACTGCCCATGAGGGGGAATTGGGAGTGGGGGTTCGGGGGTTGCATATTAGGGGCTGTTGTTCTCCTACGAATGTGGGAGGTTTAGGGGGGGAGGGGTGAGATTACTTTTCTGGGGGAGTTGGGATCCATTGGCATGGCTGGCTCAGGACTCTCTGTTCTGGACTCTGGGTCACCCATGCCGCGACAGGTACTTCATGGTTTTTTGAGGTACAGGGTGGGGGGTGGAGGGGTGTGGGTGGCTGGAGACAAGGCCACTAAGTTGGGACTGTACTTTGATCAAGACTGTGATGACGTTCTATTGTTGGTTGGCTCTGAGGTTTGGGGTGGGACGAGGGTTGCTCGTCGGGTTCTGTTGGGGTTCTGGGGCGGGAGGGTGGGACTGCACGTGTGTTTTGCTGTAGTGTTCTTTGCTGTGTGTGGTAGGTGGCAATGGCGAGGACGCCCTGTTGATTTAGTCCCGCTGGATTATGGCTGATGGGACTCATAGACTCCCCGAGGCGTCTTTGCGGGTGATCACATGGAATGTCAGGGGGTTGCTTGACAAGATCAAGCGTGGTGCTGTGTTGCGATGGGGGAAGGGTGAGAGTGCTGACATTTTATTGCTCCAGGAAACGCACATGATGGGCTCGAAAGTGTTGGGCCTACAGAGGTTTGGCTACCACCAGGTGTTCCATGCCGGTTTTTCCCGGGGATCTAGGGGTGTGGCCATTCTGATTCATCGCAGGGTGGCATACGTCCACGAGAAACAGTGGGTTGACCCGCAGGGTCGGTTTATCTTTGTCAGGGGCATGGTGGGTGCTGAATCTGTGGTCTTTGGGAGTGTCTATGCCCCCCCCCCCCCTGCAATGGGCCCTGGCTGAGAAACTTTTCACAGTGTGGGAGGACATCCCTGATTCCTTGGCGATAGTTGGTGGTGATTGGAACGATGTGATGGATGCGAGTGTGGACCGCTGGCGGCGCCGGGATGTGCTTGACGTTGCCCCCCCCTCTGCTCGCACTAGATTGCATGCTATGACTGAGGGACTGGGTTGGTCGGATACTTGGAGACATATGCATCCTACAGCTCGTGAATATACCTATGTCTCTGCTGTGCATGGCTCCTACTCGAGATTGGACTGTGTATTTGTGCCTAGGGGCTGCTTGTGTAGGGTGAAGAGTGCTGACATCCTGCCTAGGGGTCTGTCCGACCACTCCCCGGTATCGATTAGGGTGGAACTCCGCCGACAGCGCCAACCGTTTCGATGGAGGATGTCCTCATGGCATCTACAGCAGCAGGCCTACGTGACGCACATACGGGAGGCGTTAGACTTATACTGGCGGGAGAACCTTGTAGGGGACATAGATGCCGGGGTGGTGTGGGAGGCCATGAAGCCCACTATCCGTGGGGTGGACATTGCGTGGTGTGCCGCGGCGCGTCGGAAGCGGCGGGAACTGATCACGGACGCGGCCGCACGGGTGGTAACATTAGAAGGGCAGAACCGCGCAGGGGGTGATGACGCCGGGTTGCGACTGCTTCTTCAGGCTCAACAGGCCTATGCGTCTGTCCTGCTTGATGAGGCTAGACAGGCGTGGCTGGCCACGCGTAGAAGAATATACCAGTGGGGGGACAAGTCGTGTACGATGCTTCATAGACTCTGCCAACACCATCTCCAGCCGCTTGTGCTACCAGGACTCACGTCTGCCGACGGTGAGGTCATTACCGATCCAATTGAACTGGCGGCGAGTTTTGCCGCTTACTATGCTGCCCAATACACCCCATGCGACCGCCTGTCCGCTGACGAGGTGATTAAATTTATTGAGGACCTGCCCCCCAAGGCAGTGTCTGAGGAAACCAGGAAGGCCCTGGACGTGCCCCTTTCAGCTGAGGAACTGGGCGATGCCCTGGGACAGCTTAATACTGGGAAAGCCCCTGGTCCAAGTGGTTACCCGAGTGAGTTCTTCAAAAAGTTTCATGTACAGCTGGGGCCCCATTATCACCGTGCGCTTGAGACTGCACGTGAACAGGGCACTCTGCCCCGGGACTGGAGGCATGCCGAAATCGTGGTCTTTCAGAAGCCGGGTAGACCCCCGGAGAGGCATGACTCCTATCGCCCCATTTCGTTACTCAATCTTGAGGCTAAAGTCCTGGCTAAGGCTCTAGCGAATCGCTTGTCCCCGCATATAACGGACCTGGTGCATCCGGATCAGGCCGGGTTCATGCCTCATAGAGCGACGCGACACAACATCAGACGCGCGCAGGCGGCGATTGATGCAATGGGAGCCACAGGGGAGCAGGCGGCTTTATTGTTAGCTGACATTAATAAAGCCTTTGACTCTGTCAGCTGGACGTACCTGTTTGCACTATTGCCCCGGCTCAATCTAGGCCCGGTCTTCCTGTCCTATATTAAACTACTGTACACTGACAATACGGCCTCGGTGCGGGTTGCAGGGGCGGTATCGGAGACGTTTCCAATTGGTCGAGGGACTCGACAGGGATGCCCGCTCTCCCCCTATCTGTTTGCTCTCCTTATGGAGCCGCTGGCTGCCTGGGTCCGTATAGATGCGCAAATGCGGGGGTTCGTGTGGAGTGACAGCTTAACTGATAGAATTGCGCTTTACGCGGACGATGTCCTTTTCTTTCTTACCGACCTGCGGCGATCGGGACCGCGCGTCCTGGAAATTATGCAAGTCTTTGGGGAAGTCTCCGGTCTCTATTTGAATCTGCGTAAATCCACCCTTTGGGTGCTGGATGGCGGTGATGTGACCCATCCCTGGACGCTGGGGCTTCAGGTGGCTACGCATGACCTGAAATACTTGGGAGTGTTCCTCTCGAGATCGGCGGACGTTGCATGGGAGCGCAATGTAGTGCCGGTTTGGGATCGGGTACAGTCGGATGTCAAGACTTGGTCTCGAATGCCACTCTCTATATTTGGCAGGTCCGCAATTTTTAAGATGGTGGCACTCCCACGTCTCCTCTACCAGTTGCAGAATCATCCCTATCCAATTGCACCCCGGTGGTTCCGACAAGTCAACTCGGTCTTAGGCCGCTTTCTGTGGGCTGGGGGGACGGCCAGAGTAGCACTTCGTACGTGCTTCTTGTCCACCTATTGCGGGGGCCTAGCCACCTCGGACCTTTTATCCTATTACCAAGCCTCTCATTTGCTTATCCTGAACGACTGGTGGTATGGCGACAGAGTGGATCCGGCCTATGCCCTGGAGCGCTCCTTGATGGGTGACAACACACTCCACACGGTTCTTTACTCGGCCCGCTTGCGGCGGGGTTTGCCGAGGGTGACGTGCCTTGTTTTTGCTGTCTGGAGACAGGCCTTGCGCCGCATGGGCTGGTGGGGTCGCCTGACCGCTGAGACGCCGCTTTGGCATAATGGCCTATTACCCGAGCTATCGGCCTTAACAGGATTCGACGGCTGGGATGCGATCGGGATTTCGCGACTGGGGAATGTGATGTCCGGTACGACTCTCAAGTCCTTTCGGGCACTTAGCGTTGAGTTTGATATGCCCCAGTCTCAATTTTTTCGGTATTTGCAACTTCGCCACGCGCTGATGCCCAGCATTGCCAACTTGGATTCCCTTCCCGAGTTTAGTCCCATTGAGGCGAAAGGCTTTATGGGTGATCTGGGAGATAAGAAAGTCTCTCGCATCTATCAGACTTTGGTCACTCATTGCTCCTCCACCCTTCTTTCGTTGAAGACAGCTTGGGAAGCTGATGTTGGCCCCCTTGACGAAGATGACTGGAGGGAGGCTCTGGAGTCCCCTAAGGGAGCGGCCATTGCCATGCGGCTTAGGCTAATCCAGTTCAAAATTCTCCATAGGGCCTACTTCACCCGTGAACGATTGTGGAAGGCTGGCTTGATTGAGTCCCCAGAATGTTTGCGCTGCGGGAATGCAGTGGGCGATTTGCTTCATACGGTATGGTCATGCCCGAGGCTGGTGGGTTTCTGGAGGGGTGTGTGGGGCTGTTTGTCGGAAGTGCTGTGTTGGACTCTTCCACGCACCCATCGCCTAGGCCTACTACACATCTTAGAGGGGGTTGGTGGAAACATATATAAACGACATCTGCTGCTCCTAGGTCTAGTGGTGGCCAAGAGGGACCTGGCCCGGGCGTGGAAGGATGTGAGGGCGTCCCCTCTGTGTGCTTGGAGAGCCGGACTGGACTTTTGCATGGGCCTGGAACGGCCAATATTTGAGGCACGCGGTTGCCCCCGCAAACATTTCAAGATATGGAAGAGGTGGGCTGAGTATAGGGGGCTGACACTTGACCCTCCAGCGGAACTAGAGGAAGATCCCTAGAAGTCTGTTATTGGCTAGTCCTTGCATTATGCCACGAATCCTATCTCATAATGAGACAAGCAGCAACTGATACACGCGTGCAAAGGGGTGGGGTGGGACACTGGGGTGGGGTTGGGAGGAGTGGGTAGTTGGGGTTTGTAAGGGTGGGTGAAGGCATTGTGATGTTTCTGTTTATCTATCTTTCTTGACTGATTGGTTGGTCACTTGGTCCTGTGCTGAAATAATATCATGATGTTTGGTGGTGTTCTCCTGAATGTGGGGAGCCACGCATATTACTTGCCTGATCCTGCCAATAAAATCTGTTGTGAAAAAAAAATTTGCTCCCCATGCGTGAAGCTCCACAAACAGCGCTCCTGGGTAGTGCCTCTGTCTTATCACCACCACTGACCGCGGTTTGAGGCCCTGTGCCTTCTCGTATTTGCTCCTGTACCTCAAGACCTGGCTCTTCGACGAATCACTGTGAATGCCCAGGAACTGCGCACTCCCTTCCCCCACCAGCACCTTGAGACCCTTCGGGTGAGTAGTTGTGCTTAACAAACTCCTGATTGGATGTTAGAGAGGTACCATGTTTAGAAGGTAATGGCAGTGTGCAAGGAAATGCCTCTTTTTGTATGGTCACCCCCCCAAATGTTCGAACTGATGCAACTTTCGACATTGACCGTGCACTGGATACTGCTTAGCAGATTTCAGTACCAGGGCCCTGACCCTAAAACGTGTATGTTGAATTTGCTTACAACAGATTGACATACGCTAACTTACTTGTAAGCCCTAGTATATAAGGTAGAAGGTCACCCCAGGGAATGCACCACTAGGTGTACCACCCTGGGAATTATACACGTAAAACGAGTCTCCCAGTTCACCACTGCAGAATGTAAGAGAAGTTTGGAACTTCTAACCAGAGTTTGCCATTAAAAGCAAAGGCAAAGCAAAGCCACCCATTTTAATATGTATAACTCACCTGATGGCAGGCCTACCAAGCCCTAAGGCAGGGAGAGTGCAGACTATTTCAGGAGAAGATCATGTGTTTTACATGCTCTGGCAGTAATAATTTGAAACTGTTGTTTTTACTGTGAAAATACTTGGTCGCCCTGTTGGCGAGCACATGTTTACATGCTGACCTCTCATCTTTGCTAACTTCTGAACCATGCAAACAACGTTGATGCTCCAAGGTAACAAACAACTTGTTGCATTAAGCCCGACTAATGTAACAGATTGTGATGTGCAACTTTTAAAAAGTTGCACTTTGTTGCCATCAATTTCCTGTGGGACTAATTTACAAGCCCCTTGCGCCGCCAGTGCATGACTTTTGGTGGCGCACCGTCAGCGTATTTTGCTGCATGGCTTTTCCTGTCCTTGTAAATACGCCCCTTTACACGCAGCACTCTGCGTTAAATGGGCATTCCATGGGTGTTACTGTGGGTGTTCATAAACCTGGAAATGTGTCTGAATGCTATGCCAACCCAGTGGAGGAGTATTGAGGCGCAACAAGGAGAAATGTATTAATTTCTACTAGTTTGTTTTCTTTTTTCTATGCGTGCTGCATTCTGCAGCACACATAGAAAGAGGAAAACATCTCTCATGATTGTTTTTGTGCAGGAAGGTGTCCCTTCCTGCACAAAAACAATCATTAAAAAGTTCTATGTGCGCAAATGCAGCATACATAGATGTTGAAAAACGT
Source organism: Lissotriton helveticus (assembly GCF_964261635.1). Classification (NCBI taxonomy): domain Eukaryota; kingdom Metazoa; phylum Chordata; class Amphibia; order Caudata; family Salamandridae; genus Lissotriton; species Lissotriton helveticus. The sequence goes on from NC_136067.1 coordinate 1,500,181,710, forward strand.
CATTTCAAATTGTTTATCTGTTTACCTTACCTAGGGCAATTGTTTAATTTCATTTTGTGTTTGGGTTTTGGTTTTATAGGGACAAAGGGTGGGGAGTAAATTAATTGTACTTAATTTATAATTAGTTGTTAAATACTATTAGTTTTATTATAGATTTTTTAAAATTGTTTATTTTTTTTACTGTTTCATTTTAGTGTGGGTTGTGGGTATTATAGGGGTAGAGGGTGGAAACTTAATACATTTCTATGTGTTTTAATTTATTTATTTATTTATTTATTGGGGGGGAAAACCTTTATTATCACGTGTGGGTTGTGGGTATTATAGGGGTAGAGGGTGGAAACTTAATACATTTCTATGTGTTTTAATTTATTTATTTATTTATTTATTGGGGGGGAAAACCTTTATTATCACGTTCAATGAAAATACAAGCTTGGGCCTACAACCACTTGGGCCGGTCGTTAGACAACAAAAGACCAACTACGTTATGGCATAGCACAGCTCATCAGCCGACGACCCAAGGTCCGGCAGCGAATCAGGATGATGCTTGTATCGGAACGCATAATTCAGTCACAGGATGAGACAGAGGTTTCATTTTATAATAGTAAATGAACGGATCAGGTGCCATATAATCAAACAAAATACTACGAAGGACAGGTCGAGAAGCAGGATATACATCGTAAAAACTGCTATCACCGGCGCCAATGCATACGCATCAATACAGACAGCAACACAGTGTATATTCTACGTTAAGCGTCAGGTCTCTGGGCCCGCCCACCGAAAGTAAGATGATATAGAATCAGAAGCACTAAGTATCATAGAACGATAATGATGATTAGTCAACTGTTTTAATTTATTTTTAATTCATATTTCTTTAATTGATAAACAATTATGTTATTTATTTATTTAGATGTGGGTTGGGAATTGTGTAGTGTTACAGGGTAGGAAGTAAATAAACTAAATTCATGTAATAATTAATGTTTTCGTTTATAAATATTTTCAAAGGAAAAATATTTGTTTGAAAATTATTTTTGTATTTAATATCTTTGTAGGTATTTGTGATATGTATTTAGCATTAAATATATTTCTATGGGGGCGTGGCCAAGATGGCGACTTGATCGGACTCTGTAACACGAGGCTCCCCGGCCCTGAACCCCTTTCTGCCCCCTATATCTAGCCTGCAGATCCCCGACATTCCTGGCAACTCTTGCTACTGATCGAGAGCCTTGAGTGACCTTCTCTCTGTCCGACCTGCGCCACCGGCACCATCCGAGGCCGCCACCCGCCGGGCCCGAGATCCGCTTGAGGGCCGCGTTGCCTGGACGGCCGGGAGATGGAGGAGCTGGTGCGGAGCTCCGGCGGTGGGGCTCCACAATAAAATCATCACGGACTGCGAGGTGCCCGGAGGCCGCGGCTGAGACCCGGTCGGCGTCGGTGAGCCCCGGGGCCGACCGCTGCGACTACACGCAGCAAAGGAGGTGTGGCCGGCCACGGACGCGCGGCGTTACACGAAATTGAGGCCCCTCCACGGAGCGGTAGGCGGTGCCCAGGGGGCGCCCCGAGACCCTGACAAGCCCTGCCCAGAAGAGCCTACACCCCGCGCTGGCCCTGACGGGGCACCGTTGTTCCTAGCTGCGAGTGGCACTGAGGGAGCGCACACCGGGGACGTTCTACCTGGCGCTGAGACGCCGCAAAAATTGGGGCCCAGGCTTGAGGGCCTCCTCCGCGGAACTGCCAGCCGGGGTGCCGCGATTAGAGCGGCTATCTTGGAAATCTTGGGGGCCTGTGCCTGCTCTATGCCCGCGTCCTCCCGATGTGGAAGAGGTGAGGAGGAACGTACAATACCCGGAGGCCCCATGACTGACGACGCCCGGTAGGCCCCAGCACAAGACACAAGCGCCCCCCCCACGCTGTGGGCCACCCTGTTGTGCTGTATCCTTCTGACCAGCAGCCACTAAACACTTTGCCCCCCCCTCTGCTGCCTCTAGGGGGGTCCACTAGCAAGACGCCTGGGACCGGAGCACGCGATGCGCAAAGCTGCAAAATTGAGGCCCCGGCTTCCAGGCCTACACCAATTACACTGCTGGTGTGCGGGAGGCGTCCCGCGTGTGCATTGGGGCCTCATACCTGGCGAGGGGCGATGCTGAAGGCAGGCTGTCGGCCACCAGCAATCTGACAGCGGGGGACTGCGCCGACACTGGCCGGAGTTCGGCGACACGCCTGGGGACCCTGGGATCTGACTGGGCCCGGCGTGGCCCATCTGTCGACCTGCCCAGACCGCATAAGAGGTGAGGAGGGGGGACGGCGGCCAAGAGGAGGCCACGCTTTCTTTCTGCACGAGAGGCCCCAGGGGGGGAGACTGTCGCCGCTTCCCACCTGCCGCGGGTGTCTCCCGCCATAAACTGGTGAGCGCTCTGCCTCGGGGCACCTACAGAGGGGCTGTCGCCCTATCAAGTGGATGCGTGGACAGGACGGAGGTATGGGCGCAGCAGCTCGCCCCGCAACACGAAACTGAGGGACATCTCTGTGTGCATTGAGGGCCCTATCTAACGAAGCTCACCCCCGCCGACCTTGCCGGACCCCCGCTTGCCTGCTGAGCCTCCTGAGGACTGCCTGGCCCTTTGACCTGCCTTAGGGAACTGGGGGCTACAGCGACATATCTAATTCAGGCCGGAGGGGGGGCCGCACTATCCCAGAAATGCTCACCAAAATCACAGCGAAAGGGGAGAAGCCCCCGCCATCCCCCTCGCTTACAGCGACAGCCGGCGCCTCCGTGGACAGTGATGGGGGGGCTCCTATCACGAAAGCCTTTTTGGAGTCCCTCTTTAACACCCTACGCGACGACTTCCAGGCGCTGAAGCAAGATCTGGCGAGCGAGCAGCGCAAGATCAGGAGAGACATGGACAGCCTGAGGGAGAGAGTAGCGGCGGTGGAGGAGGCAGACCAAACCCGAAGTGAAGAGGTGGAAATGCTAAGGCAGGAGGTGCTTCACCTCCGAGAGCAGCAAGTGGACCTCCAATCGCACACGGAGGACCTCGAAAATCGCTCCCGGAGGAATAACATCCGCATCCGGGGCATACCACTGAATGCCGAGGGGGACAGTATCACTTGCTATTTACAAGGCCTCTTCAGGGACATCCTTAATGAATCGGCAATGAATCGGCGGACTTTGTGGTTCGCATTGATCGTGCGCACAGAGTGGGCCCGGCGAGGCACACGTCTGCTCCTCCGCCTGACATCCTGGCCTTTCTCCCCGATTTTCCACTAAAAGAACGCATCCTTGCGGAGGCACGCCGGAAACAACCCCATCGCTTCCAAATTCACCCGGTGGCCCTGTTCCAGGACCTTTCGGCCATCACGCTTCAAAAGCGAAGGGCTTTCCGGGTGGTCACGACCTTCCTCCGGGGCAAAGAAGTGCCATACTCTTGGGGCCACCCGTTCAGACTGATCTTCAAGTGGCAGGGGACCCTTCACTAAATGCGCTCACTCCGAGACACTTGCACCTTGTTAGGCATTGAACCTACAGAGGAGAACTCCCCGGGAGAATCTTCATCGCAGCCCCCGCTAGACGAACCCCTATATTCATCGCGCAACGAATGGCAGCGAGTGCGGAGACGTTGCGCTCCTAGGCCTGATCTGGCAATCATGGCTCGGGAGCAGGAGGCAGCCATCCAGGAGGTGGTCAAGGACACATCGAGCCCGCAATGAGGCGTTACAGGTGGGGGATTTGTCTTCATAGCCTTGCTCATGCGGGGCGAAGGGGAGGGACCGGGGGGCCGAAGGGGCTGCCACTACTACACCTTCCCATACGTTGAACTTCCATGGGTCTGGCCACTGTTCGGATGGACCTGGGACTATGGTTAGACGGGCCTGGACAGTGTCTGAATAGGCCTGGAACTATGACTGTTTGCTGGGTGTTTAAGGTTGGGGTTAGGGAGGGGAATGTTGAGGGAGGAAGGCGGGATGGGGGATGCATGGAGAGGGGGGGGTTTGGGTCTAAGGGGGGGGGAGGGGGAGACCTCCTTGTCCACGGGGGGGATTTTTTGATTTTCTTTGGCCGCCACACATCGAGCGCAGCGCGGTGCTGCCCCGACTACCTACTTAGGATGTCGCGCCCATTGACTATCCTCTCTCTCAATGTGAGGGGACTTATTAACCCAATCAAACGCCAAGCAGTACTCTCCCTATTGGAGCACTCGGCTGCAGATATCTGCCTCCTACAGGAGACACATTTACTGCCCAAAGATCACCACCGACTTAAGTCCCGGTCCTTCCCTTTGCAGTTTTTTTCGTCAGCAACCAAGAAGGTGGCAGGGTGGCGATCCTAGTGTCCAAATCCTTTGAGGGGCGGGTCATGCAGAAGGAGGCGGAGATCAAGGGCAGGTTACTGATCCACCGCTTTCTCGTCGCCGGGCACACACTCTTAGTGGGCACCATATATGCACCCAATGAAGGACAAGAGAAATTCCTACACACAGCACAAGAATCGGCCACAGCTAATACACAACCACACTTGCTGCTAGGAGGCGATCTTAACCTAGTCTTCCATAACACAGCAGATCGTTTGGGCCAACGTTATGGCCAAGTTGGGGCACTTTCCGGGATGGGCCACGCCCACCTCTCCAACCTGGGCCTTGTTGACATATGGAGGCACCTCCACCCACAAACCACAGCATACACTTATTACTCAATCGCTCACAAGTCTTACCTACTTTCTATGCTCCTCACAGCTGGTGCTCCGAGTAAAGGATGTCGACATCCTCCCGACCTCTCTCTCTGACCACTCTCCGGTGCTGGCCTCCTTTCACTTCCCATCCACACCTGGCCCGCAGCGACACTGTCTATGCGTCACAGATCACGAGCACCGTGATGGACGTGTGGGACAGAGTAGCGGTCAAACATGACCTCACCTCGTTCCCCTCCCCGATTACCCCACTTTTCGATAACCCTGACTTCTCCCCGGGTCTGGATCCCAAGGCGTTTACTGCCTGAAGACGCTCGCCCTGTAGAGCACTGGAACACCTGTTCGATCTCAACGGCATCCTTCCCTTCCAGAAGGTGAAGGAGGACTATGGCATACCAGAAGCGGACTGCCTGCCCTACCTGCAGGTCTGTCACTGGGCCCTACAGTCGACGATCAAACCCGGCGCACAGCGCTCCCTCACCCCGTATGAAAAGTGGCTGTTGACGCGTACCTCAGATAAAAAACTGATTACCGACCTGTACCAACACCTCCTCCTCACCAACATATACACATACAACGCAGGGAGGGTCAGGTGGGAGAGGTACCTGGGGAGACAACTCTCGCACAAGGAATGGGAAGGCATATACCATAGAGCCCGGCACTCGGCCTATCACACTGGTCTCACAGAAACCCTGACCAAAGTGGCCACCTACTGGTACCACACTCCGGAACGCTTACACCGATGGGATCCCCGCATTAGTGATCGCTGCTGGAGGGGTTGCGGGGAACTTGGCACGCTAGAGCATTTACTATGGAATAGTAATTTTTACCCCTCTGCTAGCCAACACTTTCCCTACTGTTGCACTGACTGGAGTGCGAGCAGTACATTTCTTTCCTCCGCTGTCCAAAACTTTCCCTAGTGTTGCACTCGTTTGAGTGGGAATAGTAATTTTTACCCCTCCGCTATCCAACACTTTCCCTACTGTTGTACTGAGTGGAGCGGGAATAGTAATTTTTACCCCTTTGCTATCCAACACGTTCCCTACTGTAGCACTAATTGGAGTGGGAATAGTCAATTTTAACCCCTCGCAATCCAACACTTTCCCTATTGTTGCACTCACTGGAGTGGGAATAGTAATTTTTACCCCTCTACTACCTAACACTTTCCCTACTATTGCACTGACTGGAGTTGGAAATTTAAGTTTAAAGATTTTTAAATACATTAATGTTTTAATTTATAAGAGAATGTTTTTTTAATGGATTTTATGTTTATGGTATATATATATATATATATATATATATATATATTTATTGGTTAAATGTTTATTTAATTTTAAAATTATGAAATGAATTAAATCTAATATTTTATTCATTGTTTTAAAGTAAATGCATATATATTAATATATATGTGTTTAACTTTTTTAATTACGGCTATTGTTATATTTGTTAAAATGTATATTAAATCAAATTTTTCTATTACATTTTATTATTTAATATATTTTATATTATTTTATTTTCTATATATATACAAAATGATATATTGTAAAACTATATTAATGGCATCAATATTTTTTTTGTATTTACCATTATAAATATAGAAGGTCGATATTTTTGACATCGATACTTATAACTCGATATTGTGGTATGGGAATATTTTAGGTGCTGATATTGTGTCAGTGAACCACATGATGAGTAGATTGATGGACACAAATTACTCTCACTGTCTCTCTTCACTATTGTACATGAAAGGGGAGTCTGGCAGAGATCTTAGGAACTCTGGTGCCAGTGTTGTGTAAATGGGCTCTTGGGTACTGGTGGCCCTCTACAACCCTGGGGGGAATCAGGGGCAGGTTTTGAGATTTTGGTGCAGGGCAGCGCAGAAAGCAACACTTGCTGTACTGCCGTGCGTCAAAGGGAAAGGGCAAGAAAGTGCTGCATCTATGGCATAGGGCCCATTCCTGTCCTTTCCCCCTGCACTAATGCCAGTTTGGCAGCATAGCACCAATGAAGGCACCCTTACACCTTGGTGCAAGGGTGTCTGTTGCATGGAGGATTGTTTTTAAGCCAGAAGGAGCACCTTCCTGCACAAAAACAATCCTGGGATGCTTTTTCCTCTATCTATGTGTGCTGCAAAATGCAGCACACATAGAGAAAGGGAAACACGAGGAGAAATAGTGATATTTCTCATTGGTGTACCCCCCTGGGGACGCATAAGGTTTTGGTGCAACCCCAAGTTTACACGGTCTTATAAATCTAGGCATGCATCAAAATACATGGGTGTTGTGTGGGATCACCCACCGCAATGCCCGTTGCACTCCTCCTTAGTGCATAGTAAGGCAACGCAACGATTTGCCCTGCCTTGCCTTAGTCCATATTTATAAGGCCATTCAAAACCCTGCAAAGTGCCTTTGCTTGGCTTCATAAATATGATTTTGTGGTTTCACCGCCATTGTGTCACAAAACGTGATGCAACGGCAGCGCAAGGGCCGCCTAAATATGGGGCTCAGAGTGTAATCTACATTTCCTTGGTTTCTTGTGCATTGCAGTAGTTCATGATGAGAGGTTCAGTGGGACTCAACAGGAAAGCATTAATAAAGGTAAGCTTCGCTGTTCTCTTGGGGGTGAGCACCATAAATTCAGCTGCAAGTTCCCCTCAGTGTGTGGAAGCACATTGCTATCTTCCCAACACATATACTACATACAGTAGGGTTCTGAGAAGCAAGATTGTGCCTCAAGGAAGGACCCAAAATCTCCAGGGCTGTGACTGCCAATTGACTTCTTTGACTTTTGGTACTTGCCTCTTACTGTGTGTGAACAGGCAAAGTGCCTTTACTCACATTGCCCAAGGCACCAAACATCAAATGGCTGGCCTATAGGCTGATCCAAATCGGGAATTCATGTAGATACTTCTAACCGCAGATTCCTCATCTTTTGAGTATTCCCCAGGTGACTGACTGGATCTGGAAACTTTTTTAAGCAGTACTCCTGCGATGTGGAAGGTGGCATAGTGCAGCTCTGTGCCAAACATTGTTCCTCTATGGAAGTGATGAACAGATACACTCATTCGTTCTGACATAATTTCCTTTCTTGCCACACCACCAGATGTCAATCCAGAACTCCCCTTTGCCCTTTATCCCCAGAATTGTTTCACAAATCAAGTGTGCACAGGTAAATGTCACCTCCCAAGAATACAGTCCTATGTAGGGACTGTCGCAAGCAAATGTCTTTGACAGAGCCTCATCAGGTTTGTCTGTAGTGCCTGGGGTCGTAACACGACTCCACAGCCTAAAGTAACAGTGACACCAATGCCACCGAAGATCATGAGGCGAAACTCTACGTCACCAAACGCACCAGAAGACTCTACGCAGTGACAGGTTGAAGTGAAGGTCCTGTTCCCACACCCAAATTTGTTTCTGTGGCCAATCATCATTGTGGTTGAAGTCTTCAGATAAGTGGAAGGAAAAGCATAAAAAGTTGAAGTGCTCCTTCTTGCTACTTTCGAACTCCAGAGAAAGCATGAGGGCATCAACATGTCTCCCGGTCTCATTTCCCTTTTGAGACTATTCTAACCCTTGTCCCACGGCAACCCAGATTTCTGGAGCAGAGGAGCTAATCTCGGCCATTAACGTCTGTGTCCCCCTCACTCGCTTTGATAACTCACGCGGCGCGGACGCACACAAGTGGTTCACGCCGGAGTTGAGGAAATTAAAACTTGAAGTGAGGCAGCAAGAGAGAACATGGCGTATTAATTACTGTCCTCAAGCAAGGATCGCATACTGTTTAATCCGTAAAGCCTACCAAAAGACATTGCACACTCACAAAACTGCTTATTTCTCTTCTAAAATACTTAACGCGACTAATAAGTCGAAAGAAATTTTCAGGATTGTGACTGAGTTGTGCAATGATGAGAGAAATTCTCCCCCGGTTGTCCCCTCACAATTGCTCTGCAACTCGCTGAATGACTTTTTTAATGATAAGATAGTGTTGATTAAGGATACTCTATCCAAGCTTCCAGTTTGTGCCCCGATAGACGATACCTTTTTAAACCCCCTTACTCTGCATTCCTTCCCCTTAATCAATGACCAAATCCTTCAAGATTTGCTCACTAGAGTTAAATCAGGATCTCCTCAGGATGTCTGCCCCCCCCAAGTAATGAGAGAAATTGGTCGGGCATTCCCAAATAGCCTGATTCCTCTGCTCAATAATTCCCTCATGTCAGGGAATGTCCCTAATAGTTTTAAACAGGCCTTATTGATCCCTTTAAAAAAGAAACCTGGCATCGACTCCTCAGACCTTTCAAATTACAGACCAATATCGCTACTGCCTTACTTGTCCAAAATTTTGGAGGCTCATGTAACCAATAGCCTATCAAGTTTTGTGGAAACCTCTGGCTATTTACAACCTAACCAGGCAGGTTTCCGGCCTGGTCATTCTACTGAGGCAGTGATATTGGCCGTTCAGAATACCTTAAGGTCTAATGCCGACGGGGACTTGCACCAGGCCTTGGTGTTATTGGATCTGTCTGCCGCGTTCGACACGGTTGACTATACCATCTTGGTCAACCGTGTCGAACAGGCCGGCCTTCGAGACTCGGCCTTGGCCTGGCTCAAGTCCTTCATTTCAGAACGTACCCAGTCGGTTCGACTAGGTTCTTTTACAGCCCCTAAAAACATCTCCTTTTGTGGGGTTCCTCAAGGATCTTCCTTGTCCCCTTTATTATTTAATTTGTATATGCGGCCTCTTTTGTTCTCCCTACGAGAGTTTAAGGTTGATGTATATAATTATGCAGACGACCTGCAGTTGGTTTTTGTGCTAAATTCACCCAATGCGGCCGAGGACTTTCGAGCAACTATGTCTTTTATCCAAAGGTGTATGTCTTTAAACCACCTTAAGTTAAACCCGGGAAAAACTGAGCTCATTCTGCCTGGGAAGAGTGAGATCAGTTGGAGTCCTTGTTTTTGGCCGTCGGACATGGGCTCGCCCCCAAAAAAATCCCGAACAGTAAAAAGTTTGGGAGTGACTCTCAGTGAGGATCTTACCTTGGAAAGTCAAGTCGGAACAATGGTCTCCTCGGGTTTTTTTCAACTGAGGAAGATTAAGAAAATAGCACACCTCCTTACCGGTTTGGCTTTAATTCAGGCAGTTAGTGCTCTAGTCCTGTCTCACATCGGCTTCTCAAATGGCCTTTATTTGGGGGCGCCTATTGGCCAACTCAAAAGATTGCAATACTTGCAAAATCAAGCTGCGAGACTTATTTGCAAAGTCCCGAAGTGGGAATCGATTAGACACGGACTAGAGACCTTGCACTGGCTGCCTGTGGAACAGAGAGCTATATTCAAGGTGGGCTGCATTGTGTTCAAGGCTTTGGAGGGTAAGGGTCCTATGTTCCTTAGACAATTGCTGAGCAAATATAAACCCTTACGCAGCTTGAGATCAGCCCACAAAGACCTACTTGAGGTCCCTCGTTTCAAAAAGAAACGACAGGGAGGCAGCAGTTTTCAATTTTTAGCTGCTTCATTGTGGAACTCCCTCCCTTTGACTCTGCGACACAGTAGGGACCTCCTTGCCTTCAGGAAGGCATTTAAAACTTTTCTTTTTTCTCAGGCCTATTGTAAATAGTGATTATATGTCTTTTATGTACTGTTATGTTTGATTCTCTCACCAGCGCCAAGAAGCCCTCGGGCGTATGTGCGCTTAACAAATAATAAATAACATAACATAACATGTTGAGGATTTCTGGCATGCCTCTGGGCCCCAAGAAACCGCCAGGGCCTCCGACTGGGACTCCGCCGGGAGGTCAGCCCTCAAGTCCAGTTAGACCCTCCAGACCCATTAAGGGCTCTGAATCAGCTTCACTGTCAACTTCAATCTTGGAGTCACGACTCTCTTCAGAGCCTGGAGCATCGAAGCCGACGTCATATGATGTACTGCAACCTATTGTGCTTTACAACTCCGAGTCAACATTGCTTCGACTGAGACTGCACCCTGATCCACTTGGGTCTCAGCCTCTGGGAAACCCATCAGATGCCGATACTTTACCCATACCTGAAGGAAGAGCCCAAATTCTCTATACCCTATTTCAAACAGATTCTGGCAATGATGCATATGATGCTGGCGATGAATTTGCCCAACCATACAGTGATGACAATAGCTAGGAGTACCTTGAGGACGCCAGTGGCCTGGACACCTCACCAGACGCCGTTCAAGTTTCTCTTCTGAGACCTGCTATGGAAGAAAGTGCCTCCTTCATTATGATCATGCGAAGAACAGCTGAGGTTCTTGACATCTAGCAACCCGCTATGGAGGTGAAGACTAATATTCTAACTGAGGTGCTTCAGTCTGGCCAAAAACTAAGCTCCTGCTTCCGTTTAAAGAAGTCCTCACAGATACCCTTCTCAGGGCTTGGGCAAAACCCTGTTCCCGAATGCTGGTGAACAGGCAGCATGGCTCTATCATTCAGCTCTGGGTAGAATGGACTTTTTGATTCAGAACTCCACACCTGAGAGCCTCGTTGTGCAGTGAGTAAGCTTAAACCTAACATATTCCCTACCACACCACCAGACAGGGAATCAAACCGCATTAAAACCTTTGGGCAACGTGTTTTCTTCAATCATCAAGTCAGCTTTATTTCGACAATTCATGTCATTAAAGCAATGTAATATATCAAATATAAATATATATATATATATATATATATATATATAATAAAAACAGTAAAATATCATGCAGTCATATACCACAGTGAAAGAATAGCTGTGGGATACTTTAACCTTTTTGGGGTAGGCTGATCAGCCTTCTTGTTCTAATCATGCATTGTGATGAGTTTTTGAAGAATTTGCAAAATGTATTTCCACCATCTTCCTTTATTATATTTAAGTGGGAACTTAACTTGGTCCTCACCCTACTGATGTGTACTTCTTATGAACTGCTGCACAGCTGGCCACTACGGATTCTGACCCTGAAGACAATCGGGCTGATTTCCAACTAAATGTCAGAGTGCAGAGCTGCACTAAATTTGGCATTGCCGTGCTCCGACATTTCCAAAACGCATAGATGTGCTGTATTTACAACAATACGGCACACCCCTGGGTTTTCCCTAGCACTGGCGCTAAAATTAGCTGCCTAGTGCCAGCGGAGGCACCCTTGCACCAGAGTGCAAGGGTGTCTGCCTTGCAGGGAATGAATGTTTATGTGCAGGAAGGTGTTCCTTCCTGCACATAAACAATGCATAGTGGTGATTGGTTACTTCTATGTGAGGTACATTCTGGTGCACACATAGAAGTAGCAAATCGTCATTATTTAATGATTGTTTATGTGCAGGAAGAGACTTCATCATTCATAGTGTTTTACTCTTTCAATGTGTGCTGCAGAATGTAGCACACATAGAAAAACTAAAATGAGGAGAAATAAAAGATTTCTCCTCGTTTTGCCACTTTAACGCCTGCTTTTGCATGGGTTAGTTTTTGGCGCTGCCTCAGAGTAATGGGTGTTACAATGGAACTCCCAGAGCAACACCAATTGCACGCCCCTTTCACGTAAAGTAATGTGAATAAAGGGGCCATATTTACAGGTTGGTGTTAAGGAACAATAAGGGACTTAATGACGCTTTGTAAATATGGCGAAGGGTATTGTGCCTCCATAACGTTGCTAGAAGTGACATTCTGGTGGTGCTATCCCCTTGTAAATATACCCCAGTGTTCCTTATTGCCATAATTCTGTTGTGGCGGGTTAGTAGGCTGCATGCCCTCTCCATCAACCCGCTATAGACTACTTTCTTCCCAGACAAGCTGGTCCTGAGCTTCCTTTTTTCCTAAAATGGTGACTCCTTTTCACATCAGGCAAAACATCACATTACAAGGGCTCTTCACTCTACCTCACCCCTCTAAAGAGGAGGTGAGACTCCATCGACTAGATCCGAAAAGAGGGGCATATTATCAAGGGGGTTTATCTCCGCTTTTTTGGCTTTAAAAGCCAAGAAAGCGGAGATAAAATTATCTCCCTATTACCAAGCTGTCGCTAACACCAGTTAGTGACAGCTAATAGGAGATAGCGACCATCTTGGGCCCCGCTTTGCATGTCAGTGATATTTATCACTAATGACATGCAAGTGGGCGTGCCAAGATGTTAGCGACTGGAAACAGTCGCTAACATCGCTATCTCCTATTACCAACTTTTGGAGATATTCGCGCTAAGCGCGAATATCTCCAAAAGCTAACACCTGCCCTGAGCAGTTCTTCACCATGTTATCCAATGGGAGGTGGATAACATGGCTAAGAGCATTTGCTCGATAATGCATGAATATCGCTGACTTTTCAGCGATATTCATGCATTGCGGCCGTTTTTTATCGCATTTGCGATAAACCTTGCTAATAGCAAGGTTTATCTGCGATAAAAATCGCCGATGTGCGGCGATAATTTTTGTCTCTAAACAAGTTAGAGACAAAAATTATCGCTAGTTGTTGGTAATATGCCCCAGGGTTCTTAGCTTTTACATTGCTCATACCAGGGAACGTCCTGTGGATGATTAGCTCTTTGTGGGATTCTCTGAAGCAAAGAAGGGCAAGGCAGTGCGGAAGAGGACCAACTCTCATTGGATTGTGCTATGCATTCAAATCTAAATATTGGTCAGGAAGCAGCCTCTGGAAAGGTTGGGGGCTCATTTCACTAGAGCCAAGGTTGGTAGCACTGTGTTGGCACACAGAGTGCCTGGTCTGGATATTTAGAGGCTGCTACATGGGCGTCACTCCATACATTCCCAAAGCACTACTGCCTGAAAAGCCAGGTCTGTAGAGATGGGCACTTTGCCTCCAGTGTCCTGCAGGACTTTTTAGTTTGAGCCAGTTGACAGACCCACCACCTGCAAGGCACAACTGTGGTTTCTATTCAAAAGGTGAGGAATCTGCAGTTAGATGTATCTAAGCCTACGGCCATACCACCCTGAAAGCACCTGACCCCAGAAGTTAAGAAGTATCTATCAGAAGAGCAAGATACTTGCCTTCGGTAAAAATCTTTCTGGTAGAGTCTCTAACTGCAGATTCCTCACTGACCCGCCGATCCTCCCCGTTCTGTGAACTGGGCTCTTTCCGAACTAAAAAGATCCAGAGTATAGAGATCTGCACATTGGTTACATTTTCTGGCTAAACTGCTGTTTGGCTCTGCGTCTAGTGGAGCCTACAAAGCAACCGACGTCAGTACAGATGAGTGGCACCTATGTGTGGTTCTACATGTCACTTCCAGAGTGGAATAATGTCGGTGTGGAGCCACACAATGCCACCTACTGTTGCCTAGGGGTACTACTTAAAAACGTTCACTGAACCAGTCTGACTCCTGTGGAATGTTCAAAAGGTGAGGAATCGTCAATTTTGTAGAGTATCTACCAGAAGGAGTGTTACAGAAGGTAAATAACTTTTTGACACTGCCAATAGAACAACGATTAAAGGGGCTGACATATTGCTCAATTCTATGTATGCTGTTCTGTGGGCTGATCCAACTTCTTGTGAATGGCACTTCAACTGAACAATGGATGAAACAGGGCAACCAAAAGTCTCTCTTTGTGTATGTATTATTTCATTTTATGTATTTTATGAGACTAGGAAAGGGTGTTCGGCAACTAATGCTGTTTTCAGCCACATCTAAAAGTATACATTTCTAAATATACAGCGTTTTGATGTGGATGGCACATGGGTGACAACCCAGTATTTGGCAGAAAGCAGAACTTGGAGAGCATGCTCAGGAAACAGATGCTGGTATCACTCAATCTTCTGACAAAAACAAATCTTTCTTTACAAAAAGAGGGGTAGGAAAATACATGAACAAATAAGAAAATCAAACACGAGCAACAAAAATGACAACAGAATACCTAATGACTATGCAAAGCATCATATATATGTAATATAGCACTGTATGAGCAAGCATGTATTATACCAGTCCCTGAAATGTAGTTTTTTCTTGGCAGCGCTGATGGAAATAAATGTATGGAACAGCACCCTCCCACATACCTTCAGCAAAACCCCGTACACATACCAAAACCTACACCAAAATCGCATTGTTATTTTTGATTCAAGGAGAAAACCAAAACCTGTAAGAGGAAACGTTGTTTAAAAAAAAAAAAAAGCATCTGAATGATATGTTTGTATTCTTTACGAGGTGAAAGGTTAGTTCTAATCTGGGAAAACAACCAACTCCTTTGAAATAAAGATATTTCTCCGCGTTACGCCTCATCTGGGGAGACATTTTTTTGGTGCATTCCCAGATTTACCAGTAATGGTAAATCTGGGAATGCGTCAAAACCCATAGGAGTTACTGGCACGCTCCACCCATGGAACGCCTCCCTGGCACAGGTAATGCAACGCACTGATTTGCGCTTCATTGGTTTACTCCAGATTTACAAAGCCACCCAGGGCCACGAAGGTTGCCTTGCGTGGCTCCATAAATCTCTTTCTTGAGTTGCGTCGCTCTTGCACCACGTTGTGTGGTGCAACAGTGACGCTTTGGGGCTCGCAAATATGCCCCTCAATCTATATACTTACAATAATAAAGCCCCCGGAGGCAGGACAAAGTTGTGCAATGCAGCACGAGAGCCCACTGTACTCTTCATTAATCTAGGTCTAAGAGTATGGAAAGTAACATTGGGTCAACCACCCACTTGTTTTCCAGAGTGTTATGTTGGTTAACACGAAATTGAATTGAACATTTCTCCTCATTACTACTTCTGTGTGTGCTGTGTTTTGGAGCACACATAGAGAGTGGAATTTGTGTCTCAGTCTTGTTTTTGTGCAGGAAGGTGTCCATCCCTGCACCAAAACAATCTCGTCTACAGCGAAGGCACGCCTGCACCATGGTGCAATATTGCTTGTGTTGGCGCTAGGCCACCAAAACGGCGCTGGAACAAGGAGAGGAATGTGCTGTATTCTTTTAAATACAATGCATTTCTGCTCTTTCCCTGTAAAGCAGTGCAGCAAGGTGATTTGGTGTGCTGTGTGGCATTACTTTGCCATATATATGGCCCACAATGCTCTGCATCACTTTGCGCCACACTAACGCTTGTGAAAAACAAGTCTGGGCAGACAAACACCATGTAGAGGCCGGTATTAGTTTCAATTTCAATGATGTTATCTCACAAGTTTTTTGTAAAGGCAGAGTTGGCCAGTTCCTTGTTCTTTTGGTGCTTTTAAGTTATAGAACGACCAACTGAGATCTCCAATTTGTGGGGTTTCCAACCAAGGACCTTCAAGAGTAATTGTGGGTCATCTCAATTTCTCCTCATCTCAATAAGTTTGTGTGTGATGTGACTTAAATGGTGAAGGTTTCCCTACTATGGTTCTCCGTATATCTTCTTCCCTGCTACGTAACCACAAGTCAGTGCAATATAAGATGTAGAATATTTCTTCAGGATGTCCCATCTACGGGCAATGGGGCTTGAGTCATGAGACAGTTGTGCTGGATATATGGCCCTGTACCAAACCTAAAAAGGCAGTAATAGCTATAGTTCACCGCACCAGTGGAAAGTTTCTTCAAAGTTCACAAATGCCGTGCTTCTACCTCGAGGTCCCACCACCTAAGAACCCCTTTCAAGTCCACAAATACAAACAGCAACAAGCATTTGCAATGCAATAGGTCTCGCATTTGTGAAAATGTGAGCTATTGGTGTTGGAAATGTAATTTTTTTAGGGACAGCCTGTGATACTGCACCCTTTTCTTAAAGCATAATATAGGAATACCATGACTATAAGGCTTAAGAAATGAGTGCAAGCGTTTTAAGCTTTTGAGGCCTTTGTGATGATAGAAAATAAATTCCATCAATGAAGGAAGAAATGCCTGCACTGGTTCCTTGAGCCCCATAGTAATGGAATTCCTATATTATGTCTTAAGGAAAGGATGCAGTACCACTGGCTGTTACTAGGGACACCGAGTAACAGCCTGTGGTACTGCACCCTTTCCTTAAGACATTTACATTCTTTCACGCAGATGGGGTGGGCTATGCTAATGAAGCCCACAAACAAGGTTGCGCTACATGGGGAAACAGTGGCTGCAGGGGCTGGGCGAGAGAGCACCGGAATGAGGCTTCTCTCGGGTGAAACTGCCCTGGAAGGAAGCAACACTAGTTACACAGAACTGGCACAAGTAGCCGAGGATGATGCAGCACTGGAACAAGACTGCACTGTGTCTGGAGTGAATAAAAAACTGTGGCTGCGGCAAGGAGAAATATAAAAGTGGACTACACTTAAAAGCATGGCGGCCTGTGAACCAGGTGCCATGACAATAAGTGAAGTAGTCCCAAAAGAAAACAAATGCAGCCCTGCAGCGTAACTACACTGCAGTTGGTCGGTGCTGCCTGCCATACAGCTGAAGTGACATCTAGGAAGTTAATGTTAATGTTAATCGATATTTATAGAGCGCGAACTGTCGCTCCGGAGAGAGCATCCTGGCGCTAAGGAAAGGGGGAGTCAACAGAGGTGAGGACTAGATGGCGGCCAATACATATGCATCTGACAGGTTGAAAAGCCTAGTTTTGAGTTGTTTTCGGAAAGGGGCTTCTCGATCTAGTAGTCTTAGTTCTTTTGGCATGGCATTCCATGCCCTAGAGGCCAGGACGCTAAGAGTTTTTCCGCCTTTGATTTTGTAATGTAATGTGGGAATATTGATAAGATTACAGCCTACTGATCTTAAAACTCTGGTCGGATTGTAACAGGTAAATCTTTTCGAAAGATACTTAGGGCCAATGTTGTTTAAGGCTCTAAAGGTGGTCAGTAGGATTTTAAAGAGAATTCTTTTATGGAGAGGAAGCCAATGCAATATCCTGAGGGCCGCGGACGCCGAAGATTTTCTGGGCAGTTTTAGTACCAATCGTGCAGCTGCATGCTGAACGCTTTGTAATTTCTTTAGCGTCTGCTTTTTTACACCTACCATCAGACCGTTACAGTAATCGAGACGGGAAAGTATAAGAGCAATGGCCACATGCTTTCTAGATTCGATGGGGAGAAAGTCAAAGAATTTCTTCAACGATTTTATAATATTAAAGCAGATTTCTGCTACATTCCTTACATTGTGGTGAAAAGACAATGCAGAATCAAAAAGAATGCCCAGATTTCTTGCTACCTCAACCGAACATGGGGCGGAGTAATGCCCTTTGGCAACCATTTGCTGGGGCTAAAATTGACATTTTTCCGATGGGCAATATTTCAGTTTTACTTGAGTTGCATTTTAGATGGTTATTATTCATCCACTGGAAAATGTCAGTCAGACAATTCTGGAAATTTTGCACAGCCTTTGTGGAGTTCTTGTCTAGGGATACAATCAATTGGGTATCATCAGCATATGATGTTACCAGTATCCCATAAGATTCGATTAGGGTGATAAGGGGCGCCATATAAACATTGAAATGTAGGGGGCTCAAGATGGAGCCTTGAGGGACTCCTGAGGTAATACTTTTCTCCCTCGAGAGAAAAGGTCCCAGTGATATAGTTTGGGTTCTCTCCGACAGAAAAGAACTTATCCAATCCAGGGCCCCATCTGTTATTCCATTTTCTCTCAGTCGGTCGATAAGAATTTCATGGGAGATGGTATCGAACGCCGCAGATAGGTTGAGTAATATCAGGACGGCGTTTTTTCCTTCATCCTGTAAATTTTTAATAGAGTTAGTTAGTTTTATAAGAGCCGTTTCGGTGGAGTGCTTTGGACGAAAGCCTTATTGTTGAAGATGTAAGATGTTATGCATTTCAACAAAATTCGTAAGCTCTTGGTGGACCATATGTTCAGCTATTTTCCCGAGGACTGGAAGAAGGGATATGGGGCGTAGATTGGAAAGGTCGGTGGTATTTTTATTTTGTTTTTTCATCTGAGGTTTCACTATGGCTTTTTCCAGTCCAAAGGGACAATACCAGAGCTGAGAGATTCATTAACTATTTTATTTATGATGGGGTTCACAAAATCTATTATCTGATGAAGAATGAACGGGGGACAAGATTCCGAGGGGGACCCTGATGTACAGGATAGAATAACTTCACGGGTTTGCACAAGGGACACTGGCTGAAACGTTCTGAGAGTATTCAACGCAATTAAGGAGGTGTCTTTTATGTCCTTTGTGGTGAGTTGGGAGGTAGGTGAAAAGTCATCCTGTATAAGTTTTATTTTAAGAGTGACATCTCTGGAGAGACAGCCTATAGGGGGCTGGGAATGCAGAGCAACGAGGGAATGACCCACATGGGAATGACCAAATGGCAAGCAGCAGGTGAGATTATACTCCAAAATATCCATTACTTCAGGTCTTGCAGATACTGCATACGTGCTGGGCTCGACCTAAAAAGGAGAGCACTGAAAAAGTAACGTTTTTGAGCACTCCCCTTACTGCTGTATGTACCTGTACCAAACCTTGGGGCCCATTATGATCGCGGACGGACTTGAGTCCGTCCGCGACCATAGAGGAGGAGGGAACCTCCGCATGGCCCGCGGAGTTCCCTCCTGTCCAATTAGGATGTGACCGCCACCCTGGCGGTCACATCCTCTATTTTTACAATTGCGGCGGGTGCGGCTTCAAGCTGCACCCGCCGCAATGGTAAAAATGCATACATTGCATTTGTATGCAGAAAGCGGCAGGCACCGTGCGGTGCCTGCCGATTTCTGCATACAAATGCAGGGGGGTACCATAGGTACCCCCATGTGCACCCCCACCCCCCCTTCACCCAGGGGGCCCGCAACGGGCCCCCGCAGTGAAGTTCCACATGCTTTTCCATAGTGGAAAACCTGCCGCGGAAAAGCATTTTTTAAAGCCCATCCTAATATGGCTGGCGGTGTCAGAGACACCGCCACCATATTAGAGCTTTTCTACCGCGGTTGTAAGCCGACCGCGGCGGAAAAGCTGGGGGCGGAAACCAGGACCCACCAGCCATCCTAATGTGGCAGTGGGTCTTTGGTGGGTCCGCTGCGGTTTTTCCACATCCTCCGGGCCGGCGGTGACTTCAGCCGGCCCGGAGGATGCGGAAAAACCGCAATCGTAATAGGCCCCCTTGTTAGCTGTTGCACTCTTAAGTTGATGTGGGGTTCCTAGAAGGTCCGTGTATGGGCAACAGGTCTTGCATCCTTCCATATGACCTATGTTGGTTCTTGTCAATCTTTGAAGAAAATATTTATGATTCTCTAATTTCGTGCCTTGGAATGTTTTAATTCCTCACCTAGATTTGGTTAATACCAGCGTCCTCCCGTCTTGGGGCGGGATTCATAAAGGTAAATATACATACGTATGTTTACTCCTACACTTGAGTGTAACTAACCATTTTTTTGCGATTCACCTTCGAGTGGAGATGGAGCCTTCTACAGCAGAATTTGTGAGTTTTAAAGTTACTACAAGTAACTTTTTCCTATTGCTGAGGAGAATCTATTGGGAAATGTACTACATTTTATTATTTAAAAGAAAAAAGCTAAAAAAAATATTTTAACCATATCCTATTTTAATAATTTTCATTTTCATGAAGTAATACAAAGATTTTGCTACCAAATCATTGTTTTAGTGCATTACATCTTCTTAATCTGGTTGCTCGATTCATGTGTGTCACCCTATTCTCCCCGGAGTCCCTCCAATTTCTCCTTCTTTAACTTTTGCTTACGTTACCAGAGTCCTTACAATTAAATTCTTTGCGATAAAATTTGAAAATACCAAAGTGTGTCCCTCTTCAAGTTAACAATGTTGCTTAATTACTCAAAGATTATCCTAAATTGTGGGCAGGCATCCCATCTTGCGGTCTCTATGTGAATATGTTAAAACACTCATAATCTGGGGGAAAGATAGATAATGGAAACCCTTTGTAGACTCCAGGGGAATATTTACAAGCCCCATTCCCCACTGGAGCATTACTTTTTTTGGCGGTCTGGTGGTGTAACACCCTTTCCCATATTTATAAGGTGCCACTAACTTTATAAATATGCCCCTTTCTGCCGCAGTCCTCTACGGCAAATGGGTGTGCAATGAGTGTTGCTGGGGGCATTCCACCGCAATACCCGTTGCTTTTTTTGCTGCCCCAGATTTACAAGTCTGAGCAGAGCCAAAAACAGTAACCATTCTAACACCATGGACTACCAGGAGTTAGAATGGTGATAAGAGAAGAAATTATTAATTTCTCCTCATTTTTTGCTCTTTCCATGTGTGCTGCACGTTCTGCACTGGCGGCGCTAGTGGCTTGTAAATAAGCCCCTATATGCCTTCTATTTCTTGGTCTGCTCTTATCTTCACTGCAAAACGATCAATGCTCAGCATGAATCGCAGAGGGGATAGTGACTAATATCAGGGGCCCATATGTATGCAGTGGTATTATGTATATGTTGCGGCCAGAATTGTAGATTTCTTCTGATTACATTTTGATCATTGCATACTTGCTAAAAATGTACCCACCGAATGGCTATCACCAAATGCATTATGTACTGTGCATGTCTGAAGGGAGAGTAAGCATCCATGAAGCTTCCCTCTGCTGAATTTAAAGGAATGGGAGCGCCTGCCCACCACGCCTACCCTTGAGGTGGGATTGTGGTAGCTTGCCAAGATATAAAGATACATGTAGGTCCAATGCCCTTTGCCTGAATCAACAGCATGAGAAACCTTCAGTCCACCTGGCGAAACTTTTTCTATGTCTTATCATATTAGAACACCCAGGATGGGTTTTCTGTTGACTTTGTCATCCAGGTGAACTGTCCTGGGTATATTTCATGTTTTGTCATCGTTTTATGATCCCAGATTGGTCTGAGCTATAATACTGGGCTTGTTTCCAGTCCAGGGAGGACCTTGGCAGTTCGGTCTGGACTGTTTCCATGAGGCCCAGGGTCAAGACTGATTTGCATATGGCTGGGTCTAAACTGGGGTGGCATGGTGAGCAAAAGAACAATTGATTTAACCCAGAGCTCTTGACTGGGGGTGAATGTATGATTTATTCAGCATTCCGTCCATCATTTTTTTGCGTGGTACTCAGAGGACACTGCCAAGGGACATCTGCATCCCTGTGTAAGAAACCTTGGTTTGGCTGCACACCAATGACACATGCTCTGTTTGTATTACTTCAGTGATGACGCCACTGGCGGTTGATAAGGATTGGTGTGTGTTAACAGAGCTGTTGTGCACCCCAGTACTAGAATGACCGGGGTGCTGCCATTTGGGGTTGAGGTTCATCGGGGTAGTTGTTTGTGAGAGGTAAATGTTGGAACAGGAGGAACGTTGGTGGTCAGGGTTGAGGCAAACATATTGTTTCTGTCTAACCAACACAGAAGCCCCATCTCGTCTCCCGAGCAGCTCAATGCTTGCATGAAAACAATCCACATGGGTTGCATGTAGACCGAATGAGTTGTAGCAGATTTGGCCTAGCGATCGTTGGAATGAATGACGTGGACCATGCCGGAACTGTGGCATTGGGTGTGAATTGGCATTAACTCTGGGGATATTAATAGGTGTTTCGAAAACGCATTCTGTCCCAAGGCTGCACAAGGAAGAATGCGGGCGAGCAGCATTCCCACACAGGAGTCAATAGGATAAGATTATTTATCGTACAGTAACCTGCCGCATATTTAACTGTGTGAATTCAAACGTGCCTTTCTTTCATCATCAATCTTTTGTTGAGTGACAAATGACGTCAGGGGAATATGCTACTCCGAGCACACTATAAAGCAAATTATATTAGAAAAGCTGAGAATACTTCACTCCTCCTGTGAGTTCCCGGATGGGGCCATCCAGTGAGAGTGTCCTGGCGGCCGCTCGGTGCTGCAACATGGGTCACTGTCTAACTCGTCTTCCTCTAGGTGGCTTCAGTAATTCGCGGGGGGGACTAAGATTAAAGCACTGCAGTTGCCCGGGCTGGTGCAAGCTCCTTGCAGCAGTGCTGCAAGCGGCACCTTTATTGAATTTGCAACCAGCCAATGTGGAGCCACACCTTCCTCAAAACCTCCGGCTCCGCAGCAGGATGTGACGTCCCTGTGGCGCTAGCATGTCGCAGACAACCTGTCTTGGCCTGACTGTCTCGGTAGCAATCATTGGACACTACCTCGGATCAGGAAATCAGGCGGTCAGTCGGAGCTGTGCCACTGAGGATCGGGAAATTATCACAATGCTAATGAATCATGATTCAGAATGTACATTTGTATCACTGTAGTTGAGTGAATGTAAACCTGACAGGACTGCCTTAGCTCACAGTGGGAACTCCAAGCCTGCAAGAGCACAGGGTGGGCAGCGCACACCACAGGCGGCAGCGGCTGCCACACTAGGCCTTTCAGTGCGAAGACCCAGATATGCGTGACAATGCATTTCAGTGCGGTAATGCAGTTTACCACACTGAAATGCGTTAGTCTAACGCCAGATGCGTGGTACTTGGCAGTACTGTAAGCTTACAGGTTTTTTAGGTGACATCCCAATAGCACATTGAGAGCTTAGCTCAAAAAGAATTATGACACAAAAAGTCCAAAAAACGGACTGAAGTACCTCTCTCAGGATCTATGTTGATGGAAGGGAAAGAAAAAAAATGATGCCAGTGTACTGGGAAGGCACCTATATACGCACCACGCACATCACACCCAGCGAAGACGATGCAAGCGTCCTGTTGATCTTTGCCATCAATCAGTTTGCCGAGGTACTGCTCAGGATTTTCCGGATCCAGTCTGATGCCAGGGGAATATTCTAAAGTAAAGTAGCTACATACGTATGTAATGGTTGTGTTAGTGGGTACATAAGCACAACAAAACAAACCAGCCTCAAATGAATTTTGAGAAAAACAAGATAATGGTATCAGAAAGTCTAAATAGAAATTAGTAAGTTGACTTCAAGATAGCAAAGGACGTGAAATAGGCATCAGCTTTGATACCAAGCTATGATGAACCCCCGTGCATAACAAAAAAATGCTCACACGTTATTATCTCTAAAGAAATGTCAAAAACAGTACGCCATTAGGAAGTGATAAAATATTTATTTACATTACAAAAATACAAATGCATGCTTTCATTATATATGAAAGCAAGATGCTGAGAACTATAGTAAAACATTTCTATTCAATGTCTTTTCTGGACTTAATAGTTTATATTATGTTACAATAAACTCTAATCCATTCAGAGCACGTATCTATACATTGATCAGTGCAAATGACACATTCCCAGAGAGCACTGTTCAATAGACAGTATATACAAACATATTCTCAACACAATGGCCTCAAACATACACCTATTTATACAGTCTGTCAGCCTCATAAGTACACTATCAATTATTAATCAATGTTAAAATGTTTGCATCAGTGCAAATTAATTACTAACAACTGTCAAGATGTCACCTTCCTCAGAATGGTAGATAACATGGTAATACAAACCATGTTCAGAATTTTCTACCACGTTTTCTCTGCATACACTTTGCAAAGTTTAACCTGGCGAAAACTATACAGGGAAAAACGATGTGTGTGATAAAATTGCACTTTTTAACCCTGCGAAGAATCTTTGTGGTGAAAAGCACTATACAAAATGAACAATTGTAGTACCATGCACTACACAAAACAAGTACTAATATATTGTTTATTATTTTAATTTTGCTACTTTATTAACCACGCAAATATGAGTTGTTTGGATCCTATAAAATGCACGTAGGAAAACAATAACTATGAAGAGGGATTTTTTTTGTGTGCTAAATGTAAGTGAAAATGACTGGCCTTCATTACACAATAATATTATACATTCAACACTGTGGGTTTCTCCTGTTTCACAAACCACGGAGCCTTTCAAGTCTTGTGAGTTATTGCAGCAGAATGAATGACGTGTAGCCTTGCAATGCACTGCAGGCTAAACCTTGTCCTAAATAAAAATAAACTGAACACAGCCTACAGGTGAGATTTACTTGTCTTTCAGTCCCTAATCAAATTTGTATTTTTTACAGAATGGAATCACCTGCTATCATTGCCGATTCTTTGAGAGCATCACAGTATACATCAGATAGTCATCTTACTTGCAACTCCATTTTGGTCAACATGTCGGAGCAATCTTTTCCCTCTTGCATTACTGCAGCCAGATTATAAAAATCTTTAACAAGAGACTGCGATTTATATGCAGCATATAATCCTGTGCATAGAGACAGATTTAATGCAGCATAGATGCTTTTCAGCGCAGATTCTTTGTATCCACTGTATATGAAGGAGTAGTCTTTTAGGCTGCCCAACGATTTCCCTGCCAGGTTAGACAAAACTGAATCAATTTTCACATTGTGAGGGAGAAATAAATCTGCATGTATGTAAATTTTTTGCATTAATCTAGGGATTGTGAGATGGTCTATACCTTTCCACTTTTTTAAGATAAGGGTCTTAATGTTGCCATGAATTGGGAGGAGCAGGCCATGAAGGTCCTGTAAATTAGGGAAACTAAGATGCCTCATCTTCTATCGATTTATTTACTGAAAACCAAAGATTATGTCTGAGATGACACATATTCTGGTCAATATCCTCTTTCTTACATATTCTCCTTCGTAGCAGCACCAGCAGTCGCGATGGAGAATTGTTTTTCTCTCTGTTTCTAATGCCGTTTGTATGGCTGTCTCAATAAGGCACTGCACATCTTGGTCCACTGTCAAAGTTTCGGCTGAAGAGGAAGATCTCCTGGCTCTACTACACCCTTTATGCCTTTCCTTATTCAAAGAAAGCACTTCATGGTACTTACGCTTTTCAGTTCTCTTTCTCTCCATAGTCACCAAGAGTAATGAAAAGAAAAATCCTCACAACTGTTAAATAGTGATCAGGGGTACCATGTGACCACATGTTCGCTAGTTATAGGCTGACATGAGCTGTAACCAATCCAAAGGATAATCTCTGTATTTCCTCCTAGTGATTGGATAAAAGGGTCTCAAGGAAATGCTTAAAACTGGTTTCCTTAGTTTGGCAAGGTACTAAGGGGCTTATTTATGAGCCTCTGCGTCACTTTTGCGCCACTGGTGCGTCACTTTTTGTGACACACCAGTGGCGTAAAAAATGCGCCATGTTGCTCCATATTTACGAAGTGACGCATCTAGGTAGATGCGTCACTTTGTAAACCCCTGCACTACATTATACCTGCGCCAGATATAATGTATGCAGGGTGGGCGTACCCCCGCAAGAAAGGGTCATAGAAGTGGCGCAGCAAAATCGCTGAGATTTCGTTGTGCCACTTCTAGGACGCCAATGCGTCAAAACCTTACGCCTGCCTATTGGCAGGCGTAAGAGTGACGCAGGCCCTTTCACATGGGGCTTGCCCCATGTGAAAGGAACATTGCTGGAGTTGCATCAGGCTTTGGACACAACTCCAGCAATGCGCCACTTTTTGCGCTAACAGAGACGTCAGTTACACTGACGTACCCATCCTTCCTTGCAACATGATGCGTCATATTGTAAATATGACACATCATTGGGCGCACTGAGAAATGTGGCATCGCTGCTTTCACACAGGGATACAGCACTTCTCGGAAATGAGGCTCGAAGGATCCCAGAGGACAATACTGTGCTGCAGGCCAGGTATCTGCTCATGGCAATAATAGTAAATTTATACATATTTGCGTTAATTGTTACTCGTTTGTAATTGAGCATGTGCATTTCAATTTAGAGACCAGAACCAAATTCTAAGCCTTTAGAGTGAGAGTCTTCATTCTTAACATTAGGTCACTAATGACTCTATTAAAATAGTACAATATGCTAAAAACATGGGGCCTCATTTATGAAAAGTGATGCATCGCTGCGTGAAAACAGCGATGCGTCACTTTTCATTGCGCCCTCCTTATAACACCAATGATGCGTCATATTTACAGTATGAGGCATCATGGCGCAAGGAGTTACAGATACGTCAGTATTTCTGACATATCTGTAGGTGCAAAAATGACGCATTGCTGGAGTGTGTCACAAAAGTGACGCAACTCCAGCAATGGGTCATAACACATGGCAAGTCCCATGTTCAATGTGCCTGCGTCAGTATTACGCCTGCCATGAGGCAGGCGTAAGATATTGATGCATTTGAGTCCTAGAAGTGGCGCTGTGAAATCTCATAGATTTCACTGCGTCACTTCTACGACCCTTTCTTACCTCGGCACGCCTTCCCCTCGCATACATTATACCTGGCGCAGGTATAATGTGGCGCAGGGGTTTACAAAGTGACGCTTTGTAAATATGACGCAACATGGCACATTTGTAACACCACTGGTGCGTCACAAAAAGTGACGCACCGGTTGCGCAAAAGTGACGCAAGGGCTCATAAATAAGCCCCATGGTCTCCATACTGTACCTACTTGGAGACAAGCACCTGATGGGAGTGCAGCATTTTTGATGCTATCTCCCCTTGATCCACGTTGAGGAGAACAAGCCGGAACTCACCACACCAGCCCCTTTGAGCCGGTGCATTTAGAGTTTGTTCTGGCTCCTTTCCACCCAGCAACAGAAGAGGCAGCTGACCTGCCCTGCAGTCTCCATCTCAATAACGAACACCCTACTTCATGGCTCACCCAAACCTATCCGAATGCTGCACTCACAAAATATGGCAGCCTTTCCTTAAATCTTGATTACTGATTTTTGCTTGTAATTGCCAAATTATAAAACGATACAAGTCTATCAGAGACAGAGGATACACAAGGAAGTATTGATTAAGGGGCAGCCTGTTTGTAGGGGAAGGGAGGTCTCTTCCAGTTTCAGGTAATAAAGACTGAAGAAAAAACTAGAGGTACGAGTCAATGGAAGGAGGCAACCTCCTCATGAGTTAATGACTAAGAAGAAAGTTAATTAAATGGACTAGTATTTGCAATGGATTCATTCAGTCTTGAATGAGCTACCATCTACTGTTAAGAATGTGTATCTATTGTAAAAATATATCCTAAAACAATGTGCATATAGCAAAGTTCTTCACAGAAAAACCTACTAAGTGTTGATGAGTGGTACTTTATGTTCATGAACTTTCTACTCAGAAGAACATAAACCAATTCAGCTTTGGGATTCCAGGTACGGCTGTTTGTCATCTTTCTACAATTTCTACAGATTAAGAAACCTTTTCTCTCTCTTGATATACTTTCCAAAGGATCACACTGGTAAATATCATGCCCAGCACTGCACAATGAAGAAAATAGACAGAAATAGTCACAGGCCAAACTATAGTACTGAGTGAAGGTGGGAGAGAACAGTGTATTACTTTATTCCTAGTTTTTAAATTTAACGGTCTGTCTATGATGCAAAAAGAGTACACCTCGCTGCATTCATATAGTAGGGTGTGATGGAGGATATACTTGGTATGGCTTTCAATTTTACAAACAACTGTGATAAGGGCAGACGTTTTAGAGGCATGGAGACATAAAAGAATACCTCATGAGAAAAGGTTTGTTTGCTATTGTCTCAGTGTATCCACTCTTACCGAATGGCCAGTGGTTTCCATTTAAAATGAGATTTATTGCCAGTTATTGCATTTTCAGAACTCTCTGCAGGCCTGGAAAGTATGGAGATTGAGCTGCCCTAATTTCTCTGCTTTACAAGAGACAGGTCATTCGATTACTAATTTACATTGGACTTTACAATGACATAGTCATTACATTTGCTAAGATTGGGTTTGCTTTACAGCAAACAATAGATAATTCACAAAAATGAATGAAAAATATGTTATTCCTGCAAAACATATATTCACAAAATACAGAAGCTTGTAAAATGTAAAAACACATTCTGACGAAGAAAATTTTGTTTGAAAAGAATACCTGTTACATTGCATTGCAGCGAGGTTATAGGTCATGATAGAAGCACTGGTCTATACCAATGTAACATTCACAAATATTTTCCCCAAAAACCTTATCTATGTTAAATGCTTCTCCTACCTCATACATAACTTTTTCATTCTGTAAAATATTATCAGTTTTCTGCCTAAGATTCAAATACATTATTCATCACAAGTTAAATTATTTTTATGAACAATTTGTGGATTTTTGTACCACATATTCAGTCCACACTGAAGCAGTTCTTATTGAATATGGTAATGATCAATGGGATGATTTGTCTTCATTCACCAGCTGTTGAATTACTTGGTAAGTTTTCCAATGCAAATGAATTTTACATAACTCTTCCCTCCCCATCAGATCCAGGGTAAAAAGGGCTACATCAAGTGGGTCATCAGATGTCAAATGTCGCTGGAAAGCCACCTCTAAAGATAGATTGATGCAATCATTTCATAAGTCCTTCTGCATTTAGGATAAATATGACCAACACAAGAAGGAATTGCTTAGAGTAAAGAAAATCAAAGCAACCTTTGAAGCAACAGTCAGATCTGTAACATGAGCCCATTTTATTGGGTTAGATCTGAAAAAAATCATTCAAGACAATCTTTCAAGAACTAAGTTGCTCTTTTCCCAGTATAACCCAAAGGTCGGATGTCCTCATCAACAGTCCCCATATCTTCTGAAGAACTGGTGTCAAGTGAAGTTCCATATAGTATCATACCAAAGATTTAGAACACTCATTTTAAGGGGTTTGATCCAAATGTGGTCACTAGCTCAAAAGTTAAATATTAATACAGTATTTTTCCCAATGACAACAATAAATCAAGCACATCCCTGTTGGTGGTAGATGCAACCATTTTTCTGAGTTTGTTTGTTCAGAAGATCTTTATGCTCTGAGGAAACATCCATAAGAGGCAAATAATACAACTAAAACAGAGTTTTTCCATTAAAGGACTTCTCTTCCGTTACAGATTGATTTGTCACAGATATATCATGGATGTGTGCTACTGCCTACACAGAATGCAATATTCCTGTTTAGACTATTAAACTGCATTATGGCCTTTATACCTCCTGGCAATCAATCATTCCATTACCAGCAAGAGCACGCTTTTGTGACACCCCAAATATTTGCAGTAGTGCCAAATATTTGGCTGTCAGGGCCTTACAATCAGGACTGTTAAAAAGAGAGTTACACAGAAAGCCACTCTGCAAAGTGACCGCAGATGCTCCCTCAGTACTTGGTTTAGCTAGTAGTTGGTCGCTGGTTCTGTTGCAGCTCTTCGCAGCCGTTAATACCAACAATCATCAGGCTACTAAGAACACCTTGAGGCCTACATATTTTGGTGAAAGCTCACATACAACTTCATGTCATTATTCACTAATTTATCTGCAAGGCTTGAAGGATTCTGACTTGAAGTTGGTGCCATAATGGGTTCTGTAATGCTTTGTACACTCCTCCATGTTATTTGTATATACCCTATATCAGCTGAAAGGCATGGCAGTGCACCAGTATGCCAATGATATACATTAACCACCTGCAGCAGTGTGTGGGGGGGAGTAAGAGAGGGCTGGCTTGCACAGAACAACCCATGCTTAGGCTCCACAAAGGCACAGTTCTTGCTGTTTGTGTGAATCTATGTACTCTCCTTGAGCAGGCTTGGTTACAGGCTCTGGTACTGAGAGGAGCATCACTAAGTGAAGTCACACTGTTGTATCCTGGGTCTGCATTAAACACCAACAAATTTGTCAAAGTGATTACCAAAGCAGGTATTTACCAACATTATCTGTTAACTAACATTGAGAGGTTAGTTCCATCCAAGAAATCAACTAAATGTATTCCCGGTTCTTTTGTAGTCAATGATAGATAACGTAATTGGAAGCTCTGTAACCAGATATGAATAGTAGGTGATGTTTCAGTGGCAGAGAGGAGATGAACTAGTAGTCAATGCTTGGAGACCAGCCATTCTGGAGATCATAGCCGATCAACGACCCTCTGTGCTGCGTTATATGCAATACAACACTGGGCTTTGTTTCCGAAGGAAAACCTTCAGATCCTAAAGTTTAACAGATCAGTAAATGAAGACTGAAATACCTTACTAACAGGATTGGGTAGCAATATAATCATGTCACCACAACGGATACTCCGTACAATAAATGTACATTACCAGTTTATATTCCTTCCTAATTGCACTTAGCTATATTCATAGTGTAGTTACACAGCAAGAAATAGGGCATTGTTGCTGTGGAAATTTATGTTTTCTACAATCTAGCTTGAACAGTTCTATATCTACATATTGACTAAAATATCATTACGGTGACTGAATTAAAAACATTGATAAGCCTC
This sequence comes from Lissotriton helveticus, assembly GCF_964261635.1. Lineage (NCBI taxonomy): Eukaryota > Metazoa > Chordata > Amphibia > Caudata > Salamandridae > Lissotriton > Lissotriton helveticus. The sequence continues at coordinate 1,500,212,439 of NC_136067.1, forward strand.
AAATGACTGCTTCTTGGACGTAAAAAAAAACTAAATAACTATTGTTCTGAAAAGTACACTGGTCACAGATGTGTTGTCTTTGTCTGCAAGGTTCTGTAAATGCATTGGAGGGCTTTTTTATTGTTAAAATGTGATAATGTGTGTAAATTAGTTGAATTTCCCCATGTAAAATGCACAGTGCTTCAACACTTACAAGTGGTGTATGTGCTTCGATAAACACAATAATAAAATAAATAAAAAAATGAACATGAATGAGTCCATAAACTGTAGAAAATAACCCGCCTTGTAGTCTATGCTATGAATTTGTCAATTTACCAACGATTTCTTACAAAAAACTACTTTTGTGGATGTAAAACATCCGATATGTCTGATAAATTCTGCAGAAACGCTTCATAATCTGAGATTGTGGCGAAACTGTGTTCTTCTATCGAACTGTTATGAGCGTAATGTTCCTCAGCTTGAGTGCTTTCCATACCAAAATAATTTAATTGAGTACTATTCTGATTATGTTGCAAATGAACAACCGTAGGTTTTGACTCACTCAGGATGTCACTGTTCTGGAAGTTGAAGTCCATCTGACTGAAGTTGCAGGCCTGTCCAGAAAGAGAACCTGAGCTGAGTGGAGCTGATGCTGTTGCTTCCATCATAGTGTCAAGCGGCATTTGGAGAACTTGATTATCATGTTCATTTAGCGCTGGTGCAGGAGGATATACTACGTTTTCCATGTTTTGGCTAACATACCGCAGGTTGCTAATCTGGATATTATCATTGCTTGGAGGTGCAATATTAATGACATTCATGGCACATCCTTGTTTTGTTATACTGTTGTTAGAGCCCTGAAAAACACTTGTCTGTGATGAGGATGATGCACCAAACACGTTAGAACCAATGTTATCCTTGTTGATGGGCTCAGTAGGAAGATCTAAACACCTCAAAAGATCTTCAGAAAGTGTAGGTAGGCTACTTTGTTGGCTGAATTGAAGGACAGCTGTATGTCCTGATGGACGCAAGCCCATAGTGCCAACAGAGGTATTCTTTGTATTTCTTTGTGCAGCTGAATATTGTGAAGACCAACTTGGAGCCATGGTCACACTTTGGAGCTGTGGAACCACTGACTGTCCTTCTGAAGCAGGAAAAGCACTTGTGCTGGAATCTCTCATTGTGTGGTAAGATGGTATGTTGGTAGTTCCAAAAGATGTTCCAGGCATTTGTCTCACACATGTTGACTGAGGAAATATGTTAGGAGGTTCTGGAAAAGGGAACAGAAAACAATAAAAAGTTGTATAATTCAAAATATGTATGTTATCAATAGTACAATATACTTTAATATATAGATTGTCATAGCTCTTTAGAATTCTAGTTAGTACATCATTTTCCAGCAATAAAGAAATCCATATATGATTATACTTATTAACAATAGTTACTTTAAAATACATTAGCACATTTTACTTCTTCCTGGATGTCAGTCAGAACTGAAAAAACTTCAGGCCCTCCAGTACATAAGAATTCAGCACCCAGTTTTCCTGCCTTTCTGTACTTTGCTGCTCTTCACTCCACTGAACCACAAAGAGCAAATGTCTGAGTGGAGGGGTCCTGTGCTATACTTCTAGCACAGAACCTGCCTGGCCCTCTTCCTCCATGTGGCAGAAGTTCCAGGGAACCCCCACACCTAAACGAGTCTGAGAAGAGTGCCAAATCTGCCCCACAGTGACCAACAAAATGCAGCTCTTTCTTAAGTGTGATGTATAGCTTTGCAGCAGCTTTGTACTGGATATTACACATTTGGAGAAGATTGTGGATAAAGCTGGAGGAGAGTTGTGTGGGCTATTCCCTATCGTATATCCAGCAGGCTTTCTTCTGGTGTTGACGTTGTGTAAGCCCCTTACCCTTTTTTTATTTCTTTTCATTAAACAAAAAGGACATTACAAAAAAGAAATCAACTCTCAGGTGAGTGCATTCAAGTTCAAAGCATGGAGCAAATCAACACAGTACAGGATCAAATATCAACTATCAACACTTGGGTCAAGGGGATTCCTGTGCTTCTGGGTCTAATCTCGTCGCAGGTGGCTCACAAATTCCTCCTCGGTGACTATTCCACGCACCCCAAACCTTCCTCCACTTCTGCGGGCAACCCCTGGCCACATACACCGATCTCTCTGGAACATGCACCAATCAAGATCTTCCGTCCATTTAATAATTCGGGGCGGCTGACTGGCACCCCAAAGTTGAGCAATATTACGTTTAGCCACCATGTAGGTCAGAGTCACCCATTGCTTCTGGTACACATTCAAGTCAGTTGGCTCCCACACATCCAGCAGACATCTCGGGCCTCTGGCCGGATCTCAGCACCCAAAACTTCTCTCAACTCCTTGTGAACTTTTGTCCAATACCTCTGTATACCATCACAATGCCAAAGGATATGTATCAATGTGCCGACCTCTCCACAACCTCTTCACAAACTCCACTCTCCCCATTCGTACCAGACGAGGCCCCGTTATGTAGGATCTATGCAATATCTTTAACTGCACCAGCCGGAGCCGCATCTGGATAGCTACTACCTTGGGGGACGACACCGCCTCCGTCCAATCCTCATCATCAAGTTCTAACCCGTCTGCACTCCACTGAGCACTGAGCCGCACCAATGGGTCATCCGAGTTATTAACTAATTTCCTATAGATCAGCGAGATGGTTTTCTCGGGAATATGACCATCCAGCACACGGTCCTCAAGAGGAGATGCCTCCGGAGGCTCCCTAGCCCCTTACCTTTTAAAAAATACATTTTATGTGTATTGTAAGATCGGAACTAAATATTAGTACAGAAAAAGTAAGCACAGGATTGGTACAAAAGTGTTGCAGGCGGACGCCTCTTCTCTCTTAACGCCGCAAAACTCTGGAACTCTCTCCCCCTCAATATCCGGATAAAATCCAATCTCCTGAAGTTCCGAAAGCTCTTGAAAACTTTCCTCTTTCCCTAAAACATCTGTTTTTTCTGCCAAAATCTCTATTCATAGCGCTGGGACGCCTACGGGTAGCCACACGCTTTATAAATCGAATTCCATTCCATTCCATTCCATTCCATGCATTCAACAGCCTGTCAGTGAGGTAGGAAAAGACTGGTAACCACATACTCCAAAGCTGTGCTGCCACCACTGCCATCAATTTCATGAAAACCCGAGAGGTGCTGGTGAGTCCAGAGCACAGCGAACAGGAAATGCTCCTTTCACACCATGAACCACAAGTAGCGCCAATGGACCTGCAGGGCAGGAATATGGAAATCGGCGTCTTGCAGGTCCAACACCACCATCAAGTCTCCTGCGTCCAGGGCAGACAAGACCTGAGCCAGGGTGAGCATTTAGAATTTCTCTTTTTGGTGGAATAGATTGTAAAACGGCAGGACCGAGGAGAACTTGTGCCCAGAGTACCAAAAGACTTGGGTGTAGCAGCGAAGCAAACAGGAGGCATTAACTGAACAGAGTGCCAAACTGACTGAGGAGAATAACCTCGTCCCAAACGTCTCAACTCTCTTGGATTCTCTAGACAAAAAGTCCAGGTAGCCCAGAGTAGGACAGTGGTGATCTGATGGATAACTGGAGGACTGGTACAAGGCTTAGGCCAAGCCTCTAAGAGTGTTTCTGTCAAGGCCTCATTGAATGGGAGGAAAGATTCAGAAGCAGTCTGGCCAGGCTGCAGGACTTCAATCAGTAAATTATTTTTCACCTCCATGGTGAGGCGGTGGAGGTCAAAAACTCCTACCTCCCTATGCATAACCATAGCGTAGGAGGCCGATCCTTCTTGGTCCTGGAGGAGAGACAAGGGCTGTATCAGAGGAGGTGTCCAGCCCACAACCGTCTTGAAAGTCTTATCATCTGTATAGGGCTGAGCGAATTCATTACCCTGGCCGCCATCATTATCAGAATACATCCGAAAAAGGAGTGTAGAGAATGTTCCCTGCTTGTGGTAAAGCTAATGCCAAGACCATGTTTGGATTCTGTTGCGAAATCAGTTGAAGTCGGATCGAACTTGGAAAGGACAATGGGAGCTATCTGTTCTGGGGGAAGTCGTCATTGGCGACATGATGTACCCAGGCCTGGCATGGTAGTGGGCACGGGGGGGGGGGGGTGCTGGGATGGGGGTTAGATATCGGAGGGCAAACGCGTCTCAGAGGGTCCGGTCGGTGTAAAGGGCAAACCTGCTGGCGGTAATCCAGGAGGAGGGCCTCTCTGCTGCTTGGGCCAGAGGGACTCTTTGATATGCCACAGTGTGACTGAAGGCCCCAGAAACTCGGTCTGGCTTTTAGAACTCTCCACCTCCCACTCAAAAAGATTTGCACAAGGGGAAACAGTGTGCTTTTTATTGGAGCTACAAATTGAAACTGAAGGCAGCAGCCAAGGACAACAGGAAGGAGGACCCCCTGATACCCATGTGGACTAAGGACTCCGCCTAACAGTTGACCAAAGACTGGTGAGTCTCTCCCCAGGACTAGGGAAGCAGGTCCCCATACTCCTCCTAAAGAATAGTTGGGGAAGGACTGGAATTCTGCGCCAAGGAAAAGAGTAGCACCAGAGAAGAGAAAGGAGAACGCTGGTGCAGGGAGCCAGTGGAACCAGCTCCTTGCAAAGTGTGTCTAAGGAAAAGGCTCTGGAAAAGGCTCACCAAGAAGAAAATGAGCTAAAAATCATGCAAAACAGCCCAACGGGCCACAAGATATCCAAGAGAGAAGGATTTAACCTTTGACACCCCAGCGGGGACAAGGAGCACATGGACCTCCAGTGCCGATGTCCAAGAAACCCCCCAGGGCCAACGTAAGGAGACTTTTAAAGTTAGAATCTTATCAGAGGGTATTCATGGGGTTACAGGAAGGCAGTTGCTACCCAAAGAACGACTGAAAAGGACAGGTAAAAGTACAGACCCTAAGTTTGCAGGGTCTACGACAGGATGACCACCCTAGGATTTCCATTGTCTTTTAGGCACTCTCAAGGCTGGAGCTTTCACTCTACGGCTGGGAGTGCAACACCCTCTAGGGGCTAGTTATATGGCTGCAGTTTATGTGGCCAAGTTGTTTAAAAAAGACAGACGTGGTTTATATTTGTACAAGGCTTTATTTAAAACTGGTATGCAATGCTTTAAACTATACTTTATTTAAACGTGTTACTGACAATGCTTCATTCAAGCTTGTTATTTACAATACTTTATTTGAAGGTGATGTTGTGCTGACAGTAATGGTTATTCCAGAAAGGCTTCAATGCTTTAATAATTATAATTAGGGCTCCCAGTTTCGTGGTATTTGCATTTTTGTCATTTCCATCTGTATTTATTTAGATTTATTTTTTGCTAATTTTACCTGTATTTATCCATATCTATTTTAGGTTTGTGAAAAAATTAAGCTGAACTGTATATTTCTACATTTATTTAACCAGTTAATGTGCACTCGTGCCTGAATGCCTGTCAAGCTTCAGTGATATATACACATTCAGATGGTAAAATATGCACCTGTAGGAAAATATGTACATTTTAGAATCAAGATTGTACAAATCTACTACTGTTTAAGGCTCTTTACTAAAATTCCTATTATTTTAAATCCCCTTGCCTGTCAAACTGCTCAGCTATTCGGCTGGCAGTCATGATTGACAGCATTTAGAATCACTCAAAAAAACACAATTTCTCTTTTTATCCATATTTAAAAATAAATACAGACAGGAAAATAAATGGATTTCTGCCAGTATTTATCTGTAAACATCAGTAAAAAGGAAAACAGAGAGCTTTAATTATAATGTATGTTTATGGATGCAATGCTTTATTACTTTTAATGATTGCAGATGGATTGTGGTACTGATGTCAGAGATGGAATGAGGTATTTTGACACATGATTCTGGTCTTCAAATATGCCAACACTGGCCTGATGTAAAGTGACACCCCCGTTTGGTTATGTGCTGTATTGTACATGGTGAGGGGAGTGAGGAGTACTGTGATTTTCGGGTCATGACCCTTTAGTGCTCAAATGTAATGTTGTCAAAGGTATTTTCATCTGCTTATGTATGTTTGTAAATTACTGTGTATTATTAAGTAGTGTGTGTGTGTAATAAATGTACTTTTCATTTTCGGATTGGACAATCATTTATTGAGTGTTATTATTGCATGCCAGAGAATGGTGATAACTATCCCCCCCCCCCCCCGAGTAGGCCTTAGACTGCTCTGCTTCACTACCCTGTGAGTGTCAGGTGCTACACGGGGTGTTTGGTTCCCTGTGAATGGGTGAATGTGGGTACATTACTTGGGCAGGCCAACAACTAATGAGCTGTTTCCTAACAATTGTCCTTCATCAAATCCCTCTCTGGGACTCTCTCTTGCCCCTCCCAGAGGACAAGACAGGCTAGTTCACTATTCTCCAAAGTGTACCTCGGGAATTGCTTGTAGCTCTCCAGGTACCTGTGAGTAGCTTCACTATGTGCAGCCCAACCTAGTACATGAAAAGCTTTAGCCTGATTTCATTAGCTATGTGCCCAAATTTGCAAATTATATATTTAAAAGTACAATGTATGTATTTTTTTTAAATAGGCTGATATTTGCAGAAAAAATATAATTAAAGCTGATATCAAAATGTTAATTCATGCAGCCGGGGGCACAGCAAATATAACTGCTATGACATGTTGAGGCATTCAAAAATCACCACTGATAAGTCCTTTTTTGGCATTATTGCTGGTGACTTTGCCTGATGTGCTGGGGTGGTCATTGCTAGCAATTCCGCAAGCAATAGTCACTAATGGAATCCTGTCTGAAGTGGTCACTGATAATTTGAGTTCAAAGCTCAGGATGATTGTTATTGAACATAAGTAGCTCTTACTGTAGAAAAGGTTGGAGACCTCTAGGCTAGCTCCTCCTACACCGAAAGAAACCTACACTAGGACCCTGATGACTTGACCAACTTCACCAAAAAAGCAGTCTATGTTCGACTCCAAGATCACATCAATGTTAACCATCACCTGCACAACTACCAGTCTGGTTTCAGAATCTTCTACAGAACGGAGAACGCTTCCTAACACATGGTAGAGGATGCCCTTTTGCCCACAGATGTTGATGACTACTATCTCCTGATGTTTCTAGACCTTTCAGCTGCATTTGACACAGTCAACCTTCTAACCCTCATACATGCCTTGGAGTCTCGAATGTGATTAAGCAGCAATGTCCTTCACTTGTTCTTCTCTTACCTTTCCAACTAACACTAATTTAGTCACATGGGCACCTCCAGGTCACAAAGGATTCCTATCACATGTGGAGTCTCCCAGGGTTCCATACTGTTTCCTGTCATCTTCAACCTTTGCATGGTGCTGCTTGGTGCTCTACTCACAGATAAAAGCATCTTGATACACCAATATGCGGTTGAACACAACTCTACTTGAAAGTCTGCTCTGCTTCAGGCATCCAATGCCTCAAACAGCGCTTAAACATCATCCAAACCTCGATGTCCAGCCCCTACCTGAAGCTCAACCCAACCAAGACTAAATTCCTGTTATTTGCCAAGAGCAACAACCAAGATGCAAAACAAACCTGGCTCAATTAAATGAACTTTGATGGGTTTGAATGCCACTTGACCTGAGTGCCAAGTCACTTTGATTCATCCTGAACACCAATCTCGCTGAGAAGGGCCAAATTGCTAAAAAAAAACCAGTTACTTCAGAACAGCAGTTCAAGCCCTCCTACTTTGACATCTTGGTGGTGGTAATGCCCAACTCCATGGCCTCACAGACTCCACAATACCACCCCCACTAGTGGCATCCTACATGAATGGAGCACGTCTCATCCAGGGCCTAAAGCAATATGGTTTCATCACCCCATCTTGCTGGAACTCCATTGGCTCCCCTTCCCGACTCGCACCATCCTAAAAATCAGCGGAATAATTTATAAAGCCATCACAACAAGAACTCTTGCTTATCTTGCAGACAGGCTCACCATAGCTGGTGGTACTTTGCATACCTGCGGCCAGGACTCCATCAGATTAAAGGCTATGATGTGTAAAAAAGAAAAAAACAAGACAGCAGGCTATTAGAAATGGGGTCAATAGTTGGCAGTGGTTTGCACCCTGTCCAAGTAGGGACCCTCACTGTAGTCGGGGTAAGTGAGTTACACACCTAAGATAACCTCTGATCATCCCCTGGTTAGCTTGGCACAGAAAAGTCAGGCTTATCTCAGAGGCAATGTGTCAAGTATTTGTACACACCCACAGTAACACAATGAAAACACTACAAAATGACTCCTCCACACTAGAACAATAGCCATTATTTATCTGAATAAAACAAGAGCAAAACAACAAAGATCCACCATACACAAGTCAAGATATGAATTTTTAAAGATTAAATACATTTCATTTCTTAAAAATCAATGGTTGTGCTTGATCAGGACAAATTACCCTAGATGCATCAAAAATCAAAGCTGATGCGAGATGTAGGGGAGGTGAGGCGCTGAAAAAGCAGCTGATGTATTGGTTCCTTGCTGCTACAGGGGAGTTGATGCGTCTGTTCCTTACTGCTAGGCAGGGGAGGTGATGCGTCAGTTCCTTACTATTGCAGGGGAGGTGATGCGTCATTTTTGGACATGCAGCCTCAGTTCCTTACTGCGGTGTGATGTCGATGAAGAAATTAGTGCCCAGGGACGATGTATTGAAAGTCAAGCTGCGCTGCGTCGCTTCCACAATGACGAAGCAGGCACAGCGTCAGAGTTAGAACGATGTGTCACGGACCTCCGTGATGTGGCGCTTGAAACATCTATCAGCGTTTTTCTGGCATGCTGCAACAGAAAGCTGGGACTTGCGTTGTAAGCCGCAATTGTTGCGTGAAGAGGCGACTACGCTCTGGTGCAGGCAGCGGCAATGCATCACGTTTTGCAGCGATGCGCCAGTTCAGAATGATGCTGGGAATTGATGCCGGGGATTTTTCTTCTTGTTGCACCATAACTCACTTCCAAGGGCCCAGGAACTGTATTTGGCACAACTTGGCAAGGCAGGACTCTCAGCAAGAGAGCCCAGGTGCTGGTAAGTGAAGTCTTTGATGGTCTTGAGACTTCTTAAAAGGAGGCAAGCTCACTCAAACCCTTGGAGAATCTTGGAAGCAGGATGTAGAAAGCAATATCCAGTCCTTTCACTCCCAGGACAGAAACAGCAAGCAGCAGGCCAACACAGCAAAGCAAACAGCAAAGTGGCAGTCCCTCCTGACAGCTATCCAGCTTTTTTTCCTGGCAGGATGTCCTCAACCCTGAAGTGTTCTGAGTATATGGTGTCACAGTTTCAGTACGTATACCCATTACAGCCTTTGAAGTAGGGCAACTTCAAAGGAAAGTCTGTGTATTGCACCAGAACTTGCCTTTACCTGCCCTGGCTCGAGACACACTACAGGGGCGGAGATTGCTTTGTGTGAGGACAGGTACAGGCCTATTCAGGTGTCAGTGTCAACTCTTCCCACCACTCTAGCTCAGGAAGACCCATCAGTCTGGTGATGGGCTTTCAGGATATGCAGGGCACACCTCAGCTCCCTTTGTGTGATAGTCTAGAGTGTATGCACAAACAGCCCAACTATCATCCTGACCCAGACGTATATTCAGTGACAGGCAGAAGCACAGAAAGGTTTAAAGTAAAAAATGGCCAATTTCTAAAAGTGGCATTTTCAGACCTGCAATTTAAAAACACAACTTCACTAAAGTATGTGGTTTAAAATTGTGAGTCCAGAGACAACAAACTTGAGTTTTCTATCAGCTCCCAATTTGTAGATGAAATTAGCAGTATTTGATGATCAGGACATGTAAAACACAACACTACATGTCGTACCTTTTAAATGCACTGCACTCCGACCATGGGGCTACCTTGGGCCTACCTTAGGGGTGCCTTACATATAAAAAAAGGGAAGGTTTAGGCCTGGCAAGTGGGTGCTCTTGCTAGGTCAAAATGTTAGTTTAAAACTGCACACACAGACATTGGAGTGGAATGCCTGAGCCATGTTTGCAGGGCTACTCATGTGGATGGCACAATCAGTGCTGCAGACCCACTAGTAGCATTTGATTTACAGGTCCTGGGCATGCCTGGTGCACTGTTCTACTTACTAGTTAATCAAATAAGCAAATCATGGAGAAAACAAATATAATTACATTTTAGACAGGGAGCACTTGCAGTTTAGCACTGGTCAGCAGTGGTAAAGTCCTCAGAGTCCTAACACCAGCAAAAAAGAAATGCAGCACACAGTAAAAAACAGGAGGTCAGAGGCAAAAAGACAGGGGAAACCACTACAAAAGATGCCAGGTCTAACACAGTCGTTTTCCATCTAGGCACCCAGGATCTGGAACAACATCCCCAAGTCCATCAGGCCTTCCCCAATTTAGGAAAGAGTCCAAGACTTACCTCTTTGAAGAACATGACATCACAATGCATGACCCCCACAACCCAGCTTATTCTACTAATACTTATTGACGTCATTCTTGACTATGTACAGTGCTCTGCTGCCTATTGGCTAGGTTTATTCTACAGAAATACCATATACATTCATGTATACATGAGACCCTACCACCGCATGTATGTGCATTCACAATGACAGCATGCCACATTTATGTATGCAGGACATGTAGCCCTGGAAGTTCAGTCAAGTGATAGCCAGAGCACAGAACCCCATACTTTTCTTACACAAAGGGTTTCCCTGTCATCCCTAGGTCTACACATTCAAGGCACACACAAAACAAAAGAAGAAAAAAAATGAAAAACCACAAACAGAAAGTTTAACCATTAATCATCTCAGTTCAAAGTTCCCTTGATCATAGTCCAACAAAAAACCTACTGAAGAGTGTTGGGCCTGGCCCTTTTTGGCAGGTTCACCCCGAAACTTTTTGCTTTTTCCTAGCCTGTTTCCGGAACCTGGTGTTGGTGATTTTAGGCCTTAGCGCACTTTTTCACTGTGGTACAGTGTAAAGTGCGTGAGCTCTCTGTGTATGTATGGTGAGTGACCTGCCCTCCCATAGGAATGAATGGGGAATATATATGCCCATGGTAGTTCCTGATGTGTGGGGAGTGCAGGGTCGAGTTTGATATGTGCGAACTCGTGAGATTGAATGCTGCGTAATGGTGTATGCGGCATGATTGTGTCTAGTCTAGAAGTGCCACTTTGAGAAGTTGGCATATTTGTGTAGTTTGTGGCTGGCGTGTGATTGGCTTGTGAGCCTGGCCCAGGAGTGCCTGGGCCTGCTTGTGGATTGACTCTCTGGTTTGAGGGTGACAGGGGCTGCAGAGCTCCCAGGAGGTTGTCTGAGTCAGCCCGTGGATGAAAGGCAGCATCTGCTGCCAGAGAAGTGGGAGGAGATAGCACCTGATAGTGAATGAGGGTGTGCCTGCCTGCCACAATGCTGGCTCCACCTCCCCGCTGGGCGACTGTCACCTCTGTCCCTGATACTGAAAGGACTTCCCTATAACCAGTTCTAGCTGGTTCTCACACTGCCTGCACAAAGGCTTCAAAGACTTTTCTGTGTATAAGAAGGGGCTGTGTCCCCTTCCAAAATGTTCTTGTTTTTTTTTACTTGAATCTTGCCAGGGGCGTGCTGCTGCTTGGGCCCAGGGGAATCCCTGGGCCCTGCCCAGCCCCTGGACACCTGATGGCCTTTCCTTCTCTGGGAGCTGCTGTGCTCCACCTTATGTCCTGGACTGCTGAGGTCCTGGACCCCTGAAGGACTTTGCTGGACTTGTGGACCTTTACTGGTCCCTAGCGCTGGGAGTGCTTTGCTCTCACCCCTAGCGCCTGGTGGCGCTTTATTTCAGCCTTTAGCGCTAGGAGCGCTTTATTTTTCGGTTGTAGCGCTTGGAAGCGCTTTACTTGCTATTTTAGCGCATGGAGCGCTTTGAATTTCCTTTAGCGCTGGGGGAGCACTTTATTTGTTGAAGCCGGTGCCCACCCGGCATTGGACCCGTTTTTGCTGATTGTCGGCGCGGCTGTCCGCGCCGCCCATTGCCCCTCCTTGGTTGTGCTTGTGCCCGCTTCGAGGGTGCCCACCCCTCATCTTGCCGCTAGTGCTGGTGGGAACAGGGCCGCCGCGCTGCCCGCGGCGACCCGGAAGTAACTTGCAGGCTGGCCAATGACTGCGCGGCCCCAGGAGAAGCCCCGGAAGTCCCGCCCCCGCAGCCCGAAGGGAAGACGAAGCATGGCGGCGGCATGGAGGGATTTTGTCCCGCGTTGCCAGGAGAGTCCCGGGTCCCAGGAGGGGGCCCGTGTAATGCCGCGTATTGCCGCCTCGGGGAGCCCGCGCTGAAAGGAGTTCGCGAGGGTTGCGGGGCTCCCATGTCCAAGCGGGAGCCCCGGTGGCAGAGAGAGGAGAGCCCCGGTCTGGCTGGTGGAGTCTGAGCTGCCGGAGAGGAGCCGGGAGACTGAAGTGCAGCACCAGCGAGTTCCCGGTGAGTGAGGGGGTGTCTTAATCTTTGTTCTCAGAGCGGCCCCAGTTGGCAGAGGGACGCTCCAGCGATCACGGGGACACTCGCAATTTAGAGCCCAGAGAGGCTCCGTGGCATTTGTTTTGAGCCCTGCAAGGCTCCAACGTGGGGGCATAATTGTTTAGAGAGCCTCTGAGGCTCAGGGGGCAAATTGGTTATTTCGAGCCAAGAGGCCCATGTGTGGAGGAGCCCACGAGGGGGCTCCGGGGGCCATATTAATTAGAGGGGGCGTCAGGGCACATTGCCGGTGCCCGCCCCCTCCTGCCTGCGAGGGATTTGTTCAGAGCCTCGAGGGCTCCAGGGGCCTATAATTGTTTAAGAGCCTGTGTGGCCCCAAGTGCGCAGTTCAGAGCCTGTGTGGCTCCAGCAGTGGCGCAGTTTGCACCTAAGGGTCAGTGAGGGCCCTGGCGCAGTTTTGTTGATTTCCAGCTGCCCAGCAATTAGTGGGCAGCTGCACCGTTTAGGTCTTGTGACTGTTCCCAGGTGCCCAGCAAGTAGTGGGCACCTGCACCGTTTAGGCCCCTGACTTTTGGACACAGGGCGTCCTAGCCCCAACAAGGCCAGTTGGCCTAGGGACTGCCACAGGTGGTGGCTTATGTGAGGTTTTGCGCAATTGTGTGGTTTTTCCTTGCACCTCTGAATGTTTAGGCATCATGTGTCTTTGCTCTATTGAGTTGTGTTTTCTTTCCGGGCACCTCTGAATGTTTTATGCATCATGTGTATACCTTTGTTCTTAACACCGCTGAATGTGTAGGTTTATGCATCATGTGTTTCCCTTTACTACTCCTCTGAATGTATATTTATGCATCATGGGTAATGTGTTCTTTCCTAGACCCCTAAACGCTGTGTGATACTTAGGTGGTTGTCCGTACACCTCTGAATGTTTTTAGGCATCATGTGTTTTCCTTTACTACTCCTCTGAATGTGTTTCATGCATCATGGGTAATGTGTTCTTGTTTATACCCCTAAATGTATTTTATTCTTAGGTGGTTGTTCTTTCTAATACAGGTGGTCCTAGTGAGGTCCTGGTCCCCTGCGTGACATTCTCCTAAGGTGGTTAGGGTTGCGTAGGTGGTACTTACCTGTTCCCAGTAGTTACTGGTTGTGATTTATAACTGTTATTTTGTGCTATACTTATTTATATTTCTAAAAGTGTTGATTCTGACAGTGGCCCCTGTGGCCCTGTGTGGAAAAGTAAATTTTGCCATGTTCTGTGTCCCTACGCCTCATCCATCATATGTTATGTGTGCATGACCAATATGGATATGTTATTCCCCATGTCCGATTAATGACGCAATTCCAGTTGTGTCCACCTTTAGTATGCTAGTTTCCAGTCTTCGTGAATACTACGAATATCAGGCATATGTAAAGTAATGTTGCCACGTTTCCCAGTGTGCACGTTATTCCATTATAAAGTCCCCGTTTCCAGGCCTCAAAAGGGCCCGGACCCTGGATTCAGCTCCTGTCTCCTGAAAGCCTCGCTGAGGAGCGGTACAGCCCCCACCTGTATCCTCTACCCTTCACTTACTTCCTGCCTCGCAGTGCCCGGTGCAGCTTGGCTCTGCCTCTGAGTCTGCCAAGAGTATGTTATGATTCCAGCTATCAGTTCAGTCCTTCTTCTCTGCATTCCTAAGCTACTGAACTGCATCAATAGTTTCCGTCATTGTCTAGCCTATTCGGCTCCACGTTAGAGAAATACTGTATTAATGGTCATTTAATATTCTTCATCACGCACTACATGTAGAATAATGCATGGTCCAGTCTTAGAATCAAGTTAGCTTTTCCCCTCATGACTTCTAGTTTATATCAACATGTTCCCTAAACATCAGATACCAGATAGGGTTTAGGTACATGTCGCTCCGACCCTCCAGACTCTAGTCTCTGCTCCTAGCACAGAGTTCGTAGCCCCAGCTTCTCCTAGTAACACATCATTGCCAATTTTCGCGCACCATTAGGTTAGAGGTCCCGGCTCCTTAGGTAGCCCCCTCCAATGTTTCCGCCCATTCATGACATATTCTGTTACGTTTGCACCACATGTCTATGTATACGCCCAGTTACACCTCTTTTTACTGTTATCTTTCGCGACTGCTACGCGTCACGCCTTCTGCTCCACCCACTGTTACGCCTACTGCAATGTAATGCTATGTGTTTGCGCTATGTATATAAGTCAATGTATTGTTATTAAAAGTTAGCGCGCTCATCCCAGATCAAGCCCCGGCAGCTGCTGGGCCCCAGTTGTCCTGCTGGGCCCTGTCACTCTGTTCCCATGCAGGTTGTCCTGATCCTGTCCTTATGCTGTAATAAACCTGCAGAAACTCCTACTACCTCGAATCTTGACTCTTATTTATTGAGCTATCTGTTATACTATATGCTTAGTCAAAAATAGGGTATTATTTATTTATTTACCACATAATGGCGCCCGAACAGGGACCTGCCCTTTCCCCACGCGTCGGTGAAGCCACGCCGACCCCCTGACCCTCTGCAGCAGTGACGGAACCATACCGGCCACGTGCAGATATTTCTGCTTCAAGTATCCCTCAGGCCCACGGAGGAGACGGAGGAGGCGGTCCAGCATCCAAACGAGACGGTGGAGGAACGCGGCGAGTCCCGACCAGAGCCCAAGCCGAGAGTCCAAGGTCCGAGGTATCCGGAGGCCCACCCGTAACTGAAGTCCGAAGTCCGAAGTTCGTCGTCGTAGCAGTCCAGTCCCGTCCGAGGCTTTCCGTTCCGTGCTGCCCGGTGAGTACCATTGCTGGGGTAGTATCTAGACAGGACCAATCTAAATTGACTCCTGGTCCGTGGGTTGGTGGTGCCCAGACTCACAAACGAAGTGTTCACCTAGGTGGATACGGGTCTTGATGCGTCCCTTTATGGGACCGGTATGTTCCGTACTGTTACAGCAGTGCATCCAGTAATTCTAGTCTGTTCCGTTCTCGAGAAAATTCTTGTATTTCTGTTCTCAGTATTTTCAGGTAATATTCTGTTCGAACTGTTATGTTATGATATTGTTTAATGTATTTCCAATGTCGTGGTATGCCTGAATTGTTTTCCCAATTGTTATTGTTCTTCGTGTATTGTATTGTGTTCCGATTCAAGTTTACAATGCCGCTCTTTTCAAGATTACGACAGTTAAAAACTAGAAAGGGTCTGTTAGAGGAAGCGGTTCCTGTCCCACCTAGGGACAGTCCAGGTCATTTTATGTATCAGAAACATGGCATAAGCGCCATACTGTATCTAGATTTATGGGTAGAGTATACCAAACAGTTAGAAGAAAAGTATAGATGGCCCGTATCGGGTACATGGGATGCCGAATGTATCATGCGAGTAGAAGAAGCATTATGGAAAAAGAAAGCCAGACAGTCACAGAAAGATGCCATCGAGTTATGGCGTAAAGAAGCTCATAAAAGAACCGAAAAGGAAGTCAGAAAGTCAGAGTTAAGTAGAGAATCCCAAGAACGAGCCCAAGAAAGAGAATTAATCGAGATAGGTGAACAAGTCAAAGCCGAACAGTCAGACAGACAGAGGCATGCCCTCATTAAGGGTATGTATCCTCTTCTTGCCGAAGGTGTGCAAAAAGCGACCCCAGAGGCATCTAGTAATCTCCCGCCACCATTAGTTCCGACCAAGCTACGTCACAAACCGACCGCAGCTGATATTTTTATTTCGTCCTATCTGGACGACACAGTCCCAGAATATGCAAATCCTGTTCGCGCTCCGCCAGTCCCTGCAAATCAGGCACTTCCCGCTCCTCCAGACACCGGAGTACCTGTTACGGTACCCCCGGTCCAGCCTACAGTTCCATTTCCCACTCTGCCAGGACGTAGAGCCTCAGTAGACGACTCCAGTCTAGGGGCCGCAGGAGGAGCTACTCCTCAAACCCCGCCGCCACACAAGCGTTTATCAGCACTCGAATTACATGCTCAAGCATCACAGCGTACTCCTAAAAGTAATAAGTCTGTCACAGAAATCAGACAAGCCCTTAACGAATGTGTCTATGATCCAGTTCCAGGCGAATATAATATGGTTTTATATTCCTTACGTGTAAGGAGAGTGACCGAGTATCTAGTCACCTTACCGAATATGAAAGAAGATCTAGACAGAATATACCGTTTCATCCGTACAGGGGATGATCCAGAAAGTATTGGCGAGATTATGTCTCAAAGGAAAGCCGAGATCCAGCTCATGATATTAAAGTTCCTGATCAATTGTCTAATAAGAGAACAAGATTACCCGTCTAAAGATCCCGCCGAAATGAGAATCCTGACAAGGTGGAGTGATAATATAGCCGAGGGTAAGCACAAGACCGTTAGTGCCATGGAGAGTATGTACAAGAAAATTCGTAAAGAAATAATAAGGTTACACGAACAGCGTAAAGCAGCACAAGTAAGCGAGAAAGAAAGTATCTCTGATCCTGAAGAGGAAGACGAGAATTCCGACAGAATAGCGTATGTAGGAAAATCTAGATTTCCAGATCGCCATTTACGTCTAGAACACAAGTCTATTTTTCATCATCCAGCACCAGAACAAGGTTCTCTAGAGCAAGTATTTCAAGCTACCGATCACATTCTGAAATCACGAATCGGTTATAGCGAATTAAGTACTATGCATGAACAAGAACTAGCCCGATCAGCAGTCCGATGGATTACTGATTCTACCACTTTTCCAGACGAAATAGTGGCACAAATGTTTCTGAAACTGCCCCCAGCCGAGCAACGACTGGTGGGTATGTATATGATCCAGTACCTCATTACTCTGTATGAGGGTCAGCACTCTGATCCAGGCCCGTTACACGATGTCCTGAACGAGTTACTCCAGTATAGATGGAGAGGTCTAGGTACCGATTTAATCAGTATCATTCTAGAACAGCGCCACAAATATAGAACGTTCCTGAATCCGCATTTTGTTCATGTCTCACCCCCAGAAAATAAGCCATTCTACATAGACAGACAGAATCCGTTACGAGAAGTCCACCCAGTCCAAGGGGCGGGTGGCGAAATGCAACGAGTGTTTGTATACACTCCGATTTCAAAGATGGAACTTCTTGAAATGAAGAAATTAATTCCCTGTCATGACAAAGATCCAGCAGGGTTCCATAGAGAATTAAAAGACATGCTCCGTATGGGAGAATACACTTACCCAGATATCATTAAAATGTTAAAGGTCCTGTTACCCGCAGGGGTGTATGAAAAGTTAAAGGAAAAAGAATGGGAGGTGGGAGAGAAAAAGATCGATTGGACAGCTCTAGAAGCTGAAGACAAGGCACGAGTACCAGGTACCGGTCTTGGAGATAAATGTAAAGAATTACCAGAATTATTGATTCAAGTTTTACCCAGATTATTGACAACGAGAAAAGAAGACTGGGATGCAATCTCAGCCTGTAAACAGAAACAAGATGAAGATATTAGTGATTATTATTCTAGATTTGAGAAATGTTTCAGTATCAATAGTGGTCTCAAGACAAGTAGTGAGTCATACCCTCACCTTTTCGTTACCAAATTAGTCGAGAATTCAAGTCCACAAATTAAAAACCGAGTTTTGAAAGTCGAAAGCACCTGGCAAGCAAATACTCCGTCCCAGATGCTCCAGATGCTCCAGTACCACCAGAATAGAATCAGAGAAGAGCAAGAGCACGAAAGAAAACGTATGAAAGACACGAAAATGAAAGTGCTAGTTGCACAATCTGTTCCTCAAGACAGTCAGAAGAGGGGTCCGAATCAAGCCAGTCATCCTGCAGCTCCCGTTAAAGGGAACTGCAATTATTGTAAACAGCCAGGTCATTTTATAAATGAGTGTGCAGTTCTGAAACATAACATAGCTACTGGTAAGACTAAAGAAAGACCACGTCCGCCTAGACAAGAACAAGTTTCACAGATTCCTCAGTCACAGAATGCACAACAGACAGTTCCCGCACCGCAGCCTATAGCTGCAACACAGCACGTTACATCGCAGATGTACCAGTATGCACAGTCCGAGTATCCAGAGTACCAGCCATATTCATGAAATAGCCTAGAGAGGGAGGTAGGCTTGCCTCTCATCGAGATACCTGTAGATCAAGAAGGTCCCTATGTTCACAGTCAAGTATTAGGGAAAGACAGAAAGTTTTTGATTGATACAGGGGCAAGTAGGACCACAATTAGTCATGCCGAAGTTCCAGGGGCTCCGCTCTCAGGCTCAAGAAATGTTTCCCTTGGATTTTCAGGAAAACCAATAGTTAACGAGATATCAAAGCCAGTTACTCTAGAAGTAGGTCCATTGTCCCGTACTACTGATCTGTTACTTACTAAGTCATGTCCAGAAAACCTGTTAGGCATTAAGACACTGAAAGAATTAGGTGCAGTTATTTGCTGTTCCCCAGAGGGAATACGTCTGTTCCTACGTGACTTTAAGGGTCACTATGTATTACGAGATTTTGATTCAAGATTGTCTAATGTTCCGCAGCACTTATGGGCGCAAGGTCCAACTGATGTAGGTTACATGCAAATCACACCCTATCGTGTGACTCTCAAGCCAGGTGTAGTGTTACCCCGAATCAGACAGTACAGATTGCCACCTGAGGCTGTAGCAGCCTTATCCAAAATTATTGACGAGCTCATGGCTCAAGGAGTAGTTGTAGAAACTGACTCCAATGTATGCAATTCTCCGATCATTCCAGTCATGAAACGTACTGATCCAAATGCACCCCCAGTATATCGATTAGTGATTGATTTACGAGAGCTTAATAAATGTATTATTCCTCAGTACCCAGTTGTCCCAGATATTTCTTCCCTGTTAACAGCTATTGATTACGAAGCCATGTTTTTCACTGTCATAGACCTTAAGAATGCATTTTTTAGTGTTCCAATTCATCCAGACAGCCAGTTTCTTTTCGGATTTTGTTTAAATGGAAGGAGCTATATGTTCACACGCGCTCCTCAAGGTTTCACAGAAAGTCCTAGTATTTATAGTCAAGCACTTAAGAGACAACTAGACAACATTCACATGCCAACTGACACTGCCCTGCTCCAGTATGTCGATGATCTACTGATCACAGCCCGTTCTGAACGTGCTTGCGAGCGAGCATCCCTTACAGTTCTGTATTTTCTAGCCGAGATGGGGCACAAGGTGTCACCTTCGAAGCTTCAATTCTGTGTCCAGCAAGTGGTATACTTAGGACACTTGCTGTCCAAGAGGGGTAGGCAGTTGACACCTGACCGTATCCAGTTAATAGCGAGTCTTCCCCAGCCCAGAACCCAGAAGGAGGTACGTGCCTTTATCGGCCTTACTTCTTATTGTAGACAATGGATTCCCCAGTATGCATTTCTAGCCAAGCCACTGATACAGTTAACGACACAGGAGGCAGCCGTATCGACTGTCCTCCCTTGGACATCTGAACATACACTTAGTTTCAACGAGTTAAAGAAAGCCCTATGTCAAGCTCCAGTTCTAGCTACACCGAACTACAGTAAGCCTTTTACACTTTTCGTTACTGAACGTGAAGGTACAGCATTATCTGTTCTCACACAAGATCAAGCAGGACAATACAAGCCCTGTGCTTATTTTTCGAGCACATTAGATCCAGTCGCCCAGGCGTTGCCTGCGTGCCTCAAGTCAGTTGCAGCTACAGCACTAGCTATCAGACAAAGTGATTCCATAGTTTTAGGACATTCCCTGACAATACAAGTCCCACATTCAGTAGAAGTTCTTTTAAACCGAACACAAACTCAGCACTTGACAATTGCACGTTTAACGGGTTATGAATTGACACTGTTCCAGCCACACATAGAAATTAGACGCTGCAACGTCCTGAATCCTGCTACACTGTTACCATCAGTTAGTTCAAATTCTGACCCACATGACTGTGTGGAAGTAGTTAATATTACGACAAAGCCAAGACAAGACCTGACAGACATTCCGTTACCAGATCCTGACCTGACACTTTATGTGGATGGTTCATGTATGAGAACTAGTACAGGAGAACTAGTCGCCGCGTATGCAGTGACTACTGACACTGAAGTTATTGAAACACACCGTATTGATACCCTGTCCGCTCAAGCAGCAGAGCTAGTTGCTCTGACACAAGCCTGTATACACGGCAAGAACCTGAAAGTTAATGTTTACACAGATTCACGTTACGCATTCGGAGTTGTACACGACTTCGGAGTGCTCTGGCAGGAGAGAGGTTTCATGACTTCTCATGGAACCAAGATTCAGCATGGTCTCCTTATTCAAGCCCTGTTAGATGCCATACATTTACCGGCATCCATCGCTATCATGAAATGCAAAGCACATACGAAAGTTACTGACATTATTTCTCAAGGTAATGATCTAGCAGACCGCACAGCCAAGCTTACAGCACAGACTCCAGACATTCCAGTTAATCAGACACATACTCCAGATCCGATTAAATGCATGACAGTTAAGGACCCTACACAAGATGTCATAGATATCCAGTTACATGCTACCCCCGATGAAATCAAGAAATGGTCTGAACAAGGAGGGGTCCAGACAGATCAAGGATGGTTAACGAAGGGTAGAGCCATATGGTTTCTCCCCGACTCTATGGTTCAAGTCATTATCAATACCGCACATAGTCCAGCACATTTAGGAGAAAAAGCTATGTTAGACAGTATCCAGAACATTTGGTTCAACAAGCATTTACGAGCTGCAGCCAAGCAGAAAGTCCGTACCTGTATGATATGTTGTCAGTTTAATCCAGGTAAAAGTGTCCCGGTGGAACAAGGTGGTTTCCAGCCCCCTGACCACCCTTTTGAGGTCCTCCAGATGGATTATATTCAGATGGAGCGATGTCGAGGTTTCAAGTATGTCCTTGTAGTTGTATGCGCTTTGTCCAGATGGACAGAAGCATATCCAGTCCCAGATTACACAGCCGCGACCACTGCCAAGCAGTTGGTTCGTGAATTTTTCCCTAGATACGGACTCCCTAGAGTCGTATATTCTGATAACGGTCAGCCATTCTCATCTGAACTCATGAAGCACGTTTCCCTTTTGTTAGGGTACCAGTGGAAGTTTCATTGTGTACGCCATCCTGAAGCAGCCGGTCTCGTAGAGAGACATAATCAGACTCTGAAAATCCGCATTGCAAAAGTCTGTAAGGAAAAAGGTGTGGACTGGCTAGTAGCTCTGCCAGTCGCTTTATTTTATATGCGCATGGTTGCACATTCCAGATCAGGTCTGTCCCCGTATCAGGTCGTATTCGGCCGCCCCCCTAACATGTGGGGTACTCCTAGACCCCGAAGTATTACCGATGTTTCATGTAATATGCTGACAGATTACCTAGCTTCCTTGATGTCTGCCCTCAACTCATGTCGTTCACAGGTTGCCGCCGCATTTCCAGACAATACCGAGGTGGCACCGCACGAAATCGTTCCAGGCTCCCTAGTGATGGTCCGGAATTTCGACAGATCAAGTCCGCTGGAACCACGTTGGAAGGAGCCACGTCAGGTCCTCTTGACCACCCGTACTGCCGTCAAGTTGGAAGGCAGGAAGGGGTGGGTCCACCTTTCTCATGTAAAACTTTTCAATGGATTGAAACCCGTCTCCAAGAACATTTCCCAGGATTCCCAGGATTTTAAAAACTGTCAAGACATTGTTTTAAAGGACTGTCCCGCAAAAGACATTATTACAACCCCTCCCTTGTTAGAGAAAACTCCGCAACAGGAGTATAAGTTAAAGCTCAGGTCTAGTAAAATAAGTCAGTCAGTTTGATTGTATAAGTCCTCCCCTAGGTGAAACGGTTAGATTGTTTCTGACATGTATAAAATAGACCCCCATAGTGAGAGAGTCAGTCAAAATTCAATCAGATGTATCGTTTTTCTGAGTTTCGTATTATTCATCAGTATTATGATTTCCTGCACCAGCTATGCATTCTATCTGTATTTTCCAGTTCCTCATGTAAATATGTCTGCTAATGCTACAGTAGAGCACACGTTTAGTGATCTGCCTCCTCACGAATATTCTTACCGCCTTGCTATGCGCAACAATTCTTTCATCCGTATGTTACATTATTCACACCAGACCAGCAATGCCACTAATTGTTGGGTGTGTGGTCGACTCCCCCCTTTCCAGACACCGAAGGGAGTTCTGCCACTCTTTCCTTATCCATTCTCACATAATGGTTCGTGTGGAGCATGGTCCACGTTAACGTCATCCTCAACAGATATGTCTTTTCTTAACAGTACATGTTTCCCAGACAAGCAAGGTCTTCCCCACAGAACAGGTTTAGATCTAGAAAACGAAGTATATAATTTAGGTAATTATTCGTCGAATTTCATGGTCCTGAATGTTCAGTCTGATACTACTCCAGACTTACCTGCTATTTCAGTATTACCTGTCAAAGGCGAATTATGTGTCCGTAGTTATGGTTCCATACATGTAGGTCATAGTGACTGTACTACTGTTATCAAGTATAGTAACAGTGGGAAATCTGTTTTCAAAGCTTCACGTCATTCTTATTTTATTTGTGGTCAAACTGCATATGTCCGTCTGCCCCTCGATTGGGAGGGAACCTGTTACATTGCTTTCCTACTGCCACCTGTTTTCCTAGCCCCATCTGATTATCACAGAAACACACATCTAGTACACATTAGACATAGAAGGGAGTCCCCAATTGTCGATTATACTGAAACTACTCTAGAACAGTATACAGATTTCAATAAAGGTTTCTTCTTCTTTGTAGGACCTGTCCAGAATAGTAAACTGATCCGTAGGTTAACAAGAACCCTTGAAGCTGTAGTAAATGAGACTGCCTCTGCTCTAGGTAACCTAACCGAAGAACAATCTGCTATGAGATTTGTCGTTTTGCAAAATCGTCTCGTCCTTGACGTCATACTGGCCGATAGGGGCGGGGCCTGTAGAGTCATCGGATCTAGTTGCTGCATTTTCATTCCAAATAACGCGCCGTCTGTTTATTCAGCTATAACCAGACTCCATAAAATTGCCCATCTGTTACACCAAGATCCAGGCACCTGGACATGGTCCGGTTGGTTCTGGAATATAATTTCCGCCTGGGGATGGAAAGTCCTGTCCTTTCTAAGTATAGCAGTAGCGATCATATTTAGCTGCTGCCTCTGTATACAATGTGGCCCTGCGATTTGCAGCATGTGTGCTACCTCTTGTATTCCTAGTCCCAAGCCCCGTTCTAAATCCCGTTCCAAGACAATTCGAGACGAGCAAATGGTACTGTATGAAATGATAGACGGTATCATGAATATTGATGTTTCCTGATGGAAACGTAGTGACAAGGAGGGAATGTGGAAAAGTAAATTTTGCCATGTTCTGTGTCCCTACGCCTCATCCATCATATGTTATGTGTGCATGACCAATATGCATATGTTATTCCCCATGTCCGATTAATGACGCAATTCCAGTTGTGTCCACCTTTAGTATGCTAGTTTCCAGTCTTCGTGAATACTACGAATATCAGGCATATGTAAAGTAATGTTGCCACGTTTCCCAGTGTGCACGTTATTCCATTATAAAGTCCCCGTTTCCAGGCCTCAAAAGGGCCCGGACCCTGGATTCAGCTCCTGTCTCCTGAAAGCCTCGCTGAGGAGCGGTACAGCCCCCACCTGTATCCTCGACCCTTCACTTACTTCCTGCCTCGCAGTGCCCGGTGCAGCTTGGCTCTGCCTCTGAGTCTGCCAAGAGTATGTTATGATTCCAGCTATCAGTTCAGTCCTTCTTCTCTGCATTCCTAAGCTACTGAACTGCATCAATAGTTTCCGTCATTGTCTAGCCTATTCGGCTCCACGTTAGAGAAATACTGTATTAATGGTCATTTAATATTCTTCATCACGCACTACATGTAGAATAATGCATGGTCCAGTCTTAGAATCAAGTTAGCTTTTCCCCTCATGACTTCTAGTTTATATCAACATGTTCCCTAAACATCAGATACCAGATAGGGTTTAGGTACATGTCGCTCCGACCCTCCAGACTCTAGTCTCTGCTCCTAGCACAGAGTTCGTAGCCCCAGCTTCTCCTAGTAACACGTCATTGCCAATTTTCGCGCACCATTAGGTTAGAGGTCCCGGCTCCTTAGGTAGCCCCCTCCAATGTTTCCGCCCATTCATGACATATTCTGTTACGTTTGCACCACATGTCTATGTATACGCCCAGTTACACCTCTTTTTACTGTTATCTTTCGCGACTGCTACGCGTCACGCCTTCTGCTCCACCCACTGTTACGCCTACTGCAATGTAATGCTATGTGTTTGCGCTATGTATATAAGTCAATGTATTGTTATTAAAAGTTAGCGCGCTCATCCCAGATCAAGCCCCGGCAGCTGCTGGGCCCCAGTTGTCCTGCTGGGCCCTGTCACTCTGTTCCCATGCAGGTTGTCCTGATCCTGTCCTTATGCTGTAAAAAACCTGCAGAAACTCCTACTACCTCGAATCTTGACTCTTATTTATTGAGCTATCTGTTATACTATATGCTTAGTCAAAAATAGGGTATTATTTATTTATTTACCACACCTGTCTTGTAAATAATCCCTTATGAATATTGCCCGTGCCAGTTGGCACAATGTACATGTGTGATTTTTATCTGATGTGATTTTTGACAATACAGAAGTTATTTTCATAACCTTGGGTGGAGTTCCTTTTGTGGTGTGCCTAGGATGTTGTTGCTATTGTGTGCTGGCGCAAATGCTTTACACATTGCCTCCGAGTTTAGCCTTACTGCTCGTGCCAAGCTACCAAGGGGGTGAGCAGGGGTTATCTTGGCGTGTGACTCCCTTGCCCTGACTAGAATGGTGGTTTCTGCCTGGCTTTGGCGTCAGCCTTAGCCTACCAGAAATAGCCAGTTCTAACAAAGAGGTAATGCTTCAGGTATGTTTACACAATCTTAGTCACAAGATTCAGATTAAATCACAATTAAATCACACAAATGATTCTTCTTTTAGTCCACATAACAAAGTATTTATTAATGTTTGTCAATATCATGCACTCCAGCCCAGCCAATGTATTTCATCCTGTAAAGTACTTCATCATGGTTAGTATGATTGATATCGCTGTTGCCGGATAATGGTTTCTCTAGCGAGAGAAACCATAACCCAGCACCAGCGCTGTTGCATACTAGAAGGGCATTACTCTGCAGATCCCACTTGGAAGAAACTACCCGTCTTTAAAGGACAAAACGCGTTGGATGAGCTGAAGTGCGGATTATTGATGAAACATTAAGAAAGACGTTCTAACTGGAAATCGTTTAGCTCCCTCTTCTTTTATGGACTAAAATAATCATTTGTGTGATTTATTTGTGAATTAATCTGAATCTTGAGATTAAGACTGTGTAAAAATACTTGGCGTTCCCTCTTCAGTAGAATTTCTTGTATACGTACAGTGGTTACCGGGCAGTGGAACACAAAGAGTTGATCGCTATTACATGATATATCCAACACTAGCACTAGTGCGGTTGTTCTAGAGCCAACACCACTCTGTTCTGTTGTGCTTATTCCAACATATTCCAACACATAACCTGTCACCACAACTACATTCATAATTCATACACAATGTCTCCAGACAGACACACCTCACTTTACTAAACCATACAGCACAACAAGATGTCACACATCTAGATCGTTCACAAGCAATGCACATGCATCCTCACATGGGCAACACACTACAGCACAAAAAGGTGTAGCCCAGCACTCCAACACACTCCACACCCAGTCAAACTAACTGCCCAAACCAACATGACCTAGTGCTATGCTAAAGAAAGTACTTTATCTGCACCCAGTACCATTCCCTCTAGAAACAGCACAAGAAAAAGTCAAGATAGCCATCAGTAGATTCATACTGAAATAATATTGACAGAACATAACAACCAAACATTAGAGCAGAATAGCAATACAAACACTGTGACATGACCATGTGAGCATATAAAGAAGCATTCACCTCCTAAACACTAGAGCTACATCAAACACTACCATTCAAACATAGCACTAACTGACTAAACTATAAGCAAACTGAATAAAACGCACCACAAAACAATCACAGACATACTCTGCCTCCTGTACCACACACCTGTCAAATCTTCCCATGTGTACAGAATGACAACTCAGGCGAAACCTGTGACTATAATCCACAACACTCAGTCGAAACCTGTGACTATCACCAACAACACAATGTGATACTACACTTTACCACATTTTCACTCAACTGGGGTATTTCACCTTGCAGCATCTAGCCACATGGTACTTCACTTTTCCCACATCGCACTGGCGGGGTACCTACCCATACAACTTCTAATGATAGGGTAATACTCTTCTTCAGCTTAATACACCCACAGGGTACTCCCCTATGCTACATCTCACAAGGTACTTCTCTTCCCCAACTTAGCACACACTGGGGTACTAATCCATGCAACTCCTCAAAACAGGGTACTTCACTTTCCCAACTTCACTTACCATTGGGTACTCTCCCATAAAACCTCTAGTGACAGGTTACTGCTGTTTCTCCAATTTTCACCAATACACAAACATATACACACATATGTATCTCTTGCAATGGGGTACTTATTTTCCCCCACATCTGCGAGATCAAGACCTATGCAGACTAATTCGGGCCAGTCAGTAGGGCCTCGTCCAGGAGTTAGTAGAGTTGTGTGATGTTATGGGACATATTTCAACCTGGGGTGAAGCCATTTTGGTCTGCATGTATGAGTATTGGAAGCAAAAGGAGGAATCTATCAGCTAAGATTTTACTAAGTATTGTGTAATCAGTGTTTTGCTATGTAAAGAGGGCTGGAAGAGGATCAGCTCAGAGGATCCCTCCCAGGTTTAGGGATGGAAGTGGCCACTGCTTAATTTGTTATGATAAATAGGTGTCCTTTCACCGCATTATAAAGCTTGAGTAGCCTAGGCTCTAACAGCATTTCATAGGCTGCATACAATTCAATTCAGAGCCAGGTGTTTATTCCTGGCCAGGAAAAGAATTGCAAGCCTAGCTTCTTGTTCTGATATCGAGGTTATAGGACCTCTGTCACCTCTCAGGATATTCGGGGATAGGAGTGTCAGATAGAAAATCATCTGTGGTTGAGACCAGCGTGTCTAGGGCTGCAGAGTATAAATGGGCGTATTATTCCCTGAACGCTTCATTAATTGCACTCTGTTAATGGACCAACATCCCTGCTTGGTTTCTAATAGCAGAAATAGAGTGTTGGGGGGAATGAATAAGCTACGCCAGTAAGCGACCAGTTTTAGTTCCCTTAGCATGGACTTTTTCTGCATTAGTGGGGAGGATTCAGTGTTCTCAATAACTTGAAAATAATTGTGGCTGATTGTCTGAGTTCATCTTCGATAAAAATGGTGATCCTCTCTCGTTTATTGAATTACTTTGCTAACCTCCCTCTGCTAATACAATCGCCATATTTTAAGCAAATGGACTCCCTCCTAATTTATATTATTTAGAGAAGCAGCCAGCGAAGAATTAGCCTATTCAAAATACGACACCTACCAAGCAAGAGATCCATAAGTGCCCCAATACTTCTGTAGTTACTTCTTTACGGCCAAATTACAATGGGTGACCTGCTGGATGACAGGACACCACCTGACGAGACACCGATGAGCGCATACAGAAGTACGAGTTACTTACCTTCGGTAACGATGTAACTGGTAGAGACGGTTCTAGCCGCAGATTCATTCACGTAGAATTATTCCCAGGCGTGAGACTGGATCTAGAAACTTTTTTGCCACAGCATCCCAGCGTGCCGGGGCGACATCACGCGACTCCGCCCAGGTGTCGTCCGTGTACGTGAGGTCACATAAGACCCGCCCCGGCGCGCCTAAGTCAGTTTTCTTCAGAGAACTTTTCCGCACCACAACGCGGAATTACCAGATAAAAAACTGTGGAAGCATGGAAACAGTGAGCGAAGATCAGAAAATTGGAAAGAAGCGGTGACTAACAATACCACACAGAGTAGTGGCATCACCATAGAACCCAAAGACAGGGAAGAAGAAAGAGCAAGCAGAGCTCTGCGCAGCCACCCTGCCAGTACATAGACAGCCTCCCACTCCTGTGCCCCAGAGGCAAGAAATATGCGTAAAGGTCATAGCACACGTAGTAGACCTACCACCCCCATCCTGAGCAAGGAAGGGGACCAGTCCCAAGACAGACAGGGACAACAAACCTCCAAGCCACCCAAACATAGAGGGCAACCACCCACAAGGGACAAGGGGAAAACATGGCCAGATGACCCTTAATTAGAGAATAGCAATGGAAGGAAGGGAGGGGAGGGGAGGACAGGGATAGAAAGCAATCCCTCCCAAACCTGGAGTAGCCAGAGTAGCATGGCACCAGAGCACCGGAACCCCATCCTCCAAAGAACCAAGGAGGAATGAACCGCCCCTAGACAGAGACATCCGTCAAGAACAAAGAAGGCACTCACAGGAGACACAGCCCCCACCGGGAGGCGAGTACCGAAGACCAACCCAAGGGTCCTCAAAGAATCGGGGAGAAAGGGCAGGCCGTGAAGGAATCTGCCGCTAGAATCGTCTCTACCAGATACATCGTTACAGAAGGTAAGTAACTTGTACATCTGATAGAGACTACTAACCGCAGATTCCTTCACGTAGAATAGATACCCTAGCAATACCCCATGGAAGGAGGGTCTGCCAAAGGACCCCACCAGCCAATACAGAATAGAGGGCCCCACAGGGGACAAGATCTGTGGACCAGGTAGAACCTCGTCCCTGCCAGGCAAGGGAAACTCCCACAAGCAGAACCCCACCGACCCCAAGAGGATGAGGAGGGAAAAGAAGGCTGAAGAGGCCCGTACACTCACAGCTGAGGAACCAAGGGCAAGGTCGGAGAGGCCGAAGCACCCCACTCCCCCACAAGGCAACACAGCTTCCACCCAATGCCAAGACAGGAAGGGAGGAAGAAGAAGAAGAAGCCTAGAAGACCCAAGGAAGCAAGGAAAGAAGGCAAACCCACTCCAGGTGAAGAACAACCTGCCCGCCAGAACAGCGCTGGCAGTCAAAAGCCACCAGAAGCAAGAAGAACAGCCCGGGGCCCCAGGAAGGCCGAGTAGGTGGCGCCTGGCAAAGGAGAACATAGGATCATCCCAGACCGCAGGAGCAGGGAGAGGAGGAGAAGCCCGGGCACACCACTACGAGTGGCCGCGCACACGACCTCAAGGAGGAAAGCAACCTACACAAACTCCATGGAGAACAGGCACCCGAAGGCGACCAGAACCCTCCAGCAGAGCGCAAGCCATAAGATCTAGGGTACGATAAGTACCAAAATATGGGAACCCTCATTGGAAGAACTTCCGCAGCGGAGGATCAAACAAAAGAGCCACGTGGAACAAAACACCCCCACGAAAGGCTTGACAAGCAGCCCAAGCAAGCAGAAGGCCTAATCTCAGGGCCAAGTCTGCGCAACAATTTCAACACACACACACATAATCAACAAAAGGGACGTCCAGAAGCCAACAATGCCAAAGTCCCAAGGAAGGACGCAAATGTCCAGAAACACACTCCACAGCCAGAACAACCGGCCTAAGAAGGCCCAGAATCAACCAAACTCAGGAGTCACTGAGGAGGGGACGGAGGAGGAGGATGATAATGCGGAGGAGGAGGAGGACGGAGCCCTGCGAAGAGCCTCTGGATGGCGGAGTCCGAGGTTCCGTGAATCCTGAACCCGTTTCATAAAGGTCATTGTTTCGCTACGAATTTGGTATTAGCGAACCGTAACCAGTTAGTACGGCAAGCATGAGTGTTTTCGTCAAAGTTCAAAGTTTATTTATTTATGTTTTGGCTCTCGTAGAGGGCCACATAAAAGAAAAAAGAAAACACGTGTAACATGTTCAAGGTTAACTACAAATTCAAACATAATATTCCATAAACATGTGTTATACAAGTCCATGAATCATCCATTAACAAGAGTACCACAAAAGGCTGACAAAAGTTAAATTAGATAACATATTAATAAATATCTAAAAATCCTTTAAAAAATTTAAAAATGTAGAAGCAGAACATTTCATTTAAGGGCGAGTATAAAGATTGTAGGAAGATATTTACATTGGAAATACCCAAGCGGATGCAAATTGGTTTTAGCCATTTAAGGCGCAAAGTGCGAAGTGCCGGACAAATCAACAAAACATGCATACGATCCTGTATACTTAGGTAACAAAAATTGCACATTTTAGATGTTCCATACCATTTGGATAGAAGTACATTTAATGGTAATAGGTCATGACGAATGAGGAACCACAACCTTCTAATGCCATGAGGTATATTCCATAATACGTAGGCTTGGGCTTTCTTGGCAACATATGAGTTAATAAGAAGATCACAACCCCCTTTTCTTTGTATTTCATTCTTATCTAATTGAAAGCCTAGTTCCCAAGATGCCTGTTTTAGCAGGATTTTTAGTTGCGCTCGAGAGAGCCGGAACAGAGTACTTTCATCTAGTTTCAGAAGAGTCACCGCTTTTCTGAAATTCTTTACAAGTTGTGAAAACTCTTTAAAGTTGCCTAATAATTCGCTTTTAAGTAGAGCTCTCATCGTCCCCGGTTCTGCTCTGGCCAGTGAGGCCACCCAACGTACCAGAGCACATAATCCCTGAACCCAACTGCTCCTTAGCCCAAACTCAAGTCTGCAAGCTGCCAAAGAGCAATTGGTGTTTAATGAAGCCAAGGATCTTAAGAGTTTCCCTTCAGTTTTGTGGCAGAAATCCCAGAGTTTTAACTCAACGAGTTCAATACCATAAAGAAGGGTAGCGGGGATCTTAGCCCTATAAACCTCAAGCATACAAGAGAAATGTCTTTTACCAGTTGCTACGTATAGTGAATTTATGCCTTTACCATGTGCGAGGGCCTTTCGAGAACAGTGATCAATATGAGGCCTCTCGCTCAGGTTGGCCGCAATAATTTTTCCCAAGAAGGTGTAAGTTTTGACTACCTCCAACTTTTGACCGCCAATGGTCCACCCAAAATTTTCCGAACGGCACAACTTTTTCCCCCCTATGCACATAATTTTGCTTTTAGATATGTTAATCTTCATAGAGTGGGAAACTGCAAAGGCATGGAGTGCTTGCAACCTATTTGCTAAACCTTTAGGTGTTAAGTCCAAAACAAGAATGTCGTCGGCATACATCAGGCAGGAAATGGAGGCCCCCCCTATCACTGGGGCAATGCCCTCACAGACAGATACGGCTGCAGGTAAATCCTGCGTATATAGGGAGAATAACAGAGGCGCCAAAAGGCAACCCTGTTTCAGGCCGTTTAAGGAAGGAATACGGTCAGAGAGACCCCTTTCTCCCCCCTGCAACACCCTACACCAGGTATCCGTATGTAATGTGCGAACAAGTTCTAACAAGTATGGGGGAACTCCAAGAGTTGATAATTTTCTCCACAGTGTTCTGCGATCCACTCTATCGAACGCTGTGGAGAAATCGATAAAAGCTGCATACACAACTCCTCCTCTCACCTGCGTATACTTGTCCAATATCACATGAAGGGTGGTCAGATTGTCTAGAGTGCCGTGCTCCCTACGGAATCCCGTTTGTTCGCGTGGTAAAATATTATTCTCCTCCACCCAGTCCGAAAGTAGATTTAAAAGACACTTCGCAAAGATCTTACCGACTGAGTCGAGGAGAGCAATCAGACGATAATTACCAGGGATATCCCTTGAGCCCTTCTTAAAGATAGGAACCAGGATACTACCCCTCCAGGATACTGGAACCTTCTTCGAATCAAAACAGGATTTAAATAGAGGATAAAGTATTTTACTCCAGAGGGAGGGCTCCTGCTTCAGGACCGTCATGGGGAGTTCGTCCGGCCCCATTGCACCGGACGAGCGCATGTTCTTTATGGCCGCCACTATTGTTTCCTCTGATGGATACTTAATTTCTCCATCGGTGACTATATCGGGGAGGCTAGTATCCACTAAAGTACCATACCCCCCATAAAGATCCCAAATATAGGCAGACCAAACATCTTCGGTAATAGGGATTGGGCAAGGAATTAATCTATTGCCACATCCCATCCCGATTATGGACCAAAATTTGCGGATCTTACCATGCGCTACTGCTTCCCTTAGATTGATCCAGACTAAATCTTCCTTTTCCTTTTTTAATTTCGCTTTTAGTCTAACTCTCTTTCTTTTTAACCTCAAAAGTTCTTTTCCCCGTTCCCCAGATCTGTATAAGAATTGTGCTCGGACTAATTTATTTATTTCTTTATTCAGTGTGCACAAGGCACTGGGCATGTATACCCGCTTCGGGGGACCTCTAACCTTTTTTACATCCGATATGATGTTCCGCATAAAGATCTCAAAACTAGCAATTTCCGAGCCATACCAAGCGTGCAAGTCTGCTATGGTTTTACATAGAATAACATGCACCCCAGAAATTAAAAATGGATTCCAAAAACATCTACCAGAGGAAGCATGAAAGGCTATATCTTTGCTATTAATCGCCCATGAAGCCGTACTAGGGGGTTTTAGGGAGATAGTCAGGAGTATTATATTATGATCACTCAATGTCGTGGGGACTATCATCAAATCCAGGATACGTGAAAACATATTAAAGTCCGAGATCGCATAATCAATTATAGAGGACTTACTGTGAGATTTATGCGTAAATTTTGCAGGTACGTCCGAGGGGAGTCTCCCATTTAAGATAAGCCCCTCGACTGCAGAAAGTTCCTCCAACAGGATCTTCCCTCTTTTATTAGTTATTATTTTGTCAGGGAAAAGGGACTGAGGAATAAAATGCGCCTCTTCTTTGGCTTTATTTCTAAAAAGGTTCATACTAGAGTTAGATATTTTACAATTTAAGTCACCCACAAGTATAACTTCTGAAGAAGGTGATATTTTTTTAACCTGGCCAATATATTGAAAAACCTGCTTCAACACAACGTTAAAACCCTCTTCCGGAGGGATATAAACATTAATAATTATAACAGACACCATCTTTAAGGGGGTAGGAAGATTAGCTATAGTTATGGCTTGGAAAAGGTTACTTGGGTCAATATACTGAGAGAATTTCCAATTCCATTTATTTGATAACATGCACGCAATACCCCCCTTAGCATGCCCTTTCTTAGAAGCAACCGCCGGGACCTCCAACACAAAATAATCCTTTCTAACATCAATTCTATTAATACACCAAGTTTCTTGAATGCAGATCACATTTGCACCCAACGAGAACAGAAACTCGAATTTCTCTGGACTACTGTGTATCCCGGCAGCGTTCCATGAGATAATTTTCAATTGATTGTTAAAGGTGCTGAAACAGTTTGGGGTTATCTGTGGATTTAGATGATAAAGCGTTATGCAACCAATTCCACCGATTAGAGTCCTCTATTTGCGAGGGCTTTTGAATCAATGGAGGTGGATTCACCTGGGAAACCACGCGTTTTTCTTTTGTTTTCGTCACATTACACCGATGGATTCACTATGTATTTAAGGATTCGTTCTGAACCCTCGGGTTCCATTTTGTATACGGCAGCCATTTTGTGGTTGCCCTCACATAGGCCGATGACTTCGGCCACACAAGTCTTTAAGCACACGTACACTTTAGCTGACTTCTGAATGACCCGAGCGAACGACCCTCTTGCCTGAAGCCGAACTTGTTAGGCCAGTTTGTTTCCCAGTAGCTGGTCAAGTTTGAGAATCAAGGCACAGGAGATCATAAACCCTTTATTACACACAACTATGTCTTATCTTACTCACACCTGTCTCAGCTCCTTACTCCTCTGGCTGTTTACGATGGGGAGGTGCCCGATTTTATGGTGGGTTTCGATCGAACTGTCTGATGAAGAATGTTGGGTTCGACCAATGATCAATCGTGGGCTGGGCAACTGAAAAGTGGGTTTTACCGTCATGCGATACCTCTGATTTGGATACATGTGATTGGACAGTTTGTAAATGTAAGGTATTTGTCTGGAATGTGATTTTTGGCATAAAAAGGATGGCTTGCTTTGTAAAATTTGAGCAGTCTCCTACGAATATACAGCCATTGTACTTCGTGGACCTCTGTTTCTGGTTGCAGCCAATAAATTCGATCTTTGACGTCACCAAGAAGATTCCGTGTCTCTGTGTTTAGAAGACAGGTGAACTCGGAGACTTTGGGTGTGTCCCCTGACGCCGCTGGGTCTTAAATAACCCGGTTCTATCATTTGGCGCCCAACATCGGGCGACTTCAGCGGTACCGGTCCAAGCCTGAAGATCGTGAGGAGCTTCGTGTGGAAATTCTGGAGGAAGGCCTGCCACTTCATCGACCCCTGTATGTCGTCGTGGTCCAAAAGTCTTTGCTGCGAGGTTCCCCGCTTTCCGACGGCTACGAAGGACTGCTGCCCTGACTGTCGCCCTGTCTTGGAGCCTTTGATGATTTGTAGAGCGAGACGATAGACGGATCTTCTGGCGACGTCATCGATACTTCAGTTAAGTATGAGTGGAGCATCTCCCAGTCCTTAGTCTTTGTTTTTGGGTATCCCTTGGGAATCTTTGATTTGGAACTCGTTGATCTTTGATTTGGGACTTGCAAGCTCGAAAGCATAGGGGCTTGTGTATTCACGAGACTATCGTATTCGATACTCCCTTGAAGTTTGAAGCTAGACTAGAGAGCGAAGATGCCTGGTCTTAGCAGACTTGGAAGAATATTTTGTTGTGGTCGTAATAGGGATTCCCGATTGGAGGATTCGTGTCCGGATCCTCCGATTGGAACTCCAACCTATGAGCTCTATGTGAAACATGGCGTGGGCCCCATCACGTATAATGAAGTATGGATTAGGTACACAAGAAAGGACGGTGTCCTCAAATGGCCCCAATACGGTAGTTTTGACACGGAAGTTTTAGATAATCTAGAGGTTAGACTTTTTAAGAAGAAAGCCCGGCCGGCGATGTTTGACTCTTTCCGCCTATGGCGAAAGGAAGCCAAACAGAAAAAAATTAAATTAGCGAAGAAAAATAAAAGAGAAAAGGGTATCTCGATAATGCAAGATGCTATACAGTTTAAAGATAATGAAGAAGAACAAGCGAGTGAGCAGTTGCACAGGCAACGTAAAATGGTGATAGATAAATGCTATCCAGTTTTGCCGCCTCTTCAGCAAGATGCGATGAAGGATCTTGTGAAAGACCCTTTGATGTCACATTTGTTGAATTCGCCACCCCCTTATGCTCAGAATGCTACAGCACCTCCGCAACCTCTAGTTGCGCAACCTCCTCTCGCTATTGCACAACCGCCAGCTCCTCTTCAGTTGGCTCCCATTCCTCTGGCGCAGCCTTCTCAAGGGCCGCCGACTTTGCTACCTGCTCCGTCTCCAATTCTTACGACTTTGTCTCCTGTTCTTGCTACTTCTTCTGCTACTGCTCTTATATTGGTTTCCTCTCACTCTCCTGTCCTACTGTCAACTTCTCCTTCTGTTCGACAGAGGATGACTGATACAGTTACCGGTCTCCTTTCCCCTCTCTTTGGGTCACTAGGTAGGACCCCTGTTTCAGAGCGTAAACAATTACGTAGCCAATTGCCTGGTCCCGACGAGCGGACAGTACTGGATCATTTGGTACGTAAATGGGTTACTAATACTTTGAGATATGATTTAGAATCTGTTATGGATGTCTTCCGTCAATGGGAAGCACCGAAGCAGAGGTATGTTTTTGATGAAATGTGTACTTTCCTTCGTGAAGAATGGGAAGATGGTGAATTGGGACAGACTCCGCCTGAGTTGTTCCGTGTACAGTCTGAGTTTGCGAAGGGAACTATAGTGGGTCTCGATGTTGAGAGAGCAGTTGCGACATTGTTGTCGTTTAGGAGCGAGTCTCCTTCTCAGCCGTTGTTTGAGCCTGATCCTTCTGTTAGGAGGAAAGTGCGACAATATCCAATGAGGGAGGTTCCTCCGGTGTGGAAAGAGGCCGTTTAGGCCGATGTTAATGCTGGTATTGTAGCTGCACTAGTCCATTTTCAACGTGTTTGGGTACATGTTCCGTGGAAGCGAGCTGAAGTTTTGGCTCTTAAGTAGACTTTGCCTGACCCCCGTAAAAATCCTGCAGGGTATTATAATGAATTATCACAGACTGCAGACTCATGCATCATGAATCTAGCGGATATAGACATGTTGTTTGGTAATGTGGTCCCGCAGCCTTTATGGGGTTTGATTCGTCATACTGATCATGCGCAGGAGTTAGGTGACACATTGGTGCTGCGGATGCGCGACAAGTTGGTGGTGCTAAACCTGAGCCTTTAGTCGCAGAACTTCCTGGTAAGATCATTACTCATATGAAAACGTTAATGCCTCCTATGAGAGTAAATTCGGACAAATTGTCTGCGTGTAAGCAGAAGAAGGATGAAACCGTATCTGATTTCTTCACTAGGTTTGAAGAAACGTTTATTGACCATAGTGGTCAGGACATGAGTACCGAGGCTGGTCAACGGCTGTTTGTTGATAAGTTTGTGCATAATTTACTTCCTGAATTATGTACTAAGTTGAAGGATTCAGAGAGTTCTTGGGCTGTTTCCTCGTCAGCACAGATATTGGCCACTGCACAATATTACGAAAATAGGGATAAGGATGAGAAGGATAAAGCAGACAAGAAGACTAAAGAGTTGAAGACAAAAGTTCTTTTACAGCAAGCGTACCCGCCTCGTAATAACCAACGTGATTATCAGCAACCTCAACAGTTTCAGCGAAACTCGCAACGGTTTGAGCCTTCTCAACCGCGTTTTCGCTGTAGTCCCTAATCAATGTGCATATTGCAAAGAAGAGGGTCATTTTAAACATAGTTGCCCTGTTTTGTTACAGCGTATGAATGGTGTTTCTGGCGCAAGAGGTCGGGGTGTTCCGCAAGCTTCTAGAGGTAGGGGACGTGGAGGTTTTCCCCAGAACGCGCGTTCCTTCCCTCAGCAGAATTCAATGAATTGTTTCGATCAGCAGAATAACACGTCTGGTAGCGACTCAGTACTATGCTGATGACTACTACGTAGAAGGTGAGAATGTGGATGGTAATGATTGCTAGGACAGCCATGGACAAAGAGAGGGAGTTGTTTCAGTTCCAGTAGATCAGAGTGGACCTTATGTTGAAGTGATTACATCAGGCGTGTCAGAACCTTTTCTGTTGGATACTGGTGCTACGAAGAGTTCTATTATGCACTCTAGACTCCCTGGCGCACCTTTGTCTGGCTTAACGAACGTTTCAGTAGGTTTTTCTGGCGCCCCAGTTAGAAACCCGATTTCTAATCCTTTGTCTCTTTCTGTTGGACCTCGTGAACTCGAAGCACCCCTTATTCTGACGACAGGTTGTGGTGAGAACTTTTTGGGATTGGATCTATAGAAAAGATTGTATGCGACATTGTATTGTTCTCCTTCGGGAGTACAACTTACATTGGGTAAGAAAGTGGTCTCTCCGATGTATTTGTCGAGGGATCAACTTCCGACAGAATTATCTTCTCTTCCTGACACTATTTGGGCTACTGGACCTAATGATGTGGGTCTTTTGGAGATACCGCCGTATGTTGTGACGCTGAAATCAAACGTTAAAATGCCACGCATTCCTCAATATAGGATATCCAGTGATGGTGAAAGAGCGTTGCTAGCGATTATCAATGATCTAATTGAGAAAGATGTAATTGAGGAAACAAGAGGTAATATTTGCAACAGCCCTGTTTTGCCTGTCTTGAAACGCACTGACTCTTCGCAGCCACCTGTTTACAGGTTTGTGATCGATCTTAGAGAGGTGAATAAGATAGTTGTGCCACAGTTTCCTGTTGTTCCAGATATCACTGCCTTATTGACAATGATTCCAGCTTCGGCCACGTGGTTTTCGGTGATTGATTTGAAGAATGCTTTCTTCAGCATCCCGATTGCCGAGGAGAGTAGGGATATTTTCGGTTTCTCTTTAGGAGGCCGAAGCTTCCGGTTTAAGAGAGCTCCTCAAGGCTACTGCGAGAGTCCTTCTATCTACAGTCAAGCTTTAAAAACACAGCTTGATACGATTGCTTTACCTGATGGTGCAGCTCTTCTCCAATACGTTGACGATTTGTTGGTCGCTGCCGATACTGAAGAGCTTTGTAAGGAAGCTACCTTGTCATTATTGCGTCATTTGTCTGATTTCCACCACAAGGTGTCCCTTTCGAAATTACAATATTGTCGACAAGAAGTGACCTACTTAGGTCATCTCTTATCGAAGGAGGGAAGAAGATTGACCCCAGCACGAATTCAAGCGATTGCGAAAATGAGTGTGCCAATTACACAGAGAGACGTGCGTGCTTTCTTGGGTATCACGTCATATTGCAGACAATGGATACCGAATTTTTCTTTGCTGGCCAAACCTCTGGTGGCATTGACTTGCAAAGATACGCCGAATCCCCTCCCGTGGTCTGATGATTGTCAGAAGAGTTTTTCTGAATTGCGCGATGCATTATATTTGGCTCCTGTGTTGGGTACCCCCGACTACAGTAAGCCTTTTACGCTGTACGTCCACGAGAGAGAGGGATGTGCGTTGTCAGTGTTGACGCAATCTTTTGGGGACAAGCAACGTCCATGCGCGTATTTCTCGTCGACTTTGGATCCGGTAGCTAGAGCGTTACCGAGTTGCTTGAGAGCTACAGCGGCAGCAGCTGTTTCCATTCGACAGTCGGCTGGTTTGGTGATGAATAATATGTTGATTGTAATGGTGCCACATGCTGTGGATACCTTGTTAAACAGGACCAAGACACAGCACTTAACTAGTGCTCGATTGTCAGGTTACGAGTTGACACTTTTAGCGAGTCATGTGCACATAAAGAGATGCAATACGTTGAATCCAGCTACGTTATTGCCGATTTCAGTAGAAACAGATGTTTCTGAACAGCATGATTGTTTTCTCAGGACAGAAAAGGAAACGAAAGTGAGAGTAGATCTTAAGGACACTCCTCTTGTGAAGTGTGATGGTACCTTATGGGAAGATGGTTCATGCTTCAAGCTTTCAAATGGTGATACGACTGCGGCATATGCTGTTACAACTTTGCATACGATTGTTGAAGCTGCACGTATCCCACATAATTCAGCTCAAGCAGCCGAGTTGATTGCACTTACGAGAGCGTGTGTGTTATCGAAAGGGAAGAGAGTGACCATATATACCGAGAGCCAGTATGCGTTTGATATGGCTCATAGTTTTGGACACTTGTGGAAGGAAAGTGGGTTCCTCACGTCTCATGGAACGAAGATTCAGAATGGTCAGTTGGTGAACGAGCTTCTTGAGTCACTTACCTTGCCGTTGCAAGTTGCGATTGTGAAATGCAGTGCACACAAAAAGGTTACCGATGATGTTGGTCGCGGTAATGCGTTTGCCGATGAAGTTGCAAAAGATGTGGCGAGGGATGTGATGAGTCGAATGTATGTTGCTGGCCCTGCAAGATGGATTGGTGACGTTGGAATGTGTGAGGATACGATAGAAAGTGTGAAGTCTATCCAAGCTGAAGCTACAGAGAGAGAGTTGAGCGTATGGAGAGAAAGTACGGGCAAATTGGATACGAATGGTTGTTGGGTTGAGTTGTCAGAGCACCAACGATGGTTGTTACCCGATGCGTACGTGCTTGCAGTGGTTACGATGGCGCATGGAATGGCCCATATCAGTGTGAAAGGGATTTGTAAGTTGTTGGCTCCAGTATGGCAGAATGCTGGGATTCCTAAGTGTGCAGAGAATGTGGTCAAGAATTGTATGGTTTGCCTGATGTACAATCCTGGTAAGGGAACCCCAACTCCAGCTGGTCATTTTGCGCCTCCGACGTATCCGTTTGAGGTTTTACAATTAGATTTCATTCACATGGAGAGATGCAACAACCTTAAATACGTGCTCGTAGTTGTTTGTGCCTTTTCGAGATGGGTAGAAGCATATCCCCTAAAAGATAACACGGCCTCCACAGCTAAAGCCCTTATTAAGGAGTTTTTCCCTAGATATGGGTTGCCGAGAATGGTCTGAAGTGACAATGGGAGTGAATTTGTGGGTCAAGTGATGAAGAAAGTGTGCGAGGGGCTAGGTATCCGACAGAAGTTCCACACTGCAAATCACCCACAATCAGCTGGACTAGTAGAGTGTTATAATGGCACTCTTAAGTTAAAACTTGCCAAGATACAGGCGAGCTCTGGTCTTAAATGGCCTGACGCGTTGCCATTAGCACTTCTGTCAACTAGGATGACGGTACATTCTCGAGTGGGACTTAGTCCCTATGAAATAATTTTTGGTCGCCCGGCAAACATATGGGGAGTGCCGAGGCCGACGAAATTCAGCGAGATTGAACACCCTTTAT
Source organism: Lissotriton helveticus (assembly GCF_964261635.1). NCBI lineage: Eukaryota > Metazoa > Chordata > Amphibia > Caudata > Salamandridae > Lissotriton > Lissotriton helveticus. The sequence goes on from NC_136067.1 coordinate 1,500,253,117, forward strand.
TGCTTGACTATCTGTATGATTTGACGGCTAAATTGCGTGTCTTACACCAACAGGTTCATGATACATTGCCTCAGGTTTCTGACGATCCAGGACATGTCATCGATCCTGGCTCTTGGGTGTTAATCAAGAACTTCCAGCGGACAAAGAACGATCAGCCTCGCTGGATTGGTCCCTTCTTGGTGCTCCTATCAACGCGATCTGCAGTGCGAGTACAAGGGAAAAAGAACTGGATCCATGGCATACACTGTAAGAGGGTCCCTTTGCCTCTGCCGTACGACCGGTGGGTCCAGGAGGGCATTCCTGATTCGGAAACTGACACTGTGCCACGTTTTCTGCCTTTTAGCGATGCACGTTTAATTGGGACAAGTTCTGAGCGAGAAAGCGATGATCTTCTGCAAGAAGCTGTGCCACCGTCAGTTCGATTGGACACCACTGAGCCTGAACTGCTGTTTCGCGACCAGACATTGCCCGATAAGGGCTGTTATAATTTGCGACCAAGAGTCATGGGACAAATAAAGTAACCAAACTTTTCCTTTTGCTATTTTTGAAACTCAGCTCTCCCATCTGAGAAACTGTTTTGACCGATTTTTGTTTTTCGAACCGCCATCCGGGTTCAGCTGTAGGGTCGTGGCGTCAAGTCTTTTGAGTGCAAGCCGAAGACACAAGGTCGACGGTTCTGGTTGGTCCTAGGGCGTTCCCTGGACTGACAGGCGTATTCCTTAGCACGGAACACCCAACCGCCGCGAGCAGCACGATTAGAGGATGGAGTTTTTCAAGATGGAGGGACCTGTCAAGGAAACAAATTTTAAGAGCAAAATGTGGCGAATAATGAGCAGAAAATGTTTTTAAATATTGTGTCTTTTTATGTTGCTTAGTTTAATGATGTTTTTAATGGGATACATTGTATTCTCTTTTCAAGTGACGTTTGCACCCACTACACAACCTATACCTTCTTCTACTGTTTCTTCACATTCTTTTCATCCGCTGCCCGAACATGAATCCATTAGAAGATTGGAATTCGTTAATAACTCCTTTGTTCAGCTTCTGCACCAACACCAACTAGTAGTAAACACGACTAACTGTTGGGTGTGTGGCCTTATGCCGCATACTACTGATAAAGGTATTCCTTACCTGGTCCTGCCATTCAGCTACAATGGTTCGGTGTGGGCATACAGAACGATGTTCATCTATGCTCGTGAAGTGTAACCCCTACGTTCTGTGAAGGACAATCCAAAGAATAGTGCTCTAGTTAAGGGTAGTCGATATGATCCGAGGGTTTAGCTCCTATGAAACGATCCCGAGAGAAGAGACACTAGCGTATATTGGATGGAATGTGACTGGATATGGAGTTAGTCTGAGTGAGAACCAGCGAGCGAAAAGATCCTCTCCGATTTGGATAGTACCCCATCAGGGTCATCTTTGTCTGCAAGATAATGGCAAGAATCCGAGCGCTCAGTTAGGGAAGAGTATCTGCACGGAGACATATGTTTTCGCGTCCCAGACTTCCCCATCGTTTCTAGCAGCTAAGGGTACCTATTTTGTCTGTTACGATAGAGCGTACACATGGTTGCCCCCTGACTTCTCGGGCACATGTTTTGTCTCGTTCCTGTTGCCTCCTACCTATACAGCCGCGGCAGATTACCACAAGACAAGAATTGTTAGAGGTGTCTTCAGTAAGGAAGATACTACAGGGCAAGAATATGGAGATTTCTTGAAGGGTTTTCTGCCGTTTTGGGGACCGATGGTTAACAGCAAGAAAATACGGCAGCTGACGAGAGTGGTTGAGTCCACCGTAATTGAAACTGCCGGTGCCCTTAGTAACTTGACTGCTGAGCTCCAGTCGGATCGTCTTATGACACTCCAGAACAGAGTTGCGTTAGACGTCATACTTGCGGATCGAGGTGGGGTATGTAAAGTGATCCAATCAAGCTGCTGCGTTTTCATTCCAGACAATGCTCCGACAGTATACCAGGCCATTTCCAAGTTACATAAGATCTCCGATTCTATACACGTGGATAAAGGAGATTGGTCGTTAATGGGATGGTTCTGGGAACTGTTATCCACCTGGGATGGAAGATTCTGATGGTCATTGGGATAGCTTTAGCGATTCTGTTTTTGTTCTGTCTTTGTGTACAGTGTGCCCCTGATATATGTGGCCTCTGTGCTACTACGTGTACGAGGAGCCCTGTCCCAAGAGAGGTACTAAGCAATAGGATTATGCTTCAGCAACATCTTGATGACCTGATGAATATAGACCTGGACTCAGATTAACGTGAGTGTGGGTAATTGCCTATGTAAGGGCAAAAGGAGGGTCTGAGGTTCCGTGAATCCTGAACCCGTTTCATAAAGGTCATTGTTTCGCTACAAATTTGGTATTAGCGAACCGTAACCAGTTAGTACGGCAAGCATGAGTGTTTTCGTCACATTACACCGATGGATTCACTATGTATTTAAGGATTCGTTCTGAACCCTCGGGTTCCATTTTGTATACGGCAGCCATTTTGTGGTTGCCCTCACATAGGCCGATGACTTCGGCCACACAAGTCTTTAAGCACACGTACACTTTAGCTGACTTCTGAATGACCCGAGCGAACAACCCTCTTGCCTGAAGCCGAACTTGTTAGGCCAGTTCCTTTCCCAGTAGCTGGTCAAGATTGAGAATCAAGGCACACGAGATCATAAACCCTTTATTACACACAACTATGTCTTATCTTACTCACACCTGTCTCTGCTCCTTACTCCTCTGGCTGTTTACGATGGGGAGGTGCCCGATTTTATGGTGGGTTTCGATCGAACTGTCTGATGAAGAATTTTGGGTTCGACCAATGATCAATCGTGGGCTGGGCAACTGAAAAGTGGGTTTTACCGCCATGCGATACCTCTGATTTGGATACATGTGATTGGACAGTTTGTAAATGTAAGGTATTTGTCTGGAATGTGATTTTTGGCATAAAAAGGATGGCTTGCTTTGTAAAATTTGAGCAGTCTCCTACGAATATACAGCCATTGTACTTCGTGGACCTCTGTTTCTGGTTGCAGCCAATAAATTCGATCTTTGACGTCACCAAGAAGATTCCGTGTCTCTGTGTTTAGAAGACAGGTGAACTCGGAGACTTTGGGCGTGTCCCCTGACGCCGCTGGGTCTTAAATAACCCGGTTCTTCAAGTCGGCCGGGGCAAGGAACAACAGGCTGCCATCAAATGGAAGGTCAATGAGTCCCGAATATTCTCAGGGAATACTCCATCCCGAAGCCAAGCATGGCGATGGAGAGCGACCGAGGAAGCCATGGCCCTGCCCAGCACCTCTGAGCTGTCCAGAGTGGAGCGCAGAATAAACGCCGCCAGCTGCCGGCCATCCAACGCATGATGCCTTAAGTCCACTTGACCACTCTCCTGGGACGCTGCGGATCCCGGAGACTCAGCCGAGTCCCACAAACAGGAGGAGGCCCGAGCCAGCACACACAAGGTGTTCAGAGCCCGCAGGGCAGCGCTGGTCGAGGCGAACATGTTGCGCCCCCAAGAGCCAAGCCAGCGGGCCTCTCGGGATCGCGGAGTCAACAGCGGTGGCAGGGAGGGAAAAGCAGTCTGCAAAAGAGGACTGGAGGCAGAGGGTTGGAGGGTTGGAGGGAAAGGCACACGGGTTATGCGGCGCCGGGACATGCCGGTGCAGAAGATCTTGAGGCACCGGGTCCCCTGAGGCAGGACGCCGCCAAGCCCCCGTCAAGGAAGAAAGGAGGGAACCTTCAAAGGGAAGTAAGATTTCCCTCCCACCAGAGCCCTGGTGGAGGACCTCCAGTAAATGGTCCGCCTGAAAGTGAGCCACTGGGTCACCCATACGCAGGACGCCCACAGCCGTAGACACCGCATGAGCGAAGGTCGCACCTGCCTCTGTAGGACCTCGCGGTGGGGAAAGCAGCTCCTCCGTGGACGACGGATGCAAACTAAGGCGGCCGTCCCCAAGGCCAAGCGGGACGGCAAGGGCCAGACCTGGAAGTCAGAAGGAGCCGAAGAATGAGGGACCTGCCACTCTTCCGACGAACACCTCTGCCTCAGGAGGGCGGGGAGCCGCCCTTCGACGCCGGTGAAAAAGACACCAAACGGCGACCAGTCTCCTGGGAGGATGACACCAACATACAGGCTGCCTCCGGAGAAGAAGGAGCGTCCGAAGACGAATTAGCGGTACAACCCCTGCGAGGATGCAACCCGAGCCCCGGCGACCTCCCGCGACACAACAGGGACTCCAGCAGGAGTTTGCGGCAAGGCAGAGATGCCGTAGTCTGAAGGCGGTGCCCCAGAGGAGCCGCACCCCAACAGCACCAAGCCTGGTTCCGAACCAGTTGGCGCCGGGGCCGGAGCCGCGGAGGGCCCTGCGCAAGGCAAGGGGTCCGCCAACGCCCAAGGAGGGGATGGAGGGGGAGACGCCAGCGAGGCCTGCAAAGCCGCCGCGTATGTCTCCATTTGGACTCTCGACGCCCCAACACTGGGAAACGGTGGATAGGACGACACACGGGGCGCATCACCCACGGAGGGTCCACATCCCCAGCAGGCTGGAAACCAGCCCCCGGGGACAAACTGCGACACTTACCCACCGGGGAGCGACGCTCACGTGACATTGGAAAAGGGCGAGGACGACTACCACGGCCGAACCTGAAGCCGTCTTCCGAAGCAGACCGAGGGTAGGACGTCGACCTGGAAAGACGCGCAGAGAGAAGTTTCATGCGGCGCTCCCACCGTGACTTCGGCTTCAACTGTTGACAGGCCTCGCAGTCAGTGGTGCCATGATACTCCCCCTAACACCACATACAAATGAGGTGCGAGTCTGTCGCTGACATAAGACGCCCACAAAACGTACAAGTTTTGAAGCCCGAAGGCATTCGCACACTGTTCTACCAAAAGAAATGGAGAAAAAGGGGCCCGAAACAGGTCCGTAGCAAGGACCGGATCCGCGTTGCACGCGGAAAAGGAAAAAACTGATGTAGGCGCGCCGGGGCGGGTCTTATGTGACGTCGCTGACGTCACGTATGTGGATGACGCCTGGGCGGAGTCACGTGATGTTGCCCTTCCCCCGGCGCACAGGGATGCTGTGGCAAAAAAAATTCCGGATCCAGTCTCACGCCTGGGGATAATTCTACGTGAAAGAATCTGCGGCTAGTAGTCTCCATCAGATTGGCAATTTTAACGGCTTGCTTCTTCTGAGCACCAAGCTCACTAAGGGACTACCAGTACTGGTACAGATGGCAGCCCAGACACTTCGGCAATGTCTGCAGTATACACAGTTGACGCCCTGATATACATCTGTTCTCGCGCTGAAGGGCCTATCTACTGCCGCTGGTCCACTGACGGCTAGAGAGCTAAATCAAAGGGAAGCTACGGGCATCCAGATAGTGGGTGACTTGTACGTTGAATGGGGCCACTACAGACGTTCGTACTTTGGCAGACAAACGGGGATCAGGAAGTAGTCAATCTCTGTGGTTTAGTAGAATAATACATGCACCCAGTAAACTGTGACGTGTATTCCCCAGCACATTCACGGCCTGCTCTAGAAGGCGAGTAGACCCGGCTGTCTTGTACCACATACTATGGATTTGTTCGAAATAAAATGCTTTCTGGGATGAGGTCACAAATGGTACAGCCTTGATCACTGCTAGACCGTGCCTTGACACTATTGAGGCCTGTACGTTAGGTATTTACCGGAGACCTAAAAAGTATAACAAAATTCCCTAACCTGGCTCTCATACTTGCCAAAAGGGGATCACTACCAGAAGAAGTCCCCTCTTCCCCAGTTATGAATACTTGGTGCTGAGACTTAGAATATTGGACTGGAGCTGAGAGCTGTACGCTCCATGAAGAAAAAGCACACGGCCTACAGCAATACTCCATACTGTAATACTGGAAAAGATGATGAGAGGCCACTGTAACTGGTGTCTCTTTTAGCAGAGCTCCAAGTACATTGCTTTACCTCACACCCTCCACCCCTACTTTCTGGCTGCTTGGCCCCTTAGCTTCTCCCCTCACACAAGCACCACATCGACAGACACCAAGGACCCACCCGTATCATTCCCAATTTTTGAGCTCTGGTACCCTGCCCCACTACATAATACTCTTAGGTACCCAAACTCTCTATACCACCAGGATACAGTTACGTTCCTTTGCTGGAACATTCCTGGGATGGGAGAGGTGGATGGGCGACTGCAGGAGGGTACAAACTAAGCAATATGTATTGCTAATGTTATAGTCTGTTATTTGCATTTGTTGTGTAACTACCATATATGAAAATGATATGCAAAGTGTAATCGCTAATGATAACTATGCTCCCTTGTTGGTAACTCCACTGTTTGTATCGTATTCAAAATCAATAAACCGATTTTTTTTTTAATCCTTAGCATTTACCATGACAATTTTATAACACCAGCTTACCACTAATGCAAACTACACTCCTTCCCTTCATCTTATTTTACAAGTTTCAATGAAATGCATTCTCCAATTTGTATTTGTATGGCTTTGTTTTTTAATTAAATGTTTTTTTCAAAATACATTTTTTTTATTGAAATGGTTTCAAGGGAAATGTCCTGGGATGAATTGATATGATACCTACAGGGGACATGTGTACCCTTTTGCTGTCTGCTCCTGCTATGGTCTGCAAACATGTGCAGGAACTGGAAGTGTAAGTTGGGCAAGGAATTAGGTAGTGGGCATGTAGGATAAGTGTGATGTGTTGCTACAAGGATAGGTCAAATGAAAGGAATCTCTCAATCTCTCAAATTGTAGGGACTTCGTACTCCCTACTGAAGGCCAAACCCTTAAATTGTTTGTAAAGGTTTCTAATAATCATAATGATAATAAGTTGTGTTTTATATCACACTACATTTCACAAGATTGCTATTTATAAGCGCAGTAATTAACAGATGTTATTATTATCCAATTGATGGTACTTCTTTTAAATGACTTTTGAAACGATGAGTTGACTTGTTACTAATACTATAAACTTACCTCGCCCCTGGGTTATGGATAGTTATTGGATTGTCAAGGGAAACATACCTGTCTTTATTAATCTTGCATTTCCATGCATGGTTGGTCTTGGCTTTACACGTTCAGAAAAGCTTGGAGCTATAAAAAAAAGTTTTTAAAAGGATTGTTACATTATACCTCAGAAACCATCACTAACCTTATCAAAATTTCGAATAAATTGAAGGCCAGAAAAGTAATTCATAACACAAACAGGTCTGAGGTTATACATGTATCTCTCACCATAATCTTGCATGAGCTTCTCGAAAGCAAGTGCTGTTCTTTGTCTTTTTGCTTGGTTGCCATACGGATCTAAAAAAACAGTATATATGTATATAGATGAGAACTATAAAAAGAAACCTACTACAAAGACTAAACTGAGTTATTTGTATGCTTACATGTCATGTTTATTGACAAAATTATAAATGCATTTCTTTAAAAAATAAAACTACATTGTTGTTGGACAGCCCTTTTGAATGTGCCACAAAGACCCATTTATCCGGTGCACTATGCACAGGGATAGGCCTTCCTGTGTATGCCCAGGGACTAGACAAATTGGAGATGTATGTGTAGGCGAGGTACTGTTCCAACTTGTGTCAAACGCTGGAGATTGCAGGGACATTTTAAGGATTGCGAGGGCCCTAGGCCAAACGTATTTTGGAGGCCCCTGTTCAGAACCGCTTTGAATTAATGATCCAATTTCAGTCATTTATGTCCTTTTAGACGCGGTCACCGACAGTGCACAGGCACACTTGTCCAAGTTATAAATGTGTTCACATCTAATATTCAAGGACAGTGATGGTTGTTTTCAATATTGTAACTCAGCAGCAGCTCACTAATGTTACTGCAAATTATCTCTGTGACACTGTCTCATTTCTCTGATGTGAAGTCCTGTTTTAATCTAAAATAAACTTTTTTTATGGATGTTGCATGAAACATAAACAGAGCATTGTGTCTGCAATAGACTCACACACATCTCCCACCTCAAAAATAAATTAAAGAAAAATGATATTTAAAACAATCTGTTTAAGAATTATTCAAGATCATTAGGGCAAAGCTCTCTGCAGAACAGAGCTGGCTCTATCAGGGGGCCCCAGCCCACCTTGCCCATGCCTTAAACGTCTCTGGGAGATTGGAAACCATGACATGAAGGTAGTCCTCCTAAGACATGCAACCCTAACAATCGGTAAATATGCTTGGCGTTTGCTATTTAAATGTTGATTCTATGACAAAAGACAGGTTAATGGAAGATGAGAAGACTGCACAGGGGGCGACTGGCTGTGGGGTAGGTAGGGAAAGAATATGGTGCCTGTAGATTTTAACCTTTGGGAAGCGCTTCTGACCACAGAAAAAGGAAACAGATGGGAGGGTCAGGAAGTGAGAAGAGAGTTGTTGAAGAGTAAAACAAGCGAGAAGGTGGTAAAGAGCACGATACTGTGTTGAATACAGTAGCCACAATGTTGTGTTTAAAGCCCCAGTAAAAATCTTCCTACACAGCAGATTAACAAAGTTTCTTAAAAAGTTATCTTCCAAAAAAGGCCAGTCAACAAAGTAAAGCGCACATGACAAGTGCATTACTAAAAGTTAAAGGTAATGTGGTTAACAAAAGAAAATAGTAGAATGAAAGTTCAGTGACACTCTCCTGGTGTGGTGCTATGGTTAGGTGTGTGTGTGTGTGTGTGTGTGTGTGTGTGTGTGTGTGTGCGTGAATAAATATATACCAGCCCAAGACTTCAAGTCAGGAGTGTTTAGTGTTCAGCCACCGAGCCGGTATAAAACCTAAACGGGGTGCTGAAGTGTTGTGACTGTGTACATCTGTCTGCTAGTGCAGCATAGGATTGTAGTGAGGCTTGATTAGTGTAGTTGGCACTGCAAAGTTTCCTAGAGGTGTTTATTTAAGTCTTAAGACAATGAACTGTCTATGTAGCTGTACTAGTGGGAAGTACACTCTGGCCGGCATGAGAGGCTTTAAAGGCTGCTATGAGGGCGAACAATGGGTACTAATTGCAGGTAAAACGGCCAGGTTTCGTTCACCTTTTATAAAGAGGATTAGTTTAAAGAAACGGGAAGGGAGACACGCAGTGGCGTGTTTTGGAGCTTTTGTAATCTAAATGCACTGTCATGCAGACAGGCAAATTAACTGGGAGGAGGGAAATCAACCAGTGACTAGTCTCTCAATGGGAACAAAAATAATTTGTGGCGGTGATGAATAATTTATGGGTGTGTCATCATCCTGGTGAAACAAGGGTTTTGCAATTAAAGGAGTCAAACATGTCTGTTAGTTCACGCATCCCTGGACATAGGCCAGGGGCCTGGGGGCTGGGTGGTAAGGTCGGCTCGTCTTGAGCAGTGCTGAGCAGTGCTCCGTGGTGAAACAGAGTCCAAATTATTTTTCGCAACTGATATTATGATGAGTTTAATTGAAAGCCAGTCTGAGAAGGTCCGTTTTCGAGAGTTCTACAGACATCGTCTGGTTAGGTTCAGATCTCAAGATCGGACTGCTGGGGCCCAGTAGGGCTTTAAGTGGGCCAGGTCCTGCCGGTGCTCAGCACCGACAGATCTAACAAGCATTGGCATAGCCAATAGGTTTAGCAATGCAACAGTTGATGTTGTTGCACCAAGGATATTGTGCAGGATAACTAAACACTAATAAGGTCCCAAAGGCGAGACCTATTGGCTATGCCAATGCTTGTTTTCTGTTTACTGTTGTTTTCTCAATGAATGCGCCCAGTGTATTTCCTGTTTCATGTGAATAGCCGTGTTGTAATGGTTTGCACTGTACAAATACAGTGAATACAGTCTGCTACCATGAAGAAAACACTTCAGAACAGCGTGCCCATATCGGGAAATACTGGAATATTTCTTACGTTTCTCTTCACAACTCCCTAGAAAGCCTTAACGCTATAAAATGGTATCGTAATGAGTTGCTTGACCTATCAAAAATTAAATGTATATGTGAGGATGAAACAGGGGGCATCTCGATGCAACGTGGGTCTGAAATTGAAGGATTTTTGGCGCTGTTATTTCTGTGCATAGAACTCTCAGGTTTCCCCGTTCCATTAATCAGGTGCTTACCTATTCCAGCTATTTTCTTTGGATTATGGGACCAGTACTCCTGGTTTTATACTGGGCAAATACGATTGCCAATCCCAGTATCCAACGAAAAAAAAGCTGGTCCGTATAAGTCACACAGGGGCATATTATCAAAAAGGGTGTTAATATTATCGCCGGTTTAGCGGCAGAAAACTGCTGCTAATGCGGCGATAATGGGCTTGATAATATGCCCTTGAGAATTCCAATAGAAGTCCATGTTCTGGTGTTAACATGGGCTTCCATTGGAATTCTCCAAGGCATATTATCAAGCTCATTATCGCCGCTTTAGCTGCAGTTTTGTGCCGCTAAACCAGTGATCATTTTAACGCCGTTCTTGATAATATGCACCTCATTCACATGGAGTGTGACACTTGTGAGCCCCGTGTGGCAGGTGTGTATATTAGTATGAGTTTGCCACTGGCTTAAAGATCCCCCACTGGATGCAAGGGTCACCAGAGCACCCATAGGCAAAGAAGGTAACTGAAACTGAACTTAAGCACCCCCCCCATTGCATTTTGCATTTATATGGAACACAAAACATTTGCAAGCCAAAAGAAATGCAAAGGCTTCCCCTTTGGCTCAGAGGCCTTGCATCAGTCATCGCCCTGCCTGCATTTCCCTAGTGCGCCAGCCTCTAATTGTCTGCATTTGACAGGTTTAACACTTCCTGACAGAGGGGCTATTTAATGGAAGTATTCACGCATAACTGTCAAAGGGAGGAACAAAAGCGCGCCCCTTTTGATGTGTGGCACCACTAACCTACGCGAGCCCCCCTTTTCACGCACTCCCACCCCTTTAGACTCAACTACAGCAGTGCTGGGGGTCACGGAGAGCACCAAGGTGTCTTAAAACAGACCCAGAATATGTTTTCATGAGGGAAAATTTGTCTCCGTCTTGAAAACCATAGTGATTCCGAAGGAAAATGCTTATTAACAGACGTGGCCGCGTTGAGGGGAGACTTGAGGCTGATGTTGCTGCAAGGACTTCTTTGAGCTCAACAAGCACTGATTTGTGGAGCAGACTGGTTAATGAAAGGAAATTACATTTTCTGCCAACTTCCCCTCCTCCTTTCGGTCTGTGGAGCCAAGGACTTAAAAATAAAGAGGGTTTGGTTTATGGTTAAACAGAAATGGTTCCAGTCTTAAAATACTCGTGCCGGCGCCTGCATGTGAATGGAATTGCCTGGTAACTGACGCGCTGGTCCCAGGCTGCTTAAGCCCAACCTCTCTGCTTCCCGGATAATCTGTTTCTAATTAACGCAAACGCAAGACATGGACGCGATAATTGGAACCAGATGCCACTCTGCGCGTAACCACAAGCCCTAGGCCGTGGGCGGTTACATTTGCTGGGAAAGGCGGGACATGCACCCGCCTTTACCCAATTGCGTGCTGTCTTTTAAGGAAGACGCACGCAAACACCAATAGAAATATTGGTGGAAACAATGACAAAAGAACAAGCTTGTGAAAAGTCCTGGTCAGCTGCAAGAGGTTGTTTTCCAATTGCAGCGAATGCACGCTGCTAAAGGCCCGCTCGACCTAAAAAGCAGGTCCCGAGACGGGTGCCATCGGGCTCTCTATTTTTCCTCTTACCCTGAGTGAAATAAAAAGTATTTTAACTCGACAGATTACCACCCTTCATCAGGCTTTGATGTAACTTCAAAGAAACTCGTTATAGTTATTTCCCAGTCTCATCATTTCAGAAATGAAGATTTTTTATTAATATAAATAACAATGCCATTGTTGTTTAACTTACGCAACTAACAACCATTGATAACGCCATTTAGTCCTGGCTTGTTTTAGGTGTATGTCAATCAAAAATACTTTCTTTCGGCATTTTCCTGTAAAAGTTAGTTGTATTTTAGTAGTTGTATTGTACCTTGCAGAAAAATATCAGCCGGGCGACACACCATGCAAAGCACAGATGCTAAGCTTCGGTGTTTAAGCCACGCCCATAATTGCATGTGCCACGCCCCTTTGGGAGACCCCCCTCCCTTTTTTCATCCCACTTAAAGCCCTGGGGCCCAGCATCTGCGTCTTTGCACAGCCAGTGACTTAACGCCATGCTTTGAGCCTCTGAAAGATCACTGGTTACTAAGGTGGGCACCGGTTGAGTGAAGTGCTCTGAAAGTGTATACTCAGGTGACAGGTTCTGCCGGTATGCACTAATACGTTTTATGGACGCAGCACAACAATTTGAATTTAATCCAGACATCCACTTGGTGCCAACTGAGTTCTTTAAGGGCTACTCTGATGTGGTCCTGCTTGAGAAGGTTAAGACACATTCTGACTGCCTCATTTGTTAGTCTTTGCCGTTCTTTTGGGTTTGTTGGTTCACACACTTTGACACTGTGTTGTCTTCAGGAGATAAAGTGAGAATGTCATTGATGTTCCTGACTTCTCTATATTTATTTGAATATTTATTAAGAAAAAGAACACAGGAAGTCGGTACCGACTCATCCGAGTTCTGACAATGCTCATTACATAACCAATATCATACGACGTCAGGAAGGATTGGACGCATCACACAGTTGTGTCGATACCCCCTATTACAGGGCAGATGCAACCATCGACACATTATACTGGTGTCGCCATCTCTTAACCCCAAAAGCTTCGTCACTTTGAGCATGTACATGATTTTGAGGCATTATATATGTCGTAAAATCTTTGTAAAGGCACCCTGGCGATTCAGCCGGTTTATTTAGAGGGGTCTCGGACAACCTCTGCTTCCACACTCAACAAATATTCATGCAGAGGGCTTCATATGTCTCGAGTTCCGGATGAGGATGGTTGGAAGTCTGCATATATTTCCATTTTTTCGTTGCAATGTACCGAGTCAGACAACCACGTTTTATTTTGTCAGGCTTCACTTCTAACCAGTGTTTGGGTACCTAAAAGGGCTAGTGCTACCAATTTCCTATAGATCTTGATTGAACTTGTGTGCCTATCCTAACAGTGCAACCATGGGATCTAATTGTATAGGATCCCCCGTTATTGCTGAAAGCATATCACTAACACATCTCCAACAGCGATATATATATAGGGGAAGCTCCAGGCTAACACAAAAAGTCACCCTCCGTCTCACGGCATCTTAAACTTTTAGATTGTGTATGTTGATGCAACTTGCAAAGGCCAAGTGGAGTGCGATATATTGTATGTAGGTACTGGAAGTGGATCATTCGAAGCCTACTGCTCAGCGTCAGAATCACTGTTTGGGTGCAGCAGTAGTGTCAAACTTTATCTGAAAGCGTGCACTGAAGTGTGAGAAGTTGGCCTGATATATGATGCTCACTAGTTCTAGTGATCACCTTGTATCAGTCCAAACAACCCTTATGGTGATTGGTTGTAAGTCAACCTTATAGACCAGCTATCCTAATGGTAGCATGGACAAAGCAGTCTTAGGCTAAACTCTTTTGGCATGTGAAGCCAGCTGTTTTACCACAATATAACCCCTTGAATACCAGATGAAAGGACACCACACAGGTTTTTATGAAAATAAACAGTATATTTATTAATAACAACACCTCTGAACTCTTTATGAGGTCAGAGGGCTAAGCACATGACAATCTCTTACGAAAAATACGACAAGTTGCACAAAATTACAATGGTGCCCTAGGGGCACGACAAACCATATACTAAGTAAGTGGAATGTGAGAGTAGATAGAAGGAATGGAGCTGTCCAGAGGCTGTAGGATCGATGGGACCACGCTACACTAACTCTAGGTAAGTAATAGGAGGCCCACGGAACGCGTGTGCAGAGTGTGAACTCACACACGAGATGCGTAACAACGTCTATGGACAGTACAGTTCAAGTTAAAGGTAAGTACGGACAATCCTGACTAGTTAGGACAAAAACAACTGTGGAACTGGACACTAGGACAGTTAAACTACCCTTGAGCACCGAAATGCTCTCGTTACCTCACCCACGGGCTGCGGGTGCATAGGTGTCAAAGTGTGTCGGGTTCTCGCGTTGAAGTCAATGGAGCCTGAAAGAAAAGATGCTGCAGGCGACAGGAGGGAGATGTCCGGTGCGATCCAAGGGTGGATCGGTGAAGAAGAGGACCTGAAAGCAGAGGGGACAGTGTTCAAAGTCACTAGCCAGTGACCGGTGTGGAACCAGGAAGGAACCAGATGCTGTCGTTGCGATCAGGTGAAGAGTGGACGCTTGACTCTGCAGCCACGTGGACCAGGAGGTGTCTTCGACGACCAGGATGGAGGCACGAGCTGTCCCACACAGGCTCTCGCTGTCGGCGGTGTCGGATCCGGGATTGGAGTCAACAGGCCTTGGCAAAGGCAACCCACGCGGTGAGTGGAAAAGACGTCTGGTGCGGACTAGGAGAGTCCGGGGTGCCCCTCTTTTGGAAGGGAGCAAGGGCCAGTCTGGAGCAACCAGACCAGCAGCAACGATTTCCAAGTTCGTCGTCTAGGAGGCCACTAGCCAGCCGGCAAGTGACCAGACAACGCATCGAGCAGCAGACAAGCAGAAGGGCCCCACCCAGATCTCGTGGATGCTGGAGGGCTGATCTTCGGTGCAGGGGCTGCTCGGGGCTGGGGCTTCTCAGTTCCCAAAGCACTTGGTCGAGTTTACCTCGGGAGTCGTGCTGAAAGCGAAGTGCAGGTTCTTTCAAGATGGCCGGTCCCACGTGTCTCGTCGCACCCACGGATCTCAGCTGTGCTGCAGATGTAGGTTGAGGTCGGAGAGGTCTGGGAGTCCGGGTCTCGTCGGGCTCTGAAGTCTGGATCCTGGAAGGAAGACGACAAAGGGAAGCCGCTGGACGCTTGATGGTGCCTGCAGTTGCAGGGTGGACACTCCTTGCCCACAAGGGAGATTTCTTCAGTCTTCTGTGGAGCAGAACGTCGAAGTCCAGAGTTTCTTCTTGTAGAGTAGTTCAGGATTAATCTAATTTGGAATGGGACCAGCTCCTACCTTTATCCTGCTAAAGGGGGCTGCACTACTGACTAGGTCCCTCCCCTGGGTGGGACCAGGAAGGGGGTGGTTACACCCCCTATCCTTTGTCCGGTTTCCCGCCAGAGCTGGGGCTGGAGTGCCCCAGCAACTGGTTTGTACCGGTGTATGCACAGGGCACCTTCTGTGCCCCAGGCATGTCTCATTCCTTTCAGGCCTATCCTACCAAATACACAAACTCCTGTCTGGGGTGGTGCTAGCACCTCCCAAGGCAGGAAACCCTTTGTCCAAGCCTCCCTCGCTGGAAGGACTCCCAGCAGCAGGAGGTCAGACTTGTGTCTGTGGTGGCAGCATCCATTTTGTGATGCCAAGGCTCGAGTTAACTTTAACCGGGGTTCACAGTTACATACATGTCGTGTCCCTCTACCCCCATCGCCAGAATTGGCGAGGGGGTAGTATTCCAATTCGTATGACACCTTACTCGACATGTTTTGATAATGTTATACCAGAGTTAGCATTTAACCGCGAGGTTGATAATGCACTTAAGAGTATATGGTATAGCGTTATCATGGAAACAGCTAAAGGACTTGGTTCCGAAAGCTGTAGACAGGCTCAGCTCAGGCTAGAGCACCATCTCACATAATTCCAAGCACTCTGCCTTCAGGATTGATAAGGCCTGCCATAGGAGTGACTGATAGGAGGATATGTGTCAATTTTTAGGGTTAGATGTAGGTATACTATATCTACAGCAAAGGGTGTTTACACCACCTTGCCCCAGCTGTCATGCAGCCAGTTGTGTCAGTTTTAGATGGCCAGCCAGGGGTGGCATAATACATGCTTCAGCCCCTGGTAGGCCCTGTGTACACCTATGCCATGGGTACAGGGACTGATATGGTGGCCCAGTACCAATTGGTAAATGCACCTAAAGTACATGGTTGCAAATTTAGAGAGAGAGCAGCTAGGCTGTGGGTCTGATTAGCAGGACCACAGCCAGGGAAAGTCGTAAACCAGTGAAGCAAAAAGCAAAAATCTGGGGTGACCATAGGATTGCAGACCCCACTCTCCTACATAACCCCCCCCCCCCCCAAAACGTAGGGACATTAAACTAACCTTGACCAGGTGAGTCTTCCTGTTCTAAGTGGAAATACCTGGAGAGACCATCTGCATTGCCATGGTCAGTCCCTGGTCTGTGCTCCACTGTAAAGTCCATCCCCTGTAGGGAAATGGACCACCTAAGAAGTTTGGGGTTTTCACCCTTCATCTGATTTAGCCATAAGAGGGGCTTATGGTCGGTCTGAATCTTGAAGTGAGTTCCAAACAAGTATGGCCTCAACTTCTTCAGGGCCCAAACCACAGCAAAGGCCTCCCTCTCAATAGCTGACCAACGTTTCTCTCTAGGGGTCAGCCTTCTGCTTATAAAAGCAATGGGCTGGTCATGACCATCAATATTCAGTTGAGATAGAACAGCTCCCACACCCAACTCAGATGCATCTGTTGGACAATGAAGGTTTTGGAGTAGTCAGGACTCTTGAGAATAGGTGCAGTACACATGGCCTGCTTTAGGTCATCGAATGCCTTCTGACAGCTAACTGTTCACTGAACTTTCTTTGGCATTTTCTTGCTTGTCAAGTCATTAAGTGGTGTCACAATGGACCCATAATTTTTGACAAACTTCCTATAGTAACCAGACAGGCCCAAGAAAGCTCTGACCTGTGTCTGGGTGGTTGGAGAAGCCCAGTCCTTTATGGCCTGTATCTTGCTCTCCAATGGTTGAACCTGGCCTCCACCCACAAGGTGGCCCAGGTACACAACCTGGCTCTGCCCTATCTGGCACTTAGTAGCCTTGATAGTGAGGCCTGCCGTTTGCAGGGCCTCCAAAAGTTTCCTCAGGTGGATCAGGTGATCCTCCCAGGTGGAGCTAAAGACAGCAATATCATCTAGATATGCTGCACAGAAGTCATCCAACCCAGTGAGAACTTGGTTCACCAACCTTTGAAAAGTGGCAGGTGCATTTTTCAAACCAAAGGGCATCACCACAAATTGGTAATGACCTCCTGGGGTAGAAAATGGTGTTTTGGCCTTGGCATCCTCAGCTAACCTGATCTGCCAATAACCAGCTGTTAGGTCAAATGTACTTAAGAAAGTTACAGAAGCCAACTTGTCTATCAGTTCATCTGCCCTAGGTATTGGATGGGCATCTGTCTTAGTAACAGCATTGAGACCCCTGTAGTCTACACAAAATCTCATCTCTCTCTTACCATCCTGGGTGTGAGGCTTTGGCACTAGAACTACAGGACTAGCCCAAGGGCTTTCTGAGGGTTCAATGACTCCCAATTCCAACATCTTTTGGACTTCTTTCTTAATGCAGTGCCTGACGTGGTCAGGTTGCCTGTAGATTTTACTCTTGACAGGCAGACTGTCACCAGTGTCCACCTCATGGGTGCACCAGTTTGTCTGACTAGGGGTCAGTGAGAACATTTGTCTAAAGGATTGAAGAACCTGTTTACAATCCTCTTGTTGATGCTCAGAGAGGCTGTCAGAAAAGACTACACCATCTACTGACCCATCATCAGGGTTCTGAGCGAGCAGGTCTGGGAGAGGGTCACTCTCTTCCTCCTGCCCCTCATCTGTGGCCATGAGCAAGCCCATATGTTATGTTATGTTATATTGTGATTTGTAGCGCGCGCAACTACTCCTGAGTATCCTGGCGCGAAGCAGTCTAGCACAACTGGAGAAAGAAGATGAGTTAGTAGGCCTGTTTAAAAAGGTGGGTTTTAAGTGATTTTTTAAAACATCTTAGGTCCTGAGTGTGTCGTAGCTCTAACGGGAGGGCATTCCAAAGGATAGCTGCTTTAACCGTTAGAGACTGCCCGCTCATCCTAGCTCGGCGGAAATGAGGAATTACCAACAGTAGTTGGGCAGCCGACCTAAGCGGGCGTCGGGGAATGTAAAAAGCAACTCTCTTCTTGATGTAGGAGGGACCGGAGTCGTGTAAAGCTCTGTGTGTAAGGACCAGAGCCTTAAATTGTATCCTCTGAGTCACCGGCAGCCAGTGGAGTGTGCATATCCTCCCTATTGACAAATGCCTTGAGCCTGTTTACATGAAGCACCCTGCGGGGGCTCCTGGGAGTTCCCATGTCCACCAAGTAGGTGACTTCTCCCTTTTGCTCAATGATGGTATGGGGTCCAGACCATTTGTCTTGGAGAACTGCTGGGGCCACTGGCTCCAACACCCACACCTTCTGTCCTGCATGATACACAGTTAGGACAGCCTTTTGGTCATGCCAAGCTTTTTGGAGTTCTTGGCTGGCCTCAAGGTTTTTGGATGCCTTCTCCATGTACTCTCTGCCATCCTGGAGCGGAGACCAAGTACATAGTCCACTATGTCAAGTTTAGGCTTTTTGAGAGGTAACTCCCATCCTTCCTTCACCAGACATAGGGGTCCTCTTACAGGATGCCCAAACAGAAGCTCAAAAGGGCTGTAACCAACCCCTTTCTGAGGGACCTCTCTTTAAGCAAACAGGAGGCAGGGTAAAAGGATGTCCCATCTTCGCCTAAGCTTTTCAGGTAACCCTTTTATCATCCCTTTGAGGGTCTTGTTGAATCTCTCAACAGGCCCATTGCACTGTGGGTGATAGGGTGTGGTGAATTTATAATTGACACCACACTCCTTCCACATTGCAGTCAAGTATCCTGACATGAAGTTGGCACCTCTGTCAGAGACAACCTCCTTAGGAAACCCCACTCTGGAGAAAACTCCAAGCAGGGCCCTGGCCACAACAGGAGCTGTAGTGGTCCTAAGGGGAATAGCTTCTGGATACCTGGTGGCATGATCCACTACCACCAGTATAAATCTGTGCCCAGATGCTGTTGGGGGGTCCATTGGTCCAACAATGTCTATCCCCACTCTTTCAAAGGGTACCCCCACCACAGGTAGTGGTATGAGGGGGGCCTTTGTTGTGCCACCTGATTTGCCACTGGCTTGGCAGGTGATACATGAGCGACAAAACTCTTTGGTGTCTTCAGACATATGAGGCCAGTGAAAGTGTGGGGCAAGCCTGTCCCAAGCCTTGTTCTGGCCTAAGTGACCTGCAAGGGGAATCTCATGGGCTAAGGTGAGAAGGAAACCTCTAAGAGACAAGGGGATGACCAGCCTCCTGGTAGCACCAGGCTTGGGGTCTCTTGCCTCAGAGTATAGGAGTCCATCTTCCCAATATACCTTATGGGCACCTGTAGCATTCCCTGCAGCCTCAGCAGCAGCCTGCTGTCTGAGGGGTTCAAGAGAGGAACAGTCTAATTGGGCCTGCCTCAAGTCTGCCCTGGAAGGTCCCCCTGTCCCAAGAAACTCAACCTGATCAGGTTCAAGCTCTTCTAGGACAGTTCCTTCTGGGGTCTCTGGGTCAGCCTCCTGAGAGGGCTGATCCTCAACCTGAGGCAGGGGGGAAGGCTCTGCCTTAACCCTACCATTCCTTCTCTTGGGTAGTGTCTGGTCCATTCTTCCAGGATCCAGCACTTGTTCAGCTGGGCATTTCTTGGCCTGTGACCTAGTCACAGCAAGGACATGTGAGGAGAGACCTAGCATTTCTACATGAGTCCTGTACTCCACATCTGACCACAGTGAGGATTCCAAATCATTGCCCAAAAGACAATCTACTGGGAGGTCTGAACCCTTTTGAGGCCAGTTACCCCTCCCCAGGAGAAATTAACAACTGCCATACTGTGATTGGTAGTTACATTGCTAGCATTGGTCACTAGGTAATCTGAACCTAGCATGATCTGGTCAGGGTCCACAAATGTTGGTGTCACCATGGTGACACTGGCACATGTGCCCCTGTAGGCCTGAGCCATTTTTCCATTAATTAAAGGCGTTTGTCTGTATTTGCCCAGAGTACTAGGACTTACAGTAGGGGTCATATCCATGTTCCCAGTACAAACAAGAACTGCCTGAGTAGGAATTCTGACTAAGTCAGAACCCACCTCAGTTCCTAGGGTTAACCCAACTATAGCCTTGGGAGGTACACTACCACTACTAACTGTACTAGGGGGTGCGGGTGTCTTAGGGACAGTAGTGGTAGGAGTTTGGCCTTTCTTGGTGCACTCACTAAACCAGTGAGTCTTACTTTTACAGTATTGGCACCATGGTTTCTTAGGACCATCATTCTTCTTTTTCTGGGAATTTTGGGACCCACCCTCCTTAGGTTGTTGGGGCCCTGTTGAAGACTTCTGGTCATTTTGCTTATTCTCATTACCCTTCTGGTCTGCTTTCTTCTGGCCACCACCCTGGTTCATTACCCATCTGTCTGCCTTCTTTCCCAATTCTTGGGGAGAGGTCAGATCTGAGTCAATCAAGTGCTGATGCAACAACTGGTTCTGACAATTATTTAAGATTTGCTCTCTCATAATTAGATTATACAATCCTGTGTAATCAGTAACTTTACTTCCCAGTAACCAGCCTTCCAAAGCCTTAGTGGCACAATCAACAAAGTCAGTCCAATCTTGAGCCTGAGTTTTCTGGGTGTCCCTGAACATCAACCTGTACTGTTCAGTTGTTAAGCCAAACCCATCAATCAGTGCAGTTTTCAAGACTTGGTAATCATTAGCATCCTCATCTCTAACAGTGAGGAGCTTGTCTCTACCTTTACCTTCAAAGGAGAGCCACAATATAGCTGCCCACTGACTCTGGGGTACCTGCTGTACTTTGCAGGCTCTCTCCAAAGCAGTTATCCACTTGTGGATATCATCTCCTGTCTTATAGGAGGGCACTATTTTACTCAGGTTTCTAGTATCAAAACCCCTTTCTTTATCCCTAGGGATATTGCTGCCACCAGTGGGGACTACCCCACTCAATTGTTGCTCTCTAGCAAAGGCAAGCTTCTCTTTGGCAAGGGCAAGTTCTTCCCTCTGAATCCTCAGATTAGCTTCCCTCATCTTTGCTTCATGCTCTCTCCTCTGAGGGGAAGTCATTCTCCTCTGAACAGATGCATGAGGGTGCACAGATCTGTAGGAGTCCCTAGAATGAGATGAACAATAGTTACTTACCTGTAATCTGTGGTTCTCCAGTATTGGTGTCTTTCATAGATTCACATGCCTGAATCATTCCCCGTCGTCGGAGTAGGAGTCCCACGGTACATAAAAAAGCAGTAATATGCCATTTGTACATAGCAAATAACAGTTATACTAAACCAGGAAGTAAAATAGCCCTAGCTACCATGGAAAAAACTTCCACATTAGTGACTATCCAAGTCATTATGTTTAGACCAAACTGCAGCCAATCAGGCCACAGCTCCCACCAGAATACTCTCCCCAGAGACCCAGGCTGTCAGATTTTGTAGCACCGGAGTGTACCTGAGTATATATATATATCTAACAGTCTGGGTGAGACTCTGAGGGGAGGTGGGTGGGTGCATGTGAATCTATGAAAGACACCAATACTGGAGAACCACAGATTACAGGTAAGTAACTATTGTTCTTCTCCAGTATTAGGGGTGTCTTTCATAGATTCACATGCCTGAATCCGAGTAGCTAGCAGTAATATAATATATCGCTCTTAGACGCTAAGGTGACAGTGTTCATGCATGAACCTAAGTAATGCAATAACATATTAAAGCGTCAAAAGAGCAAGAGGAGGTGGGAGAGATCATCAGAGGCTCACCTTATTGAAAAAGATTACGCAGGACTGCTCTCCCCACTGAGGCATCGGTATCACTTGAAGAATCCAGACAGTAATGCCTCGTGAATGTGTGCCTGCTGGACCATGTTGCAGCTCTGCAGATCTGCAGGAGAGGCACACCAGCAAACAAAGCAGTTGAAGAGGAGACTGCTCTCGTAGAATGTGCTCTAGGTAAGGTCTGTAAGGGTTTACCTGCTTGTTGATGGCAGAGCCCTATCGTGGATGAGACCCACCTGGCGATAGTCTGTTTAGTCACTGCACAGCCTTGTCTCGGTCTGCCATGCGCTACAAATAGCTGATCCGTCTTTCTGATGGCAGCTGTCCTTGAAAGATAAAACTTAAGGCATCTCTTAATGTCTAATGTGTGTAAAGTCCGCTCAGCTGGTGACTGCGGACTCGGAAAGAATGTCTTAAGTATCACTGGCTCATTTAAATGAAAATCCGATGGTACCTTGGGCATGTACTTTGGGTTGGTGCGTAGTATCACAGAGTCATTTGTGAATTGCAAGAAAGGTGGCTTAGACGTGAACGCTTGCATGTCACTCACCCTTCTGGCTGATGTTAACGCCAGCAGTAGTGCAACCTTCCAAGTGATGAACTTGAGGTCAACTTTATGGATTGGCTCAAAGGGATGGCGCATGAGCTGAGCTAGTACTATATTCAAGTGCCAGGATGGGGGTGGCCGACGTATTGGAGGAAACATACGAAATAAACCTTTAAAGAATTGCTGGATTATTCTAGAGGAATATAGAGAATTCGTACCATCCTGACGGTATCGGGATATAGCCGCTAAAAACACTTTAAGTGTTGAGTGCGCCAAACCTGATTTAGCCAACTGTAGAAAGAAAGGTAAGATCTTTTCAGGTTCCGCATTCATGGGATGTAAATTCATAGTTTGGCACCAAACACAAAAGCGCTTCCATTTAAGTTTGTAAGCTTTGTTCGTTGAAGGTGCTCTAGCATTGGCTAGGACTTCTTGACAGTCATGCGGAATATTCAAGTGTGCAAACTCATGGTGTTGAGGAGCCAAGCCGATAATTTCAGAGAAAGAGGGTCCCGATGATATACCCTGCCTTCTTGAATTGTCAGAAGATTCGGAATTTGAGGCAGTTGGACCGGTTCGCGTTCTGATAGAAGAAGAAGCTGTGTGAACCAATATTGACGTGGCCACCGTGGAGCGATCAGAATTATTCGACACGGTTGTCTCCTCATTTTCTTGATGACTTTGGGAATTAATGGAATTGGCGGGAAGGCGTAGGGAAATATCCGCTCCCAATTCATTGACAGAGCATCCCCGCAAGATTCTCTGTGGGGAATCCAGCTCGCAAAGTGTGTACATTTCTTGTTCTGATATGTTGCGAAAAGATCCAGATCGGGGTGACCCCATGTCTGGAAGATCCGATCCAGCGCTGGCTGATGCAGTTCCCACTCGTGAGTGCTGCTCTTGGACCTGCTCAGGGAATCTGCCAGCACATTGGCTACTCCTGGAACATGCACCGCTGACTAGTTGATGTCGTGAGTCAGAGCCCAATTCCAGATCTCTTGAGCCAGCTGGGACAACCGGGCTGATCTTGTGCCCCCCTGTTTGTTCACGTAATGCATGCTCGTTGTGTTGTCTGTTCGAATCAACACTGTCGAGCCTTCCAGTATCGCCTGAAAAGATTTCATGGCGAGGTAAATGGCCCGTAATTCCAATAGATTGATGTGCCATGTCTTTTGTTGTCTGTCCCATTTGCCACTGATCGTCATCCCTTGAAGGTGAGCGCCCAACCTTCTAGCGAGGCATCCGTGGTTACGATGAATCTGGGGACTTCTGCGAGGAAAGCACACCCCACTTGCAGGTTGTGTTTCTGACTCCACCACAGGATTGCATTCTTCATTCGAGGTGTTAAGGTGATGATATCCTCGAAGGAACCTGATACCTGCACCCATTGGTGACTGAGTTCCTCTTGTAAGGGTCTCATCCTCAGACGGCAATTTGGAGTGAGAGGGATGCACGATGAGATCATCCCTAGGACAGATTTGAATTTTCGAACAGAAATGCACTCTTTTCTGAGGAGTGTAGTCGCCATTTTTTGGATCTTCTCTTGTCTTTCGCTTGAAATGAAGACGTGAGCGAGCTTGGAATCCAGCGTTGCTCCTAGGAAAGACTTCCTTTGTGATGGTATCAGATCTGATTTCTCGAAGTTCACTGAGAAACCCAGGCTATGAAGCAGGCAAAGGCATTTCTGGACATGTCTGCTTGTTGTGGCGTAGGAATTGGCCTTGATAAG
Organism: Lissotriton helveticus; assembly: GCF_964261635.1. Classification (NCBI taxonomy): domain Eukaryota; kingdom Metazoa; phylum Chordata; class Amphibia; order Caudata; family Salamandridae; genus Lissotriton; species Lissotriton helveticus. Next base: position 1,500,277,059 of record NC_136067.1, read on the forward strand.
GCAATCGTCCAGATATGGGTATATCTGAATACCCTGTAATCGTAAGTGGGCCGCTACAGGTGCCAACATCTTTGTGAATACCCTTGGGGCTGAACGTAGTCCAAAGGGAAGCACCTTGAATTGGAAATCCCTGCCAGCCACTCTGAACCTTAGGAACTTCCTGTGTGTGGGGAAAATGGGTACGTGGAAGTAAGCATCCTGAAGGTCGAGTGTTGCCAAGTGGTCCCCTTCTGCCAAAAACTGGAGGATCTCTTGGAGTGTTAACATTCTGAACGTTAATTTTTTGATGTATTTGTTGAGGGCACGCAAATCGAGGATGGGGCGCCATTCCCCCGATTTTTTGCGTATCAAGAAAAAACGAGAGTAAAAACCTTTTCCTCTCTGATGTTGAGGTACTCTCTCGATTGCCCCTTTTTGAATCATTGTATTGATTTGGATGAACAGCTCTTTGAGATGTGCTGGGGGCGGTCCTTTTGGGGGTGAATTTGGAGGGGTTTTTACAAATTCTAATATGTGGCCCTTGGAAACCACATCCAGCACCCATTTGTCGGTGGTAATGTTTGACCATTTTGAGCAATGTAGGGATATTCTTCCTCCAATTCGTTTCTGGCTGGGACAAAGTAGTGGCAGGAAGCGATTCTCACTTTTTGTTAGTGTTGTCTCGACCCCGATATGTTGTTTTCCCTCGGGGCTGTGAATAATTATTTCTTCTCTGGCCATAAGGTTGTTGCTTATATGGCTGGTACCTCTGGGTATTTTGGTTGTTCGTATATGAACGCTGTTGGTAATATCCTCCTCTATTTGTGAAGTTCCCTCTTCCTCTAGCACCACGAAAGGAAGACTTCCGATACTGCAGAGTACCCAATGATCGTGCAGTTTCTGTATCCTTCTTGATGGCCTGCAAAGCCTCATCCACATGCGAGCCGAATAGGTACTCGCCATCATAAGCCATGTTTAATACCTTGGCTTGCACCTCCTGTCTAAAGGATGTAGATTTCAACCATCCCTCTCTTCTAAGGACAGCAGCTCCTGCCAACTGTCTGAATCCTGAAGCTGCTACGTCCACTGCAGCGTCAATGATCTCCGACGAAGCACACTCCCCTTCCTGCAGAATTTTCATGGCTTCGGTCCGGTCTGGTTCAGGCAGTTTCTGAATGTATGGCGATATGTCTGACCACATTTGTCTATCATACCTGCCGAGAATTGCCAGCGAATTAGCAGCCCTAACTGTGGTCGCTGCAATAGTCGATAACTTTTTTCCAATGGTATCGAGTCGTCTCCCGTCTCTGTCCGTAGGAGTGGAGATCTGAGATGACGGATTCTTTGCTCTCTTTTGAGCTGCTTGCGAAATGACTGACTCCGTCTTGGCCTGGCCGAGCAGGCAAGCAGGTGAAGAAGCTGGTGCCCTGTACTTCTTATCCACTCGCGGTAAAACCGCAGGTAAAGAATTTGGCGTGGCCATGATCTCTAGCCCTTCTTTCCAAATAAAGTCTATAATAGGAATAGACCAACTTTGCCTCTGAGACAAACTTTTAAAGTCGTACAGGAAACAATCGTCCTGTTTAGTCTCCATGGTAATGAGAAATCTCTTAGTTGCTTTGTCCATAATCCTATGGAAATTCGCAATATCCACCGGTGGCGACTCAGCCTTTGGTTGTTCATCCGGAGAAGGTGTGTCAGCTTGATAATCTTCATACTCCGACGAGTCAGTTTTATCTAATTCACCTTCTTCCTGAGCCTCCTCATCAGTATTCTCATCCTCCGTTTGGTTGTTGGTCACCGGTATTGATGGGGTATGCCCCGTTTCTTCTGCCATAGCAGGCATTGGATTCGGGGTCACTCGAGGCTGTGGAGAAGAGATTTGTGATTCGCCAGACTCTGAAGGTGGAAAACGGCGATAGTAATCGCTCAACATGTACTGTAAATTTTGGAAAAGTTCCATAGGCATCTGCATCCCTGGTGTTGGTGCAGTGTCCAACCTGGGTGGTTGTGTCACTTGCTCCTCTTCGTCCTGATCTTTTACTAGTATAAGCAAGTCCGATGGACTCTTGGCTGCTTGGAATAATTCGTCACCAGAGTCCTCTACCTCAGAATCCAAGAGCCTGTCTGGCATCGTTAGTGGCGACATAGATGCAGACTGGGATGGACGCTTTTGCAATAGAGCCGCAGTGGTGGCTGGAGATGGCAGCGATATCACATTGCTTTTTGCTGACCAGACTTGGATATCTGTGCAAGATGACAGCTTTGGTGTTGCTGGATTCCCTTGAGCCACTGGAAAGTCTGTGTCTTGCGGCTTAGACTTCGTCGTCAGCGATGCACTCTTCGACGATAATTGCTCCGTCGACGACTGTGGCTGTTTAGTCTTCGTCGACACGTTGGATTTCGTCGTCGACGACGGAATCGTCGACGGGACCATTTTCTTCGTGGACGGGGCCGTCGACGGAACTATCTTCTTCGTGGACGAGACCGTCGACGGGGTCGTCGACGGGGTCTTCCTCGTCGACGATGGGATCGTCGACGGCTGCTTCGTCGACGGTGTCGTCGTCGACGGTAAGGTCTTCTTCGTCGACGGTAAGGCCGTCGTCGACGGCAAGCTTCTTGTCGACGGAGGCTCGTCGACGGGAGGTGTAACTTTCTTCGTCGACGAGATGGGACGAATCTGGACATGAACAAAAGTTGGAGAGGACGCTGAGGACATCACCAAAGAGGGTTACGGTGAGGAAAAGGTCATAGTAGAAGTCACTGCAGTGGCTGTCTGACAGGAAACCGGCAGAGAAGTCGCTGCCTTGGTTACAGGCCTCTGAGGTGACAATAAAGACTCAGTCTTTTTTTAATCTGGTGGCCTCACAGATTTTTCAGAGGATTTCTTTGTTTTTGAGGTAGAAGGCTCAACAGCGTCCTGAGTGAGCTGGGCCTGCCTCGCCACCTTAGCTTTAGGAGAAGTCACCTTACCCTCAGCTATCCTTTTTCTAGATCCCATAGAAGACACTGAAGCCAAACTTCCTACCTCTGAGAGGGGGACATCCTTGTCTTTAATCCGCTGAATCCATAGCAGCAAGCGACCCTCTCTGTCCCTGAGGGTCTTTGAAGGAAAAGTGCGACAAATCTTGCACTCCTTAGCCTGATGATCAGGGTACAAGCAGTAGATGCAGAGAGTATGCGGATCTTCCTTGAACAGCCGTGCCTTTCCGCAGGATTCACAGGCCCTGAACAGGGACTTTGATTTAGACATGTTTGAAAGTGATAACTGTCAAAAGTAGAGAAAAAACTGAGCAGAGCTCAGAGAGACTCCCTATCACACGACGTGCGGTAAAAATCTGACAGCCTGGGTCTCTGGGGAGAGTATTCTGGTGGGAGCTGTGGCCTGATTGGCTGCAGTTTGGTCTAAACATAATGACTTGGATAGTCACTAATGTGGAAGTTTTTTCCATGGTAGCTAGGGCTATTTTACTTCCTGGTTTAGTATAACTGTTATTTGCTATGTACAAATGGCATATTACTGCTTTTTTATGTACCGTGGGACTCCTACTCCGACGACGGGGAATGATTCAGGCATGTGAATCTATGAAAGACACCCCTAATACTGGAGAACTATATCTTCTAACTCCAAAGTTAGGCCTGCTAAGGGTCAGCACTGGGGGTCCCCCAGTTCCTTCCCTATGCATGTCTAAGTTGGCCCTGGTTAGTCTGCTGACTACTACAGGACCCTTGTCTGCCTCATCCCCAGAGGGTTCCTCATCCTCCTCCTCCTCATCTACATCTTCTGTTTCAGGGAGATCTGGATCACCACGAGTACCTTCTAAGGCTGGCATGCTCCTATCTGGATTAGAGGGGTCTGTGTCAGCAGCCCTTCTGGCATCATATGTCTCTAAGAGACCTAACAGAAAAGGAGTGGTAGGGTTAGAACCCTGTTTCAATTTCCTGGAGGTACACAATTGTCTCATCTCCTGGAAACTGAGAGCTGCATATCTGGAAAGGACCTGTGGAGGGTCACTAACCACTAGGGGAGTCTCTGAAGACTCTCCATGGGTAGACATGCTTTCTAGTGAGGTGCAATTGATGGACTTACCTACACTATGGGTTTTCCTACTGATCCCTTGCTGAGAGTTGTAGTCAGGGTGTGCTAGGCCCTTTCTACTACAACAGTTGGTTCAGTAGAACTCAGAGTATTTCTAAGCTTGTTATATGTACCTAGAGTACCTTATGTGATCTCTCAAATGATATTTCAAGATTATATTTGGTAAAAACAACAGCAAGCTCAAATCCCAACCGCTGCACACCAATGTGAGAAGTTGGCCTGATTTATGATGCTCACTAGTTCTAGTGATCACCTTGTATCAGCCCAAACAACCCTTATGGTGATTGGTTGTAAGTCAACCTTATAGACCAGCTATCCTAATGGTAGCATGGACAAAGCAGTCTTAGGCTAAACTCTTTTGGCATGTGAAGCCAGCTGTTTTACCACAATACAACCCCTTGAATACCAGATGAAAGGACACCACACAGGTTTTTATGAAAATAAACAGTATATTTATTAATAACAACACCTCTGAACTCTTTATGAGGTCAGAGGGCTAAGCACATGACAATCTCTTTCGAAAAATACGACAAGTTGCACAAAATTACAATGGTGCCCTAGGGGCACGACAAACCATATACTAAGTAAGTGGAATGTGAAAGTCGATAGAAGGAATGGAGCTGTCCAGAGGCTGTAGGATCGATGGGACCACGCTACACTAACTCTAGGTAAGTAATAGGAGGCACACGGAACGCGTGTCCAGAGTGTGAACTCACACGCGAGATGCGTAACAACGTCTATGGACAGTACAGTTCAAGTTAAAGGTAAGTACGGACAATCCTGACTAGTTAGGACAAAAACGACTGTGGAACAGGACACTAGGACAGTTAAACTACCCTTGAGCACCGAAATGCTCTCGTTACCTCACCCACGGGCTGCGGGTGCATAGGTGTCAAAGTGTGTCGGGTTCTCGCGTTGAAGTCAATGGAGCCTGAAAGAAGAGATGCTGCAGGCGACCAGGAGGGAGATGTCCGGTGCGATCCAAGGGTGGATCGGTGAAGAAGAGGACCTGAAAGCAGAGGGGACAGTGTTCAAAGTCACTAGCCAGTGACCGGTGTGGAACCAGGAAGGAACCAGATGCTGTTGTTGCGATCAGGTGAAGAGTGGACGCTTGACTCTGCAGCCACGTGGACCAGGAGGTGTCTTCGACGACCAGGATGGAGGCACGAGCTGTCCCACGCAGGCTCTCGCTGTCGGCGGTGTCGGACCTGGGATTGGAGTCAACAGGCCTTGGCAAACGCAACCCACGCGGTGAGTGGAAAAGACGTCTGGTGCGGACTAGGAGAGTCCGGGGTGCCCCTCTTTTGGAAGGGAGCAAGGGCCAGTCTGGAGCAACCAGACCAGCAGCAAAGATTTCAAAGTTCGTCGTCTAGGAGGCCACTAGCCAGCCGGCAAGTGACCAGACAACGCGTCGAGCAGCAGACAAGCAGAAGGGCCCCACGCAGATCTCGTGGATGCTGGAGGACTGATCTTCGGTGCAGGGGCTGCTCGGGGCTGGGGCTTCTCAGTTCCCAAAGCACTTGGTCGAGTTTACCTCGGGAGTCGTGCTGAAAGCGAAGTGCAGGTTCTTTCAAGATGGCCGGTCCCACGTGTCTCGTCGCACCCACGGATCTCAGCTGTGCTGCAGATGTAGGTTGAGGTCGGAGAGGTCTGGGAGTCCGGGTCTCGTCGGGCTCTGAAGTCTGGATCCTGGAAGGAAGACGACAAAGGGAAGCCGCTGGACGCTTGATGGTGCCTGCAGTTGCAGGGTGGACACTCCTTGCCCACAAGGGAGATTTCTTCAGTCTTCTGTGGAGCAGTACGTCGAAGTCCAGAGTTTCTTCTTGTAGAGTAGTTCAGGATTAATCTAATTTGGAACGGGACCAGCTCCTACCTCTATCCTGCTAAAGGGGGCTGCACTACTGATTAGGTCCCTCCCCTGGGTGGAACCAGGAAGGGGGGTGGTTACACCCCCTATCCTTTGTCCGGTTTCCAGCCAGAGCTGGGGCTGGAGTGCCCCAGCAACTGGTTTGAACCGGTGTATGCACAGGGCACCTTGTGTGCCCCAGGCATGTCTCATTCCTTTCAGGCCTATCCTACCCAATACACAAAGTCCTGTCTGGGGTGGTGCTAGCACCTCCCAAGGCAGGAAACCCTTTGTCCAAGCCTCCCTCGCTGGAAGGACTCCCAGCAGCAGGAGGTGAGACTTGTGTCTGTGGTGGCAGCATCCATTTTGTGATGCCAAGGCTCGAGTTAACTTTAACCGGGGTTCACAGTTACATACATGTCGTGTCCCTCTAGAAGGGTGGAATGCTACCCCCGTCACTAGAATTGGTGAGGGGGTAGTATTCCAATTCGTATGACACCTTACTCGACATGTTTTGATAATGTTATACCAGAGTTAGCATTTAACCGCGAGGTTGATAATGCACTTAAGAGTATATGGTATAGCGTTATCATGGAAACAGCTAAAGGACTTGGTTCCGAAAGCTGTAGACAGGCTCAGCTCAGGCTAGAGCACCATCTCACATAATTCCAAGCACTCTGCCTTCAGGATTGATAAGGCCTGCCATAGGAGTGACTGATAGGAGGATATGTGTCCATTTTTAGGGTTAGATATAGGTATACTATATCTACAGCAAAGGGTGTTTACACCACCTTGTCCCAGCTGTCGTGCAGCCAGTTGTGTCCGTTTTAGATGGCCAGCCAGGGGTGGCATAATACATGCTTCAGCCCCTGGTAGGCCCTGGGTACACCTATGCCCTGGGTACAGGGACTGATAAGGTGGCCCAGTACCAATTGGTAAATGCACCTAAAGTACATGGTTGTAAATTTAGAGAGAGAACAGCTAGGCTGTGGGTCTGATTAGCAGGCCCACAGCCAGGGAAAGTCGTAAACCAGTGAAGCAAAAAGCAAAAATCTGGGGTGACCATAGGTTTGCAGACCCCACTCTCCTACATGAAGCATATCTTCCATTTTGTCCTCGAGTTTGAAGTACAAATGGGAGCGTCCAGCTGCACCATCATGTATAATGCTGCTACTAGTCTCCTCAATGTCTTGGCATTGATGAGAGTTTCTAGTGCTTTGAACGTGTCTTCTCATGCCGAAAACACGTCATGAACACTTTGGATGTTGCCGTTAGTTGGTGAAGTTCTTCACTTTTTGTGAAGTTGCTGTGGAAGGGGGGCCGGGAGGCTTGCACAGGCATGAGGGCCTTTCAAAAGGAAGGTGTTTGGGGTACGGTTACTCCCAGTACTACAATCTCGGCCTTGGCACTTTCAACCAAGGAAAGCTCTCCATCAACTGGGACACTTGGTGACCAGGCAAGTGGTGATGTCAATGGGATTCTCTTAAAATCTCTCCAGGCAAAGTGGATTTGTGTGTCATTAACATAGTTATTGGATGCTTTCCTGAGACAGATCTAGGAGCTGCACCAGAGGCCTAAGTAAATGTTGAAAAGAAGATACAAAGGGTGATTTTTGAGGTACGATGCAGGGTTTTGGATGCAAGGAAGATACAGATGCCTTTCCGGACCTTCCCATAGGAGATAATACTTTCTGTGAATTCCAGTCCATTTAAATCAACATCAGGCAGACTACATCTAAGACTCTTCATAACCAGACTTGAAACAACAAAGCTGCCACCTTTGGCATCTTCTTGGTAACAATAAATGTAACATCAGAAGCAATAATGTTGATACCATTCTAGTTCTAACAAGGCAGAACTGTTGTTGTAACCTCACCTTTTTCATCCGGCAGATACCTGAAGTCGATTGGCTCGCTGACCTCTTGATCGGATGGTCTTCGAAGCTGCATTTTCACCGTGATGGGCTCAGTAATACTCTTGTAATATGCAGGGGTCTTGAAAACAATGGCCACTTGCCGGTGCACATCTGCTTGTGAAAACGTCCCTTTGCCTTCCCACTCGCTTGTGAAAAACCGGACTTCGATGTCATCTGGAAAAATAAAGAGAGAGAAACATGAAGAAGGAAGGACAAAAGTGTCTGTCTGGCATTGTCTGTGTCCCTGCTGAACACTGTTGCTCCGTGGACGCTATGCTTGGTGTCGATGACCCCAAAAAGAAGATGTGGCTCCCCATCATCCTAGGGTTCACCTTTGGCACACTAGTCTCAGTTTGTGGCATAGTAGTGGCCCTTGCATAGTAATTGTCATCCTTGACATATTTTGGACATTCTTGGTCTTCTGGTGCATAATCTCATCCATCATTGGCACATTATGAGCATGTCTGACCTTCTTTTTCATCCCTGGAATAATATTGGCCATTGCTGTTGTATTGTAAGCATCCTGGACACTGTGGTGTCCACGCTTGGCACAGTGGGGTGTCTCATATAATAGTGAGTATTATTGGCACATTAGAGGTTTCCTAGGTGTTATGGAAATCATTCATGGCCTGTGACCATAAAGTACATTTGAAGCAGGTTCTGTTAATGTGAAGTATTTTTGCATGCAGGTACATGATGAAAGATGCAAAATTATGTATGTGGGCTGACTGTTTGATAAAACTGAAAACTGGTATTTTAAAGGCAAAACTCATGGTTCTTCCAGAAAAAAAAATTGGGAAATATAATTTGTTTGCCCAAAATGGAAATAGTATTTGATACAAAAATATGTTTCTTTTCAGAAACTGATATGCTGAGAATGTCACAATGGTTGTATTTGCAAAATATATAACGCTGATAGCTGTACTCTGATAAAATCTGTTAGTAGCCCAGGATGATTTTTCTTGAGCCGAAGTAGCTCTCAGTATAGAAAAGCTTGGAGACACCTGATTTACATCATCTGCACTGGGCCGGAATGCCCTTTGCTCGTGATATTTATTATTAATGGTTTCAAAAACTGGAATGCATGCATATTTTCAGTATTATTCATGTGCAATGCGTGCTGGGACTAAAATACTTTGATCTTTTTCATTTTGCATATTTATTTTACTCAACTAGTAATTCATGTATATATACCAATGCGTCTGGCCCCTAGGGATGTGCAGCCTTGGAAGTTCAGCCGTCCTTATCCCACCATGTCACTCTGGCCCGACCCCTTGCTCCTCCCTTGACATTAGCTTTGGACCCAGGAGCGTCATGTTGTCTTGGTCGCTGCTCCCCTCCCTGCATACCTAATACTTCTTAACCTTTCTGCCTAGAATGTTCATCCTGCACGGAGAGGTGAAGAGAGACTGACTGTAGTGTCGTTCCTGTCTGGCCTGGTAAGGAATTAAATTGGGCCTTGGGCCAGTACCTGTGCCTCCCCTCCTCGCCCACTTTCTCTTGGGTGCGTCAAATTATCTGGCCCGCTGTATCTCCTGGATGAAATGCATAAATGAGCACTTTGGTGCCGTAGCAGTGCCTCCAGCGGGTCGATCCTCCGTCCCATTTGGGTGGAGTCCATATAGCGCTCTCTTGGTGGTTCAACATTGCCTCCGATGAGCTGCCCTTTGGTGGCTGTGGAAATACAGCACATCTTTAATGGCTTATAGTGCCTCAAATGGGACAGGCCTCTATCGCGTGTAAGTGGACTCCATATAGCGCTTTTGACAGTGCCTCCTGAGTGGATTCCACACAGCACTCCTTTGGAGGCTTGACAGTACCTCCAATGGGTGTGTCGTCAGCCACTCCGGGGTTAACTATATTTAGCACTCCATTGATGGCTTAACAGTGCCTTCAATGGGATGGCCCTTCTGATGATACTGAGTCCGTTTCAAATACCTCTAGCAAACCCTACTGATGCACATCAGAAGCAGGTTCTACATTTGATGCGCCCATGCTCAGGTTTGTAAGCACCTGCATGTGCGATGGCATCTATTCTATTCTCACACTCTCCATTGAACCCCTTGATTATAACATTAGGCGCACCGTGCTTGCATCATGTGGGACAAACCTCACCCAATATTTCCCATACATTCCAAACAATAAGCAATAACCTTTCAACCATACTCTCCAAAAAACGCCAAGGGAACCGATAAAAACCGGAGCACTTCACAGCCTCATCAGGGGTATGAAGCACTAAATAAACTTAGCCTCGACCCACCCGGAAGGTGCTCGAGGCTTTGCGAGTGATATGGAAAGATGTATATAAATTCCAATTCAATAGAATACTATGTACCTTCAGTGTTTTTGCACTTTCTGTACGTGCTATATTTGTTTGCACAATGCAGTACAATCTAAAATATATTTGATTGCACAATGCAATATCAGCAAAATATATTGTTTGCAAAAAAGCAGAATAGTGACAAAATAAATGATAAATATGAGTATATTCTACAGTTTTTGCCTTTTAATCTAAAACTAAAATGGTCAAATGTTTTCAGAGGTATGGCGATAAGGTGAGGGCCCATGTGAGAAACAATTAAGAAATAGAGTAAGGAGAAATCACATTTTTTTTTTTTTTACAGAGATCTGGCATTTTGTTGTGTGTCACTTCAAGAATAAATGAGGCAAATGGAGGTGAACAACCAACATACCTTTCTGGACTTTGTCGCACAGCAAAAATATCTCCTCCTGTCCTCGGACGCTCCCACAGTTCTTGTTGACACGGCAAATCCGCAGCTCAGCGGTGTTGGGGGATCCTGTGAAAATGGAACATTATTTCATTGACTGTGCGTCCATAACTCTTCCTGCCATTAGGCGTGTTAAAGAACATTTCAAACTGTCTTTGTTTATCACGTTTTATGACCAAATGAGGCTGAACTTTAGGTAATCCTTCTTTCCCCCAATCGTGCTGTATGTCCCTCGTGTATGCTGCAATAGGTGAGAGAGAAGGGGGCGCACGGGAGATTGCTAAAACTCCTAAAAAAATAATACACCAGGCCTGAAGTGAGGTATGCGTACTGTCGCATAGAAACAGCCACAGCTACACTGGTCTTCCACCGTCTGAAATGGTACACAAAGCATTAGGTGCCACTCTGTAGGCACGCTGCAGCTGTTAAAACAACGCAAATTGCATGGATGGAGCTGTGACGAGTAAATCTTGCAGCCCCTCACTCTGCTGTGAGAATCAGCTCAAATTCTGCCTTTCAGAAGCTCATATCATTGCACTGGGGAATAATATGGAGCATTTGGCGAGAACGTTGCAAGCACTCAGAATAAAGTCTGTATAATTTTGGTGCATCATAGGATCCGTAGCAGAAGGGCGGGGAGGAGCAGCAGGTGCAGTAGCACTGGGTCCAGGGGGTGTGAGGGGTCTGTTTCACCCTAAATGTCGCTGCAGTTTAGTACTCAACCTTGGGAAGCACTGTCACTATTCCTTGCTTGCATTATGCTGTGTTTGTAAGGGTTTAGTAACAATGAGGTAACCCAGTATCCCTCAGAACCTGGGCAGTCATATACAATAATTATATAATTGGTTCTGTCGGGTGAGTATTATTTCTTCTAGCAATTGGACTGATCAAGGGTATATTCATAAAAAGATCAATTAATGATAATCAACACAAACATAAACCATATTGGGTATTCTGGGAGCTTTTATAAATTGCATCATTCATAAATACCCAAATTACATTTGCAATGCTGTCAAGAACACGTAGTGAAATATAGCATGTGACAAGGTGACATTTAGTGCTCAGTGACATAGTGATGGTGCGTAATATATACAAGGTGATTGGGGGGAGGGGGAAAGAATTGGCCAGAGAAGCGAGATTTTCAAGCAAGTCTGAGGACTGAATAAATAAGTCTCATCGCAGAATCTTTAGAATGGTTCAAGGGATATTTTGTCAACATTTCAACCCAGGGTCTGCACTACTGCAGAGTCAATGCAGGTCTTCATCAGGACTTGGACAAGGAAATGACAATCTAAGAAAGCCCCAGACGGGCTCGCAGGGGGTCGCACCATAACTTGGACAAGGAAATGACAGCCTAAGAAAGCCCCAGACGGGCTCGCAGGGTGTCGCACCTAAATGTCTCTTTGAATGGTGGGGCTGGTATCCTAGCGGGAGCCGGAAGTCACCTTCACAATGTAAACCTCCTAGCTTCAATTAGGTGGTGAGTTAGTATTTCAAAGGGTAGGGCGCAATCCAAACTCGGTTCTTCCATTAATCTTTCCGGTTTGAAGTTCGAGTGGCATCCGTCTTAATCAAGCCGCTTCAGCTCCTCGAGTGGCTCGGCAGCGGGTTTGCTAAAATAACCTGTGTTTGTAAGGGTGACTGCACTAACGAGTGAGCAGATCAGCGCCAGGATACCTGTAAGGTGACAGCTGCGCTCTATAAATTCCCTAAATAAAATAAAATAAAAGATGCTCTCTGGTGATGACCTCCCCATAAGCAAACTACATGGCTGGCCCAACAGGTGCTATCTGCAAGGATGGGTGTCTGTCCTGTTGATGGACTCTCTCACTGGAATCCCCTGCGTCTCCGATGAGGAATCACCATCCAGGTAGCTCGGAAAATCACCTTGTGTGTGAAGTTATATTTTGTTTACAATAGTAGTTGAGCTTGTGTCACCCGTGACCACCAATTACTGTTCAGATGCCTCAGTGATTTGCAAACAACTGGTGTGATTTAATGAGTTTGAATCCCTGGAGGGTCAACTTGGTCTTTCAATCTTCCCAAGGAACCAGTCAGAATTATGGTATTAATTTCTATGTGAAAATAAGCTACAGGTAAGGCACTCCATTTTAGAGTGACAAAGGGCCAACAGCACTGGAGATACAGCCTAACAGGAAACAAGGGTACACACTCTCTCGAATCCACCAAGGAGGAACACTGGAACAAACTTAAACAAGTGGAAGATCAATGAATCCCTCCCAAGTGCAACAGATGTACAATCTGCACAACAGGGTTTTGAAGTACATGATAGTGTAGTTGTCCATCTGAGGGAAGTGCTGCAGGGAAGCATGATTACAAGGTGTGCTAGTAGTTATAGATGTATGTATTGCTATTTCCTTGCTAAAGGACTAGAACCCATATTCGTGATAATCGTGTTATCAGTTAGTAGAAACTCATGCCTTTGATTGATGTGACATATTTGCCTGGATTCTTTTGTAGGTCTCGGCCTGATCCAGCGCATGCGCTGGTCTGGCAGAGACATTTAGTAGCTGGCTTTTGAAAGTGCTGCTAAAGGCCACCAGCGCGCGATTATGCGCGCGTGCACGTGCCGCCATCTGTCTTTCCTTCATCGTCACGGGTCATTAAAACACGTTGCTCTCACTTTTGCTGTGGCACTCTCACTTTCGCCGTGGCTGGTGTTCGCGCGTGCACCACTTTTGAGGCTGGGATTGTTGCACATGTTACAACAGTGATAGGCAGCTGGGGTCAGTCAGCTGCTTGTGAGATGTTCGTGTGATCCTGCACACCAGAAGTTTTAGGAGCTGCAGCAGTGGTTCTCACAACAGCACCGCTGCTGGTGTGTCCTGAAAATGCAGCCCGCCTCTTTGTGCTGCTGAAAGAGCACACCGAGCCCTCCTCGCTGTGTCTGGGTAAAGTGAAGTTTTCTTATCTGCCCGAAGCCCTTCATATCTTGCATTTATGGTATGTTCGTTGATAAAGGCATGCCCCCCACCTCTGTTTCATCTGCGCATGCGCTTAAGTGGCAAAGGAGTCTTTGGAGGCGGCTCCGTCTGGCAATGCATGCCTTTTGTGCAAATCATACACTGTTGGTGAACAATAAGTCGTCCATTTCAAATGTCATGTTAATTAAAATTAAGTCACTGTGACACCGCCCAGGAAATGACATACTAGAAAACAAATGTCAGCGGAATGAAACAGATAGGGGATGTAGCTCAGTGGTTGAGTGCATGCTTTGCATGTATGAGGCCCCGGGTTCAATCCCCAGCATCTCCACTCTCTTTGTTTTGTATTTATTTTGTGTGTGTTGCTTTCTAAAATAACACCACATATACAATGTTTCCTTTCTCTGGATCTTATCGACTTTTTTTCAAAATAGTATCCCATGGCATTAACACAAATAAATATATTTATAGGTGTGTGAATAGCTCAGATCCTTGCAAAACTCTTCCATAAACAAGCAGACGCCCTGAGGGCAGGGGCAGAAACATACACATAAAATAGATTTTACTGAGAGCATTGTGAAACATAACGGCATGCTATAGTCTGGATTCTATGCAGACGCGCATAGTCTTTCTCCAAGTTCTATCTTTCTAGGTAGACTGGTAATACTGCTTTTCTTAAATCTGTAATCAGGCAGGAAACTCATTGGGTACCTTATCACACTTCACTCTTTTCAGCCTCATGTCTTACCTTCGGTGTACTTTAAATTAATTGGAATCATTTTATTTCCAAACAATGAATTACAAATATATGACACATTCATGAGACATTCGTGACAAGTGTATATAAAACACGCATTGGCATAGCCCATAGGTCTCGCATTTGGGAGCTTATACGTGTTTAGCCATGCAACAGGTGGTGTTGTTGCACCAAGGATATTGTGCTGGATAACTAAACACTTATAAGGTCCCAAAGGTGAGACCTATTGGCTATGCCAATGCTTGTTTTCAATTGCCTTCTGAGAGGAAATGTTACTGATCCACAATGCCATATAAAGAATAAGATTAGATTCTGCTTGATCGTCTTCTGATCACTTCTTCTGCTGATGGTTACGTTTTCCCACTCCCCTGATGCTTCAACGGTCACTCCACTGAAATATCAGAATCAGCAAATACTACAGATAAGAAACCTATGCATTTCGAGCCAAAAACAAAGAGGCCAATTCAGAAAAGGGAAGAAGCAGTATTCTTTTACATACTCTTACATGCCTTTGTGAATCCTCCCCAAAACATCCAACTTTCTATTAGTAAAAGTGCAGGGAGGGCACAGTCCTTTTTATTTCCACTAATTGTAAGTTCATATTTCTACTTTATTACCATTTTTCCCTGTTTTAGATGTTCCGGTGCAATTCTCAAAGGCATGTAAATGTATATAAAAGAGTAAAACAAGAGTGCTACTTTACATATTCCAAAAGGCCTTTGTGAATAGCCCCAATGTGTGTGATGTCTCGTTTGTGGGAATGGAAAGCCCAAAGACCACTAGGAGTCTGAAATACTTACGGTTGTCATAAATTGGATTGGACACAACAGGAGCAAGCGGTATTCTACAGTTGCCATGCTCGTCAGGGAGGAACACCTGAAAACACAACCTGACCACGTTAAGGTCATAATCTTCAATGATAAGCAGCTTATCTTCCGGCACTGTTGAGGAAAAGAGAAATCCCACGTGAAAATAGTTTTCTTTTTAAACCCTCTCTTTTCATACATTTTGGTTCAGAGTATGCCGTAGACATTTTTACCTTGTTTTGGTCAGTTTTATACATCATTCAAACCAGTTTCACTGAGTTTTCCCTTCAACAATGCAGGGTTTACCAATGCCCCTATTTTCTCATAGAGTTTCGGCAGAGCACTTACTCGGCTACCCATGAAACAATTCTTGCTGCAATAGGAAAATTGACGTTTTGACTTATTACTCCTTTCCCAAGCACCCAATGTTGCACGGTAATACATGAAAATAGCTTTCACCCTATCTCCTTCCACACATATCTTGGGAAATTATTCCATAAACTTCGTTTGGTCTCTGGACTTCTTCCAAAGCCTCTGCTTTACCTTCGCTCACTAGCTACCTCTCCTTTATCCAATGGTGGGTGTTTACAAATTTTATTAAGCTCAATCAACTTAAAAAATGAGTCTTTTATGAGAACTGGCATTCCTAACGGGAAAACTTAAATCTAGCCCTGGTCATATGTTCATCTACTGCGCTTGTAAAGGTTATTTATAAATTGGGCATTGATACTTATGCTAATCATCCTTTGGATGCCCAAAGTGCTTAAGTTTGTAGTATCGACTTCCTGTAGATTGTCAGGGAGCACCAACCTGGATATCGGATCTGAAAGGAGTGAGAATATTTTCCACACTTTCCCAAAGCCACATTCAACTAATATCACGGTAGACCTGGGGCAAGGGGAATGGGACAAGAGAGAGGAACTCGATTTTGTCACATGCCTGAATCAAAAGCTGGACTTAATCTGCACAACCAGAGCACTGTTCTTTAAAAAGCATAGGCGAGTCTTAGCATAACTGTTGTTTGAACTTGGAGGTTTTAACAGGAAGTGTTGCCTAAGATATACCTGCTTTCTCTCTATGTATTTTTACTTTCTACTACAATTTGAAATTCGACTGAAGCCCTGCTTTAGTCACTGAATACCCATCAGGATTACAATTAGCCTGTTTATCAACAAGAGCTTCCTTCAAAATTAGGAAATACCTTTTTGTGCTTTGTTGGCGTTCAAGCTAAGTATGTAACTTTGACATGCATGCATTCATTAGCATTGCATGCATATTTTCTAACATCTTTGATAGATACCAGTGTTTCATACAACATTACTTCTGTGTTGATATACTTTCACTGAAATTTGCAATAGTTTATAATCCATATGGCTGATTCCTTAGGAAGTAAAGTGCAATAGACTTCATAATCCTGTGAATGAATCTTCACAAACAAGTGCTACAGAGTTTGCAATTCCCATATATGACTCCTTAAGAAATAAACAAGTGATATGGAGTTCATAACCGGGATGGATGACTTTTTTTTAAACAAACAAGTGCAAGTCTATTCTTACAAGATATTCTCTAGTTCCAAGATGTCTTTGTCGACTTCATGAGAGATAAGAAAACAAGTCCCAGCAGCAATAACCACATACCACAAGGAACTTTATATTCCATGCAAGATTGACACCACCTTCAGCAAATACTGTGAGATTCCTGTGGGCTCATGGAAAATAACTTCTTATATTTACTCAGGTGTTTTAGGAAAGAGTTTTCATAAGAAGTGAGGCTTCTGTCCAAGCAGATTGTATGATTGAGGCAGGCATGACTACACCATGCATGCCTCTACAATGCTGCCCTTACCATGAATGTGTCTGAACAACGCATGCCTTTATCACGCTATTTTGTGGTAAAGGCATTGCTGGTAAAGGAATATGTGTGGCAAAGTTCACACCCGAGCCCCCATCTGAGCCCTAAAAACTAACACGACCCCCCCAGGCCGAAAAACGACCCCGCCTTGAGACCTAAAAACTAACCTGACACCCCTGAGCCCTTAAAAGTACCCCAACACCCCAAAGCCCTAAAAACTAGCCTGCCCTCCCAAAGCCTAAAAACAAACCCAACCCCCGAGCCCTAAACACTAACCTAACCCCCACAAGCCTTAAAAACTACCCGACCTGTCCCCTAAAAACGACCTGACTGCCTTGAGCCCTAAAAAATACCCAGACGCCTGAGCCCTAAACACCTCCCAAACCTCCTGAGCCCTAAAAACATTCTTGATCCACCTAATACCCAGACCCCTAGCCCTAAAAACTACTGCAATTATTCTTTTGATACTTTTAAGTACCAACTTTAGTAGCCCCAGTCAGAAGTAAGCACCACTGAGTTGTCAGCATGTAACCCTATACTTGCCAATAAGAATACGAGCCTTTCAACATGTAATACTGACACTTTGAGGGTTTTACTGTTAAGAAATATACAAACAAATGTCCTACTTTTTAGGTCTTGACCTCTGCCAATGCGCTTGCGCATTGCAGATGTCGAGACATATAGAGGTGGAACAGGAAAGCTTACCAAGGGGATTTTTCAATGTGGATTACGTGCAGTTCATGTGCTCCACTCGTGTGAGACGGGCGTGCATGTCAAACCCATCAGCCTGCCTTCAATGGAATGCTCTCCCAAGCTGCTCCCCCGCCGCTCGCCATATGCTCCTTCCCTCCCACTCGCTCGCTCCCCTGCTCCCCCTCCCCCCACACAGAAATGCCAAGAGCTTGTTTAACTTGTGGCCTTCGTCCCCTATCGTATTTAGTTTTCATTGTGCCACCCTTACAGTCCCTTTAACCAGAAATTCTGTTGCTTTGACCCAACTTTCACGTTATTGACAAGCCTAGCTTGTTGCAAGACTTTATTTAGCCATTGAAGCTCGCCTTCTGCTTCTGCCTCACTAACGCTGCCAAATAAGCTCCATCACACCTTCTCCTTAGACCATCTGGAGTATTTACAGTCCTGTGTGTTCTCATTGTGAAATGCTGCTTATTCACACTCAATCACTGCGTGCTCCTTTTCTGCAAAATAACATGGCTTGCTTGGACACAGAGCCTGTGAGGCTTTGAACAAGTTAGGCGCATAGCTCCTAATATTTAACATGCACGTGGGCTTATGACTGGGTTTTAGTGAGTAAGTCAGCTGATAGCAATGCATACTAAAATAACAAAAACACTTTTGTGCTGAAACGGAATTGTGCGCCAAAAGTTTCTCAAGTGGCCCGGTGCAGTTTGTTTTAATTCACACGTCCCGGCCGCTGCTTTTTTATTTCATTTTTTAATTTGTTTTCTATTGTTTCTGTAACTTGTTGCCTTCCGTCTGCTGTTCTATCCCTAGCTGTTCTGCAAATAACATCCTTTGTTTCTAACACCCACAGCTTAAAAACCGAAGCTCCGCCCAGTAAAAAGCAAACCAGCATCCCACCGGAGTTACAAACAATCTTTTGCTCAGCTCCCAAGCACGTAGTTTAACGAAGCTGCAATAGCATGCTGAACGTCTCCATGTCGGTTTGTGCCACATTAATTTAACTGAAACACAAGACATGTAAGCACTTAAACTATGCACTTTCAGAGATCTAAAATTTTTAGGCGCTATTTACTCAGCTGAATGTTTCACAGCCTCTCTAAGCAGCCACATAAAAGTCAATAAAACCTTCTGATATCGTCATTTTTGAGGAGGAATGTTTGCGTTATATTACCAGACGATCGTTTGCAGCTCTCTGGAAGTTATTTCAACTAGCCATACAAAGTGGGTGATGTGGGCTTATGTGGAAAACAAATAATAGAAAACAGAAAAAAATATCATAAAACAGGGATTAAGCACAAATGCTTTCAAACAGTGCGAAGTATTCAGAGCTGTAATGAAATCTTATGTGTTGCAAAGTTGTGGAATACTAATGGTCTCTGTTAAAAGCCAGCACCATCCCATAAACTATAATTTTTTGTTAAATGGCTAATAATTGCCCTCTTCTCTACTACATAATACCTTACTGGTTGGTTTATAACAGTTTATGCGCTACTAAGGGTCATGTTTTTTAACTTGTGGCCTTCGTCCCCTATCGTATTTAGTTTTCATTGTGCCACCCTTACAGTCCCTTCAACCAGAAATTCTGTTGCTTCGACCCAACTTTCATGTTAATGGCAAGCCTAACTTGTTGCAAGACTTTATTTAGCCATTGAAGGTCGCCTTCTGCTTCTGCCTCACTAACGCTGCCAAATAAGCTCCACCACGCCTTCTCCTTAGACCATCTGGAGTATTTACAGTCCTGTGTGTTCTCACTGTGAAATGCTGCTCGTTCACACTCAATCACTGCGTGCTCCTTTGCTGCGACATAACATGGCTTGCTTGCACACAGTGCCTGTGAGTCTTTGAACAAGTTAGGCGCATAGCTCCTTTTACAACTGTCACCTTGCTTACCACTGGTTTTCTCCCGTGCTGATCTGCTGTTCCCTTCCACCGCCTACTTCTCTAACTCCCTGTTCTCTTCTCCTGTGCTGATCTGCTGATCTCTTCAACACGCATCCTTCTTTAACTCCCTGTTCTCTTATAATATGCCGATCTGGATCTGCTGCTCTCTTCCACATACATCCTTCCATAACCGCACACACACATACATACAACCACGCACACACACACACAACAACACACATACAACCACACACACAACCACACACATCTATCGCCCTCACTCTATCTATCTTTCCCCCTCCCTCCAGCTATCTATCGCTCTTACTCTATCTATCTATCGCACAACAACAGCATCACTCAGGGGCACCACAGCATCACTCAGGGGCACCACAACATCACTATGCGCTACCACAGCATCACTGAACGCCACCGCATCACTTGTCGCCACCACAACATCACTCAGCGCCACCACAGTATCAATCTGTACAAACATTCAACAACTGGTTCAAATATGTTCTCTCAATGTTTCAAGCTTTATTACAAATGTCACAATTTTTTTAAAATATTTCCCTTCTGTTCTTATATTTTAGTCACAATAAAATAAACTGAACATAATCTTCACAAAAGTTAATTACAAAAGTCTAAGCTACTGCCATGATAAATTACAATAACTTTTATTTAAGTATTAATTATTTTTAAAAGAAAAATTGTTATTTGTAAAAATCAATACTTCTAAGTCACGTAAATACAAAACATGTTGCATTAAAAATGCTATAGGTGTCACATTGTCAAAAAATAAAAGTATTAGCATTGTATATGACAAAGCTATTAATTTCACAATTTTCAAAAATAACACATAAATAACAAATTTGTCATGTACAAGACAAATAACTCAAACTTTCCAAATGCGAGACCTATTGCATTGCAAATGCTTGTTAATATACTGCATCCTGCCTTAGGACTTGACAGGCCTACCTTAGGGGTGACTTACATACAATAAAAGGGAAGGTCTGAACTTTATCATTAGCTTAAATGGCAAAGTCAAGTTAGCAGTTTAAAACTGCTCTACCAGTCTGCAGTGGGAGGCTGGGAGACATGTTTTACTTTATTACCCTCATGGTGGCACAATAAATGGTGCAGGGAACTGCTGGCAACTTTCAACCAGGACCACAGACAGAGACATAAAAAAAGTCTTTAGTACCAGCTCATGATAATTTTATCCTTGTTTTGTTTGATTTTGTTTGTAAATGTTTTCCAGTATGTAACATGCTACTCTCCCATCCAACCAAAATGACTTAAGTGTAACTTAGGAATTTCTGGACTAACTAGATGTTCCTCCTATTTTTCAACACCAATTAAGTTGTCTGCTCTTCACAATCCTTGTGCAGTCTTTTCATAGGCTCCCTAATACACTGTATAGCACATCATTCTGCATATAATTGAGTTAATGAATGAATACATGAGAATAAATGTGCAACTAGAACTGCAATCTAAAAAAAGGAAGCTATGTAGTGGTGGCGGTATCTGGCAATAACACTTCACCAAGTAGTCATGGGGGCAAAACAGTCTTATGATGGTAAGTTTTCAGTAACTTTCTAAAGCTGTTGTTGGTCACCTCATCGCAGAGGTCAATGGAGATATCATTCGATAGTCTGGGTACCTGAACTATGAACCGTTCCACTTTAGAATTAAAGCATGCTCTGCAGACTGGTACTTGGTTGGTGAAGTGGAAGTTGTTCCAGTGGCAGTTTCTTTCTCTTCATTGTGGAGTGGAGAAGTGTGGCTCAATGGTTAGAGCGGCAGACCCTGATGCAGAGGTCTGGCTCAGTGCCTATTCTAATCATGGGTCCCACTCTGCAACTCTGGGCAATAGCTTGCTTAATCTCCACAATGGCCCCAACAGCGCTGGGATGCCTGGCTTCACCTTGGGGTTGCCCAGGAGTGGACATTTCACAGGGAAAAGCCAGGAAGGGTTCCACAGCGGTATGAGTACAGTGCCAGGACGCCCCGTTGCTGGGGCAGCAGTGCGCTTTACAAGTACAAATGAATTCATTCATTCATTGCATAGGTGTTTGATTTATTTATAATGTTGGATTATATGAGCTCATATTTGGTCTCAGTGTTCTTTGTATTCAATATTTCGTATCATTCCTGCTCCTAATTAATCCTTAGTGTATTTTAACCTTAAACTCAATAGGTACCACTTGTCACCAAATTTGAACTCTGCACCTGAAACAATCTATTACTTTAACAAATTACGAGCCATAATTCAAGCTTCTTGTCTAAGAATTCTTTCATCTCTTTCTTATGAGCACTAGAAAAAGGTTTTATCCAAAGTACTAGGGGAGGGGGAGGATGTGGTAGTCTTACAGATTTTTGGTGCAATCCTGGGAAAGTATTGGTTGTGGATTTCCTAATTTTTGGAATTTTATAGTGAGCATCTCTTTAAACCTAGATTTAAGAGTTTTTATTCCGGAACTTTTAATTTCTGTGCCAGATATGATGTTGAGTTATGGATGAAGGGCCCTATCATCTCATGCATGCAGTCCGAATGATGCATTTTCTGTTCTTAAGAAGCCAATTGAAGATTTCAGAACTGGAGCGATGTGGTAACTCTTTTTTGTGTTGGAGGTAAATCTAGAAGTGTTTTCAGGACAGCATTCAGGAGTGAAAAGCTTGATTTATAGATGTCTGTGAGTAGAGAAATTCGTTGTCTAGTCAAGATAAAACTACGGACTGTAGTATGATGTTGAGGTGGTACCAGGTCCTTAGTTTGTGTGGGGAGCATAGTTTCAATTGACAATGCTTTGCAATGCAATTTATGTGACCCTGCATAAAGAGTTTGACATCCAGAATAAAAACAAAGATTTTGTTTAACTCACAGCAACCATCCTAGTACCAAGATACTTTGATTAAAAAAACAGATTATGAGAAAGGGTAAGGTTTTTATTGGGAGAGAAAATCAGTAACTCTATGTTGTCTGAGTTTAGTTTTAAAAATTGATTTAAAAAGCAAGGAGTTGCAGGGTCCCCTGTGTCCCTTTAGCCGCAGCCATCATAGAAGGCTGCTTCTGGGGGCCTAAGAGTAGCTTGGGTCATGTTGGAACACAAGCAGGTAGGTGACCAAAGTCTACCAGGGTCAATGGCAGCAGCCATCTTGGATCCTGTGGCATCTGGTGAGATCTTGTAAGGCCAGAATCCCTGGAAATTATCCTGGGAGCGGCTTCCATATAAAAGGGAGGCATTCTCAGATAGAACCGCTTGTCAATACAGTTATTTGGCAACAAGACTGGAGTGCTTGCTCTCAGCCTCCTGCGGACCTGGTTGTCAGCGAGTTGGGAGGCAAGCCTTTACCTTCTTACTACCTTTGAGCCCAGATCTTTGTGACGGGAGGGTCAATGTTTGCACTGTTCAGCATTCCGTCCTTCATTTGTTCCTTTTGCATTTGTTGCCCGAAGTGGGAAGGGTTTGCCCAGATGTTTTCTGTGCTCAGTGCGCCACTGGATTCAAGCTAGCCTGTTTGATGAGGGGTGATGCCCCAAAACTGGTCCCATGATGCTTGTTTACGGTCCAGGGAGAACATGGCTCGACAGTTAGGGCTGGACTGTTCTTATGAGGAGCAGGGTCAAGACTGAATTAAATATGGCTGGGTCCAAACTGAGGTGGTGTGGTGAACCCCGATCTTTGTGACTGGGGGTGAATGTTTGCGCTGTTCAGCATTCCGTCCATTATTTGTTCCTTTTGCCTAAGCAATGGTATGGGCAAGAAGGGGGTGGGGTGGGAGTGGAGGGTGATGGAAGAAGGAAAAGGTGTATCATATCCGTTTAGATTTTCTGTAAATGTTGTGCATGAGTAGTATTCGGCAGATTTCACCGGCTGTCCAATATTCTGATCCAGACATTTCATCCACACACATCTATCTTATTTAGTTGTCTCAGTTTCTTCAAGTGGCATCTCTCCATTTCCACGATGTTGCACATATCATTCATCCATTCTTTAAGTTTGTCTGGGATTTCATCGTTCCATTGATTTGCTATTATTCACCTTGCTGCTAGGGTATCCCAAAAAATTGGAATTTTCTTCCATTTCCAAGTCAACATAGCTTGGACCATGGTTCTTATTAATACAGTAGTGGCATTTGTTTACATTCTTTCCTCGATCTTGTGCTGCAAAATCTGTACAATTTTCCCCCAAAAAGCTTACAGGTGAGGGTACTACACTGACATATGTTCCTAATGGGAATCCGGCACCAATTACAACTGACTGGTTTTGGGGAACCAAGTGTGTATTTTGACCAGCGTACAGTTAGCTTAAATATGAGAATAATATTAAGCATCTCACATTTACTCCACATAGTGAGGTGTGCATCTTAAAGAGAAATAGCGAGAGTTCTGCTCTAGTAAGATCTAGAACTGCTTGTTCCCACTTGTGTATCGTCTTATCCAAATTAGCCTTTCCTGAGTGTTTTTACGCCTTATACTGAGAAGAGACTCATTATAACTGTGTTAGTGTTAATAAGCTATTTTGTTTTTTCCATACAATACCTATAATGTGTTAGACAATGAGAAATCAGGGGTGAAGATGCATATACCTAAAACAAATTCTTGCATTTGCAATCTGTATTCATTTTGCAATTCTCAAATGTCTTGAGTTGGACCTCTGTCATTATTTAGCAACGTTTATTTATGGTCTTTTGGACCCAAAATTTACCCCCACCTCCTCTGTAAATTCTGGAGCGATGGAAGGATTAGTCCATGGAGGTTAACAGTTTTGTGCCATTAGAGGATATTCACCATATTGGCCGTACAGATATATATGTACTAAGTTTCTATGGCCCAAAATCAAATTCTCTTAAAAAATGTGGATGGTCAAATTTAAATTAAAAAACTTTCATTGCATTGGGCTATTCGGAAATGGCCCTTTCATCACTTTCGCCTGCTAAATCTGGGCCCACCAAATGTTAGGTAGCATAAAACAGCCAAAGGTACTGTTACAATTCCAGCAAGGCCCAATCCCCAGAAATAAATCGCTGACAAATCTTCATCCTGCTTACCATGCAGCATTTCCAGCCCAAATAAATTGACTGATCATTGAATTTAGTAAGCCGAAAATTCTCATAGCTAAGTGGTATGGGTCAACCTGAAACAGGAAGAGGCACTGTAGAAGGATTGTCATTTTGGGTAAATGTACTCTTCCTATTACTGTGAAAGGCAGTTAGTTCCACTTTTCCAGATGTCTTCATAATTAAATAAGCAGTGTATGAAATCCTCTTTCACCATGAATCCTATGTATTTATTTTATTTTTACGGGGTGGGGGAAGTAGATGTTAGTGGCATTTTTTTAGCTCCACAGTGAATACTTCTATTTCTGCCAGGAACAGAAACCTCTCCATCTTGTCTTGATTAGCCTTGAATCCCACTACCCCACAGACGTTTGTGTGCTCTCTATTTTTTTTCGGCAGCCATATATAAGGACACATATTTTTATCTTATGATCTCCTTGTAAAGAGATAAGGAGTAAGGTGTCATTTTCAGTGTTGAATACAAGGGATCCAGGGTATGAAGCAAAAAGAAGTGTGAACCGCGTATAACCTGGTCTTGTCCCTCTCAACAATAATATCTTTGCAGCTCTTTCTTCATCAATAATTAGACCAGCTGAGTAGCCTCTACAGGATGATGCTATTGATTTAATGATCAGTGGTGGGTACACCAACTCTCGTAAAACTTCCAAAATGAAGTTCCAGTTCACCAGGGCACAATACTTTTCAGCATCTAAGAAAGCAACCAGGCCACCTTTCGGCGCCTCACGTAAATAAGAGATCATATCTATATTGAATGCAGTTTGTATGAATTGTGTTCTATTCACTCCATCTGAGTTTTTCCCACAAAGTTTTATAATACTAACTCAAGTAAAAGTTTTATTGTTTAGACCTCTTCTGAGATCTCTAGCTTGGGCACCTCCAAGGATACCTTTGCATCATTGATCATAAACATGGCCCACTAGAATTGGGATCTATAGTTTATGCAGACTATATTTTTGACCATGCTGGAGGAGTGTAATACTGTTTTTGTTCTCATAAACACCTTTTCTTACTGTACCACTCTCTAGGGCTTTGCTCAGATGTGCTCATGCCATGTTCACTAAGCAGAATTGAGGAATGACCCTAATGGGTCTGGGTGAGCAAATCCCTCACCCACCTGCTGGACAATTATTTTGAGTTGTTTTAGTGGTGGTTGGGGAAGTGACGGGTGTGCGTGAGTTCCCACTGTATGGTATACTATTCAGCCAGGTGCACATCATTGCAGGAGGGCACTATTCATTCTTTAATACTTTATGTCTTCTCAAGTAAACTGTCTTTTTTTCTGGTGACTTTTACTGGTCCGAACGCCAGCGAATTCCAGCACACACTCAGCCATACTGGTTGAATAATGTATTTGTTTCTAGACTACAGGAAGGCTCTTCTCTAGTTCATTAATTGAATACCAATGCTTTTCCGTGTTATATTTCAATTATCACCCAAGGCACGCAACATGCACGGACCAGGGCCCAGCTGGCCGCTCCTACTTAAGGATTAAGGTTTGTTCCTTTCTAAGCATTTTATTTGCCCACAGAAATACGTCAATACACTTCCTTATCTCAGAGATCCTTAGTGGACTTTTTCTCCCATCCCTTTTTATGCATCTTTGCTTCTATCCATGTCGGACTAAACAAAGCCTGTGAGAGGCTGGACCACTGATGGATGCTTTCTGGGTTAGATGGCGAGAGGCATTCCACTCTGGCCTGAGGGAGTACACGCCCGACTAATGCCACTCGCTGCTGTGACACGTCCTGGGCACTGGAATATTTTGTGAGCTCCTCTTCAGAACTACCTGTATAACCCTAAGGCCCTTTACCTGTATGTTTGGGAAATTGTGCAATTAAATAATTTCGGTCGTTCATTAAAATTATTCGAAGAAGTTGCAATAGTAAGTAATTTTAAAACATAGTTCAGGCCTGCTCTTAGCCCTAATCCACCATGGAGTTTATCTCGCCCAGTAATTACAGGGTGTTGTACATTCCACAATGTTTATTATTCAGATCCCTGCGTAAGCAGAGGTTTATGCAGGGGGGGGAAACGGGGCATTGGTAGCCGGACATTGTGGAGACTGACAGGAACTGCATGACAGAACAAGGGAAATACACACTTAAACACCCCCCACCCCGTTGTACAAACACTTGTATCTAATGCACTACTTTTATTTCAAACTGGGCGGGTACTAATATGAGAACACACTCTGAAATTAGCCAAATGCATTCTGGTTAATAAAGCACACCCTGCTATTGCTATTATGAGTATTCAGAAAAACAAGAGTGTCTTATGCTCTGGGCGAATGCCGGACTTCCTTCTCTTGGTGTGAGTCATTTCTGTTTATGTCAACCTATCAAAACATTTTACAGTGACTCGACTGTCACGCATACTGCTTTCAGCTTTTCTCTCCGAGTGCTGGAGTTCTGACAAGTTCACAAGCACACAGATATACCTTGCGTTTCAAGCAGCCCTGCTACCAAAATAACACTTCTAAATCTTTACATCTATTTTTAGAAATGAAAGTACAACAAAGTGTTGCCTTTCACATTTTGTAATTAATTTAGTACACTTAGGGAGAGAACTAGATGGGTTTTAGCCCCTTCTCTAATAAAAATACAGATGCAACAGAACAGCAGCTTCAAAAAGCTTTTTCTAAGAATATTGAAGTTTTACTCTATACTACAGCACCCTACATCTATAAAACTACAATACTCCATCCAGCACTGCAGCACTATAATTGAACACTGCAGCCAAAATAATGCAACTACACACTACCACACAACCACACTATGACAACGCTGAAAATAAAGCACTGCTAAACTACAGTATCACACTAACACTACATCACAACAATACTGCAAATTCAGCACTAGATCACTTCAGCTAAATCCTACACATCCGCAACACAACACTGCAACAAAACTAAACTTTGGTTACAGATGAGCCACACGACAACTAAACCACTTGAAAAGGGGGGGCCCTCGGCCCCCCCGCACGCATGGCGGCGCGGCGACCGTCTCCCCCCCTTTCCCCTCGGTGCCTCTCGGTGGTGGGGGAGGGCCCTGGTGGGCACGACCCACCACCGATTGGCCGGCGGCCTCCCTGACCCGGATACCAGGTAGAAGGTCCGGGTCAGGGGGGGCGGGCTACAGGAGGGGCGGGCCGGGGGGGGGCACGCCCCCCCCGCCTGGCCCCTGGAGGATAAAGAGGTGGGGAGCGCCCAGGAGACTGATCAGGAAACTCGCAGACATCTCTACGAACCCATTTGACCGCTACCCGCGTCCCATTGAAGCGCTAACCTTGCGAAACTGAAACAGAAACGCAGCATCCAAAAACTCAGCACTGCTTGAAGGCAAACGCCGGCAGGTACACAAAACCCACCGCTGCCAGATGGCATAACAGCCTCGGCAAGCAACCAAAACTCAACACTATCAGAAGGAACTTGATGGACAAAGACAAGACCCTCTGAGGAAACATGCTGACAATTCTGCATACTCAATCGACCGCTACCCGCGGCCCATCACTGAGATGACCATGTGATGCAACCTCAACTGTGACAAAGCGTCACACATCAATAAGACAATCTAAACAGCGACTAAAAAATTCAAAATGATTGTGGAGTAATGAGGCTACTGCCTCGGTATCCAAAAACTCACCACTGTCAGAAGGAATCTGACAGACGAAAACAAGACAGCAGAGGAGACCCCCTTGTCCCTGGACGCTCCCCACAGCACCGTGTGCCCCGCGCTCGGGGCTTCTTTGTTTTTCTCCCTTTCTTTTGTCCCCTCTCCAGGTTCGCGGTCTCCCAATTACAGGCAGCCGGTGCATGCAGTGCGGGAATGTGGAAAACGTGGAGCGTTCGTCGCGGCGGTCAACTGTAGCCGATTGTTTTGCCCTTTGGAACAAGCTTCACTCATTAGAGCTGAATGTCGCCTCGTTTGCGAGGGGGAAATTGCCCAAAGCTGTGGGTGAAGTTGCTTTCAAGGCTCCGGTCCGAGGGGGAGCATCAGCGTCGTCACGGAGGAGCCATGCTCGAAGATACAGGAACATTGTACAGTTAAGTTGGGCACGCTGTATAGCACAGTATAATATAATGCTGCCATGCTCGTAGTAGTTTTGTGCGGTGCGCTGATATTTGCTATTGGCGAGGGCTGAATTCCATGGCGCACGTGTGTTGTCTTGGGCACATACCGGGAGGGTTGTTACTATACTAGTGCCTGGGTCGTGCGGTGAAGGCGCCGCTAAAGCTTCCCCATGTGTGTTTAAATACCAATATACGAGTGCACAAGGCTACCATCCTTATCCTTGCTGTGGGAATTCATGCTGTTCGAGTGTAATTTAAACTCTCGATTTACTGCCTTTTTGTTTACCGTTGCCTTGCTGTTTTGAGCCGCGTGTGTAGAGTGGGACATATGTGGAGGGGAGGGAGCAGGAGGAATGTCCGCTCACTTCAACTAATTTAGGCGGCAATGGGGTGTGTTATGTAAGGTCGGAGCAGCGATATCAAATGTCCTTTAAAAAGCACAGGTTTTTCGTTACCTTACCTTTAATGTTTTCACTGCTGGTGTCGCCCATGGGGGTCAGGGGAGAGCGTCATTATACCCCCACGAGGAGCATACCAACAATTTTGCCTTGCTAGTGTTATGGACGGGGATTCACCAGGGCATAAAAAATGAATGCATCCCCTCAACCATGTCGTTAATACGGGCATCCGGTCACCACATCCTTTTGTTGCCACACTAACATCGGCGCTTGCCGGTGAGTACGGGTACAAATGCTCCAGTGTGTGGCTGAAATCACAGGAGCTGGCCAGGTTAGAGATTATCCAGTAATGGCGTGTAGGCTCCGGTCAAAACACGGAAAGCAACGTTTTCCGTGTGCATTGATTGTGCTTTATGGATAAGGACCCGTGTTGAAGGAAGATTGAGAGAAGCAAAGTAATCAATGCTAGCGGGCGATGCTCTCAGATAGGAATACTCTAATTCTAAGTTGCTCTGCCAGGGTTAAATGATATAATTGAAAATAGGATGTTTTTAATTTGTCACCTACCAGTGAATAATTGGAGATATTTATTCGGCGGTAATTACAGTGGGAAATTGACGAGGTTGCGAGTTCGCACCTCAGCTGGAGCATGATTAGTGGCTTTTATACAACAAAGCAGGCGGTTTCAGAGCCAGGCCGCGTGTTTCTCTTCCCCAGCTGGACCGTGTTTCCCTTACGCTTGCTGTTACACTTTTTTCTTTTTTCATTCTCTAATTACTAAATATGCTCCGTGTCCTGGATCATCTGTACCAGACGGCCCGGGCAATGGTGCCTGTCAAAGAATGTCACTGCCCAGCGAGCTTCTGATCCATTAAGGTAGCACAGTGAAGCGCACTTGCAGATGTTTTTGATCCCAAGGACACTTTCAGAAATAATTCCCCCCTTCTCAGACCCTGACAGGAAGTTCTTTATTCATTGTACATTTGGGCGCTTATGTATAATGCTGCTTGGTGGGGAGCGCATCATGTGCTTGCAGTGTTTGAAAGGGTCTTCATTTGGCATGCGTTGTTTTGATTATCTGGCTTGCTATTTTCCGCCAGGAAGTTCAGTTCGTTAGTCATCAAAAAATTTGTCAGAGTTATGTAATTTTGCTGAGACAGTCTGTGCATGCTACATTTTGTTTACTCTATTCCTGCAACAGTTTTATCATGTAACGTAACGGGTTCTATGGTACAGTGCTCTGACACCTTCGGAAAAACCCGCGGTTTATAACAATGCATTAAATAAAATAATATAGAATTAGTCGTACATCGTGGGTATTCACAAACACACTGCGCTGGATTTCTAGACTTGTCTGCGTATGTTGCATACATCTACGGAGGATGTGCGCGCAGAAGGAGTGCCATTAAATTCAAAGCTGTTTGCACTGTAGGGTGACCAGGTGTCCCCGTTTAGCCAGGATGGTCCCTGTTTTTAACCAGCCGTCCCAGCAGATTTCAAGAAATTTAGCTCATGTCCCAGCTTGTAGAGAGGGTCGACAAGAAACGGTGGGAGGTGTTTTCTATATTTTACAAAGAAGGGATAGTTAGCAGTTGTTTCAAGAAAGGAATTTAATTAACAGACAAACTGCTGGGTTTAAACATTGCATTTTAATTAGGTTCTTACTGCCTGTTCTGTAATTCTCAGCTGAGGAGCACTCTCATTGCTTGAAAGTACAATTGGAGTCCTTCTTCTAATTTTTTGAAATGTCCCCGTTTTTTGGCTTTAAAATTCTGGTCACCCTAGTTTGCAGGGACGTACAAAAACAAAAATGTAGGGAGCTGCAATATCACAGGTGTGAATTCGGTACACACGCTCAAATACTGTGACACATTTGGTGTAAACAGAACATAGATGCACATGGGTAGTGGGCACACACGGACTGTGACAGTCCTGAATTGAGAATAGTGCACGGTAATTGTTGTAGTTTACCTTTGTGGACTAATGTTCTGTAGGCTGCAGGCACCGGCCAGGAGTCTCAGTGCAAAGCAATGAGCGAGGCCACATAGGGCCCAGCTCGTTTATATCTCACAGGACCCAGCTTTTCTCTCCACCGCTGTCACGGTGCTTTCAGTGTTTGGCGGCAGTCCTCATAAAGCGCTTCTCGAAAAGATAAAAAATGTAAGGTTTCCCCAAAAAATTTTGCTCTGTGCAGAATTGCACATTATACCGTTTCCTACAACTAAGGGTTGATATTGACAAACATCCTGATCTTGAACTGTTGATACTGATAGTATTACTCCGACATTGCTTTCCCAGGTCTGTGCACAGGTTCCATCTCATTAGTCGGGCCGTAACACTTCAATATAGCAATAAGCAACAGCTAGGTCCTTTGACGGCAAGGCAACATCTATTGCTGCATTTTTGTAACTTCTGAACGGTTTGAGCTAGGCACAGTTTGTTTTGTAAAATTCCTGGGCTTCGTTATTGATGTCCTCCAGGCACTTGCCTGCTTATTTATCTTACGCAAGGAACAGCCATTGACATAAGTCAAATTTTGACACTCTAGAATTACAATGATTGGTGTCTGCTGAGGTGATAGTTAGAACAATCATGGAACCATTCACGAATAAGGTATACCCCCTTCTCTTGGGGTCCTCCTGGGGATTAACGCACAGCTAAGGATAGGGCTTGACGAGACTCTGAAAGCCAGTTTCCCAGGTCCAACATTCCTTTGTAAGCCAAAGCAGAAAGCCAAGCAAGGGACTTATTTCATTGTGAGGTAATCAACATCTGAGGCGCTGTTCACTAGTCAAGGGGGGACATTGCACCAGTCCAAACGACCCTTCGTGATAGGTTAAAGTCAACCTTATTAGAAAGCTATCCTAGTGGTAGCTGTATCGCGTGCAGCCTTCAGGCTAAGTCTTGAAGGAATGTAGAGCAGCTGGTTTTTACCAGTCTATATTTCATGAATGAGTAAATGGAAAGAGAACAGGTGTATAACAAATATATGTATTTGTTCTAAACACATCCCTTTAGTTCCTTTACGAGGCTAAAGGCAAGACATTACAGTGAGTAAACTTATTTAACACACAAGTAAATTGGCACAATATACGTTGAGCCTATGATGAGATTAGAGGCGAATAATTACAGTCTGTAAATCTATATAGCACACAGTAATTTAGCACCCGATACATTGGGCTCTAGGGGTGTACCAAAGCCATATATAAGTAAAGAGGTAGGGGAACCACAAATGGCATAGAGACAGGGCCTATAGCCTGTAGAAAGATTACTTGGGGGTACTGATAATCTGACACACCCTGCTGTCACACCTAGAAGGTGCCCAAGAACCTAGTGGCGGCATCACATAGTTCGGGAGATGTGTGGGATCATGTACGGTTGCCGTGGATGATATTGACCAGAAGCCAAAGTGGCGAGCGTAAAAGGCCCTTTGGGTCAGCTTCCAGCCTGGCATAGTTAGGGCTGTGCTAATCCTGTTAGCCCTAGATGCTGCACTGGCAAAAAGTCTGGCCTTTTATAACATAGACCCTATGGCCTAAAGGCGTGGGTGGAAAATAAGGAATAGGAGGTGATGTCCTGGTCTACAGCGGAATTTTTAGTAGCCATAAATGTGCCATGGCATTGCCATTGGGTCACTGTACTGCATACGGGATATTGTGGCACTGCCACTGGATCACTGTACTGCGCACGGGATATTATTCCTAATAAAGGTCTTTCTACAGGGCACTCTCCGTAACACTAATTCAGTCACACTACATGGGACACAAACTGAGGCTATGCTTAACACTTACAGTCGGAAGTGTCAATGAGTATGCAGCTGGCGCTTCTCTTATCTAAAGCTTAGCAAGTGATGGCAATGTAAGACTAGCACGTGTACAACAGTTATCGCCAGAAACACTAATGGTTTGTGTTTATCTTTTCCATTTATGTATGGCCGGGTCCATGGTGGACATCTGGAGTGCTCCACATCACAACAGCTGCAACAGGTGGACAGCTCAAGGGATGCTTACGTCAGTCACGGCTGGGTCCATGGCGGATATCTGAGGAGTGCTCCACACCGCAACATCATCAGCGGGTGGACGTCAAAAGGGAAGCATACGTCGAGAAAGAGGACACCAAGGGCCCAAGTATTGCTGGCAGGTGTAAGTGCTACCCATTCCCTAAGGTGGAAGTGGGAATGGTTACCCAGGTTTTCTTGGTCTTTTCCTGGTTCTTGCAGTTCCTCAAACCTGTCACGCAGGGGAGGAACGCATCACCAGAAGTGGAGGAGGTACAATGTGCCAGCACAAGCAACAGGCTGGACGCGGGACAGGGAGGAGTGGGTTTGGGGGTCTGTGCCTTGGTCAGTCGGGAACTTCTTTCAGGGACTCTTAGCTCAGCAGCCCGACCCCCTGTCAGTGGTGATACTTCACCTAGGGGGGACTGAATTGGCCAAACTAGGGAGGCGAATACTCATTGATGAGTTCATCTTCACTATGGGTGGGTCTTCAGGACTTGCACGGGTGGCACAGTAGTAGGGTCTCAACTTATCCCGTGGTGGCAGGGACTCGGTCAGGGCGTTGAATCACTCGATAAAGAGGATCAACACACAGTGGGACAAATTATTTCAAGCCCCCCTCGGGAGCAGATGATCCAACATGGGTGTAGTTGGAGCGCATAATTCTACCTGGTGAGGGGAGTCCATTTGACGGAGGAAGGAAGGGTCCTGTGGTCTGATAATGTCAGGGCCTGGTTGGAAGGTTTTGCTAAAGCGAGAACTTTCTAGGGTAGGTCAAGGCAGGGGGAGGCCAGATCGTCGGTTAACAATGGTGGCCTGTGGCGGTAAGGTCATTATCGGTGAGCACATATTTGAGGTCTGAGGGGGCGGGCATCATCCTATGGAGGTTCCCGCCCAGGGGGAGGGGCCTGCGGGCCACTCCTAGAACTCCAGGGGCAAGGTAATTGATGCTGCAAAGGAGCGCGGGTAGGAGTAGTTCACGCTTTCCTTAGGCTGGTAGCCACCCCGCGCGCGTGGACTCATGACGTCACCGGATGGCGCAGAGTAAGGGCCCTCCTTTAGTGGGTAAATGGAGTTCAGGGCGTAGACCGGGCAATTCCCGGGGTAACACTGCGCATGCGCACGTCTCTAGGGGAGGCGCAGCTGGTAGGACCTGACACCGGTAGTGACCTTGCCATATGGCCAGAAATGTACAAAAATCAAGATGAGGATGTTAGACTCGGTTAGGAAACAACATGTATTAGAGTTTTGTTAAGGTCAGGCTCTCAAACTTGTTGACAAAGAATTTTGTATCTAATGTCCTGCTGATTTTTGTATAAATTGTTGATCATGCAATTAAAACCTTTTTTAATTTCATATCTTAATAAATACGGCCGGGCGACTAGCGCCCGCCTTCCAAAAAGTAAAGAAGTCTCATGTCCACGTTTCTGGGTGTTGGGTGCCGGTTAGGGGGGGGGGGCGGCAGCTAGTCGCTGACCATGTGAAAAGGGGGGGCCCTTGGCCCCCCCGCACGCATGGCGGCGCGGCGACCGTCTCCCCCCCTTTCCCCTCAGTGCCTCTCGGTGGTGGGGGCGGGCCCTGGTGGGCGCGACTCACCACCGATTGGCCGGCGGCCTCCCTGACCCGGATACCAGGTAGAAGGTCCGGGTCAGGGGGGGGCGGGCTACAGGAGGGGCGGGCCGGGGGGGGCACGCCCCCTCTGCCTGGCCCCTGGAGGATAAAGAGGTGGGGAGCGCCCAGGAGACCCCCTTGTCCCTGGACGCTCCCCCACAGCACCGTGTGCCCCGCGCTCGGGGCTTCTTTGTTTTCCCACCCACCATCCCTTGGAACAAAAGTTTCGGGGCATTCATTATGTCTGGTTTAATGGTAAGTTTGCGAAGGTACTGTCCACATGTCTTACAGGGTAGTAGAAATGGATCTGTCGGTATATTTTGATGATGCTTTTTGTTTAGGAATTTTTTCCCCTTTTAGCAAACTGTGTGTGAAGTACTTTTATTTGATGCCAAGTGTCTTTAGGCCTTTTTTCCCTTTGTAGCTGTACGGTAATGCTGTTATTTATTAGCCAGTGTAGCTGTCCTTTAGAATTTTTTCCCATAGGTCGTCGTATTTATTAGGTATGGGGCATGCGGTAAGGTCATTATCGGTGAGCACATATTTGAGGTCTGAGGGGGCGGGCATCATCCTATGGAGGTTCCCGCCCAGGGGGAGGGGCCTGCGGGCCACTCCTAGAACTCCAGGGGCAAGGTAATTGATGCTGCAAAGGAGCGCGGGTAGGAGTAGTTCACGCTTTCCTTAGGCTGGTAGCCACCCCGCGCGCGTAGACTCATGACGTCACCGGATGGCGCAGAGTAAGGGCCCTCCTTTAGTGGGTAAATGGAGTTCAGGGCGTAGACCGGGCAATTCCCGGGGTAACACTGCGCATGCGCACGTCTCTAGGGGAGGCGCAGCTGGTAGGACCTGACACCGGTAGTGACCTTGCCATATGGCCAGAAATGTACAAAAATCAAGATGAGGATGTTAGACTCGGTTAGGAAACAACATGTATTAGAGTTTTGTTAAGGTCAGGCTCTCAAACTTGTTGACAAAGAATTTTGTATCTAATGTCCTGCTGATTTTTGTATAAATTGTTGATCATGCAATTAAAACCTTTTTTAATTTCATATCTTAATAAATACGGCCGGGCGACTAGCGCCCGCCTTCCAAAAAGTAAAGAAGTCTCGTGTCCACGTTTCTGGGTGTTGGGTGCCGGTTGGGGGGGGGGCGGCAGCTAGTCGCTGACCATGTGCATACAAACAATAAAACACCACAAATACAACAACGATCATTGGAAGACGTCTTCGAGGCCCAACCTGGAAAAGGTTATGCTCAGGAGATCTGGACATCCTACTCCCGAGAAGTAATAGTGCTGGTTGGAGTGGCCAGCTGGTCAGGACCCGAGGTAGGTGGAGGAGGGGGGTACAACCCAGAGGACGCATGAGACTCAGGGAGATCTTGCAATATCTCAGGAGTGGGCTCAGGCAAAGATGTCAGGGACAGACGCCGTTCTGCCAAGTCATTTTCCCTCCTAATGACCTCCCCACAGCACGTTGCAAGAAGCATCTATGGTGGAACTGGGGTAGGTTTCCCTGGGGCAGGAGCAGCCTTCCGTTTCCCCATAGTCCCAGGAGTGTGAGTTCAAAGTGCGAGACGGGGGACAATAGCACAGGGAGCCAATAAATCAAAGGACTAAAAGTAACAGCAAGTAAACCAGTACCTTTTTGGCTGCAGATGTAAAGGAGGTGGACCCACCTGGCTCTCCCGGCCGCTGATGGGCCCGTGCTTTGCTTAGGCGCGGCCCGTGCTGCAGGACCCCCAGGTATAATGTATGTGCCTCCGGGCGCAGGAATAGTGCATTGGGCGGCAGTGAGCCTCAAAGCAGACTGGGGGGCTGGAGTCCTCGCCCCTCCTGGCAGACTTTTCTAAAGGTACTTTCAAGGACAGCAATGGATATCGTTGCCTCAGTTGAGGACCTGTATCTTTGACTGATCTCTGCCCTCTACAAACACATGGAAGTCGATAAAGTTCAGCCTACATAAGAGTGTGAAACCCCTGATTGTTCACAAAGAAACTCAGGGCACTCAGAGCAGAAAACTAGGCCTAGAGAGGTGACAGAAGAGACAGCATAATGAAACGGATAAGTTATGCCTCAACTGCACACCAAGATGCACAATACGTCGATCTGAAAAACAAAGAGGACCCAATACTTAAGCTACAACAAAGATTCAGCCTGCGTTAAAGGCGCTCCACAGATCATCTCCAAATTCAGAAACCCTAATGACACCTCATGGACTTCACCCATCGCAACAGCTCTGTGATTTCCTCGAAACTGTCTTTGTCATCAAACCATCTAATCTGGACCCAACCCTCCTAGCATAAGCAACCACCAGAACTTCAACTCTGACACACAGTTTTGCCCAGCTCTGCTACCAAAACTCACTAAGAGTTCTTTGACTCAAAACGTGTGGCTTCCCAGTGATCTGTCCAACCTGGCATCTTCAGGCATATCGTTCTAATGACCTCTCCAAAACTGACAGTATATAGTAAAATCCTCCGTGCTCATGGGCACCTTTGCCAGTTTCCTCAAAATAGCCTGCTGCTCTATTGACAGCTGTGCCCATGCTTGCCCAGTTGCCATCAGTTATCGGGGCTTACAGACACATAAACTGATGCCCTTTGCAAACGTGTGGGCCAACTTTCTGAACTGGGCCGTTCGCACTCAGTGAATCTCCTGGGACAGACACAAGCACTCCATACCACAATGTCACACTTTAAAAAGTGAATCCTACTGCACTTTTAAATGCTCGTTTGCTGGGCTAAATATAAAATGCAGTGGCCCACACATATTGCTGGACTGTCTGTGGTTCCTAGAAGAAGGGAAGAAGTTTTTAATAGGGATCAAGCTCTTAATCTGTTAATAAATAGGAGGAGGCAGATTTACAAGAAAGTGACACTTCTGTAGAGATGCATCACTTTCCCTGCGCCACCATGCTAAACCTTTGCATCACCACGCACCATGGTGCAAGGATTGACAGATGCAACAGAAATTCTGACGCATCTGTTGACGGAAAAGTCACACATTGCTGGAGTCGTGTCGCGAGCACGACACAACTCCAGCAATACATGTTGCGGCCTATTCCCGATACACTGTGTCACTCCTTACGCCTGCTTCAAGCAGACGTAAAATTCTGACGCAGTGACGTCCTAAAAATCATGCAGTGAAATCTTGTAGATTTCACAGCGTCATTTTTACGAGGCTTTCCTGTTTGGGAACGCCTACCCTGCATTCATTATACCGGACGCAGGTATAATGTCACGCTGGGCTTTTCAACGTGACACATCTCCCTAGATACATCACGTTGTAAATGGGCCGCAACTTTTACGCCGCTGCTGCATCATAAAAGTGACGCAACAACGGCGCAAAAGTGATGCAAGGGGCTTGTAAATCTGCCCGAGATTTTTTAATAATGTATGTGCAATAGTAAGATTTTTAATTGTAATACAGGAGTCTATGAAAGAATTGTTAAAATAATTTACAATGGACGAGGGGGTAGCAACGAGATTATCTGTAGTCGTCGAGGACGCTCTGGAGGGCCTCTATGTATTAGATATGTGATTATTTCCATAATTGGTTATGAATTGAGAGCTGTTGTTATAGAGTGGCACTACTTCCATTGTAAGCTTCATTAGGCTTATCGTATCTGTATGGTTTTATAGTCGCATTTTTTGTATTATTCGTATTTATAATTGTATGTTTTTACTGAGGTACCTTTTATGGCAACATGTGACGAATAAAGTATTACAGAAGAAGAAATGCTCGTTTGCATATTGTGGTGGACACTACGTGAGAACTGTGGCGAAGGGAGATCTGCAGTCGCCTCTGCTTTCAATGAGGCAGTAGTGTGTGTGTGTGTGAGAAAGCAAGCTTGTCATCGGCGGCGCGTGTACTCCCACACGATATCTGAGCTGTGACGCAAATATGGCTAGAAGTCAGAGACTCAGGAACACTGAAGACGACGTAAATACGAGAATACCGAAAGTTTCAGTGTTTTTATTCAACAGACTGCTGCTTCACTAGCTGTAGTACGTCATGACCCGTG
Source organism: Lissotriton helveticus (assembly GCF_964261635.1). Lineage (NCBI taxonomy): Eukaryota > Metazoa > Chordata > Amphibia > Caudata > Salamandridae > Lissotriton > Lissotriton helveticus. The sequence goes on from NC_136067.1 coordinate 1,500,315,750, forward strand.
GACACACCATACAAAACCCTATTTAACCATGTATGGAATTATTTCCATGGTGTGGTGCTAAGCTATACCACTATTTAAGTCTATTTGTCTGTTAAACTACTTTTCAATAGAATGCTATGCCTTTTCTGTTTAGTCTTTTTTGTTAAAGGGAGTTCACTTCTAAAATAACACTGAAGCAGAAAGCATTAAAGCTTTTATTTTTAGACTAGGTCCACTTCCTGTTTTTGAAGTCGGTCCTACAATGTGAAATGCTGATTTTCTCAGAATTCGCAGCTACAGTGTTTTCATGTTCTTTACATTGCAAAGACTCACTTTCACCACACAGTACTCCTTTGTCAACAGGTGTATTTTTCATGCATAATTCGTCTCAAAGATTTCAGGTGGTGGGTGTGGAGATACCAGGTGACTGTAATTTACAAATCCAGTTGCTATTGTGACACCTAAGCGCTCTTATTACTAGTTACTCTTCAAAGAAATTAGAATAACTGTGTGGGCTCGGTTTTTACATGCAGAATTCTTACCAGAATGTTATTTCCATGGGGATTAACACTTGCATTTACTGACTGCTTTGATCTGAGCAGGTGGTAAATGTGAGTAGGAAGGCTTGTGCAGGGGAAGGAGTGTGGTTAAGTGAAGGGGAGAAGTGCCTGGCAGGGTAGAGAACTACATACTGAATCCTTGCTTTGGAAGAGAGGCGGGATGAGGCCGGAATGCACTGCCAGTCTATTCCTAAAGCAAATTTACCAGCCAGAAAATCCATGTGTGGGAACACCATGTCATCCACTCAACTTGTAATTTGGACAATAGTGTGAAGGAAATCAATAGCACCACTACGATTAAGGGATTGTATCTCAGCACACAGGCCTCCACATTGACTATTGTGATGTTACAGATACACCTAACAATCACATCTCATTGGAAAAGCCTCAAAAGTCAGAAGTGTTTGCACACAATTCTGTAAGTTAGGCAAGCAGAAGGTTCTGCTGACAAATCCATAATGTTGATTCACAGAATCAGGATCTGGAGATTCCCCAGTCGATAGATGTACTTACTACTGGGAGGCTGTTAAGTGTACCCAAGAGGTGGAGCAATGCACTTCTCATTGGGGTGGTCATGGGATTTGACAATTTGTTGTACATTTGAAAGATCACAAAGCACTTCCAAACTTATACCTAAATGAGGGACCTGTAAGAGGTGTAGTAAGTGTGGAAGAGTGCTCCAATACCTACATTTGTAACTGGATGTAGGAGAGGAGTTTCTTACCCAGCTAAACGTTTTTCCATCGATAAAAAAAAAGAAAATAAAGAAAAACGTACAAATGTTCATTTACGTCTTGTGGTTGTCAGCACTGTACACAATTAAGAATTAGGCTTGGGAAAGAGGAATACACATCTGCATATATTACTCTGGAACACAACAGAGTGTAACTAATGGTCTGAAAGTTTCAGTGGAATGGGACATCCTTGGCTATGTTGTAATATACCTAGGGTATTACACCATGTATCACTCCTAAGTTTTGGACAGCTTGTACTTTCTCAAGTAAAACTGTGCGTTTGTTCGGCAACATAAGCGTCATGATTGCGCCAGACGGATTCTGTGGAAACCCTCAGGATATGTTGGCCTATAGTCCTGCTAGCCCACAGTGCACCCACAATCTGTACCCCTAACCTTACAGGGTAACAAATGTGTGTGCAACTTCAGAACATGACAACCTTGACTCCCTAAGAAAATCGTGGTAACAGATCTAGAACCTTTTCATTTGGACTCATGCATACTCAGAGAAATACACAAGAAATACTCGCAAGGCATTTCAATATTTATTAAAGTATTGTGAGTCTCGTATAAAATAAGTGTTCTGCGAAAATCAGTAGAATGAAACAGAGTAATTAGCATTAGGATTATAGTGAAAAAGATGAGCGATTCCACCATTGTGCTAAAGCAGGGAATATATATGCTGGCATATATATACTGTGTATAGTGTTCTCCTACCTAGCGCCCCCTAACCAGTGTGGGTGATCTGCCAAATTGCTGCGGGGTAGTCTAACTTCCCAATTACCTGCGGGTAAGTGCCATCAGGATGTCCGTCTTGGTGCAGAACCGGACATCCTTTTTCAGTGTAAACAGGAATCAGCTGAGCTGGAATTCCGACATGCAGTGACCTTGCAGTGTCAGACGATTGCTTCTCTGCTCTAAACAAGGAACTGCTTCTGTATATATAATAAACAGCACCCATGTGACCACATCGAAACCCCAGTCAGGCCGCAAGATTTTATTTCATTTTGATTTTTTCGTTGCCTACTGGAAAATAACAACGACATTTGTGCAGTGAACTTTATCCCTTGTACTGGATGTTCAAGGTGTCGTGATAGTGTGCCTACGAAGTGGAAATGTAAGCAATGCCGATTCAGAGAATGCTATCCTTCATTGTCACGCACGCAAATGTATGTTAAAAGTCACTGTGCTTAAAAGAGAAGGCAACTTAAGAAACATGAGCATGTAAATGGTGATATTTCTTACCAGGCCTATCCTGACCATGTGACATAAGCCTGCTGTTTAACCACAAGAACCCCAGATAAGACCAAGGGACGGGAACTAGAGGCAGGGGCACTAGGAGCAGGCAGCCTCCAATCAATAATGTTTAACACAAAAAGAGCCGCTCCCAGTATGGTGACCTAAGTGCTACAGTGTTATCTTGTGAGTGCAGGCATCTCACAAAAAGTAAAAGACTGGTCTCACACACCACCTGGTGTCATGCGTCATCATTGACCAGTCCTCTCCTACCAGCAAGGAGGGGAGGAACTCGGACTTAGGTGCAGAGGCGGGAGACTTTCCTTCAAATACGTTGGCTCCTACTATGTGTCTAGTAGGTCCCATTTGATAGGGGTTGAATATTTTAGCCGCACATTGGTGGAGTGCGATATTGATCACCCCACTCAGTGGAACCCTCCCATCAAAGTACGGTAAGGGTTGAGCCCGATTGTTTATTATAGGTCATGATGAATGCCATGAACCCTACTGGGCCAACAGGCAGAAACATGTCAACCACTCACATCACGGTGGGGGGACAATAGATTCCCCAAGACACCGACCATTTATTTTAACCACCATACAGATGGCAGTTACATTAAAATGAGTTTGACATCTGTAGTGGCCTTTTAAACCTCACTTTTTTTGCAAGAGCCCCAACCTTTAATCAGCATTGTTCTGGAAATGGCTACTATGCTGATCAACTGTTTGTCTGGTTCTGCACTGCACTGTATCCTCACTATTCTTTTAATTATTGTGAAAGATGTTCTAAACCATCCACCATTGCAAGTCCTTCAATTTGGATGTAATTTAATGTCATATGATTTATATTGTTAAACTAGTTTTCTGCACTATACATAGTGCACTCTCTAACTTGTATATCCATTTTTGCCTAACCTTGCTCAAATCTACATTTAATTACCATCTATATGGCTTGCCATGTTCTTTGTAATATGTTTGTGCAACACCCAATATGGCCGCCACTAAAGTCATAATTCAATTCTATGTTGTATTCATTATATTTTAAACAGACCATATTTGATGGTATACTTAATATGCAGTTCAATATGGCTGTCATCTTTGTGGAATGTTACTGTTCTTTTTGGTGGCAAAATGTAACCAATGTAAATAATGCTGGTGACCACTATTCCAATAATGTGCTCATAATACCATACATCACACAATGAACCTGCACAATTTAAAAAACAATGATTTAAAGTCACAGGTTCTAGTAAAACTAATTAAAACAGATTCAGTTCTGCATGAGATTGTAGATATGCCATTTAGATCCATAATGGATTACGGCCCATCTTTTCCCTCCATTACAATAGCTTGCCGTTTTTATGTAACATGCTTATAGGAAGACCAGCTGTTCAACACTATTCACAGGGACCACAAATGGGTGTTTTTATAGCAAATGTAATAGACCTGGCAGCCTACAATTCACATATGTGCTGAGTTTATCCGTCCAATATGGCTGCCATATCAGTTGACAGTCTATCCTTCTTTGCAGCCCACGATTTTTGTATAATTATGGTTTGGAAGTATACGTTCATGACTGATATCTCTTGCTGCCACTCTTATTTCATTAGATTCACTTGTGATAAGATGAGGAGTTCCTGCCAAAATGGGATCAAACGGTTAATTCAATCCTTTTCTGATAAGACTTCACATGCTACTTACTGTGGTTTCTTCTCTCAGAAAGACCCCCACATAAAGTGTTGGCATAAACACACCACTAGGCTGCCCAAACAATACCGAAACTAAAAATGTCAGATGCAAATATAGGATGTTTAACCAAGTCTCAACACTGAGCGTGCTAATCATTCACATAACTGTATTCCTTGTTAAATAATTTACAACTCGGCCCAGCTCTACCAATAGAGTCTGATATGTTTTTACTCTCCAAGTGAAGTCCATATAGAGCATGTTTTAATCAATTCAGTATCACAAACTCCATGCAGAGTTTTAATCGTATTCATATTTACACTTGGATCGAAGTGATGTACGTGTTGTGTGCTCTCCACGGGTTCTGTGCCACTTCCAAAACCGCTGATTTTATCTCGGTGGACATATTAGTTAATTATTATTATTCCATCTAATATATGGGGTCTTATGCAATTCAGTGCTGAGGATGGTTTCATGTATTAAGCGCTTTAAGAGAACGAAACGTTGACGGTGACTCCACTTCATTTTCTCTGAAGCTCAACGTGGGAATTAACCAATTAATGAAATGCTTCAGTTTATGAACTATTCACTTCCAGGAGTGGATTAATCATACTTTTGTCATAATGTTCTCATAATCTAAATTCATAAAGATTGTACAAGAGAAATGTACAACTGTTGCTGATTTTGTGCACCAAGGATTTTTATTCACTTTCAAAATAAAAAAATCCCTCTAATGCATTGTTCGTATATTTGTGCACCTATTACTCTTTTTTTTGTATTGTTCTTTTTTAACAAATTTAAATTGATGATGTTGGATGATTGGTTCTATTTGTCTCATATGATTAGACATAAAGATGATATAATAATAACTGAACAGTAATTAGGTGATCCCTTGTTGGCCATTTCCCCAGCTTTCAGAAGGTCAAAGAAAAGAAGCATCAGCAAGCAGACGGCGCAAAGAACCAAAGTTCTGGCAATTACAGTGCAAAAGGCAGCTTGAATAGGACATGCTCGTAAGCCATCATAAATCATTGTATAAACATAAACCAAAAACTCGCCTTTCCAATGCATACAGTAACCCTAGCCTTCCACCTTCACCCTTAATCCTCCCTGTGCCCTAATTCTTTTATAGCCCATGCGGTATTACTGTTCTACTGAAAAAAACATCTAAAAGCTGAATTTCTCCCCATGCAGGGACGGAGAAGGGAACTTCAAGAGCTTAGCAAAAAGAGTTTGGCTGCCAATCAATCGTGAGTGACTAAAGATCGTTTGGAGCCCTCCCTTTATTTCCTACTACATCACCATCAGTGTCTTTACCTGCTTAAATGTAATGTAGCTCACCTTTTAGTCTCTTATCCCAGACACACATACTAAGGCCTTGAGCTATGTCCGCGTGATTCTAGATCAAACCAACCCATGTTACACATTAGCTTTTCTGCCAAACTGTACGCTGTGCCCAGGAAGCAATTTCTCTTCTCATTGCTCAGGTCTTTGAATGTTATAAAGTGTAGACCAGCTCTATACTACCTGAAATTATTACAAATTGAACATATTTGCCTGATGGTACAAAAATGTATACTGGCGGCAGTTAGATTGAGGAATATCGGGGGGAAATAATACCCCAATGACATGTCACTTTATGTCAAATCTTCTTCTCTGGAATATCAAATATTGTTTTTTTAAATATATTTTTTAGTTATTGAGATTATTTATGGTTTTAACCGTTGTGTTGTAACTATTACTTATTGCTGAATTTTATACTGCATATTCTCTTATGGTGTCAAATAAAGATTTTGATGATGATATCAATATAGTTTTTTTTTTTTTAAATGGGCTAGCATGATCCATTCAATTAGAGATCACCACTGGAACTATGGTCATGTGGCAGTCAATAAGTAAGAGTGGTGGGATTTTACACAAGATCTTTAGACATGAACAGATCTAAAAGGAAACAGAGATGAGTTTGTTAATTCCCAGTTTTAAAGAAAAACCATGACTGTCAAAAACAACATCTAGGTTGTACACTTTCCCGGGAGGCAAGGAAGCATTACTCAATTTGGTTAGCAACTATGGGTCAAACACAATGTAGTGAAGTCTCCCAGTACAAGTACCTCTGTCACATTTAAGTTCAGTTTCAATAACGGGACTTGCATCCATTCAGAGGCGGCTACCTGACATTCATTAAAGTGACTCTGTGGCGATGCTACCACGTTACCCAGCCAGATAGTAAGCTAGATATGTTTCACGTTGACCAATGAAAGTCACTTCAAACTGATTGCCAAAATGGCAGATTTTTCTTTAGTCAACATAATTAGGGTTGTTCAAGTTTGGACCTGATGCTGCCCAGATTGCGCCAGACTGTACCATGTCAAACCATTTCAGTGCCTGGCATGCCGCTGAGATCCCTTATTGCTCTCTCATGATTCACTATCACTGAAATGTAATTGCATCTTCCTTCTCTAATTGCTGAATGGTCAATCGTTTTCTAATCTCCACACTCTCCTATATGGGCCCTTGGTTGGTGTTCTTACACATAAGATTGTTTCACTCGGGGAGGAGCCTAGCCTGAGAGCGTAATGGCCGCCTTTTAGCTCGGCTCCGTCGGCCCTCCGGCCAACCTCGAATATCCTGCAATATATCCTGTACTGCGACGATACTTCACTACAGATTTTGGAATTTAACGACCCATTCTTACTCACCGTCTGGTCCGGAGGCTCCTGCGTGCTGTGAGTCCGCAGCTGTGCCCTCGGAAAGTTTGGGGCCTCCGGGCACTCGAGACCGGGACCTCGCCTGTGGGACCTGACCGGCGGTGCTGAGATTGCCGGCCCCGGCCGCGAGAGTGAGCCACTGGTGGGAGCCGTTGTGTGTATGCCCCGGTGATCCTGAACCGGCCCCGATTTGTGGACCGTGCGGCTGGAGGGGGCCGAGATGTGTTGGGGGCTAACTGTGTGAAGGGGTCCCTTCGCCTTTGTTCTGTCCGGCAGCCCTGGACCCCGTGCCTGGCTCTGCTTTTGGGGCCCGCCGCTGTTCGGAGGGGGCACCCCCCCCATCGAGCGCCTACCCGCTCTGTGCCGGTGAGGCCGTTGTTGGGAACCTCCGGAGATCTGTAAAGTCCTACATTTGGGAACTGTTTGGGGGCCCGCGGTTGAGCGCGGGGCAGCGAAACTCACAAGATGGCTACCGACAACGTGGGGGGTGCTCCGCTCTGCACCGAAGAACTTTGCTGGCCGGATTGCGCGGGGGCCTGGGCGTGTGCTCGAGCGCCCACGCTCGGAGATGTCCTAGACGCCTTGCTGTCCTTATACGCTGTCTTGGCCCCCGGTGCTTCTACCGACCCTATGCGGCCCGCCGCCATTTTGGGTCGCCGCTCTTTCATGCACCCCTATCGTCCTGATGCCTCCATTGCTTCGCCCCCTTCGGCTGCGCCAGGAGTTGCTGCCGCTGTTCTTCGGCCGCTTGATGGGCCGGTGGCTCTTGAACCTCCGCTTTTTCACCGCCCGGACTTCGAGGACTTGCACACGACGCGGAGATCTGCTCCATCCCGGACAACTGGGAACTACGGTGGACCGCTGTTTGCTCCCGCTTCGATGGAATCGAACTTTTGCCTTGGAGGGGTACCTTTGCATTGTCGAACTGCGAAACTGGGCTCCGGCTTGCCTTTGCTTGCCCTGTCGTTGCTGCTACAATTGACTGGCGTCATTGACTTTTTGTACTGCAGTGGTATGGTAGCTCTCCCTAATATACATCACTGCCGTGACCCTGGTCAACATTGCGATTATTCTGTGCTGGGTGGTCCGCTCCATGTTATCCTTTATTGGGTTGGTTTCGTGGTTAGGAAGGGCTGGGGGTGAGTTGCGCAACACTGATAGACTGCTGGTTTACTTGTCCTTTGTACTGATGCTTGTACTTTCGACATTGTGAAACGTTCAGATTTCCCCCTCCCCCCCCTCGCGGGTTATTGCTGTATGTGAAGGTGTAGTACTGATTTGATAGTTATTCAATTGATGGTCCGGGGAGGGTCGTGGCCGAGTGTGTTTGTTTGTACCCTTTGGCTCCTCCCTCACATCTTATTTTTGTTCCATATTTCCTTTCCTTCTTCTTTTTGTCTCCTTATTCTACTTTCTTTCTTTACTATATTTCGGGTTTCGGATTAGGGCGACAGGCACGCTGTTTGGAGGGTAGGCCGTAGCCTTCTGCAGGGGTGCGGGGTGGGACGGGTGGGCGGGGTCTTTCAGATGTTTTTTTTTTTTGGTTCTATGGCCCTTTTCTATCCCTTTATAGATGTGCCGCTTCTGTCCTCGCTTCTCTGGCATAGCGGGTTGGGGTCTGTTGCTCTGCCACTTTTATCAGCTTCGGTGTTTCCGTCGCGACTACCGTACCCTACTTCTCGCCAGCTCTCCACTTTCTTCTGTATTATTGGCCGTGGGACGCTTGGCCCGGGGTGGCGCCCATCTTGCACGATTGTGTTTCTCCTTTTATATTTCTTTTTCTTTGTTTCTTCTTCTTCTCCTTACCCTGTTCCTGCCTTTATTGGTTTCCTCCCCTCGGTCTCCCCCCTGTTTTTTCCCCTTTCCCTCCCCTCCCTTCCCCCCCCCCTTTTTCCCCCCAGGCTAGTATGGCGAGTAGGCTTAGATCGTGCGGTTTATCCGCTCCCCTTGCATTTGTTAGCGTGATATTGGGTGGGGGGCATGTGATGTTGGTAGTACTTGTATGCTTCTCTAATATATTTTGCGCTTGTTTTGTACTACGATCGACTCGTGTTTTCACATCCTCTTCCCCCCCCCCCCCCTCTTCCCATTTTGGCGTGGATATATTTCTGTTTATTGCTTTTCCCGTATTTTATGAGTCTGCCATGAGCCTTGTCCCCTTATTATAAAAATGACCTCACTGTTCCTGATGTTGGGCCGTTGATGTCGCTTGTCCTTACCTTAGTATTGTTTTGAATATGTTTGCCTGCCTGCCAGCTGGACTTGTATCGCTTATTTCGATTTTTGTCTTTTTTGCCCTATGGCCGGCCGGATTGGTTGTGGGCCCACGCATGTATATCCTATTGATGCAAATAAAGGTTTTCAAAAAAAAAAAAAAAAAAAAAGATTGTTTCACTCATCTTGGAGTTCACACTTTTAGACGTAGACGAGGCGGACACCCCAGAGCATAGTCCGGCTCCGGTGAACCGGCCGCCTGATGAGATGGGGTCCTAGTCCCCCTTCCTAATTCCCCTATTTCCTAGGTGTTGACTGAATGATGTTAGTTGATTGCTCCTGATAGTCTGTTTCGGGTCTGGATTGATCGGGATGGATGTGGATGCGCACTGATGTTCCACTGGCACGTCTGGAGGGGTGGGGGGCAGAGTTAAGGGTGGGAGGGGTAGTTTCAGGGGGGGGGGAGAGGATGAGGCGAGGTTTAGCAGGTTGAACGGGTGGAGAATGTTGGACAGCAACGCAGAAGAATAATTACTGATCCCACTAGGAACTGTGCGTGGGGGGGAGACAAGGAGAACTGGAAAGTAGCATTGCCATTTCAAGGACGCCCAGATGCTACGGAGTCATACTATATCTCCTTACACGAGTTTTCATTTCCGGTTGCGCCGCTCGACCTCCGGGGTGTGAGCTAAACGGCTGTGTGGAACAAGTACAGGAGACTAATGGGTATACCGGGCAATGGGGGGATTGATGCTAATGCTTTGTTTGTACCACCTAATTTGCTGCAATAAAAATATATTTACAAAAAAATAAAATAAGATTGTTTCACTCGTTTTTCATGCATAAACCTACATGCTATTACAATTTACCAAACCTGCAGGTAATTTGGCACTTTAAAGTTAAAGTTACTCTTCCAAAGTCTTTGATTACAGTGACTGCCAGGCCAATGAAACAAAGAGACCGAATACAGACAGAATACCACAACATTTTAACTGGTGCATCTGCTTTTATCAACAGTCCTGGGACCAAGGGGGAATAACTCAGTGACTTTGAGGCAAGGGAACTCAGAATCTGCCAAAAATGATGCAAAGTACAAAATGTTTTAACCATCTAAAAGCCTACCAACAGCATTCCCACTCATAGGACGATTCCTGGGGTACCAGTCTTTAAAGACTCATATCTCGAGATCTGTTGGCTATCTTTAAATTTTTCAGACCACAGGTACTCCAAAGAATCCACATCCGCTAGTCACACAGGATGTCACTAGGAAACAATGCAGCGGGAATTTAGGATGGGGTAGAGTTGTTTCGTTAAAATGAGATATCTCCACAACAGAGGTAGAGAGATTTTCTAAATGCTTCAGGAATAAGGGCACGTGACCAGTTTCAGTTGTGAGGACACTACCCTAAGGCACATGCTAAAAGGAAAAATCCTGTCACCTTCTGGTACAGGAAATGTGGTAGCATGAGTTCCCACAAAGGTGGCATGAGGAGCGCAGGGAGATGAAGGTTCACTGTACCTTCAGACTTGGAATGTCTTCCTCTAGTCCTCAAGGTTAATGGAAAGCAGATATCTTCAATGTAGTTGTGTACTAGTGGACTGAAAGGACCTTGTGGATTCTGGGAGGTACAGTTCCTCGGGGTGACCTTCACGTAGGCTTTTGTCCGAGCTGCCTTCTTTTCCACCACTCATCAAGGGGCAGTACAGCCTTCTTTTCTTCCAAGACAGGTCAGAGGAGCGGGGCTTCTTCCAGAATCCTATGGTTGTTCCCTTCCTATAGGAGAACAAAAAGTTCCAGAGTCTTGATACAGGTCTTACATCCCCTGCGACTGTGCAACACAGCTTTTCTAGAACCTTGCAAATATATACTACTAATTCAGGAGGGGCAGGGATTATCTGAAACCAGAGCCACAGGCAGCAAGCTAAGACTAATCGTGTGGGGCGCCAAATTCAATAATCAAACATCAATCAATCAAAGTGAAGAGCATCTTTGTAGGCTTTCCATTTGGGTTTTCATGAAGGAGAGGCAGGCACAACTCGGTAAGAGGATGTTTATTCCTAGAGTGACTATGTTTACTCCCCAGGGCACAAATGGGAGAGACCATATAGGGGCTGAGGATGTGAACTAGACCTTAGACAAATGAGGCACTTTGAGCAGTGATAAATTATGTTGAGTGAGATCTGGAAGCAGATCCACCTGGGTGGTCTAACCAGTTTAGGTCAATATTCTGGGTTCAGACATGCTTTTTGATTTGGCTGCATGTATATTTCAGTCCACAATGAGGCAATGCTGAACATTCTATTAGATCTCTGAGGCGCAGCCTGGTGGGCTGTAACAGGGGCAAGGAACCATCATCTTGTGATACATGCATACTTTTGTAAAATATCTTTTAACTCTTTATAACCGTGCTTCTAATCAATTTTTATGCTGTATTAAATTGTGCTTTTATGATTTTCTATGTCAAAAATCGAATAAAGCTATCAAAAAAAAAAAAAAAGATACATGCAATATTCACACACAGAGGAAAAGACGCTCAGAGTAAAGGTAACATGTTTGTTGCCCCTCGCTACAATTTCAGCAGCCTTCAACTCTCCATAGCCTGGTGGGGTAGTTGCTACATTCTACTATCAAATGTGATACACTTGGGTGACTGCCCTGGCTGGCAAAGCCGTATGCCCTACCCAGCTGGTAAAACGTTTTGGAATAACGAGTACCTCTGCACCGCTGATTTGGTAGCATACTTATGGACACAAAAAAAGAAAAAGAGCTGTCCTTCATACAATTTGGCTCTATACTGAAGCTACTGCACCCAGGGACGCAGTGGGACAGAAAATAGGCCTGGGGCAATAAAATAAAAGTGGCTCTCATTAGTGAGTTAGATAGCTAAAAAAGTGGCAAATATATGCAAAGTGGGGCAGATTTGAACGTATAAATACACACTATAAAAGAGCTTTACAGAGTATGGAAGATTGCATGGATTTTTAGCTTGCCGCAGGCAATATGTTTTTTAATAATAGGAAAATCAACAGTAAAAACTGGCCCAGCAGACCAATAAACAGGCCCACAAACTGCAAAAAAACGTCCCCATGCAGACTTGTCTGACAAGTCATTCAGACACTGCCTGTTTGCTCTATAGGTCAGCCAGATCCTAATTGTAACCGTGAATGGATGCATCCTTCACCAATGAAGAACAGAATTGAGACCTCTTCCCTCTAGGTTTTATGGAACACATTTAGACTCCAGGTCATCCATTGTGTATGGCATTCTCCTACATGTTTTTATACAACTGTATTTACTTCTTGCTTATGATTTTATTTTCAGCAATCGCCCATTTGATATAAACCTGCCCTCTGAAAAATAGTTTGCGCGGCCACTGGGTTTCTGTGTAAATATGGAGTAGCCACACTTGCCGCATAGTCCAAAAGCTGATAAAATATTTTGCGGTTTTCAACAAAAAATTCTTAGTTTTCCACCTCAAATAGGTCGAATGATATTGAAATTACTGGACACAGGGTGCCATTCTACGTAAAATAGTTAACTAAAGTTCCAGATTGCCACATTACATTTATGACAATTTTGCCCAGTGTTGAACGCTTCAGTATGCGGGAAGTTAGTGTGTGCTTTTGTCAGCAGCAGAAAACATAAATTCTGAAATACATAAATGTAAATCACGAGAGGCAGAACGAATTATTCCTTCTTGCTTGTGAAAATATTTGCTTTCACAATTCAGACAAAGCCATATTGACATAGGAAAAACTGTTAAAAAATAAGTAGCAGCTAAAAGTGTCCTCCCAAAAAATGTTGAATCTCTTTTCAAGGCCCGATTTGTTGAATCCCGAATTACGCTGTAGTGAGACAGGGACATAACAAATATGAGATGTGTCATATTTGTGCAAGGCTGTTGCTTATTTGAAAGAAGTGATCCCAAGGTCCCCGTTGTGTGATCACAAGGCAAACCTAAAAACGAGAACTAGTTTTAAAACCTGAGCACCGTATAGGCCTATACATTTATATACATGGCAATGTTTTCTGCTGCAGAGGATTTGCTCGATTAGAACAGATTTCTTTTTAAAGAAACCTATGTATTTTTACACCTATGGAATCTCCATTGCTTTAGGCTCAAGAGTTCAGGGATATATGCCGAGCTCTGTGAAACCAGTGTTTGCACAGCGATCGGAGTGACGAGATGTGTGATATTTGTTACATCCTCGCAGAGTTACATCAATACATTCGACAAATCAAACCTGCTGAAATTTATTGGAAGAAACGACCCAGAAAAAAGGGCACATCTTGGGGAATGTAAACGACCCAGATAAAAGGGCACACCATGGGGAATGAGGTGTGATAGAAATGTATTCCGCATGTTATTTTCCTGTAGAAAATTCTAAATGGCAACATCAAAAACTTTATTTCGGCTCAAGAGCTTTGAAAGCACATAAAAGAGAATCATACAAAATATAAATGAAACACACTGTAGCAAGTAAAACACATAAAACGTAGTTACTGTAGTGTCGCAGCTGTGATGTGAACAGTAGTGACAGTGAGGGCACCCCATGTATGTATTCCCAATAGTGGAATATCCCGATACACCCCTATCGTGACCGGGCCATGTGGTATGGTCCCGGTCACGTGACGGCACAGCAATAAAAACGCCTACCGCGGATGCGACGTCACGAGACGCGCATTAGCGTTGGCAGTATTAAGCACAACTACTGTCTCCGTGTAATTATTTACATAGGCCCTGCCGCAGAGACTTGGAGTGCCAGCTCACCTGTGCTGAGGTCGCTGTGCACAACATCACACTGGCGACGAGGGCGGGTGTGCTCCTGTCGCGATATCACACAGGGGCGGCCACGCGTGGTTGGAAGAGGCCCGCGGTGCTCGTGCCCCTACGTCTGGCTGCTGGCACCCAAAGCGAATGAAGCCTGCGGAGCGAGCAGTGGAGTCTGTGGAGCGAGCAGCTTAGGTACATCGCCATTGCCGGGGGCAAGATCTGTGCTCCAGGCGCTGCGGGAAAATTGAACTTCACTGTGTCCCCGCAGGCACTGACGCTGCTCTCCAGGACCGCCCGGCTGGGTGAGTCACAGGCACGCGCATTACCCCTGCATTACAAGGGAAGGATTTTGACTGCCGCACTACTGCGCTCCCACACTCGGTATTGACCCTGTGGCCCCTGGATACCTGAGAGCGCAGAGAAGGGAATTCATCAGCTGCGCTACCGCACTCCAACACGTTGTGCAACCCCTGTGGCCCCTGGATGCCTAAGAAGTGCTGCAGGGAGGCAAACAGCCACAAACTAGTATTGGAAGCAGTAAAATCACACCCAGATGAGTCCAGCCATTTCCTGTCAACCTACAAGTGTTGTGGGGGTGTGATTAGCCTGCACACAGTAACAATAATTGGGCCAACAGCAGGATTCTGGGCTTTATCTTTGCCTTATCTAGGGAAGGAACATATTGTGAGGTGCAGTGTCACGTCCCCGCAGCGGGCTGCCCTAGGGAAGGTTCATCATGTCCACCATCCCCCCCAATTGAGCCATTTGTAGTAGAAGGAGCTCTGTCTGCCCAGGTGTCCAGATGGAAAGAATGGGTAGAACGTTTCATCATTTTCTTTGAGGCCACGAAAGTGCAGAAAGACCAGAAGAGGGCCATGTTACTCCACTTAGGAGGGAAAAATATTCACTGCATCACGAAGACTCTGGTAGAGGCGACACCCAATACTCACATGACCCTCATTATTGCGCCCAACGGCCATTTTCAAAAGATGGCCAACCAGGACTACGAGCGCTTCATCCTTCGTCAGGCTAGGCAGCTACGGGAAGAATCACTCAACACATTCCACTGCAGGCTCAAGCTCCTGGCATCCACGTGTGGATTTAGAGATGAGACGGAAGAGATTAGAGGGCAAATTATCCAAGGGTGTGCCTCGGCGAAGCTTCACGAATGAATATTGGAAGAGTCGGGCAAGCCATTAGCGGACATTTTAAGTCTGGGACGCACAAAAGAGCTGTCCAAGGCCAGGGCAGTGCACATGGAGGCGGCGCTGCAGTCACCCGTCAAAGTGGAACCGGTAAAGTGGTCACAACAAAGCCAGTGGACCGTCGAAGCAAAAAGCCGTTCACCAGTGGACCACAAGGGGGTCAACAATACTGCGGGTACTGTGGTGGTCCACCTCACAAAGCAGCTGATTGTCCAGCGAAGGGCAAGAAATGCACAGGTTGTGGCCAATTCAACCATTTCGAAAAGGTATGTTGTTCCAAGCAATACCGAAAGCCCAAGCAAGTAGTTAACACAGTACCCGAAGGAGGTGGTGAGTCGAGTGACATGGACGATGATGAAGAGGAGAAAAAGGCAGTTCACAAGGTGCCCATGATTGGAGCCGCGTCGAACAGGAGCAGGCGTCTGCCCCAATGCCGTATTCAGGTGGGAGCACAGGAGGTCACAGCGGTCGTGGACACCGGAGCCACCATTAACATAATGGCAACCGCTCTCTACAGATCCATGCACCCAGCACCCATTCTACAGCCCACCAAAATCACGGTCTTCGCGTACGGACAAGACCAGCCGTTGGAAATGAAAGGAAAATGTATAACTACCGTCATGCATGAAGACAAATCAGTCAGCACCATGGTGTATGTCACCAAGGATGGACAAGGCATGCTCCTGGGATGCCGAGTGGCTGAAGACCTGGGCATCGTATGATTTGCATTCAGAATCCACCAGGAGTCAATCCAGCACATACTCTAGGAGTTTGCATCGGTCTTCGAAGGCATTGGAAAGTACAGAGGGAAGGAAATCCACCATCATTTTGACAACACAGTACAACCCGTAGCTCTGCGACACAGTTGTGTGGCTTTTCATCTACGTCCGTTGATGGAGCATGAGCTCCTCAAGCTGGAGCAGGCAGGCATCATTGCAAAGGTGTCGGGTCCCACACCCTGGGTTTCCCCAATTGTTGTTGCCCAGAAACCAAAGCAACCCGGAGCCATCAGGATATGTGTCGACATGAGATTGCCGAATGCAGCCATAAAAAGAGAGCGACACGTCACCCCGACAATTGATGACTTGATCGGAGAAATGGCAAGGGCGTGTTGGTTCTCAAAACTTGACCTACGGTCAGGATACCACCAACTAGTCCTTGATCAGGCATCCAGGAACATTACGACATTCTCCACTCATGTATGACTTCACAGGTACACTCGGTTGAGCTTTGGAATATCCAGCGCCGCAGAGGTGTTCCAGAATGTCATCCGCAAGCTGATCATGGACATCCCTGGAGTCACCAACATGAGTGATGACAATATGGTACATGCCAAATCGATCCCGGAGCACCACTCCCACCTGGTGCAAGCTCTCCAGAGAATAAAAGATGCTGGACTAACCCTGCACCAAGAGAAATGTGAGTTTCTCAAGACCAAACTGCTGTTCTTCAGGTACACCTTCTCGGCTGAGGGGGTGAATCCTGACCCCGACAAGGTCAAAGACATAAAAAATGCACCAGCCCCCGTCAACATCACAAAGTCCACAGTTTTCTGGGCATGGTGAACAACTGGGACCTCACGACCCTCACCCAGCCCCTGAGAGAGGTCACCATGGACTCAGTCCCGTGGATGTGGGAAGAACCACAAGCCAAGGCCTTCCAGGACATTAAAGATGCTCTGTCAGCTGCCACTACTCTAGAGTTCTTCAACCCAAAAAAGCTCACGATGGTTGCAGTGGACGCAGGCCCAAAGGGACTGGGCTCAGTGCTAAAGCAACGCCGCACGTCGGAAGAAGACTGGGCCCCAGTGGCATTTGCCAGCTGCTCGCTCCTGGACACTAAGCAGCGGTACTCCCCGATTGAAAAGGAGGCGATTGCAATCCACTGGGGGTGTCGCCATTTTCATCTTTATGTCTACGGTAAGCCGTTTGTAGTGGCCACGGGCCACAAGCCTCTTCTGCCCCTGTTCTCCGGCACCTCTTTGAAGCCTCCGCCGAGAATAGAGAAATGAATGCTACAATTGCAGAACTACAATTGTCGCATTGAATATCAGCCAGGGAGCCGTAATCCTGAGGATTATCTATCCAGACACCCAAGAAGTGCTATGGCCGAAGAGGAGGAAGATGGCGTCGACACAGAGGAGTATGTCAAATGCATCACGGAACGGTCGTGCCCCATTTCCCTCTCAATGGGTGACCTGAAGAGTGAAACGGACAAGGATGAGTGCCTGCAAAGAATCAAGAAGGCGATGGAGCACGACAACTGGCATAAAGCCCAAGACGAATGGAAGATACTCACCGTGGAGGCCTGCAGAATACCGGAGAGCTTATATCATGTTCAGGAAGAGCTGGCGGAAGACACCACAGGCTGTCTCATGCGAGGCCACCGGCTGGTAATTCCTTCCTCATTGACTGACAGGATCCTTCAACTAGCACACAGTGGACATCAAGGCATGGTTAAAACCAAGTCGAGACTACGAACCAAAGTGTGGTTTCCTTTAATGGATGAGCTTGTGGAGGCAACCGTCCGGGAGTGCCAGTGGTGTCAGGTAACCGGCAGAAGCCCCAAACCTGCTCCGGTGGTCACAGAGCCAAAGCCCGCTGGTCCATGGCTGAGCGTCCGCCTCGACTTCGGGAGTCTGCCAGACGAAAGACACACCTTCGTGGCTATAGATGACTATTCCAAGTATCCCGAAATTGAAACCGTGAATACACTAAGTGCCCCTGAGATAATCCCGAAGCTGGAGAAGGTGATGGCGATGCACTGCATTGTTAAAGAACTCACGAATGGCAATGGGCCGGCTTTTCAAAGTCAGGAGGTAGCCACTTACCATGCCTCGCTGGGCATCAAACATCAGCGGATTACCCGTCGCTGGCCACAAGCCAAAAGGGGAGGTGGAGCGGTTTATGCGGACCTTAAACAAGGTCATCTGCATCGCACATGAACGACACCAGCCCCTGTAAATGGCTGTGTTCATGTTCCTGAAAAATTACCGACAAACCCCTCACACCATGACAGGACTGGCTCCCGGACATCTGTCAATGGGCCGAGTGATCACGGACTCGATTCCACATCATCCCAGATGGTGACCCGAAAAGCCTGATGATCGCAAGATAGATGACCAGAGGCGTAGGGCGCATGAGAAAGTCAGTCAGCGCCGTGGGGCTCACCAAGTGCAGCTGCAAAGAGAAGACAAGGTGCTGCTCAAGAACCGCATGACCAAAAGCAAGTTCCATCTTCCCTATGAAAGGCGCCCCTGGACTGTCATCAGAGAACAAGGCACAAGAATCATTGCTCGGAGGGGTGGGGAAATTGTAACGAGAAACATTTCCCACTTCAAGAAGTGTCAGTTTGCAGAGGCTAGTGCGTCCAGCCAGGGTGCAGAGAGCCAGCCCATGGTCCCTGTGAATGACCCTGTTCTCCATAGAAATGTGGAAGAAGCGGAGGGTGCGTCATCACCAACACTGGGAGGCGATCCCAGTCTGTCCATGGACACTGACTCCGAGGTGCCAGGGCATGAAGAAATGCCAGAGAGCTCCAAAGAATCCTTGTCCCTGATAGCAAGCGAGAAGACTGGAGTCACGTCCAGTGGGCGGGAAAGTTCCCAGTATCAGCTCTGATGCAATCCTTGGCCTGCCTGGGTATGCAATAGGGACTCTTTATGCTGCCAATAGGCTGATTTAATGTTGGACTTGGAGATCGCCCCAGCCTCACCCGGGGTGCTCCACAGATTTGCCTTCCCAATCTCTCCCAGAGTGGCTTTCGAATATTTGATCCAGGGTATATTCCGGGAGACAGCAAAAGTGATCATTTCTTCTAAGCCTTTCCGTTAGGAGTGGAGCTCTAGGATGGCCCAGATACTCCTCCAATAAAGGATAGGGTGTAGTCTAGCTGTAGCCTGTGCTGCATAATGTGTGTGTGCCACCCAAGAGGTTCAGTTAGTGTGATGCCCAAGTACGTATAGGTATGACCTCACTCACGGGGAATCCATGCTAGTGCTGGATTGGCCCTAGTTGAATTCCCTGGGTTCAAAATCATATACTTGGTCTTGTGCACATTTATTTCTAGGCCCACTAGGCCCACACCTTACAAAAGTACTCAAAGTGGTCCAGGAGTTTTTGGAGGCCCATAGAGGACTTAGAAAGTAGAAGAGTATCGTTGGCAAACAAGAGGGCAAGGATCCTCATGTTTGGCAACCTAGGGGCGTCATTATCACTCTGTCCTAAAATATTTATAAGGCCAATGACGTAAAGTGTCAATAACATGGGAGCAAGTGCACACCCCTGTATAATCCATCTAGTTACAGGAAATAGCTCTGTCATTTTGTCGGCCTGGCCACACCTGACCAGCACATAGTATGCACTCTGACAATGATGTCTAATAAGTAACTGGGTACCATCAAACTATTGTAGTACCTGCCAAAGGGTCAGCCTGGGGACTAAGTCAAAGGCTGAATAAAGGTCCACAAATACGATACAGAGGCAGCCACCGCCCAGAGTAACAACATTCCAGTACAACATCAGAAGACGAAACACCTGATTGTTCATACTTGTAGATTCCCTAACGCCCGCCTGTAACTGGGGAAAAATGTCATTATCCTTCAGCCATTCCTGTAAACTGCCAAGTATGATCCTACTGAACAACTTTTGTGAGCTGCCAATGAGACTTATGGGTCTATGGTTGACTGGCAAGTCAAGGGGGCCCTTTTTGCATACAGGGATGATTTCAGCCCCGGCCCAAGTCAAAGGCAAAGGGGCCCCTTTGAGGAAGGCAGTAAATAACTGAGAGAAATAGGCACTCTATATGCCTGCCTCTCTTCGGAATAGATCCCAGGGATTATGTTTAGTCCCAGAGCTTTATTTGGCACAATGCCCTTAATGGCCCTACATATTCCCTGGGCTGAGATTTCCTGGCCATAAAAGTGACACTTGGGGGCGGAAATTACTACCGTACGTTGGTTATGTCAAATGAAGCCTGCCCTCAAACCAATAGTTAATTGTAGTCCAGAACACACGCCATCCAGCTGGAGGTCGTGCCTTATGGCTTTCAATACTCCCTTGCAATACAAGGGCGCAGTCAGGTTTGCTCTCTGCCTTGAAGCAGGGACAGATATGATAACCTATTAAATTGCCCCTCAAAATGCATGCTGCGTAAGTATCAGTCCGCCACGAGAGTGGTGTGGGTATGGCAGGTCTGATAAAAAAGTGAGTGCTGTGAAGCCAACTGAGCATTGCTAAGGCAATGAACGGAAACATGATAAAAAATACGTCAGAAACTAGGTATTCATTTTTACTCCTGAACCGCTAGTTACCGCTATCACCTTTATTGAATCTAACCTCTCCACTTTTAGATTCAATATAGCACCTACACTTGTATCAGTAGTCCCCTGTGGTCTTCTATGCCACTTTATGATAGACAGCACAAACTTTCTAGTAACTGTCCTTTAGTCCCACACCATTCTAAGATGGCCGCCACATTAGAGGCATTTCTCCACCACCCTCAGGCGCCACGCTCCTGCGCTCTGACGCACTGAGGTGACGGGGTTCACGTGGGACACGCCCACCAGCGAGGCGTTTCTCTGCGGAGCCGCGGATCACAGCTTTAAAACCACGGCGTCTCCTCCAAGATGACACCAGCTGTTCCGCGCTACCGGCAGGAGCGCTTCGTGGTGTGGGTAGGTTTCCGCCCTGGCAGCTCTTCGTTTCAGGTAAGCTTTGGAACGTTACTATGCCCACCCGACTAGTGGGTTCGTGATTTGCGGGTTTAGTTACTAAAGGGAGATACTGGCCAACTCCCCCGGCGCGGCTCTGACACGCGGTCTCTGGCACGCTGGGTGCCTCTGTTCGGGTTTGCCGTGCAATGGTCTGGGGGATTACTCGAGCTCCTGGAACTTTGTGATTACCAGATGTACGGTCTTAATCCTCCGCATACTCCCATGTGGGGCCGGTGCTCCATCCAGCCTTGCTAGCGCTACCGGTGCAGAGCACGCATGCGTCTAGGGCTGACTCAAGGGCCCCAGAGGGGGACTGAATCAGGTCTTTGTGGGTGTTATATCCGCATTTCTCCGTCCCTGGTTTGGCCAGGCGGTCCTTCTACCACCGTGACCTTATACTCGCTACCATGCGTTTTTTGAACATACCCGGTGGGGTCCCTGTATGTGCTTTTCTGTTACAGGTACTTTACCACTTGAACTGCCCCACGTGAACAGACTGCGGGGCCCTTTAGGGTTGTTCCTAGGGTAAGCACCTTTCTAGTCATCAATATAAATGTGATGTGGTACAAGTTTAGCCTCCGTCTTTTTTAACCTTTTTAACCTTCCTACTTCTGACTGAATGCATGGTCTTGGCAGTGTCAGCATGCGAACACACTTTTTGATTAACCATTGTATGGTCGCACCATTGACCGATGTGCCCCATTCCTTGTGTGATTGATGTGCCACACTGTATACCAATGCTAGATGGTGTATGGAGAATGTGTTTGGAACCTGGTTAATGAAGGGTTAATCATACTACTCGCTGAGATTACAACCCTTTCACTTGTCTTTTCTAGGTTCCCCTCCAGAGCAAGACCTGCTGGCTTGCTCCCTGATTGACCCATTGAGGTTGTATTTAGAAACTTTATTTATTTTTATTTTTTCACTGTGTAGTACCCAACACTTGAGGTCCTGAAGAATTGCCACATTGGCATGAAACATGTCGACCTTCTTAGAGGGTTGAGCAAGTTCACTGTAGCCTATACAGTCCCTTTCTCCCCTCCCACCCTTTTAAACTAGGGAGTCAGCCACCCCAAATAAAGTTCATTGTGGACTGACTTACCTTCTTTTAACCTCACCTTTTCACTCACGACTACACTTACACCAGACCCCTCACACTCACGCAAAAACTGGCTGGAACAAAAGATCTCCATCAAAGAGCGCCTACGGCGCCCGTCAGACATTGCAGCGCCAGTCTGACGAGGAGCAGGAGACCGATGATGAAGCATGACACCTAGGCTCCCGTCTGGGTGTGTGAGGTCCCCTAGTTCCAACAAGGGAACACCTTGTTCCCTGACTGACTGACACGCTCCCTTAGCTCCATACACCTCGTTTCTTCTCATCTTTCTCTAGTTTGGGGAACTAAGTATTAATTTGTTTATAAAAAAATACGTATACACAGAAAGGAACCAAGTCTGTCCAACCGCTGAGCCAAGTTGGGTGGCCCTGCCCTGCATCTTCCTGGAGCTGACAGGCCCACCCTCAGCCCGTGAAGCGGGACTCCAACTGCGCTTATAAGCAGTTGACACAGGTGCTGTCACTGATGCAGGGCTCCTCCTCCTTGCCTTCTGTGATCTGGGACCGGTAGCCCTCTCGTTACGACAGAATTCACGGTAAATACCTCTCTCTGAGGTAATGGTATTTACTACATGTGGTAAATATCCTACCCTATTCAGGCAAACTTATAATTAAGGCCAAAGCGTGTTAAATTGTCAAAAGCCTAGGTCAAAGTGTGTTAAGTTGTCAGAATTTGTAGAAGATCAACCACGCCATACATATTATGCAACATAATGTCATGTAAACTAATTTAGTCAACCTTGTCACTTAATTCGACCTTCTATTCCATATAATTCTAGCCGCCCTGGTTTGAAGCTAGCGTTTTTGCAACAACATTCATGAATATAAGACTCTATAGTCAGACAGTACGTGGATGAAGATGTTCCTCACATCAATAACTATGTATTATCTATTTAATCACAGTTCTCTGTAGCTTACAGGTTAAAGTGCCAAAGTGAAAGGTACACAAACATAACTTGTTTGATTAACTAAATGTTTAACATCAAATCATTTATAACCAGTAATTGTAAATTTTTTGTTAGTTTTTGTTTTTTTTAACTTTATTTACCACATACATACCACATTCGTGGTAACTCACTGTACTTTACATTTCAATAAAACCCAATGTGGAATAGACAACTATTACATATCTTGCAAGACTTTTCCCTCTGTACGACCCCCCGGCCCGACCCGCAATTTCTCTTTTCCAAATGAACCATATATAGCATCCATCTGCCTAAAAGATGTCACCTGGCAATTTGCTAACTGAAACCAAGCTGAAAACAGTTTAGCCCACACCAGTGGGCACAAACCCATGCGTTTGTTGCACAACAGATGAGGCGCTTAATGCCAGCGAATAACACTTGAGGGGACCCCAGATGTCTTTTGGGCGGGATGCCCCTAGTTGGGTGCTAGCGTATAAGTCGCTATTTATATTGCAGTATGCTAAGCTGTTAAGATAGCCTTTTAATGTTGGGGAGGTTTTACTGCCCCATTTATTAGCTATCTCTCTCTTCGCCAGCAACAACCCAATTGCCACAAACTTACTGACCCCTTTCAGGAAGCCAAACACATAGCTCATCAATGCAGTTTCAGGTGTTGGTGCAATCTCCAGATCTACCATTTCCCCAATAACTTTGAACACTTCACACCAATAGGTCTTAATTTTAACACAATTCCAAGTGAGGTGTGCAAAGTCAGCATGTGGCGCCCCACATTTCAGACAACAGTGAGGTCTATCAGGATCAATAGCGTGTGTTTTCTCTGGTGTTATGTACATTCTCCGCAAATCATTTTTGTCAGTTCAGCCTAACGTTTTATGCCTGACATGGTTGGATGTATTGCATAACTAAAATCATGATTGTTGAAATGGCAATAAAAATATTACCCAAAAAAATTAAAAAAAATTGTTTCTTTTTACTTAACACATATTTTGTTTCATGAAAAATGCACTAACTCCAACATCGTACACTTTACTTTATGTTTTATATGTAGGTCTTTAAAACAGGACTACAAAAGTAGAAAAGTTTTTACTCACCATTGAAGGGGTTAATTTTTCTTGATATTCGTAAGTGGATGGCATCCCTAACCTCTTTCCTTCGCACACACTGAATTCCCAGGTTCTGAAAACTAGAACACAGAAAATGATAATATGCACCTACACTTAATATAAATACCCTCATTTTATCATTCACTGCATCCTTTTCCAGTTACGGAAAACCTGAAAAAAATCTGTTAATTATTTATTGATTAATTTGGAGATTGTGAAATACAGAATGGTTAACTTGGGAGGGTGTACACCACCAACTAAACAATACGATATCTTGATATGTCAAAGCACATTTCACTAAGAAAACTTTACTTAAACTCCGGACGAGCATCAAGCGCGTTATATCAAACAACATTGAAGTCAGTAAACAACACAATAAAATTCCCAGTGGAGCACTGGTGGAGCATAGTCTTGTGGGTCGCACTGATTAAAAGTGTTCCTAAAGAATTCAGTAGCGGCGGAGGAGCGTTGCCCCACTGCTTTGAGCAATTTAAAGGAAAGGAAATATAAAATGATATAACTTTGATATTATCATTTTATGTTTACTTCCTTTGCGGGCAGGTGGGTTGGTGTGGCTGCTCTGCTCACGGAGCATGGCAGGAGAGGAGTGGTTTGCCCACTCCCAAGTGCGCAATGACTGTTTGGTCTGCCCTCTTGGGCCGCCCAAACCAGTCATGTGCACTTTCCCTTTTCTCCAGGCAGGCTGCATTCAGCCTGAGTGGAAAACAAGCCCAGGCCCCCATTCCCTGGTTGAGCGTCAAACTAGGATGCTCAAAACCAATCACAATGCTGCATCGCAGCATTGTGACTGGTCAGGGGAATCTGGGTGCTTACCAATCACAACGCTGCATTGCGGCGTTTTGACTGGTCAGGGGAGCCTGGCTGTTCTACTGGCTTCATTTCCCACAAGGAGAGCAGGAGCAAGGACCAGAGATGTGGTGTCGGGACCCGGCGGCAAGGTAAACGTGTCATTTTTAATAAACATTTTGTTTTTCATTGCCCTACCTCGTGCCTGCGCACCCCCTGACCACCCCGCACCCACCTCACCACCCATGAGTCATGCTGGCCGCCACTGCTTAAGATTACTGTTTCTTTTGGAAATCAAGCTTCTCCAGTGGGGCAGGGAAGTCAGTTAGGGTCACTCAATGTCAAATACGACAATTTTAGACTCCTACTGAAGCCTTCAGTTTTGGCGACAAATGCTCCACGTAAGAAAGCTAGATCTTCTTGCTGCTGGGCGCTTTACTGCTGGAAAGACTATTCCACCTTTTCCCAGTCCCAAGACTGGTAATAGTTTCTGAAATCTCCAGTCGAGCAAGAAGAGAAAGCAGTAGCAAAGGAAGGTTTTCAAAGGCGGGGGGATGGTGCTTCTTTTTGGCTGCCCTACAGTAGTCTCAACCTTTGCTGGAAAAAGCTCTCCGGTGGCTAAACTAGCAATCTGAAGCCAACAACTTTGCACCTCTCTTAGACAGCTTTGGTGTTTTATCCCAGTGCCACAGGGGCCAAAAAATGACAATGGCATACTTTCTTTCAGATGCTGGCAAAGTCATTCCTGTTCCTCTCCCAGCTACAAGGCTTCTACTAAAGGCTCCTAGGAGCCAAATCTCTATCCATGCAGGGCTCCCGCAGTGTCCAGTGCAGTCCACTTCCAACTGTATAGCTTGTTCTCCGCACATCACTGGGCCCTCCCTATGTTTTTGTATTCCTAAAGCGGATCAGAGGCCAGACACTTGAGGAGCAAAATTCACTCTCTGGGTTCAAGTGGAGAGCATGTGGAAGTGTCACACAGACTTGTGTGTGGGGGGGGCGAGGGGGGGAGGGGCAAAATTTAAGGGGAACATAGAGATACAGAACAGTTAGGAAGTGAATGGTTGCAGAGCACAGTGTTTAGCCATGGGTTCACCTAGAGAGCATCTGGAATAAGCATGGGCGGATTTTGCGAATTTTTTTTTGTGTTCGCAAGGGTTTCTGCCAGTTCGCGAGGGTTGTGTACCACTTCGCAATTGCGAACTTACTTGTCGGCTCGCAACGCCCGCGACTATGTTGTTTCTACGTCTGGTTCATCATCACAGGTTCACAGCACCCTCTGTTTCACCACTGCCACCCTCTGGTACACCCATGCCACCCTCTGGTACATCACTGCCACCCTCTGGTTGGTTTATCACTGTAGATTATGGGGGTGAAAAAAAGCAAGCACACCTGCCCTGATTAATGTGTCACTGAATTTAAACTTCCAGTCTGGCTGGCACCTGCTTCCTTATCTGTAATTTGCTTTCTGCTGCAGTGCAATTTTTTTTCACAGGACCTTTGTGGCCTACTTGTAGCTATTCTCTGAGCCTGCTGTGAGGGTCAGAGCAGGGTCATAGAATAGTTGCAAGTAGGCAACTGAACTCTGAAGGGGCCCCTCAGGAAGCACTACAGGGAATGGTTACTAATGATAAGATTGAACTTTTGCACCTGCTGAGTGCTTTCAGTTTTGTCTGTAATTGCTTTCTGTTGTAGTGTAATTTTTTTAACAGGACCTTTGTTGTATACTTGTAGCTATTCTCCGAGCCTGCTGTGAGGGTCAGAGCAGGGTCATAGAATAGTTGCAAGTAGGCAAATTAACTCTGAAGGGGCCCCTCAGGAAGCACTACAGGGAAAGGTTACTAATGATAAGGTTGAACTTTTGCACCTGCTGAGTGCTTTCAGTTTTGCAAAAATCCAAATATCCAGCAGCATCCACAAAAAGTAACCCTTCCAGGTCAAGATCCAAATCAAAGTGACCAGCACATGAAGAAAGCACTGGGAGGAGCCTGCTGGACAGGAACAGGAAGTTGGAGACTGTGGGGCACTTCCTTCCTCCCACCCCGTCCCAAAATGGACTCCTTGCAAAGAAAAAGTGCAGGCAAATGGCAACCTGAGGAGTTATTCTGATAAAAATCATAATTTTCAAGGTTTATGCTGCCTGCTGGTGGATTTCTTGTGCGAAATTGCAAATTTTGCAATCTCGCAATTGCGAGATTGACGCTGCCCGCCGCATCTACGTGTTCGCAAGTGTTTACTCCCGCGAAATTGTATAGTATTCTAGTTGGCAAGTGCGACCAAGCAAAAAATCCGCTTCGCACGGATTTTACGAATTTTCGGCAAGTTCGCGAGAGTTCGCGGATTGCAATTTGCCGAAAATCCGCAAACTCCGCGAGCGGAACGGATTTTACGCCCATGCTTTATCTGGAAGAGGTGAGGGAGTACCGGGGACTGCACTGAAAAGCACAGTCAGAAGTTTAAAGATAGCCCAATACTTAGCTGAGAGCTATCAAGTTAAAAGTTAGCACTAGGAAATGGGCATGAGAAGACTGCTTGCTGATTGGATTCTAGGGAGTAGCTTTTATGTCCAGACCCAAAAGAACGTTGTGAGAATCCAACCAAGGACCTGATTGTGATACCATATTCCAGCTTGCTCATTACAAGTGTGCTGATGAGTGATTTGGCTATGGTGAAGGGGAACCAACAAGGAATTTTCCAGATTTATTTTGCAGCCAACTGTTTAGCATGCTGACTTATCATATCATGTTTGCGCTTTCATACGGCACGAATGTGGCTTCTAGACACTAGAGCTTGAATAACCCATGATTGGGGCGATGACTGACAGGATAACACTTAAAAGAGGCAGGTTTTGATGGATTGGTGGGCTTTTACACAATTAAAGAATTACTATCCCTGTCACAAAGTAATCTCCAGAACTGTAGATTGAAGGCTGAAAGCAATCACATAAACGAGTTACTGTTGTAGTAGAAAATGTTCTACAGTAGTCACCCTTACGGTCTATACATGTTACAGTATTGTTCAGTATGGATAACAGCAGAATTTCAATCCATGCTTAAAAAGACCTCTCAATTGAGTAAATCATAGGTAGACTAGCGTCCCCATTATTTGTCTTGTGGGTCAATTGCAAATTCATTCATAATGCTTCCACACATCTCCCTCAGGAAATACGGATGGCCTTAAATAACAATCAGCGGCAATGAATGTTTACATGGTCTCTCTCACAGCATTACACCTAATCCTCCTCCTCTTCTTCTCGGTCCTTGTAAACTTAGGTGGATTCCATTTCAGAGATGGAAAGCTCTGTTGCTTTATGACATTTCATTTCTCTCCCTCTGTGATAGTCCTGCCAACCCACCTCGACCGGGGTAAGATAACGTGGCTACCCATGAAACAAACCTCACAAAATATCAAAGCAATTCCCAAGAACTAGGACAAATCCACCAACTTCTTGCGAAGACAGATGGAGGAAATAACCACAGCACTGAGGAAGAGTAGGACTAGAATTAAAGAGAATTATTTCGAGTATTGTAGCCATTGCCTCTTAATTTCTTTTCCTTGGTACAGTCTTTACAAAGTCAGGAATTCCAAAAAGTACCTGTTTAAGACTATCCAGAGATGTAAATTCAGACACAGATAGTCTGCTGTTCCTGTAAATTTATCATTTGTTCGAAAGAAATGGGCACTGTACCTGCAGAGCTGGAGATGCCAATGACTATATGAACTGTGCAAAATGAGTGAATTGATGCCTGTGTGACGGCCCTGCAAATGTCGGCCACAGGAGCAATGGAGCTTGCCCAAGAAGCAGCCATAATGAATTTACAGAAGTTTGCAGCACAGGGATACTGCCATGGCAACCAACAATCAGGCTCCCTGACAAGCCCAGATTTATCAGAGAATATTACATTAGCTCTCTGCACAACAACAGTAAAAAGAACCTCTCCTGTGGAAAGTCTGAAGACAAGCTGTACACTGTGTAATGCAGGCAAAAATGTTACCCAAAGGAGGCTCTGCTTCTAAACCAGATAGGCATTCCAGACGATAAGAACAATCTTCTATCCATATGAGATCCCAAGCCAAATTAGCTGTCTTTGAAGAGTCAATTTGAATGAGCAAGAATCTCAGTTGATATCCACTGACTCCAAATGCTCAAAATAGATGACTGGGGAACAGGGTTCCAAGGAGCCTAGCGGACTGAAAACATCAGACATTGTCGGAAGTAATATAAAAATGACAAATCAAAGCCAAGTTCTTTCGAAGGAGTAACTTATTTCTCTTCACTCCATGTCAATGCTCGCAGTTACCAATTTCAGGACAACGTCATTAGCCAGGGGTAAACGTGATAAGGAATCAGCAACCGCATTTCTTAACCAGTATTCCCTGACAAAGTTGCAGCTTTCCAAACCTTACAACCACTTTATATTCTGGGTGTGGTGTGAACAGACTCCTTTGGTTGTGAATGTCTCTCCTGATGAAGCAACTGTCAACTCCATACGTGTGCGCCTGGACCGCGTCTAGTGTCAGGAACCCTGGCCATCCTGCCTCCCACTGATACTCCACCGCTGAACTCCGGTCCGTGGACGCCACAACAACAACTGCTGCACCACTTCTCCTCAATCAACGGAAGAACCCTTCACCTGCTGCCGCAGCCATTTCACATACTACTCAGGATCGCCCGCATAGGAACCCCGCTGCACCCACCCCACCGACCACAAACAACCCAGAATAGTTCCAGTGCAGTCTGCTTAATGCCCAGTCCCTCTGCAAACATGCCACCAAAATCTGAGACACCATCACCACCCTCACTCCCGATGTGATCTTCATCACTGAGATCTGGCTCAACCCCTTCTGTAGCCGATATTGCCACATCAATGCCCAATGGCTACAAGATGATACACCAGGACCGCACCAAGAAACACAGAGGCGGCATCGCCATCATCAACAAGGAAACTGTGATGCACCACCACTGAAGACAATATCACAACAAACATGCAACACCTCAACTTCCAACTCCAAACCGACAGCAGGACGACTATCAGAGACACAGACCCCTAGGGCCATGCCCTGGCATCTCTACTCTAGCTACAGACTCCAAGCACTACATCTTCCTCTGTGAACTCAACTTGTACCTGGATGACCCCAGAGACGCCAACTCCACCAACCTCCTGAAAAACATGAGTAACATCGGCCCCTGCCAACTGGTCCCCAACCCGACACATTGTGCAGAACACATGCTGGACCTGATCTTCACAGCCAGCGACAGTCAAGAACAGCCACATCACCGAGCACGCCTGGACCAACCACGCCATCATTCATTTCACCATTAAAGGCTCCCCGGTCACCACCACCAAGCCCCTGAGATCTTCCAACCGCAACTGGAACAAAGTAACAGAAACCCAATGAACGGGCGCCCTCAACACCACCCAGTTTGATGATGCAATGGGTTTTGCAGGTGGTGGCAGCTCCTGTACCTCACTGGGGGCATTGTGACAGCGAGAGGCTGCAGTGATTACTACTGTTCATTTTAACCGATGATAAGCGGCGCTCCTGCATGATTTAGATGCAGGCGCCGAACTTTCTTTTAATGTGTGCTATTTTCTTTTTGTAAGCTGCGCTTTTAAAAAACATCATAATCTGTGTTCTCTTACCTCTTGTGTGGCCTCCCCAGCCCCGGTCCACCACGGCTGCTCGTGCCGATTGAGTGGAGGGCGGGCGCCATTTTGGGTGTAGCCTGAAGGCTGCTTTGACCGCAGTTAGCGGTCCAGCTGCTCGGGGGTGTACACCATAAAGCGGCAGCATTCACAGGGCTCGCTGTGGGTTTTGCAGGTGGTGGCAGCTCCTGTACCTCACTGGGGGCATTGTGACAGCGAGAGGCTGCAGTGATTACTACTGTTCATTTTAACTGATGATAAGCGGCGCTCCTGCATGATTTAGATGCAGGCGCCGAACTTTCTTTTAATGTGTGCTATTTTCTTTTTGTAAGCTGCGCTTTTAAAAAACATCATAATCTGTGTTCTCTTACCTCTTGTGTGGCCTCCCCAGCCCCGGTCCACCACGGCTGCTCGTGCCGATTGAGTGGAGGGCGGGCGCCATTTTGGGTGTAGCCTGAAGGCTGCTTTGACCGCAGTTAGCGGTCCAGCTGCTCGGGGGTGTATACCATTAAAACGCGATGTGCCCTCGTGCGCGCAGCGGACGAGCGCAGCGGGCGCGACGATGGCGCGCCGAAGGTGCGCCTAAGGTAAGCCCGTCGGCGCTCGTCTGCGCCTCGGCAGTGCCCAGGGCCAGGAGCCCTGATCCCTCCGTGGTTGAGGATGTGGCAGTAAAGATTTCTTATAACCGGGGTACATTGCTTAAACTAGGTAGCGTCTCCTGTGTGTCTAGTGACTGGGACGTCCTGAAAGATAGGACGAGGGTTTGCCCTTTCTGTCAGTTCCACTTCAACTTGAGTCAACCTGCTTCCGCCCTTCCCTCTGGCCTCAAAACTAATATCCGAGCGGCACTCATCAATGCAAGGTCTATGGTTAAACATGCTGCCGATGTCCACGAATTGATCGTTGACGAACAACTAGATCTCTTATTCGTCACCGAGACCTGGCTGAACGACTCATGCTCGCCAGTGGTGGAACTAGCTATCCCTAGGGGGTATAAGATAGTGAGGGTGGACCGTCAATCTGGCAGAGGGGGTGGTGTTGCCATAGTGTTCAGAGATATTTGGTCGATTAAGAAGGAGTGTACAAGGGTGATTCCGGAGGCCGAGGTATTAGAATTTTCACTGGCCCGGTCTCCACAATTTTCTTTAGGTGGGGTACTGGTCTATCGGCAGCCGGGTTCACCAGGCACTTTCCTTAAATTTCTTGATGAGATCATTGCCTCCCGGGCTCTCCAGTTCTCCAGGTTTCTACTCCTAGGTGACCTGAACATACACCTGGAGGACCGGCAGGCTCCTGGGTCGAGGGACCTGTTGGATCTCTGTAATGTAACCCATATGACCCAGCAGGTCCCGGCGGCCACTCATATTGGTGGGCATGTATTAGATCCAATATGTTCGAACTTCGAGCTCAGGGTATTAGCCCCTAGGCCTGTCACCTGGTCTGATCATTTTTTGATCTGCTTCAATTGGAACATAGGCCGCTCTACTCTGCCACCCGGTAAGGCTGTCAGTCAGTATCCACAAAAGACTAACATCCCAGCTCGAGCTAGAGCTCTGGCCCTTACATCTCCGGTCAAAGTCGCCGACTTGGATGGGGCAGTGGAAATGTTTTCCAACTGGATCCGCCAGGCAACTAATTCACTTCCCCAGTCCGCTAGGAAGGGCTCCCCCCGAGGCTCCCCCTCCCAGCCTTGGTTTAACAACTCCCTCAAAGCTTTGAAAATAACATGTAAAAAACTGGAGCGGGGCTGGCGCCGCGAGTATTGTCCTCGTGCGAAGGCGGCACTGCGGGCCGCTCAGAGGGAGTACTATGCTGCTATTAAAGAAGCTAAAGGCAACTTTTTTGCTGACAGAATTTCTAAAGCTAACAACAATAGCAAGGAGATTTTTGCTATCGTACGCAGTTTTCTATCCCCTAATGCGGAACTTCCCCCCTCTCTGAACTCATTCCAAAGGTGTGAGGATCTATCTAACTTTTTCACTGCCAAGATACAAAAGATTCAAGATAGCCTACGGACTATCCCTTTGGGACAGTCCCCTCTATCTGATCAGCCTGCCCTATGTCCCATTGTTCCCAGCCAATTTTTTTCACATTTTTCCGCTGCCGAGGAGAAAGACGTCCTAGCCATACTCAAATCACTAAAATCTGGCTCACCGGCAGACCCCTGCCATGCTAGGGTCCTGAGTGGGGTGGCTGAGACAGTAGTGCCGGAGGTAGTGAAGCTGGTGAATGACTCACTTCAATCAGGCAGGGTGCCTGTGCAATGGAAACATGCAAAACTCCTCCCCCTTCTCAAGAAACCTTCTGCTGACCCCTCACTTCTCTCCAACTATCGCCCCATTTCCCTCCTACGAGCCCTGGCTAAGGTGTGTGAGAAGGTGGCTTTCAAACAACTGGAGAGATTTGTGGAGGCTACAGGAGCTTTACATCCAGCTCAATCCGGATTCAGAACAGCATTTAGCACTGAAACGGCCCTTGTGGAAATTTCGGAGGCTATTAGGGAGTGTCTGGATGCAGGCGGCAGGGCGGCTCTGATTTTACTCGACCTCTCTGCCGCCTTCGATACGGTACCCCATCTCCAGCTCCTCTCCCGCCTGTCTGACATCGGGATTAATGGTACAGCTTGGGAATGGGTTAGATCCTTTTTGGATAATCTCTCCCAACAGGTGTGGATGCCCCCTTTCTCCTCATCGGATTCCATGTTAGCAACAGGGGTTCCTCAAGGGTCTACCTTGAGCCCCCTTTTGTTCAATGTTTACCTCACCCCCCTGATCGGTCTTGTGGAGAGGCTGGGTGCCAAAATTATGGCCTATGCCGACGACACCCAGCTTCTCTTTACCTGGAAGGGGGATGATCTGCAAACGGAGGTGGCCCATGGCTGCTTATCAGCAGTTTTTTCATGGATGGCCCAGGCTAGCCTGAAATGTAACGAAGAGAAGTCCGAGGTGCTCCTCTATGGTCATTTTCCACCTGCCTTTAGAGAGTCTATCTGGCCTCCTGGATTTCCTTGCCCCTCAGGAGACTGCGGTGTTGCAAAAAATCTGGGAATCTGGTTTGGGGGTGACTTAGGCTTTCACGAACAAATAATGCGGCTGTCTGGGGTGTGCTTTGGCACACTAAAAGCCCTGAGAAGATTCTTTCCCTAGCTTCCCCGCGCTGCTAGGGAGACGGTGGTTAGGGCCCTAATACTGGCATGCCTGGATTATGCCAACGCCCTTTACCTTGGCATTCCAGGATATCGTCTGGGAAAATTACAGGTTATCCAGAATGCGGCTGTTAGGCTTGTATTTAATATCCCTAGATGCCTAAGCGTGCGCAAGCAGCTGAGTAATCTGCACTGGTTACCTGTTGCCCAGCGAGTGCATTACAAAGCACTGACTATGACCCATAAGGCACTTCATGGTCAGGGACCCTGCCTATATTGGTGCCAGGCTCTCCCTCTACATTTCCAATCGTCCTTTGCGGTCTGCTATGCAAAGACGGCTGGTGATCCCTAGATTTCGGAGAGCGCGTCTGGGGGATGTCCTTTTCAGTTAAGGCCTCTATGCTCTGGAATGCGCTCCCTGAGGATCTCCGGCATATCGAGGAATTGTCCTCATTCAAAAAGAGGCTAAAAACGTATCTGTTTAAACAGTCCATTTAGTCCCTCCGGTCTCCCATGTTTACTTTTCTCCCACGCGCCAGTACACTCTTGAGTAGCAGTGCGCGATGTATAAATTCCTTGATAACATAACATAACCAACCTGGAGTAGGCCGTCCTGAACTTCCCCGCCTGGATCTCCAACTGCACCGACAGGGCGCCCCATGAAGCCAGCCAAAACCAGCAGATCCACCAAATAAGACAGTTGGTGTACACCAGAACTCAGGACCATAGAAAAAACTGCAAGCAACTGGAAAGAAGATAGCGCAAGCAGCAGAGACCCCACAGACCGACCGACCGACCTTCAAGGCACCCCTTAACAAATACCACCAACGCCTCCAGGACACGAAAAAAATCCTATCCTGGCAACCACATCGAAGCAAGTACCAACCACAGAAAGGAACTCTTCAGCATTGTCAGAGCATTCTCGTGCCCGTCAGCCACCAAGAACACAATCCCCCATTCACAGGAACTTTGCGACACCCTGCCTAACTACTTCCACAATAAGATGTCTGTCACCTACAGCAACTTCGAACCCCAACCCACCGACCTCCACAACCTCCTCACACTAACGGATGCCATCAACAACCACATGCTCACCAAACAAATCTACTCACCACACAAAACACCACAGCCCCACCACTTCAAACTCCGAAACAAAGAAATCAGCGGTGAACTCACTTCCATTGTCAACACATTCATCACCACAGCTGCCTTCCCCAACAGACAGAAACACACAGAGGTCAGACCACTCCTGAAGAAAGCTTCAACTGACTCCAGCAAACTCAAGAACTACTGCCCCATCTCACTGCTTCCCTTCCCCGCCACACTAATTGAGAAGGCCATCAACCACCACCCTTACCAAATACCTAGGAAGAAAGAACCTGCTGGACGCCCCCCAATTCAGTTTCCATACCAATCACAGCACCAAGACCACCCTGATTGCCGCCACCAGCGACATCAGAATCCTCCTCGACCAGGGTAAAACAGCACCCCTGATCCTCCTGGACCTCTCCACGGCGTAAATCCCCTTTCCCCCCACACCCTCATCAAAAGACTCCACCATGTCAGGATACAGGGAGACTACCTCAAAAGAATTGCATTCTTCCTCACAGGTCGTACCCAGAGAATTCGCCTATCACCCTTCACCTTGGAACCCAAGACCATCATCTGTGGCGTCCCTCAAGGCTCATCCCTCAGCCCTACCCTGTAATACCTACATGACAATCCTGGCCGACATCGTCAGAACCCATGGACTCAACATCATATATTACGCAAACGACACCCAGCTCATCCTGTCGCTCACGGAAGACCCTCCATCACCAGGACTAACTTCCACAACGCCATGACGTGCATCGTCAACTGGATGACGACCAACTCAAGGTCAACATGGACAAGACAAAAGTGCGATTTTCTGGAACAACACCTCCCCGTGGGACGACACCTAGTGGCCTGCTGAATTCGGACACACAACGACAGACCACGCCTGCAACCTTGACATCCTTCCATACTGCAAACTCACCATGAAATGCCAGATCAACCTAGTAGCCTCCACCTGCTTCCACACCCTCAGCATGCTCCACAAAACCTTCAGATAGATCCCCGTCAAGGCCAGAAAAACCGTCACACAAGATCTTGTCACCAACTGGGTGGACTCCGTAATCACACTCTATGCAGGACTGACCATCCACCTACTGAAGAGACTTCAGACAATACAAAACTCAGCAGCCAAACTCATCCTCAACTTCCATAAACAGACCCACATCGCCCCCTTCCCCCGAGCAACCTCCGCTGGCTCCCTGTCTAGAAGAGATGCCAGGTCAAGATGCTAAAACACGCTTACAAGGCCCTCCACGACCAGGGGCCAGCTAACATCAATCACTGCCTGAACTTCCATCAACTCCATACTCAGGGCCAGACTGGCCGTAGCGGTCACCGGGCATTTTCCTGGTTGGCCGCGAGGGTGGGGCCGTTTTTGGGCTGCTAGGGGCCGTTTTTGTTACAACAGGCAGGCAATATTGGCCCCCTGTAACATAATCGGCCGAAACTGGCCCTTGCAAACAGCTTGGCCGCCCCCACCCCCGCCCCCCCAGGGGGGCCGACCAAGCAGTTTGCCAGGGCCAATTTCGGTTCCCAGTCCGGCTGTGCTCTGCCTCACTCACCCTCGCACACACTTCCTGCATTTGCCGAAGCTACAGCGGAGGTCGTTCCTTCTCCTACCACGCCACCAAGGCCTGGAATGATCTACCTCTCCACCTACATACATCTCCCTCTCTCGCTGAATTCAGAGAATGACTCAAGACCTGACTGTTTGACTGAGACCAGCAAGACTTTAGCCCTTGGATACCCTCAGAGGTGATTAGCCACTCTCGATAAATACTGATTGATTGATTGACTACTGGCCACAGAATGAGCCTTGTTCATGAGTAACTACAAACTGCACATTCAAAAAAAGAATAATTTAAGAGCAGAGAATCGGAAAAGTCCTTTCTGCACGCATAGAGGTTTACCCAGAGAGCCTGGAGGTTTCAAATTGCACCCCCCCCCACCCCCCCAATGAACCCAAATACAACGTATTTGTGTTTATATATATATATATATATCACTATCTGAAAAGATTTTGGGGATACAAGTTTTAAACAAGATATTTTGTTAACTCTGCATTTCATGGCTCACTCAAAAACTCTAATATCAAGATGATTTATCAGAACATAGACAACTTTGCAATTAGGTGAAATATTAACTAGTACAAACATTCGTCCGTCCTGTCAGTGTGTGTGAAACCATCCTGTATGTTATTCGCAGATTTTTCATCACAGAAAAGGTGTCCTTTCTCCAAGTTTCACCACCCCACTGTAAGCCACTATCCAATTTCCTCTGCATCTGTTCTTTCTGCACAACTTGGCAGAAGCTGAACAGGAAACAGCCCTGAAAAGATGGTACCACAAAACCACCAGCAACAAAGAATTTAGAGATAAATAAGTCAGGCTATATAATATTTTCTGTTGCGTGGGGAGGTCAGGGGGCTGGGTGAAGGCGTTAATGATGTCACCAAGTGTGACAGCAGCTGATTGTCTTCCTACACACTGGACTCTTGAGCTTGAAAGATGACACCATGGACGTTAGTCACAGTTGCACACAGGCACGCAACGCTCACTGGGCTAAAAGGCTTCAGCACTCGCTCCCAAGTTGTGTGTCTTAGCCCAGGCTGATGCAGTTTCCGGGAAAAATACAATTCTTCAATTGCTGTGTGCAGGACTGCACTAGAGATGTGGCCTCAGTGACAGCCTCATACAAAGTACTTTGCAGTTCATCCACAGGTTGAAGTGCACAGAAAGTATGGAAAGTGTACTAAAGTAATGGATGGGAAATGCATTATTTTATGTTATGAAAGCTCAGTTGGTTAATGTAGGCTCTTCAGATGTCGGTGCATGTAACCAGTCACATGGAATAGTGATATGTATTTATAGTGCTATGAGACCCCATCCTGCAACTTAAATCACTGTGACAATGCAACTGATAATTCACACACAGAATAAGATAGGCTGCCCTAAAATATACAAAGAGATTAAGACCCAGAGTTACGAACACTTTACACTGGATTTCCATCACAAAAGTGACACAAACCCAGTGCAAACTGTTTTGTGATTTACTTACCAACGCAAATCATGATTTATGTTAGAAAGATGCCTAATATAATGGCAAGTAGTGCTATGCACTACTTTGCATCAATGGGACATACTATGGGTGATACAGGTGCATTTCCATGCAACCAACCATGAGTTTTGTTGCAAACGTCTGCTACTAACATTGGTAAACAGGATTTTGCGCCACAAAATTATGCCTCATTGACGGAGGTGTATTAGTGGGGCAACTTTAACCTCTTCCGTGCTTGTGACGCAACCACTCAGTCACGAGCCACGGGCGCGCTGTGCTGGTGACGGAGTGGTTCCGACACAGCGCGGCCGCCCCGCCCACGCTGCAGGAATTCCCCGCCTGCGCGGACGTTCTATTGAGCGGGCGAGGCTGTGACAGAACCACTCCGTCACTAGCACAGCACGCCCGTGGCTCGTGACGGAGTGGTTCCGTCACGAGCATGGCGGAGCCGTGCGGACCCCCCCACCCCCAGCGCCGCGGCGGAATTACCGCCGTGGCCAAGGGGTTAAAAAGTTGTTACATTTTTGCTTGTGTGCTGCACTCTACAGCACAAGTAAAAAGTGGAAAAAGTATTTACGCGCATTTGTTGTACTGGAAGGGTCTACTTCAACTATAAAACCTAAAGTTTACATTACACATACACTCTTGCACTATAGTGGAAGAATGGGTGTATGGCGCAAGGCAGCCTAAAGTGCAAAGGTTTAGGCAAAAATGATCAGGGGTGATCCTGCTTGATCTTTCCACCGTATTTGCTACAGGGGTCGCATGACATCATTTTGTACACACTGGATAAGGCTGGTATTGCAGAAAAGCCTGGCATTGGTTGATGTATTTTTGCTTCAACAGAAAACAAGTTTTTTTTAGCCCCCTAAACTTCATGCTTTGGAGAAATGAGATGCAGTGTCCCGTGGGGTTTGGCACTTAACCCTACACCTACACTGTTCATTATCTATAGGGCCCACTGGCACGTGTAGACTGATTTTAGGGGTTTATTAGCATGTCTTATGCGGATGACACACAGCTGATGCTTGCGTTTCAAGAAGTAGATGACAATACACCTTGCAACTTCCAGGGTTGTCTCTCGGATGTTGCTATCTGAAGCTGAATTTGTTTTGGAAAACAGACCGGCAAAGACCGTGGAGTAAAGAAGGCCCGCATTTTGACAAAGCCAATAATATCTTGCTCCGAGTAAACAGGCTGAAAAGAGTGGCTCTATGCTCTCTTTCCACCATTTGCACAAAAGGACAACCGAGACGTGTTCCTGTTGAGTCCACGTATGAAACAGTGAACATCTACCCATAACCACCTAATATTTGTGAGGGGGAGAGTCTACTGGAACTGAGTGCAAATAAATACACTGTCTATTCATCCAAGACAAAGGAAAAATAAAATTTCTAGGACCATATCAATTCACTGAAGTGCGCATCTTCAAAATCCCATTGGAACCACACCTGCCCGAGTGCTGTTGCACCCGTGTACTATAATTATATCAGAGAATAATGTGGATAAGGGAAGAACATTAATAGTCCTGAAAAAGGTGGCTTTGTTAACACAGCTTTACCGAGAAGTGTCGACGCAGAATAATCTTGTTAAATTTGAAGAGAGTCAACAACAACAAAAAGACAGGGAAGTTCTTCCTCCCGGTGTGTGCTGTCTACAACAGCTTCAAATTAACAGTGTTAAGACAAATTTGATTGTCTCTTGAAGTATCCAGTCCTGGGAGGTTTTTTGTTGA
Organism: Lissotriton helveticus; assembly: GCF_964261635.1. Taxonomy (NCBI): domain Eukaryota; kingdom Metazoa; phylum Chordata; class Amphibia; order Caudata; family Salamandridae; genus Lissotriton; species Lissotriton helveticus. Next base: position 1,500,355,191 of record NC_136067.1, read on the forward strand.
TGAATTGGGATTTAATTGACAATCAAGGAGTTTGTAACTGTTTTTATTGTATTATTGTTTATGATGATATGTATTTGTAATATATATATATTTTTTTATCTATGCATCAGATGATCTGTTAAATGTGCACAAAAGTGCTTACACATTCTGAATAGAGCTTTTATTTGTTCACTTGGGGCATAGGTGGAACACAAGATATTCATTGGTCTGACTGGAGTATGAAAGAATAAGTATGCAGCAGGAGTCGCAAAGGGAAAATTTGGTTTTAACTTTCAAGTTATATAGGTGCTCTGTCCCTTTGGGTCGTCTCCTTGGATTCAAGGAATGAAGCTGAATTCGGACAAAACCGAAATCCTGATATTCATGGACTCTTCCCCATTGGACACCAGGAAACTATGGGCGTCCAAGCTGGGCGAACCTACTCTTCAAGCTCCAGTCACGAGAAATCTGGGGATGCAACTAGACATAGCCTTACCCTTTTAATCACAGGTATTGTACACTCCAGCCATCTGCTTTTCTCTTCTCCAATCTTTAAGAAAGACCATCAAATTTCTCCCAACAGTCACTGGGAAAGACATTGTGCACTCTATGTTCATATCCAGATTAGATTATGCCAATGTCTTGTATCTGGGAGCCCCATTGGAACTGATAAACAGATTGCAATATGTGCAGAATGCGGCACTGCGACTTGTCTTTAACATTCCCAAATGGTATTCCATTCGGCAAGGTCTGAAGACGCTGCATTGGCTGTCGATTAAACAAAGAGAGGAGCTCAAGCTGCTAATGATCACTCACAGGGCTGTACCCAAAAAAGGTCCTTCCTATTTACAGGAAAAAGTGAAGAAGCACACCCCACAGGGCACTCTGCTCATCGAATCAATACCTCCTGTGAATCCTTAGGGTGCACAAAGACACAGCAGGAGGAAGATCTTGCTCCTTTTGTGCGTCCAGTGTGTGGAATTCCTTACCCGAACATCTTCGGGCAATGGTTATGAAACCCGCTTTTAAGGCAGGCTTGAAAACCATTCTGTTTAGTGAAGTATAGATTGGTGTCCCTTTCTGTCTTAGTCCAGCGCAGGGACACTGCCTTGGAAGCAGCCGTTGCGCTTGAGAAATGTATTTTCATTCATTTACCAATGCAAGTGAATAAAGAAACCAGACCCATATCCTAGCAGCTGTGGCTCTGTTCTCTCTTTTTCATACTAACCAGCGCAGCAAATTTTATTGCTGCGCTGCATTGTGTGAAAAGTTAGCAAATCGGTCCTTTACTGTTTAACATGAAGCAAGCACAATAAAAAAATTAATATTTCTTGTAATATGCTATCAGTCTGGGCCTGGTGCAAACGTTTTCTTTATAAGTTTCCCTTAGAAGGGCACACTCCAGAACTAAGTTGAAGCCCCTTTTATTTCCTTTAAAAAAGAATACATATTTTCCTCATGAAGTCTTGAATGACTCCATCAATTAAATACCCATACTGGCTCCCAAGCAGGCTTTAGATTTGCTGATTAAAAATTTCACACATTTACAATTCTTTCACGTAGCAGGCACCCTGGCATTAAGGTTTATTTTGTATTTCTGTCTGCCTCTCCCTTGGTTACACAGAACAAGATAATGCCTCTACTTCTCTTTCGGGGAGAGGCACCTTGATGTTGGATGTATCTGTCCTGGAATGGTTGTTTTTAAACAAAAGTAGAGGAACTGTCATTATAAAATTAAAAATAGAGTAGAAACACTGCTCCCAATAAATCCCATCTTCTTCAACCACTGAGGTCCTCCACAAGCCAATTTCAGGATGAAGAGGCTTGGCTTGTTTTTTCAAGCTTCTGGTACCCCATGATGTCATACTCTATTTAGAGATTCCCCCTATCTGGCTGAGATTTCTGTGATGTGTGGATAGGTGCGGCAGGGTCATTCCTGTCAGACTCTCTCCTTGCTTCCTCTACATGCAATGCACTCTGACTTGACCTACACAATAATGAGGACCATTTTATGTTCAGGAAGGCTCTTAAAATTCATCTATTTTTTTAATTATCTTCATAACTTTCAGATGTTGTTAGTCAGTTCAGTGGCAAGATGTCTGGGGGTGTTCTGCGTACTCTTTAAATGACTAAACTCATATCTTGCATATACAGGTTTTAAATGTATTTAGTGAGTGCACTCAGGCACTACATGCAGAGCTTGTGCTGATTTTACAAGAATTTTAGCAGAACTTATGGGCGGTGGCTCTGTCCTTTGGTGATGAGCATTGTCACGTGATTAACAGCTGGGCTATATTGCGGGTGAGCTATGGGTCGCAGCTATGTGAAGCTTGAATAGGTCATTTATGTCCAAGCAGTCATACCGTTTCCACATTATGCAAATGCCTCTATGATCAGTTTCTCAGAGTGCATTGTAAGACAGATGTAGAATTTGCTTTAGCATATGGCTTGTGTGTTTTTTTCCGGGATGGTGTCTATACAGAGGAAGTACATCAATACTCCCGTTGTATAGGCATTGCATCGCTGTGTCCTGTCTCTTCAAACTAGTTTAATTTGGCAGCAAAATGCTTGAGAAAAAATATTTGTCAAGCTAAGCCTTGGCCTGTCGAAATCAGAATGAGTTTGATACTGTGTATAACAAGTTGTCAATGCAAAAGCATTGCATAATAAAAAACACTAATTTGTGCACTATTGTTCAAGTGTTACAATACAAACTGGTAACCATGTTGTCTGTCTGGGGTGTCTCTTACGCATCAATCGAGGGTGTCCTTTTGCTGCCCAGACCAGCATAATTGCTACAATTAGCATAAACATTTATGAACAACTAATATGGAGAATATGGCCATTCTTAAAGGAATTTTGAAGAAATTTGCAACAAACGTTGAGTGTTATAATTTACACTGCCCCACGCGATTTAATTACAACTTTGATATTTTAGTGGATTTGATAGTTTATGCGCTGGGGCAATAGAACAAAACTTAAAATTGTTTTTTGTTATTAAATACGCTATAAAGAGGCATGATTTCTGCCTTCGTTGCAATGACCTATTTGCAGGATGTTGCCAATCAGTCACATTCTGTGTGTTCTGGACACAGAAGGAATACTTGCATTCTCTGTATGCTAGACCAGTGGTTTTTATTCTTTTTACTTCTGTGGACCTTCACTTTATAATTACTGGAATCCAGGGACCCGCACTAAATTATTATTGGAAGCCGGGAACTCCCACTGAGGCATTATTGCAATTCAGTGAACTGGGCCAAAGCAATTTTGATGATTTGAACTCCAAACAATAGACAAAAATACGGAAGCAAACATTCATCAACAAAAATATGCCAATTGTTAACTATTTTATTTAATTCACAAACAAGTATTAAAAAAATAGTGCAACAGGTTAAGAACTGCTGTGCTAGAACACCATGTTGAAAGTTATTTCAAGACAACTACTTTTTGTTTGCAAGTTCTTTAGGTTTTGTGGTTTCCTGCATGGATGTAGCTCAGTCATATCAAACGAGAACTACTCAATGTGGGATGTTAGATTACTATTTTATTTTGATTGGGGAGAGCACAGATTAATCGCAGAGGAATTAACGGGAGGTAACATTACCAACTGATTGGTGCTCACTTATTCATTCATCAGAGAAATTGAAAACCAATTAGGAATCAACCCTGTGACTTGGCAGTCACACATCCCAAAATCAGGTCTGTTAACCCACTAACCTGAATTTTATGAGACCTGTACATGGGAGCAACCTCAAACAAGCTTATGTTGCAATGTCCTGATGAGCAGACTGAAGGCGTGCTAGAAGAGTACCTTTGGGCAACAGTCAGGTAGTACTTTTCTGAAGATGGAATTAAAAATATTTCATGAGCTCATTGTCATTTCACAGAAGAAATTTTTAGAGCATTGGCAAAAATGTTCGTGGTCTTGAGGCAACTTTGCAAAAACTGGTTCTAAGGTGCTTTGTGTTGAAATCTGTAGAAGTTGCTTTTCATTTGTCAAATCTCTCAGTTGCCTTTTTAAAGATTTCTGTCAGTGGACTACTAAACGTTGGCAAATCCACTAAAACGTGTCTGCTGTAATCATATCAGATTTAACCAATATTTTTTTTAGTGCACTATCTATCACTATTTTCTGGTACTGGTTCTAAGGCTAGCTCTGCCCCTTGCTTGAAACATGTTACACAAGCCTCCTGTTAAGTCCCTGCAGTTCCGCCCCCCGAAATTCTGGTCTAGTTAGTTGCACCCTGGCTGCACTGGTCTGTTATAAGATGGTAATAACTGCTATCATGTTTCGCAATGTTTCATCATTAAAAGGGCTTAACCTAACCGACTCCTTCATCAGGTACCGTGGGAACTGATTACAGGGGCATAGCACAGATATAGGCTTCAGTTCTTCATTTCTCAGGCACTTTTCATCACATTACGTTCTCTCATCGTGAAAACGCTTTGAAGAGACTTGCCTTCCATTTGCAAATAACGCTGCCAGGTCACGGCCTGGGGAATCCCCTGCCCCTCCCTTCTCTCGCCATGTCCTACTTGGAAAAACCGTGACGTCACTGCAGCACGGGGGTGGGTGTCAGGCAGGAAATAGGAAGCAGAAACTGATATTGCGATCAAGCTCGCAGAGACAAAGTCATCCTAGGTTTATGAACCTGGCAAAACTATGTTAGGGCAATGACAATGTGCAGTGAACGCTTGAACTATCTAAAAGTCCAAAAAATAAACACCCAGATCCGAAAATATTAACTCCCCCAATACCCTCCCCCCAATGATCCCACCTAACTCATATTAATGTAATCTACTACAGAGTAACTGGAATGAATGCATGAAATTGTTTAACCGTACAAGACTAATCCAGATAACTAGCTATTTTCCAATAACACTGGACTAACCACTAACGTAAAGTGCTTTAACGCCTACTCAGGGGATATTACGCGCTATGTCAACACTATTACAATACAATAAAGCCATTGAGCCATTGTTTTAGTGGAGTTTTAGGGCTTGCATTTCAATCTATTTTTTACTGACTCTGCCAGCTGGAGTCCGTCCCGCGTCGTTGGTCGACATCGTCCTACAACAGGAAGTAACTGCAGGCAGCCTCCCTCCCCTAAGCCAATCGCAACGCTGCAATGGCAGCGCTGTGATTGGCTGGGACGCCGACCCCGAAGGCGTGTATGGGGAGGCCATTTTCTCAGTTGAGAACTCTGCAACAGGACAAACCATGCGAGCAGAGAGAGGTCAGATCATTTACCACACCACCACAAAAACTCCAGTCTCAATAGTGCAAATTACTATAATTTTGTGAGCCACAGGGTGTTGTGCTGCTGTACTAACGCTACATGCAATGCTTTGTAAACCTAATATAAAAGTAGAGGCAATTGAGTATACATTATCAGTCATCATTTCAACAAAAGAAAGGCATTTGACTAGAATAAAAAAAAACAAATGTGCACTTTGCAACTGTTGATGTAACCAAAATTGGTTCCACTACATCACTCTCTCCAGAATCGGATTCTCCTCTCCAATCTGACAGTGTATAAAACACTTACCCCTTCTACCGCCTTCCTACCAGCTACTCTCTAGCTGCCAAGTTTGCCCAAGTAATGGGCCATAGACTTCAGAGAGATGCCTGGCCATCTCAGATGAGAAGTACTCATCCTGGGACCCACCCCCTCAGTCTGGGATGACTTCGGCGGGCCTCTGCATTGGGAACCCTCCCCCACGAGACACGCATGTAACCTCGGCATCATACTGGACTCCTCGCTCACAATGAACCGCCAGATCAGCACTGTATCTTCATCTTGCTTCCACATGCTCCACCTGTTTCGAAAGACATTCAGATGGATCCCCACAGAATCCGGAAAGACGGTCACTCATCACCAGCAGACTCGACTATGGCAACGCACTCTTCGCCGGCGTCACCCAGAAACTCCTCAGGAAACTACAGAACATTCAGAACGCAGCAGCCAGACTGGTCCTCAACATCCCCCGCCACAGCCATATCACCGAACATCTTCGAGAACTCGAGTGGCTCCCAGTCAACAAGAGAATCCCCTTCAAGCTCCTCACACATGCCTACAAAGCTCTCAACGACGCAGGACCAGCACATTTGAACCACCGCCTCTCATTCTATGTACCCGCCAGACAGCTTTGCTCCACCCAACTGGTCCTGACCACCACCCCACAAATCCACAAGACCAGAAGTGGAGGAAGAGCCTTCTCCCACCGAGCTGCCAAGACCTGGAACACCCTGCCTTTCCACCTCAGGCAATCCCCATCGCTGACCCAATTCAAAGGGATCTCAAGACCTGGCTCTTCTAATGAACCCCTGCGCCCAGACGGATCAGCAGTCACCCACCCCAGCGCCTTGAGACCGATATGGGAGAGTAGCCGCGCTATATAAACCCCTGATTGATGGATTGAGAAGCACGTTGCTCAGCTGCACTGCATTTGGGTGTCTTGCCTTCACACCGGTGGACAGGGAGCATCTGGAAAGAGAGGTCTCCATAGAGGAGATCAGGTAAGCTCCTAGACAATTACAATCAGGTGAAACACCAAGCCATAATCGGTTCAGAGCGGAATTCTTTAAGGCGTTCTGGCCCCATCTGCCACAGCCTTTGAGGGCAGTGTCCACTGAGACTGTTTGGGGAGAGGCTCTTCCATTGGACCTTTGCACTGCAGAGAGAGTGTTGTCATCTCCAAACCAGTGCTCCCCAGTGACCATTGTACTTCTTACCACCCTATCTCCCTCTTTAATGTTGAAACAAAAATGTGGGCAAAAGCCCTTGCCACACTGTCGTTGTTTAGAACTGCACTCCAAAGTACTCAAAATTTAAACTGTAATCAATGTTTGATTTAGTAAGGGAGTGCACTGCTGTGGGTTGTCCCCACAACCCTAGCTGAAAACTGCACTGTCGAGGCTTGGAAGAATCCAAGTATGCAGGGTTCTCTACCTTAGTCCCTAAGGTTTCTCTGTATGTGTACTCATTTTAATAAACAGTTAATGCAAAGGTTTTTCCAAAAAGTAACCCAATAAACAAATCCGTATTTATACCAGTTTATGTGCTCATATTCAAGATTTGCAATTTAAAGAAATTATTCACATATTTAAATCACATCAAAGTTACAAAGAAAGACCACATTCTGTGGTTTACCAATTTACTAAAACAATGCAAATAATAGTTCCCCAATGCATTTCGGGTTTCGTTGAACCCTTCTTCAGGGGTTATTAGTTTGTTGAATGAAATAAAAAATCCGTGACTTGAGATGCCAGGGCGTGCACACGGAAGTCAGCACCATCGAATTTTCGCGTTTTCAAAACTGATTCGGGAGGATACTACAAACGCGGTTTATGAAGCACGAAGCAAGTTTAGAAAGTCGGGAACGCGGCAGTTCGGAAAACGTTCCGGAATTCAATTCCTTTTGATCTACCTCCTCCGTTGAACTTGAGAGATTCTCGAGGAGTAAGATACGGCATAGAAGTAAACAAGTGTGATTTATTACTTGGAAGTTCAAACATATGTGGGATTAGTTCCCGCATTAATCACTCTTTCTTTAAATCACGCCCTGGCATCTCAAGTCACGGATTTTTGATTTCATTCAACAAACTAATAACACCATGCCAATGCGTTTGCTGACATGTTGGCTTCTCCTAGCAGATTTCCATAACATCTTCAGCTCGGTGGGATAAGATTATCTATTTGCCCTCCAGACCAAGATGAATTTAGGCCCAAAATGTATTGGTTGGGTCCAACGGATGTATACAGATCTGATGAACCAAGTAAAGATAGGAAACTCAATATCAGGCATGTTTTCAGTACAACGGGGTACCCACTAGGGTTGCCCGCTTTCCCCGCTCCTCTTCGTGGTGGCAATAAAGTCCCTGCACCAATGGCTCAGAGTGCATGCCCTGTTGTGGTTTTTTTAGTGGGCCGTTGAGACAGTGGACAGACCAGTGGCCCTATATACATATAATCTGATATTCCTTGCTGAGCCCCAGAACTCGGATTACATGCAATGAACCTAAATAAAAAACCTTTATAATGGCTGTGGTTATGCTAATAATTTGGCACTAATCTGTCACTATTGGACCTACACTGCACAACCCGTTAGTATTATCAGCCTCTAAATAGCCTGGATTGAGAGTATCAGAAATTCTTCCAAATAATAGATAATTCTTAATAAATGGTTAAACATTTGTTTTGTACTTGAATTACCTTTTACTGTAGACCCCTGAGGATCTCAACGCTACCATGAACGTAGAGGTGCTGCAATAGCCTTGTTCATGGTCATTTGACTGCAGTAAGGTGAAATGCAGATATTGTTGCACACCGTTGCCACGTACCATTAAAGTGCTTGTATACCATAAATGTTCTAATTTCTTATATGGTTTTTTACTCCTCATTGCATCATTCTGAAAAGTAATTCTATCTGATCCTTAACTTGGTGGTAAAAACTGCAAGAGACTAAGGAAATTACTCTTCACCAACTGGTAATGAATGACTCTTCACTAACTATATCACCAGCATTGTAGCTTGGAATATTAATGAAGGTGTTCACTGTTGACTTTGTATCTTTGGTACCATCAGAGCATTGCACTGAATATATTTCCTTAGTTTGCGTTTGGAGCTAAAGGGACTCAATATATTATTTGGAAAGAAGATATGAGCGTCTATGAAAATCATTGTTTAAGTTAAATAACAAAACATAATTTTCCAGAACAACTTGCTCATTCAATGACACAAGAATCCAGATCCAAAAAATAAGCTTGCACTTACTATATTTTCAACTGAGACCTGTGGCTATGTTTACGCCTTCTCAAGCCACCGAATGGTAAAATCCAATGCATTTTTATTTGCAAGTTGGCCTTCTACATATGTATTGCGGGTAACTTGAAAACATAACTGGATTTTAAGGTTTAGAGTTTCGAACAAGTCCATATGCCCTACTGTCATCAATAAACAAACTATTCACATGAGATGTTTTTGCTAAGGCCATAGTGGCATACATGAATGAAACAAAAGCAGAGGTTTCTTTGACCGGGTCATTGTCAGCCACTTAAATAAATGGAATTCGCAGAACTGAAAAAAAGCCAGGTGTACATTCAACTAGGCCACTGACAGCAAGGTAAGGAACCAGGATATGGTTTTTCCTTAGAACCTACCACAAAGAAAGGTCGTCAGAGGCTTGCATCCGCTTCAAATCTAAATAGCCAACATGTAGACTTGTGCTACACCTATCTCTGATTTACAGCGACGGCTACGTGACAATAATATGCTAACATGCCTCTTTCGTTGCACACATTTTCACACGTCCATTTTAATTCAGGTCTGCAAAGGAATGCAGTTCAAGTAAAATCATTTCAATCAGATCAGTGCGAGTGCATACATCGGAATGTCATGCAATACTTAAGGATGTGTTTTATATTCCGGCACTTACGCTAAAACTCTTCTCTCTGGTCCAAAATCCGCCTCGTAGTAGCCTTCTTTGCAGTCTTTTCCAACAAGGTCGTGGGGGTGGGGCTTGCACGGTTCATTCTTGGTCACTAAGCTCACACGCACTTTCCCTTTCCCTGCATAGTTCATGATCTGCAAAGACAGAATCAACCGTGAAATAATGACTGTAGGCATAAGCAAACGCTAGTATGAAAACGTGCTGAGCTCACAATAACTAGGGGGTCACACTTGATTCACCAATTGGGTGTGGGATGGGCTGGGGTACAAGTAGCACTCTTGAAAGCATGGGTAAGGCCGTCTATCCCTTCACATTATAAACATCAATGGCAAGAGTGTGTAAAGTACTAAAGGTTATACACGTAAATCATGATTTACAAAACATGACACATTATATACAATTTAAAAATATATATTTTCTCCACAATTCCATGGACATCTTTCCTTTCTTTCACAGGTTACTTGTGCTGCAGTATTTCTTTACACAGCGGGCACCCAATATTTTGTCCTGAGGGCAGTTGATCCCAGATTTTTTTTCAAGGATGAACATCATCTTATAAAAGTAATCATTAAAAGTAATACATAGTGGGTGAGGAATCAAAAGGTTCTTAGGTAGAGTAGAATTCAAAACACTGATGGGAAACAGCAAACATGAAACATACAGAAAATACATAAAGCAGGGGCTAGAATAATTGGTGGAAGTGTTTTCCAAGGCTGTCCATTTCGAATGTATATACAGAAGAAAAGCAACATCCTTGGAAGGTGCTTAAGGTAAACGGCTGAAAGGCAAATAGGAGGAAGGCAAGTCATTAAGAGGGAATAAAAGTCAGTATGAGGGGGGACGTACTCTACCGCACCTGATGGACACGACTACCCAGAGCTTGGCTCCCGCACCCTCTAAATCCCTAATAATCCTGGCCTGTGGGAGACCCTGAGACCATATACGACACCCACGCCTTGCAGCCAAAGGGGACTGCATTGGCACGGTGAAAAGAAGATGAGGAATGACCGGAGCAGAACCTTGATACACTGGGCTGTGGCTGTCACCAAATCTACGATAGCACCACAGGATGAATGGGTGGAGCCCTAGTTGGGCAGACTTGGTCCCAGCAGTGGATGCAGAAGGGGGAGAGCTGCCGACTGGGGGCCTGCCATACTGGACACTGTGGACCACTTCCCCCCTGGAGATTGCATCAGGCGCCATAGGGCCTGGAATCTGACGTGGAGGTGAGAGGCCAGAGTTGGGAAGACAGGCTGGTGGCAGCCGCTGGCGGCACAGGAGGAGGCATTGATCTACAATGGATCCCAAAGCACAGCCTGAGTGGACCAGGCCCGCTGTGCTTCATCTAACACCCCACCACTACTGCTACTCCCCACATCATCAGTGGAGTATGGAAGCATGAGGCCCAGCACGGCCCTCTTTAGCTTCCTCTTCTCCCCTCCCTCTGAGCTTCGAAGGGGACTTCAGAGATCTCGCTTTGCATGGCCCAGCCCTCTGGCTTGTGCCAATAATGTGCGGGCGACCCGGACAGAGGAAGCCGGTTCAGAGGAGACAGCCCCTTGCTTGCCTGGAAGAAGAACTTAGGAACTTGGATGGAAAGACTGACTGGGAGGGTTGTTGCTGCAATGAGGAACTCATTACTTGCAAAACAGCAAACAGAACTCGAAATCCCTCCCTACAGGATGTAAAGTGCTATGCAGGGGGAGAGCCTGCAGGATAAACACAGAATCTACACAACAAAGGAGAAAGATTCTAGGTGGTCGGCAAGAAATGACCTGAGCAGCTGTCAAGCGGACTAAAGAGCTTAAGGGACTGATAAACACAGTGGTATCAGGATTCCAGGGTGTGTCGGATAGCTTGTGCCACCCAAGGTCATTGAAGCAGACAGGTTAGTGGCCTGCTCACCTAAAGTATCAACATTGAAAATACCTGCTGCACTTTACACATCTGGAGGACACCTGCGCAGGTGGCAGAATAAAGCAAAAGAGAAAGCAGATTTCCTCCCAAATAAGCAAGATGGGCAAGTATTCCAAAATGATATCCCCAAAAACTGGTGTGACAGACACGTTGGTGGAAAACCACAGGACCAAAGTTACTGCATGTTGGCAACTTCAATGATCCTGCAGCCCATACACAACTTGAAGCAGGCTCTGGAGATTAAAATAAGCAAGGTGGGGATAGAGATCACCCTTTTGATGCGGGATCTCAGAGACAAATGGATGGAGTGACAAAAGCGCAGGACTGTCAGTGAGCTGGAGGAAACTATCAGGGAACTTAAAAACCACAACTGAAGGCGACTTCCAACAAATTATTAGTTAGAGATTAGGATGGCGCAGGCATCACAATAATTTGCAGTTTCTTGGCTTCCCTGACTCTTTCCTCGAAATTTGGCTGAAGGGTCTTTGGCCAGTGGACAGGCTTTCCCTGTGCTTTCTAGTTGAAAGAGCACACCGATCTCTCAACATAAAGCCACCCAAGGGGCAGATTTACGCCTCCTGATTGTTAGATTCTTGAAACATAGAGACAGAGATCTAGTGTTAAAGGCATTTCCGGAACAGGAAGAATTATTGATTGATCCACAACAAAATGATTTTTTTTCAGATCACCCCAGGCAGGTCTAAACACAATGAAAATTGTTCGAATGTGTCAAACAAAAAATGAGAGCGATAGGTTTGAAATATATATTGAAATATTATGAGAATGAGAACAGAGCAGTCACGGAGAAGAACAAAATGCACTACCCAAACTGGCAGATCTATCCACACCAAGAAATCATCCCGAAATCAGAAAGAAATTAAGGAGCTTCAGAAAATAGTAGGCAACTTGGCACAAGGCTCGATGAAAATCTCACATGCAATCGAAAAGGTATGGGAGTTGACGGTAAGCACGCACTCTAAGGTCTCGCATATCCAGGATCTAGTACTCTCCGCACAAAAAAGGAATGACGAGATGGCTTTGTCTCAAAAAAATAGGCTCAACAGACCAGACAGGATAAACCCCTCATCAAATGAAGAAACCTTGGCCTTACTCCGAACCTATGATCAACCAGCCTGGGAGAGGGAGGAGAGAATTAAAACTGTACCAATCGATTCTAATAGAACTTCCAGAAAGAATGACAGGAAAGCAATCCACCTCAATCTACAACATATCCAGTTAACAGCAACTGAATCCGAAACTGGGAACCTCCTTAACTCGGATAAACCATTGAAGTGCCTTCTACTCAACTGTCGTTCAGCAACTAAACATGCATCAGATATAGCAGCCCTCATCATTAGTAAGGAAATCGACCTGGCAATACTTACGGAAACATGGCTAAAGGAATCATCTGCTCCTGCTATTGATCTCCTAGTACCACCTCACTATAACATTGTGAGATTAGATAGGCTAAGAAAAATAGGAGGAGGTATAGCCTGCATTCACCGATCAGAGATAGACGTCAACTTGATACAAGCCGACCCCTTAGAATCATGTGAATATCTGGGTCTGAATATAAAATCCTCAAGCAATCAAAAATGCAACTTGCATGCATTTTACCACCCACCAGGAGAAAACGCCAAGTTCACAGAGGAACTAATAGAGATCATAACGGCCAATTCCAATCCAGAAGTCAACAACATATTCCTGGGAGACTTTAATTTACACTGGGACGACGGCAATGACAAACTGGTTAATTTGGTTAAAGAGTTCCTCACCGAACTAAACCTCACACAAGCATGCACCCAACCTACCCACGTGCAAGGAGCGACCTTAGATTGGATTATTTCAAGAAACAAAGAGACATCAATCCGTGCTATAGACCCTTGTGATTGGTCTGACCATCACGCCATAACATTCGTGATTCCCTCAGTGAAAAAGGGTAGGACTGTGCAACCCCACAAGACCAAAAAATTGATCCGAGATATAAGAGAAGCGAACATTGAGCTATTGGCTGAAAGATGCAAGAGAGGCCTCAAGCCACCCAGCGACATGCAGAATGTAAGCGAACTGACTGATCACTACTTAACCTCAATTGGAAATATCGTCAATGAAACTATGCCACTAAAATTGAAAAGGACCACAGATAAGCCAAAGAATCCGTGGTTCAGTGGGTCTCTGAATGAAGACAGGCGCAAGCTGAGAACAGCCGAAAGAAAATGGAGACAACACCCTTCCTCACCGGAGCTGAAAGCCCTCAGAAAAATCAGAAAGGATTATAACAAAAAGGTAATCAATTCCAAAAAAGAATTTATAAGAGCAGAACTTGACAATGCCAAAAACAGACCAAGAAAACTCTTCGAGATCCTAAAGCAGCAATCCGATAAACAAGCCAAATCAACTCAAGAGAACGCAAAAACTCCATTAAGCTGCGAGGAATTCTCCACATTTTTCTTAGAGAAGACCAAAGCGCTAGAGGTAGAGCTCGCAACGGCCGCAAGTATTCTCCCGACCCAACCTCGACCGACGAGCGAGACCGGCATGATAACAGAGAGTAAGGCAAAAAGTGAGACAAAAAATAAAGCAAACTGGGACACATTTGAACTATATGACCATGACAAGATCGCCAAAACGCTGTCCGAAATCAGACCGAATAACCACTATCATGACCCTTTGCCTGCAAAATGTGTAAGAGAAATAAGCCACATTGTGGTTCCAATCTGGACCAAAATAATAAACGCTGCACTTACACAAGGGATCCTCCCTGACTGCCTAAAAACAGGACAAGTAGTTCCAATAATCAAAAAACCGACAGCGAATGCATCAGATCCGAATAACTATAGACCAGTAACTAACATCCCTCTACTGGCCAAACTAATTGAGAAATGCGTGCAGAGCCAATTGAAGCAACACATCACCAAGTTCTCCCTACTAGACGAATACCAATCAGGATTCAGAACAGGGCACAGCACAGAAACAGCAATCCTGCACATTGCTGATGACGCACTACAAGCCCTAGACCAAAATCAAGCATGCCTATTGATTCTCCTCGACCTGTCTTCTGCGTTCGACACGGTAAATCATGAGGCACTTCTGACCAGGCTACAGGACAGGATGGGATTATCCGGAAACGTCCTGAGATGGTTCAACTCTTTCCTAAGTAACAGATCTCAACGATTCATGGTTAACCAAGCAATCTCAGCCCCATGTCCTAACGCAATTGGGGTCCCGCAAGGCTCAACACTATCCCCAGATCTATTCAACCTGTATGTCGAATCCCTCACAGACATTCTTCAGAAATCAAAGATATCATACCACATGTATGCAGATGACACGCAAATATACTTAAAGATCGCCTCCCTTGAAGACATAGATCTAATCAATGAAACACTAAGGATGACTGTACAATGGTTAACTTTGAATCATCTGAAATTAAATGCCCAGAAAACCGAATTCTTGCTAATCTCACCTCCAAGGAGCCACCCTGAAATAAAGGAATGGACCGAATTGGTGACTGCGCTAAACTGCACACCCACCCTAGTCAACTCAGCCAAATCACTAGGAATCACATTAGATGAGAAACTCGACATGAAAGCCCACATTAATTCAATGGCAAAAAGTGCCCGCTTCCATCTGAGCTACCTAAGAAAACTAAAACCTTTCATCTCAGAAGCAGATCTAAAACTAGCTATACAATCCCTAGTAATATCCAGGATCGAATATGGTTGCTCTACCTTAACTGGCCTACCTAAAACTTCCACAGCACCACTAAAAGCCTGTCTCAACGCTGCGGCAAGACTCATCACTGGATCTAGGAAATTTGATCATATATCGCCTCACCTGAAAGCACTAAACTGGCTACCTTATGAGGCTAGAGTTCAAATGAAGATAGCATGTATTACTCACAAAGCGGTGCACCATAACACGCCAGGATATCTAGCCAAGAAAATTAAGCTATCGGGAGGAAACAGACCAGGGAGAAGCGCCAAGGAGCTGCTGTTGAGACCAGCCTTCTTCCGAAAGAAAAAGACTTATGACCGAGCATTCTCTGGAGCTGCCCCCAGAGTCTGGAATTCACTCCCCCCTAGCATTAGGAAGATTCAAAATATTGTACAATTTAAACGTGAAATGAAAAGCCTAATGATGAGTAAATACCTTGCATAGGGAAGCCGACAGATCGCTGGTATGAACTGTTTCATCAACTGAAGGGTGGCCTCCACATGAACACTATCTCTGACAGGAGACTGACGCCACACACAAGCCTCGGCTGTATCCGCCAAACTATATAATCTATATAACCTCTACCTCAACTTATCGATTGATAATGGTCTCTATCACTTCTTTTTACCATTTGCACATGTGTTTGGAATATATATAGTTAGACACTCTCTATAGCCATAGTCTCTGTTATCTCTTATTTATCTGTTGTATATCGATACCGAACTGGAAATGTGTAACCTTCCTCGATGTTAAGCGCTCTGATACCCACGGGTCTTGTTCGCGCTATACAAAACTCTAAATAAATAAATAAATAAATAAATACTCTACCCAGGCAAATTAAAAGTCATTTTTCAAGTCAACTCCTTTTTCTTTTGAGACCCCTGACCACGCCAGGTCCTGGGTTGAAGAAAGAGACACGGAGCCCAGGAGCAACGAGCAAACCGGTCCCCCGAGACAAGCATACCCTAAGGAACAAAGACCTCAGCAAATGTCCAAAACCTTGCCGGTGGAGTAAGGTTGCAATATGATTCCCATCAGAAGAAGAAGGTGGAATACACTTGGGGCGGGGAGACATTATGATTGATGGCAGGGCCCGCAGAGAAAATATGAAGATGTAGACGAGGGGGATGGAGCATGAGGGTGAGAACAATCCGCTGTATACACATTGGATCCTGCATCAGCTGCAAGGATAAACTGTACAAAGTTACCCTCAGTTAAGCCCTTCAAGAAACAGCTACCCTCTAAATGGTCAGTGTAATTAAGCTGATGTGAGCTACTCTGCCCAAAATGGCACCATTACAGACAGAAATAGGGCTGGCACAACACATGTCATCTGGAGGGTGTTTGCTTGAGCTAAAAATCTTATTGTTGTCTTCATATTAAAAGTGAAAAATGTATACGGGCGACAGATGCTTCAAGATTGGAAGTGTGGGGTGGGAAGATTATTAGGCGGAACTCATTTGTTTTTATTGAAATGTTAGATACACCACTGGCATGATCATACTAGGCACTCAGACTGGTGCAAAATGGGCCACCCCCTCCATGCTACACAACATAATAACAAAACAATATCACGTTATATCTTGGACCGTGAATGGCCTTAATGATAAATTTAAGAGCGAGGCAGTCATGCACTATTTGAAGAGATACTACCCAGATATACTACTCCTTCAGGGAACTCATCTCTTGGGTACAAATTGTGGCTTATTTGCAGCTTGGATACACCAGGATGTACCACTCAGGTTTCATCCATGGCTCCTAATGGTAGCCATCCTCCTTCGGAAACCTTTCCACTATTAGCAGCAAAGACACACACTGAAAATTTAGGTAGATACTTGGCAATCACATGGGTGATGGAGGGTCGATCATGGATGTGACTTAGGGCCCGATAACGAGTTTGACGGTGCGGTGGCGGGACCACTCTGCCACCGCACTGCCAAACCGGCATGAGAACCGCCCGCCAAATATTTACTTTTTTCTAATTGGCTGGTGATTCCTTTGGAGTACCTATGGCCCATGGGAACGCCAAAGGAAGTTCCAGGATGGCATGGAATCGAAAGTCCATGCTGTGCTGGAACTTCTGTGCATGCACACAGGCGGTGCATATGTTGTGCCCCCCTGTGTGCATCCACAAGATGTGAGGCACAAGGGGGCTCTGCTTTTAGCCCCGCAACGGTTTTCATTGAGGGAAGACTTCCATGAAGTCAGTGGTGGAGATGAAAGTCGTAATATGCTTGGCAGGACTGCAGCGTTCCTGCAGAGCATATAGATGCCTGGCAGGGTCAGCGGTCCAACGCTGATACACCCACTAGGTCCTAATGTGGCGGTTGCAAGACCACCACAGTCATGTCACCATGATTCTGGCGGTCCTTGGACCTCCAGACTTATAATAGGGTCCTTAGTGTATATGCCCTAATTGGGATAAAAGAAACACCCTGAAATGGGAAAAAGAGTTATTGCTGGACTCCACGGTAGGGATGACTATCAGGTGGGGGACTTTAACTTCACTATGAACCCAGACTTAGACATCAACAGCATGGAAGCCACACACAGATCTAAGCCTTTACCAAAGTGGGTAAGTACGATTGGGCTTTGTGACACCTCGCGTGGGTGACAAGCAAGATACAGGCAATAATCTTACTATTCAGCCCCCATCTCTCCTTCCCATGAACAGACTATATATAGGTCCTGGTGACAGAGAGGAAGATGCATATCTGCCTGAGAGGGCTGTTTGACCAGTTCCCAATACAACTAACACTTTTCTAACTCAACTAACAGCTAAGAGCCACATGGTGCCTCAATGTATGGCGGCTTAAGAATGAAGACCTATCAGATTCGCTCAGGGATGATATTACTGAATATTTCACATAGAACACCTCTCCAGTCCCCTTCCCCCACAAGTATCTGGGAAGCATTTAAAACCTTTATTTGAGGGTGAGCAATGACCAACCTTGTGGGAAGCAAAAGATAGACAACATGATATAGAAGTTTTGGAAATACAAATCTCCCAACTGGAGGCACAACTGATGGGTTCACACACTGACTCAAATTTTAGGCAACTTAAGATAGTCAAGTTCATATTAAAGCAAAAGCTTTTGCACACAGCAAAGGTGCATGGATGGCCTCTCAGCATAGAACACAGAGACAAAGTAAGTAAGTTGCTATACAGGCTGGCCAAGAAGGAAGAGGGGACTAGGATTGTTCGCTCAACTTTTAATATCAATAGGGAATTGGTCACCAATGTGCTGCAACGCAGCCTCGACACACCACTCCCGGACCCCCCTGGCGCACAAGCCTAGGACAGAGAGCGGCCTGGCTGGTGACTGTTGCATGTGAGCCACAACACTCTCTAGCAGATATGCACACATTAGCTGTGACACTCAATAGGAGCACATCCTGGGTATGAGATGGTAGCTGGATGTTGTTAGCTGCATGAGCTGTAGGCAGTTCTGCGCAGAGAAATGAGGAGGGGAGATATGGGTTGTTCAATTAGTTACATGTGTAGCACATTCCCTCTCCTTTATTCTTCTTTTTTCCCCTTCCCTGTTATGCGTGCAGTTTTCAGTTTCTGTTCTCTAATTATGAATCTATGATGGACACTCAATTACGGTTGAACACCAGCCTTCCTGCAGGATCTATGAGACAATACATGCAGGGACATTTGGTAATAGACGCTCGCCAGTGCTCCTGCTTTGAAGGATTCTTAATGTACAAGATGCAGATATGATCATGTGTACTTACCCACTTGAATTATTCAATTTTTCATATATGCACCTGATTGCTACTGTCAATTCGCAGAAGTACTTGTAAGCTCTATCCTTGATTACTACGCCTACTGCACTAGGCATAAACTGTTACTCTAATGCATGCATGCACTGCACCAAAGATGCTGGGTGTCCACCCCAAACAGTGCTTGATCCTGTATACCAAATGCTGTACCGTAACTTAAAAATCAATAAAATAGAATAAATAAATAAATAGGGAATTGGTCACCAAAAGCATAGGAATATCTGAAACATTTCCAAAATAATAAAAATACCTCTACAAGGGACAAACTCCACAACAGGCAGAACTTGCCTGACCCACAGTCAGAGATCCGATCTTGTGCGCTTAACAACTAACATTAAAGAGGAGCTGGACCACACTTTATCAGAGGAAGAGATGCTGAGGGCAATTTCTAGTATGTCAATGGATAAGACGCCAGGCTGGACCGAAAGGGTTCTCCCCTGAATTCCTTAAAAATATGCTTTGCTGCTCATCTTCCACCTAAAAGCATTGTTTGAGGAGGCTATATAAACTACAACCCTAACTTTTGAACTATTAGGCACCACAGTAATACTAATACCGAAATCCAATAAACCCCTGGACAAGTGTTCTTCCTCAGTCCAATTACTTTAACAAATATTGAGGGCAAAACACTGGTGAAGGTCCTCGAAAGCAGGCTAGACAAAGTGGTACGCACTCTGGTCGACAGGTATCTAACCGGCTTCACGCTGGGTAGGAGTACCCCCACCACTTCCAGCACCATCATGTCGCTCTGGCAAGAGAAGAGCAGCAGGTTTTGGCTGCATTACTAGGGTTGGACTTTCAGAAAGCATTTAACTGGTTACACTGGCCCTTTATGCATCAAATCCTACAGAGGATGAACTCTGCTCCTCTCTTTCTTAAATATAATGCAGCTCTTTAGGCGGCTTCTTGGGGCCAAGTAAACAGAGTGATATCCATCCCATTCAAAGTAGAGAGTGGCACCAGTATGGAGTGCCTGCTGTCCCCTCCTACTCACTGCACTAGTGTCTGAATCATTTGCAGAGTTGACACAGCAAGATGCGCAGCTGAAGGGATTTCGGTGAAGGGATGGGTATGAAGACAGGGTGTCCTTACATCCAGATGGCATGCTTCTCTACATTCAACAACACCATACGTCTCTCCGAAAGTTAATCCAAATCCTACGGATCTATAGTGATGCAGCAAGACTCAGAGTCAACTGGGTTAAGGCTGTTTTTATCTCAGTGAAGGTCATTATTTGTCATGCTTAACACACACTCAACTGTGTGTCCCAGAATACCACTTAAAAACGTAGACATACATGTGGCGACAGACCCACATAAATACTGGGACCCATACCTCTCACCACTAATTAAACAAACAAAACAGGAAGAAGGGATCAGCTTCCACACCGATTTGTAAAATAGGTAGGGGTGCACTTGTTAATATGATTTATTTACCACAACTTCTATATGGGCTCCAGAACAACCTGCAAGTCATGCATCCCATTGCTGCGCAAGATTTCAATCTATGGTCAGCAAGTTCCTATGGGTGGTGCAACAGGTGTGATTCAGTAGTGAGACTAGAACTCAATTTGCTGGAGAGGCCCAGGGTGCACTCCCTCCAATATGGAACCAAAATCCCCCACACACTGCCACCAATCACTAGGGTACCTATTCTACTTTGGTAAGTGGCCATAAAACACAATGATGGGCTGGGGAGTTAAGCAAATATAACTACTCTACATAAAATAATGTGGCTCCCAAGGTGGGAAGCTAGAGGGGTTCCAACAATGGGTCTTGACTGCATATCAAAACCTGTGAGACATGAGTTGCAGAGCATATTAAGTGATTTCTGCAACTTTCAGGGGAATTCTCTCTATAAGATATGCATGTTTTTAGATACCTGCAGCTATTTCATATCCTACAACCCTATTAGGATAAGTTAACAGTCTTACCAAAGGTCCACCCCTTGTAACCTAACTTAACTATAGAACAAATCGAAAAAGGGCATTTCCAGAAATACAAATCATTAGTAATCAAGTAGCCTGATCCCCTGAGGGAGTAGAATGGAAAGTTGGGGCAAGAGCCTAAGAGCTAGAGAAAACTGAGTGGACTGAGGCGAAAATGGGCTCACACACATTGGCCATCTCATCCCACCTCAGGCTACTTCAATTTAAATACTTTCACAGAGTTTATTTCCACCCAGCACAGCTGCGACAAATGGGGAGGGTTCCTACCCCAATTCACAAAATCCAAGTGCAAGTTACAACTTTGGAGTAAATTTACACTCGAGTTTTGCAAAAAGCCAAAAAGTAGTAAACTTAAGCAAAAGTGTACATAACTGAAAAATGGAAGCTACATTTGTGAATCAGGACCTAACTCTTTACAAATCCCAAATCCTCTGATTCTGCTCTCTACAGTTTCTCAATGTGATCCCCTAATCTGTTGAGCCTTGCTTACCTAATTTATTAAGATGCAAATTGTCCACGTTATCTTGGAGACTTACCAGCACGCACTATTAGGGTGCAGCAAGTCTATATTTAGCTTCCAATAACATTCTAGCTCACTTAATCGAAATATACTATGGTAGTAAGAGACTGTCTGCAACCTTGTGCCGGAACTATGCAGCATGTCAGTCCACATAACCCTGAAACATAGGGTGAATGATCTGATATCGCCCAAATAATGAACCCACCAGCATGGAAATTGCCTTGATTAACAAAACCAACATGCATCCTGCGATACAGATTGTGCATAGGTGAATTAAATTACTATCCTTCAACAGCAGGATGCTTTTGTTTGGCTCTTCACAGCTCAATCAAAACAAAATCGTCAGTTATTTGAATTAATGACTTAGGGTCTGATTTAAATTATAGCGGACACGTTACTCTGTCACAACGGTGACGGATATTGCATCCTCAGCAATATAAATCCCATAATATCCTATGGGATTTATATTTCGGCAGACGGGATACCCGTCACTGTTGTGACAGATTAACCTGCCCGCCGAAATCTAAATCAGGCCCTTAGTTCACATCAGCTTTATTATTTGATCTGGCTTATATCACCTCCAGAAGGCAGATAAAATGACGTAAACCTAGTATAAGGAGTTACAACCTTAAATAAGTGTGCCCTTTATCAGGGGAAGCTCCTCCATGTGGGCATCGGAGCGTTGCCCCACTGCTTTCTCGCAGTGCGAGAAGCAGAAAAGTAAAATGGTATTTATACACAGGCCCTTTATGCATCAAATCCTAAAGAGGATGAACTCTGATCCTCTCTTTCTTAAATATAATGCAGCTCTTTAGGCGGCTTCTTGGGGCCAAGTAAACAGAATGATATCCATCCCATTCAAAGTACAGAGTGGCACCAGTATGGAGTGCCTGCTATCCCCTCCTACTCACTGCACTAGTGACTGAATCATTCGCAGAGTGGACACAGCAAGATGCGCAGCTGAAGGGATTTTGGTGAAGGGATGGGTATGAAGACAGGGTGTCCTTACATCCAGATGACATGCTTCTCTACATTCAACAACCCCATACGTCTCTCCCAAAGTTAATCCAAATCCTACGGATCTATGGTGATGCAGCAAGACTCTGAGTCAACTGGGTTAAGGCTATTTTTATCTCAGTGAAGGGCCTTATTTGTCATGCTTAACACACACTCAACAGTGTGTCCCAGAATACCACTTTGAAAACGTAGGCATATATGTGGCGATAGACCCACATAAATACTGGGACCCATATCTCTCACCACTAATTAAACAAACAAAACAGGACCAGAAGGGATCAGCTTCCACACCGATTTGTATAATAGGTAGGGGTATAAATACAATTTTACGTTTCTGCTTCTGGCACTGTGAGAAAGCAGAAGAAGGGTATGCCTGGTTGGGGGCGGGCGGGTCGGGCAGGAGTGGCTAGCCCACTGATATTTGTGCTGACTGTTTGGTTGGTCCCAGGGCTGACCAAACCAGTCATAGCCACTCTCCTGTTTTATCCATGTAGGCTGCATGCAGCCTGCATGGAGAAAATGGACTCCCCATAGACGCCTGTGTGGAAAATTAGTGCGTTTTGGTGAACATTATCTGCGCCATCTTGCCTCTTCCCTGATGCCACACTTTTGTCGTGCGCGCCCGCCATTTTAAGATGCCCCGATCAGAACAAACCCTTTTGCATGCCGCTGGCCCCTGACATAGCCCTTTGCCTTCGCTAAGCCCGCACACTGACCACCCCCTGCTTGCACCTGCCTTGAGTCATAAACCCCTCTCCGGCGCTGCTCTGCCCCAGGCCCTCATCCTGTTCCCAGCGCGACACCTCCCTGCTTTCCTTTCATGATCTCCGGCCCTTAGATGCAAACCCCCTTTTTCCCCGTGTGCCCGTTTTTTCCTCCCCGTTCCCAAGCCGACACCCAGCTCTGCCGATACCATCCTTGCCCCTCCCCGTACAATAGAAAGCTTCCCCCATCAAAGAATCCCCGGGTTGATCAAAGCCCCCCACCCCATGAGATCCGATCAAACTCCCCACATTCCGTGAATCGGCGGATTATCCAGCTGCGCGATGCTCATCACCTGTTGTGACTAGGGTGGGGACTTTAACTGTAAATGTGTGTGGGAACGGGCCCAAAGGGGAGTTCCGAGAATGTCTTTTCCGTATATCAAAGCTTTAAACATGTATGTGTAATCTGCAATAAAGTCATAAATGTGGATATAAGAGGCCAGGCCTCAGAAATACAGTTAGAGCACCTCAGAACGATACCTTCTGTCCGTTTCGTTGTGTTCTCCTCCGGAGAGAATAAAAAAACCTTGTTTCCTGCTTTTCAGTCTCCAGCGCCTGCCTCTTCATTGATTTAAATAACTAGAGGGTCACAGAGGCAATACCGCCGGGCAAATATCGATTGTCCCCGACCCGATTGAACTTTTTACAATTGGCGTCCCAAGCGTGGGGCCCATCAGCGACTCGTGGATCCAGTGGGAGAGGTCCCGACGACAGAGTGAACGACTGCAACGATCGGGAGAGCTCTTGCCCAATAGACCCTCGTCTGGCAGCCGATCATCCGAACTTCACTAGTTCCGAACAGACCTCTCTCGAGTGATCTACGGTCCTGACTGGGAACCATCAGGAGTGCCGTGAGAAATACGAGAAAAAGAGGACGATCGGGCGCTGGATTCGGAAGACAAGAAACTGTCCACATGGTCCGGGTAAGGTCGTGTTGCCACGACAAGTTGCGAAATTTGTTTTGATTGCTTGATTGTTCAAAATACTAGTATTGCTCTGTTTTTTTTTATTTAGAGATTCACTGTCTGCAAACGGAGAAACAACAGGCTCCCTCTCCCTTTGCAAGCAGTGGAGGATAGGTAGGGTAGCAGCCGTGCTTGTTCTTTTTCTCCCCCACTCAATAATTGCTTGAAACTGAACTGTTGTTCACAAACTATTGTTTCCTGGAGATTCCCTGTCTGCAAGCAGGAAAGAGACCACCCTTTTTGCAGATAGTGAAAAGGGTAGGTAACGCAGATCTTTGCGGTCCTACTCATTCTCCCCATTGTTATTTATTGGTCGTTTGGTTTTATATATTTTTTTGATCCATGAGGTATTCACTACCTGCAAACAACGTAGAATAGAAATATTCTGTCTAGTCTTTGCACCTAGTGATAAGATAGGCAGTGCTGACTTTTTAGTCCCTCGTTACGAGCCGTCATGTCTGTCTTCTCCCCATTGATAAATAGCCTGTTTAGCCCGGACCGGGTGTTAGAGGT
This sequence comes from Lissotriton helveticus, assembly GCF_964261635.1. Classification (NCBI taxonomy): domain Eukaryota; kingdom Metazoa; phylum Chordata; class Amphibia; order Caudata; family Salamandridae; genus Lissotriton; species Lissotriton helveticus. The sequence goes on from NC_136067.1 coordinate 1,500,379,773, forward strand.
GGACCATATGGCTCCACTAGAAGGCACCCCTAATAAGGACATGTTCATAAACTATGGGTTAGTCACCATAGCTTATAATAAATTATGGCACAGGTATACCGAAGATAGCCAAGACAAACAGTGGCCACTGGCAGGATCCTTTGACCTTGATAAAATAGAAACGTTAGAAATAGCCCTTCGAAATAATAAGACGACGCCAATTATGCTCGACAGTCTCGGTATGTGGCGCAGAGAGGCTACGAAACGACAGAGAAAAGACGAGGATAAACCAAGTAGGGAAATATACCGACAGGACAACCCCAGGACACCGCTACCCACAACTTATCCCCCGACACTATGCAAAGGACGACCAGACTTAGGGTCAGACCAATGCGCTTTTTGTAGGTATGTCGGACACTGGAAAGCCCAATGCCCGACTCTACTGAGCGTGAGTAAAGGCAAAGGGCCGACAAGAACGACAGACCGACAGTACGAGAAAAGGCGCGAGACAGAGAAGAACCCGACTTACATAGACAGACCAGACAGAACCACCACGTTTGATTATGCCCGATGGCACAGATTTCGCCAGGAAAATCTCAGCGGCATGCTCAAGTTCTCCTAGGTCGGGCAATGTCAAGACGGGAACCCAGCCTCGTTTAAAATTCACAGACGGAAAGAGATAATTATGACCAATAACTGTTTTTATATTTGTCTTGGGTCTTTGTATGTCGTACTTGTACTGTCCCCCGTCTGAGTTCGTGTGTATGTAATGTACAAATCTGCGTCATCCCTCTACACGTGTTTCCGTGTTACTCGACCCCTGTTAGCAGAAACTTAGCATAAAAGCAACCTGGAAAGAAAGAAATGATAAAACAAAATCCGTAGACCATTAATAAACTTGAACTTTTAATTTAACACAACAAACAAGGAATAATAACGATAAACTGTAGAAAATGAAAGTCAAACAGAACATTCGCCCCCCCCCATTCTGGAACCTTCCAAAGTAGGGCAGGGTTACGGCTACGCCCAACCAACGGCAACCCATATAAGGCGAGCCCCGCCGCCAACTCTTGGTCAGGAAATCTTAACGTATGGGGGAGCCGGAGGAGAGGCAGGAGCCCGCAGCCTGGGCATTTGCAGGTAGTCCCGCCACATGTCTCCTTGGCCGGCCGCAACGGGCCTGGAAAGACTAAGGTAGTCCCGCCACATGTCAAAAGGAGAGCGAGGCACCTCTTCCTTTTCTCTTCCGTCACAGCCGCAGCAGTCCTGGACGGCGGGATGTCCTGCACGTACCTCCACAACAATTTGTCCAAGTTGGGCTGGGAGGGAGAGGCGACGCGGACGAGCCTCTCCCACCTCCACCGGTAGGAGGTTTCCCAGCCCCCAGCCCGACGCCGAACACCCCCAGTCAGGCGATGGTGCCCATACTTCCACAGCACCGGACACACCATGGTGGCACCCCAGTACTTGCGCAGCACCGAACGTACAATGGTGGCACCCCAGTATTTGCGTAGCACCGAACGTACAATGGTGGCACTTGGGGAACACCGGATGTGGAGAGGCCTTCATGCGGGGCGATGAAAAGGAGCGGCATGGAATGCACCGGGAGAAGGAGACGATGTGAACGAGTCTCCCTCGCCCCCCAGGTGGGGGCATCACAGCTGCACCCCAGCTGAACGTCCCGCTCTCACAAAACAGGGACCTCTTCCTTTCACTCCGAAGGGTCTCTTCCATTCTTGCAAACTCGACGAGAGTGGCCCCTGTAGGGCCTCAAAATGGCGTCTGGATCCGCTGGAAGGCGGGCCCCGGCCACTAGAGTAACTTTGGCCAGCCATACAACTCGAACATTTGTCCCATGGAGCACGAGCCCCCATCTCCGACAGCATCTCCGCAGCCTTGAAGATCATACAAAGGTCCCCGGCGGAACCTTCGGCCTTTGCAGGTTTCCGGTAAGGGACGGCTGCCTCGATCGCCAACGAAACTAACATGACATTGCCACACCTTCTGTTAGCGTGAATTCTAGAACTGCCGAAAAGGACTCTGGTCCAAACTGCCAGTAATGGAAACATTTCCCCCTGATGCTGCTTCCGGACTGTGCCGGCCCCGCCCAAAATGGCGCTGGTATCAATCGGAACTTACGAACACCTCGTGGTGTTCCTTCGCACTAATATAAACTTGATGTTCTGAGATTTTTGTGATCCTTTGTACACTTGGCTAGAAAAGACAAGGAGAGCTCACTCGACGAACAGTATGAAAGAATCCCCATTACAAATGTTGATTACAAATGTACACTGTATTATATTTTTATAACCGATGTAGACCCCATTTACGACGCACACGTACGGTATGCATATAGGAAATCTGATTACAACTATTATGATTATGCTTCTGAATTATGAAATATATGCCCCCGAACCCCCAGCCAATTAATAGACGTTTTAGTCTCTTACAAATGAATGAGTAAAACTTTCCGATGTTTTTATTGTTGCAAACAACACCCCCCACTGTACGCACTTTAGCCATTGCCACGACCGACCAAATACGACCACACCCTCCTAATCCATATGCTGAAATGAATTTGCAAAATAAAGTCTTTGAAATTATGGACGGGTATTGCATGCTTTATTTTAAAACAATATGGGATGGGTAGGGAAGTTCTTTTTCTGTGCACCCTACTCTGCTCTCTCTTTAAGGTTAAAGGAAGATGGTTGCCCAGCCCTGGAGGACGGATCGGATCGACAACACGACACTCCGCCTTAAAAGTACGCGACTGACTCATGAACTCTCGCGTAGAGGAAGACCGTGACTTCCAAGGATGGGTAAAACGAATGGTGTAAATGAGGGAATGTAAAAGGAGGGTGAAATGAAATAATGTAAATATTGTAAAGTACAACGTTCCAAAGTAGCAGGGACCCAAGAACCGAAGAACTTTAGAACGCCACGGCGTTGAAAGAGGTTTAAGGATCCCGATAGTGAGATATATCCTTTGACTAGATACCTCGCACTAGGCACCTCTGGTTTCCTTTTTATGTTTCCCCGCACACGCCCTACATGAACACATTACCCCCCCTCGACTCCGAAAACCATATCCCCGGGGACCCTGCCCCAAGGAGGAAAGACGAGTAAGAGGTAAGCAAAGGACTTATGAATCCATGTATTTGAATGCGCGCGAATGCTGTCTCCCCCACCCCCCCCTTTTTTCCTTCCTCTGCAGGTTACATCAGAGATTACAGCCAAGGTGTGGCGAAGATCTGAGACCTTGCCATGTCTAAATACACGAAACGGACTAGCGCCGCAGGGTGGTGTCTAAGCACGCCTGCAAACTACTCACGTATCGAACAAACCCGAAAAATTAGCACAACCTGATAAAAAGTGATCACCCTTAAACCAGACCGGACGAATGAACCCATGTCACGTATGATGCGAAACTGTGAGGGAATGTGTGTGTGTGACTGAGGCGTTGACCCAACTGGTCAAAGGACCGAGAATGCGAGAAAGTGCGACAAAATGGTACCTCCTTTTTTCTTCTTTCCTTTTCTCAAAGCACGTCCCCTCTACCCTGTCTAATGCTCAAACTGCATGATTACAAGATTCTAACGCGGACTCGTGAATACCCTTTACTGTGTAATGCACTAAATAGCCTTTCTTGAATGCACTGCCGCCCTCTCTGTTGCACGTGTACTATTTAGCCTGCCGTTGCACTCTCTCTCTCTCTCTCTCTCTCTCTCTCTCTCTCTCTCTCTCTCTCTCTCTCTCTCTCTCTCTCTCCCTCTCCCTCTCTCTCTCACTCTCTCTCTCTCTCTCTCTCTCTATTTTTGCACTACCACTCTTCCGAGTGGTTAGCCCCGAAATTGGCAGATTGCCACCCCTAGCACACCACCTAATTGGCTTCAAATACCGTCAGTATTTGCACAAACGCTTGTCTTTAATACAATCATCCTGAGGCCGCGTCATTACCTCTCCTTTTCCGCTAGAAGTCAATGAACCCAGGTTGGGCCGTAAGGGAAAGGACAGGTAAGACGACAGAGGTTCCCTAATCTGGCCCGAAATAAGGGAACTACATGTCAACGGCTCCTATAGTATAAAACAAGGACCTCAGAATACGCGACCCTCCCCTCCCCGAATCGTCGCAATACCCAAACCAGAAAAACGATCACCCCCGTTACCTCCCCTGTCTATGTCCCTGGTTGTTTCCCATAAAACCCCTGTCCTTCCTAGTTAAGTAACCGGGCTGTAAAAGGTTACGTAGGACCCAGAATGATGTTTTACAAGGTTAACAGACTAGACCAAGGTAAAGAAATCATCAAAATGAACCCCGCAGTAGTTGAAAAACAGGATGCACCGATAGAAAGGAAATGTTTAGCCCTGTTCGTCTCTCAGCAAAATACCTGTGTAGTACCATGTTGACGACTCACTGTACCCTTTTGTAAATGTGAAACTCTAGAGAACGGCATATCTTTGCCAGATTTGTCTCCCGAAGGTGGGTTACCATCAGATGAACTGTCATGCCTGTAATAAATGATTATGAAGGAAAGTCGTAGTAAATCCAACAGGTCCGCCACCGGTCATTCATATGCCAGTTGTGAACATTAAATATAACGGACATTTTCATTCTTTGCCTGGAGCTGGGAGAGAAATAGACTTTTTGATTATCTTCATCTGCAAATTTTCTAAAGACTGTCTTTTCAAACTTGTTTAAGGGTACTGCTGTTGGAGGAGAGAAGGACCGGATGTGGGAGCACGAGGCCCGACTGCAGACTAAGGGACACCTGCGACATTAGCCAAGGCGAGACCACGACTGAAAGGAGCTGCAGGACGAGGCACTGTTTTCGACAGCAAGAAAAGAAAGGGTCGACCTGATGCCCCTGCTCGACGTCCAGTGCCTGTCGACAAGTCCCCGCTCTCTGAATTCCGTCGCACGCCCGCCCATTTGAAGTCTCTCGTTCCCCTAGTTTGTTCCCAATTTGGGCCTTGCTCCATCCCCCTTTTTCCTCTGACCTACCCTATGGACTGTTTTGAACGCTCTTCTTCCATCGGAACTTTCTGACAATCACCTCAAAGGACACAGGGCGAAAAGGACCTTTCCGACCAGAAACGCGAGGAAAGGGTCGTGCCCTGCAACGCAGAACTTAGAACAGAGCTGGACTTGTAGCTCCACCGCCGGTGCTCAACAGCGCCAACGAAAGACCACAAAGAACAATGAGAACTCATAAAACTTCGAACATTCGACATCTTCAACCACCGTTTTGCTACGCCTCATTTCTCTCCCAGCCGCCATTGTATTGATCCTGCTCCAATCCGAATCTGAAACATGTATTAACCTGCCAGTTCACGTTATGATATGTACTTGCTGCTCGCCGTTTTTGTATTTCATTCCTATGACTTTCCTGCTTTATCAAATAGGTGCACCTCCTAAAAAAAAAAAACTAGAAACTTCAAAATGTATTGTTTACAACTCTTTTCCATCTAGGGTTCCTACCGTTTTCTTTCTCATGCTCACCACAGTAGAACCGAATAGAAAATGAACCAGCAAGATGTCTTGAATATGTTAAAGGGAGGACTGTGGAAAATTAGTGCGTTTTGGTGAACATTATCTGCGCCATCTTGCCTCTTCCCTGATGCCACACTTTTGTCGTGCGCGCCCGCCATTTTAAGATGCCCCGATCAGAACAAACCCTTTTGCATGCCGCTGGCCCCTGACATAGCCCTTTGCCTTCGCTAAGCCCGCACACTGACCACCCCCTGCTTGCACCTGCCTTGAGTCATAAACCCCTCTCCGGCGCTGCTCTGCCCCAGGCCCTCATCCTGTTCCCAGCGCGACACCTCCCTGCTTTCCTTTCATGATCTCCGGCCCTTAGATGCAAACCCCCTTTTTCCCCGTGTGCCCGTTTTTTCCTCCCCGTTCCCAAGCCGACACCCAGCTCTGCCGATACCATCCTTGCCCCTCCCCGTACAATAGAAAGCTTCCCCCATCAAAGAATCCCCGGGTTGATCAAAGCCCCCCACCCCATGAGATCCGATCAAACTCCCCACATTCCGTGAATCGGCGGATTATCCAGCTGCGCGATGCTCATCACCTGTTGTGACTAGGGTGGGGACTTTAACTGTAAATGTGTGTGGGAACGGGCCCAAAGGGGAGTTCCGAGAATGTCTTTTCCGTATATCAAAGCTTTAAACATGTATGTGTAATCTGCAATAAAGTCATAAATGTGGATATAAGAGGCCAGGCCTCAGAAATACAGTTAGAGCACCTCAGAACGATACCTTCTGTCCGTTTCGTTGTGTTCTCCTCCGGAGAGAATAAAAAAACCTTGTTTCCTGCTTTTCAGTCTCCAGCGCCTGCCTCTTCATTGATTTAAATAACTAGAGGGTCACAGAGGCAATACCGCCGGGCAAATATCGATTGTCCCCGACCCGATTGAACTTTTTACACCTGTACGGGCGCCGTCCTAGCCAATCACAACGCTGCTATTGCAGCATTGTGATTGGCTTTGGGGAGGCAAGAGAGGCTGCCTGCTTCTGCTTCCTGTGAGCAGAGAGAGAGCAGGAGACGCGACGCAGGAGCACAGGACCGGAGGCAAAGGCGAAGGTAATTAAAAAAAATGTTTTTAATTAGTGTGGCAAAGTGAGCAAGGGACCCACGTCTGGGCATACCCTGCCACCTTAGGGTGAACAAAGCAAACAAGGAGATGATGCACGGGGTGCTGACACTTTTCAGACACTCACCCCCAGTCATGGGTCCCTTGCTCACTTTGCCAGTGGATTCAAGCTAGCCTGGCTGATGAGGGGTGTAACCCTGAATCCTGTCCCAGGATGCTTGTTTTCAGTTCAGGGAAGACCTGGCTTGGCAGTTAGGGCTGGACTGTTCCCATGAAGCACAGTGTCAAGACTGATTTGCATATAGCTGGGTCTGAACTGGGGTGGCAAAATGAGCTAAAGAACGATGATGGATTCAACCCAGATCTGTGACTGGGTTGAGTGTCTGTAAAGTTTCAGCGCAACAGGGCACAAGCATAAAGTGTCCCTGAGACTCACTTGGACTTTGGGTGTACAGGATCACAGGGCAATCCTCATGACGGTCTAAGGCTGCACGAAGCACACGCACACAGCATCGCTGAGACTCACTTGGCCTCCAGGTGCCCACGATCAGAGGGCAATCTCACGAAGGTCTCAGGCTGCACGAATCACACGCACACAGCGTCGCTGAGACTCACTTGGACTCCGGGTGTACACGATCACAGGACAATCCTCACAAAGGTCTCAGGCTGCACGAAGCACACGCACACAGCGTCGCTGAGACTCACTTGGATTTTAGGTGCACACGATCATGGGTCGCTGTGACACCTCTGGTAACTTTTATGTTCCTGAGCTTCCACAACAGGGAGCCAGCTCTCTTCAGGACACAGCACACAGCCAAGTCCTTTCAAGCAGGGAGACACAGCACACAGCAAAGTTCCTTAGCCTCTCCTTGGTTAAATCAGCAAACTGCAGGCCAGCTCCAGAACACACAGCAAGGGTCAGTCCTTTCCTTCAGACTTTTCAGCTGTTTCTTCCTTGGCAAAGGTTCCTCTTGATCACAAAGTAGTTTCAATCATTTTCAGTCTTGATCAATCCAATGCTCAGGGTCTTCAGCTCTCATAGTTATACCCCTAAATGTCTTTGAAGTCTTTGTGTTCAGGGGGGCACTGACCCCTGTCCAAACCAGTTCTGGATGCCTCCTTGCCAGTGACACCTTCTTCCTTTGATAGTGGGGGTCACATTTAAATCCAGTCACTCAATCCACAACCAGGCAGAGACCCACAGAAATGTTAGAACACAAAAACCCAGCCACTTCTAAAAGTGTGGTTTCTAAACACACAATGGAAAAACCACCTTCACAAAAAGATGTGTTATTACAGTGTGAGTGCAGGCATACTAAACTTCACCTCGCCATCTTAGGCCTATGGAAAGAGAGGCTGGAAACATATAACACAGCCTCTCCATTCTGTCCTATCTGCAGGATGGCCTTTCAACAGTGAAAAATGAAATATAGAGTATTTCACAGTCAGGACATGGTACACACCTCAGTACATGTCCTACCTTTTACATACATTGCATGCTTCCCGGAGGGGGGGCCTGGACCTACCATAGGCGTGTCTGATGTGCATAAAAAGGGAAGGGTAAGGCCTGGCAAGTGGGTGCACTTGTCAGGACAACAAGGCAGTTTAACAAACCGCACGCTGGCACTGCAGTGGCAGGCCTGAGTTGTCTCTTTAAGGCTACTGGTGTAGGTGGCACAATTAGTGCTGCAGACCCACTAATAGCATTTGTGTTACCAGCCCTGGCACACATAGTGCACTTTACTAGTAAAACAAATATATCAATTATGGACAACCAATTACCATTACACTTTATACAGGGAGCACTTGCACTTTGACACTGGTCAGCAGTGGCAAAGTGCCCAAAGCATCTAAGTTGGCAACACAGTGTCTGAAAAAAGGTCTAGGGGGAATGCAAAAAGTTTAGGGAAATTTTGCCAAAAAGGTCCAAGTCCAATAGTGAGGATCAAGATGGAGATCCCAAGAAAGTCCTCAAATCCCTGTTGAAAGCCCCCATGAGGTTTGCAAAAAGAGCTCCCAAACACAGATTGTTTGTTGCATGCTTCATCATAGAGTGCCTCATCCAGATTGATAGTGCATGTGGATGGGCTTAACCCTCCTAAGGGAGCGCTTTTATTGCATGGGATCAAAAGTAGGTGAGTTAAAATTACCTTGTTGATTATCCAATCTGATAATATATTGTTTGATTCCATGGTAAGATTATAAAGAGCACTAAATATACAGAAAAACGCAAAAAGCTGATTAGTACTCCAGTCTTGTAGGGTCTACATGTTATGGTCGTTCAGTGCCTTCTATGTCAGCTGGCCTTCATCAGGAGAAAGAAATCCCTAACTATTACACTGCAGATCTTAACTTGATGCATTGAACCTCAGAAGGGAGTTGAAAGTCTCTAGATCAAGCTATCTTAACACTGCTGTTTTGCAATTAATCTTAAAAAAACCTAAGAAAACGTTAAAACCCCTGAAAGGCCGGACATACAAACATTATGAGGTTAGTCATTCTTCACCATTCTAAAAAATACTTAAAAAGCTTGCAAGTAACGCTGGAATGCGGTAACGCAGCAGCATTGCTATACTTGTGACATAAGAGCCTCATTATGCCCATTGAAAGCAAAACAAATCATAAAAAGCACCCTCCTAAGAACATGTCTATAAAGACATCAAGAAACAGCCCCTCCAGTCATTTTGATCCTATAATACTTCATGAAAAGGTAGATACAAAAGATTAGAAAACGAAGGAGGTGAAAACTGGTAAAACAAAAAAAAGACCAGCCGATTCCTGAGTAGCCAATAAAAGGAAAAAGAGAAGGCGGTATTCCAGGCCTAGAGCTATTTATGCAAAAACTCAACTCCCTGCACAATCTGGTCCAATCCACGAAAACAAGCACAGATAGCATGCAAAGCAAACTCTCTGGCATAAGGAAACATCTCTGTGATCTGGGAGGTAGAATGGTAGAGGATGAATCCCGCATTGGTGATCTACAAGACAATAAACTAAACACAGAAAAAGTAAATTCTAACCATACAAACAGGATTGTATCACTAGAAAAACGTGTTGTAAAGCTAGAAGACCAAAACAGAAGAGGAAATCTATAAGTATTTGGTCTTCCTGAAGGAACAGAGGATGACACACAATCCTGTAAGGCCTTACTGGAATTCTGTATCCCACAGACCCTAGGAATTATTTAAACTACACTTTGAAATCACATAAGCATACAGAATATCTCCCTTCAAACCAAAAAACTCACATTTCCATCATCTTCAACTGAGATACGCGCACATGGATATGATAATTGCCTACTCGAAGAAACACAAATACATCAACTGGAAAGGACTCAAATTTGGTACATTACAAGATTACCAAAATTAAACTTTGAAAAAAAGGAAAATATTTATCTCTACAATAAAAACTCTTAAAGCTCTCTCAATCTAGTTATCCTTTGCTGGACAAGCATAACTCAAAATATTGGACAATGGAAAGCAAAATATATTTCAGGACCCGGCTGAACTGGACACTTTTATTTCCAATATTGCTGATACCCAAATGGTTTACTGAGTAGATTGCACTCCATTACTCAAGGTAGTAATCCTAAGTAACACTACTAACCAACTACACTACTCAACCTGAGCTAACCAAATCTCAAAAGCATTTCCACTTTCTTAGTACAACTAAACCACAGCTCTAACATCTCCAAGACAATTCATCGCTATAACAGATACTAACGATAGATGTTTTCATCTATACCCACCACAATTAATATCACAATAAATATCCCTTACAAAATGATTGCTTTGCCAAGCCAGTTATACAAACTAGACCAACTTTACAGACGCCGCTTAGGATACGCAAAGACATTATAAGGCAAACATGCTACGTTATCATTATGATATGTCTCATGTTACAATACAACATATTATGCTATCTCATGTTATGATACAATACGCTAGGATACTCTGAATTCTGATATGTCATGCCTAAGATACATTGTGATTTACTATGTTTTAACATGCATGACTTGTTACAAGATAGTACGGGGAACTACTTATCCGTGAATGATATAGAATCTTAATATAAAACTCTTTTCCAACAACCATTCTATCCACTAATACGTACCCACTCAACTTCTGCATCCACCTTCACACCATGTACTTAACTTACTTGCTACGTCAACTTACATGAATATTAAGTTAACTGATAATCAAGCATTCACTGAGGGGATGTGCTACCTGGAGAGGGGATGTGCTACCTGCAGAGGGCAGGCCACCCGTGGCATCTCCTGCCTTACATATATTGTTGGGGTGGGAGCTGTTTCCTTATTATTACCAGGGGTGGGCTTCTCTCAGTTTTCTGTTCTGCTTGTCTCTCCTTCCTTCTTTTTAACCTCTGCCCCCTCTCTACACTATTACATCCCTCCCCTCGTCACTTCCTACCCCTGGATAGGACCCTTAATGCACACTAGAAATAGGCCCTTCAACCCTCATATTTATCCATTTTCTAAAATTACCTCCGGTGTCAGACTTTCATCTTGAGACTGAATAACCACCAGGCAGTTTCAACCACAATATTATACCAGCATACCATAATAATATACCAACTAGCTCGCTATACTTATATATAGCAAACATTACAATTACATTCCTGAACACAAAAGGTCTAAACCACCCGATCAAACATCAAAAAACTCTTGACTATTGTTTGAAGACAAAGGGAGAGCTAATTTTATTGTTAGAAATAGGAATAGGTTTCAAAACAGCACTCCAAATGCACAAGGGTTTGATCGATGATTTTGTCTTTGCCGCAGCACAAAAGAAGATGATCAGTCTAGTAACCCTAATCTCATGATCGTCAGGCCTAAAAATTCTGACTCTTTAATCAGATAATGAGGGTAAGTGGCTACTCACTAGACTACAAAAAGGAGACACTGAAATCTATGTAATGAACATATATGCACCTACCAATGATAAACTCAATTTGTGGGTATAACTGAACAAGATACTATCATAAATCCTACCTAAATAAGATTAATACTTGGAGGAGATGTTAACTTTCCTAGGGACGAAGACATGGACAGGATTTTTAAATATGTCTTTAGACCAAACTAAGGGACCCATTAGGATGACAGGCGGATCGCCCCGCCGGCCCGGCGGGGGTGATCCGCCCGCCATCCGTGCAGAAATGCCCCCGCCATTTTATAATGGCTGGGGGGTCCGTGGCGGACGGCAAGACCGTCTGCCACTTTTCCGCCTTTTTCGACATGTCCACCAGGCGGAAAAGGGTTCTATATGGCCAGCCATATTAGAATGTGGGTTCACAGATGCCTTTCTGTGGCGGAAAATCTGCTTGGGGGGCCCGTTGTGGACCCCCTGGGACTCCGGGGGGAGTGCACATGAGGGGTACCATAGTTCCATGCACAACATGGCAGGCACCGCGTGGTGCCTGCCATGTTGCGCATGGAAGTGCACAACATGCCTCCCTGGAATTGTGGTGGGCGGTGCTGAGTGCACCGCCCGCCACAATGTTAGGGATGCAGGATGCACCCGCTACTGTGGCAGGCGCATCCTAATAGCACACACGGGATCCCCGCCCTTATGGCGGGTGGTTCCTTTTTACGACGGGATGGCCGCCTGCCATCCTAATGTGCCCCTAAATATCACAAATTCAAAACCTATGCAATACGCATAAACATAAAGATGTTGGGAGACGTACTACCCAAACAGGTAAGGAATATACCTTCTTTTCACATCCACAACACATTTTCCAGAGTTGATTACATGTTGATAGACGAATCCCATGTGAGCAAGGCCTGAGATCCTACCATTGAACCAATACTTATTTCCGACCATGCCACATTACAGTCTCTTATAATAAGCCAATAAAAAACAAACTATGGAGAATGAACAATCTAATTAGAGAAAACAAAAAGTATTTAGAGCTGATCAAAGAAAATATCAAGGATTATTTGGACTATAACTCTAATGTCACAATCCACAAACTTTACTGAATGCCCTTTAAGCCACAATGAGAGGCAATATGATTAGCCTCATTGTAAGGAAAAATAAGGACGATAGCCTAAAAATGGAAATCCTTGAAAATGACACTAGCAAACTAGAACAATCCTTAAGAAATCATCATGACATTGGTAAACTGAGCAAAAATGGAAGAGCTGGAATATGAATTAAACACAATTATATCAACTAAAGCTCTCCTTGTTATTACAAAAAAACAAAGGACTACATTTCAGTGCTTGTAAAACATCAAAAACACTTCTTGCCACCTATCTAAATAAAAACAAACCAAAACCAAAAATAGTGGCTTTAAGATTCACAAAGGGGGCGTGGCTTAGTGGTGCATGGAGTAAGACTTGCTGCGGAGGGTCTCCATACTACAGTTACCTTTTAAAGCTAATATCACGGCACAGAGGAGACCCCCAAAGAGCATATCAATCACCGGAAGGAGTAGAGAGCAGATTGGTTGCATTGCCTTCCTCGCATGGGCTCTCTTACCGAATATACAGACCGGGCCAACAGAGGAGCCGAAGCCGCCATCTTGAGATGCTCGGCGGCACCGCCGGGCAAGGAGTATTCGGGCGGCCCTACTCCCCGATAACAGCGGAAGACGAGAGATTGCGATAGCAACGCCAGAGGAGGCACGGCGAAAGGAATCTGCGCCTCCGTCGCAAGAAAATGTGACCTCCTGATCAGGGTGAGACCCTGAGGCCGTTCTCTTAGGACGTTCGACAGCGTTGCTGGAAAGAAAACTTCTGCGAGACCCAACTGCATATAAACGGCGAGTTCCCTGATACCTGCAGCGCACTAGAATGTGGGCGATCACGGGGGCGTTTTCGGCTGAGACGCAGCAATGGGAATTTGCGCTTAAGCAGCAAAAGAGGCTCAGTCTCCTGGCTGGGCGGATGCCCGAGGCTGTACAGCCGAACGAAGAATGCTTAGAGGGCTGCACAGCTTGAGTATGGTGAACTCCCACGACACAGCTGAATGCCTGAATGCCGGAGGAAGAGCAAGGAGAAACCGCAATCAGTGAAGGCACAATAGAAGGTACCTGGCGCCTCGACAGCCCCCATTGCAGACCCTCAGCGAACAGCCTCAGGGCCTTGAAACAACATCGGGACCCAAGACCGCCATCTTGGATCGAGTAGCGGCGCTAACTGGCGAGATGTGCTGGCGAGGCCCTGCAATTTGACGGAGGCTAGCTCCCTTGGTGAGGTGGATCGCCGGAAGAGGAGCAGAAGAAACAGCGTAATCAGCGGGGTGCTCTAGAGGGAGCTCAGCGCCTCCACAATCATCAGCACCCCCTTTGGACAGCGGCGGGGCCTGGAAAAGCCCTTGAGCAAGCTGGGAGGCCCTCTTCTTTGCAGAAACCAGCGAAGATGTGGCGTGGAGCCTGCGGCAGAAGGAGCACCTGGGCACTGACGGTACCCAACAACGATTGCACAGGGGCCTCGCTGAGAACTGGTAGGTCCGGTGGGGTTGAGACAGCCCATGGAGTGATGCTGGAGAAGGTAGGAGAACCGCGGCCTAGTTGGCATTTTGTATGTGGGATTGAGTCCTCAACATAAACGCATTAGTCCACAAATACTCCCCAAGTTAAACACCGTTGGAGAGGGGCGAGAACCTGAAACCCCCCTTCCCACGTTGTCAGGGTTTAGCTTTATCCTGGTTCCCGTTGTGGACTCAGGGGCCCCATACTGATGTTGGATCCGACCTGGGCCCATCCTCCATATCCTTACGCACTTGGATAAATACGAAATCAGATCCCTCGCCAATACTCGCCGCTGCAGAGATCTGACCAGGGGTGAAAGACAAGCACTACACACACTGAGCAGAGATGACAAATTCATCATAAAAGAAGCAGACAAGGGCGGGAACGTGGTTGTCATGAACCACCCAGATTACCATAATGAAATAATGAGCCAGCTACAAGATGAGTCATGCTATGAACCCCTCAACAGCAACCCTATGGGCCCACTTACTCTCTTGATCAATGAGAATCTACATAACTGGCAAGTACAAGGTCTGTTGGATGAGGAAGAGGCACTTCATATGAAAGTGGTTAGACCCACCTATCCTTGCCTATACACTCTACCCAAAGTGCATAAGCAAGCACCCTTTCCACCTGGGAGACCTATAATTTCTGGCATAGGGGGCCCCACAGAAAGATTATCGCAATATGTGGACTTATTCCTCAATCCCATGGTTAAGAACCTACCGTCCCACATCCAGGACACGAAACATATACTGGGGATTTTAGCTGATGTTCAATGGCAACCCAACATGATCATGGCCACTTTGGACGTAGTCTCACTCTACACTTCTATCAAACCTGATCTAGGACTCAAAGTGATTACACAATTCCTGCACAACAGACCTGTCACATTATGGTCACATACCAATATGATCATTTCCATGATGGAAATCATTCTTAACAATAACTGTTTCGTGTACGACCACCGCTGGTACAAACAAACAAGGGGAGTTGCCATGGGCTCAAGGTTCTCACCTTCGTTCTCTAATCTGTACATGGGCGCACTAGAGACTGAGTGGATATGGGGAAGAAAAGGCTCACAATGGACAGAATACATCATCTACTGGGGGAGATACATCGATGATTGTCTCCTCCTATGGTCCGGCCCACAAGACAAACTCGATTCTTTCTGCACATACCTCAACTCAAATGATATGGACATGAAATTCACTTGTCACTCCAGCCCATCCTGTGTATCTTTCTTAGACATTGAACTGTATATCAAAGACAACATCTTACATAGCAAGCTATATCGTAAAGAAACCTCATGTAACTCAATACTACATGCTGACAGCTAACCCGTCCACCAAATACAGACCATCCCATATGAGGAGTTTACAAGGGCAAGACGCAATTGAAGTGAAGATAATGAATTTCAGAAATGCCTGTCTGACATGAAAAACAGATTTACAAAATGCGGTTACAAACAATTAATAAAGCGGCAAAGAGGATTGGTGAACTCACTAACAATTCACTTAAACAACCTGTAAGACTCATCACCAATTACAATGAGATAAGTGTGATAATGAGACAAAGTTTTAAAAAACATTGGAAGACTTTACTCACAGACAAGACTCTAAAAGACTGCAAAACCACACGACCACAAATTACATTCAGGAGAGGCAGAACACTGAAAAACAGACTGAGCCCCACGGTTCCAACATCCACTACTGCACAATCCTGGCTCACTACCCATGGGACAGGCTTCCACCAATGTGGCTGCTGCGGAGTCTGCAAGTGGGCTCTGAATGGCATTAAAGAGTTCAAAGACTGGAAAGGACGCAAATACAGAATTGACTGCAACATCAATTGCAACACCAAGTATGTTGTCTACAGACTAGAATCCACATGCAAAAAATACTATGTGGGAAGTACCATTAGAGCCTTATAGGAACGCGTTATGGAACACATTAGAGCTATGCGGAATGGGGATTCTAGGTACCCAATGTCCTCACACATAGCTGCATGTCCCTCACAAGGACCAACCAAGAGTTTAACCTTTTTTGGAATGGATGTCACTGAACCGAGTGTAAGAGGCTGAAATCGTGAGCTGAGACTCAGGAGATTGGAGGCAACCTGGATAATGCGCCTTCAATCAGTCAAACATGGTCTTAACAGACTATGAGCTACAATAATTTCTAGGGTCCTAATGTTTCTGCCATGAACAATTTATCATCCATGTCTTTACCCATTTACTGTACCTATAACCTGCTCACTTTTGATTCATAGTGGGTCATCGGCCCGTGTCTTTTCATGTCTATATTACTTCACAGAGCTTGTTGTTATTTCCTACATGTTCTTTTTACTCAATGCCACTATTTCCATCTGCTGTCTACCAAGTCAGATATATTTGGGACATTTCAAAAACGATTAAATTATGTAATTTTAGGATGTGACATGTTTGTCTCCATGTTTTCTTCCACCTCTTTCCTGTGTGTTTTTATTGTGTGTTTTTCTCTATATATACTTTTCTACACTCACCCACAGTATTTAGTTTTTCAATCTTGCCCTTTATAGTCCATTTCACCCGCCCTTAGCCTTATTTCTCTACCTAATTTTTGTTTCTTTATATAATCCTTGGAGTTCTCCACCCTGGGACCCTATGCCAGCTTTCTTGGTTGTCTAACCATTATCCTATGGGACATTCTCCTTAGCCGACACGCTCTGGCTCCCTAGGTCCTGCAATGCCTTCCTCATTTCAGGTTTGGCCATCACAATATTTATTTTACATTCTAGTGCTCCGGAGTCTCCTCACTTCCGGTTTTAGCCATAACGCGATCATTTTTCGCGTTCTAGTGTCCCTGAACCCAAGTGCTCTTTAGCACTTCCGACGACTGGTCAATGCTTCCGTATCCAGGAACTCGTTGACGCGACCGCCACTGAGCATTCCGGGAGAACAGGTAAGCCAATTTCTCCGCGGTTTTTTGAACGTCTACAGTATTTAGGATTTACGTCACCTTGACCTTACCTCGTTTACTTACAGGTCTCCCCCAACTTGGATGTATCCAATCTGAGTTGCCCCTGTGTCTCCACTTGGGACACCAGGGGTTATGATATTTTCTCACTTACCCTCATGTAGAACAGATTACTTGCCGCGAACCGGGTGGATTTACACCGGCTCACGCAGTGAGTATTTGCATTATTTTCTTCATTACTTTTGGCTTTCAGTCAAGGCACAATTTAGTTTTCTATTGTGCTCATACGGTCCCTCACTTCTTCACTTCTCCACAGCTATCGTTCTCCCACAAACCGACAGGTATTTAAAATTTCTCTTCTTTAGAATGTATAATTTTGCAAAACTAGACGGATAGGTGTTCTGGCATTTTAGACCTCAGCAGTCTTTCAGATCATGGGACCACCCGCTGTATTCTGTCGCTCCTTTTGCCTTTTTCCAGCTATTAATCTCGCACTTGATCAACAATTGCCATGTTTACTCGCATTAGCTGTGTTTACCTATTTATTCTAGGAATGTTTTACTTATACAAGTAGACCCGTCAGTTTTGCATCCTTCAATCATGTCTTATGTTTAAATCATTGCGTCCACCACCTGTCTTAGGTAACATTGTGGGGAGCTTTCATTATTTATCTATTTACATGATTCCCGGGACTGTTTAATGTAACATTGGGTATCAACAAGAGAGAGAGGGCATTAGTAGGCACTCCTGTACCCCAGACAAAATTGCAAATAACAACAAAGGAGTGACTCAGTGCAAAAAAAGGGAAAAAGTGCTACCTTAACTCAAGAAGAACTTGTTAGTTCACTCAGTACTGTGAATGTGGTCGGTACCTCCACAGTCACACGTACATGTGACTGTGGAGGTACCGACCACATTCACAGTACTGAGTGAACTAACCAGTTCTTCTTGAGTTAAGGTAGCACTTTTTCCCTTTTAATGTAACATTGTTCACTCTGGCATGCAACATTGCTCGGATAATACCTGCCTCTTAGCTTGGTTTGTCCTGAGTACCTTGGTATGTTTTTTTCTAATAGCATCATATGCTGATTATAGCACTGCTCCCATTTTGCCTTGAATGGTAATTTGCCCTCTTTCGTATATATTTTCGTTTGTCTTCTCTTAGATTGAAAAGAACGAAGAGAGATCATCTTATTTCATTACCATTAGTTGTCTATATTTCGTTTTATCGTCTTCAACTTTTGGTATTTAACCGTAGTAATTTTGACACTGCACTCACACATCAGTATTTGGTGACTTTCGTGTGCTCCACAGCATTCACTTTGTTTCTGGCGCTTCATATATCCATACAGTGTATTTTATTTTGTTTGGTTTGTTTTTTTCTTTTCATATCCTTCCCAGCCCTGAAGAGTCACATCTGTGACACGGTGTGACAAAACACGTGTCGGCTGGTTTGTCTTCTTGTACTGATCAAATTGAAATACAAACTCTTTTCACATGAAAATTTGTTGTTGACCTCCGTTATTTACCAATGAACACTGTTGCAAACATTCGGTTCTGACACCGGAACCTCATCAGACTCGATACGTGTGCACAGGACTTTGATTCATTTGTGTCGTGTGGATCTTCTTCCACACACTTGCAGGGGTTGTTTTTCTCCTGGGTTTGTTCCCCCTGACCTGTTTGCACCGTGACCTAATGATATATTGTTTTGGACTTTGTAAACGTACACGCTTGGGCGCCATTACTTCCTGTACTTAATCCAAACCCATCACAGTGATTCATAGAGCTAGATAGCATTTGCAAACCCAAACAGGGAGAAGCCTCACTGGGTGGGACCATGTTGGATATTGCCCCAAAGAACTGCGCCACTTACAGCTACTTTCAGCAGGGTGCCTCTATTCAACGCAGGAACCTGCCTGGCTGTCTGGGAAGTCGTTCTGCACCATGCCACGGTACATTCAAAACTAACCTGAAACTGCTGCACTATCTGGCTAGATAGGTGACCTGGTTACCTCTCTAAAGGAAGCACAACACATGTAATATGCCAGGCAAAAAGGCAGTTAAAGACATTGCTTATAGCTTATCCAAAGACAATCCAGTGACTTCTTTGTAGCAAAAGGCTGGCCCTCCGACTCCTGCCTCCATGGCATCCTCCACACAAGGGGCGACTGAGCCATTCACCCAAGCCTATATGAACAACTTTCTTCAAGAATCAAAATCAGTAATTGTCTCTCTTATATCCGAATTTGCATCATGCTTCAAATAATTACTGAAACTGGCGAAAGAGTCGACGACCTAGAAAGGACTGAAGACAACCGTACGGAAGATCAGAAAAACGTTTGGAAATGAATGACTGCACTTGAGGACCAACATATTGAACTCCAGATAAAGCAGGAGGATTTAGAAAACAAATCAGAGGCATACCAAAGGGGTGGAGGGTTCAGACAACAAGGCATTCACAGCAGAGCTACTACACAACATCAGAGGGGTTACTGACGCATCCCTACCAGCACTGGACAGGGCACATCGAGTAGCTACACTCCCCCAGAAGCCCTGAACTGGTTCCAGATATCCTAACCAGGGTACACTTTTTCGTGGAAAAGGAAGCAATATTGCAGGCTTCACGAAATGAATCGGAATTGACATACAAGGGGTACACAATTCAACTCTTCCAAGACATTTCCCCAGTGACGCACCTATAAGGAATCGGACAGAACGCACATTATTGGCACTGAAACAAAAATAGTACAATGGGGGGAAAGGGACAAAGTGGGCTCCATCTTGGCGCGCCGAATGAGACGGAGGGCAGCAAAATCACATATTGTTAAAATAAAACCTGCAAAAGACACATGGGCCATCACTGTAAAAGACAAACTGACAGCCTTCCACACGTACTATTCTACCTTCTATGATCGAGGGACCACACACCCAAGTGAGATACATTCAGTACTCTTCAACTGTCCATGGGCCCCCCCAAGACAAACAATATGCACAACTTTTCGAGGAACCAATTACACTAAAAAGCTCCGACAGGCTTTAAAGGACTTGACGGGGGCCAAAACACCAGGCCTGGACGGCTTGCTGGTTCACTTCTACAGCATGATTCTTCCGCAAATCCAACACCAACTATTGAGCCTTTTTTACTCATTCACAGACATTACGGGCCCAACGGCCACAATGGCCATGGGCAGAAATAGCACTTACCCCCAAACCTGGCAAAGATCATACATTATGCTCTTCCTACTGCTCTATTCGGCTTCTCAACACAGATATTAAAATCTACACAAAAATCCTAGCTAACTACCTGGAACCGTACCTCTCGGGTGTCATTGACCCCGACCAAGTTGGATTTATTTGACAACGTCAGGGAGCCGACAATATGCGGCGAATAGCCCACTTGGCAAAAAAGAGACACCGTCAGAAAATCCCTGCCTGTCTATTATCGCTAGATGCTGAAAAAGCATTCAACCTGGTAGACTGGGTTTTCTTGGGGTAGTTCTCCAGAAGATAGGACTGGGACCCACGATGGTCTTCAGGATAATAGCATTGTACACTCCCCCCAAGCACAGGTCAGAGTCAATGGACTACTCACACAACCGATACACATACATAGGGGCACTAGACAAGGCTGCCCACTCTCTCCACTGCTTCTTGCTCTTGTAATAGAACCATTAGCCATAGCTATTCAACATTCAGGAGATATTAGCGACATCCCTTTTGGAGGAGTAGATCATAAGATAGCCTTATTTGTGGATGACTTACTACATACCCTGTCGAAACCACACACCTCATTAGCAGCCCTTATCACGCTTCTGAAATCATGTGAAAAGGCCGCCGGCCTCAAAATTAATCTCACTAAATCTGTGGCATTGAATCGAACCATCCCCAATGAAGATATCCGGGAACTACAATCCCTTACCCCCTTTCAATGGGCTACATGCTCGATACAAGATCTTGGACTTAATCTAACTTTCCCAATATCTATGTGGACACAGACAAACTGGCCGGAATATAGAAAAGCGGTCCTCGGGGACCTAAGTATGAGGAAGTTTTACTAATATCATGGCTAGGACGGCTTAATGCAATCAAAATGTCTGTTCTGCCGAAAATAATACATTTATTCCATACAATCCCCACCCCAATAACACAAACTTACATATAATGCTTGCAACAAGACCTAACCACCTTTCTATGGGGAGGAAAATGACCACAATTCACAAATAAACTCCTTATGCTACCACGAGATAGAGGTGGGTTAGCATGCCCCAATCTTCTACAATACTATTGGGCGCTACATTTCCGAAACATCTCTGAGTGGGTGGTCTGCGACAGCAAGAAACATTGGCTACTTATGGACAGGGCAGTAGCCTGCAGACCATATGGGACTTAACATGGCTTCCGCTGGGGTCTCAACCGTGTAGCGTGTATATATAGGCACACTCACAAAGACAGTGTTAGAAATATGGGATACGTTTGCAACCTCTATGGGCCTCACTGCCTTCTCATCCCATAATACACCCCTAGCATGCAACCCGAACTTTCCACCAGCTCTACAACCACACTCCTTCCCAACAGGGGCAGAAGGGGAATACCAAACAATTCAGGATCTCTCCGAGGGCGATCAGTGTAAAACATTCGATCAGTGAAAAAAGGAATTCCACCTACCTGAGGAATCTAGGCTACGATACTTCCAGATCCGGCATTTGCTGCACACACCATTGAGCATCCAGGGGGCGACCCAGCCCTAAACCCCCTTTGAGACATTGGTTCGCTCTTACGGTGGGTCCTGAGGTCTGCTCTCTCGCACCTACCAAGTATTACAACACTCTACTCCGATTAAGTCCCACATATACCAGACACATTGGCAAACAGTCAGCACTGATGAGATCACCCCTAAGCAAGGGGGAACACTTTGGCGAGATATACCGAAAACATTTAGAAGCATACCGCAATGAGAGACCGCATACAAACTCTTGACACAGTGGTATTATAGCCCCCAACAACTACACAAATTGTTTCCCAATACCTCACCCAATTGCTGGTGTTGTCAACAAGCGATTGGAGAATTCGTGCACATATGGTGGTCCTGTCCATTGTTGCCCATCTATTGGAAAGAGGTCCTCAGTCATATAAATGACGTGATAGGCTACCCTATACCATCAGCCCCAATAGTGATCATCCTGGGAGTTGGGCCCTCGACCCTCCTTGCTATGACCCATGCAGACTGGCGCATAATATCTCAGATTCTTGGAGCAGCCAAGCAAGTAATAGAAGTCGCGGCTGGCATGACTCGCGGGTGAGGGGGTCGTGCGGGGAGGGGGTTGTAAGCAGAGTGGGCGGGGTTAATTTTGATTAAAAATTTACCTTTGCCAGCACGGTGCGGTCCAGTGTCGCCTCTGCTCAGAGTCCTCGCAGGAAGCGGTCAGCCTCCCTCCCCTCCCCTAAGCCAATCACAACACTGTAATGGCAGCGTTGTGATTAGCTGGGAGGCCGTCCACACAGGGGTTGATGGGGAGGCCATTTTCTCCCTGTAGGCTACATGCAGCCTAAATGGAGAAAAGGGAGTGTGCGTATGACTGGTTTGGTCGGCCCTCGGGCCGAACAAACAGTCACCGCCCACAACAGTGGGCAAGCCACTCCTCCTCTGCTCTGGAGCAGGACCACCCACTCGCCCCCAACCAAACCCTTCTGCTCTCTCGCACCTACCAAGTATTACAACACTCTACTCCGATTAAGTCCCACATATACCAGACACATTGGCAAACAGTCAGCACTGATGAGATCACCCCTAAGCAAGGGGGAACACTTTGGCGAGATATACCGAAAACATTTAGAAGCATACCGCAATGAGATACCGCATACAAACTCTTCACACAGTGGTATTATAGCCCCCAACAACTACACAAATTGTTTCCCAATACCTCACCCAATTGCTGGTGTTGTCAACAAGCGATTGGAGAATTCGTGCACATATGGTGGTCCTGTCCATTGTTGCCCATCTATTGGAAAGAGGTCCTCAGTCATATAAAAGACGTGATAGGCTACCCTATACCATCAGCCCCAATAGTGATCATCCTGGGAGTTGGGCCCTCGACCCTCCTTGCTATGACCCATGCAGACTGGCGCATAATATCTCAGATTCTTGGAGCAGCCAAGCAAGTAATAGAAGTCACGGCTGGCATGACTTGCGGGTGAGGGGGTCGTGCGGGGAGGGGGTTGTAAGCAGAGTGGGCGGGGTTAATTTTGATTAAAAATTTACCTTTGCCAGCACGGTGCGGTCCAGTGTCGCCTCTGCTCAGAGTCCTCGCAGGAAGCAGTCAGCCTCCCTCCCTCCCCTCCCCTAAGACAATCACAACACTGTAATGACAGCGTTGTGATTAGCTGGGAGGCCGTCCACACAGGGGTTGATGGGGAGGCCATTTTCTCCCTGTAGGCTACATGCAGCCTAAATGGAGAAAAGGGAGTGTGCGTATGACTGGTTTGGTCGGCCCTCGGGCCGAACAAACAGTCACCGCCCACAACAGTGGGCAAGCCACTCCTCCTCTGCTCTGGAGCAGGACCACCCACTCGCCCCCAACCAAACCCTTCTGCTTTCACGCAGTGCGAGAAGCAGAAACATAAAATGGTATTTATAATACTATTTTATGTTTCTGCTTCTCGCACAGCGAGAAAGCAGTGGGGCGACGCTACTCCGCCCACATGGAGGAGCCGCCCTGGGTAATAGCACTATATTGGAAGAATACATCTACACCACCAATCGACCTATGGTTTTCCCGCCTATGGCATTCTATGACGATGAAACTTCTCATGACTCAATTAACACATACTAAATCTACGTTCACAAACACATGGCAACCTCTAATAGACCACTTTTCCAAATTAGAATTCACATGCTTTACCCCACCAAACCTTTGAGCCTCACAACTCCTTGAAGACACCCCACCAATTCAGAATACCGACATATTACAAGAGAAATATCAGACGGCCCACACAGGGGGTCCACTACCTAGTCCCCAGATTTAAAAGGGAAAACCTGGGATCCTTTCACTGGTAGTACCTCTCACCTCCTCCCCCCAATCCTGGAATCCTCCTTCTTTCTGTCATTCTGTTTCTGACTTCCTGTTGTTCTCCCATGATTACAGTTATACGTTGAAAGTAAAATAGAATTATAAACACTGCACAATGACTATAAGTAATTTGGGGCCAGATGCATCAAAGGGTTTTGCCCGTTCTGTGTCAATGGGAAAATGTGTTCATTCATATGGCCGTTGATGTATAATTATGATGCAGACGCTGATTTGATGTAAATTTCCAAAGCCAATGTTGCGTGACATTGTTTAACAATAAAGTAGTGTTAAAGAAACATTACCTGCCTATGCTGATACGTATATGCGTTCTTCTGTATGAGATCTATATCCAAAATAAACTCATCTGGCAGTATGCTGTTAGAAAAAGCCTCACTTAACAGTAATTAAACAAATGTTGAAAACAAACGGTGTTCAATAAGCAATTAATTATGTTCATGTTGATGTTTCTTCTTCACCAGGAAAAACAGTAATATCAATGCTATTCATTATTAAATAGCAGCACGTCCACACACGCATTCACATGTTTCCTTTTAGAAAACGACAAGATGCTTGGCGCCGCTTTTACGTATTAGTTGCGCGCAGAACAAACACCAGACCACATTCGGGACTCGGCGTACATAAGGGAAAAGCGCAGCGCAGGAAACCGGTAAGCGCATACGTTTAATGCATGAGGAAACGATCGCTCTTAGCACGATCTAACGACTCGCACATTAGATTCACCACCGCTTTGTGTACAATATATATAGCGTATTCACAATCACAGCGTTTTGAATATGCCCGCTTGCTTAAGAAGCAAGCCATTAAACTTAAAGGTTTAGCGTTTCATGTATACACATTATGAACGCACTAATGGAAGATACCGCGCTTAACATCACGTTTTTAACACGCACGCCAGCCTAAAAAGAAAGTCACCAGGATTTGATGTTAAACATCAACCGACACTTACAAGACGGCAGTAACAACCTCACATACGTTGACCCCATTCGATTTTTGCTTTAATAACTAGTCTAAACAGTGGCGGTTTTATATAAGGTAGAGAGTCCTAACTATTAAAACCATATCAGTTTTGATGTTTCAGACATTCCCCTGATGGCGGCATTTATTCCTGAAATGCATAGGGAGAAGGTTTAACTCATGTGCAGAAATTAAGCATTATGGGACATGAAGTTCCAACCGCAACAAATGAATTCATGTGAAATGAACCTATTTGAATGTATTTGAATACAATATTATTTGGAAAATCATCTTTGGGAAAAGTATTCTTTTTGAACTTGGCTGTAGTCACAGCAACTAATAACCTGTGCCCAGAGAGACACTCTACATAAGTAGACTTGCAACCCAGGTATTGAATTCACACTCCTCCAAGCGGGAGGCGATTCTCAGGAGCATGGTAAACCATTGAACCACACCAGAACCTAGCAGTGCACGACCCACACCATTTTGAAATTCACTGGTTCCCCTCATCTCATCAGCTGGCATTGTCCTAGCCAGGGGACCCGCAGCTAATTGGCAACGCCCTCCAAATGGAATATGCTTGTCAGAGAGCGCCTGATCTGCATACCTCGGACACCAGGCTGCCCCTTCATTCCATCTTCCTCACATTTAGCAGGACATACATCTGTTCAATTTTCCGGAATTTACACTTAAGAGAAGCCTTTTTACAGGTGCCCAGAACAGAAAGCACCAAGACCCCATTCACTGTTTATTTACTTGGGATCAGGCCCTATCATACATCTCAATTTGAACCTAGGGAGTTCCACACGTCTCTATCTATTTCTGAACATGTGCGTCGGAGGTCTGGGTCACTTAATTCAGGATTATATAGTGGGAGGATGCCGAGTTTCATTGCACGATATTGTTTGCAAATATAGGTGTTTGAAGCTGCAGCAAAGCAACTGCCTCAACTGCACGCGTCAACAGTGTTATAGTGTTTTCGACAAATCTATTTTTGCAGATAAACTAACGTTAACTCAAGTTTAAAATGTTTTGTGAGACAGAGAGGAAGAGAGAGAATGTGGGTGGTAAGTGGAAGACAAACATTTCCCTCCGAATCTAAATATATATTCACACAATTATCTTTTATTTAACTGTGTGTGTGCATACACAAAATACCAACTCTTCCTTCACTTTCCCCTCAAACGTTTTGGGTGTTTGCCGAGTTAATATCTTCCACTTCCACCACACAAGGATTAACTCATCGATAGAAGTGCCAAAGATGGTGAAGGATATCATGAAATGAATCAGAGATTAGCAGCAGCAGTGCTAGTTAAATTAATTCCAGGATTACGCCACTGTAAGAAAGAAATTGCATCAAATTATGAAAGTAGGTCTTCTCGTGTATAGTTTAACAAACTAACTAGAGGTCACTCTAATCAAGTATAAGTGGATCTGTGTAATATAAGTCTTCTAAAAAAATTAGAATCAGAAACAAATAAAAAGGTAACATTTGAAAAACAGCCCATCTTCCAAGTATGCCTTAATCATTCTGACACGTAGCTGAGTGACATTGATACATCGGAAAAAGGATACTGAACTGCATCCACTGGCATCAACACATGTCAAATGGCAAGTAATGGCCAAAAACCACCTCTGAAACACAATATTCCTTCTAACTATATAGCTAGCAAAATGGTTCTGTGAATTACGCACTTGGTGCTGACTTCTGTGTGATCAGTAGGTCACTAGCTCACTCCCCCGTACTTGAAACTCTGTTTTCCATCCTTCCAAGGAGGGAAATTCATTATCATCAAATTGGGTAATAGTTGCACGTTACGTAAAGTACGTAACTGTAGTATTACGTGCTAGATAAGCAGGTTGTTACTGGCATTATTTTCCATGCTTTTGAAATAAAGTGTGAGGCAGCAAAATGCATGCTCTGGATTGCTGTACGTTTGGTTGCTATCAATGCATTTCCAATCTCAAGGACTGGACTACACACTCTACACCGTAATCTCCAAACAACTCCTACCCAGACTCCAGAACATCGCTGTATAACTCAATCTCGACCTCCCATGCTGCACATACATCACACCGCACCTCAAGAAGCTTCACCAGCTCCCCATTCACAAGGGCAGACAATTCAAACTTCTAATGCACACATACTAAGCTTTACCCAACACAGGACCAGAATCCCTGGTAAGCCACATATGCTTAAATAAACCGACCAGACGCCTCAGTCTCACTTGCACACATTCCCCTCACCCGAAAAAAAAAAAACTGAAGGTTGCTTATTCTCCTACATCACACCCAAGACATTGTATGACCTCTCTCAACACATCAGAGCCTCCTCCTCTCTACTTAAAAACCACAAGAAGCTGAAGACCTGACCTGACTCTTTCCACACACTTATACACCCCACTCAAGTACCTGGAAGCCTTCTCAAATGATTAATGATCAATAAAAATCAACATAACATAACAATGCCTTAAATTGAGTTTAGCCTGCATATTATGAAAAAAGAAACTAAATGTAGATCTCAAAGGATGTACCATGACATGGACAAACGTCCTCCTTGAACCTAACAAACTGTAGGTACCACACCCAAACAGAATTTTATGAGAAGTATTTTCAGCTTTGTAGTGGGAAGGCTGATCTACATACCTTTCTAGTACAATTTAACTTACATTTTCCCAGCAGAGCTTTAGTTGATTAAACTGATTTAACCAGAGCAATTTAAAATTAGTGCCTCTGGCTTTTCCAACATATAGGATCTATCTGGGTGTCCTTGAGCGCTAAGTCAACTAGAATAAGTCTTGGTGATGCTCTGGGCAGAAAGGTAGCCTCAATGTATTTTATTTCTTTATTATTTAAATATTTAAATGCCATGCACCGTTAAGTGAATTGTTTCAAAGCATCCAATGAGCATAGATATGAACAATAAACCACTAGAGGACAAACCCATTGAACTGAACACTCTAATTGGTTATGAGATACGTTTTGATAGCTTTTCGGAACCTCAAGAAGGTAGGTTTGTTTTTAAGTCGACTGATAGAGCATTGCACTTATTTGATCCTATCATCAGGAATCAACAATCAACTTAAAAGGCAAGTTTTCAGAATAATCGCAAGCCCAAGATATCAGGGTTTTGGTCACAACAATGTATGGTGATGTTCGACTGAAGATACTGTGGAGCTAAACTTATTTTATAGGCGATCTGTTTCACCACAAGCATCTGATGTAAGAATTTCAATACTCCAGATATACTCACTGTCTTCTGAATAACCTCAGTGGTGTGTTTGAAACTTAAGAATCAGTGAACACAGGAGATGTTCATAGTCTACTGTATTAAACACTACAGAAGGATCGAGGACTATCAAAAGGGACAGATGGTCCTCGTCTGTTTTCAAGATCTTCAAAGAGGCATTCTCTGCACTAGCAGTTGTGTAGGCTTCACACAGGCCCACGTTCATATTCAAGTAATAGTTTGACTATAGCTTTAAGCTGATATACAAGCACCAATGCCATGATAGAGGAGCCCACAAACATTTGAATGGGCTTTAGGAGTCACTCTCTGCTGCTAAAAAATGCTTGTCTCAGCAACTATCTACCTACAGCTCCCAACCAGAGAATGTTATGTTATGTTATGTTATTTTTATGCTTCTATAGCGCACGGCCACTCCATGGAGCATCCCGGCGCTTTTTCGAAGGTACCCACCAAATGAGGGAGAAACATAACACTGAAGGGACATGCAACACACACATAAAAAAGCAGCACCAGTCTAAGGGAAAAGCCATGTTTTAAGGGCCTTTCGGAAGGACAGCAGGCTAGAAGCCTGTCTTAGAGAAATCGGGAGGTCATTCCAAGCACGAGGAGCTAAATAACGGAAGGACCGTCCTCCTGCTCTGGCGCGCTTGATAATGGGAACCTTCACTTTGGATAACGCAGAAGATCTGAGAGATCTAGAGGGCTGATACCAAGACAGTCGTTTGGAGATGTATTTAGGGCCAATACCGTGCAAGGCCTTGAAGGTCGTAGTCAGGGCTTTAAAAATAATTCTTTTGTCAATCGGTAGCCAATGTAAGGTTGAGAGAAGAGCAGTGGCTCTGGCTCTTCTTGGGAGGCCAAAGACAGCTCGGGCCGCAGAATTCTGAGCAATTTGAAGACGCCTAACCAGATATTTGGGAAGTCCCAAAAATAAAACATTAGCGTAATCCAGCCTGGAGCCAACCAGTGCCTGGACGATGATTTTCCTATGCTGGATGGATACTAAAGGTAGAAATTTACGCAGCATCCGGAGGATGCCAAAGCATTTCCCGGTGAGAGAGGAAATATGTGGTCCAAAAGATAAGTCGCTATCAATGATCACTCCCAAGTTTTTGGCCTTCAGGGAGGAACTAACGGGAGGAAACATATCCTGCGGCCACCAGGGTTTCCAATCCGGCTCGGAGGTACACCCAAAGAAGAGCAGCTCCGACTTGTCGGAGTTGCATTTCAATCCATGACGTCCAAACCACTCGAAAACCGCACTCAAACAACCTCTAACCTGATCATCGTCGAACAGACCATTCCTATTGCTTACAAACAGGAGCTGGGTGTCGTCGGCATAGGTGACAATCCGGGCGCCAAAAGACTCCGCGACCACTGCCAGAGGAGCCATAAAGATGTTAAAAAGGAGGGGGCTCAAGATGGAACCTTGGGGAACCCCCACTTCTAGCAGCAGCATCTCGGCGGAGTAAGGAGGAGCCCAGATTGTCTGCCGGCGGTCGGCTAAGAAGGATTTAAGCCACCTCCACACCGTTCCCCCGCAAACCAAAGTCCCAGAGTCTGGCAAGGAGAAGCGCGTGGGGAACGGTGTCGAATGCCGCCGACAGGTCAAGCATGACCAATACAGCCTTTCTTCCAGCATCCAACTCCTCCCGGATGGCGTCTGTGACTTCGAGGAGCGCAGTCTCCGTGCTGAAATTCGCACGGAAACCGGATTGGGTGTTATGCAGCAGATCGTTTTCCTCGATGAAATTAGAGATTGATCTGTGAACAAACCTCTCAGTCACTTTCGCTAGAGCCGGGAGTAAGGAAATAGGTCTGTAGTTGGCATGGACTAGAGGGTCGAGTGCTGGTTTTTTCAGGAGTGGCAGGATCATTCAAGAGAAGACAGAGATGAACTCATCTAGGAAAGAAAAGGACTGAACTCTATTCTGACTTTGACTTCCTTTGCTGTGTTATAGGTATCTAAGTTCCAGAGGCTGTATGCCATGGTTGGGTCTCTCCCAGATTGGTAGATACGATAGATATTGCAGTATATAAAATCCAACTATCCAAGTTTTGGAATGTATTCTGTGCCATAAATTGCACCTACTCTGAATATTTGGGGCATGACATGCAGATTCTGGTGCTGTATTTATTGTTCTCTTTATCGCTGTGAAAGTCTGGCACTTGTAACCGTCAGAAACTTACCAAAGGGTGCAAACGATCATACTCAGTAATTTTCTATTACTGTAAAGTCGCACAATTCAAAATTTCAACTCCTGTGAAAAAGGGTTTGCACAGAGATGCTTATATTGGATTACAAAATCCTTAGTAAGGCCCTGGCTAGCCGCCGGCAACCGCATATACCCCACCTAATGCAGAAAGATCAGAATGTCTTTATTCCACTTTGCAGCACCTCCTTGAACATCCAGCGCCTATATAGGGTACTGGATGAGATCCCAGTTGACACGGCACCAAAGGCAGTGGTTTTATCTTTTTGAGTAAGGCCTGCAATACCTTACAATAGAGATACATGCAAGCGGTCATGACCCGCATGAACATCGGCCTAGAATCGGCCAAATGGTTATCACTTCTATACACTAGGGCTTGAGCCTACGTAAAAAGTGGGCAAAACAGCTAGACAGGAGTTTGAACAGGTGGATTTTAGGAAGGTATTTAGGGAGTGGATAGCAGAAGCTGAGTCTGATCACGGGGAGCAGAAAGAGAGTTTAGCCTCTCCACCGGGCAGAGCATTAAATGTGATAGACTGGAGCAAGGATACATGGCTGGACCAAGTGCCTATGGGAGTTAGGACAGCCTGGAGTGGGGTGTCAAAGGGGAGTACGGTAGGGCCCTATGAGAGAGGATGCGGGAGCGGGCCAGAGGCCTACAAGCCCCCCTCGCTTTTTTTGTTAGCAGTGGATAACTTGGTATGGAGGGACAGGGAGGAAGAAGGGCAAAACGGGCATGGGCAGGCAGGGGGCGGCCAGGTCCTGACTGGGGAGCATAGCCAGTGTCCTGGAAGTCAGGCATCCGGGCAAGGTATATGTGAAGCCCATTAAGGAGGGGACTGGGCAAAAAAGGGCGGGTCAGGGGACAGTAGCAGGGTTACCTGGGGTGCGTTCCTCTTTAGTCCAAGGACCTGGGGCGGGGAGTCCTCCATGAGGAGGTGGGACAGGGGTCAGGTGAGGTGAGGTGTTTGAGGGAGTGGAGCTGTTTTCCAGCACATTGGGTCATGTCTCTGTTTTTCAGGTCGGCAGGTTCGTTGGGGGGCCTGACTCGGGAGAGCCAGGTGAGGTGCAACAAGCACGAGGTGAAGAGACAGCACGGCTAGCTGGAATCCATAGCGGATGGCAAGATCACGGCCACAAGAAGGTCTCGCAGGACCTCAAAGGTGCAACAGACATAAGGACTTGGGGCATCCTCTTCCACGTCAAAGTACAGGACTACGTGTACTGCAGTTTTGGAATGGTGGGGAAGCAAGTTACGGCCCTCCCCTGGTAGGTATTTTGCATGCGAATGAGGTGGGATGACAGTGGGGCGCTCAGGGATCTAGGGCCACAGACTGAGTGGACAATGCTCAATTACGACGAGGGAAGTTTGGAGGAAGGGGAACTGAGGGACGAAGACGAGGGTCAGGTGGAAGTACAAAACTGATGGCGGGAGGGTGCAGTGGCGGGATCTTTTAACCCATCTGTACCTAGTATGTTACAGAATCCAAGGGCCCGCAGAACACAGGGAGTTGTGACAAGACCTGGAGACAACAGTCGATGAAGAAAAAGCGGATCCCCCGAGGAGGCACTGACCTTGGCGCCAGGTAAGATACCGAAGTATGGGCCCCACACGCCCTGCACATGTTATATAGTGGTCCAAGCTAATGAATTTCGGGGAAGTGGGGAGGCCACCTCAAGAGTGATGTCAGGAGGGTCGAGGCCATGGAGTCTCCAGCAAGAGGGGAGGCCCACCAAAAGGTGACATACATTGGGGTCGAGGCTAGGGTGCCTCAAACAAGCGGGGCGGACCTAAAAATACATGGTGTCCATTGGGATCGAGTCAAGGTAGCCTCAAGACAGTGGGGAGATCCGCCTAAGGAAGGGGAGTTAAGTGCGTGTCACTAGCATGGGCACCGAGAAGCCCATAGTGCACACGAATAATGCTACAGTGCAGCTGGGGGAAAAGAAACAAGAAGTCTAAAAACAAGGGAAGATGATCTTAGATCAAGGGTGTACATCGGATAAGGTTACTGCCACAGGGGTAGGAACAGGGTCAGGGGGGCAAAGGAGGCGGGTGACAAGCTGGAGAGCAAAGAGATTAAGTTCAAGAAGTTGCCCTTCATGGGAACAGCCAAGCCGCTGGGGGTACACCTTATGCAGCCCAAAGAGAAGATATGGAAGGGGAAGTATGTCGAGATGATGAAACTCCTCCATAGGGAACGGAGGTCCAAGGAAGTGTCTAAGGAGGAGGAATTAGAGCTCTCAAAACAGCCAAGAGTGCCGGTGACAATAGAGAACTGGACCGCGGCGTTCCTCATTTATGAGAGTGTTTACTGCAAGAAGTACCCAGAAAGGTCAGTTGCACTCTTTAAATACATGGACGCTATAAGAAAGGCGCAGTTAAATTACGGGGGCTATGCTTGGGTCCAGTATAATGAGGAGTTCCGGGTGCAGATCGCAGTGGACCCGGGCACACAATGGGGAGAATTTGACACCGACTTATGGCAACACACTATGGGCCTGGCAAAACAATTTTTACGGTGTGTGGTCTGCTGATCAGTTACAACCCATTTCAAGGGCGCCCCACCCAGGGAGGGGTGGGGGTGTAGCCAAAGTGGGGTCTGTTGGGACTATAACAAAGGAATGTGTATGAGGGAATGTTGTAAGTTCCGACATGAGTGCTCGAAATGGTCAGGCAGACCCATTGATCGCATGCTTCGGGGCAAGCAGGGCTAGTTATGCAACCAGCTATGGACAACAGTAAGGGACACTGGGTGGACAACAGAGTACTCTGCACGGTCAGGCCGCAGGTTTCCGGTCTAGTAGGGGCAGACAGGGATCTGGAGGGAAGGGCGCATATGTCCATTAACTTGGACAGACTTACTTTTTGGCCCACTCAATATGACAGGAAGGTTATTGAAGGAAGGCATTACAGGCAATTTTAGGCTTGGATACGATGGGCCGAGGGTGTGTCGCTGGGCAGCCAATTTGAAATAAGCGAGTACATTTTTTTTTTTTCGTATGTGCCCCTGGTTTGGAAGACTGCCAGCGTTTGCGGTTTAGCTTCCAAACACTCATGGGTGACCTAGGCATTCCTTTGGCAGCGGAGAAGACAGTAGAGCCCAGTACAGTCTTATCCTTTCTGGGTATTGAGATAAATTCCGCAGCCATGGTGGCAAGGTTGCCTGATGACAAAAAGCTTACCATGCTGAACACAATGCTGGGTAAACAGAAGGCGACGGTGTAGGAAGTGCAGGTGTTGCTCAATCATCAAAACTACGCCTGCAGGGTGGTGAGAGCATGGAGGATGTTCTGTAGGCGGCTAGGTTTGCCACTCACGGTTCTGCCATTACTGCACCATCATGTCAGATTGTCGGCAGGGGTGAAGGAGGATCTGAGAACATGGAGGCCTTTTTTAAAGTCATTCAATGCTATCCCATTGGCAGCCTTGACAGATTTTGAATGGGACGCACAACTATTATCAGACACTGCTGGGTTGCGGCTTTAGCCTGTATTGGCTGGGCCATTGGTGTGTGGAGGATTGGCCTGAAAAGTGGAAGGAGGGTAAGAGTAGTATTGCCTTCCTCGAATTCTTACCCTTGGTAGTAGAGGTGGTGCTATGGGGGTACAGCTGGCCCACAAGGGAATTCTGTTTCGCGTTGACAACATGTCAGTCTTGCATGTAGTCAACAGACAGTCCGCCAGGGATCCTCAGTTGTGGCAGCTTGTGACGGTTTTTGTATTGCACTGCTTGAATCTTGACATTACTTTCAGAGCTAGACACGTTCCGGGGTGGACAAATGACATTACTGATGCTTTGTCTCATTCACAGTGGGAGAGGTTCCATGGGCTGGCCACGGAGGCGGATCCGGTGAAGACAAAGATGCCACAAGAACTCTGGTCATTAGGAGAAAGAGGATGCTCCAATTGGTATGTGGGTCTTTAGACATTTCCACGAGGAGGGCCTTCCATAAAGCATGGTCTGAATTCTTGTTAGGGGGAGCCACAAAGATGTCAAGGGAATAGGGGAGAGTGGAGGATGTAGTACAATTTATACTCTCCCTCAGAGAAAAGGACCAATCAAAGGTTACAATCGCAATCAAGTTGTCTGGTATTGCATTTATGGGCAAGCTCCTATGGGGCTACATGCCTTCAGAGGGAAAACTGGGGACTAGGATTTTGGAGGGTTGGGTGAGGGAAGCAGGGCATGGGACACACTGGCGGAGGCCTCTGACCCTGGATATCTTGTACAAGGTGATTCTGTCCCTTAGGACGGTGTGTTTCAAGAGAAGGGAGACAGTTCTCTTTTCAACCCTCATGTCCTGAATATTTTTTGGGGCATTCAGGGTATCGGAGCTAAAGCAGGGTAGGGGGGAGTGGGGTGTGCTGTGGAAGGAGGTGCGCTGCAGGGTGGGGAGAACTGTGCTCCTGAGACTTTATCCTGCAGAAGACATTTGCTCGCTAAGTAGGGCTAATGCTCTACTGCTTCGGGTGACCATGGAAGGGAAGGTGTTTAAGCCAGAGGGTGCTAAGCCTGTGACATATTTCCACTTTTTGGCAGCTTTGCGTGCGGCCTTGAGGGCGAGTGGCTTGGCTCTGTGTGGGTTTGAAACACACTCCTTTAGGATAGGGGCAGCGACAGAACTGCCCATCAGGGTTGGGGGGAGTAAGTGTGCAGGTTGTCAGCTTTATTTCTGTTACAGGACCTGTTCCCTGGCCATAGGCAGCAGGGATGAGCATCTGGATTGTCGATCACTCTTTTGTGAAGTAGGCAGAGAGTCAAGCTAGGGACAGCAGACATGGCAGTAATCTGTCGTTTGACAAGTCACTATACACTATCACTTGGGTGGAAAAGGGGGGGAGGTGTGGAAGGAGCTTATCTCCTGTCTGAATAGGATTCTGGTGGGCGGGAAAAGTCCAGATGTGCTTCTCCGCCATCTAAGGGAAAATTACTTGGTAGTTCAGAAGGTATTGGCACTTATTAAGGCAATGAAAGAGGACACGAAGGAGATACGTATGGTTATGGGCTGGATGCCACACAATGGGGACCAAATCAATTCCCAGGAGAGTGTAGCGTTGGGCAGTCAGGCCTGCAGTCATAGATAAGGCGAGGAGGATACTAAACAAAGAGATGCGTGCACTCTGCAAGGACACTGGGATTGGTAGGATAGACCATTAGGATCTGATGGGGTACATCTCTTGTTCATGGGAATGGAGCTATACCTACTGCATGTGAAATTGGCTTTGCTAAAATACTTGGCATTCCTGCTATGCAGGGAACCTAGGAGTGGGGTGGTCAAAGAAATGGAGGGGGAGGGAGGAGAGCGACTTAACCCATTTCTTCCTCTCTCCTCCCTCTGGCTCTGGGTGGCGGTGGGTTGAGAAGTTGTCTCATGATTTACAGAAGTTTATTGTATGTCAGCTGCCGTTCAGGCTGAAAGGGAACCGGTAGGCAAGTTCACGCCTGGACGACATAGGAAGTTCAAGGTTAGGAAGGAAGTTCAATGGGGTTCAAAAGGTAATTGAGGTAGGAAAACAAAAGGGCTTTTAGAGGTCCCAGTTACAGTTGTTCAGCTCTGATGCAAGTATTTTTTTGAGGTTTTAAGAGTGTTATGGGGAATAGGTAGCTTATCATAGGTGATTAAAGATGCATAGTGCGGTTATAGTTTTGTACAGCAAAGGCCCAGGTTATGTTGTAATGTGCACCTGTTTCAATAAAGCAGCCTTTTTTTCACACACAATACAGGTGTCTGTAGTACGTGCTGCTCCTCTCTTCCCCAATGAAAAGTCACAACTTGAATAAGGCAAAGTGACACTATACATCTTTCTTCTTTACACAACAAAGAAAACAACAACTTAAAAATTCCTAGCCCCCAAATACCCACAGAATTACAAACAACTAGAGGATGATGTAGATGGAGAGTCGGAAATAAAAACAAATTAAGAACAAGTACTCAACGTCTAGACTATATATGAAGTTGAACAATTTATGTACGGCAATAGGAAATAATGGAAATAATGAAAACAAGGTTTTAACTAACTACGAAATTATCACATTTTCTTGGCTATATCACTGAACATCCCAGCCTTATCACACATTCTGCAAAAGCGACTTTACTTCATCTTCATCCGTAAAACGTTCGGATAAACTCTCACTGTCATTCTCTCTTTCTTAACACAACATTGGAATATGTAAGTTTGTCATTTTAATAGTGCGAACCTTGTGAATGAACAGGAACACAGGTATCATGATAGGAAAGGTTCTCGTCCTTTACAACTGGAACCCTCTCTGGAAAGAGAAACCTCTAAAGCACCATGTACATCTGCAGAGTAAACAAAACTCACTTGGTGATCCCTGCATATTGACATCCTACTGAAATGCCAACCCTTCACATCACTTTACCTTTAAAATACCTGACAGGGAGGGCGTGGCCGAGACAGCGATGTGAGCGGACGTGTCTCGCCTGAGCTCCGTCGCCCCGCTGCTTTAATTGGCCTGTTTCAGCGTAGTTTTGGGGGAACATCCACTCCTGGGGTCCCCCCGTGCGCCAACGACCCTGCTGGTGTCTTTCCTGGACGGCGAGCGGCGGCTGTGGGGCATTCAGTGGTTGCAGCACCGGCCTCCGGGACCCCCGCAGTCGGCCGCTGGCCGCCATCTTGCCGTGGACCCACTGCTGACACGCCTGGACTGGCTCCCGGGGAGAGGCCCGACACTGCGTCCCGGGTGAGGCTCCGGAGCACCCCTGCTCCCACCCGTGGACTCCCTGCACCAGCGGAACCAGCCTGTCGCCGGCGGAGTCGCGCCGGAGCTGTTGGAGCCGGGCTGCCACGAGCGGAGCACACAGCGGCGGCCTGGACGCCGAGCCTACGCGAGCCCCCGGCTTCGGCGGGAAAAACAGGCCCGGACCCGAGGACTTGCCGGCGGCCCCTGCCCACGAGCCCTTGCTCCATCGCCCGTCGCTGGACCCACCCGGTGAGCTGCAGCGCGCTGACCTCCTCCCCCCCCCCCCCTGCTGCCTTCCCGGGGGGTCCGGCGGTTGCGGGGCTTGGCGGTTGGTCTACCCGCCATCTTCCCCCCTCGGCGGAGGGCTGATCCCGCTCACGGACGATCCTTGCCGGAGTGCCCCCGGCTGCCCTGGACTCACTGGCAGCGTGCAAGCGGGCCCCGAGCCTTGGTGAGCCCCATATCCTCTGGACAAGTCTTCTGGCCGCCTCCCTGCTAAGGCCCGGCCCCGCCAAGCCTGGTGGGCCGCAGACCGGGCGCACCTGCCGCGACCACACGGGGACCCCGGGAGCCTTTGCCTTCTGCCTTTCCCGGCGCTGGGCTTCCCGCAGCTAGGGAGCTGGGACGCCTGGGGGGCCCTCCTGGACACTCTTCGACTGCTGTGAAGGGGCTGGCTGGACGCTGCTCTGGGAATAGGCCCTGACCCTGGTGGGACAAGGGGACTGCGCCTAGCCAGGACTCTTCGGAGGCCCCCCGCCTGTGGGCCCCAGGCCCGATCTGCCGTGGGACACCTGTAGCCATCACACACCTAACGTCTCTCCTGCCTCATCGCTACCTTGCCTCCCCGGTCGCTGCTCCCGCTCCGGCGGCCCCACCACATTCTGGACTCCTTCAACTTGAGTGCGCCCCACGCCTTGTCAGAGGACGGACCCGGCTACGGACAGCGAGGGCAGCGGCACGCATTGCCATCTCCTGCATCGTGACCTTGAGCCCTGGATCGTGGGACCCGGGCAGCTACGCCACAGGGCACCAGTGCGTCCTCCCTCGAAGCACCCCCCACCTCGGCCCGGCGACTGTGCGTGGAAGCCGAACCTGCCCCCCACTGCCCCGTGCCGCCTCGAGTGGATCATGACTCGCGGCAAGGGGACCAAGCTGGAACCCCCGCCCACGACGACCAGAGGGGCATCAGTAGCTTCTATGTGGGGCAAGGCGGGCTCCCCACCATCTTCCGGTGGCCCCTCATCGGCATCAGGGGGGAAGCCCCCGCCGCCAGCCGACTCTCCACCGGTGACGCAGGCCTTCATGACCTCCTTCATGGCCGATCTGAAGACGGAGATTGGATCCCTCAGAACGGAGGTCCACACCTGCGTCACAGAAATGCGCAGGGAAGTCACTGACCTCGGCGATCGAGTCGACGGCCTGGAGAAAACGGTCGACTCCCGCACCGAAGACCTGGAGCAGATCTGGCAGAGAGTGGCGATCCTTGAGGAACAACACATCCAGCTTCAGATCAAGCAGGAGGACCTGGAAAACAGGGGACGACGCAACAACCTCCGCATACGGGGTGTGCCACTTGGAGAAGAGGGGACTAATACCATGGCCTACGTGGCCCTGCTCTTGCAAGCGGTGTGGGGCGAGGAGGACGCCCCCCCGCCGCGCCTCGACCGTGCACACCGGGTCTTTGGAGCGGGAGGAAAAGCGGGCCTCTTGCCCGACATCGTCACTAGGCTCCACTACTTTACTGAGAAGGAGGCCATTTTGAAGGTAGCTAGGGACAATCCAGACCTGCGGTACGAAGGCCACAGGATCCAGATCTACCAAGACTTGGCCCCCACAACACTCCACAGAAGAAAGGTCTTCCGCCCGATCACCGAGAGGCTCCGGACCCTCAACGTCGCCTACCAGTGGGGCCACCCCTTTGCTCTCATCTTCAAGTGGGAGGGCAAGCGTAGGGCTCTCCGGTCCTACCGAGAAGCGGCACACCTGCTAGGCATGCCGGAGTCCCCGGACCACAGCCCGACTCGCCCCCCCCGCTCGGAGAAGGGCCCCCCGCGCCCAGATTGGTCCACTGTGCGCCCCCGCCGAAGGTCCCCTCCGGTGGACGCACTCTCTGCTTCTCAGACCAAACAGGACATCATCGCACACATCCGCTCCCTTGAGGGCGACCGCGAGGGGCAGGCCTCCCAACTCCTCGCTTCTGGCTCGGAGGGTGGGGATCGCCCCTCAACGCCGGATGGCCGCTGATCGCTGCTGTTGTATCTCATGCTACCCTGGGCGCGCGCTTGCCAGCTGGGCGCTTGGCCTTGCCCTCTTCAATCACGATGGCCTGATCCCACTGCTCTAGAAATGGACAACACTCTTCGCCTCTTCCAGGCCGAGCACCACATCGTCGAGCTCCAGCGCCCTGTGGGCGCCTGACCGGGCCGAATGGACCCCACGGCCCGACGCACCCCCCGAACTACCTCGAGGCAGCGGGGTAGACGGGCTCTGAGACGGCTTGTTTGCACACTACTTTTCCAGATCTCCGCTCCCTCCCTTTGTCCCGTAGGAAGTGACATTCCTGAGTTCGTCCAAACCCTCGGGTAGAGGATGTCCGGTACCTGGGACACTGTACTCTGGGCCCGTTGGCCTGTTTTGGTTCTTTTCCCCCTCTGCTCCTTTTCTTCTTTCTTTCTCTCCTCTCTTCCTACTTCCCCCTTACACATCCCCCTCTTCCTGTTCCTTCCCCGCGCTTGCGGAGGGGTGGCATGGTGGGTCCTGCGGGGGTTGCCGCGCTGGCGACGAGTTGACGCTTCTGCTGTCCCGCTTGCGGGGAGGTCTGCTAGGCCGGGACTTGCGCGACTCCAACCCCCCTTAGCGCTATGACAGCAAACATCCCTACACCCTTGAAGGTCCTTTCCCTTAACGTCAAGGGGCTCAACTCTCCCAACAAGCGAAGGCAGATATGGCGCTACCTCCTGCACCACTCCCCCGACATTGTTCTCCTCCAGGAGACACACCTCCTCAGAGGGGACATCAAACACATGGCGCACCCTAGATACCCCACACAGTTCTGGGCATCCTCTGACACCAAGACAGCGGGGGTGGCAATCCTCTGTAGGGCTGGCATTAGGCGGGGACCCGTGAAACCCTTTAAAAGCACTGACGGGCACTTCCTCCGAACCACGGTACAGATAGGCTGTGCACAGTTCACTCTAGGATGTGTGTATGCACCCAACCAGTCGCAGGACAAATACCTCCAGACACTATTGCGGGAACACTTCCCAACGGGCGGCGCTAATACAATCCTGGGCGGTGACTTCAATCTTGTCTGGGACCCCGAGCTGGACCGCGCGGGCGCCCCCTTTAACGGCGCGGGAGCAATGTCTTCTACCCTCAGGACGCAGCTTACAGACCTGGGTCTCGTGGACGTGTGGCGCTACCATAACCCGGGGTCCCGAGATTACTCCTTCTACTCGCATTCCCACCGGACGTACTCCCGTATCGACTATCTGTTTACCTCCCTTGAACTGGCCCGAGACTCCTTAGCTGCTGCTATATCCGACATCTCCCTGTCGGACCACGCCCACGTGGAGCTCTTACTACAGGACCCCCAGGCTCGTGCCACTCGCGAACGCAGGTGGGTGCTCCCGCCGAGAGTCCTTCGAGACCCAGATGACGTCGCCAGCATCCGTGACGCCATAGACTCGTATTTCACCGTTAATGACACCCCTGACCTGCCCTTTCACACGGTGTGGGATGCCTTCAAGGCCACCATTCGGGGCCACATCACCTCCTTGGCGGTGGCGCGGAGGAAGGAGGTGTTCAAGTTGGAAACTGACCTGGCCAGTGAGATCAAGCTGGCGGAGGCCCGAGATCGGGACGCCCCCACTCGGA
Organism: Lissotriton helveticus; assembly: GCF_964261635.1. Classification (NCBI taxonomy): domain Eukaryota; kingdom Metazoa; phylum Chordata; class Amphibia; order Caudata; family Salamandridae; genus Lissotriton; species Lissotriton helveticus. Next base: position 1,500,420,895 of record NC_136067.1, read on the forward strand.
CGACAAAGAGAGCCCTTGCCAATCTCAGGGGGCAACTCCGCGCCCTGCGCACTAACAAGGCGGAATTCTCCCTGCTGGCGCTCAAGCAACGGTATTATGAGGGAGGGGACAAAGTAGGTCGCCTACTAGCAGGCAGACTGCGGGCGCGCGCCGCTAGGGCCCACATCGCTAATGTCAAGCGGCAGGATGGCACCCGTGCCACCTCTGAGAGGGCCAAACAGGCTGCATTTGTTGATTATTACTCCTCTCTATACGCCGAGGAGCCCACCTCTGCGGAGGCACGGGAGGCCGTGCTCGCGAACTTTGAGGGATCCCCGCTGTCCCCGGCGTGTGCAGCCACGTTGGAGGACCCCCTGCGGGAGGAGGAAGTGACAGAGGCTATAGGGGACCTCCCCGTGGGGAAAACCCCGGGGCCGGATGGCCTGCCGTTGGCCTTCTATCGCCTGTTCCTGACCCAGCTCCGCCCGCATCTGCTGCGCCTCTACGGCTCCTTTTCTGACGCCACCGGCCCGTCCCCCGATATGGGCATGGCGGAAATAGCCTTGTTCCCCAAACCTGGGAAGGACCCCGACCTGTGTGCTTCCTACCGCCCCATCGCCCTCCTTAACACCGATCTTAAGATTTACACTAAGATCCTGGCCAAACGGCTGGATCCGCATATGCCGGGTCTGGTGAACCCGGACCAGGTGGGCTTTATACGGGACCGCCAGGGGGCCGATAATGTTCGCAGGTTGGCGCACTTGGTGGGAAAGGTACACCATTGGAAAATCCCGGCCTGCCTCCTCTCGCTAGACGCGGAAAAGGCCTTCGACCGGGTCGACTGGACCTTCCTGAGGGCGGTCCTTGAGAAACTAGGTCTTGGCCCTACCATGATCTCCAGGTGCATGGCCCCTTACATTGGACCACAGGCTAGAATCCGGGTCAACGGCCAACTGACACCGCCGCTCTCGATCCACAGGGGTACGAGGCAGGGATGCCCGCTCTCGCCGCTCCTGTTCGCCCTGGCGGTTGAACCGCTGGCGGAGCTGATTAGGCGTGCCCCTGACATCCATGGCATCCCCCATGGGGGGCGTGCTAACAAAGTAGCGCTGTTTGCGGACGACCTGATCCTTACTCTCACGAACCCTCGAGTCTCCCTCCCAGCGGTGCACGACGCCCTCACACTGTTCGAGCGGGCGTCCGGCCTTAAAATTAACCACACCAAATCTTGGGCGCTTAACCTCACCATCCCCGAGGAGGAGGTCTGCCTCCTGAGGGAGGTCACGCCCTACCGTTGGGCGGATGACCACATCAAATACCTGGGTCTGGACCTCACTCCCCACCTCGACTCGTGGTCCTCGAGGAACTGGGCTGCTTGCCGAAAGGATGTCCTGGCGGACCTGCGGAAATGGAAACCCCTGATGATTTCCTGGTTGGGGCGGCTCAACGCGGTCAAGATGTCGGTCCTCCCCCGCATTCTATATGTCTTCCAGTGCCTCCCCACCCCGATACCGATTCACTGCATCAAGACCCTCCAACGCGACCTCACGTCTTTCATATGGGGAGGCAAACGGCCCCGGTTCTCACAGAAAGTCCTCATGGAGCCGAGGGACAGGGGCGGCCTCGCCTGCCCGAATCTTCTCCACTACTATTGGGCGGCGCATCTCCGGTTCGTGATAGAATGGGGTGCACGCGAAAGCGACAAGCACTGGTTCCACATGGACCGAGTGGTTACGGGGCGCACCATATGGGACCTGCCTTGGTTACCGCGGGTGGCGCGCTCCAGAAGTGCATACATGGCGGTCCCCACGAGGACGGTTCTTGAAGTATGGGACAGAGTGGCAGTGTCCAAAGGTCTGACCACGTTCCCCTCTCCGCACACCCCCATTGCAGGCAACCCGCACTTTCCCCCTGCTGCTCAGACCCGGGCGTTCGAGAGCTGGACCCAAGGAGACTGCAGGGTTGCAGGAGATCTTTTTCTTGGTGGGTCGCCTAAATCGTGGCTGGACTGCAGAGAAGAGTTCAACCTCCCCTCGGCTGCCAGCTTACAGTACGCACAGCTGCGCCACTGGACCTCGGGAGACGACATGTATCAGGCTGCTTCCAGGGCGCACACCCCATTTGAGAAGTTGGCACGCTCCCTCGGGGGACTGAAACGACTCATCTCCCAAATTTACAACATCTTGCAGCATCCCTCCACTCCGCCTGCGCATCCCTACCAGAGGCAGTGGCAGACGGCAACTGGCACTGAAATCACGCCATCTCAGTGGTCTAGGCTCTGGAACGACATCCCCAAATCCTACCGCAGCATCCCGCAGAGGGAAAACGCGTACAAGATGTTAACACAATGGTACTACACCCCCCTGCGACTCAGCAAAATGTTCCCTGCCTCCTCACCGCTGTGCTGGAGATGTGGCACTGCGACTGGCGACTTCATACACATCTGGTGGTCGTGCCCTGCCCTGGCTGTCTTTTGGAAGGAGGTCCTCAGTCACATTAAGGAGGTGTTGGGTTTTCCCCTCCCTGAGGAGGTTTGCACACTACTGCTGGGTATACGACCCCCCACACTTAAAGCACTCACGCGCAGCGACTGGATCCTCACCCTCCACATGCTAGGCGCTGCCAAACAACTCATTGCTCTATACTGGAAGCGGGCTGAGGCACCGCCGATAGCTTCCTGGTTCGTGCGCCTCTGGCAGGTCCTGACCATGGAGCTGCTCACGGCACGGATACAATCAAGGGGGGTGCGATTCAAGGCAGTGTGGGAACCCCTCGTGCGTCACCTGTGCTCCATCAGCTATGCCCGCCACATGCCTCCCAGGCTCCGCGCTTTGCAATTGTTTGAGGACGCCCTCATCCCTGCCGACCCAAGCAGACTAGGCTCATAGTCACTTCCCCCAGTGCTGGTTTGCGTCTTATGCCTCTTGTAGGCGACCGCAGGTACACCTCCCTGGCCCCTCTCCACCTCACCCCTGCTCTCCCTCTTCCGACTTTCTCTTTTTTCTTGCCTTGCCACTCTGGCTTCCCACCCCCCTATGGGGCAGTTTGGTCCCTGTTGGGCCTTTGAAAATGTGACACCACTGCTCTCCTTCTCATACGCGCCTCCCCCGTACTATGACACATTGCCAGCACATGGCCACCTCTTGCTTTCTACTCCCCTAAGCCACGCGGCCGGCCCCCCGGGGGTTGTAGGCAGGGCGCTGTGTTAAGGATTCCACCTCACCTGGTTACCTACTCCTATTACTGATTTTTCTCTGCGCGGCCGGCCCCGATGAGGGGTTGTAGGCTTATCGCTGTGTTCACAATAAAAACAGATTTGAACAAAAAGTGAAAAAAAATAAAAAATAAAAAAAATACCTGACAGGATTATTCATTCTCACACATTCTCCTACTTCTTAACTTTATTTTGGTACTTGTTTCCAGTCATAGTATTCCTTGCACACTGTTTGTTGAATGTTCTCTCTAATTCTGGTGGGAGACCAATCTTTATGTCTTTCAACCATTACCCAGCACAAGTTATTCCTGTATAAGATTCTTTTTCTCTTAGAATCATGAAGGGACTGAACCAAGTAACATCTGGGGTAATCTGATATGCTCAAATCAATCTCAATTCGTTTTCTCACAACACTGAGTTTAACTTATGTTTTATACAATTTCAGGGAAAAAAATCCTAAACTTCATTTGAACAAAATAGAGTTCCACTGTCACTTACAATACACTTAGGAAGTCGTTCCCTCTGGAATACACGTCTAAAAACGTAAATGACCAGACAAATCAACCTTAATCAACATCTTAATTTTAGGCCGGTTCAAAAATATGTCAAGCAATACAATGAGTTATTTGACGCCGCCACCCAAACACTTACATGTCCTATGATGTCAACTGCTAATGCCTCGCACTGTGTTTCTGATGATTCACAAACCATATTTAAATTAGTTGTTATGGTTCCTAATTTTCGTCATTCTCTTGTGCCCCTTAAGTAATTTATAAATATTTTATACGTGTTTCCTCAAATGCATTTCACAAGTGCTTCTGAATGTTCAATATTCTGTATGGACGACAGCTGTTTCTTTGTACTATGGCCTAAAGGCACTGTGGAACAGAATAATGAATAAACTGCAGCCACTGGTAATTACTCTAGGCCCATTGTGCCACCTCAGACAGGAACCAGCCACATGCAAACTTGGTCCCACTCCTACATTAGCAGTCAAGCGCAAACTGCCAGGTCATACTCCCTCTGCACTGGAATGCAAGCAACCTCACACCTGTAGGCACACCTTGTGGGGGTCTATATGTGCAAAAATAAACTATCTTGTCATCCTTGTTACTTGCCCTGTATACAACAGATTCCCAGGGAGTCTTGAGAAGAGATAGACTGTTCCACCTAAATTAGTTGATAGCTCTGTACAGGAACTCTGATGATATGTTCAGATTAGACTAAACAGCAGTAGGGAGCATGCAACAAAGCACAAGGTAAGTACTGTGTGGTAATCTTCCTGGAAGTTAAGGAGGAGAAGATTATGGTTAGGGTGCAGAACTGGATATGGAAGAAGAGTTCACCTAAATGGTGTTTATGTGGAAAAAAGATGTATGACACAGTATTGTTACTGGGAATAACTTTAGATGTAAATTGATTCAGACTTGTGTAATACAAAGTCAGAGATAACCATGGTAGTGACAGGAGAAATTGGACTAGATGTATTCTTTATGTATACTGGCTCACTGTGGGTAAGGATTACTGAAAGCTTAAAATGCTAAGAACACCCTTTTTATGTGTGCCATAAAATGCCCTTCAATTAATAAAGTTGATGAGCTGGAGAAAACAGAGAGTGAATTTTGAAAAAAACTGTCTTTGTTCACAACATACGGCCCTGCTATTGGATCTAGGTCTAGAAAACATATTCTTTAAATTAATTTCAGCAGTGATTTGTTAGTGATATTCACTAGTGAATGCACAAATGAGAATGTTTACAACATCTCTTATGCATTAACAATGATAAGTATAATCCAGAATTGAATGTAAAAAAGTAGCAGACAACTGAAATGTTCATATTGCTTATGAAATCTACGTGATCACATTAGACTAAATCCTGATCTCCATGCATTTAGAAATGGGCATGATCGAACCTCTTTCCACCTGACTCGGAATCAAAGGAACGGAATTTTACTGCGGGATATGCTGCCCAATAGGTTACTGCTTATCAAGGTGGGATCTGGGTACATTCGATCAGCATGGTAAATAACTGTTGTTTCTCACTTTTGACGGCATTAGAACAGGTGTGGCCAGCCACTTATACTGGTGAATTTTATTGATTGGATTTGAAGGAAAGGAGCGATAACAATCTCCTGTAGAACGGTCTGCGACTGAGCACCATAATGGGTGTGGCTAGCCACTTATACTGGTGAATTTCATCAATTGGACTTAAAGGAAAAGAGGGATAACTTTCCCCTGCAGAACGGTCTGCGATTGTGCACTGATCGTTTTGGTAACTCATTCAGGATTTGCTGCTGCGGAGAAGAAGGTAGCGGGTCAGGCCGACTGTCGATTCACCTTCGGCAGATAGACAAGCAGATTGGTCCCAGTCTTCTCTTGGTTCTCAGACCAGTTGTTAACCAAAAATGTTTTAAGCCCAAGTTTTGGATTTTGTCCATCTGGGCACCTTTAACACCACAGCCAAATGTCCAAGACCGGAGGAGCACCACTTTGGGGTTCAGGACTCCCTCCGGCTGAGTCCAGGTGCAGGTTCAATATGGTGGGAGCCTTTAATGTCCCTGAGGCTCTACTCGGGAGACCAGTTAACTAGCCCTTGGGGTCACTCTGGTAGTCTTGGGTTCAAGTGATAAAGCAGGGCTCAAACAGCAGGGCAGCCCTCTGAGGTTTCAAGGCAGGCTCCAGGCAGCAATGCAGTCCTTCCAAGTGCAGCAAAGCAATCTTGTAGAGTGCACAGCAGGAGAGAGTCCTCTGAGAGTCATTCCACAGGTCCTGAAAGTAAACTGATGAGTGGGTCTGAGGGTCCATTTCTTATACCTAGTACCTTCTTTGAAGAAGGGGGTGTTTCTAGAAGTGTCCCTTTGAAGTGCTTGAACTTTCCTGACTCTCCTGCCCTGCTTGACTCTAATCTTGCTGCAGGGACAATGTAGTGGTAACTAGTCTTTTGTATGATGACAGAGCATAGCCTATTCAGTTGCAAGTGGGGCTATGCCCAGCACCGCCATCCCCATCCTGCCAGTTGATGGCCAATGATGGCCTATACAGGCATGCCCAATCCTTGTATTGTGTGGCTGCCTCAGAGAAATTCCTGAAGTCCAACTGCCAACTATTCCCAGTCATGGGACCTAGGACAGGCTGCATGGACCAAATAGCAGAATAATGCCAACTTTTAGAAGTAAAGTATACAAAAGACTGATAGATGGGATGCTTGAATTAATTTCAGCCACTGGTAATTACTTGGGCCCATAACTAAGGTGAAGCCGATTCTGTGTTGCTTATGTTTCAGTTCAGGAAGGACCTGGCTTGGCAGTTCAGGCTGGACTGTTGTAACTGAAACAAAGACAAGACTGATTTGCATATAGCTGGGTCCAAAATGAGCTGACATTGTGTGAAAAATAACAATGGATTGGGATGCGGTCTGAGTAATTATCAGTGGCTGAAATTAATTGAAGTATTCCATGCATAATTGTGTTTATATTTTAAATTTCTAAAAATGGCATTTTCAAAAGTGTAATTTAAAATCTGATTTTACTATTAAGGAGGGGTTTTAATTATGATTTCATAGATACAAAAGACAAAACGTTTACCTGTTCCAAATCAAAAGTTAGCACTTATTATTAAATGTAATAAGGCAACCTAATGTTATAATACGGCACAGGTAGGCCTCACAGAGTGGGAGACTAATTTAGGAGTTTTCGCTACCAGGACAGGTAAAACTTAAATGTATATGTCCAACCATTTAATTACAATGCACCCTGCACTATGGGCTCCCTACAACCAATGTGAGGGGAGACTTATATGCAATAAAAGGAGAGTTTAAGGCTTGGAAAGGGGGTTATATTGCCAAGTCGAATTGGCAGTTCAAAACTGCATTCAGGCAGCAATGGCAGGCTGGGACATGTTTTAAGGGGCTACTTATGTGGGTGGCACAATAAGTGCTGCAGACTCATTCCCAGTACAAGAATTGGCTTGGTAGTTTGGTTTGCCCTGTTCCCATCATGCACTGGGACAGGAACAGACTAATTTGCATATAGCCAAGTTCTGAGCTGGGATGGTGCAGTGAGCTAAAAAACAGTGATGGATCAAGCCCTGATCTTTGGACTGGGTAAGAGTGGTCTGCTTAATTCAGGCACTCTGTTCATCACCACCCCCTTTTCTGAATCATTTTGTCCACCATAAGCGTGGAAGGGTATACTCAGATGTGAGTCCCTTGATCATTGCACCATCAGGATTCAAGCAAACCGGGCCGACGACGCCTGAAATGGCAGAAACCGGTCCCCGGAAGCTTGTTTCCTTCCCAGTACAAGAATTGGCTTGGTAGTTTGGTTTGCCCTGTTCCCATCATGCACTGGGACAGGAACAGACTAATTTGCATATAGCCAAGTTCTGAGCTGGGATGGTGCAGTGAGCTAAAAAACGGTGATGGATCAAGCCCTGATCTTTGGACTGGGTAAGAGTGGTCTGCTTAATTCAGGCACTCTGTTCATCACCACCCCCTTTTCTGAATCATTTTGTCCACCATAAGCGTGGAAGGGTATACTCAGATGTGAGTCCCTTGCTCATTGCACCATCAGGATTCAAGCAAACCGGGCCGACGACGCCTGAAATGGCAGAAACCGGCCCCCGGAAGCTTGTTTCCTTCCCAGTACAAGAATTGGCTTGGTAGTTTGGTTTGCCCTGTTCCCATCATGCACTGGGACAGGAACAGACTAATTTGCATATAGCCAAGTTCTGAGCTGGGATGGTGCAGTGAGCTAAAAAACGGTGATGGATCAAGCCCTGATCTTTGGACTGGGTAAGAGTGGTCTGCTTAATTCAGGCACTCTGTTCATCACCACCCCCTTTTCTGAATCATTTTGTCCACCATAAGCGTGGAAGGGTATACTCAGATGTGAGTCCCTTGCTCATTGCACCATCAGGATTCAAGCAAACCGGGCCGACGACGCCTGAAATGGCAGAAACCGGTCCCCGGAAGCTTGTTTCCTTCCCAGTACAAGAATTGGCTTGGTAGTTTGGTTTGCCCTGTTCCCATCATGCACTGGGACAGGAACAGACTAATTTGCATATAGCCAAGTTCTGAGCTGGGATGGTGCAGTGAGCTAAAAAACGGTGATGGATCAAGCCCTGATCTTTGGACTGGGTAAGAGTGGTCTGCTTAATTCAGGCACTCTGTTCATCACCACCCCCTTTTCTGAATCATTTTGTCCACCATAAGCGTGGAAGGGTATACTCAGATGTGAGTCCCTTGCTCATTGCACCATCAGGATTCAAGCAAACCGGGCCGACGACGCCTGAAATGGCAGAAACCGGTCCCCGGAAGCTTGTTTCCTTCCCAGTACAAGAATTGGCTTGGTAGTTTGGTTTGCCCTGTTCCCATCATGCACTGGGACAGGAACAGACTAATTTGCATATAGCCAAGTTCTGAGCTGGGATGGTGCAGTGAGCTAAAAAACGGTGATGGATCAAGCCCTGATCTTTGGACTGGGTAAGAGTGGTCTGCTTAATTCAGGCACTCTGTTCATCACCACCCCCTTTTCTGAATCATTTTGTCCACCATAAGCGTGGAAGGGTATACTCAGATGTGAGTCCCTTGCTCATTGCACCATCAGGATTCAAGCAAACCGGGCCGACGACGCCTGAAATGGCAGAAACCGGTCCCCGGAAGCTTGTTTCCTTCCCAGTACAAGAATTGGCTTGGTAGTTTGGTTTGCCCTGTTCCCATCATGCACTGGGACAGGAACAGACTAATTTGCATATAGCCAAGTTCTGAGCTGGGATGGTGCAGTGAGCTAAAAAACGGTGATGGATCAAGCCCTGATCTTTGGACTGGGTAAGAGTGGTCTGCTTAATTCAGGCACTCTGTTCATCACCACCCCCTTTTCTGAATCATTTTGTCCACCATAAGCGTGGAAGGGTATACTCAGATGTGAGTCCCTTGCTCATTGCACCATCAGGATTCAAGCAAACCGGGCCGACGACGCCTGAAATGGCAGAAACCGGTCCCCGGAAGCTTGTTTCCTTCCCAGTACAAGAATTGGCTTGGTAGTTTGGTTTGCCCTGTTCCCATCATGCACTGGGACAGGAACAGACTAATTTGCATATAGCCAAGTTCTGAGCTGGGATGGTGCAGTGAGCTTAAAAACGGTGATGGATCAAGCCCTGATCTTTGGACTGGGTAAGAGTGGTCTGCTTAATTCAGGCACTCTGTTCATCACCACCCCCTTTTCTGAATCATTTTGTCCACCATAAGCGTGGAAGGGTATACTCAGATGTGAGTCCCTTGCTCATTGCACCATCAGGATTCAAGCAAACCGGGCCGACGACGCCTGAAATGGCAGAAACCGGTCCCCGGAAGCTTGTTTCCTTCCCAGTACAAGAATTGGCTTGGTAGTTTGGTTTGCCCTGTTCCCATCATGCACTGGGACAGGAACAGACTAATTTGCATATAGCCAAGTTCTGAGCTGGGATGGTGCAGTGAGCTAAAAAACGGTGATGGATCAAGCCCTGATCTTTGGACTGGGTAAGAGTGGTCTGCTTAATTCAGGCACTCTGTTCATCACCACCCCCTTTTCTGAATCATTTTGTCCACCATACGCGTGGAAGGGTATACTCAGATGTGAGTCCCTTGCTCATTGCACCATCAGGATTCAAGCAAACCGGGCCGACGACGCCTGAAATGGCAGAAACCGGTCCCCGGAAGCTTGTTTCCTTCCCAGTACAAGAATTGGCTTGGTAGTTTGGTTTGCCCTGTTCCCATCATGCACTGGGACAGGAACAGACTAATTTGCATATAGCCAAGTTCTGAGCTGGGATGGTGCAGTGAGCTAAAAAACGGTGATGGATCAAGCCCTGATCTTTGGACTGGGTAAGAGTGGTCTGCTTAATTCAGGCACTCTGTTCATCACCACCCCCTTTTCTGAATCATTTTGTCCACCATAAGCGTGGAAGGGTATACTCAGATGTGAGTCCCTTGCTCATTGCACCATCAGGATTCAAGCAAACCGGGCCGACGACGCCTGAAATGGCAGAAACCGGTCCCCGGAAGCTTGTTTCCTTCCCAGTACAAGAATTGGCTTGGTAGTTTGGTTTGCCCTGTTCCCATCATGCACTGGGACAGGAACAGACTAATTTGCATATAGCCAAGTTCTGAGCTGGGATGGTGCAGTGAGCTAAAAAACGGTGATGGATCAAGCCCTGATCTTTGGACTGGGTAAGAGTGGTCTGCTTAATTCAGGCACTCTGTTCATCACCACCCCCTTTTCTGAAGCAGACTCATTAGTAGCATTTAATTTACAGGACCTGGGTATATGATATACCACTCTACGAGAAACTAATAAGTAAATTATATATGCCAATCAGGTGTAAGCTAATTTTACTATGTTTAAGGGAGCAGGCACAAGCACTTTAGCACTGGTTAGCAGTGGTAAAGTACAAAGTGTCCTAAGGTCAACAAAAACGAATTCAGAAATAATAGAGATGTGAAGGCAAAACGTTTGGGGGTGACCCTGCAGAGGGGGCCAGGTCAAACAATACCAATATTGGTAGTGCAAGGTACGATTTCACATAAAGAACATACCTGCCCACTAGGTAATCTTGTTTTCAAAATTTGGAATATATAACACGTGTGTGGAAGAAAATAGTTATTTTATGGAAGAATGTTTTCAGTGCCTATATTTTTAAAATACTTTGTGAAGCACATGAAGTAATCTATGAACGTTATATGCAAATGTGATGAGGTGAAGGTGTTCTAACGTTTTCGGAGTTTTAAAAACATGGTGGAATTCGTATCATTTTAACGAAATGTGAATATGTGTGTGGTGAAAACCCATTAAAAAATATAATGAATAAATACAACTCAAGCTGACAAAGACACTACATTGTGTTAGTTTAACCTCGGATTAAGAGCTATATATAATACACACAGGTCTTTTATGTACAGTACACTAAAAGATAAATGCAGAAGAAAGCCTTTTGGAGCTAATTTAGTTTTTTACCTGAATGGCCGGGTAGGTTCTATTATTATCAGTGCTGCGCTCTCCCGGAATGCTGCCTGCAGATCGACCTTCAACCTTGTACCTGAATCGCATACCTCTCTGTTTGGGCTGTTCGAATATTTCAACGTATGGTTGTTGTACACCTTAAAAATATACACATATACCAAGTTACAAATCAAGAGTACACTGCAGACACCATCATCAAGTATCATTCTAATCATTTTAAGAATCAGAAAATCTTACCTACGAGTGTGGGCCTCTGCATCAGTGAGTGATGGTTGGGTACTATGGAAAAAGAAGAAATGATAAGTGGTGGGTGATAAAGCCAAATAGAGAATAAAAATAATCATAAATGAAGTATTGTACATTCAGAACATTGGGTAAAATTGGCACTCAGATTTAGAGGCATGCAAGCCAACAAATTAAAAGAGACGATCCAAAGGTCTGGCTTGGCTCTAAGAGCCCATACACAAACCAAGCCCTCAACATATTTGCCATGTAAATCGTGCAACAAACCTCATCTTAAAATATGGTAGAGACTATTCAAAATTCGAAAAAGTGTTTCTTTAACATGTGGAAGCATTTCACTTTAGTACATTAGGTTGCATTAGTGCAAAGATTGGCATTTACTATAAGTGATAGTTTCTAAAAATGAACTTAGAAACATGCATACTCCTCCCTCTACCACTCTGATGAATACGCCCAGTCAGTTGTCATGTGTTGCCTATAAGTGCCCTAGGTTGATGCTACTGATGGTTTAACACCATGCACAAGTTGCATCTGAACCTGGTGCTTTAAGAATGGACACGTGCATTTGCAAAGCTGGACAACCACACATCCAAGTGCTAATGGTTATGATGTAGGCAAGGTTCCAATTGATGCGGACACCACCAGTGTTTACCCTACGTGGCTAACATTAGTGACTCCTGATCATTGACAGAATCCAATGTTTGGACCACGTTGATCCTTTGATACTACCCAATGGAGATAGTCCTCCGATCGGCACCTTGAAAGTTTTCAAGTACTTGTAGAAGCTCAACTCAAATGGCCGAAGCACATGAACCAGCATACTATAAGGTGTTAATATTTCCTTTATTATTATGGAACAGTTGGATTAATTCTAATTGAATTTATGAACTGATAATTAGGAAAACAGTCCTTTATTATGGCCACTTCCAGGAACAATAGAACTATCTCTGGGTGAACTTTGAACATTAAATTCAAATGGAGACACACTAGGCTTATAAACAAAGAACTTTACAAAGACACTCAATGAATTAGAAATGGAAAATATGTGTGCAAAAATGTCATAGAAATTTCTTTTGAGGTCTAGTACCTTTTTTTAACTAATGGTATATTTTATTTGTGACACATGGAGGTTAATCTGCACAAATAAAGTTGTGAGTAAAATACTAGGTGTCTCATCAATAGTAAGCAATGCAACTGTTCTGCCTAGCAAAGGATCTTGTTTCGCAATTTCTCCATATATATATAGAACTCCCTTGTAAGCATCAAAAACACTTGAGGAGGCTTGCATATCCTATAGAGAAACTCCTCAGCTGACATATAAAATGCTGCAAAGTCAACATGCTTTTGATGTTGAATACAAAGAAAATTGTGCAACAATGTGGAAAGACTGATCACACCTAAGCAACCGTTTAGCTTGTTAATTTCCAATCAGACAAGAACACACACATATCAATACCTTTTCTTCATGTATATGACTTTCACTTCAACTGACTTTAGATGAGCCCCAAATATGTCACTGAGTAAGAGTGGCCTTCCTTAACACTGCTTTAAGACTGCATTCCAGTGTAATAGAGATCAGAATGCCCTCCCGATACAGATTTCTCTTCATGTGGAGCTCCTCAATGTCAGTAAAAGAATGGCCTAAAGCAAAATGTGACGAAATATATTACCTAGTGAACAGCAATAATTATTATAATGTATTGTGTCTTAATTACATGAGCCATTATTGCATGACTAGATGCACTTGTGATGTCATAGATTTCATGCAAAATATGTAATTACAATCTCCATAGTGCAATCATAGATCAGACATATGGAAAGCCAAGTAATATACCCAGAAACTATTATGGTGAGTTTACAATAAAGTGTGCCTGCACTGTGTGTCTTTGAGATGCATTGAAAGACTTCTTCACCTTTCCTTTTCCATTTCATATAGAGCAAAGTATGCTTCAAGAGCCAGCAGAGCACTGCTGAAACATCTCCATTACAGTTAGGAAGAGTTTAACCATGAGACAATGAACAAAAAAACGATATGGAACTTTTTGTGGGTGGGTGGAGAGGGCAGTGGTAAACAATGACAGAAACCTGGTATGCAGGATTGGAAAATGTAATTAAGGCATTACACTGAACAGGGTTTTTTTATACTGAACATATTTAAAAACTGAGGTACAGAAAGATAAAATGATTTTCCCAAAAGCATGCAAATGTTGTTTAAGTGTTACAAACCAAATTAAAACCAGTTCTCTGTGACCTAAGTAATATAGCCACCAACTCATTTTTGACTTTTCTTTCTTGCTTCTGTGCTTAACAGCATCAAAGAACATATAGCATTCAAGCTATTTAATGATTCAATATTCAAAACTGCCAGAAGACTCTTCATGAGGATGAAAGGTAGTACGCTTATAGAGTCTGATAATCTTACATTTTGGTTGGCAGTGTGTGAAAAGAGAACATTAATAGAAAATAAAAAAAAAGGATCACTACCATTGTGATTCTTGGTGGCTAATATGAACATAAATTCATGTTACAAATCAGTTAAGTAAAGTATGGCATAACTCTTCTTTTCTGGGGCAATGGTTGAGGGCAGCAATGTTTAAGACTTGAAGATTCCTACTGAATGAGTGAGGAAGTTTAAAAGTAAAGGCATTTGTTAACATAATTAAATCTTGTTGATGTAAATATCAAAGTTAAGGTAAGATCGGAAATCAATTTCTGTGTGAAGTAGCTTAACCTGCACAATTGCACAGAAAACTCTGGATGTATAGAATATCGTAAATAAAATTGAATAATCCTGACCTATATGTCCTAATTATATCCAACTTCATATGCATTTATTGAAAAGTACTACTAGAAATTATTCTTTGCCAGGATTAACAGTGCGTTAATTAGGACATGTCCATTAAAACTCTATGGCAATAAGCTTGACCAGAAACTTTTTATTACAGGTTGAGTAAGCCCCCTTCAACAAAGTAAGTCTTAAAATCTTTTTTTCTTGTATGTTTTAGGTTTTTTTAACCTTTTTTTCAGTTTCACTACAAACAATACTGCAATGTTCGATGAAAAAAATGGGAGTACAGATAAACGCATAAAATACAGGGTAGTCTGTAATACTCGCATCAGGCCTCATACAACAGTAACTCACGTTATAATCCATCATACCTAAGTTATGAAGTGCCCCCTCCAAAACTTTTTTATCTTTAAATCACTTTCTTAAAATGCTCCAATATTGAATTAAGGCACAAAGGGTAGGGAATCATAGATAACTCAAACAATTATAAACAAAATGTATTAAGGCGATAATATTGCATCTCATATCCTGTTTTTGATACAACATGTATAAAGTGTACAATCTAAGCAAGATCTATTGGTTATGTTTTCAGGGCCCTGAAACAATAATGTTATTATGATACCTATCCAAAGTAAGACTCAAAATGGTTTGCACAAATAGCCTTGAAGTGATCCTCTTTATTTCTCGTTTTAAGTATTATCTTTTCTAATACAAAGTTTGGCCTCATGTGGAACGTAGTCCTCAATATTCATATGTTTTTTCGATCATTAAACAATATCAGTAGTTGCTTACAGCGTAGCCCCTGTGAGCATCTGAAGAGTCAGCATTATTGCACCCCATAAATCTGCTGCTTATGGGCATGATATCAACAAATGTAAAAGAGATTGTATTTCTATCCAACCTGAACTTCTGGCAAATGTCCATAGAGTATCATTCAAGAGTATTTTAAATGTCATGCGAAACTCGATTTCCCTTATTTTAGTGATTTGATAAGATTAGCCCCTCTAGAGTTATGGCACTCAATTTGGAGGAAGGATACGCTCCCCTTAACACATCGCATCATAAAGGATTGCCTGGAGCTGGATAATGTGCTTAAAGTAAGATGGCTATACTATGTAAGGTCGACTGAGTACCTTGGGCCTAGAGGACCTGTAAAAAAACCTGAGAAAATGCCTCCAAATATACAAGGCGGTTCTAAAAGAATTTTTTGGGGCTAACCTCGCGCATGAGCGCACAGAGATAAACAAAGTTAAGCCATCAGTTAGGATATATCGGAGTCTTCCTACTGTAGTAGAGAGCGATTATCACTACTTGGAGGAAATCCCGAATCTATAGCATAGGTTCATTTTAGTAAGATTTCGCATTAATTTGTTTCTGTTGTTTGTGGGGTACCCAGCGGGGAAATACAAGCTTTGTGATCTGTCAGAATTTCAGGTCAATCAGATCTCCATATTATCTTATTCTGTGATTTGTATGAAGAGGAACCACGAGATATTTATTACAGGTTCTGAGACAGTAT
The DNA here is from genome assembly GCF_964261635.1 of Lissotriton helveticus. NCBI lineage: Eukaryota > Metazoa > Chordata > Amphibia > Caudata > Salamandridae > Lissotriton > Lissotriton helveticus. Next base: position 1,500,436,635 of record NC_136067.1, read on the forward strand.
AATTTCAGACAATGTAGAGTGGCCCTTCGATTTCTTTAAAAACTTGACAATCCTTTTATCAGTTATGTCGTAGCTAACTTCCTTTGGGCCTGTACAAAGAAAAGGAAGCTTTTTAATACATTTTGGAACACTGATATGTATTTGTAACCGTATGACATTTTATTGTAATATGTGATGAATGTTATGCTCTGTTAATAATGCTCTGTGCTTTTGTGATCTTGGTTTTCATATAAGATCGAATAAAGCATTATGAATGAATGAATGAATGAATGAACAGAGCACATAGGGCAGGGAATCATAGATAACTCAAACTATTGTAAACAAAACTTATTAAGGAAATAATAGCATCTCATATCCTGTTTTTGATACATATATAAAGTATCCAATCTAAGCAAGATCTATTGGTTGTTTTCAAAGCCCTGAAACATTAATGTTCAATTCAATTCAATAATCTTTATCCGGATATAAAATATCCATAAAAGCACAGTTCAAGAATACCAGCAACAGTTCAGCTTTTTGTTAAAAACACAATATAAATACAATAAGTAAAAAAAGGGGGGTTATCTGATTACAAAGACTTTGGTTATAAATGTATGTTAAAAGAACATATTATACAAAACAACAATATCGTAGGGAAAGTTGAAAACGGGAAGATAGCAGCATAATACTCCTGAGCATTTTCAAAGGTTCAACAAACAAATAACAGCATCTTATAATAAAGTGCAGTTGGTTGTAAACAGTTTTAGCATCATGATATAAGGTGCAGTTTAGGTTAAATCTTTTAGGATAGTCCAGTCCACAGTTAACGATTTTGTTTGGCGTTCCGCACTATAAGGTATAAGTAAATTCGTCCAGTGGAAAACAGTGTTGTGTATTCAGGGACACCCAAATGCGTTACAAAGTGCTCATGGAGGCACATGAGCGAACTGCCACTCTCAAAAAAGAGCTGACGCGGAAAATCAAGACTTCCCTCTCAAGTCTGAGAATTTCACGATATGCTATTCTATAATTAATGTTTGTAGTAGCCTTAAATTGCGGGATCAAATACTGTTTTGTATATTCTTGATAAAAATTGCAGAAAAATAAAAAATGTAACAATGTTGGATTGCTAAGAGTGCCACAGGGACAGGGCATTAGCTCGAGGTTAGTGTTGAATCCCAAAGGAAAGCAAAGTGAGTATTTTAGGGTGCCGTCACTGAGGCGAAAGAGCAAAGTTCTCTCCCAATGACTTATGTTCTTCAAGAGATATTTAGACGGCATATGGGTTAGGGGGCTGTCAGCCTCCACTAATTACATATACCTAGAGACTGATGATTTTGAGAGCCCTAAGGCATATATTGCATTTTTATAAGATTCATATAGTGCATCCATAAGAGTATTTTTATTTATTCCCTCTTGGCCCAAGGGATTAAAAAAGACGTGCTTTAAATTCACGCTAGTGAAACTTTTTCTAACAGCGGAAAGCCAGGGCATGCACCCTCTGTTGTCGCAGTCTGCTATGATCTCCCTTGTCAAAGTCGCTGCCGGGTTTTGCCAAACTTTTAGCCAAAATTTAGCTGGGCGGGACCTAATAAAGTTTTCTATGTAAAACAAAGTTTGGTGAGAAAATGTGGGTCCCTAGGAGTTTCCGACAGAATCGGTTTTCCTCTCTCTGGATTCCAATGCAGTTTGAAAAAAAAACAGACTTCAGCGCCATATGTGGCAGTAGGAATGCACTGTGTTTTATAAATTTTAGATATAGATAAGGCATTAATGTTAATATGCTACTTATCCAAAGTAAGACTCAAAATTGTTTGCACAAATAGCCTTGAAATGATCCTCTCTGTTTCTCAGTTTAAGTAACATCTTTTTTGATAAAAAGTTTGACATCGTGTGGAATGTAGTCCTCAATGTTCATATGTTTTTTCTATCATTAAACAATATCACTAGTTGCTTACAGGCTAGCGCCTGTGAGCAACTGAAGAGTCAGCAAAATTGCACCGCATAAATCTGCTGCTTATGGGCATGATTGCAACAAATGTAAAAGATAATTATTTCTATCCAACCTGAAGTTCTGGCAAATGCCACCAGATGATCACTCAAGAGTATGTGGACACAGGTGTCCAAAATGTTTGTAAACAACAAAACAATATGCCATGTTCAATTTTACCATAGAGATATTTGGAAGCATCAATTACTCAAAGTAACTAGGATCCTTATATCGAGTTCTTCCTCCCAACATATTCTACATTTCTCAAGATTTAAGATTATTCTGCATCTAAGAAGTAAATACCATTGATAAACTTAATTAATCTTTTATCTTTAAAGAATTTGTAAATGACATGATTTTCTGCTTCTTTCATTACTCTTGCATATAAGTATATTTCAAGAAGTGTCATGAGCGTAGAATTAATTCCAGATTTTCGTTTTAGGCAACAAAGTTATTACCCAATATGGTGAATTTAACTTGCTCCAACCTGAATATTTCAAACATACTGCTTATCCTTACTGCCAATTACTTTATAAACAGACAGATTCCACAACCTTTTGAATATTCCCCAGGCGTCACACTGGATCTGAAAACGTTTTCAGCAGTATCTCTGTGCGCTGGAAAATTTCTTCTTGTGGCTACACAGTGATGCAGTTCTGCTCCAAAAATAACATGAGGAACCCCCAGACGCAGAGTCCTACTAACAAATTAGTAAACAGTGTACAGATTCCTAGACTTGTTTTTTTTTTAATGGATAGAGTCCAAACACAGAACGAGGAGGATGGGAGGGTTGGTGAGGAATCTTCGTCTAGACAGTCTACCAGAAAGAGCGTTACTGAAGGCAAATAACTAGTTCTTCTGATAGAGACTTCTAGCTGCAGATTCTTCACCTTTGGAATATATACCACAGCAAGATCTATTCAAAAGTGGGTCTGCGAGAGGACTCAAACCAAGAAGTCCTGCAGGACCGAGTGGGCAAAATGCTCCTCCTGGTGAACCTGATTGTCCAGGAAATAATGTTTTGTGAACATATGGAGGTGAGCCCACATAGCTGCCTGGCAAATGTTTAGGACAGGAACTCCAATTCCTTCGGGCAGCAGCTTTTTCGCCAGTGCATAGCAAATCTTAACGCAGAGCACGATCCAATGGGAAACAGTTCTCTTCTGCACTGCTTTGCTTTTTTTCGCTCCAAAGAACCCCCCAAAGATCCGATTGTCCACCTGGTAGCCTTTTGTGTGATATTTGTAAAAGTTCAGTGCTCTCTTGGGGTCTAAGCGATGAAGTTTCTCCTCCTCCAAAGAGGGTTGAGGCAGAGCATAGAATGCTGGCAGAGTGATGGTTTGACAAAAGTGGAACAGCGTCACAAGTTTCAGCAGGAAGGATGCCTGAACCATTTTGTCTGGGAAGAAGGAAGTGTATGGTGGAGTAACAAAGAAAGCTTGAAACTTACTCACAAGCTGTGCCGAAGTGATGGCAATGAGGAACAGAGTCTTGATGTTAAGGAGGATAGGGTTCAGCTGGGAAGCAGCTCAAATAGCATACACATAAGATAAGTGAGGACCATTAAGGTCCCATTGAGGCATGAGAAAAAGAGAAAGGGGAAACGTGTTGCAGCCCTTTCAAAAACCACATCACAACTTGTGATTTAAACAAAGAGGACTGATCAGGTGACTTTAAGAAGGCTGAGAAAGTCGAAAGATTACCCTTAATTGTGCCCAGAGCAAAGCCCAGCCAGGTGAGAAACAGAACAAATAACACAATATAAGACAGTAGGGCACGGAGAGCGTCAATCTGGAAAGTCCCGCACCAAGCCACAAACGTGTCCCAATGACTCAGGTAGACAGTTTTATCGAGGAATGCCTGCCTGCCAAGATGACATCAACCACCTCGGAGGGAAGATTGTATGTGTTCAGCTGTTACCGCTCAATCTCCAAGCATGAAGGTGGAGATTGCAAAGGTCTGGGTGCGACAGCTGGTTCTCCCAGAGGAACAGCTTGATAAGAGGACATATGTTCAAGCCAAGAAGTTCGGGATACCACACTCTCCGTGTCCAATCCGTAGCCACTAGGATGACTTGGGCCCTGTCCATCCTGATCATCTTGAGAACTCGAGGCAGGAATGGTGTCAGCAGAAAGGCACGCAGGGGCGCTGAATTTCACTTGAGACAGAACACCTGTCATAGAGAGAGATGCCATGGAAACCCTAACATGCAGAAGTGCTGACATTGCCCATTCTCGGCACAGATCGAGACAAGGTATTCCCCATGCGCAGAAGAGAACTTGTGCCACCTGCGGGTGTAGTTGCCATTCGTGACCCACTAGGCACTGAGAGCTCAGCTTGTCTGCCCTGGCGTTTAAAGATTCTGCCAGATAGTTCTCCACCAGGAAAATCCATTGGTGGTCCATTCATTTCCAGAGGAGTAAAGCCTCCTGGCAAAGGGTCCGTGACCCCACCTCGCCTTGTTTGTTGCAGTACCACATGGCAGTGCTGTTGTCCATGAGCATCTGTACCAGCCTCCACTAGATGGACGGAAGGACGGCTTTCAGCGCCAAGCAAATGGCCCTCAGCTCCAAATCTGCCGAAAACCAGAGGCCTCTGATCTCACCTATCCCAGATGGTCACCTCAACCCAAAAGTGATGCACTGGTCACCACTGTCAGCTCTGGGTGGGGAAGGGAGAGGGATCTGCCATTGACCCAGTCTCGATACAGTAACCACAACTGTAGATCTTTTACAGTCTTCTCCAAATCTGAACATGCTCCGAGAGGTCCCCTTGATGTTGGGCCCACTGGGATTTCAGATCCCACTGCAGAGTCGCATATGCCACCTCATGTGCTTGACCAGCAGGATGCAGGGGGCCATTAATCTCAGCGGGATAGAGTCAACCACACTAAAATCCAGTACCGAGGCTGAAAGATCGGGATCATAACCTAAATGTCCTAGACTCTCTTTTCCGGGAAAAAGGTACGTAACCGAGCCATGTCCAGAATGACTCCAATATAGGGAAGCACCTGAGAAGAAGTCAGGTGTGACTTCGGCACACTCATAGGGAACCCCAAAGATGGCAGGATGTTCACCGTAGTGTTTTAGTTGGCTGACGACAGCCTGGGGCACACAGTGGTATTTCTAAAAACATTTCCTGACCCAATCTGATGCCAGAGTCATATTAAAAAGATGAAGAATCTACGGCTAGAAGTCTCTTTCAGAAATTCAACCTTCTCCAAATAAAGGCACAAACAAGTATTTACAAGAAGAAAGGCTCTGTGGGAGCTGAAATGCGTTGCAGTATCTGGTGAAATAAACAAGAAAAATGAGCAAAATTGAAACCTGGGTCGAAACTCCGAGGTTTGTAGGACTGTAATAATGACTAAACAAATGGGATATATATATATATATATATATATATATATATGTGTATATATATATATATATATATATATATATATATATATATATATATATATATATATATATATATATATATATATATATATATCTCAAAAGAATCACCGCTCCCGTTACAGAAGGTGAGAGGCCACAACAGGGGTCAGCAGGGAAAGCTTTAATTGGAAACAGCATAGGCATGATGCATTTCGGCGTCTGTAGCCTTCGTCGGATGCCGCTGTATGACTGCTAGTTTCTCCGCCCACGCCTTAAGTATCCCATGTTCGCAGAGGTAGGAGGTTCAAAGTTCAGCCCCCTAGTAACATGTCCGCGCTGCTACTGCTCCCAAGTAAGACTCCAGTTCCCAGAATGCAGTATATTGAGGGCTGTGGATGCAGTGAGCAGAGTTAGTAGGGAAGGCGCGTTGTGTGGAAATCACAATAATGAAGCAGTAGTGAAGATGTTCAGCCTCCCTGGGTCCCCTAACTCCCAACCTGCGTCACCGATGGTACAGCCGGGCCATGAGTCGCGATATATATATATTTTTTTTTTTGTCGGTCGGGGTAAAGGGGGTTTGGAGATTGAATAAACTTGAAAACATTCTGACACCGGAGTGCTGGCCGTTTTTTCCGACGAGAACTGGTTGGATTTTGTGTTCGTATATATATATATATATATATATATATATATATATATATATATATATATATATATATATATATATATCTCACCACACACCTCCCTCAAAAAGAAGAAGCGAAAGCCCGTAGGGGAACAGGTAGGAAAGCCTTTATTTGCCAAAACAGCTCCGGTGGCGGCAAATGCATTTTGGCTTGCGCCTTCGTCAGTGCCCAACACCGGAATGGTATACTTGGTGAGTTCTTCCCTGTTACCATTGGAGTAGCTAACGTGAGTCCGCTCCTCCCCCGTGCAATGCAGCTCACCTGTTGCAGCACGTTCGTGATCCTCCGAACTGCAACTCCCAGGAAGCCTTATGGTACAAGCGACTCGGGTCGGTGAAACAATGTGGGGAGAACAAATGTTATTGTATGCTGGTAATTTGCAGACCACAAAATGCAAATTGGGAAGACACACAAAGCTGTCCTGCGCTTCCAAAGTCTCTCCTCGAGTCCCCTAATACTGCCACAGCCAACAGTGCAGGAAATCCAAATTGCAGGGGCGGAGTGCCCAGAGAGGTACAATACCTCAACTGCTCAGGTCTTCCAGCAAGAGGGGCGGGTTCCGGACAGAATCCATCACTGAATCCACCATGAGTGCCGCGAAGCAAGCCAGTTACTGTCCGGTCCCAAACGTGGCAGGGGCTTCCAAATTGCGCCTCTGGCTGGCGCAGAAAATGTCACCACACACCTCCCTCAAAAAGAAGAAGCGGAAGCCCGTAGGGGAACAGGTAGGAAAGCCTTTATTTGCCAAAACAGCTCCAGTGGCGGCAAATGCATTTCGGCTTGCGCCTTCGTCAGTGCCCAACACCGGAATGGTATACTTGGTGAGTTCTTCCCTGTTACCATTGGAGTAGCTAAAGTGAGTCAGCTCCTCCCCCGTGCAATGCAGCTCACCTGTTGCAGCACGTTCGTGATCCTCCGAACTGCAACTCCCAGGAAGCCTTATGGTACAAGCGACTCGGGTCGGTGAAACAATGTAGGGAGAACAAATGTTATTGTATGCTGGTAATTTGCGGACCACAAAATGCAAATTGGGAAGACACACAAAGCTGTCCTGCTCTTCCAAAGTCTCTCCTCGAGTCCCCTAATACTGCCACAGCCAACAGTGCAGGTAATCCAAATTGCAGGGGCGGAGTGCCCAGAGAAGTACAATACCTCAACTGCTCAGGTCTTCCAACAAGCGGGGTGGGTCCCGGACAGAATCCATCACTGAATCCACCATGAGTGCCGCGAAGCAAGCCAGTTACTGTCCGGTCCCAAACGTGGCAGGGGCTTCCAAATTGCGCCTCTGGCTGGCGCAGAAAATGTCACCACACACCTCCCTCAAAAAGAAGAAGCGGAAGCCCGTAGGGGAACAGGTAGGAAAGCCTTTATTTGCCAAAACAGCTCCAGTGGCGGCAAATGCATTTCGGCTTGCGCCTTCGTCAGTGCCCAACACCGGAATGGTATACTTGGTGAGTTCTTCCCTGTTACCATTGGAGTAGCTAACGTGAGTCCGCTCCTCCCCCGTGCAATGCAGCTCACCTGTTGCAGCACGTTCGTGATCCTCCGAACTGCAACTCCCAGGAAGCCTTATGGTACAAGCGACTCGGGTCGGTGAAACAATGTGGGGAGAACAAATGTTATTGTATGCTGGTAATTTGCGGACCACAAAATGCAAATTGGGAAGACACACAAAGCTGTCCTGCGCTTCCAAAGTCTCTCCTCGAGTCCCCTAATACTGCCACAGCCAACAGTGCAGGAAATCCAAATTGCAGGGGCGGAGTGCCCAGAGAGGTACAATACCTCAACTGCTCAGGTCTTCCAACAAGCGGGGCGGGTCCCGGACAGAATCCATCACTGAATCCACCATGAGTGCCGCGAAGCAAGCCAGTTACTGTCCGGTCCCAAACGTGGCAGGGGCTTCCAAATTGCGCCTCTGGCTGGCGCAGAAAATGTCACCACACACCTCCCTCACAAAGAAGAAGCGGAAGCCCGTAGGGGAACAGGTAGGAAAGCCTTCATTTGCCAAAACAGCTCCAGTGGCGGCAAATGCATTTCGGCTTGCATACACACCCAACATACACACCTGACCCAAATGCAACATTTGTTTCTAACCGAAAGCCAGAAAACCAGCACTGCAATACCAATGGGTCTGGTTTTAAAAGAATGTTCTATGGTAATGTGAAGCACTACAAGTAAATAGCACAGGAATGAACATGTATTTGTGTGGAAGTACTGTGGAATAATACTGGTGTAGGTTAAAAGGTTAAGTGACAGTTGCACTGTCAAGCCAGACCTAAAAATAAATGTAGGTTAATGACGGCCCTCCTCGGATCTGTGCTGCTGCCAGAAAAAGACATACACCGTAAATTATCTGGTTATCTAAGGCACTTTTACAGCAGTACAGTTTTACATGAACGCCCCACAAAGTTAAAGCTCAGCCAGCTGGATAAATAAAGAAAATTATCACAGCTGCAGGGCAAGCACTTTTTTGGCGGAAGCACACAAGTTCTGCCCAATCAAAACATCTACTCCTGTCTCCCAACATGTTGATGGAGCCAAAGCCCTTTTACAGTGATGCTCAGATAACTGTCTGGTGACAGCTGTGCTATCAAGCCAGACCATGAAAAGCATACTGATGCAGTAACGAAACGTCTGACAAGTACACTGTTGCTGAAGATGAAAATGAAACTACTGCCATTTCTCATGAGAAGAGGTAATATAAGATGCAATGGCAGCATGACTACATTATCGAACAAGCATTTACAATACAATAGGTCTCGCATTATTAAAGTTTGAGCTATTGGTGATGCATTATTTAGCAATGCCAATAGCTCAAACTTTAATAATGCGAGACCTATTGCAATGCAAATGCTTGTTTCTTTTATCCTGTCATCTTGCCCTGCTGCTGCAACAGAGGATCCTCCTGAAGTTGTAGCCTGATCTAAAGGCACATTCCCCTATTTCTGAGACCCGAACCCTTTCAATACCCCTTAGGGTAGTAGAGCTGTACCTCTTGCAGTAATATGGATAGGTGCTCCTCTTAGAGCTGCTCTGATGTGGGGGGAAGCTACAGTGGGTCAGAAAGGAACAGACGTGCATAGCCTGCAGAACAATCTGCAGGTTATAGAGACTACTTGCAATGCCACATTGTACCCATACCCGATTTTCCAGATTGCTTCCAAGCGCTATATTTTACAATAAAGGAAGGACAATGTCCCCTCTTTAATGGTATTTTACTATATCGACCTCCTGGCCCGAGGACCGATTTTGCGCACAACCTCCTTCAGTCCCTAGAACCCTATTTTGGCCGAGAGAATTTCTCCATCCTGGGTGACTTCAACTACCACCTAGAACGGCATGATTTGTCTGATACATCTTGTCTTACTGAGGCCCTTATGTCCTGTGGGCTCACGCAGCGAGTTAGTGGGGGCACACACCGTGCAGGCCACACTCTTGATGGCATCTTTTCTAATGATCGCCGTCTGACCATCAAGGATCCGGTTCACCTATCCTGGTCCGATCATCTTGCGGTTCCATTCTCTCTGGAACATCATAGGGTGGATGGAAGGAAAAAAGGGACTCATATATTGGAAACTGCCAGGAATTTTAGGAACATTAGCAGTGATTCCTTTGCGCCCTGGGCTGCCAGCCTTTCTATTACTGGCTTGGAAAATGTGCAGACCGCGGTTGGCCACTTCGAACAGGTTACTATTAAGGCCTTGAATGAACTGGCCCCAGTACAGACCCGTCGCCGAGCCAGACAGAGACCATCTGCCCCATGGTTCTCAGATTCCCTCAGACTCCTCAGGCAAGAAGTGAGGAGGAAGGAGAGGCTTTGGCATTCTAGCTGGGACCTTAAGAACAAGGAAGCCCATAAACTCCTTGTTAGGAAATATAAGGCTGATATTGTGCAGGCCAAACAAGATCATTTTGTGGCCCTGACAACTTCGCTCTCCTCGCCAAAGGAGCTCTTTAAAATCGTTGATTCTTTAATCAACCTACAAGCCCCTGATCCTGTAGTACCATCGCAAGACCTATGTGACAGGATTGCCACCTTTTTTCACACTAAAATACAGGACATTCATCTGGCTCTCGAGGAGCAAAGAGCATGTACCATTAGGCCCCCTGCTCGGGTTGAGATGAATTTGACCATTACTAACATCCCCCCATCCTGCACTCTGGACTCCTTTCCCCTGCTAGCTCTGCAGGATCTGGAGTCTTTGCTTAACAAGACTAAGTCAGGCTCCCCCTTGGATAGCTGTCCACTGAAAATCATTAAGCAATGTAGGGAGACCCTCTTACCTCCGCTGCTAGATATAATGAATCTAGCCATCAAAAAGGGTATCTTTCCCTTGGAGTGGAAGAGTGCCGTAGTGAAACCTCTGCTAAAGAAGGCCTCCCTTGATCCGGAGGTTCTAAAAAACTTTCGTCCGATCTCGTTGCTCCCAGCCCCAGCGAAGATGCTTGAGGCACACCTAAACAAGCACCTCGCTGCCTTTGTGGAAAGCTCGGGTTGCCTGGACTCCTCTCAGCATGGATTCAGGAGGGAACATAGTACCGAGTCGGCCCTCACCATTGTGCTTGACAAGATCCGCACAACTGTGGATGAGGGCCAGACCTCCCTCCTAGTCCTGTTAGATCTAACTGCGGCCTTCGATACCCTCTCCCCCTCAGTTCTTACTTCTCGTCTGAGGGACGTGGGGGTGAAGGACACAGCTCTGGATCTGCTGACTTCCTTCCTTGACGGGAGAGTACAAAGAGTCAAGCTGGGGGAGTTTCTATCTCCATCCCAAACAGTGTTGTGTGGGGTCCCACAAGGGTCGGCTCTGAGCCCGACCCTATTCAACATCTACGTGACCCCACTAGCCAGACTTATAAGAACTTTCGGGATGGAGGTAGTTTCTTACGCAGACGACACCCAAATCCTCGTCTCTCTCTCCCATTCAGATGTACGAACTGCCTCCAAGTTTAGATCTTGTATGGAGGCGGTTGGTCACTGGATGATCCAGAATTCTCTCAAACTGAATGGGGAGAAGACTGAGGTAATGGTGTTTGGAGGGAAAGAGAACATCTGGTCAGCCAACTGGTGGCCTGACTCGTTGGGAGAGTGTCCTTCCCCCACAACATCTGCTAAGAACCTCGGGTGATGATAGACCCTGCCCTGGATATGGGCAAACAGGTGAGTAGAACCATCTCCACTTGTTGGGGATTGATTCACACATTGCGAAGGATCAGGAAATACCTCTCTCTCCAGTCCAGAAAGCAATTAGCGGTCGCACTTATTGGCTCACGCCTGGACTACTGTAATGCGCTGTATGTGGGGCTAAGCAGGAGCCTCCTACAGCGATTACAGGTAGTCCAGAACGCTATAGCCAGATTTGTCTTGGATGCTCCCAGGCGATCCTCGGCCACGCTGGCCAGGAAAACACTGCACTGGCTACCGGTAGAATACCGAGTACGGTTCAAGGCTTTATGCATGACTTATAGAGCCATTGCAAAAGACAGCGATTTGGGAGTTGGTTCCATCATCTCCCTTTACATTCCCGGAAGGAGCTTACGTTCCTCAGGGAAATCGCTCCTGACAGTTCCCCGCACACGAAAGGCCAAGTGGGGCGGCAGGGCCTTTTCTACCCTAGTTCCCAAATGGTGGAATGATCTTCCTCTCGATCTTAGGTCCCTGCCTTCCCTACAGAAATTTCGAACTGCTCTTAAAACTCGCTTCTTCCTGCAAGCCTATATGTAAGGATGTATGTTTCAACTTTCTGATGGTATTGTTAGGCGCCTTGATACCTCCGGGTTATTGTTCTGCGCATTATAAATTTTTTTATCAATCAATCAATCAATCTGACAAAAACGATCTGTTGAAAATTATGGATTGCAAAACATGGCAGAAAGTGTTGGAACCAGCCTCCCACACGGTGGTCTTGCGCCGCTAAGCACAAACTAAAGCTGCTTGTATGCTGATGCCACAAGAGACTGGGAAGACCAATGCCCTTGGTGAGCTGTGCATTGCCTTCCTGACCTACTGTAGTAGCCTATATGAAAACCACCTGGAGTAGCCTTGAAAAGGCAAAAACTAATGGGTGATCTGTCTGGCAAGGGTCTAGAGGGCAAAAGATCCATGCCTTTGCCCGACTTTCCTGAAATCATTGTTTTCAAAGAACAGGCAGGATGCCTCAAAAGGCATCCATAAGGGGTGCACCTTCACATCTCCTGAAAAACTTGCCGATCACATCCATGCATGGCAACGGAGCACTACATTAGTGCCCAATGCGTTCCCCAAATAATCAATAGTATCCAGGCCAGCACAAATTATGCATTTGGCCGTATCCAGACCATCTCCAATGGTTAAAACAAAAGAGGGCTTAAACTCTTCTGGGACTGCCGAAAAGATCTTGCAGGACATGTCCCAGAGGACGAGTTTATATTGACCTAAAAGTTAAATTGTGTTGACCAACCTCAAAGTTAGGCAGGCCGAAGAGAACATTTGTTTTCCGAACACCTGGATCCTTTCCAAGTTCCTGTTCGACAGGGTCATGGAAAATGAATTAGGATTCACCTTGCTGGTTGGATGCCTGGACCACCAAAACCCTAGGAGTAGGATGCTTAGTAAGAAATACAGGTTAGCAACGTACCGATGGGCAAGAGGAAGGCTAAGACCAAGTGCCCATCAGAGTGTCAGTTAGGGCTTCGCTGAAAGGGAGTAAGGTTTCAGAGGAAGAGAGGTCCAGGTAGCAACACTTTTGTAGAGATGTTTGTCTTAACTCAACAAAAGGCAGTTGTAGGACCAGGACCTCAGCAACGGGTCTAATTACCACATCAGCGAAAGCTCTCTCCTGCGCTGGTGGCCCAAGGGGATAAATCAACCCTGTATCAGGGAAGTATCAGGTCCACTGGCCTCCTGTAAGCACTGGCTTAACGAAACTTGAGGGAGCTCCCTGGGCAAGGCACATGGAGTGGCCTCCTCCATACTCAATTAGGAGCTTTCCGTCCAGAGTCCTGGGCTGAAAGGGCCCCCTTGGAGCTTAGTGGCTTCCTGCACCGCGGTGGCCCGGGAGGCCAGTCTTATGCCCCTGTCTGTAAGTCCATGTGTAAACTGTCATCATAATGTGGGGGTGAATTATCACCCCTGTCATCTTCTGATGGTGGTAGGTACTCGTCAGAATCTGAACAAAAAAGGTGATGGAGCTTCTGAGAACGGCTCCTCAGTAGATGGAATATACTGTCTGAAGCAGGCTGCATGGAACTGGGTGTGCAGAAGGAGAGTTGGAGCACGACCTTGGTCGCGACTGATTCGGGTCAGGGTCAGACATTGGAGTATGCACCAGACTGCTCCCCGGCGAAGTCAGGACTGATGTCAATGAAAGAGGGACCAGCTCAGGTCTTGGAGACAGAATGGAAGTAATCACCATAATCTATGCAGAACCTTACAGGGGCTCTAGCGGCTCAGACAAAGCTGAGGACAGATCCGCCAGTAGTAACCCAACTCCTTTGGGCCTGAAGGCAGACCAGACAAAGCTGGAAGAGTGCTACTAATATGCAGAATGGCCTCTGAGGATCTGGACGAGATTGATTGACACTTTGAAACCCTCATGACTTCTCTTCTGGTACAGAGTGGTAGGATGGGGTCAAGTCCCACTTCACCTGCTTAGGTTTCCTATTCAATTTGGACTTAAACTTACTGGATGACTGACTGTGAAGAAGACCTGGTGAGGGACCAGCCCTTAAAAGAGGTAGCCTACACTCAACCTAGACTTGGAACGAGACGTACGTGAGGTCTGAGACTTTTTGCTATGTTTGGCGAAGTACAGCTTCACTTTACTGCCAGATTCACCTTTGCATGTATAAGGGCACAACTTGGAGTCAAGTCCAGAACCCAAACACCAAAAGCACACCTCATGCAGGTCTGTTAGAGACATATTTTTGTAAATTCCCTGTATGGTTTGAAACTTGTAGTTTTAGACCATTGCACACCAGAATTCGATTTGAAAACTGTCAAATACAGGATGAATTAAAGAGCAGACCCCTGGATCCATGTTCAAAGGTACAGAAAGAAAGGGACTGATGTTGGCACGCATGGGTGGTTATAATATTTCTGGCTCTGCTCCATCACGTACGTGGTGGAACTCAAACAATGCGGAGCTGAATGTCTCCTATCAGTATGCAGGAGAACTACTATGGATGTTTCAGGATCCAGTCTGGCGCATGGGGAACATTCTAAAGCTGAGGACTCTGTGGTTAGAAGTTTCCATCAGAAAAAGTATATTTTCCCCACTTAGTGGAGGATGCCCTCTGGAGAGGGATGGAAAGACAAAAAAGCAGGGTCCCCAGGGGGCCGGTCTGTAGCATTGTACAACTGTCATTCTGGAGGACCAACAGATCTGATGCATCCGAGGAGGACAGGAGATTATCATCATCAATGTTCCTCTGGCCATCTAGGGTTTGTGAGGTGGACTGAGGAAGAGCCAGTGGGGCGTTAGGGGTACCAGCGAAACTGGAATCAGACCCGGGGTCTGTCTGGAGTGGCACCGGTGTCAGCGTTTTAATCAACATCGGAGCAAGTAACCCTCTAGAGCAGTGTTTCCCAAACTGTGGTTCGCGGACCCCCAGGGGTCCGTGACACATTCCCAGGGGGTCCGTAGGCAACAGTTTTAAAAGCACAGAAAAGTTTCTTGTATAATTAGCAGCTTCCCAGCAACAATAAAAGTGTCAAGAGAATGCCAGTGATTAATGTACCTGCTGGAGAGCGAGGAGAGTTTTGTTCAGTGGCAGCTTTGATTTAACTAATGTAGCACAGAGGGTTAATGTGCCTACTGCAAAGAACGTGTAACATGCATCTTAAAAAGCAGTATTTTATGTGCCTAGGTTCGTGGTTACTGCTTTTGTCACAGAGATTCTTTTGTTACTGCGCACTTCATAAGTGACAATCGTAATCTAGCAGAGGGACCTATAAACTGTCATCAAAGAGCTGCTTGCAAACTGCATGGTACCAGTTAGTAACTTATATTTTGTCCCAGTTATTAATTATCCTGATGCTGCTAAAAAGATATATTTGGGTGGAAATAAATTTTTTTGATTTCAAATCTTCTTTTTATTTAGGTTTCAAAAAACACAAAAGTACAAAACAGGGTAGACATACAATACATGGCTCACAGAAGAGATACAGTCAGCAGTGCATGGAAAAGTACAGTTGGTGTAAATCGGGGAGAATGATAGGGGTCAGTGATATATCAAAACCTGTAATAAATACACAAAAGGACCATACAAATAATTATCAAATGAGAGTATTGAATAAAACGCCCATGCATATAATCTCGATCCCATGGAGCGGATGTGACGAGGAAGAGAGAGAGGGAAGAAGAGGAGAAGAGACAAGACAAAGGGGGACTGGGGAGAGAGAACAGAGGAAGACAAGGAGAAGGGGAAAGACCTAGCAGCAGCAACATGACTTGAAGAACCTAGTTTGTTTCCGGACATCCATCATACATTACCGGGGATAATGCCCGATGTGACTTCAACAACCAGGCGAGGGGCATGGTGTGTGTTATTCAGTGTGCCTAAGGTGGGTCATAACAGAGTTCTAATGAGTCAAGTAAACTCCAGAGTTTGGCGTGAGGCTTTTGCCAGGGGGATGAGTGTAGGGCGTCATTGTCCGCTCCCCTTAAGGAAGCCAGCCATTCTTGCCATTGTGCGAAGGAGACATCAGAAGCGCTCTTTCACTTGCTCAGAACAATTTTGCATGCCAGTGTGAGCATGAGGTCTAGGAGGTGTCTGTCACGTTCTCTAGAAATATTTGGGTCAATCGCTCCTAGCAGAATATACGTGAAGTCCCTGGGTGGTCGAAAATGGAATGTGTGTTGGATGTAAGAAAAGATCTTGTCCCAAAACGTTTGGAGCAACGGACAGTGAAAAAACATATGTGCTATGTCACCCACGTGTGTTTTGCAGTTCCAGCAAAGGGGGCTATCCAGGAGTTTGAGCTTGAATAGTTTCTCAGGTGTCCAGTAAGATCTGTTTATCAGCATGAGTTTGGTCTGAGAAAGTATCGGGGATATTTTATTATAGAAAGGAGTGAGGTGAATCTTATGCCAATCAAAAGCCAGATTAGAGGAGTTTGGTTCGTTTTCCCAATCCCGCTCACACTTTCTATGTGCTCTCTGGGGTAGAGGTGATATGAGTTTGTACATTTTTGATACCATATGGCCTTGCGAGATTAGGTGTCTTAGTCTAGTACATAGAGTAGGTTGCTGCGGTATGAGGGCTCTGGCAGAGACAAGTGCCGAACATTAAAGCACACTTTGCATGTTCCCCGTGGGGACATGCACAGGCTCCCTTTGCCCCGTGTGAGCACCGAACCACAGCGCTCAGACCAATCACAATGCAGCGTTGTCATTGGCTGAGGAAGCCTGGGAGCCCAGGTGCTTCTCCTGCGATGAGAGAGGCAGTAGCTGGCAGCACGACCAAGAGGGAAGTTTTTTTTACCCCAGCTTCTCCCCCTGCCACCTTTCCCTACCAGCTGCCCTGGCTAGAGGTATCCATGAGAAGAAACAGTATTTCTTGGAATGCTTAGCAGACACCGACCTGGTAAAGAAGCCTGAGCCCTCTAGGTTTCTTAGATCTCTGTACGTAATGGAGGCAGTGCCCTCAGTGTGGTTCTCACAGAACCCAACTTACTCTACCTCATATATATTCAAGAAAGAGGCGACTCTAAAGCAGTACCTACAGATGGAGAAAGGTGAATGCTCCTTTTTTCAGTATTGAGGACAACAGCAAAAGACAGAAGAAACGTACTTGAGGCAGTGACAACAAGAACTTTGGAGCTTGGGGTCATCTTCTACTTTTGGTGTTGCCTGAATATGGTACGTGAAGGCAAGTTCTGCATATTTGTTCGGAGGGAGATGGAGTATTCATGTTTGGAATACTGCACTGGTGCACTGGTGCCAATGAGATCTGTACTGGCGGTGAGATTTCGTGACTGATAACACTGCTTACACCCTCTTGTATGTTGAGAGTGTGAAGAGTTTCCATGATGGGCTACTTTAAGGTGTAGAGTTGCATCTAAAGTATCCCCTTCTTTTAATGCCCTCCAAACAACTCCACTGCCTCGCCCCTTCCACCTTCTCTATCAGACTCCCCCTTCCTTCTTTACCTTCGTCCCAGGACACCACCTGCATTTTCCCTTTGGGAAATTACCATATCATGGCCTTGCTCTTTAGTGTGCTATCATTTCTTTAAAACGTAATGGAGAAGCTACTTTGCTTGCTCCGGCAGAGATGGTGGATACTGTGTATGACTTTTTGAATGTTAATTTCAACTCCTGGGTACTGGTCTGTCTATTGTTGATGACAATACAAAAATATATGAATGTAAGTAGCGGTACTGTTTTCTGAAGAGCATGTACTGTGAAAATACATTCGACTTCTCGACATTTTTCACCAAATAAATATTTTAGGCTATTTCAAACGTCTCTGAAAATTGTGGTATTTTATTTTTGTGGGTGGTTTTGCCTTGATGTGGCACACAGCTTTTACAGAGGAGTCCCCTGAAAATCTGAGGGTTCTATATTTGCATACATAATGGCGAGAAAGTTTAGACAGGTGGATGATGTGTTTTTGCATAGGATCTTCACCGCACACTCTAAGCACTTGTTATTGTACCTTCTTTAAAGAGTGTTACTTAAACTACAACTACTATCACTGAGGGCAGTAGTTAAGTTTCCAGCGGTAAGTACTGTCCATGGCAAGTGATTTATGCACATGAGCAACGCTGAAAGATTTTCCACAGCGTAGGGCATTAAAAAAAAACACAAATATCTGACTGACATTTATTACGTGAAAACTAAGATCAGCTGTTATTCAGTGTGCACTTTTACAATGCTCCACGCCCAACGGCAACTGCCCCTCAGAGATACAGTGCTGTTCGGAAGGTTGGACTGACTAAACCAGCCCCATGGCAAAGGTCTTGAAAAGCTGCGCCTTCCCCTGGAAACGCCTCTGCCTGGCAGGCATTTCCTTGCTTATGTTTGTGATCGGTGCCGGGGAGGTGGGGCGGATTATCACATTTTACTCCGCCGCTGTAATAACACGAGTAATCTGCCTTTGGACTGTTACATTAATGTTTGAGTGACTGTTTACCATAGGACAAACAATGATTTCTGTTATAGACATGGCGTCTACCACATGAAGACGTGCGCACAAAAACTTTCGAAGAGTCTGCGAAAGAAGAAATAAATAAAATGACAATGAGTGCTGCTTAAAGCCTTGGGGAGGGGCGAAGCCACTCTGCAGAGCTGTCGTGCTCACACTCCCAGTCACATCCCAAAATCACCCAAAATCGTATAGCCAAAAAAGGAGGTGGTCTAGCTGTTGTATTCAGGCAAACAATAAATATCAGTAAAATTGACAACATCTCCATAAAGAATTGTGAGGCTCTTCTAACAAGATGCAATCCTACACCGTCTTCCACCTGTAACTTCCTGCTCCTTTACAGACCTCCACCTAGCAAGGCAACATTCCCAGACGCACGTCTAGACACAGTTTCAAATCTGATAACAATACACTCCAACCTGTGCATTCTGGGTGACCTTAACATTTGGTTTGATAAAACCAATATGACCCATCCGAAAACAATAATCACTGGCCTAGACGCATTGAACCTGCATCAGATTGTCCCCAATCCGACACACATCGCTGGACATATCCTAGATGTCATTTTTGCTAATACTGAACTAGTTACCTTTCAAACTATAACTCCAGTCACATGGTCAGACCACCACTTGCTTGCTTTCCAACATAAAACAACACTAAGCAACTCACCTAAAACTACCTTACATCCATCCACCTATCGGCCGTGGAACAAACTCAATTTGGAACACTTGGAAACACAACTAACATCCAGTATAAATCTGGAAACCATAAATTCTGTTCAGAATCTATACGAGTGGCTACAGGAAGCTTTTGACATCCTGATACCACTCAAAACCACACAACAGAACAAAAGGAAAAAAGCGCCTTGGAGAAACATAGAAATAAAAAACATAAAACAACAAATTAGAAAGCTGCAACGTACCTGGCTCAAAACAAACGCCAAACAAGACAAACTTCACCTACAAAAAATTAACAGATTATATAAGTCTGCTATCAAAAAAGCTAAAAAAAGGTACTATTCAGACAGAATTCAAAACGCTAAATGTGCAAATAAAGAATTCTATAAAATACTCAATGAATTTCGAAAACCAAATTGCCTAGAAGGAACTCATCCTGTTACTCAAGATTTCACAGACAAACTGGCAAATCATTACAAGGACAAAGCAGACACGTTGGACTCGTACTTACAACAGAAACAAAGCACCAGCACTAACCCTTGTTCAAAACAACTATCCAAGAATGCTCTAATCAAGCCTCTCCGTTCCTTCCAACACATCTCACACGATGAATTTATGGACCTGGTCAAAGCAAGCAGGCCTGCCGGCAGCCCTTCTGACCCCTGTCCGCCACAAACTTTCAAGACAATTCTTTTATCAACGTCTGCTGCCATTCCAGTAAGAAGAATCATCAACGATTCCTTAACTACTGGAATATTTCCAGAAGAACTCAAAAAGTCATACATACGCCCTTTACTGAAGAAAACAAAGTTGGACCCGCTGAACCCCGAAAACTACAGACCCATTACAAATGGACCTTTCCTGGGCAAACTGATAGAAAGAGCAGCGTTCGCCCAGATGTCCCAATTCATTGAAGAGAATGACATACTTTCAGATTTCCAAACAGGATTCCGTCCGGGAAGAGGCACTGAATCTTCCCTCCTTGCCATCTGGGATGACCTAAAGAATACAGTTGACCGCAACGGGGTTGCTGCGCTACTCCTCTTGGACCTCTCAGCAGCCTTTGACACGGTTGACCATGACACTCTGAAACAAAGACTTTATGAAGCCGGCATAGAGGGAACTGCTCTAGACTGGATCGCGTCCTACCTTCGAAACAGAACTAATGTCATCCACACCCCACCTTTCTCGTCCAAACCGTACTCCACAAAAGCAGGGGTCCCTCAAGGTTCTATCATCTCGCCCATGCTTTTCAACATCTACATGAAGTATTTACCAGTACTGATCAGTAAATTTCACCTCACGTGCTACAACTATGCAGATGACACGCAAATACTCCTTCAACTGGAATGCCCCAAAGACATTGGAAAATCACCAATTTTCAGCTGTCTCAGAGCCGTGGATCAGTGGATGACTTGGAGCCATCTCAAATTGAATGCTTCAAAAACTGAAATACTCACGTGTGGCGATTGGAAAAATTACAACCCGCTTGCCGCATGGCCTGATGAACTGGGATCACTGCCTAAAGTATCGAAGGAAGTAAGAAACCTCGGAATGACCATGGACTCCAAGCTGTCGATGAATGTCCAAGTAAATAAACTAGCAAGATCAAGCTTTGCTACTATAAAAACGCTGCGACGAATTTTCCCTCATTTGGGATTTCCACACAAGGTCCAAGCTACCATCTCCCTTGTTCTATCCAAACTCGATTACGCCAATAGCCTCTACCACGGATCACCTTTAACGACCATGAAAAGACTACAACGGATTCAGAACTCGGCTGCCAGACTACTCCTGCATATCAAACCACAAGACCACATCTCCCCTGCCTTGAAAGCCCTGCATTGGTTACCGGTTGCCAGAAGATCCACGTTCAAGCTGCTTTGTATTACCCACAAAGCAATACATAGAGTAGGACCACTCTTCATCAGGAATAAAATCACCAAACACATTCAACAAAGGAACCTACGCTCTAAAGGAGCATCTCGCCTCAAAATCCCACCATACAAGAAAAAAACAATGGGTGGCACATCCTTCTCTGTTCAAGCAGCCAAACTATGGAACTCTTTACCCCCAACATAAGATCCACCGACAACCACCTTATCTTCAGAAAACTACTCAAGATCTGGCTCTTCCCCACATAGGTACCATACGGAAATAGAAATTTACAGCATATCCCTCTGTATATAAGCATTTGTTTTCACTATAGATATGTATCTATCTTTGTGTATTACTTTATAAAACATGTAAAACAATTATGTTGTTAAGAGAAGAAAAAAATAATAATAATAATCATCAATAAATAAAAATCATTTTTGGTCTACATGTACATACTTCCATTGTACATCTATGTACCATCCATGTACTTGGATCTGTGTGTCTGTTACTTTTCTCCTGAAAAAAAGCATATCCAATGCACTACCCTATCTCTCATCCTGTGCCTCTATCAATATATTTAATCTAAATATACTTACTTTTTTATGTATCTATATATTTTTAATGTACTTATGGATCTATATACTTATCTCTTTCTTCAAATTTAGCATTTCCAATGCACTAGCCTATTTCTCAGCCTATACTTCACTCAATATATCTTCTAGCCCAACCTTCAGACTCCTCTCAAACTTCTTTCTACTACTCCTTCTAATGCACTACCCTATCTCGCATCCTATAGATCTATCAATATATCCTCTACATCCACTCTCTCATTTATCCCAAACCCCATACCACTACTATGATCGCCAAAATAACCTTTTCTAGACTCTCTCCTGCTCTACCCCTCCATGCATCATCTGACACCTTTTTACTACACCGATCCCCTAAAACAAACATTTCTAAACTCTCCCCTCTGACTCCTTCCCTCCAAAACTCCTTTTTACTCATCCAAAAGCCTCTTCCTACTACTAATATATATATATAAAAAAAAATCTTTTACTCTTTTATCCCTCCACTATCCTTTTTTCAATAAAAATTAACAGACTAACATGTTTCACTTCTCAAATTCCATATTCAACTATACTAATATACTGCCTAAATAACTGAATAACATATCTACTACTCAAATTACTTCATATTTATACTATACTAATTTTCAACACTAATCCTTTATGGGTTCCGGAGTGGCGTGCTACTCGCCAGAAAAGCGCTTCAACGCCCATCAGGGGTAACAAGTGCTATATGAATGCAAATCTTTCTTCCCCTTTTATCCATCCGCTATCCTTCTCACTCCAAGTAACAGACTAATATCCACCACTGAAATTACCTCATATTTCACCATATTAATTCACCACTAATCCTCTATAGGCTCCCTGAATAGCATGCGTCAACAAGCGAGCGATAGATAAATACGAACCTTTGTCCTACTCTATCCTTCTGCTATCATTCCAAATCCAAATAACTGATTAACTTATCCACCACTTAAAATGTACTTGCATGTTTCACTATACTAATTCAACACTAATCCTCTGTGGGTCCCGGAGTAGCGTGCTACCCGCCGAAAAAGCGCTTCCACGCCTCGTCAGGGGTAGTAAGCGCTATATAAATGCAATTACAATACAATACAATACAATCCGTAAACTGTCAGGTTCCACTGCAGGACCTGGGTAGGAGAGTGAGATCCGGGTGAGTCGTGGGTGGGATTGTCTTCCCTGAGCACAAAAACACACTGCAGCGCTCTCGTGGGGTCTAGGAGGAGAGATATGAAATTCAGAAAGGATAAGGCAATGCCTTCCATGACGAATGAAGCTTAAGGGAGCTGCAGCCCACTTTTGGCAGACTCTGTAGGGCAGGGGCTGCTATCGTGGCCAATGGTGTAAAGAGCCCACTGCACCCTGAGCATGGCTACTACTTAGCCCGGTAGAGTGTGGCGGTAATGCATTTTTCATTCCTGCAGTTGAGTCCGTAGCTCTCGTGCAGGGCCATTGGAATTATACGATTGTGCGGCCAGGGTGTTTTTCGATTCGTTATGGATTTCCCACATAATTTATCATATGCTGCATAATGTGCAGGTTGACAACAAAAAATAGTTTCTAGGTCAAACAGTTCAAGAGTTACTAAAAACGCAGCGACACGGGTTGCCATGCACTGGAATGTCCTTTGTAAAGGTACCTTTCTGTTGCTTATTTCAATATGTGGGTGATAAACTGGTACTGAGGTGTAACCGATGTCCAGACAGTGTTTACAAGTATAACAAGCTTGAGCTGTGAACCGGAAGATTGTGCATTAAGCGCTTCTTAGGATATAAACGAAAGAGAAAGCTACCAGTGCAGCGCCCATCGTAGATAGAACCAGAAGCCCGCGAGTGGTGCGAGCGCCACTGCAAGCCATGGCCTAATGGTGTCTATTACGCGCATCAAGTGCGTAATAAACACCAATAGGCCATGGGCGGAGCAATGCGCCCGCCGATGGCCAATTGCATGCAATCTTTAAGAATAAGACGCAAAGGCCAATAGGGTAGCACAATAGGAAAAGCACACGCACAAGCGTGTGCGATTCCTAGGCTACCTCCAAAACTCCGTTTTTAACTTACTAGAGGTCTCGCGACCTGCGCGTGCACTGCTGCGCAGTGCAACGCATGTCGCGATACCTAAAAACAGCTATTGTGTTGTACTTAATCATAATTTTTTTGTATCCACGTTGCTTCCCTGACCTTGCTGGTGCGGCAGAGGGGACAAATGGGTACATTTGCCACAGAGGTGGCCTGTTCTTCTCAATTTTTGTATTAGATGGAAGCTTTAGGTGGAATTGGTCTTGAGTATTGGCATATTTTGTTATTGTTGTTGTGGAATGTGATAAAAAATGCTGGCTAATTAAAGATGAAATTGGATTTGACGTAACATTGAAATGGGAAGGTATTGTTACTGTTTTTTGGATTTACTACTGCTTTGTTCTTGAGCAACCCCTGCTCTAAATGAAGGCCAGAAGCAAAAAACACGTACTGAGGTATATAAAACGTAGAAAAATAGGGCAGTGCTAGAACTTTAAAATAATGGCTTGCTTGCTTGCAAAGAGACCCGTGGCAGAAACTTCTACCAGAGAGCACGTAGCGGAGGAAGTAAAACAAGAGAAACCTTACAGAATTAAAGTGATTATTACTCTGTAATCCCGTGTACGAACTCCTCCATTATCTTCTACTCTATACTCTAGTCAACCGGACAAACCGTGGGACAACGTGTCCGAACCAAATGACAAAATAATTCATACTCCTCCCCAATGCCAGGTCACATCATCTCTTCTCAATCTTCCTTTTACCCGGGGGAGCCTGCTCTCACTCCAGTTACTTCTGGCAGGTTAGGAGACTCAGGTAGGAGATAGTGTGGAATGAATCATGTCCAGGACCTTCTTGCAGAGGTGTGAGTTAAAGCACATAGGGCCAGATGTACGGAGCATTTTTGAGATCGCAAGCAGCCCAATTCGCAGAATATGGTAGTTTGCAACTGAAAAAAGCATTTTTAAATGTACAAAGATCTATTTGCGATTCAGTAAGCCTATTAAATTGGGTTTGCGAGTCGCAGGGGCATTTATGAGTGTTTTGCGACCGGCATGCGATCGCAAAACATTCATATTTTACCAACTCCATGAAGAGGTGGTAACCTATTCGTAAACGGGAAGGGGTCCCCAAGGGACCCCTTTCCCTTTGTGAATGTGGGCACCAACATTTTTAAGAGCGGTCAGTGGTCCCACAGACCACTGCCTACTCTTAAAAAATGAAAAGGAAACTTTTCATTTTTCTTTTTTAAATGCATCCTGTTTTCCTTTAAGGAAAACGGGCTGCATTTCAAAATAAAAAACTGCTTTATTTAAAAAGCTGTCAAAGACATGGTGATCTGCTGGCCCCAGCAGGCCACCATCCCTGTGAGTGCTAGCCATTCCCAATGGGTCACAAATTGCGACATGCCTCATGAATATTAATGAGGCAGGTTCGCAAACAGTGTAAAACACACTATTGTACACTGCTGTTTGTGATTTCCAAAAAGCGAAAATTTGCTGTTAGGAAATCGCAAACGGAAGTCTATATGTATATCTGGCCCCATACTGTTTTTGATACAGGACTCTTCCTTGCTTTTCTGTTTTTAATTTCTTGCTCTGAAATTTGGGCATGCTATTAGGTACAGCAAACCACAGTGCATTTTTTCCCTGCATGACTTCAGTGAGACTTCACCTCAGCTTTAACCCTGACTCATAAGCCTTGGGTTTGTAAATGATCTCCGGATGCCCCATTAAAGCATTCACAGAAGGGTGACTGAAGTTCTCATAACTTCTGATTGAGGACGGTGAGGAAGCATATCCCTACATGAGGTGCAGCAAATTGGCTGCTGCCACAGGCTTCCACTCATCCAGCATTTTAAGGGCTATTATCACACTTCAATGTCAACATTAGTTATGATGCACAGAAACTTAATTTATTTGGAGAAACGTGATCTATATTCCCATTGGTTTTTTCAAACACGAGAATGAACCAGTTGAGAGGCAAGCATGCTTGAAAGAGTTTATATTAAGGATTTAAAATGTGAATTTCTTGAGGCGGTAGCAACAGAATCATGTAGTTTTTCTTTATAAAACTGCTCTGTAGATTATCAGAGAAACATTTGTTGCAAAAGGTAAAGCGCGGGAAAAGTAGAGAAAGTGTAATGCTTAGTTACTACTGTGCTTTGAGAAGTTTAACCTGTAATGGGTGTTGTTGTATAATAAACTGCATGACCATTTAAATCATGGGAACCAATTAAATCCTTTCACGCTATCAAAATATAAGAGAGCCAAAAGGTCAACATCATTAATGCCTCATGTAACCATGTGTTAACCATTTACTGTAATCATCCATTCTGTCCTTCTATTAATCCATGTACCCTTGCTTCAATCCGTGCATCCATTGATGTATTTAGGCACTCATCCATTTAACATCTAGAAATTTACGGATGGCCTTCGCTGCAGGCGTGAGTGGTGGAAGACAGCCTTGGGCAGAATGCTTCAGGACAGGGAATGGAAGCTGGCTATGGAACAAGTTCACAAGGTCTTGCGTAACTTTCGCTTCAAATATACGCACTTTAATGATATACAAGCCA
The DNA here is from genome assembly GCF_964261635.1 of Lissotriton helveticus. NCBI lineage: Eukaryota > Metazoa > Chordata > Amphibia > Caudata > Salamandridae > Lissotriton > Lissotriton helveticus. The sequence continues at coordinate 1,500,462,536 of NC_136067.1, forward strand.
CCTATTTGAACCCTACCCCACAGAATATATATTATGCAGAAGATGGGCCACATGCAGTGCCCTAGATGTTCCCTAAGAGATGCTGGGTATCTAAATATTATATGAGAATGCCCAGAGATTAAGCCATTCTGGAACATAGTGATAATAGAAGTGGAGTGTGCGCTGGGTACGACGAATGTTGGCACCATGGACCTTTGCTTGCTATGCATTTACACTTCGAGTCGGTGGCAGATTTGTTGACCTGGCCATGGTCTTGGCAAAAAGGAAAATCTACATTGGAGGTCACGGAAAGGTCGCCCGCACACTCGCTGGTGCTCCTCACTGGAATTATGGGCCAGGGCAAAGGCTACTCCGCTATCCTTCTGAATCCAAATAACTAACTAACCTATCCACCACTCAAATTACTTTCATATTTCACTATACTAATTCTCCACTAATCCTTTGGTTTCCGTAGTAGCATGCCACTCTCCAAAAAAGCGTTTCAACGCCTCGTCAGGGGTAGTTAGCGCTATATAAATGCAATTATAATACAATATAATACAATACAATGCAATACTATATGGCCCTACGGAGTGGGGCGAGACAGGGTGCGGAGACAGCCTATTACGAGGCTCTGAGGGGAAGTGTTGGAGGCCTTTCTTAGTAGTGACGAGGGGCGGTCCTGGTCCCCCGACTATGATGGCACTTGAGGGCATGAATGGTTAAGGGTAGCTGTTTATGCCTGCCAAGTTTTTGAGTCACGGTTCTGTGTTCTTTTTTTCCTTTCTTTCTTTATATCAGTATTTTCTCCTATGCGGGGGTAGGGCTGCAACATTGACACCAAACTGGGGTGGAGCAAGGGCAATGCTGATGATCTGCAATGTGGTGAGCGACTGCCCCCCAACTGTACAGCGATTTGTAAATATTGATGGGAGTGGGCAATGCCATTTAATTACTTTGCAGCTGTTGATGTTTTGCGTACCTATGATGGGGTGTGCCCGCCCTGACCTGTCTTTGTATTTGAACAAATGCCAATAAAGAAATATTGAAAAAAAATTACCATCTAGAAACTGGATTGCTTGGCCCATGCATATCATGGGAACAAATTGTGCACCAGCTAATTACTCTGTGGAACAGTAATTAGCGGGGAAGCATACTGCACTCAATTCCGTTTTGTACAGGGAATTTCATACAATTTGTTCATGGATTTCACTACTCTGGGGAAGCACACATCGTAATCGCATTTAACTTACACCTGTGATTCAAAGCAGAGTTTACCAACCCCATACTGTAGGGCAAACTCCTGTGTCAGGTACAATGTGTGCTTGACTTGTAAACCCATTATGGTCACAAACAAGAATTTATTCCTTATATGGAATTACTGGCCCACATATCATCGGGGCCTATGTTATGCCTTCAATGTTTCCATTCATTGACCCATGTACTGAAGCATATATAAATACAAATATACATAAATATATAGCTCCCTGCATTCATTTGTTTATCTTTTTTTCATTTGCCTATGTAGCACTCAAGCCAGTAATCTCTCCTTCTGTGAATCCACATAGCCAGCCATATATCAGTCTATCCACATGTAAATCAATTTTTTCATGCATCAATCCATGTAAATATCTATGTACAAGCCACCACCATCCATGGATATATACATCTATGTACCAATTTATATATTCGTAAATCATATATTTTCGTGATATCAAAACTTCCACGTACCCATTCACTCATCTGTACATCATCCATTTTATTTATTTATTTTTAGTATTTTATAGAGCGCGAACTTGACCCGTGAGGGTATCAGAGCGCTTTACAAGATATACAGAGGAGTACAAACAACGTTCAGGTGCAGAAATATACATACAAAAACTGTACAAAGGGATGGCGATGGGCCGGGGTGTAAGGAACATAGGGATACTGGTGATACACAATACGATTGCAATCATATTTAAAGTCGGCAAAAAATAGGAATAAAATAATAAAACAATAAAAGTAAGAATAAAGGACCCGAGAGTTCTCTGTGGGGAGAGTTGGTGGTCTGAGGGAGTTCACTAGTCTTAGAAACATCAGACTTGTGATCAGGCATGGCAGGCATTAGACAAGGAATTTACCCATGAGGAAGGCTTTGGCCTCTCTCTTGAAGAGTGCAAGAGAGGGGATTCTTCTGATGGTGGGTGGGAAGGAGTTCCAGATTCTAGGAGCTGCCCCGGTGAATGCCCTATTATAGGTTCTTTTTTTCTGGAAGAAGGCGGGTTGGAGTAAGAGGTTTCTGGCGGACCGGAAGTTCCTGCTGCCTCCAGATACCACTAGTTTTTGTGCTAGATAAGCAGGGGAGTTTGAGTAAAGAGCCTTGTGTGTGATGCATGCCGGTTTCAGTTGAATTCTGGCCTCTAGGGGGAGCCAGTTCAGTGCTTTCAAATGTGGAGAGATGTGGTTGAATTTCCTGGTGCCGGTGAGTAGTCTGGTGGCCGCGTGGAAGCAAGCTTTTAAGGGTGCAAGGGAGATCTTGGGTAGACCAGTGAGGGTGGAGCAACCATATTCCAGTCTGGAGATTACTAGTGCTTGCACTGTCATTTTTAAGTCAGCAGCCTCAATGAAAGGTTTCAGCTTCCAAAGATAGCTCAGGTGGAATCTGATCCATGGCTATATATTTAGTTTACGTGAATGTGGCTATATGTGTTCCATCTGGTTCTGTATACATGGGTGTCTGCATTTATATGTTGGCCTGGGCGTGCATGAATGTCTTTAGATTTGTGCTCTGCTGACTTGTGTATGTATAGACAAGAGAAAAAGAAGTGTCCAGAAGGACTAGTTTGCACACTTTAAAGAGAACACCCTAGACCATCAATTCTGGGGTTCTTATTGCTTTATTTAGCTTATTTAAATTATTTAGATTATCAAAGCAAATAAATATTTTTCATGCCTTAGAAAAGAAACCTTCCATTTACAGAAAACCACATTTACAAAAACACATTTGTACACTATTATATTCTAATCAAAAACGCAAACATTTTTTATATACAAACGACAAGTGTAACAAACTTAAACAATCGGGTGTAATGACATTAACATTGAAAATACAACACCAGTCCTAGTTTTAACATACAGCACCAAGCGGACATTAGATTCTTAACTAAACGTTGATAGTTGTGCTGCCTAGGCCAAAAGACCCGGGGTTATGTTTTCAAAACAATGTTGCCTACACAGGAGAAAAAATTATTATTGCTAATCTAAATAATTTAAAATAAGCTAAATAAAGCAATGAGAACCCCAGAATTGATGGTCTAGGGTGTTCTCTTTAAAGTGTGCAAACTAGTCCTTCTGGACACTTCTTTTTCTCTTATGTATACAGTGCGGCAGTCCAGGAGGTTTCAGGACCCGAGCCTTCTTTGTTCTCAATATTGTGTATGTATGTCATATCTGTTTGCTACTACTATATAAAATCATATCGACTGGCTATATCATTTTATGTATTTTTGTGGTGTATCAAGTGTGGAATAGCAGCAGCCATCTGCGACAATCATCCGTTGAGGTCGGTGCACATCAGCCTCGACACAGAAAAGTTAAAGAGGCAACCACAAATATTGGTCATAAGTCCTTAGACACCAGCGATACATCACTGTCAATTCAAAACAAGTACAAATATTATAAAGTATATTTCCTCATTGAGTGTCTTTCTCACTCTCACCGGGGTGGAAGGAGAAAGAGGAAGTTCAGTCTATAGAGACATGCATACAATGGCTGTTGTGTATGCAATTTTCCTCTCTCCCACAGAGCTCAATTTACTTCCACGCCTGTGTTTTGCAATCTAGCTGAGATTAGCAATAAGAAAGGACACGTTTCTGAAGGCATACGCGTTTCTAATGTAATCGTATACATGGTAATGCAATTTTATATACATATAAACAGAGTGAAGAGCCATTGATTCAAATGTGAAGCATACGTACTACAGTCTAGATAAAACAGGGGTCTCTAACCTTTTCGGTAGTCAGAGCTACTTATTTTCAGTGTAAATTATCCTGAGCTACTAATATTATTAGAGTTTTCATAGTGACTACATCAGAAGGTAATACATATGTAAGATTACCAGCTGTGCATCAGGTAGGGTTGCTAGCAGTAAATTAGAAAATGCTTTCTCGATGGGAAATGCCTCCACATGGGTAAACATAACAGCCGTAACTGCAATACCTCTAGCACAAAGTTAATAATATTACTAATAAATAGTTAATATGATTATTAATAAATGTCAAATTCTGCATGATTTATCATTCAAATATCAGTTTAAAAAATATTTTAAAAATTAAACCATTTTTCCCCAAACATCAGATATGAGTTCTGAAATGACACACATTTTCATCTTGAATACATACTTTTCAATTTTGGTATGCATATATTATTTCAACCAAACAAAACTTCGAATTTAGTAAGCTGGGCTGGACACAGGAGAGCTGCTTACAAGGAGCATGAGAGATACCAGCAGCTCGCGGGCTAATCGTTGGAGAAGCCTGATCTAGAAGCATATATGCCAGTAGAAAGCTCTATGATATTCATGTGTGTATACTTTAATAAAGATGTAAGCAAATTTAATACATTTATATAAACTCACATATTGTGATGGGAAGATAACCTTTTCCGTTTGTCTCAAATTACATGCAATTCATTTCACACTCAGTGGAGAGAGACATAATTCCATCAGTTTTTTCAAAATTAAATAGTGTTAACCTTATTCTGCATTATGAAAGTATTGGAAATGCAACTTTTCTGCAGAGTCACCCCCAGTTTTTTTCTGAACCTTGTTTGTGCTAGTTACAGAACTCTGTGCATTTTAACTCCTGCTAACCATTAGATAAGTACTTGTGCTCATCCTTTCAACATGGTAAATTGGTATACACTGGATTGGTTTATTTAATTTGCCTATAAGTAGTAAATGGTACCAAGTGTATCCAGGGCCTGTACATTAAATGCTACTAGTAGGATGCAGCACCCATTAAAACTCACTGTGTCACCCACCTCAGCAGCACTGTAAAAAACCTGTCTCCAGGGCTACCAATGCAGACTGGTTATGCAGCTTTAAACTGCTAATTTGACCTGTCAAAAGAACCCTTTTTGATGGGCCTGAATCATCCATTTAAATATTAATAAATTAACCCTAAGTAGGCCTTATTGTCCAGAAGGTAGGGTGCATGGTTTTTAAAAGTAGGACATGTAAAAGTTTAATGTCAAACAAGTCATTACAGTGAAAAGACCCTAAAGCTATTTTAACTTTAGCAGGGTTGGCTGTTACACAGCAAAGCATTGGGATACAAAATCAAGTTTCATAAATGTTATTGTTGGCTTGGGAACAGCTACAAATTTCACTTTCGGACTTTTCTGAAATATTAATTACATGCCCAATTCCCTAATGAAGTTGAATTTGTAATACATATTTTGGAAAGTAGACTTTTAGGAAGCTATCTTTGGCTTGCCTGAAGTTTGTGAAAGCAAACTCTGCATTTTGCTCTGCCATTTCTAAGAGAGGGAATTAGTGTTCAAATAGGTGTGAACTTGCTTCCAGGAGCAAATAATAGGCTGGCCTGAAAGAGCAGAGATGACCCATTTGAGCCTGACAGAGTATGCAGAGAAGGGCAGTGAGGTTCCTTTTTGACATTAAAGTGTACTTGAATGTCACATCCTGCTAGGTTTTTTCATATGACATTTGGGATGCACTTCAAAGAGGCCTCCACTGCAACATGCAAATGTTAGCGGACACCTGGACAGGGACCTTCTTTTGTCCCTCACAGTCAGACAGGCCCCAGTCACAGTGGGTCTTGTTTGACATTACAATGTCAAATTCTCTTTGACAGGTCTGCTGGATTTACATATAACATTTGGGGCAAACTACAAAGGAGGAAAGATGTCAAAAACAATTTGTGTATTTTGACAGTGTGGTTACTGAAAACAAGGTTTTGTCCTACCAGACATCTGTCTCTGAGGTTGTTGTAGGTACAGGAATTGCCTCAAACTTGATTTTTGTGTTCTATATAGGAGGGAGCTAGATTACTATAGTACACTCCCCACCCAAACCCCTAGCCCTAAGAGCCCAGGATGAGTATGGCCGGAGACTTTGGCTATTATGAAAATGCCCAAAGTGGGTAGGGTTAGCCCAAGGAACCTTTCCTCATTGGTTAGGCAGTCTCTATGGGTCATTGCCGGGGCCGGCTGCGGGAGCATCAGCGCTCTAAGGCGCCTTGGGGACAGACTTCAACCATATGATGTGCACAATGTGCAATTGAACATTCGTCTTGTATCATGTACCTTTGTAACATTGCTATTTGTTTGTCTTTTTTTTGAGTATGCATCACCATGCTCCAGTAACTGCTTCTAACCATGTACGTTTTACTGAACTACCTACTTCCTACCCCTCCCCGCTTTACTCCTCTCCACTTTCCTGCTACTGATTTCTGCCCTTAACTGTCCTCGCCCTATTCCCCCACCCTGTTTACCTGCGAATTTCCCGCGTCATTTGAGAGCTAGCTATTTTGTCTGATGCCCGATGGAGCTACCTGGTTTAGCTATAGGGGAGACAGGTCGGGGATTCCCTCCTTGGACGTCACCTACCCAGTCGGCCTTTAGCCAGACTTCCTTTTGTCTCTCCTGTCGTCTCTTCCCGCTTCCTCCCTCTATTTATTATTTCTACTTCTCTCCTCTCTCAATGTATTGAGACTGAACTATTCTGTCTGATGCCCGATGGAGCTACCTGGTTTAGCTATAGGGGAGATGGGCCGTGGACTCCCTCCTTGGTCGTCACCTACCCAGTCGGCCTTTAGACAGATTTCATTTCGTCAATTCTTGTTGTCTCTTCCCCTATCCTCCCTTTCTCACCTTCCCTGTCCCCTCCCCTCCATTTATTTTGCCATCCATGTTCCTTAAATGTTTCCTATTGAGACCTAGCTATTTGGCCAGAGACCGATGGAGCTACCTGATAGCTATAGAGGAGATGGGTTTTGGGACTCCCCCTTGACCGTCACCAACCCAGCCGGTCTTTGGGCAGACTTTCCTTCGTCTTTCTGACGTATCTCCCTCCCATCCTGTTTTTCTGCGAACCTCTTCCCTTGACACTTGAGGCCGAACTACTTTGTCTGATGCCTGGTGGAGCTACCTGGTTTAGCTATAGGGGAGATGGACTGTGGATTCTCTCCTTGGTCGTCACCTACCCAGTCAGTCTTTAGACAGACTTCCTCTCGTCTCTACGGCTGTCTCTTCCCTTATCCTCACTTTCTCACCTCACCTACCCCCCACTTCTTTTCTCTCTCCTTTCTCTCCTCTCCTAATGTAGTGCTGACTGTTCGTTGTAAGGTGTAATTGTTGATCTTTTTCTGTTTTACTGTTAAACCACATTGTTGCACTTCCTTTCGTCCCTCCTGCTGTCTCCTCCCGCATCCTCCCTCTTTTTATGTCTCTCCTTCGCCCCTCTCTCAATGTATTGAGACTGAACTTTTTTGTCTGATGCCTGATGGAGCTACCTGGTTTAGCTATAGGTGCGATGGTCCGTGGATTCCCTCCTTGGTCTTCACCTACCCTGACGGTCCTTAGATAGACTTCTTTTCGTCTCTCCGTATTGTCTCTTCCCTTATCCTCCCTTTCTCACCTCCCCTGCCCCCTCCACTACATCTCTCTCTCCTTTCTCCCCTCTCCTAATTGTATTGCCTATTCTTTTTTGGGGATTTATTGTGTAATTGTTGAACTTTTTCTGTTACATTGTTGATTTTCATGTAAAGCGCTATGATACCTCCGGGTCTAGCCAGCGCTATATAAAACTCTTTAACTAAATAAATAAATACATTGCCATCCACTAGCTCATGCCAAGCATAAATGTGGCATCTCCAGGAACCCACTTCAGGACTGTGGAAGATCAGGTGAGAACTGAACCTATTGTCTGAGATCTGCGAAAAACGTAGACGGTTGGGCCTGTTCTCTCTTGTACCAAGGATAAAGTGGACTCCAATGGTAATAAGGGAGACCTCCTGTTCAAGCTACAGAGATACAAAAAGTTACTAGAGGCCTTCCCTGGAACTGCACAGCTTATCAGTGGCAACTGGACCTGGACAGGACTCTGTCTGACATCATGTGAGTCTCTAAGTGCTATTCCCTCCAGAGGTCCTGGGATGCTAGAAAGGCATCCCAGTGCCTATGGTGGATTGGAACTTAATGGACTAAAGTCAGAAGGCAAAATCTGTTGCCCAGGCCAAACGTAGTTGGTGTATCTGAATCCCACTCCATCACCGTCAGCTTCAAATTACACCTAGGTCGAATTCTACTGCGACCATTGATCATCATTAACACGTTGTGCTTCTTATTGCTATTTTTTACTTAAGACTTTAAAAATTCGTATCTACGAGGTTCCCCTTATTGGATTTTTGTAATTTTGGTGTCCCTGTGACCTGCCTAATCAATACTGATTAAGCAGGTTGTTTTGCGACCCATTGGAATTTACAATTTCTGAGGGGGCCTATTAGTACATAGGTCTTATCACAAATTGCATTCTCTCATGGTGGTTGGTGTATTGTGACCTGCCTAATTGATATAGATTAAGCAGGTTGTTTTACAACCCCATTCGAAATTACAATTTCCCAATGTGTGTAGGTAGTGCAGTATGCAAATTTACCTTATGTGGCTATACTACATCTACTAGTAAACAGCACACTGGAAGTGTGGGCTCCAAACAGCTCACTGGTCAGGGGCAGCTCCTCCATTGAAGCGGAGGAGCGTCGCCCCACTGCTTTCTCACACTGCGAGAAGCAGTGACATAAAATGGTATAAATACCATTTTATGTTACTGCTTCTCGCACTGCGAGAGAGCAAAAGGGTTAGGTTGGGGGTGGGTGGCCCTGCAACAGGGCATGGGAGGAGGCTAGCCCAATGTTGCGGGCCCTGACTGTTTGATCGGCCCACTGGGGCCGACCAAACCAGTTAGGCGCATTCTGCCAGCCACTCACAACGCTGCCATTGCAGCGTTGTGATTTGCTATGGGGAGGGGAGGGAGGCTGCCTGCTGGCTGCTTCTGCAGCTGCAAGGAGCAGAGAAGCACAGACGGCGCAGGACCGGATCATAATAAACAAAAAGGAGCTCAAGAGGGATACAGATCAGGTCGCCCCCCCCACTCACAATATTACAACACAATGTGGACCTGATCCTTTAGCTGAACGTAATAATTGGAATTCCCTTCACCATTATTGGTCACACAAACTTGTATGAGTCAACAGCAGCAACAATTATACTGTCTGTTGTAGGGAATCCATGTTCTCCTTTATGGACCGGATCAGGCAGTCTAAGGTAAGTTATTTTTATTTTTATAATTAAAATTAAATCTCCCCCGCCCCCCCTTCCCGCCAGTCATGCCAGCCGCGACTGGCACTGGTATGTAATTAATACAAATTCTGTTTCCTCCAGCGCTCTACTTTTGTGACCCCATTGCCAAGAGGGCACCCCAACACAAGGTCAAGAAATAACAGATGAAAAGGAGCGTTCAATACTATATAGGATTATCTGTTCCAAAATCAACAGATGGATAAACTGTTCTCCAGCAATAGATCAAGTAGTCATGATGAATAAAAGTTATTCAGGAGTCTTGCCAATGACCTGTTGTTATCTTATAAATCCTGAAGCGTGAACTCATAGGACATTCAAACCAGGAAACAGAAAGGATGAAGATAAAATGGGAGTGCAACATGCCATCTAGTGGTACAACATTTTATCTATAAATATTATACTAAAGCCATCAACGATGCCCACCAGAAACAAAAAACGGTTTTCTCAATCGTATAATCCTTCACCCACCCCAAAGCCCTACAACCTGAAATCCCTCCCTCTGAAATCCTGTGCAACAATATTGCAAATTTCTTCGGGGAAAAAATAGCCAACATTCAAAAGGATTTCCCGCCCCCCCTGACCATTCCCATTCTACAACCCCAGAAGCAGGTAGCCGATAACCATCCTTCTCTCTGCAGGTTTCAACCCGTCTCCCTCCAGCAGACTCGTAAAGCGATCATGGCCTGCAAATCAGGAGCACCCACTGACTCCTGTCCCCCTCGTATACTGCATCACTTAATTGAGGCAGTCAATCCAAACGTCAATGCTATCATAAATGCTTCTTTAGACTCAGGGGTAGTGCCCAACGAATGGAAGAAGGCCATCGTAAAACCCTTGATGAAAAAACAAAATAAATCCCCCACAGACCTAACCAACATGCGCCCTATCTCACTCCTGCCTGCTCTAGGAAAGATCACGGAGCAGATAGTGTACTGGGAGCTGAAAGCCTTTGTGGAGGACCATAACATTCTGCATCCACAGCAATCTGGCTTTCGCCCCAGCCACTCCACTGAAACAGCCCTTATAGAACTCTCCGACTCCATCAAGTTCCTGCAGGATGAGGGGAGGAAAGCCGTCCTCATCCTGCTTGATCTCACAGCAGCGTTCGATACAATTTCTCATGCCATCCTGATTGACAGGATGCGTGAGATTGGCGTGACAGACACAGCTTTGGCATGGGTAACATCTTTCCTGACCAATAGGTCCCAATCTGTGTCACTGGGCCCCCATCTATCCAGCGTAAAAACCATTACATCGGGTGTACCGCAGGGGTCCATATTAAGCCCATTATTGTTTAACATCTACATGGCACCCCTCCTAGCTGTGATAGAGTCCCATGGGATCCTAGTCACGTCTTACGCTGACGACACACAACTTGTCGTCTCTATCGACAAAAACTGCACGGACACAGAGCTGCGTTTCCAGAATTGTCTCACGGATGTATTTCAGTGGTTGAACAAAAACCACTTGAAATGCAACAGTGGGAAAACTGAAATCATACCATTAGGTAAAGATCTGCCCTTCTGTCCTAAGGATTGGTGGCCCAAAGACTCAGAGGCCCCGCCTAGTGCAGTGACCTCTGCACGTAATCTTGGCGTGCAATTTGATACAGCCCTATCCTTTGATGATCACGTCAGGATCACGGCAGGCTGCTGTTTCGGACTTTCAAATCTTCAAAAAAATTATTTGACTTCCTCCCCATTGCATCCAGGAAATCGGTCGTGGTCGCATTAATACTCTCCCGACTCGACTACTGCAATGGGTTGATGGCTGGAGTGAAAAAGTCCACACTGAAGAAGTTAAGTGTACAGCACGCAGCTGCAAGATTAGTGTTAAAACTTCCCAGGAAATCCTCAGCCTCAGCAGCATTAAATCGTCTTCATTGGTTGCCCCTGCACAAGAGGATCGATCCTCTTCAAACTTCTACTAACAGTTTTCAAAGCTCTAAAAAACATCGGTCCGAAATACCTTATCAACCGCTTTGTTCACTATGACCCCGTACGAAGTTTGAGATCCTCCGGTGGTAACCTTACCAGGATTCCGAGGTATAAATATAAAACCAGGGGTGGAAAAACTTTCACAGTCCTAGCAGCTAGGGCCTGGAACAACTTGCCTTTAAATCTCAGACTGGTTGAGACTGAGAGTCTTTTTAGGAAACAACTGAAGACCTGGGTCTATCAGCAATCTGATGCTTATGTTATGGCCGCTATCTAGAGCTTCCTTCATCCAATCCCATCCACACACAATTTCTCAGCGCCAAGATGCTCCTTCCGGAGCGATAGGCTGCGCTTAATAAATACTCACAAATACAAATACAAATCTATAGTGCTCATTCCTGGTCCCCAGTCATGAAAAGTGCTGCAGCAGTGCGACAAGACAGCATTGCAATACTTCAATACTTCTAACTACGCCCTTCTTGCGACAGCATGGACAGGGCTCCATGACGCAAGTAATGACAGATACGTCAGGAATCCTGACGTATCTGTCTGTGCTAAAGTCACGCATTGCTGCAGTCGTGTCACAACCATGACACAACTCCAGCAATGCATGGGGCCAGCCTATCCGTGTGGCACTGCGTGACCCTCACGACTGCCATCAGGCAGGCGGAAGGTACTGACGCAGTGCCGTTCATGAGGGGTGCCCGAATGTCGGCGCTGTTGGAGATCAATCGGTGGTGGTTGCGCGATGCTGTTTCACTGTTTGCAAGCATTGCTTGAGGGTTGGTGCGGAGGGAGTTGACGAGACGTTCATCGGTGGCCTTGATCCAGTTGCGAGGGGTTACGATGATGGCGGTGGCATCCGGTGGGCAAAGTGAAGACGTAATGTTACCAATGATGGTCGGTCCAGGAGAGTCCGGTGTTGTGGCAGTAGTTGAATTTCCCGCTGGCGGAGGTGACGTGCTCGACTGTGTGTCCTGCTATCTGGCTTTTTGCGTTGACTTGCTGCTTGCATCTGGTGTAGGGGACCTTCCCCAGTTGGGGGTGGTATCCTTGTCACTGGGGTTGTCCAGGTGGAACTTGAGTCCACCAAGTAGGATGTCCTCGGTGGATGGGAGACCCTGGGGTGCAATGAGCTCTTCAATGGTATTGAAGAATGGGGGGCCTGCACATGAGGGTGCCGCAGAGGATGTGCTTGGGCTTGGTCCGGATCTGGGAGTTGAGGTGATCCATGGTCACCCTTGGGTCATTAGAGTGTGTGGTCAGTCGGAGTGTGCCTCTGTAGGTGATGGAAATGCCTCCTCCTTGATGGTTCGGGTGCTCCTTGCGGGTGATACTGCAGCCGTCAGTGATGGCAATGTCCTGTCCGGAGCAGAGGTTGGTCCTGGCAGGCGAGGTGGGTGGCGTCCAGGTTTAATGGCAAGGAGGGTGCTGGCGTCGTAGCTGTGGAGTGTCCAAGATGAATGCTCCTTGGTGCTGAGCGCGGTCCAGGGGCAGACAGATGCAAACGGGTTAGCCTATGGGTTGCCTTTGGCGCGGGAGATGACCATTAGAACGCCGGAGGTACATCGTTAACAACGTAACTCCGACAACCCAGGTGCCTTTACATTGCATTTGATTAAAACTCATTGTGAGGTCAGCAATGGGGTAATTTAAAGTTTTTCGGGTGGGTATGTGTTCCAGATGTACATTATGAAAATTGGGGGGTGTTTTGGGGTAAAATATGAAAATTGGGGTGTATTTTGGGGTAAAATATGAAAATTGGGGGGTGTCTTGGGGTAAAATGTGATTTTTGTGTGTGTTTAGGGGGCTCAAAAAGGTATTCCTGGGTTCACGGTTGGGTGTGGGGTGCAAAGGTTAGTTTTGGGTTGAACTCACTGAAGTTGGAATAGTGAAATTTATGTCTCCGCTATGCAACACCTACTCTACTGTTGCAATGTGTCTAGTATTAGTATGCATTGGAATTGAATGCGATGTTATGGGATACGTCGCAAATACGTATGTGCCTTTGGCACACAAGTGGTACGCCGGCTGTGCATGGACGCACAGCGGCCGCCATTGACAATTGCGGGGGGCTGGACAGCTGTGAGGTGGTGAACGCTGGAAAAGACACTGGATGGGGCGTGGACATGTGTGTGAGCGGGTGTTGCAAAAATGTTAATGATGGAAGTCTTACCTCGAAGCCGGGTCCGGTATCTTTGTAGCTCCTGCTCTCCTGCGTCTGCTTCCAGGAAAAGTAAGTAGGCAGCCAGGCTCCCTCCCCTGAGTCAATCACAACACTGCGATGCGGCGCTGGGATTGGTAATTGGCAACGGGACAGGTCATGCAGCCAGGGGCCGGAAGGGTGGGCACGTTCTCAATGCAGGCTGTAAAGCAGCCTGCATTGCGAACAGGGAAGTGCGTATTACTGCGTTGGGCGGCCTGAGTGGGCCGACCAAACAGTCATTACGCACTTGAGTGAGCATGCCAATCCGCCCATGCCCTGCTCCGTGTTTGGAGCAGTCCTACCCACCCTCCCACCCCCTGAGGATACATAGCATGATTACATCAGTGAGTTATCATGTGAAGATTGTTCCTCTTCTGCACTGCTAGAGGCATTGGGGCAACGCTCTTCCGCCATAGCGGAAACGGAAGAGATGCCACTGGAGGTGCGTCATCTACATGTGACAGCCCTGAGCGACTTGCCCCCGGGCCCTCCTGCGCTACGCGTCCCACCTTCTCCTTACCTGGACATTGACACTGTGGTGCAATCCACTGCACTCTCTCCAAATCTGTGACTCAGCCAGGTGTGATTTTAAGAGGCAAGGTACAACAGTCGCCTGCTAGTCCGCTGGTGGACCTCAGATGCAGTTGATGCAGCAGGGCCCTCTTAGGCGTGACGTTGCAACGCTCACGCCACACAAGTTCGGCGTAGCACAGGGGCCTCACCCTCCACAGCATACGGCCAGCCCAACATCATCTGGCCTTTGATCCAGGGAGATGGCACACATCGTTGGTAATCCCCTCCGTGCACCCCGGAGTAGTGGTGGATCGTAGTATGCCATGTGGACCTCACTACAATGGTGCGCAGGAGCGCCTCTTCCATTAACAGCTCCAAGGGTCGCTAGGCAGTTTTCTCACACAGGTCAACAACGTGTCTCCATGTGTCCTGCCAGACTTCACCACCAGGTACGGGCGATCATCATGCCTCAATGTCTACCGCCACGGCTCATTGACTCAACAGCTCCTCCACATCCCACTCCAGGCTCCAGACGCTGGTCCAGCAAGGCATCCAGGGTCCAGAAGCAGGTCCAGCGAGGCATCTAGGCTCCAGGCGCAGGTCCAGCGAGGCATCCAGGCTCCAGGCGCAGGTCCAGCGAGGCATCAAGGCTCTCATCCTGGTCGTTGGCTGGCTTGCAGGGGTTGTTGATGTGTGCTGAACTTGGCCCTGGCTGCTCCATTCTGCATGTAATCGTTTTTTATGCCTATTTTACATTGGAGGTTGAACGATAGGCCCTTTTTTTGCATTAGAGTCAAGCCAACGCAAGTTGGGCTGAGTAGCGTGAGCTTTCTGGCTGCCAATGGGCCTATCGCTAGGTATCGCCCGCTAACACAGGATTTCCTTTCGCCATCCCGCTGATGTTAGTATTAGGGAACGGCGGTGAAAACAAGCGCTATCGCCATGTAGTGACGGCTTGTTAATACGCCACTAACAAGGCGATAGTTTTCAGGGTTAGGCAGCGATAAAAAAAAACTGCCCCTAACTGGCGTTTGCGATAGCTATTGCCGGTCCTTGAGAATATGCCCCTAAAAGCACTAACATTTCTGGAACTCATTTATTTCAAACACTCATTACCTATAGGATAGCCCTATCTTAGGAATAGTAGCTTTGAAGGAAGAAATGGGAAACATTTTCTACAGAAATGAAGCCGTATATTTGCATACTCTTGGTACAGTTGTCTATTGCTAGTACTTGTTCTATTCAAGGAAATCAACATTGTAATTCCCCTCAATCCAAATATGATGGTGAGATTCAGGATCCCATTATGGCTGTCAAACTGTTCACATATGTGTTTGCGCACATGTGCATGTGTAAGTCTGTGTTTAGATGTGGTACTCGAATTAAAGTTGCTGGTATTCACTGGCATGGGCTCTAGGCTTTAGAGGTATTCTACCAGGAGTTTCTTTTTTATAATTTGAGGAGAGGAGTTGGCCTAATGGCTAGGGCCGTCGACCCTGAATCTGGGGAACTTGGTTCGAGTCTCGGCAATGACGCTGAACATCCTGTGATTCTGGGCAAATCACTTATTCTTCCCTGCCTAAAAGTGAATGTGTCCTCATGTAATGCAACTGGTGCTATGTATAAAGCTCTGATAACCGAACCAAAGGGGATGATGGACAGAGTGTTGAACATTGCAAGCACTCACCCACAGTCAACTGATATGGGTTTAATCCATCATCATTCTTTAGCTCACTCCGCCACCCCAGTTCAGACATGGCCATATGCAAATCAGTCTGACTCTGTGCCTCATGGGAACAGTCCAGCCCAAACTGCCAAGCCATGTCTTCCCTGGACCGGAAACAAGCATCCTGGGACCGGTTTCTGGCTAATCAGCGTCATCAGCCAGGCTAGCTTGAATCTAGTGGCAAAGTGAGCAAGGGACCCACGTCTGGGCATACCCTGCCAACTTAGGGCGAACAAAGCAAAACCAAAGGGGATGATGGACGGGGTATTGAACAGTCTAGCCCGGACTGCCAAGCCATGTCTTCCATGGACCGGAAACAAGCATCCTGGGACTGGTTTCTGGCTAATCAGCCGTCATCAGCCAGGCTAGCTTGAATCCAGTGGCAAAGTGAGCAAGGGACCCACGTCTGGGCATACCCTGCCAAATTAGGGCGAACAAAGCAAAACCAAAGGGGATGATGGACGGAGTGTTGAACATTGCAAGCACTCACCCCAGTCCATCGATCTGGGTTTAAGCCATCGTCATTCTATTGGCTCATCAAACGGAGTCATACACTCCACACACCGCCCATTTCGAGGTGTTGCCGCTCACCAAGGGTGGCAGGTGAAGGTTCTTTTGATGCAACATCGTGACTCAGCATTATTTCCCATCCCAGCTCATATCCCCAGGCAGGTACTATGCGTCATCACGTCTTGCTTTTGGCCCTGTACACTACTTTGATCCTTTAAAGAAGCAGATGCTCTCTCATCGTGACTGGCTTTTTTCTTAAACAGAAAGTCTCAAGCCAAAGTAACTTTAGCTCCTTGGAAAAAGATAATTTTGGGAAGCAGTTGGTTATTTGTTAAATTCTTAAAGTAATTTTTCTTCATTTGAGTTTTATAATTGTTCTCGACTATTATTGGGTTAAGGTGGTCTCTTGCATTACTTGGATGGGCCAGAGGGCCCCAGAGATTCCCATGTGGCTTAGAGATGTGCGGGAATGGTCCCTAGCGGAGGAGACACATATGCAGAGCTGTAGAAGGGACGAGAAGCTGCAGGAGGACCTGCTGGCCTGGCGAGCAATGTGTGTTACGATAGGGGTCCTGGGACACACTTCTCATAGTGAATCAGAAGGGACGAGTGGAGAGTTATTCTCACCGATGGGTTTGGGAACTGAGGAGGACACCGGGGACGCCCCCGGAGGCACAGCGGAGGTGGGGTGAAGTGTAGGGACTGGCCCAGTACTCACAGGATGCTAGCTGCTGTATGTTCTTCTGAAATGTTTCCTGGGTAGCTATGTATCTCGGCGTGGCCCTAGGTCAATAACAGTGCCTTAATGAGTCAGTCGATGTGCGTATATGATGTTTTGATGCCAATTGGGGGGATGTTTTTGTATTTTTATCTTGCAAAAATGACAAATAAAGTTTTCAAAGACTGTCTCTTGCAAATAGTGCGGATTTCTTTTATTACGTGCTCTAAACTGCTAGTGGCGGAAAGGAACCAACAGGTTGCTGCTACCTGTAGAACACCACAATATCCACTCCTTTCCTCATTGCCCATGGAGTACCACATCACTGGTTACCACAGGAGAGGCGAATGGCCCACCCAACAGCAAAAAACAGGACATAGCAGGGGGAGATTTCAATGAATAACATGGATCAGCATTCAGTGTGTTTCGATGTTAACCATTATTAATATTAGTCTGTACGTATTCCATATTTATGGTCAAATTATACTATCTGAGAGAAGGAAGTTGAGAATAAAACTGCTCTGCAACAAATTTATCATTGGAAAAATGCTCTGCAAAGTCACAGTATTTCCCACGTACAACGCAGGGGCTAAAACTCCACTCAATCATTTAAGACAAGGCTAAAACTCAAACAACTGGTAGTGCTAATGCAGCAAAACCCACACTGGAGACCAGGTTCCTGCAAGTCTAGTGTGAGGGGTATTCATTGTCACCCCCCTAAGACCCACAAATTAGATCACTACCTACATATGGCAGACACGACTCAAAGATGAAGTCCCTGGCAACCCGCAGAACAGGTCGATCAATAGAAAGATAGTAAACACGTTACCAAATACTTTTGTGCAACTGACGTGTGTTGGTGTTCTACCACATTATCGAGTTCTTTATTTAGACCTACAAAAATATCAAACCTAAAATATCAACTGCCTCTATATGATCAATTATAGATTTACCTTACCATTCTTAACTCTACGTCTGCATACCTTGTCGACAAATTCATAGTGTTAGGTATGTAGATGTGGAGTTAAGTATAGTATATCTATTCTTACCTCTATATGCTGACATTGACGACACAGTGGTAGTCGCTATTCTGGATTCAATATTTTTTGTAAGCTGAAATACAAAAAAACTTGATATTTTGGCGTACAACACTTGTGATTCAAGCAAAGATTTTCTCTAAAGATTCTTTTGGGTGTTATCTTCACTTAATAATAATCTGAATACAATCTGGTGTATATGTAGTAAACAGGCATGAGCAAAGCAAATACCCAAAATTGTGAATGCTATTCACATTTTAGAAAACACTGGAGACAATACACAATGAAACAACAAACAACAATTTAAAAATAAAAATAGCCTGCCTTGTTGAAGAAGAAAAAATGAATGAAGAAAAAAATGTATAGAGCGCACTTTCACCAGCGGCTTCATGGCGCTTAGGGACAGACTAGCAAAGAACAACAACAGAGCAGGAGAGGATTTAATCGAACGCCTGTACAAACAACCACGTCTTCAGGGCTCTCCTGAACACCTGGTAGGAGGGGATGTGGCGGAGTTCGGGAGGAAGGGAGTTCCACAGGCGGGGAGCTTGTGAGGCAAATCTTAGACCCCCGAGCCTTTTGCGCTTAAACGTGCAGGTGGCAAGGAGGTTAAGGCCAGTCGACCGGAGTGTTCGGGAGGGGGTGTAGCGGTGGAGTAAGACGCCAATAAAGGAAGGACCTTGATTGGCGAGGGCTAGGTGGGTGAGACAGGCGACCTTAAAGAGACTGCGCTGGACTACCGGGAGCCAGTGCAGACTTTTCAGGAGTGGTTTCACAAAGCAGTGTTTAGGTTGTCGAAAGATCAATCTGGCCGCCTGGTTTTGAACGAGTTGGAGGGTCTGATAGAGAGGAATCCCGATGTAGAGGGAGTTCGCATAGTCGATGCGGGACACTACTAAGCCCAATACGATGTGAACCAGGGCTTTGTGGGTAAGGAATCTGCTAATCTTCCTGATGCGGCGCAGGTGGAAAAAGCAAGCCGACACCACGGCTTTAATTTGAGGTTTCAAGGACAGATCCTTACTGATAGTGACTCCGAGACTCTTGACCGTGCTCACTGGGCAGGGAGCTTCGCCCAGCGAGGATGGCCAGAAGCTGGGATTCCATGGGTTGTTCAGTGGGGAGTAAGCACCAGCTCAGTCTTGTCTGGATTGAGCTTGAGCTGGTTCGCGCACATCCAGCTGCTGATGAACATTATGGTACTTTGAAAGTTCTCTATTGAGGAGGGGGAGGTGTCAATATTGAAGATGAGCTGCATGTCATCTGCATAATTGAAAATGACCACTGGTTTCTCTCTAAGTTCGGCGATCAACGGAAGGATGTAAAGATTGAACAATAAGGGCGACAAGGAAGAGCCCTGAGGGACCCCGCAAGTGAGGTCCTTGGTTTCGGACATGAAAGGGCCGAGGCGAACTGCTTGCTTACGGTCTTTCAGAAAGGAGGCGAGCCACCTAAGAGCAGTGCCCCTGATGCTGCCGTTCTCGACCCGCTGAATAAGGATGGAATGATCAACGGTGTCGAAAGCCGCCGACAAGTCAAGGAGCACCAGGGCCTGAGAAATGTTCCGATCCGCTCCCTGTCTGAGTTCATCATGGACAGCCACCATGACAGACTCCGTGGAGTGCTGGGGTCTAAATCCTGCCTGGTGCTGGTCCAGAAACTTGGAACTCTCAATGAACGAGCCAAGACAGCTGGAGACATGGGCCTCCAGTAGTTTACCCAGAAATGGGAGCAGGGATATAGGTCGAAAATTACTGAGGGTGGCCGGGTCCGCCCCTGGTTTTTTCAGAATAGGTGTAACAATGGCTGATTTAAAGGGACTGGGAACCATACCCTGGTTGAGGGAGTTGTTAAGCAAAGAGAGGGGGGCCTCAGGGAGATCAAGGAAAACCTTCCGAGCTACATGAGCTGGGCAGCTGTCGGTAGGAGAGCCAGAACGGACTTTACAGAGGAGCGGGGGAAAAGTGTCAGTGGTGACTGGGGGGAAGTTCAACAGAAGGACAGGATTGGTTGGAGGGTCGCCTATGTCAGGTCCCGGGCCCGAGCTAGGGATACTTGCTTTGATGAGCTCTATCTTCTCAACGAAGTAGTTATTAAGCGAGTCACAAAGAGCCTGAGAAAGCGGAGGGGGCATTATAACCCGGTCAGGTTTTGCAAGCTCATTAACTATCGTAAAGATCTCCCTTGATTTATTAGAGGAGTTAAGAATTTTCTGGGGAAAATACTCAGTTTTGGCCACAAGAATGGCAGCTTTATATTCTTTCAGGGCCATAATGAAGGCCAACTTCTTGTCGGGGCAGTACTGAGCTCTCCATTTGCGCTCCGCTTGTCGAAGAGCAAGTTTCATGTTAGAGAGGTCAGTGGTGAACCAACGCTGAGCATCATGAGGGCGTTTAGTCCTGAGTTTTTTTAATGGGGCAAACGTATCTCGAGCATCTGCCAACCAGTTATGAATGTTCTCTGCCTGCACGTCAATGGACGGGGGGAGACCAGCCTCTCCAATCAGTGGAGGAGTCGTGGTGGCAAGGGAAAGACAGAGCGATGGAAGGTCGACTCTGCCCCAGTTGCAGCTTAATGAGAGACTACAAGGACATGGTGTTGTGACTAAGGACTTGGACTGGGGACCGAAAAGGAGATGGAGGAGTGGTCCGTTGTTATGCAAACTTACTTTCACAATCTCTAGATGTATGCCCGTATTGGAACAATCCTGATACAAAAAGAACAATACCTCAGCATCACGGTTAGGAAACCGCTGCAAGGGTTACAATGTTTGCAGATAGTGGATGCTTACAATCAATACCTGACCCTGATCAGTACACTTCAAAATGGAACAATCACAATCCTTCCATTAAAATGGATACTTTTATATGAATTGGTAACTTTTAATATTTGCGACCATACACGAACATGTACAACAAAGCAGTAACAGGGCTAAACAGATGGCAAACTTAAAGTTTTACCTGTGACTTTGCAGAGATAGGACATACTGTCTTGAAGTCTGAACCCATTGTTTATTAGCTCAAAGAACATAAGACCACCTCCTGCGTTTAGTATCATCTAAAATACAGAAACCCTATTGTGTTCGAAGCAGAGACCGTACTTTAGGAGGGACTCAACTTTGATGATAATTATGGGTTAGACTACAGTCCTGCTACAAGAAACAGGGGAAGGGGAGTTTAAAGGCACAAATGACTCCTCTCAGAAGACCGGAATCTCCCAATCGCTAGGTAGCAAGCCTACTGCATGCTGAACCACCACAGCTAAACATTTAAATGAAAAACAAAGTAGGAAAATAACAAAACATGGTTCAATGAGTGAATGTGCACGACAGGCACGACAGGCAGTCACAACTCAGTTCATCAGCACTTCATAGCAGAGGATTTCTTGGGTAACACTCAGCTCTGAATTCTGGTAAGGGAGCAAGGTAGCTCCAAGAGACTGTGCCCATGCCCCTGGAGTCCTCGGAGCGGTTGAGTGGTCCCATACAGGTTAGTTCTGCAGCAGTAGTGCCGTCCAGCACAGCTTCAGCAGTGACTTCACACAAGACAAGTGGAAGTGAGCAGTACTCAGCTTCAACTTTTCTGCGGTTTGTGATTACAGAGAGCACAAATGGCTAGACTTAGAATGGTGTTTTCCAAGCTGGAGGGGGCACAGCGTTTATGTAGCTGGCAGTAAAGCAGCAATTGAAAGTCCAGCCAATAAGGCTCGGCACAGTTTGCATCCTCCAAGAATTCTGGAAAGGTTCTACTTCATGATGAGACTTAGGCATGCATGTACACGGTTATAGTTTGTAACTAAAATGTTTATTATTATTATTCTCTTATGGCTTCTAGACCGCTTGAAAGCACGACCATACCTCCGTCCTTTGTGGGAGATTGTTTACTCCTGTTTGCACAGCGTGGGCTAATAAATGTAAACCCAGGATACAGATTCAGTATTAATATTGTGCTGTATTGCAGTAATCTTTGAAATGTCAATACACAAAAGTGTTAATAATAAAAGTCCTATCCTTGAATGCAATGCAGGGAACTCTACACGTAGGTAGAAGCTCAGGTATATCTAAGAGGCTTATCTGGGAGAAACGTTTGTGTGTTACCTTCAGACAGCCAGGAAAAACAAACAACAATAGTGGAAGTGGGGGAAGAGTCTGTCCAACGTGAGCACCGAAACCAACATTCTTGAAAAATAAACGTTCAACATGTAGCTACCAGTAATTCTGGTGATATTGCAATGGTAGTATTTGCTATGCATTTACCCAGCATAAACGTTATGATGCATGTAATTAGTGTGACAAGTTATAAACACATTTTAAAACATTCAGAAAATAATAAATACTAAGGGCATTAATCTGCTCTAAACCTCTGGATTTAATATACACGGGGAGACCAATAGGCAACACATCAAGTGCCACTATGCATCTCTAAATCTATGAACTATGAATAAGTACATTCGTATAAAAATAGGTTGACGTTCATAAAAATATGGACATCTTCCCATGCTAAAATCACCAAAACAGAGCTTGTGCAAAGGGTGAAAGAGGTGCTACCCACTTAAAACAACACAAGGGAAACCACTTTAGGGTCCCTGGTGACAGCCTAGAGAGTGACCCTGATGAGCATCAAATTTGCAGTTTTAATGGTCTAGCTGCATTTTAGCAAATGTTTGTGGAACCCCTGATCCTGCTAGACTAGCAGGATCAGGGGTCTCGCAAAAATTTGCTAAAGCAAAACAAGAGGAACTTTCAGTGACAAAACAAAAAGTAAGAAATGGCACAGCTGCAGAGTTAGTTGGAGACTTTTATCTTACAGCGAGAAAGACTACATCAGGCTTCTCCGAAGAGTAGCTCACGAGCTACTGGTAGCTCTCCAACTACCTGTAGTTAGCTCTCCTGTATAAATACCAGCCTACTAAGTTAGAACCTTTTACCTTTTGCTCGGTCGTTGAATGGATGTATGCCAAAATTGTGTATTCAAGGAAAATATGTGCATATTCCGAACATATAAACTGATGAAGAAGAATGGCTGAATTTACAAAATAACAGCCAACGTTGATTTTTGAGTGATAAATTATGTCTGGATACTTATTATTATTTTTGTGCCACAGGTATTGCAGCTGTGGCTGTTATATATTACCTATGTAGCGGCATCCCAAATTAATAAATCCTTTTTTGCATTACTGCTGGCAACCCTGTCTTATACACCGAGCTGATCACTGCTAGCAATCTTGCACATGGAAGCCACTAATTTGATCTTTCCTGATGTGGTCACTATTACAAAACTAATAATAATAGTAGCTCACAGTATTTTTTATTGAATGTAAGTGGCTCTTATTGTACAAAAGGTTGTATACCACTGGACTAGATACAGGATTAGGGCCACCACAACAAATATACATTCTGAGTAATTTCGTTTCCTTGTTGAACAGTCACTTTACAGGACTGGACCTTTAAAGGCTGCATGGGCAGGTATTTCAGAAGGGCTTGAAGAGATTTTCTTGATTGGAAAGCAAAAGGATCATCAGTGCTATCTTGGGATTCTCTTAACCGGAGGAGGGGGTGTGAGTAGTGGTTGGTGATCCTTGAAATTCTATCCCCCTTAAGAACATTTTAAAAAACACGGAGTTAAATAGTACATTTTAGAACACAATTTTCACATAAACATCATTATACAGCATTCCATTATTTGCATGGTATGTCAATGAAGCCCAAAGCTTACAACAAGATTACTCAATTTTGTCATAATTCGCCATGGTTCCCCTCCCTCTTATGTTAAGAATTATCTCCAGTGGACTATTGCCAGCATTTTTGCCATGAGCGCCATTCATATACCATAGGTGCCCCCTTATGTCAAGAATTAATGTACAATATGCTAGTACCAGAATTGTGCCTTTGTTCCAGTACGCATTTTGCCATGGGTGCCTCTAGAGGCCCAGCGTTTACTCCAGTGTGTCAGGGACCACATTTTGTCATGAGTGCAGCCCATGCCTCCAATTGGCAGTGCCACAATGTTGCCATGGATCTCCCTATGAGTTAAGAATAACCTTAAGTATACCATGGTCTGCGGCAGTTTACAAGTCTAACATGCTGATGCACCCTCACTCAGTCTTTCTAGCTCATTCACACTCCTCCACTCATATTCTCTGACTCATACTCACTAACTCACTCCAACTCCCAAGGACTCATTGAGACTCAATCACACTCCCCGACTCATTGCTTCTCACTCTCATTCATATACATACACCCACACGTTCATACTCAGTGGCTCTCATTCCCACTCTCTCACTCACTACCACAACCTTATTGCCCCTTCTCTCACTGTCACTCCCACTCTCCTACTTGACTTGACTCTCAAAGGTTCATTCACTCCTGCTCCTACTCCCTCACTTGCCTACTCTCACTTCTCCTCTCCCTCACTCTGATTCCCACTCCCCTTGCCCTCTGTCCAAATCATACCCTTTTGCATTCACGGAATCTTCCAATCTCACCCACTCAGACATACTCATTCATAAACACACTAACTCAGACCCTCAGTGATTCACACTCCATCTCATTCACCCACGAACACGTCACAAAGAGCAGAAGTGCTTGTTTCTTTACTTACCTTGAAACCCCTGCTGGCAACTCCAACATGGCAGCAACAGGGCAGGATTTGAGCGCTGGACATGGGAGTCAGTAATACATGATTCTTGTGCTAGAAAATGGGAGCCAGACAGAGCAACAGGGTCAGAATTCAGGAAGGGAAGTCCCACCTCAAGCTCACTACCAACTTCTGCTAGAGCTGACAGCAATCCCTTTCAGAAACTGGGACATTGCTTGAGATCTAACCTCTACTGTACTTGGTGGCCTCTCCTTGTTACAGTGATGCACCAATGTGTGCTCTTGCAGGCCCATTTTAGCAGACAGGGTCATCTTTAGTGCTGGTGGCACCTGATGCGTCAAAGTTTGTTGGCGCCTCCCAATGACCACCTTCACCACTGATTCCATCACCACCACCCTTTAACAGTGCACCTCAAATCGCCATAACCACTCTATCAGATGCATTTAATTACTATTTAAATTGAATTACTTATTTAGCGCCACGCATACCAGTGTGGTGTATAAGAGCACTTTGCATCACACACATTACACTGAGACAATCAATCATATGTGTGTAAATCAGTGTATGGGAAATGTTACATAATGTGGAGGACTAGAAGGTGTAGAAGTGCTTCTATGGAAAAGACAAACTCCTGAATTTAAACCGGAACACCATAGTTGGTGGTTCTCTTTAATAAAAAGAATCGATTTCTACCGAAAGGAACCCTTTTTGCAACAATATTCTATGCTGTGATCTATAGTTTGCAGTGTGCATGCAGTTCTTCTATGACAGTTCATAGCTCAGTGTTCTATATTAGGATTTTAATGTAATAACTGCAAGTAACAAAAGGATGTCTCTTACAAAAACAGTAACCCAACGACCAATTTACATCACATACACTTTGTGATCTTCATGGTACACGTTCTTTGCAGCATGAATATTAACCCTCTGCGCTACTTAATGATGAGTCAAAACCTCAACTAGGCAAAACCCTAAAAACTCCGAACTCTCTCCAGCATGAACATGAATCACCAGGATTAGTGTGACAATTGTATTGCTGCTTGGAAATTGCTGAAGGCAAGGAACAGGGCAGGAGATACTTGTAAAACCATAAAAAAATTGCAAACATGACCCCCCCGAAGTCAGCGTCCGGTGCGGTGGCACCAATCGCACCACCCAAGAGCAGACTCTGTTAGCAGATATACTGTGCTGCCTGAGGTACAAGCAGTATGTCTGCTAAATGAAATATAGATTTTTCCTGATAAAGGGAAGAGCAGTTGAATTACGCCCCTCAGACATGAGTAATCCAGGCATTCACCTATACAGTGCTGTGTTTTTTAAACAGCAGTCTTATAACAATGCAGGTTTCTTCACAGATAATTTTTATTCAAGATAGTGGAGAAGCGTGGCTCAGTGGTTAGAGGCGGCAGACCCGGAAGCTGAGATCGGCCGTGGACCAGGGTTCGATTCCCCTCCTCGGCGGGTCTCGGGCTCAAAATTTCACGGACTCGACAATTCTCGCTCCGGTGCCTACTCGACTCACGGGGTCACACTCTGCGACTCTGGGCAATAGCTTGCTTAATCTCCACTACGGCCCCTCGTGGCGGGATGCCTGGCTTTCACCTTGTGGATACCCTGCCGGGGTATCTCACAGGGGGATACCAGGACGGGTTCCCTAAGCAAGCGCCTTGATACCTTCGGGTGATACGTGCGCTATATAAGTCGCAATACAATACATACATAACAGGACAACATGTAACAGCCTCCACCTTTAGCCTTGAGAGCTAAAGCAATATGAGCAACCCAGTCAGAACATTCAACGGGTTAAATGACTCCTTGCCCACATAACTTGTCTAATTCCTTCCTTAAACCAGCACGCAAGGCTAAGAGCACTCTTCTAACCTTGTGTGCTACTAGTTGTGCTTCATCCACTAGTCTTATCTTATGCATGAAATCTTGCATGTGCCCATCTTTTCCTGAAATACTTCAGGATGAGCTTTTTCCCTTGCATTTTTCTCCTTTATAGAATGAATTTGTAAGTACTTCTTCATGTACAATTTGAGCCGAGTTGTTGTTGTAATGAATACTGCATTCAATGTCAAGTAAGTAGGATGTTTAATAACAAGCAGGTACAAGAGAGGCACTCATCACAAGTCTAGCAGATAACTGAACATTACACTCTGGAACATAGAATGCTACATCATGTGGAACCTTCTTACCTGTAGTCATGGACACAACTAGAAGATGCCACATCTCCTTCCTTTACATAACATCTAAAGTATAACAACAATATACTATGACAAAAAGTACATAAGTTAATAGAGAATAAATATGATAATTAGTAATAAATAATGCATGTACTAAATAATAATAAACATTGCATAACTTGTTACAACTAGTTATAATTTAATTGATACACTTTCCCCCTTCCTATCTTTCATAACATAACTCCTAAACTTAACTGGAGCTTTAACCACTCTACCAAAACGAGTTGTTTTTGCTCCAACACCAGAGTCATTAGGCAAACTTGAATCAGAATTATCAGCTTGTAAGTAGATGACACAACAGAAGTGGGAATGCAAGTTACATTTGATTCTTGATGAACAGAATCGTTACCATCCGAAGGATGAATTACTTCATCCCACAACCATTCCATAGAGGATGAAGAATCCACCTCTGCTCTGACTTGACCAGTATTCCTATACAAACACAATCTGTTGTGATGCCAAGTGTTGCCATCACTTAGGGCCCTATTAGGATGGCGGACGGCGCCACCCCAGAAGTGGAGGGACCGTCCGCAGGGGCAGCGGCGGTCCCTCCGTGCAAATTAGGATGTGACCGCCACCCTGGCGGTCACATCCTGTATGTTTAACATTGCGGCGGATGCCGCTTGAAGCAGAACCCGCCGCAATGTTAAAAAGACAAGCAGTGCATTTGCATGCACAAAGCGGCAGGCACCTCGCGGTGCCTGCCGCTTCGTGCATGCAAATGCAGGGGGGTACCATAGGTACCCCCCATGTGCACCCCCCCACACCCTGGGGGCCCGCAATGGGCCCCCAAAGAAAAGACTGTATGCCTTTTCGTGGCGGCATTGCTGCAGCGGAAAGGCATGTCCCAGTGCATATCCTAATATGGCTGGCGGTGTCTGATAGACACCGCCACCATATTAGAGCTTTTCCACCGCGGTCTCGCGGTGGAAAAGCGTCGGACGGTCTTGCCGTCCGCAGATGATCCCCCGGCCATCCTAATCTGGCGGGGGGGTCTTCCAACACACCGCAACGGTGAATCCGCATCCTCCGGGCCGGCGGTGGCTTATGCAATTTATCAAAGAGAGATTTCCCAGATTCATGCATCTTCCTTAAATTAGACCTCACTAAGGCCGTAGTCCACTCCCCATGAATTTTCTTTTCATTCCAAGCTATATTGTCCTTACAAAATGCTTCTCTTCCCCTCAAAATTCGGAATGGACTATAACCAGTTCCAGTAGGGGTAATTCTGTACGCCCATAATGTGCAAATTAATTCCTTCTCGCAATCTTTTCCACCAGAGATCGCTGCTTGTACACTTCCCATTATTACCCTGTTAAATCTTTCCACACAGTCATTTCCTGAAGGATTATAAATGGGAGTACACTTTTTGCAAATACCATTTCTTTCCAGAAAGTTTACATATTTGACTGATGAAAATTGTGGGCCGTTATCACTCAAAATTTCCTTAGGTATTCCCTCACGAATAAATATACTTTGAAGAAAATTAATTACATGTTTTGAATCAAAATTCATTGTGACATCAATTTCTGGCCATTTTGAAAATTCATCAATTATCACTAAAATGTATTTATTTTCTCCATTACAGTCTTCAATTGGACCTAGCCAATCTATACATAACTTTTCCCAAGGATTATTTGGAATAGATCCCAATCCCAATGTAGGTCTTAAAGTTTTTAAAGAGTTGTTAGAGTTATTGCAGATAATGCAATTCTTCACAAAATTCTCAGCGTCTTCATCCAGGCCAGGCCACCAATATTGCATTTTCATTCTTGATTTAAGTTTAGAAATTCCCAAGTGACCTTCATGATTGATTTCCAAAATTCTTTCTCTCATTTTAGATGGTACCACAATCCTCTCACCTCTGCAGATGTAACCATTGTCATCTAGAGATAGTTCATCTTGAATTTCCCACATGGCTTGTACATCACCATGTAGACTATTCTTCCCAGGCCACCCATCTGAAATATAGTTTGTAACACTAGCTAATTCTGTGTCTAGTACAAAACTCTTGTTCCAATCTTCTTTGGATATAGCGCTTGTGTTGTCTAAAACTGTAGCAATACTAAAATTCTCATCTTCTTCTTGAAATCCCTGTTGAACAGGTGATCTACTCAAGTAGTCAGCTACCTGATTTTTCTTTCCAGGAAGATATACCACATCATAATTAAACTTCAATAGTTTTAAACTCATCTTGGCTATACGAGGAGTGGCCTTCAGTATTCCCTCAGATGTTAGTACTTTGAGTAATGGTTTATGATCGGTACGTAGGGTGAATCGTGTGCCCCAGATAAATTGTCTAAATTTAGTCATTGCCCAGACTGTTGCCAACATTTCTTTCTCTATAACCGAGTATTTAGTTTCAGTAGGTGACAGTGATCTTAATGCAAAAGCTATCGTTATTTCTTTGTAATTATCATCTATCTGAGAAAGAACAGCCCCTAATCCTTTTCCACTTGCGTCGGTGGTGATGATGCTGAGGGCCAAATTGTCATATGCTTGAAGAGGAAATGCATTAATGAGATCGGTCTTAATGGCCTGAAAATCTTGTTCAAGTTCTTTATTCCATGAAAATTCACTTTTGACTTTCAAAAGTTGTCTCAAATTGTACGTTTTAGATGCAAAGTTCTTGACGAATTTTGAATAAAATTCAGTAAGACCTAAAAAAGATCTTACTTCATCTTTAGTAGAAGGTGAGGGTGCTTTTTCAATCGCCTCCATCAAGTTCTTTTTAGGAGAAATACCTTTGCTGCTAACCTGGTGACCTAGATATGTTACCGAATTCATTCTATATTTACACTTTTTTAGTTATGCCGTTAACCCTTTCTCCATCAATTTTTGCAAAACAATTCTGAGTCTATCATCATGCTCTTTTAAATCACGTCCCATAATCAATATGTCGCCCTGAAAGTATGTTATACCTTTTATTCCTTTGAATAATCTATGCATCAATCGTTGAAACACGGCGGCAGCAGAAGCCAACCCAAAAGGCATCCTTATAAACCTGTAACAGCCAAATGGTGTTATGAATGCTGTCAGACTTCTGCTGCCTTCGTGTAACTCAACCTGATGATAGGCAGATGTAAGGTCAATCGTTGTTTGTGACAACAATTCATCAATTTTTGGCAATGGGAATTTGTCAATTATGATATTTTTATTGAGATCCCTCAAATCAATGGATAAGCGCAATCGATTATCAGGTTTCCTTGCGATCACTAAGGGGGCCAACCATTCTGCGCTCTCCACAGGCTCAATAATACCTTTCTTTTCTAACTTTTCTAATTCTTTCATGACATCATCCTTTATACTCATAGGAATATTCCTAGCTTTGTGACAAACTGGTATTGCGTTCTGTTTAAGGACAATTTTATGAGTAAATCCTTCTAGTTTCCCTACATCTCCGGTAAAAACCTTTGCAAATTCTTTAGTGATGTTATCAGTATAATCTTTGTTAACATCATCAATGAGCATCACTTGATCTTCTGCTTTGGGATTTAACATGATGCCTAATTTCCCTTGATCTATCCACCTCAGTACAGAGGGACCCTTCTCAGCAACATACAATTTTCCTATGGTGGACCTGTCTTTGAATTTGAACATTTCTTCGACAAAACCCACTAAAGGAATTGCTTGTCCAGTATAAGCTACGGGACGTATATCTGGTGGACTAATTTTTTCATTAATAAACTTTGCAAATTGGTCTTCCCAAACTGATCTCTGTACAATTGTATAAGGGGAACCTGAATCAGCTACGATTCGATTATCTACACCCCCAATATTGATGTCACACACCGGTTGTTTCTTCCTGCCATTAGAATTGATATTCAACACCTCATCATTAGAGTCTTCATAGTCAAGTATGCAAAATACATCATCATCTGAGGAAGACTCATTGTTGCTATTGCTTACCTCTTTATCTTCAACACAGTTTACCTGCCTCTTTTTGGTTTTATTTGTCAGTCTTCTACAAACTTTTGAAAAATGGCCTACAACACCACAATATGTACATTTCGATTTAAGAGCGGGACACCATTTTTCAAAAGCATTGTGACCACTGTAACCACATCTGTAACATAAATTTTTGTTATCAGAGTTATTTTTCATCTTATTATTCCCTTTTCTATTATCTCCTTTATTAAATGAACCATCATATCTTTTGTTGTCAAATTTTGCTTTTGCTTGAATATTTGCTACTATATTCTCTTCTTCACTTTTCTTAAGTGCTACTTGTGCACATCTTTTGGACATTTCTGCTTTCTTAATGATCGCTATTATTTCATTAAGATGAGAGTCTCCACAAACCCATAATTTTTCTTGGATAGCTGAATTGTTGCAATGCATTACTAGTTGGTCTCTCACAAATCCATCATGTAAGTTCTCAAATTGACAATTTACTGAAAGCTTTTATAGTGCAGAGACGTAATCTTCCACAGATTCTGATTTTAACTGTTTCCTTTGAAAAAATTAAAATCTGCTGATACCTAAACACACAGTAGGCTGGTAATATCTATCCAAGTCAGATAAGGCATCAAGAAATATATCAGGATTGTCGGTGTTTGTTTTTTTTTCCATTTGTAAAGATATTCTAATACCTTCTGGACCTAAATTGTGGAGTAACATCTTTTTTTTTCTAGAAGGTGAAAATACTTCATCATTTTCTTCCTCTAAAGCAGAAATGTAATTTAAAAAATATTCCTTCCAATCTATCCACTTGATGGTAGGCTCACCAGGACGTTGGAGAATTGGAACTAAAGTCGCCAATCCTGTAGATTGTGTAGCCATTGTTAATAATGAGTCACAGTTCAACTGTATAATGAATATTCTTTTCCTTATTCACTTAAAAATAATTTCCACCAAGAATTTATTTTTTTAAAGTCTTACTTCCCAAATGACTTGTTTTGAATACCACATCAATATAAAGAAAATAGGATTTACCTTCTTTTTGTTAATAATCGTGTGCTCTATTAATTTCTTTATTAATTTTCTTTACGCGACATGTTCAGCGTGTTGTTTTCCCTCGAAAATGCTTGGTTGCTAAGGATGCCGAGTGGTTGCTAGGCACGAAATGGCCGCCACGTCTTTGATGCTGAATACGTGATGACGCTGACGTGCTCCACGTATTTTGCGAGATGACGTGTTGATTTGCAGCGTTCTATTGCTGACGGCAAGAGCAGCAAGTCGGAACGCGCTACCTTCGCTCACTTCCTCGAGCTGGAATGTCGGTTCAAGTTAAAAGATGCACATCTAACTCCAACGGTGCTGGCAATATTTGAGGTACAATTTCCTGGGGCTATAACATCAAACAAAATATGTACTCACTGTTGGAGCTACAATTTGAGTACGACGAATGTTCCTTCGAAAATGTATCTGTACCCCTCTTTAGACTGTCGTTTTCTCTCCGCAATTCCACGCTTCCTAATTTGAATAAATGCTTCCTGTTAAGACTTTCAAGAGTTCGTCATAGATTGGGAAGTAGATTCACTTCGACGTTGGACAGTGAACCCTGCTTGCAAAATTACTGCCCAAAAACAATTTGTCAATTTTCCACCCCAATTTTTTTTTTCTTTAAAAATCTTGAATGAAGATGCAGTTCAGGGTAGTTCACACATGATCCCATCTTGTCGCCATTGTTGTAATGAATACTGCAATCAATATCAAGTAAGTAGGATGTTTAATGACAAGCAGGTACAAGAGATGCACTCATCACAAGTCTAGGAGATAACTGAACATTACACTCTGGAACATAGAATGCTACATCATGTGGAACCTTCTTACCTGTAGTCATGGACACAACTAGAAGATGCCACAGTTGTTGGGATCAAACAATATCCCCAAATTATTTTGATCATGCCAACCCACTAAACAAGCATTATCTTTAGCAATGTACACTACACCTCATGTGACACAGTTTTAAAAATTGAATTCAACTTCAAATTCTCCCACTACATCTATGCGCTTGCCTCTGTAAACTACAGGTTGAATTAAAGAGTTCCTCAATTGAATTCCACCAAAATCCTCTTTCCATTTTTTCTCGCCCAACAATGTGAACGGGTTTACTGAGTCTGCCAAGCTAGACAGCATTGATTTCTAGCTTGCAGAAAGGTGTTTTTATCATGTTCAAGTAAACACCCCACACAACCTCATTATTCTCATTCATTGATTCCTTGACCGATAATACCTCTCCTTCATCAATCGTGGAAACCTCATCCTCATATAACTTGCTAGTTTCCACTCTGTGAATTTTGCTTGATTGCATTCTGCCTGAGGATCTGCAAACCCTGGCAAAATGCCCTTTTTTATATACACTTAGCACACGATCACCCTTTGGCAGGACACACACTGGCATTTCCCAAATGGGATGTGCATCTACACCTATAACACTCCAATTGTTTAAAGTATTGCTTTTTTGGGGCTTATCAGTTATTTTTTCAATCTCTTCTTTTTTTCCCCTTTCTTGTATTAACTCTTCACAGCTAACACACTCTGAGGCTGAGGCTTGAAATCTGATATAGTTATTTGTTCCATAAATGAAATTGCACTTTCAATCCTAGCCGCAATTTCTACTGCCTTTTCTAATGTTAGATTAGGTGTTGACAAAAATAAGCTTATTGAACCTTTTTAGTATTGTGTTTTTGATCAGTTGATCCCTGATCATTTCTTCCTCAAAAGCTTTATATTTACAAGATACCGCCAAAAATCTAAAATCGCTGACAAATTTAGCAGCCGACTCTCCAGTGTTTTGAACCCTTCTGTAAAACTTGTGTCTCTCCATGATGACATTTTTGCATGCCTTAAATCTTACATATAGACATTTTATAGCTGATGCATATTCTTCTATGCCACTGTCACTTTCGCCCTCACCATCAATTATCGTGACTACTTTCTTGGGAATATGTTTCATGGCTTCTCCACATCGATTCAACTGTATTGGTGAGCCTGTCACAGATGAGAAGACTGCCAATACATGCCAATGAATTCTGGTGTGCCTGTGACCGATTGTTAAGGCTTGAACTGCATGCAATCTTAGGTGTGCGCTGAGCAATAAATGTGCGTTGTTCTCCGCTCAAAATGGCGGCACACTTGGTGTCATAATGTAGTGACAAGCTTTGGTTTTCCCTTAATGTTTGCCAACAATAAGCCCTGAGCACTAAATGAGCGTTGTTCCGAACTCAAAATGGCGGCACGCAGGGCATCACTACGTAGTCATCAGCTTTGGCTTCCCTTTCATGCGCGCCGGCAATGACATGCGCGATAGAGATGTTGCGCATGTTCAACTGTCCCGCTCCAACCGATAGCCCATGTGTGGATAAATGTGCTCTTCCAAGAGTGCAAAAATGTGCTTTTCCATGAAAAGCAATTAGTGGCATGCTTTTAGAGTTGGGGAAAGCCTTGCTGGAACCTCAGTGGCCCTGCGCAGCAGTAGAAGGAACCGGCTAAACAAAATTAATAGAGACAAACCCAGCACTGGCTGCAAACCTTCTTTTGATACTCGCGGGTTGCATTTGTCCTTTTGGCAGTGCTCCTACTCGTCGCCAATACAAAGATGCAGGTATTTTCACAGGTAATGTTTTTTTCAAAATAAAATGTTCAGCAGGACGACATGTAACAGCCTCCACATCCAATGCTACTCTTTCAGCTGTCAAGTTCTTTTCCCCAACATTCCTTTACCATAGAGACTCCAACATTCCACAAAGACTGGAATGTAAAGACCCAACAAGTCTGTAGATGGATTGTGCCTCAGCAACCCCAGACCCTCATCTTCTTGTCTTCAGGACCCGGGACAGACCAGGAAGAGTGACATGCACACTAGCAGTGCTTATGAAACCACAAAAGTCATGTTCTCATGAACGCTGCTAAATTAAATATTTAGCAACAAGGCCACAAGTAAGTGGCATTATATAGCAGTTCACAGGTGGCAGAGATGCACCAGTGAAAGCCCTGTACATGAACGTCCCCTGGAAGAGACATGTTCTTATCGATGACACGTTATGAGGAAGTCACAAGGACGTCACTGTATTGATAAGACTGGAAGGGAAGATAAAGGCTTATATGTGCTTTGCAAGAGCTCCACAACACCCAAACCCAGTGTGGTTGTATTGCTCAACGAATAATAAACCTGAAGAATATCATTCTAATGATAACAATTCTTTAAAAACTTACTTTAGCAAATGTTTAATATAATAAGAAATGTTGGTTGATGAACCGACGAAAAACTTGAGGTATCAGACTTTTAAAGAATAGGAGATCTTAGACGTATATTTTCCATATTCTTGCAAAAGAAAATATGTGTGAACACAAGCGGGAGATTTCATAAGATAGGGAATGGGCGATGCTGACAAAGATGAGTACAATCTTAGCCAGAAGTCCAGAAATGGCTGTAAGCAAATGAGGGGCCTAGGTGTTACAGTGTATACTAAAGGAAAAAAGGAGAAGGTGGACCCATAGTGACAAATGAAAATGGTACAACAGGGAAAAACAACAGAAGGAAGGCAGTCAAGGGACACAGGAAGTGGGAACCCCTCTTATAGAAAAAGAGATAATACAAAAAAATAAGCTGCATGTGAAACTGAGTTTTTTGTTTCACCATAATAAGTGTATAGAACAAAGGGGATTGGTATGCTGATGATAACACAAGTGGCTGATAATATTTTAACATCAATTTTTGAATTACTTACAGCAGTGGTTCCCAAGCTTTTACTCCTGAGGACCCCCAATGAGTCACTAATGGAAGCCGGGACCCCCAAGCAATTTGTGCTATTTAATTTTCAAACATTAAAACAGTAATTCGTGAAAAATGCACAAGTACTCTAATAGCTAAAGATTTTATTATTTTATGTTGAAAACATTTGCAAAAATCTAAAGATTTTAATGGGAAGGTTGGTGCTGCACCTCTGCAACTAATTTTTCAATGTTTGCTTTCATTTCACGGTATGAGGCTCCTGCTCCTGCCAGGGCCGGACTGGAAAACCAAAGCAGCCCTGGCAAATGTTGTCAGACCAGTCCCTGTATGGTGCGCACCAAGTGCAGCGAGTGAGCCTGACCACTACAAAGGGAGCTTTGGGGGCTCTCCCCCTAAGAAAATTAGGGAAAATGGTGCATTCACATACATTTGTCATTATATATTGAATTGTATTAGCTTTTAAAGCATAGTAAATCATGACCTTACTGTGAACCAGGATACAACAATCTTTGTTCAATGATTCCCTCACTATCACCCTCCAACAGTGCCTCTTATCTCTCCATTGCCCCTCTGTCACATGTAATGCATTTGTTTTATAGCATCTCTCATACCAGTGTAGGGCAGAGACAATGAATCATACATGTGTAAATGAGTGTATAGAAAATTTTACATAAGGCAAAGGGGACTTCAAGGTGTAGGATTCACATGTCATCTATACTGGTAGGCATTTTTTTAAGATGGCTTGGCCTGGAGAAGCACAAACTCAGGATTCAGAACATAACACAGTGGTTAGCATTGACGTAAATAATAATATATTTCCACCCAAAGAAACCTTTATTAGCAGCATAAGGATAATGAAAGACTGAGTGAAAACATAATTTACTAACTTGTAATATGCAGTTTGAATGCAGGTCTTTGATGGCAGTTCATAGCTCACCCTGCTAGTTTACGATTGTATCTTATGAACTGCACAGTAACAACGGAAGCTCTGTGACAAAAGAAGTAACCTACTAAGGTATGCACATAAAATATTGTTTTTTTTTAAAATGCATGTTACACGTTCTTTGCAGCAGGCATATTAAACCACTGTGCTTTCTTAGAGGAGTTAAATCTGCCACTAGATAAAACGCTTATCTCTCTCCGGAGTTATCTTTACACTTTTATTGTTGCTTTGAAAACTGCTGATTATACAAGGAACTTTGCAGTGCTTTTAAAACTGTTGCCTGCGGACCCTCTGGGAATGTGTCACGGACCCCAGTTTGGAAACCACTAACTTACAGCATGTTCTTACTGACATGCAAACAGGCATGCAAGGGCACCTGCAAACAGAAATATCCACAAATACATAGATGCATACACAAAGAAACATGGCACACAATACACAAGACAGCCCAGTACCCATTCATGCACTTATACACACAGACACACAACACACACACACCAACACATTATAGACCCATCAGAATGTGTAGTAGGTATTGGGATTTGGACAGTCAAACTTGAGGAGGCAGCAAGTTGTGCCAAGAAGTGCCGCCTACGTTATGCTATATCTTGACAAATAGACTATATATGATAATTAAGGGAGTAATATGTCACCTACAATTCTGCTGCTTCTGTAGGTGGCAGACTGAATTGATTTAAAGTTCCCAGCCTGGCTGTTTTCAAGACTTGTTGGTTTCCCATGGCTAGTGAAAGGTGTGAGCTGTAAAGATACATTGCTCAGTTCTGCAGAGATCCTCTAAAAGGGGCCCACAAAGTACACTGTGGTTAGCTACCCTATTTCCAATCTCACTTCTTGCACTGTTGTGGCAAAGGTATCTGTTCTTCCTTCTTACACCAAATCAGACCTTTGGAGCTGGGTCAGGTATTGCCTGGCTTTGAAGGAGTAAGGGACGGGAATGTTGGGCTGATTTAAGCGGTACAAAAGGGGGTGGTGACACCACCCTTTTTGTACCGTTTCGGGCTGATTTAAGCAACACAAAAACAAAACAAAACGAAACAAAATTGAATAGGGGGTTGAGGAGGTATGATTTTTTTAAAGAAAATGTTAGGGAACTACCCAAAGAAAACAATGGAATGCAAGTCACTCTTAGTCTTTGTGTATTTCCAAAAGCAGCTTCGGGCGGTATTGTGCACCAAAAATTAAAAGCAAGTACCAGCAAATAGTGCTGCCTTACATAGAGTTAGTTAAGCAGTGAAAGTATCAGTTACCTTACAGGTTAGTTCCCTGAAATGCTTGCAAACCTTTGAGATTGCTGAATACCTCCCTCCTAGTCAATCCAAAAAGATTCCAAACGTCAATGGACAGCTTCCTGCATAGTCCAGCACACACAGGACAGGGAGACCAGCTCAACCATTCACTTCAGTCAAAGCTTCAAGTTCCAATTGGTCTACTGATTTTTTAGGTCACGCCTAGGCAGCGCTTGCGCTGTCTCTTCGAGACATGCTGTTTTCAGGATATGGGCATAAAGCTCCGCCTACTCTTTTTAATTGACTCTTGTCCCTGTCCTTTGTAAATGGTGGCTTTTCATTGGTCAATATGCTTAGTAGTACCTCCTTAGTACCGCCTTGTCTCTTCTTGTAACCTCCCATGAGGGCACCCCCTGTTACATGTGTTGTTACTCCCTAAGTTTTAATTACAGCCTCAAAGCACTATTTTGTTAAAAGGCTTCAAGCAGGACACACACTTGGTCCTAAGCTAGGCTAGCAGTGGCTACTTCACTCACTAGAATATCTCATATTTATATGAGACCATCTACATCAACTCCACACAGAGAACAACCTAATCCGAAATTAATGTAATAATTCTTTTGTCACATTTCAAAGCTACTAGTTGTATATATGGACTTAGCTATTTGAATGTGCTCGTAGTACTGTCTTGCATACAATGCATTATGGGTAGGGTGGATTTACCATATCTTCTACAAGGTGCAGCACCATATGTGACCAAAAGAGGTCCCCACTTGGCCACATATGGCTAAGTAAAAAACATTTCCATTTATAATGCCAATAACCCCAACTTTGTAGACATGCAGTGCTGGTGCCTTGCTCACTAGGGACCTCTAGGAGCAGCTTGCGGTACTGCACCGAGACATGCAGTGCTGGTACCTTCTTCACTATGGACCCCTAAGGAGCTGCCTGCGCTACTGCACCTAGACATGCAGTGCTGATGCCTTGCTCACTAACGACCTCTAGGAGCATCTTCCGGTACTGCACCTAGACATGCAGTGCTGGTGCCTTGCTCACCAAGGACCTCTAAGAGCAGCTTGCGGTACTGCACCGAGACAAGCAGTGCTGGTGACTTACTCACTAGGGACCTGTAGGAGCAGCTTGTGGTACTGCACCGAGACATGCAATGCTGGTGCCTTCCTCACTATGGACCTCTAGGAAAAGCTTGCGGTACTGCACTGAGACATACAATGCTGGTTCCTGGCTCACTATGCAAGCATTTGCAATGCACTAGGACTGGCATTAATGAAAGTATGAGCTTTTGGCGTTGCATTATTATTTGAAACACCAATACCTCAAGCTATCAGTAATGCGAGACCTATTGCATTGCAAATGCTCGTCTTTATATAGGCCCTTCTTGTCCTTTGTTTTTTAGCCCGGGTTCCAGCACAGCCTGGTTCCCAATGTCCTGCTTGTTTTCTGTCATTCTTGTTCTTTATGTCCCTGGGACCACAAGATTTGCAAAACAAACGTACAACGGGAAAGGACGCCAGACATCGGTCTTCTCCTCAGGGATTTACAGACAGCAGATGTGTTATTTTATGTTCTTCTTCGGTCAGTTGTGTTGTGAAGTCTCTGGGGCAGGAAAACATCTTACAGAGACATGTGGTTGGTGATTGATGAAAAGACATTAACCAATCCTCAGAAGATTCCCACACTCCAAGCCAATCCTTTTTTGCAGCAATTTCTGTTTACTGCAAACAATCACAGAAACCCTGTTTTAGAGATCCAAGATGCAGGGTACAAGGTCACGGAATGGCATTTCCCCCAGGCCCTCTCAAGGGCTTGCCTCTGGAAATAAGAATCTTCTCTTCCCTCCCTGCAGAAGACTAATTTAAACTGGTTCTGATCCTGGGTAACCTCCTTCAGTGACACAGTGTAGGTCTTCTTCAAAGACAAGCTTACATCAGAGCCCTGTTCAAGGTACACAGTCCACTATCACAGTTTCTATCTGTTCATTATGCCCATCTGTATCATCTCCTCCCCATTCGCTGCCAGCATGGCTCGCGGGTGGGGGGGGGAGGAGGTCACACAGGGACAGGGGAGTTGTGCCTGGGTGGGTGTTAATTTAATTGATTAACAAACAAAATATTTACCTAACCTTATCACCGGCCGGGACTTGCGTCTTCTTGGCTCATGCTACTGGTCTCTTGCCAGGAAGCAGGCAGTCTCCCTCCCCTAAGCCAATCACAACGCTCCACTGGAGCGTTGTGATTGGTCAGACGCAACCCAGCCAGGGGCTTACTGGGAGGCCATGTTCTCCATGTAGGCTGCATTGAAGCCTGCATGGAGAACTATAGAGTGCTCATGACTCGTTTGGGCAGCCCCAGAGGGCCGACCAAACAGTCATTGTGCCCTCAGGAGTGGGCACACCACTCCTCCCCTGCCCTAGAACAGAGCCACCCACCCACCCCCAAACAAACCCTCTGCCTTCTCACAGTGCGAGAAGCTCAATTTCTCCAGGCTTAGAAGCACTACTAGGAGCAGAAATTTGGGGTACAATGACATTCAGAAAGCTGGTAGTAGCTGAGAACAACTTTATAAGATCGCTGGTCTGGGTACCAGCTAGTACTCCCCTTATCCCATTGTATAGTGACCTAGGCATTAAGCGTGTTCTTGACTTAGCCCAATTGAAACCACTCTTGTTTTGGATATTATTCTGGTTGACCCCCGAACTTTCAGATTATAGAGAATCTCTAGGAGATTTGATGAAGTTGAATCATGCTAAAGGTCCCCTGGCTGAGATGTATTCTTAACTGGTGTTAAAAAGTAGGTTTATGCAAATTATGGCATATACCTGAACATATCTGCAAAACAGATAGTCTGGTTGTAAAGTCAACATATTGTACATGAACAACTACTTACTAGGGGCAATCTGGGGCACTGGACAATTAGATTTTTAGAATTGTAACTTTTTCCAGCTTTTGAAGACTTCCTGGATAACATAACACTGCCCTTGCCAAAAGCCCTTATTTAAGGATTAGATATGGTTGCTGGCCTCTAAGAACTTTCAGTAATGACTGAAAGAAGGGTCAGACTTCGGTTATCTGCTCTGCTTGTGAACTGAACCCCAAAACCGTGGATCTTGTTCGCATGGCCTGGGGACCACGATGTATGCCGAGGATGGTTGCGCCCAGTCAGTCTTAACATCAGGATTGCCTATTGCCTAGGGGTGCAGCAAATTTTGAAAATGATACTTCAGGCTTGATTGTGTTTGCAATAAATCGATTCATGATAAATTCATGGTTTAAGCATAAAAAGTATCTGAAACAAACCTTAATATAGGAAGGTTTTCCCCTAGCTGTATGATTTATATGGTGCATATTATTTTTGGAACAAACTTGATGGAAAGTTGATACTGTACTCTCAAATTAGTCAATGGGGTCTCTAGAATTTGTTAGACATGAATTTTGCTTCCTGTCGTGCACTGTATTTTATTACAAAACAATTTTGGCTCAGTGTGTAGTTATGGGTTAAAGTCATTTTTTAAAAATTGTTAATGCATTTTAGTACTACTGTAGAATACAAGTGTATATGTATTGATCGAGCTGATTTGGGTGCCTAGCAAATAAGCAGAACCTGGATGCAGTATTTTTATAAATGTTGGACATTTTTAACAAACGATGTTTTATAATGTAGTAAACGGTGTATTATGTCTACTTGGATATTTTTGTATACTTTGATGGTACAATACCGAACAAAGTATTTTTGATGACGATGATGGGCTTCATCCTGTGTTCCTCCTCGAGCTCTGTCACCATGCCATCTGTTCCCAGAGACTGAAAACAAATGACTAGAGAGCGCGCACGCAGAATGGCCGCACTGATGTGAGGCGCCTGCTTTCTGGGACTTGCATCCTTCATTTATCCTTGGCAAATGAGCACCAAACGCGCTAAAAGTTGAGCGGATTGCGGACCTTGCTCCTCTGGCCACTAGGTGTTAAGGAGAAAGAAATCGGAGTTTGCTGGCTGATGCGCTGAGCCTCAGAAGCTGGGACCGCGCTGCCAGCCGGAACAGAGAAGAGCTGCGGATCGGCCGGGGCCCCACACGCCGCTGCTAGGCCGCACATCTGACGATCGACTGGGGTTGCGAGCGCTGGTGCAGAGTACAGCGCACCCCGGTTGGCGGCCTAGTGCGGGGAACAGAGCCGATAGGAGACAGTGGTGACGGCGGCGGAGCTCGGCACTGGGGGGCGGGAGGCGGTGCGATCAAGCCGAAGAGGGCCATGGTGAGGTGTGAGTGGAGACCCGACGGACTTATCGGCTTTAGAGGTCCCCTTCCCCGAGGAATACGGTGCAGGGCCCACAGACAATAGTCGGCAGAAATACCTGGGTGCCTGAGGAGCTGGTGCAGTGACTGGGCATTCAGCTGGCCTACACAGATGAAATAATCACCGCTGGCACAGAAGAGCAGACTTATAGGGTGAGAGTGGGACTGGGGCGGGCTGGTAGTCGTGACCCCCCTCCTCCACTCCCCTCATAGCACGGACAAATATCGGCGCCCATGGCACGGAGACTGGTGACCGCTGAATCGCGCGTGCTACAGGCCAGGAGGAGGGTGAGGACAGGCAGGGTGCCTCAGAAGACCACAAGCGCCATTTGTGAAGCGCCGGGAGGCGCGGGAAAGAGAGCGGACATCCCCCTCCCTATGGCCGTGCCCTGTGGGGTGGCATTGAGAGTCCCAGGAGCCATCGGGACTGAGGAGGCCCTCCCCCCTTGTAGGGCATGAATCTGGCTTCGTGATATTAACTCCTTGGCCTAGTGGAATGCAACTAGTGTGCCCAAGAGGGAATCGCGGACACTAGCTACCTCATTGCCATCAGTGAAACATATACCGCAAAGCCGCAATACGGCAGCAGGGGAGACTGGCAGCGCAGTGTGACGCCCTGGTGGGAGCACAATAGCACGAGCAAGAGACGTGACGTGGAGGCCTGCGCTGGGGAGCGCGACTGCCGTGCCGGTAGGGATCCTACGTGCTCACAGAGCGTCCACACACCAT
Source organism: Lissotriton helveticus (assembly GCF_964261635.1). NCBI lineage: Eukaryota > Metazoa > Chordata > Amphibia > Caudata > Salamandridae > Lissotriton > Lissotriton helveticus. Next base: position 1,500,505,271 of record NC_136067.1, read on the forward strand.
TTGGGTCTGACCCCGCCGCACTGATCGGGGAAACGAGACGCTGCTTGTGAACACCTGCGTCATATACGAGGGTCTGAAAACTTTTGGAGATATGGGGAAACCGGACACCAGACAGCCTAAACTGAACTTCGACGCCGCAAAGAAAGGGAACAGGCCTGCGCGGGACGATCAGGAGCAGGAAACCAAGGCGCAGGACAGCGGAGGGTCTGCCACGCAGGCGTCGGATATGAACAACATCTTGCAGGAGATCCGTCAGGGCTTCGCGACAGTGGTGGACAAAGTAGACCGTATGTCGTCCAGGATGGATGCCATTGCGCATAAGCTGGACGGACACGAAGACCGTATTAAAGAGGCGGAAAGGCGCATATCTGATGCAGATGATGTCACTGCAAGTCATGTGACACAGCTTACGAGGATGGATAAACTATTGCGCACAATAGCGGCCAAAAACGAGGATTTGGAAGCGCGCAGTCGGCGCAATAACATCCGTGTCATAGAGATACCAGAATTAACTAATACTGGTAGAATGGAAGAGTATATTGAGAGATTACTGCTGGCGGCCGTTGGACAAGAGGCATTCTCCTCGCAGTTTATAGTTGAAAGGGTGCACAGAACACTTGGGCCGAGACCGATGCCTGGCCACCCTCCGCGACCCATCATCGCAAGATTACTAAATTACAGGGATCGTGACGTAGCCCTCCGAGCAGCAAGAAACAAACAGGCGCTGACGTATGATGGTAACACCTTCAGGATATACCCGGACTTTACACCTATAGTACAGGAGGAGAGACGCAAATTCATGGACGTTAAAAGGAAACTGCGAGCGGCACAAATTGATTATGTGCTTCTGTACCCAGCTAAGCTCAGAGTGACACATCAAGGGAAACAGAGATTCTTTAGAAATCCGCAACAAGTTGAGGATTTTCTTTGATCCGTGAAGAGGGCGAACCGGGGAGGAAGCCCAGGGGCTTCGCAACACCCTGATCGCGTTGGGGACAATGAGGACTTGGAATGACTGTTCACCAGTAACACTATTATGCACTATAGGGTGAACGCTGGTGCACTGGTGTACTGCGCTGCCCAGACTGGCTAGAGGAAGGTGAGACCTTTCCAATTGACTCATTTGCTTGTATTTTCTTTTTGACGTTCCAGACTCCACTCCCCCTCGATACAGGGCCGGTGGCACCATCGCGGAGAGGCTTGGGGGAGCGGAGAGAATGCGTTGCTATCTAGAAATGTCAACCAATGGGTATTCCCCCACAGATGAACATTTCACACTATGTGAAGGGGGTCTAACATGGTGTTTGTTGTTTCTGGGGGGAGGGGGGGCGGGTACTGGATTTTGGCAAGATTGGGTTGCTTCAGTGGGTGGGGGGAGGAAAGAAACGGAAGTTGGTTGTTTGGTTTATAAGAGGTGTGGAGCATAAGACTTCCCCCTTATGGGGACAACTGGCAGATTGGGAGGTCAGGCATGTCCGTTTGGGAGATGAGGCTTTGCTAGTATGTATGTTTTTGCAAAATTTGGAGACGTTTGTAAGGATGGGTTGGAAGGTGCACATGGTCGTCAGTACACATGGATGTTTTTTCACAGGAGGTGGTTGGTTCTGTCTGTGGTCTCACAGTTTTGCAGGTTACATGAGATCTTATATTATATGTATGGCGCTTCTCAGGCCTGGCCTGCACTCTTGGGCCGGGGATTATGGGGATAGAGTTGTCCTGAGCCCATGACCTCTACTGCCGTAGATAAGCTGAACATTGTTACGTGGAATGTAAGAGGGCTGGGAGACCCACGTAAGAGGCGCCAAGTACTATCCTACCTGGATAGACACCAGATACATGTGGCGATGTTACAGGAGACACATTTTAGTCGACAACACAGCAATACCTTTGCCTGCAGGTGGGAGGAACATAGGGTTTTCTCTTCCTACTCCTCGTACGCGAGGGGCACAGCTATCCTTATAAAAAAGCGCACACCATTCACGCTAGCGGGAGTCACGTGGGACACACAGGAGAGGTATTGCCTAGCTTGGGGGAGATCGGGACCTGACTCAGTTACTCTGACCTGCTGTTATGGGCCGAATATAGACGATCCACAGTTTTATACAGACCTATGGGCAAATATTATTGACGTTGGTTCCAATCACATAATATGGGGTGGTGATTTTAATATTGCGCGCGACCCAGCTATTGACAGATTTCACCTTGCCCCCCATCATTATACTAAGGCATGTGCTGTACTACACACCACACTCACGGAGTATGACTTGATAGATGCCTGGAGGCATTTACATCCCCATGACTTGGAAGCTACCCACTTTACTGCATACGCAGCGTCGTGGGCGCGCCTGGATTATATATTCATTTCCGCAGGGCTTTGCCCGGCAATCTCGCAGGTGCATCAGTTGGCCAGCACCTACTCGGATCATTCACCAGTCAAACTTACCCTGTCTTCGGCGGATTATGGTCCACCACGTGGTAGCTGGAGGTTGCAACCCATCATTTTATTAGACACTGTGTTCCAAGAAGAGCTCCAAGAGGAGGTACAGGACTTCTTTGTGGGTAATAAAGATTCTGTCGACAAGGTGGAGACTATCTGGGAGGTTTTTAAGGTTACGCTGTGGGACTTTTGCATAGCGAACGGGTCTGACGTGCTCAAAGACATTATGAACACATTACATACACTGAAGACCGAACTCAAATCACTGGAGGCGACACTGTCCACAAGTCCAGATGGTGCTACACAATCAAAATTTAGGGAGAAGCGCACAGAGTATATGGACGCGGCTCGCCGGGAGTCGCGGTTTAGGGGGAGGTACTGGATGGCCCGCCGTTACAGTGAGGGAGAGAGACCGGGTAAGGCACTGGCTGAGACGATCAGGCGGGCACGGGGCTCTAATGTGGTGCTGGAATTGGAGGGGTTAGATGGGCTGGTGAACAGGGACACTGCAAATATACTGAATGCTTTCACAACACACTATGCTACACTTTACACTACTCCGAGAGTGGATGTGCTAGATTTGGATGCTTACTTGGGGGATGTGTCCCTGGGGTGGCTCAGTGATGTGCAGCTCCAATTTTTGAATGCTCCGTTTGAACTTGATGAGGTAAGGGAGGCAATTATGCACATGCAATCTGGGAAGGCCACGGGGACAGACGGCATCCCCATAGAGTTTTATAAAACCTATATAGACCTGATGGCCCCCATACTACGTGAAGTGTATGAGGATGCACTGGAAGTGGGACACCTCCCTCCTTCTATGAGAGAAGCCCTCATCACCTCCCTTTTAAAACCAGGGAAACAACCGCAGCGGTGTGATTCTTACAGACCCCTGTCATTACTCAACTGTGATGTAAAGATACTTGCTAAGCTCATTGCCAAGCGTCTCAGTCTACTTATGGAAAACCTAACCCTCCCCGACCACTCGGGCTTTGTACCTGGCAGGGCGACATCCCATAACTTGAGAACACTCTTTACGGTTATGAATAATGTCTCATCGGAGTTGCCCTTGGCAGCTATCTTTTTGGATGCCACTAAGGCTTTTGATTCCATTGAATGGGATTATGTGTTTGGAATGATGTCACGCATGGGGTTCCCCCCCTTTTTCTCTCTTGGATAAACTTGTTATACTGCTCGCCAGTGGCTAAGGTAGTTATAAACGGTAGAGTCTCCCAGGGGTTCTCGGTCACGAGAGGCACCAGGCAGGGCTGACCCTTATCGCCCTTACTTTTTGCGCTGGCGGTGGAGCCACTGGCGGCAAAGTTAAGACAGCACCATCGAGTGCATTGAGGTGTAATATGAGGCAGATATTGGTCTCCCTATATGCTGACGATATCACGCTCTATGTACGTGATCCCCAACAGAATCTGAACCCCATCCTTCGGGAATTTATAGTTTTTGGTAGACTCTCGGGTGTTCAGATAAGCTGGGATAAGTCTTGCATTTTCCCCTAACCGATGCGACAGCCCGCTTTCCACTGGACTACCCGCTGGCATGGTGCGAGGATGAGCTGAAATATTTAGGCATCCGTATAACAAGGGATAGAGACGAACTGATGCGCCTCAACTATGGGACCACTATGGTTCGCATTGCGGACAACATAGCGCGTTGGATAACACTCCCTCGCTCTATGGCAGGCGAGCGTCTCTAATTAAGATGATGATATTGCCTCAATTACTTTATCTGTTTCTATACATACCGTTCCACCCAGGAGCAATAAGAACTGACACGATTAGTGTGGGGAGGGACACAACCGAGGCTTCAGTGGAACATTCTTACTAGACCATATTTCCAGGGGGGATTCGGTATCCCCAAATTCGAACTGTACTATTACAGCACACAGGCGCACTACGCCTATTTCTGGGTGCATCAGCCATGATATATGCCACAGTTGGCAGCGGAGCATTGGCTCGCTTTGCCGGTACCTATTGACGGTGCACTATATGTTCCACTTCCCAGTGGAGACAAGACACCAACTACTGTAACTTGCACCATTGCTACTTGGGCGCATATACGTAAGACACTAGATGCGCCTATGCTTTACTCACCACTTCTACCGCTTGTATATCATCCCGCCATGCCGCTTCTCCAGGAAGTACTCTTCCATAAGTTTTTGGAGCGCATGCACATTAGAACCAGGGGGGATATATACCACAAAGGGAAATTTCGTACACTTGCACATATCTTTCAGGGTATACAACAGACACCACTAGATACTTTCCCATACATTCGTCTCAGACAAGGAATTCGCTCCATTACGCCGGACTTTCCTGCGGAGCCACAGACCCTTGCACCGCTGCAACTGACAATCCAGGGCGCGACGGCCAAACGTCTGGTGTCAATCATATACAGGACAGTGCATACACAGAGGGAGACACCGGCCGCATTGGCAAGAACAAGATGGGACAAAGAATTGGGGGTGGCTCTTACGGATGGGCAGTGGGAATTTTGTTCACTGCAGACTGAGCGGGTCTCTGCCAGTAGTAGGCCTCGGATAATTCACTACAAATTCTTACATAGATTATACTATACCCCAGTCCGAATGCATAGATACAAACTGAGAGACACTGACACATGTGACAGATGCCATGCCCCTGGAGCTGACTTCTTACACCTTGCATGGGAATGTACGGGAGTGAATGAGTATTGGATGCTGGTTTTTGAAGCCCTGTCCACAATGATAAATGTCCAGATTGCACCATCGCTGCTTGTGGTGTTGTTGGGATACGTTGAACTATTAAGGGCGGAACACTGCAAATTTGTGGCCTTGGCACTGCTACTGGCTAAGAGGAGAGTGGCATGCCGCTGGGGCAGGGGACGAGCACCCAAATTCAAAGTTTGGATTAACAATCTGATTTATTGTCAGTTGCAACTTGCGACTTATACGGAACTGTTACCTGTTGCATCCAGACCCACTGATATATGGGCCCCGTTGCAATGTTAGTTACTCTCTCACTCCCGGAATGACCCCCCCAAAGACTGATGGACATGATCACACTTTGTAGTATATTACGTTTACAATGCACTCGCATGTTGTCCTGGGTTTGGAACTGCAATTGTCTTGGTATGTCGAGGTGTTGGGTTAGAGGTGGGATGATTGCAATTATTGCTTTGTTATAATATGCTTGAAATGACATGGGGTGGTCTGCCGCTGCATTGTATATGTTGGTGCTAATAGTTCTATTCCTGACCCTCAGCGGTGGACTAGGCCCTACACAACCCCCTCCAAAGTTCTTGTACTCCTATGCTGCATCCGTTTTTCTTGTCTCTTGTGCCTGCGCAGTGCAGGGTGACACCTGACTCGTCATGGGATTGCTGACCACTGTCTTGTGAAATGTTGCTATTCGAACTGCCAAATAATCTGTATTACCGCTGCTTGTCGAGATGGTCAAATTGCGTGTGACTACATGTGTACCATGTTTGAGTTTTCAAAATCAATAAAAAGAAGTTTAATACAATTACTGTCACTGTAAAAGATTGAACTTGCCAGGACTAACAAGTGACTGCTAAAGTTCCAGACAAAGAACTGTTTCATAATCCATCATAGTGGCAATTTTTACCATCACTAAAAAATTTGATTTTTGATGACTACTACAATGGTTTGTGGATAGTTTTTCTAATCCTTAGCAAAGTCAATTTAAGGAAAAATATTACTTGCATTCCTAATCAGACCTCATTAATCAGAAAATGCTACTGCAGCTTACACAGTGAGATAGCCCTGGAAATAATGGTGTGGTAGTTAATTCCATATTTAGCATACTTCAGTTCCACACTTTAGGTACTCAAGCCATGTAGGCTCCAAACCCCAACCTTTAGGTGACTTAGATAATGTAAAACATAAGCTCATTAACATGTCAAACTATTTACCTCGTTGTGTGCTGGCAACGGCAGGATGCTGCTGGGCGTTTTAAAGTCACACTTGTGGGTAGTGCAAGGGCACACTGAAGCCCACATGTAATATCTGATCTTTATGCCACTAGTACCCTGTGCCATGTTATTGGGTTCTGAATAGTTAGATACGACAATTTGAATTAGCTAGTATTATTGTTTCAAGGGACAGGAGTGTACGTAATTTATTAATTTCTTTGCTCAGTTACGTAAAACCATTGCAATAATAACGTTGGCAATACAACCTTCAAAATAGTAGTCGTGCTAGACCTCACATTTTTAATAAAATCATTCCTTATAAAAGGTGTTCTTACACAGTGTGCCTACTGAGAATAAAACCACGATATTAAGATTTAAATGTATAGAGGGTTTTAGTGTGTCGATAAAGCTCTGGGAAATACCATAAAATAATCAGTTATCATTTTTTGAGGAACAAAAGCCGGTTTGCAAAGTGCTGGGCGAGGGAACAATTGATCTTCCAAGATTCTAACATATTTTCCACAACTTGCAAGTGTTTGAGTGGAGGAGTGGCGGAGTTTTAATTTACATATCCACTGAAAATATAGTGGTGGGAATACAATTCTAAGTTTTGTTGGGAACTGACCCTTTGAGGCTTGTTCCTGTCAAATTTTCTCCATGTGATATGAGAATGAGGATGTGAGCCTGCTGATGTCAGCAGGTCCTGTCACCAAGCCAATGCATAACACAGCAGTGGGCTGGTGCCATCTGCTTAATTATGTGCAGAGTACTGCATCTGCGCTTGCCCTACTGTTGCTGCCTTGCCCTCAAGGCATGAGTGCTGAGTCCTTGTGTTCAAGGAAAATGTGGCCACTTATTCTAACGCGTGTTTTGCCACTCAAGTATGCACTAACTACATTTTGAAAGTTTGCCTCTCTTGCATGTTATGAAGTTGTTAGTGTCTACTACAATTCTCAAAACTGTGGTTAGTGGAGAAGATTTTTTGTGGACGAGGCTAGAGAGATGATGTTGAGTGGGTTGGTGTTTTCTGATTACTGTATTTGTATTTGTATGTGGATTTGTAAAGCGCGATTGCTGCCCGGGGGCGTCCAAGCGCTAAGAACCAACTGAGAGAGGGGTGGTGCCGGGGGCTTTACTGCGGGGGGTTGAAGAGGAATGTTTTGAGTTGTTTACGGAATGATGAGAGGTTGGGGTTGGCTCTCAGATGAGGGGGCAGGGTGTTCCATGTCTTGGAGGCATTGTGGGCAAAGGTCCTACCGCCAGTTCTAGACTTCTTTATTCTGGATGTAGTGGCCATAAAGGCCTGATTTGATCGAAGGTTCCTGGTGGGTTGGTAGTGGGAGACAAGGTTACGGGTGATGAGGGGACCTGTTTTCCAGAAGGCCTGGTGCGCGATGCACAGGGCCTTAAATTGGATTCTTTGGCGAACTGGCAACCAGTGTAATTTGATCAGACCGGCTTTAACAGATTGACGGCGAGGGAGCTGAAGAAGTGTGCGGGCTGCGCAATTCTGCACAGTTTGAAGTCTCCGCAGAGTGTATTCTGGGGCGGCCAGGTAGAGGGCGTTGTTAAAGTCCAGGCGGGACTGGCTTCCATGGGTAAAAGGTGAAGAACCTTCCTTAGCATCCTAAGGAGGCCAAAAAAGGTAGCTGAGAGTTTGGTAGCTTGAGTGCCAAAAGACAGGGATTTGTCCAGCCATACCCCAAGGCTCTTGATATTGTCCTTGGGGGGGTGGGGGGGGGTGCCTAAGCGGGGTGGCCATAGAGAGTTGAAAGATCTAGGGTTGGCAGGGCCCAGTAGCATTAGTTCTGTTTTATCCCCGTTCATTTTGAGTGAAGAGGAGGACATCCAGCTCTTTACCTCCTCTAGACATTTTCTGAGCCCTCCTCTCTTTGGCATGTTAGCTTCCTGCGCCAATGAGACCACCAACTGAGTGTCGTCAGCGTAGGAAATGATTTTTACTCCAAACTGCTGGACAACCTCAGCCAGTGGCCTCATATAAATGTTGAAGAGCGCCGGGCTTAATGAGGACCCTTGTGGTACTCCGCATCTTAATGGTCTGCTGGTAGATATTGATTCGCCGTCGAATACCCGGAAGGATCTGTCCTTCAAGAAGGACTTGAACCAAAGCCATGCTTTGTCTTTTATGCCGATATTAGACGGTCCAGCAGTATGTCATGGCTGACCGTGTCGAAGGCCGCGCTTAAGTCAAGGAGGATCACTGCCACTGATCCTCCTTGGTCCAGGATGGTTCTGGATTCCTCGGTGACCATGAGGAGCGTGGTTTCGGGACCATGTTTGGGTCTGAAGCCTGTTTGAGTGGGGTCTAACAGATGATGGTTTTCTAGATAGGTGACCAAATGGCCGTTGATATGTCTCTCTAGGATCTTGCTCAGCCAGGGCAGTAGAGAGATTGGCCGATAATTGCTGAAGTCTGAGGGGTCCAGACTAGGTTTCTTTAGCAGGGCTCGCACCATGGCTAGTTTACATTCCGGCGGGACTGTGCCGGTGGTGATGGAAGAATTGAGGGGGTCCATTATGGTGGGTAGGGTGACTTGGGAAGCGGACAGGATGATGTCTGGCGGTGCCGGGTCGTCAGGGGAACCTGATTTGACTTTACGAGCCGTGGAGTCCAGAGTCGCAAGATTGAGGGGGGGGAAGTGATCCAGTGTGGGAAGAGGCTGGGGTAGAGGGGGTGTCGGGGTGGGATTGATCTGAGTTGGGGGGGTGGTGGACATGGACGGGAAGGATTCATAGATGTTGGTGATTTTTTGAAGGAAGAAGTCTGCCATCTTATTGCAGTGTTCTGTGGACTTGGTCTCAAGCAAGCTAGGTGGTAATTTAGTAAGGTTTTTCACTATTAGGAAAATTTCTCTAGGTTTTGATTTGGCTGAGATAATTTTGTTAGAGAAATAAGCTGCTTGGCTGGCTATGATATCTTCTTTGTACTCTTTAATTAGCTTTCGGTATTGAGTTTTATTTTCTAGTGAGGAGTCCAGACGCCATTTCCTTTCGGCTTGTCTACACTGGCGTTTCTTTGTCCTGAGGGCTTCTGAATACCAGGGAGCGGATGTGTGGGGACGTTTAGTTGTGGTTTTTCTTTTGGGTAGGGAGTGGTCGAGTGATTGGGTGATCCATGCTTCGTATGTCTGGGTTGCGAGGCATGGATTCTCATTATGAGGGGGTGGGTTGCTGGCCAATTTGGTGGTCCATTTTTCAATTGGAAGGCGAGACCAAGGTCTGGCTATTCTTACTGTAGGTCTGATGGCAAGAGGTCTAGGAGTGGTCCATGAGAAGGGGACCAATAGGTGGTCAGTCCATGGGAGGGGGATAGGTAAACCAGTTTCCAGGTTTGCACAATTGCTGAATACAGGATCCAGCAAGTGGCCTTTAACGTGGGTAGTGGAGCTGACCGATTGGTATAATTGCAGCGCTGCTAGGTCATCTGTAAGTGTGGTTGCCGTATGGTCTGCTGCAGAGTCAAAGTGAAAGTTAAAATCACCTAGCAGGGTGAAGTTAGAGGAGGTACTGTGTACACGGAGCCCTGCCAAGTTTTCCAGGTCCACACATGGTGCGCCGCTTCAGTCCAGGTCCACTCTCCGAACTCTGGGACTTGTACTCCTGGTCATGTCAGAGCATATATACTGGGACGTTTTAGCAGCCTTCCAGCATTGGGAGTGAAAACAGACCAGAATACCAGTCCCATTAAGAAAAAAAACCCGGAGACCACAAGCAGAAAAGCTCATTTCCCTACAACGTGAAAAGGACAAAGAGCAGCTTCGTGAACAATCTTAAATTCACCCAGTCTTTTTTTTTTGCTATAGATTTATATGCCGCCAACTCGACCCGAAGGTATTAAAGCGCTTTACATGAGCACCAGTTACGTTACACAGGGAGACATTCATTTTTGGTAGGCTTGAACCAGATTCCCCAGCTCCATAGTCGGCAGCTCTAGCCGCAAGGCTACATCTTCTCCCTTTCGTCACTGCTAGATTACAATCTGCTTGCAAAGTTATGTTATTAAAATCATGAGTCTTGTGAATTTAGGGCCAGATGAACTATCCTTTTTTGTGCTCGCAAACAGGAGATCGGTCGGTTTGCAACCGCAAAGAAGGGTAATGGCATGCACAAACTCACTGACTCGCAAAATAGCATTTGAGACTCTTGCTATTAGGAAGGGGCGTCCATTTCTAATAGAGCGACACACTGCCATGTGCTATTGTTTTGCAACCGCATTTGTGGAAGCAAAACACTTTAAGTAGGTGGTAAACCACTCACAAACGGAAAGGGGTCCACAGGGGACCCCTTTCCCTTTGTGAGTGTGTGAGAAAATATTTTTTAAGAGCAGGCAGGAACATTAAAAAATGAAACTGAAAACTTTCATTTTTCTTTTTTAAATGCATCCCATTTTTTCTTTAAGTAAAACGGGCTGCATAGCAGGCAGGAACATTAAAAAATGAAACTGAAAACTTTCATTTTTCTTTTTTAAATGCATCCCATTTTTTCTTTAAGTAAAACGGGCTGCATAAAAAAATGCTTTATTTAAAAAGCAGTCCCAGACATGGTGGTTTGTTGACCCCAGGAGGCCACCATCCCTGGGAGTGCTAGCCATCCCCAATGGGGTCGCAAGTTGCGCTTGCCTCATGAATATTGATAAGGCGTGCAATTTGCTACCCCATTGGGAATCGCTAACAGTGTATGTGACACTGTTGTACATTGCATTTGCAAGTTGCAAAGCGACGCAAATTGCATGTCACAAAATATAAGGGTCGTACATATGGCCCTTAGAGTCCCTTATGTGTCTTTTTTTTTAAGAATTAAAATGAAAATTGGAGAAAATATGTATTAATAATTCACTGAACTCTGCTATACTTCTTTAAAATCCTAGATCCAGCAGGCAGCTTCCTGATACAGGAAAACTCTCATTTAAAGAGTAACGAATGGCAGTTCAGTTGCCTTCATCAGAACTTTCCTTCCTTGAAACTTTGCATCATGCACTAATAAGGAGAAACTTATGGTAACGTGTTAATTTATAGCACTGCTGGAGGTTGGTGTTGGAGAGCAGCACTGTGATAACAGTTTACATCACGAAGCTGGACTTCAAAATTGACTTTCATGAAACTGATTATAAAAGTGCTTCCCACCACGACCCAATATTTATCACAACAAGCTTTTGTGACCCACCAAGCTGTAAAAGTCATGAGGTGGTGACAATGTTTTTATGTAATTATTATTATTATTTAATTATTATTTATTATTGAAGAAAGAAAATCTGCTGCCTGCAATATCAACCCATGCTGGCGCACAGGCAGCTGTGTGCATTGTCATGGGCGCTGTGCTATGGCATGATCATGCAATCTGGCATAACAAAATCAGATCTTTTAGCCCCAGGGACTTGGTTCAGCTTGTGTTACATATATGGGTATAGTTTGCTTTGGCTCCTGTTTACACAGACAATTAAATCAAGCTCCTTCGAGTGATGATTCAAATATATTCACACATTTACAGCATTCGATTTTCTGTTGATCTGCAGATCAATATCCTCGGCCTGAGTTTGAGGCTGCAGCCTGCAGTGTCTTGGTTTTGTCATCTACACGAACAGCTCCTTAGGGCCAGATGGGGACTAAGCTGCGTAGATGTTTTAATGTCATTACTTGAAGGCCAGTCCTGTTGGAAGGTCAGTAGGGCGAAGTCAGAGTTAGTCACATTTAAAGGTTGTGCTTGAAGATCGCTCGTGTGGTCAGTGATGTGCATGTTCTCAGCATTGTCCTACTTAAATCTCGATACAGCAGATTAACCACTGACATCTTCCATGTTTCCCCATCTTCTAAATCAACATTTCCACAAGGACTGTGGGAATGTTGTCATCGACATTTCTCCTTATTAGCGCATGGTCAATCTGCTGTAACATGATTTAAACAGAACAATGCCAAGAACTAACAAATCAATGGAACCCACCAAAAATTGTCTCGAGACCCACCAGTGGATCGCAGTCCACAGTTTGTGTAACGCTGGCTTTTCGAAAATTGAAATCTAAATGTTTATTTGTTAATTTTAAGAGGCAAACATTACATAGTTAATTAACATATCTGTAACTAGAGGGTCTGTTGCATCAGAAGTGGCAAGAGTTGAAACAAAGAGGATGGTGATGATGTGACCATGAATTCAACTTAATAACGTTCACCCTCCCCTGCATAAAAAAGGATATTGCATTTAATCTCAAGTTTCACGACTTTCTAAATGAGCTCAGACTTTAGCCCACGCCTCAAGGCCATGGAGCGCACTGATGAATTACAACATCCTTATAATTTGCAGTAGGGGACATATCCTTTATAGAAAGCATTTGAATCTACCAACTATACATACAAAGGCAGCATTCGGAAACTCTTAATGTTCACAGACTCCAAGCTCTCTTTTTAAGCCAGAAGTTTGCATTTGCTCATTGTTTTTAAACAGATTTTATTGGTTTTCAATACTAGACCACTTATTTGCAGTGCCATAATCAATAACATAAAACATCCTTTGCTTGCAGGAGATATCCAATAGGGGAGAGAAATAAATGCAGCGGGAGGCGAAAACAACAAAAAGATCACATTGAGTCTAAATCGTAAATAGAGCCTTCAAGTATGTACTATTTTTCCTTTACCTGATTAAAGACAATAAAAAAACGGGAGCCTCGACAGGGCAGGGACCTTCTCCAAGTTTCCTTCTAGCCTGCAAGGAGCCGCACTAAGCAACCCTAGGAAGCTAACCTAAGGGGTCACAAAATGGCGTCAAAATGTTATAGAATATCATTGGTAATCAAAATCACAAGTATATTGTTAAAATGGGCAGTCTGCAAGCGAGGGTGCAAACTCAAGTAAAGCCAGTGTGGTATCACAAGCCCACAAGAAATTGCTTTTCCGTGGTATGCACACGGCAGTCAGATGTGATGGTTTCCGATGTGCGGCACGCAGCTGGCTACAGTTCACAGAAGGAAGATGCATTGCTGGTGTCATTAAGAGAGATGTTTTAAGTCGAGGTGCGTGGAGAATGTATGCCGAATAATGCGGGTCCAGCACGGTTTCGAAAACTAGGTCATTATACTATCTTTATGTAAACTTTTTGCGGCTTCAATAAAAAACGATCTCGTCCTTCAGTATACAGAATTATTTATTTAACTAATACGCACATAACAAGCAAAGAACGTTGCAAAGTGGCATTTGTACATGAAAATGTCACCCGTCACAACACCCGACTTCCTTTGCTCAACGCCACCTCCCTTTAAATGAAAGCACCTTTCTATTTCACCCTTTGTGCAGTGGCATTTTAAAAGTCATGTCTGCGTGCCCCGAGGGAGTTGGTGGTTTATGTGAAGGTCGCGGGAAGCCCACGGTAAACCTGTAGGCGTTTTGAGTGGGACAGCAACATTTAATGACGACAGCTTTAGGAGGTGTGGCATCCTAAATAATCACTATACAATTTTCATGCACAGAATATTATCAAGGATTTTTTTTATGCTGACTCTTCATGCAAACTCTGTTCTTTCAAAAATGTCCCGAAACTGGACTCTTCTTCCTCTTTTACGCAAGATTGTTTTAGTTACAAAAAAAATCCCCTCAAAACAATATTAATTAATCGACTGCTCAGTAGTTTGATGTTTACATTTGTATCACATATACGGAGAAGATGTTAGCTGCATATACAATATCAGGGTTGATGGAGCTAAGGAAACTCATAGATGGGTACCGGAATAAATGGTTTATTAAGGACAGCAGCAACACATTGGTTATTTGGTGTTGCTAATTTATTGGTTATTTTCCGTTTCTCCCTACACTGTTATTTCATATTTCTGGTCAACCCACAGCACAATAATGAACAGAAATAAATGTCATAATGATAGATGATACAACCCTCTCCAAATGGAAACACTGCTCTAGCAGTGACGTCAGGCGAATAAAGATTACAAACTATTGTACAAAATATAGATAGATGTTTGAATATGTAAAAAAACTAAAATTGTATCCCCCCCCCCCCCCCAATAAAAAAATCTCACATGGTCCTGCTTTGTGACACACAATATCGACTCTCTTCACACCACCTGGTGCACAGCCTATATCACAAGTCGCAGACAAGGTGAGCTGGAAACCTCTGAAAAGCAGCTTGTGTCTGGTGAGGTTGTGTATTTATGCATCTGAGGTCCAGCAGGGTGTTTCACATCTCCGCTGAATAATAATGTCAGCCTTAGAAGGTTTTCTTTAGGTTTTCGGAAAGGAAGAATGGGTCTCAGTCATTGCTGGGCATACCGCCCCACCTCCCCTCATTCCCTCTTACATAGTGCAAACTTTTTTGATGTTGGCCGGTCTGCAACTCTCTCAAGATTTGCACCTGGTGCATACACAGTATCTTAGGAGCCACTGGAAAAAACTGTTTTTTTAACCACTCATGCAATACATTTAGGGGAAGACAGATAAAAATGCTTCTCTACAACGACCATGATCATCACCTGAACATCTAAAATAACTTTTCCTTCTGTTGGACCTTCCTTGTTCAGCCAATACAATTCACATCCAGGTTGGACTGATAAGCAAAACATTTATTGTTGAATCGAATAACGCATGATTTACGGCATCTTCTCAGAAACTTTTATTTTATTGCGTCACTGCAAAATGCTAAGCGAGATAAGGTAGTCGTTTGAAGTACATTTACCTTGTATCATGCAAACACTATTCGCAAACATAACTACCTCGTGCACTTCCTCTTTATAAAGCAATGGGTGTGCCTCAATTGCAGATAGTAGAGGAAATTGTAAAGTAAGAAGCGGAGAACTTCCTCTGGCTACAAATCTCAACACTGGACTAACCAAGGGCATAGAGCTTGACTCCCACTGAAATATGCAAATCAATTCAAAACCAAAGGATCCTACAAAAATAACAATAAAACAGCATTTTAAGCTTTTAGCTCATTTCTGATCTCAACAGCCCAAACTCACTGTGAGCAGCCCCAACTCAAAACAGTTCTGTCCTCAACATAATTTCAGGCCAGAGGCTCCGAAACTCACTCAAATAGGCTCTAGAAATGATGTTGCTCAAAAAGTCCCTAGTCAACTACTTCGCTAAAGTGAACATTGTTTGGAAACATTTTGGACAAAGCTGCCACGTAACAATTATAAAACTCAACTCTTCCCAAATAATTCTGTAGGTACCTACCAATCTGGATTTTTATCCTTCGCAGAACGACAGTGCTTTGTTCATAAATCACTCACTGTGTGCATTTACGTGACGTAGGTGCTTCCTTAAACTCTCCATTGTCTTTAAAGCATTAAACCACACGATCCTATCCCACTTTCCGAAGGATTGAATAACCTTGTAGAAAGTGTGCACCTCAATAAAAACAGTACATAATCAGTAGTCCTGGGCTCACACAGATTTTAAGCACTTGCCTGACCTACAACAGCGATCCATCCCATCAAGTCACTTTTTCAGTGGTTAGATTTCACTCGTTTGGGCACGAGCTTTAGGCACACTGCTTCTCAGTCATCAAGTTTGCAAACATTTCATACTGTTTTAGTAGAAATAAAAGACTCTGGAGAGAGAAATATGTTGGCCACTTGTATGAATTAGATTCAGGTATGCACGTCCATGTGAGGGACTGTCTCACACCGACACCAAAACGGGAAGCCTCCATATTGCACAATGTGCTAGCTACAACCAAAGTTATTTTCCTTAGCTGGCTACATTCCTCCCACTTCACTAATTCAAGAGCACCTTAATCACGAAATCCCAAAACGTCCAGTTTGACCCTGAGCTCACCTTCCCAGTTCATATAGAGAAAATCCTGCTTTGGTAATCTGAATAGACTCAAAACTCATCATCCATCCACTACGCCCATGCTAACCTCTTCATAAATGTCACCTAATTCCTTCTTCTCTCCTTACCAGACTACTGCAACTTTGATTTTTTGACCCTAAAAAAAAATTGAAATGTATTCCATACAGATGTACTTGGGTGCAGTTTGTTAAGTGCAAGTGTTAAGCCGTCGGTTCCACTTAAAATGTGCACATAGTCTCCAGAATTTCTACAAAGAAACCCTGGCTGCTTTTAAGGCACACAGCAGCTCCTCAGTCATGACAGTCACACCACAACCTATTCACACTCACTCTCTGACGAGTCAACCATTTTGAGTAGCTGACCTCACTTGTGGAACACATGATCTAAACATATTCAATAAATGTGCATTCAGGGAGCTGCTAAAACTTTCTTCAATCACATTAATGTACAAAGACCCATGTGTCAACATTAAAGACATTTCCAATTCAATCAATTTATTTGAATATGATTTGGAACTCGATTGAGATCCACATATACATACAACAAAATTATCTGTACACATTGGAGCAACATAAAAACCATAAAATACATTCATATTTATACAGGATTCGTAACTATTAATATAATTCCAAAAAACATTTGAAAAAGTTAAAAATTCTGAAGCAAAACATTTCATTGGGAGGATTGTAAATAGCGTTGCAGAAAGATTTAGCAGAAGAAATGCTTAACTGTAAACAAATAGGTCTCACCCATTTTCGACGGTGGACCATTAATGCAGGGCATACAAATAGGATATGGGAGATGTCCTGAATTGAAGTTTCATTGCCGCATAAATTACATTTGTCAGAGCAACCATGCCATCTAGCTAGTAATTTATTTAGGGGCAGGAGATCATGTCTCAAAAGAAACCAAAAGCGGCGTAAACCGTGAGGAAGGATCCAAGATGCATAAGGTTGTATCTGTTTAAATATGTAAGAATTAACAACCTCTTTAACACCTTTTTTTAGGATGAGGACATCTCTATTTCTCCTAAAGCTTAACTCCCAGGTTGCCCGTTTTAAAGACAACTTTAGTTGATATGGAGTTAGTGAAAAGAGGGTTAATTCGTCCAGTTCTAGTAAGGTAACTGCCCTTCTAAAGTTCTTTATAAGTAGAGAGTGTTCCTTCATAGGGCCTAATAATTCCTTTTTAATCAATGATCTTAAAGTTCCCGATTTGCCCAGGGCTAAATGGAAGACCCAACGTATGACTCCTGCCAAAGCCTGAACCCAACTGCCCCGTATACCGAATTCAAGCCTAAGGGATTCTACTCTACAAGCATTATTAACCGACAGTAAATGGCTCAAGAGACTACCCTCGATGGTATCTAGGAAACCCCATTGACTCAAATCTATTAACTCAATGCCATAGAGCAGGGAAGCTGGAATTTTTGCTCGAAAGGCCTCTAGTAGATGGGCAAAATGTCGTCTGCCGGTAGCCTTATAGGGAGCACTCAGTCCATTTCCCTGGGACTTTGCTTTCCTTATATTATTATCTATATGGGGGCTTAGGGCTCAGGTTACTGCATACTGTTTTCCCCAAGAAAACATAGGATTTTACAGTATCTAGTTTCTCACTACCTAAAAACCAACTGAAATTTGCAGATTTCGATTTTCTCTTCCCTGTAATACACATTACCTTGCTTTTTGACATATTGATCTTCAGGAAGTGGGAACCAGCGAAAAGATGTAATGCATGCAGTCGATTATTCAAACCCCTCGGGTTAAGATCTAAAAGAAGAATATCGTCTGCATACATTAGGCATGCAACCGGTTTGTCCCCTAAAGTAGGGGCTATTCCTTCGCTAAGGGATAAAAGCTGAGGTAGGTCACAAATATAAAGAGAGAACAACAAAGGTGCCAATAAACAGCCCTGTTTAAGACCATTAGCTGAGGGAATTGCTTGGGATAGGCCTCTCTCTCCACCTAACAGTACCTTACACCAGGTATCAGAGTGGAGTTCCTGAATTAGGTTTAACATCCTAGCTGGCATACCCAAAGAGAGTAATTTCTTCCACAGCAAAGGACGGTCAACTTTATCAAAGGCCGTGGAGAAAAAGACATTTCCATCTGATAACTACCAAGCCTTCTGGGAATCCCCAAGACAGCAACATCTATTGCATGTCATGTAATAAACTAGCCACTATTAATCCCTGCTTAGTTGCTAAGCAACACCCATTTTACCTTACGTAGTGCTTTGATTCAACAGCACAGTCGCACATGAGTACCATCTAAGGAGCCAGTATCATATTTTATTCATTTATTAGCATGAACCAGGCAAAGAGAGCCAGACCACTTTCTGACAACTCTAAAGCACAGGAAGGACTTTATAAGCAGCAAGTGTTGGCAAAACTCTTGAAATACGTTTACTGTACACTGAAGTCTGGCTGTTTGCTAGCGATGTCACAGCACCTACATTCTTTCCCTAAAGTGTGTGCCATTTAAACGAACAAGCATATTTACAAGATGACTTTTACAATAAAAACTGTTTTCTTTGTATAGGAGTGTCTCATTTGGTCCTGATGCCTGGAATACATTTCTTCTCTTTGGAGCAGAGGCTAAATGGAATACAGAAGGCAAGTGTGGCTATCAATTCACACCAGGTCATGCATGACACCTAGAAAAAGGCCTTTAAACTAAGTTTGTCAATCACTGCTACATTTAACTCAACAGACAGCCAGTAAGTACCATGGCAATGTTCCTTTGCAATATTCAAATCCCTGGAACAAATCCAGCATCTTTTGGCAGGCCCCATAGTTTCCTCAGGGAACCTCAAAGCCCGTACGACCCCTTCTCCATCCTCAGACATACACCAGTCCATTCTCTTTTTCAGGTTTCCAGTTTTGGTGTCCAGGAGATGCCCTTCTATAAGCTATATCTCGACCTCCCAACATTACCGTTATGCCACTGCTCTGAGATTTGGAGACAGAAATACTATTAGCAGTGATGGGGGTAGCACTGTCACAGACTCCTCAGAGGCATTACAGATATTGGACTGACTTAAAGTTGCATATAAGGAAATGGTCACTGAGGCAGCTGAAACACATGACTTGGGAAAGGATCTAGACGATGAATAATAAAGCACAGAAAATGAGAAGAAACTACCAGATTGGAAGGAGAGTGAGTAGACTAAACAAATCGCAGACTAACTACTGATGTAAGAAATGTAAGTGAGTTTGGGAAGAACTATGAAGCCTTGTACGGTTGCAGAACCCAGGTTACTGGACACAGAATTGGAGATATTCATGCAAGCATAAAACATACCGCTAGTACTAAGACACAGACAGAAGCATAAAAGAGGGCTTAAACATGAAGAATTAGCAACAGCCATAAACCAGAAGTAATTAGGGAAAGCCTGTGATGTAGCTATCGAGTCCATCTTCAGGCTCATTCTACTAAAGGTGCTACAAAAAATATTTTACCACAGCCAGAGTTTTACTCAAAGGGGTTGGTATATTGCCTAACCTGTCTAAGATGTAGATATAATCATAGTACCTTTGTACACACAATAAGGGAATGTAAGAAAATGGTGACTTTTGGTCAATAATACATCGAGAAATAATAGACATACTGGATTTGGAGGCCCATACCTACTTTGCTAAATGTAATAGTGTGGACTAGTTGAATTTATCACACATGATGTAAGGACACTTGGTGAGGAACGTCAAGGTTGTTTAACCCCACACATTCACATATCATGCTTGCCCCAGGTGCAGTGCATGTCTACAATTCCATCCAATTTAATGTTCATGTACAATTGAAAAGCAATTCAAACAAACAAATTATGATAGAGTGGATTCTAACAGAGGTCAAACAGATCTTGCCACACAGCTTTTTGTTGGAGATGGCAGTCTGGATAGAAAAAGAAGCACTAATAAAGTCAGTAGGTGTGATGTTGTCTGGCAGCCCTTTGGCTTTGTTAATTATTAAAATATTCTCCCTGATGAATGGTACAGAGGAACCGAATTCAAAATCAGCTTTACAAAGTGCAGAATAGCATATAGTACTTGGTTGACTGGTGTGACATCCCATCGCATGGGCAACTCAGTAGTTAAAAAAAAAAGACAGATACCTGTGACAGGGAAGCCCACTAGATAATGTATTGTATTTCCTTTAAACTGTGTAAGGTAGAATCTGAGCTCTGGAGCCTTCATCCTTGTTAAATATGGCTCCATGCCTTGAGTGGTTGAGAGTGGCACATATAAGTGGACCGTTCCCATGTCAAGAGCTTTCAAGATCCTTACATCCTCTTTGTATGTGAAAAACGTTTTCTTAACCAGGCCCTTAAAGTGTGTATTTACATTTCCCGGATTTTCAAAAAGGTTACTCAATCCCAGATCACAGAGGGTGTTTTCATATATTTGAGCCATGCAATGGCTATCATGTTGCTCTGCGCAAAGCACAGTTACTAATAATGATAGCTCCTTGGTAGGCAGGCCACGTAGGTTATAGGATGATGGTTTATTAAAGAAGATACCTCTTAGTTACAGGTTACAGATTATAAGATGAATGTATATGCCCCATCAGGAGCAGCATCCTGCTGCTCAGCCCACTCTCTCCTACTGACACTCCCAGCCTAGGCATCAACCAACAGTCCATTACTTCAGACACACTGGCTGAGCAGCTGGTAACAGTAACACTAGGGAAATGATGCATTACATCTAGATCAGTATATAACACAATCCTCCACTATTTTGCGTATAAGTTCCATTTCAGGAGTGGACCAAATGTTGATCCACAGCAAAATGGAGTCCAGGCCTACTGTATCTTCCAGAAAGCCTACACCCAATTCAATATGGGTTAGAAGACTTGGGGTACCTAGCAACCGATGTAGGAATGTGTTCTCTGCCACCTGTAAGGTTATTACTGTCATATACCCCCCAAACACAAGCCCTATAAGTATCAGCGGTGAAGCTTTTACAAATTGTGGTCATTTCTTTTGAAGGCTTATGTCCTAGTTTCTTGGTGAACCTAAAAATTGATAGATATATATATTTTTTTTCAGTGACTGCACATAGTACTTTATAATTCTATACAGGATTGAATATGAGAATTGTGGTATATTTGAGCTGCCCCTCTTCTCTCCGCCCTTACCCTCTCCATTATTTCAGAATAAATCCCCGACTGTCTCTAACAATTGCACCAGCACCGTACAATCACATGCTGGATGAAAATGGTAAATGTCTGCCATAAATTATCTATTGTGAGCTCTGCCTGACTGATTGAAGAACTAAACTAGGATACTACTTGGCCAAAACCTAAGGACTTATACATTCAGCATGTACTCTCTTTACAGTAGTGAAACTATTCTAGTTACTAGTCAAGTATTTAAGGAATAGCCTAATCAGAACAACTAGTACAGCTACAATATTCTTTGCACTATGCATGCAGGCCTCTAATAAGTTACATAGCATTGATACAGTCTTTTAAATATTCAGTTAGTACCTATACAGTCTTAAAATATTTCTGTCTGTACTATGCACTTCTCAATTCACCCATCCAGCTCTATCTACTTATTCTATTACTCCACCAATACTTAAGCACTTATATTCACTATAAACTTGGTTTGTAATACTGTAATTATTGTAGTTACTAGTCATGAACTTATGGAACGGCCTAGCTAGTAACAAAAGTACAGCTATAATATTGTGTACACTAGTCAAGCAGACCTCTAACAAGCTAGATATTATTGATACCCTCTTCTAAATACCCAGTTAGTACTCATACAGTGTAGGAATCGTCCAGTCTGTCCCATGCACTTCTTTAATCACTTATCTACCAGTATCTACTTATCCTATCACTCCACCACTTCTAAATTAAGTGCTCACTCTGTTTGCAACACTGTCAACATTCCAGTTACTAGTGGTATTCTTATAAGATTACTTGGGTACCAACACAAGTACACAAACAATATAATGTGCATAATCCCTTCAAATCTCTAAGTAGATACATACTATTGGTCCACTCCATTAAATACTGAAGTATTACCCATGCAACGTAGGACACATCCTGTCACTCTCATGCAATTCTTCAATCACCCAACCAGTACTATGTTCTTATTGTATCAGTCTGCCAATACCTATGCACTTATGGGGCAGATTTACAAGCACCCTGCACCACCACTACGTCACTTTTTGTAACGTAGTGATGGCGCCAGACACTCCTTCATATTTACAATGAAAGGAAAAGCCACCTTGCGTAACTTTTCTTCTCCTTGTAAATTCAACCCCTTCATACACAGCACTTTGCGTTGAAGGGGCGTTCCATAAGTGGTGTTGTGTATGTTCCCACGCAACACTCATAGAACAAGACACATCTTCAGATTTATGAGAAATCATAAATCTGGAGATGTATGTCAATGCTGTGGCATCCTAGAGTAAGTGTAGAAAGGCACAATAAGGAGAATTGTTTTCATTTCCTCATTTTTTTCTCTTTCAATGCATGCTGCATTCCACAGCATACATTGAAAGAGGAAAATGCCTTTACTGATTGTTTTTGTGCAGGAGAGTGTCCCTTCCTGCACAAAAAACAATCTCCCCACGACACAGACATCCTTGCCTGTGTCACCACATGGCTGAACTTTGTGCAGCAGTGCGGAGGGAAGCATAGAGTTGCAACATATTTATGTACATATGTCACATCCTTGTGCTTCGGAAGTTCCACAGCGCAATGCAGCTAAAGAGCTTGCAATGTCTCGCTGCAGTGCTTCCTCAAATCTTCACCTATAAATTCACCATACACTACTAATGCATTCTTTCAGTCAATCATGCTCTACACATATATTCAACCAAACGTTCACACATTACCATGCAATTGTAGTTCTTTCTTTAACCAGATAAGGCAATTCTGATAAGAACTTTTTTTTCCTTCTTTTTCTTTTATATATATATATATATATATTTATTTTATTTTTTTTTTTTTATTATCAATTTTGTATTTTTTCAGTGTTTTTTCAAAAAATGAACAAAAAATGAACGAACAAAAAAGGAAACTTCTGGAATTATTTTTCATTCCAAAAAAAACAACGGTGGTTGTGTTGCGCAGCACAGACTGCATCCACCGACTGCTCAACGAAGCATATTAGTTTTTTGCACTTCACACAGTGCTGTTCAAGGAAGGTGACTTCTGGCCTAATGTCCGGTGCAGGTGTGGCTGACGATGCTCCAGATGCATGGTTCTCAGATGTTTATACATTAGGGCGGTGCCACAAGAATATTTATTTTCACTGCCTCTTGACAGCACACGTTCACAAATTATGCATGTCACCTTCCCTGCGTTGACCTTTTTCTCCCCAGGTGGAAAAGTGAAGAATTTCCACATAATAGACTCCGGCCTTTGTGGATGTGGTGCCTCCTGCAAAAATTCCTCTTCAGAAGATCCTTCCTCCTGCTGCAGTCCAGAAGCCATTTTTTTTATCTTTTTTGTCAAACACCCAAAAAAATAAGCAAAAGAAAGGATTCTTGAAGTAAAAGAGATGTCTCTCTGAAGATGCTCCAACAAGAATGATTGAAATGGGTGGGTGTGAGAAGTTGGCCTGGTAGATGGTGTTCACTATTCTAGTGATCACCTTGCACCAGTCCAAACAACCCTTATGGTGATGGTTGTAAGTCAACCTTATAGACCAGCTATCCTAGTGGTAGCGTGGACAGAACAGTCTTAGGCTAAAAGACTCTTGAGGGCGTGTAAAGCCAGCTGTTTTACCACATGTAACCCCTTGAATATCAAATGAAAGGACACCACACAGGATATATATAAAATATATATGTATTTATTTACTAACACACTCCTCTGAACTCATTATGAGATCAGAAGCCAAAGCACATTACAAGATACTTAGTCAGAATACGTTAAGCTGCACAGTTTACGGTTAGGCCCTAGGGGCGAAGCAAACCATATATTAAGAAAGTGGTATAAGTACCACGTCACGAGAAAAGGAAAAGCCTAGGGAATCGCTGTGGCTACACTAACTGAACCTTAGTTTAAAAGTAGGAGGCCCACCGGCGGCGCGTGCAGTGTCTCTTCACACACGCGGGAGTCAATACAAAGTCAATGGGAATCTAGAAG
The DNA here is from genome assembly GCF_964261635.1 of Lissotriton helveticus. NCBI lineage: Eukaryota > Metazoa > Chordata > Amphibia > Caudata > Salamandridae > Lissotriton > Lissotriton helveticus. The sequence continues at coordinate 1,500,529,546 of NC_136067.1, forward strand.
TTAGATTTAGAAGGATTTAGGACACTTCCGGTTTAGCTAGGAAGAAACAACTAAAGACTTAGACACGTGGATAGTCAATACCCTGGGGAGCACCGAAGTACTTGCGTTACCTCACACACGGACGGCGGGTGCATAGGTGTGAAGATGTGTCGGGTTTCGTCGTTGAGTCCTATGGAGCCTTGGAGAAAGATGCTGCAGGCGACCAGGAGGAAGATGTCCGGGTGGATCTAGGATGAAGAGGACCTGAAAGCAAAGGGGACAGAGTCTGGGTCACTAGCCAGTGACCGGGTGGAACCAGGAAGGAACCAGACGACGTTGAGGAGCAATCAGGTGCTGTCTTGAAGCTTGTCTTTGCAGCCACGTGGACCAGGAGGCGTCGACAACGACCAGGTGCCGGAGACGAGCTGTCCCACGAAGGTTTTCGCAGATGGAGGGGTCGACTTCCGGATTGGAGTCAACAAGCCTTGGCAAAGGCAACCCACGCAGGATACAACAAAGGCTTCTGGTGCAGACCAGCAAGGTCTGACGTGCTTCACCTTTGCAGGGAAGCAAGGGCCAGTCTGGAGCAACCAGACCAGCGGTGTGATTCAAAAGGATTGTCGTCACAGAGGCTACTAGCCAACGGGCCAGCAACCGGACAACGCGTCGAGCAGAACACAAGCAGAAGGGCCCCACGCAGAACTCGTGGAGTGTGGAGGGCTGATCTTCGGTGCAGGTGGAGCTCGGGTTCGGGGTTTCTCAATCCCCAGTGCACAGCTTCGAGGATGCCTCAGGAGCTGCACAGTTAGCAAGTTGCAGGCTTTCCAAGATGTCCGGTCCTACGTGTCTCGTCGCCTCCACGGATCTCAGCTATGCTGCAGTCGTGAAGAGAGGTCTCAGAGAGGTCTGGGAGTCTGGGTCTTGTCAGGCTCTGTGCTCGGGTTCCAGCGGGAACGTCGACAAAGCAAGCCGTTGAATTTCCGGATGGTGCCTGGTTGCCCAGGGTGGTCACTCCTTGGCCACAAGGATGATTCTTCAGTCTTCAGCAGAATGTCGAAGGTCCAGAGTTTCGTGTCAATTCTCAATTCAGGATTAATCTAAAGTCTCAGGACTCAGCTCCTACCTTTATACAACTAAAAGGGGCTGGATTACTTTCTAGGTCCCTCCTATGGGTGGGACCAGGAAGGGGGGGGTTACACCCCCTTTCCTTTGTCCAGTTTCGCGCAAGAGCTGGGGCTGGAGTGCCCCAGCAACCGGTTTGAACCGGGGTATGCATGGAGCACCTAGGGTGCTCCAGGCAGTGTCTTATTCTATTCAGCCCTCCCTGTCCCAATATAGAAAGTCCTGTCTGGGGTGGTGCTCCCACCTTCCCAGGCAGGAAACCTATTGTCCAAACCTCCGTGACTGGAAGGACTCCCAGCAGCAGGAGGTCAGACTTGTGTTGGAGGCAGCAGCGTCCATTTTGTGACACTGGGGCTCTGGTTAACTTTTAACCGGGATAGTCAGCAACACCATGTCTTCTCCCGCTAGAAGGGTGGAATGCTACCCCCGTCGCCAGAAATGGCGAGAGGGGTAGTATTCCAAAGTGTATGACACCTTACACGACATGTTTGGATAAAGCCAAACCAAAGTTAGCATTAACAGCGAGGATTATAATGCACTTAAAAGTATATGGTATCTCCGACATTAGACACTGAGAGCGACTCTGAATGAGGCTTGGGGGTTAGGAATGTAATGAGGGACACGACTGTACTTAGTTGCCTTTAAATGCCTAGAGTTGCTATTCATATGATACTCCTTATGTGTATTTTATCCAGACTAAGTGATTGTTGGCCTCTATGTATGCACACAGTGATTTTATATATGCCCTATGACTGTTTTGTACTTTAATAAAAATGTTTTTTTTTTAAAAAGTATATGGTATGGCGATATCATAGAACAGCTATAAGGACATGGTTCCGAAAGCTGCAGACAGGCTCAGCTCATGCTAGAGCACCATCGCACACATAACCAAGCACTCTGCCTCCAGGATTGTTAAGGCCTGCCATAGGAGTGACTTATAGGTGCATATGTGTCTATATATAAGGTTAGATACAGGAATACTATATCTAAGCAAGGGGTGATTACACGACCTTGCCCCAGCTAAGTGATCAGCCAGTTGTGTCAGTTTGGATGGCCAGCCAGGGGTGGCAAAAGATATGCTGCAGTCCCTGGTAGGCCTTGGGTGCACCTATGCCCTGGGTACCTATAGTACACTGTACAGGGACTCACAAGAGTGACCCAAATACCAATTGGTGATGTACCTAAAGTACATGGTGTGAATTTAGAGAGAGAACAGCCGGGCTGTGGGTCTGATTAGCAGGCCCACAGCCATATCTAAGTCGAAAACCAGTGAAGCAAAAAGTGGGGTGACCATAGGAAAGCAGACCCTACTCTCCTACAGTGGGGTCCTTCAATAGTTACAGTGGGAAATGTTATGAACCAATCAAATCTTTTTTTTAGGTCACATGGGATCCACACACCGTGCGCTCACGAAGCACGGACCCAATGCCCCTTCGCGAAAATATATTTAAAAGTAATATGTTTATTATAAGTACAAATATATTGTTTGTATAAGTATCTTAGATAATCTCTTGCCCTAATATGTATATTAAAGATACATATATCATTTTAAATATAAAAAAAATTCAAGGGAGGCGCGCACCTGCACGTATATGACATCACACGAGAGCCGACACCGCGCAAGCGTCGCGTACCGTAATGCGCATGTGTTGCGAATGCGAGGAAGCAGGAGACGCGGACCGGTCGCATATCAATCGCGCACATCACGTAATCTTAAATGTATATGACGTGACTGAATAACATGCAGCCGTCGTACATCGTACGCGGATCCTTCACGACGTTTCTAAAATGGCGGTATAAAAGGGGGTGGTGATGGACGGAGCATCTGAACCAATCAAACACTCACACCCAGTCAAAAGATCTGGGTTTAATCCATCACCGTTCTTTAGCCCACTCTGCCACCCCAGTTCAGAGATGGCTATATGCAAATCAGTCTGACCCTGTGCCTCATGGGAACAGTCCAGCCCGAACTGCCAAGCCATGCCTTCCCTGGACCGGAAACAAGCTTCCGAGGACCGGTTTCTGGCATTACAGCCGTCTTCAGCCCGGCTTGCTTGAATCCAGTGGTAAAGTGAGCTCCGTCCATCACCACCCCCTTTTGTACCGCTTTTGGCCGCCATAAGTGTGGCAGGGTATGCTCAGACGTGAGTCCCTTGCTCACTTTGCCACTGGATTCAAGCAAGCCGGGCTGAAGACGGCTGTAATGCCAGAAACCGGTCCTCGGAAGCTTGTTTCCGGTCCAGGGAAGGCATGGCTTGGCAGTTCGGGCTGGACTGTTCCCATGAGGCACAGGGTCAGACTGATTTGCATATAGCCATCTCTGAACTGGGGTGGCAGAGTGGGCTAAAGAACGGTGATGGATTAAACCCAGATCTTTTGACTGGGTGTGAGTGTTTGATTGGTTCAGATGCTCCGTCCATCACCACCCCCTTTTGTACCGTTTCTAAAATGGCGGCTTGAATCCGCGCACCCATCGTGATGGGTACGCTTTTGGTGCGCAACTCCAAAATAAACTTGAAAAAAAATAATAAAGAAAATAATATAAATATATTAAATTTAAAAAAGAAAACAAAAATTAAACAATATTTCAGTTCGAATTTTTTTTTTTACTTTTTTTGCAATTTTCATAAAAAAGTTATTTAATGAATAAAATATTTAAAAATAAACAGTTAAAAAACTGTAGAAAGTCAGTATAAAAAAAGATGTAACTACTATTACACTTAAAAATTAGCATTTAAAAAACCTTTGAAATTCACTGAAAAAACCATAGGTTTCAAAGACGTTATAGTTAGAAATTAGCATTTAAAATACCTTTGAAATTCACTGAAAAAACCATAGGTTTCAGGGACGTTATAGTTAGGAATTAGCATTTAAAAAACCTTTGAAATTCACTGAAAAAAACCATAGGTTTCAGGGGTGTTATAGTTAGCTGGACATTTCACTCGTACAAAACCATAGAAATTCCTCTGTTATAGTTAGTTCTGCTAACTATAACTTGCACGCCCGCAATGCACTGCTGATGTCACATATTACATCATTCATGACATGGTCAGTGACATCACTGATGACATCACTGATGACATCTCAAATGACATCACTGATAATATCACTGATGACATCATCTACGTGACAATCTGATACACCTCATCACACACTAGTATAACCTTTGAACACACTGTAAAATAGAGTACCATATTTGAAACCATTGACACACCAATACCAGTTACTACATACCCACTCACTGATTCCTAAGTCTACACACACAACTACCCATTCACCCACAGAATCACTTATACATGCAGTCACTGATCAATAGAACACTATCAAATGCACTCATACACCTATATAGACATTGACACATCAGCAGTCAACCTAATCGGTTATGCAGTAAACCTACTCACTCAAGAAAAGAATCAATCACACTTACATTTACTCACCTACACAGTTATACATCCAACACCTCATTTATTCATACACATAGAAACTCATAGTTACTATGTTAAAAAATCACTATTACAATTTTAAACTCATCCATACAGTTACTCTCACAATCACTGACTCTTACGTATACTCATTTATATTTACCAACTCTCACAAACGATGCCTTTTATTTTTGTATTTTGTTGGAGATGTACCACTGAGACATATATTCGCTCACCAACACACAAATAAACACACTCAGTCACCCAAACAACTTGTTCCACATGCACTCTTAAACCCATACACCTAGTCGATCAACAACTCACACATCTATGCATAGAGTTACACACCCCCAACCCAACCACACACACACTCAGTTAGTCTCCCATACAAATACTCAGCCAACTAATCAATAACTAATATAGACACTCATATAGTTAGTGACGAACTGATGCAGCAGGTTATACAACAACAGAGACAGTTATGCACACATTCACATAGTTTAGTTACTAACCCATGTATTTAGTGAGACACTTTTAATTACTCACTCAAACAGACAGTCAGACAGCTACTAAATCCTCCATCCAGACAGTTATATATCCACTCAATCTTCAATACAGATTGGTATATATATATATATATATATATATATATATATAATACATATTTACATTTCAAACAAAACCACATTTACTGGATGATGTCATCAGTGATGTCACTGACCATGTCATGAATGATGTAATATGTGACATCATCAGCAGTGCATGCGGGCGTGCGAGTTATAGTTAGCAGATTAAAAATTCATATGGTCTGTGGAAGGAGTAATGGTCTTTGGAGTCTCTCAATCACTCCTCCACTTCACAGCACACTCTTCTGAAGTCTTGTTGAGAAACGTACGCTCTTTCTCTTCATATTTTTCTGAAACAGTCTATCAACATCCCCCACCTCATCTCTTTCCTCTTCAGCATCCTCTTTGCATTGTCTCCCACATGCACTTCCTTGCATCTCTTTCACTTCACTGCACCATCCCCACACACAACACACATTTTTTGCATAGAACAAAAATTACATCTGGCACACCCAACCACTCCTCTGTGCTGTGCAGAGGACTGGATAAGCATGTATTCTGAACCCCTTTATGACCCACCGGCAGGCACTGTGAGAAATTTGCACTGCTTTTGGTCTGAAGTACACAGCTCTCCATTGTGGCCTGTTATAAACATCCACCCACCCACAACCTGAACTCCCACAGATACAGAGGTGACTCTTTTCAGAGTATGCACTATACAAAAGTAATAGGTTGCATGAAAAAACCCAAAAGAAATCACCATTCCAGACAAAGCAAATAATCTTAGGGAATGCAAGAGGAAGTAAAATGTGAAAAGCAAAAAAGGAACAACCTCGCTGTTCCCAGGCTGAGAGGGCAGAGTCTAGTTTTGCTGACTGCAGCCTTCGCTAGTGGTTTGACACAGAGGTGGGGGAGGGAGGGTTGGGTTGCAGTATAGTTACAGATGAGGCACCTGCCCTTCTTGGCTGTCCTAGTGAGGTCACTAACTGCTGCATTGTTAAGTTTTGATGCAAAGGCCATGACAGGTAAGGAGAAACCCCTCAAGAGCCAACTGGAGTGCAACAGACACGTTTTGCTTTCAGCCGAAGCACACAACTTCTGAAGCGCATTCAAATCCTATATTCAAGCCAACCAACATGTGTGCACAGACAAAGCCCTGCTTGCTCTGTACTGCTTCTTGGAGTTCTCTTTCTAGTAGTGATTATATGAGGTACCCAGCAGATGTGCCGTCAAGCCAGACCTAACCCGAGTAAAACTAGCCTGCCCCTCCCATGGAGAGTATGTGAGCTGCCGAACAACCCTCTTACTCGCTTTCTACAGCAGAGCACTGTGAGAAGAAATAATGCTACCAGCAGAACAGGAAAAGGCACTCCGTTGGTGGCGTGCGTGCGGCGTCACTACGACATTCTGACAAAGGAAGTGTGTTACGTGCTCTTCCTGTAGTCAGAGGACTGGGTCAGGTGCACAAGAGGCGACTCTAATGCAGTTATTAACCTGATACTTTCAAATGGGATGGATGTGTACTAGGAGCTTCTTTCTACTTAGAGTAGAGGGTATTTGTTTGGGGGTTTGAAAAGCATCAATAGCACCCCTCCTATGTCACGTGCAATGGACTACTGTGGGTCAGTAAAATCATCAGTGTGTCCCCTCTTCTTAGAAGCACTTACCTTACACTCTTAGTGATAGAAACAATGAAAACTGTCCAAATTATCGCGTGTTTTGCTTTTATGGAAATGTCAGCAATCTGAAATCACATAAACGGGTCTCCTGTGTACTCTGTGGAGAAACTCGTAATATTTAGAGGTCTGGATTATATATACATAGTAGTACATGCAGTCAAATTCTGCATGGCACTGAGGGCAGACAGAGAACGTGTGGCAGCCTGTGCATTAAATCCCAAAAGTAAAACTAATGGCAAGTATTTATTTAACAGTTAGCAACGGCACTCCCCCCACCCCCCTCTAATCTTTATGAAACACAAAGTAGTTGCCTCTGTCCTACTCGAGTCATTATCTGCATCCGTCTGGGTCCACGCACCTTAGGCTGAAAACATCCCCCTGCAGTTACAACTGGGCCAAAAATGAACCGTGTGAGAATCGTAGCGGCTACATTACAGTATGGGGGGTTTATACAGCAGTAGGAACAATCAATGAGCGCTTCACAGCGCTTGATTGAATGACCGTTTTCTAATACAGCAATTGTGTGAAATTCATCATCTACAGGCCAGCCCAACAGTTCTGCAAGCATGCTAGGGTCTGAATCCCCATGCACTTTTCATCTTTCCAAAGTTAATAAAATGTTCACCAATGGATTCAATAATAATGGCACCTCCTGTGTTAGGTGCCAATGGGCAAGTCAGTTCACCCTGCTATCAATGAATACATTCAAGTATGTAAGACCCTGGAAATGTTAGTGTAAGAACGTGATGCCTGTTAAACGTGCCGGACTAAAACTGCAAGGGCCTGCAAATTGTACAGCACACTATCGGATGCAGGGTACCAGCAATGTAACTCTGGCTGGAGGGATGCCAGCTGTCCCAGTCCTCACTTAGGCTCTCGGCACGTGTCTATCTAATGTATTTCACTATGGAGCCAGTGCATCATTTATTGCATTGTATTGTAATGTAATGTAATTGTATTTATATATTGCGTCATACCATATTACCACCCAAAGCGGTGATTCACAAAATTATGCGACTATGTCAAATGATATGCTTGTATAATTTACACACATACATATATATATATATATATATATATATATATATAGAGAGAGAGAGAAAGATTACATGAGTAACCATCAGGGTCTGATTGGTAAGGCGGGCAGTGGGTGATGGGCTGGGATCTAATTTTCACCTGAGGGCAGCATGGAGACTGATTTGGGCTGTGTCTGTGTTGTTCAGATGCCGGCAGCAGCCCAGTGGGTGCTTGAGAGACCTTATCGGAGGCAGTTGGGCCTTTATTACCTTTCTTTTACCAAGGGGGGGGGGTGTCATTCCCAGTCTCTTGCTGGGCCAACCCATTAATGTATGAAAATAGAGCAGGGGCAAGGGGCCTGAGCAGAAGTTGCCTCACTTATATTCAGGTGTGGGTTACCAGTGTGAACTAATCTGTGCAAAAAGAGTCCTGGCAGCATTTGCATTTTGTTTTCTCAATGAAGTTAAGAAAATATGCCTCTTTTTGAAAAACTTCCCTCCTTCTTTTTAGAATACTTAAAACACTGAAGCAGTGTTTTGAAAAAAGATGCAATCTGCAAATATGCGCCACTTTTTTGGGGGCGGCCGGGCCTACTCTGCATCCCAAATCCAACCCTGGTAACCATATGACATGGGCTAAAATTGTCATTGACATGTTTTGCTGACATCATAAACTACAAGGCTGAAGGCCAAGTGGTTTGTAAATGTCATCTGATCCCCAGGATAGCATATTATACTATATAACATATTATCAGTTATGCAGTTACTTTGGGGTTATCTTGAAAAAGCTGCATGCTTTATTCCTCAAAGTGCGTCTTGCAATGGACACTATCTGGAATCAGAATGTTTAGGTTTTGTTCAACTTTCATGAATAACTTTTTTTAATGAAAGAATTGACTTTGGCCAAGGATTTTTGCAATTTTGTGATTAGTGCGTACTGCAGAGTGATGAATTTACCACATATGTCGCATCATTTGCAAAATCTGCAGATTCCACAGCAAAGGTTGTTTCTAGCTAAAATTGATAAAAAAAATATTATTGCTAGAATGTGACCCATACTTTGGAGTTTCCCACATTTATTAGGTAACTGACGTTATGCTGCATAATCTCAGTAGTCTTGGGACTATCATTAAAATGATGAAACCCATAACTTACAGGGAACCATGAAATATTTTTCTTATTTCACTGTTGCCTGTGAAAACTGGGCTTTTATACCACAATCTTTTGTGTAATAAAAGCACTGAAACAGGTCATAAATATGCGTATGTATGATATCCCAACACTATACAATTATTTTTTTTTTTATAAACCCTAAAGTTATTAATTTAGATGTTGTAACAAATTTTATAATGTATATCGCTGGCCACTCTACTAGCAATCACCTTGTGATTTTTCCTATCAGTCTGAATGTATATGCGCACAATGTATGCATGCCTTGGGATTACTAGGCACACACATTTATTCCACATATACATACATTTGTGCATTATGTGTACTTTATGCCTTTGTACATCAAAGAAATGTAATTAGTGCGAGTCTATTAAACACCTTTACCATTTGACCCATGATGTCTCCGATTTGTGGCTTTCCCTCAAGCCAGATCACAAAAATTTCATTTGACGTTTTTCAAGACCTGAATATGCTATAGGCTCCAAGAGTCAGGAGTGTTATTCGGACCAGCCTAAATGTTGGCCTTGAACAAAACACTGCACCATCACTTAGGGGATTGGTGTTAATTCCAACCCCACTCGATCATCCCAAACTAAAAGCCCTCTGGTTCAACTCAGACAATAACAACCATGCCCGCATCATAGTCTCGTCACCAGCGAAGCCTATGGTCAACGTGACCCTACACCACGAGGAGATAGTAGACTAGTGTGCAAAAAACAGAACTCTGTTGTGGTTGTAGCAGTGGCCAAATTGCATTAGAATCGGATTTCTGAGAATTGCTGTAACAAGGGTTAACTCAGTGCTGGGAACTACTGCACTAGAAGGGAGTGCATGGCCAACCATAGTTCTTTTGGACTTCACAAACAGATGGTTCACAACAGTAATGACACATACAATTAAAGTCATCGGTAGACAGCAGGTGGAGGTTGGGGGGTGGTAGGGGGTTGCCTTGACCCAAGCATAAAAGTTCCCAATGCCCAATCCTAGTTTCAGCCTCCAGCAGCTTGGAGCTGCTTTGAACGTTCGCGCCAGGAATAGTTTTGTTTACCGGGTCAGCCCTGTGTGGCGGGACAGAACTTGTTGAACAGGAAAAGTCAAAGACAGCCATTGCTTGGAGGAAAGAGTCATTCACGTGCTTCCACACAGGTTAAAAATGAGAGGAAGTCTTTGAAAAAGTGCAACAGTTATGTGCACTGTGGTGGAGGCACAACGAGAAGTGCAAAAGATGGTGCCAGTAATTTATACCACAGTAGCAGCCCCCCCCTTCCCCTCAGTGCGCCAGCCGCTGGCCCTCCTCCATCCGCAGCTGATATAACTTCCTCAATTTTACAAATCTTAAACGTGGGTCACATGACAAGACGAGAAAAGGCGGTTCTATCTACACGTCTCATTTGGAATACTATACTCCTGCAGTGTGATATTACTATGGACAATAACTGTCTTCTGACCGACACATTGTGTTTTTCTTAAGATAAACTAGTTCTACTTACAAACAAATGCATTTTGGTGAGGGAGGGGATATATGCTGACACCCGGTATGTGGCGTTTTTCTATTGCAAACGTAGGTGGGAGGACTTCCACTTTACATACATATTTGTCACTCGAGTCTCCCCTAGGTTTAAAACTAGGCTGTTGGTGGGTTGTGTGACAGGGGGCCGTGAGTGTGCGCCTCTTAGGTCTGCGATATGCTCTCAGGTTCAGGGCTTCTCGCGGAGGCTGTGCACCAACCTGCACCAACCCGGAAGAAAGAAAATGATAAATGTCGCAGCATAAATAAACGTAGAGGCGCTGTTGAAAAGAAGGGGGCAGAGGGAATAAAGTTCCAAAAATGTGTGTGTGGTGGGGGAGTTGGGTCCACAGTAAAGAAAAAAAAATGCAGCCACTAACCTAAACATCTCAACAACATATAGGCGAAGGTTGCCAATTTCTGATTATAAAAGGGGAAGGGCTATGACGCCCCCCCCCCCCGTTTCAGCGCAACATTTTGCCATCTCTGAAACTTGCAGGCAGTGTGAACTCAGGAGTTGCATAGCCCGGGGTTTCGAAGAGGGCACGTGGGGAATAAAGAAGCGGCAGAGCTCACCAGCCGTGTATCAATCCCAAGTTCACGTTACAAGGTAGCGGCTGCACTTACCTGCCATGGTCACTGCCGCCTCGGTGCAGACCCTTGGCTGCTGCTGTTGGCGGTGCCTCCCCGGACAGTGCCGCTGTCACCTTCCCTCGGGGGCGCTGCAGTGCGCGCTGTCCGCTCCAGTGCCTTCCTTACTCCCCTAGCGGGCGGCGCTCCGCACTCACTCATATGCAGTCGGCTGCCCCCGTATCCCGCACCGCCCACGGGGTCTCCTTGGCTGGGCCTTGGGTCTCTCTGTCCGGGACTCACTCTCTCTCACCCGGCCTCGGCTCGCGCTCGTCACCGGGGGAATTCCCGAGCTACCAGGAGGCTGTGCGGCGCGGGGCTGTGGGCGGCCCAGGCTGGCCCTGGGGCTGAAGTGACGCGGGCAGGAGGTGCGGCCCGACCCTGCGCTCCGGTGGCCGCTGCTGCTGATGCAGAGCGGGGGCCGCGTTGTCAGAGGCCGAGGTGCGTATCTACCCCGACCGGGGGCAAGAACCAGTACTGTACGGGAAGCGACACTTTTCATGGTGCACGTACACACAGGCTGGGGCAACACTGTTCAGCGTTTGCGCGCTCACATACGTTTCAGACAGCCCCAAACTTAACGAGTGGGAATTGAGAGGTTAGGGGGGCAACGGTTACAGCTGTGTTTATTATCAACGTGCAGTTATAGTGAGAGAAAAGGTGCACCACTGATAAATATGCTGGTGCTGCAATTACTAAGAGGTGTCTCCCTAGTGCATATAAGAACTGACCCAAAATAAGGTGGAACTTGTGACTTCAGACTGTAGGAGAGTGGGGTCTGCAATCCTATGGTCACCCCAGATTTTTGCTTTTTGCTTCACTGGTTTACGACTTTCCCTGGCCGTGGGCCTGCTAATCAGACCCACAGCCTAGCTGTTCTCTCTCTAAATTGACATCCATGTACTTTAGGTGCATTTACCAATTGGTATTGGGACCCCTTATCAGCCCCTGTACAGTGTACCTTAGGTACCCAGGGCATAGGTGAACCCAAGGCCTACCAGGGGCTGAAGCATGTATTATGCCACCCCTGGCTGGGCATCTAAACAGACACAACTGGCTGGTAAGACAGCTGGGGCAAGGTGGTGTAATCACCCTTTGCTGTAGATATAGTATACCTATATCTAACCCCAAAATGGACATATATATTCCTATCAGTCACTCCTATGGCAGGCCTTATCAATCCTGAAGGCAGAGTGCTTGGAATTATGTGAGATGGTGCCCTAGCATGAGCTGAGCCTGTCTGCAGCTTGCGGAACCAAGTCCTTATAGCTGTTCCATGATAACGCTATACCATATACTCTTAAGTGCATTATAATCCTCGCGGTTATTGCTAACTTTGGTATAGCATTATCAAAACATGTCGAGTAAGGTGTCATACGAATTGGAATACTACCCCCTCGCCAGTTCTGGCGACGGGGATAGCATTCCACCCTTTTAGAGGGACACAACATGTATGTAACTGTGAACCCCGGTTAAAGTTTACTCGAGCCTCAGCATCACAAAATGGATGTTGCCACCACAGACACAAGTCTGACCTCCTGCTGCTGAGAGTCCTTCCAGCGAGGGAGGCCTGGACAAAGGGTTTCCTGCCTTGGGAGGTGCTAGCACCACCCCTGACAGGATTTTGTGTATTGAGGTAGGGAGGCCTGAAAGGAATGAGACATGCCTGGGGCACACAAGGTGCCCTGTGCATACACCGGTTCAAACCAGTTGCTGGGGCACTCCAGCCCCAGTTCTGGCGCGAAACCGGACAAAGGATAGGGGGTGTAACCACCCCCCTTCCTGGTCCCACCCATGGGAGGGACCTAGTCACTAGTACAGCCCCCTTTAGGAGAAAAAAGGAAGGAGCTGGTCCCATTCCAAATTAGATTATCCTGAATTGAAACTTTACAGAAGAAACTCTGGACTTCGATGTTCTGCTCCACAGAAGACTGAAGAATCTCCCTTGTGGGCAAGGAGTGTCCACCCTGCAACGGCAGGCACCATCAAGCGTCCTAGCGGTCCACTTTGTCGTCCTTCCTGCCGGATCCAGACTTCAGAGCCCGACGAGACCCGGACTCCCAGACCTCTCCCACCTCTACTCACATCTGCAGCACAGCTGAGACCTGTGGGTGCGACGAGACACGTGGGACCGGCCATCTTGAAGAGACTGCAGTTCGCTTCCAGCATGACTTCTGAGGCCTCCTCGAGAAAGTGCTTTGGGGATTGGAAGCCCCAGCCCCGAGCAGCTCCTGCACCAAAGACCAGCCCTCCAGCATCCACGAGATCTGCGTGTGGCTCTTTTGCTTGATTGCTGCTCGGTGCGTTGTCTGGTCCTTTGCCGGCTGGCTAGTGACCTCCTAGACGACGATCCACGAAATCTACACTGCTGGTCTGGTTGCTCCAGACTGGCCCTTGCTCCCTTCCAAAAGAGGAGCATCCTGGACCCTCCTGGTCCACTCCAGACGCCTTTTCCACTCACCGCGTGGGTTGCCTTTGCCAAGGCCTGTTGACTCCCAATCCGGATCCGACACCGCCGACAGCGAGAGCCTGCGTGGGACAGCTCGTGCCTCCATCCTGGTCGTCGAAGACACCTCCTGGTCCACGTGGCTGCAGAGACAAGCATCCACTCTTCACCTGATCGCGACAACAGCATCTGGTTCCCTCCTGGTTCCACACCGGTCACTGGCTAGTGACTTTGAACACTGTCCCCTCTGCTTTCAGGTCCTCTTCTTCCTCGATCCACCCTTGGATCGCACCGGACATCTTCCTCCTGGTCGCCTGCAGCATCTTTCTTCAAGGCTCCATTGACTTCAACGCGGAAACCCGACACACTTTCACACCTATGCACCCGCAGCCCGTGGGTGAGGTAACAAGAGCATTTCGGTGCTCATAGGTAGATTGACTCTCCTAGTGTCCAGATATCCAGTCGTTTTAGTCCTAACTAGTCGGAACTGTCTGTTACTTACCTTTTCGTAATTTGTTTTGCCCATTGACTTTGTTCTGCATCCCGCGTGTGAGTTCACACTCTGCACACGCGTCCCGTGGGCCTCTTGATATTTACCTAAGGTTAGGGTAGTCCCAGCGAACCTACAGCCTCTGGGCATTGTCATTTTCTAAATCGTTCTACTATACCATTTACTTAGTATATGGTTTGCCGTGCCCCTAGGGCACCATTGTAATTTTGGGCAACTTATCGTATTTTTCCTAAGAGACTGTCATGTGCTTAGCCCTCTGATCTCATAAAGAGTTCAGATGTGTTTTGTTATTAATAAATATACTGTTTATTTTCATAACAACCTGTGTGGTGTCCTTTCATCTGGTATTCAAGGGGTTATATGTGGTAAAACAGCTGGCTTCACATGCCAAAAGAGTTTAGCCTAAGACTGCTTTGTCCATGCTACCATTAGGATAGCTGGTCTATAAGGTTGACTTACCACCAATCACCATAAGGGTTGTTTGGACTGATACAAGGTGATCACTAGAACTAGTGAGCATCATATATCAGGCCAACTTCTCACATTGGTGTGCAGCGGTTGGGATTTGAGCTTGCTGTTGTTTTTACCAAATATAATCTTGAAATATCATTTGAAAGATCACATAAGGTACCATAGGTACATATAACAAGCTTAGAAATACTCTGAGTTCTACTGAACCAGCTGTTGTAGTAGAAAGGGCCTAGCACACCCTGACTACAACTCTTAGCAAGGGATCAGTAGGAAAACCCATAGTGTAGGTAAGTGCATCACTTACACCTCACTAGAAAGCATGTCTACCACAGGAGAGATCTCAGTAGCTCCCCTTGTGGTTAGTGACCCTCCACAGGTCCTTTCCAGATATGCAGCCCTCAGCTTCCAGGAGATGAGACAATTGTGTACCTCCAGAAGACTGAAACAGGTTTCTAACCCTACCACTCCCTTTCTGTTAGGTCTCTTAGAGACATATGATGCTAGAAGGGCTGCTAACGCAGGCCCCTCTAATCCAGATGGGAGCATGCCCCCCTTAGAATGTGATCAAGGTGATCCAGACTCTAACCCCCCTGAAACAGAGAATGTAGAGGATAGGGAAGAGGGAAGCTTATCTGAGGATGAGGCAGAAAATGGCCAACCTTTAGTCAGCAGACTTACAAGAGCCAACTTAGACCTACATAGGGAAGGAACTGGGGGAGCCCCAGTGCCATCCACTAGCAGGCCTAACTTTGGGGTCAGGAGAGATAGATCTCCTTATAGGGACTTCAACAGATCTGTTCACTCCCATGCCTCTCATGCATCTGCTCAGAGGAGGATGACTTCCCCTCAGAGGAGAGAGCATGAGGCAAAGATGAAGGAAGTGAATCTGAGGATTCAAAGGGAAGAAGTTGCCCTTGCCAAGGAGAAACTTGCCTTTGCTAGAGAGCAACAGTTGAGTGGGTTAGCACCCACTGGTGGCAGCAATATCCCTAGGGATGAAGGCAGGAGTTTTGATAATAGACACCTGAGTAAAATAGTGCCCTCCTATAAGACAGGAGATGATATACACAAGTGGATAACTGCTCTGGAGAGAGCCTGCAAAGTACAGCAGGTACCCCAGAGTCAGCGGGCAGCAATATTGTGGCTCTCCTTTGAAGGTAAAGGTAGATATAAGCTCCTCACGGTTATAGATGAGGATGCTAATTATTACCCAGTCCTGAAAACTGCACTGATTGATGGGTTTGGCTTAACAACTGAACAGTACAGGTTGATGTTCAGGGACACCCAGAAAACCCAGGCTCAGGATTGGACTGACTTTGTTGATTGTGCCACTAAGGCTTTGGAAGGCTGGTTACTGGGAAGTAAAGTTACTGATTACACAGGATTGTATAATCTAATTATGAGAGAACAAATCTTAAATAATTGTCAGAACCAGTTGTTGCATCAGCACCTGATTGACTCAGATCTGACCTCTCCCCAAGAATTGGGAAAGAAGGCAGACAGATGGGTCAGAACCAGGGTCAAGCAGCAGAACCAGAACCAGGGTGGTGGCCAAACGAAAACAGAACCAGAAGGGTAATAATGAGAATAAGCAAAGTGACCAGAAGTATTCAACAGGGCCCCAACAATCTAAGGAGGGTGGGTCCCAGAATCCCCAAAAGAAGAAGAATGATGGTCCAAAGAAACCATGGTGCCAATACTGTAAAAGTAAGACTCACTGGTTTAGTGAGTGCACCAAGAAAGGCCCAACTCCTATCACTACTATCCCTAAGACACCTGCACCCCCTAGTACAGTTAGTAGTGGTAGTGTACCCCCCAAGGCTATAGTAGGGTTAACCCTGGGAACTGAGGTGGGTTCTGACTTAGTCAGAATACCTACTCAGGCTGTTCTTGTTTGTACTGGGGACATGGATATGACCCCTACTGTAAGTCCTAGTACTCTGGGCAAATACAGGCAAACGCCTTTAATCAATGGTAAAATGGCTCAGGCCTACAGGGACACATGTGCCAGTGTCACTATGATTACACCAACATTTGTGGACCCTGATCAGATCATGCTAGGTTCAGACTACCTAGTGACCAATGCTAGTAACGTCACTACCAATCACAGTATGGCAGTTGTTAACTTCTCCTGGGGAGGGGTAACTGGCCTCAAAAGGGTTGTAGTTAGTTCAGACCTCCCAGTAGATTGTCTCTTGGGCAATGATTTGGAATCCTCACTGTGGTCAGATGTGGAGTACAGGACTCATGTAGAAATGTTAGGTCTCTTCTCACATGTCGTTGCTGTGACCAGGTCTCAGGTCAAGAAATGCCCAGCTGAACAAGTGCTGGACCCTGGAAGAATGGACCAGACACTACCCAAGAGGAAGAACAGTAGGGTTAAGGGAGAGCCTTCCCCCCTGCCTCAGGTTGAGGATCAGCCCTCTCAGGAGGCTGACCCAAAGACCCCAGAAGGAACTATCCTAGAAGAGCTTGAACCTGAACAGGTTGAGTTTCTTGGGACAGGGGGACCTTCCAGGGCAGACTAGAGACAAGCACAGTTAGACTGTTCCTCCCTTGAACCCCTCAGACAGCAGGCTGCTGCTGAGGCTGCAGGGAATGCTACAGGTGCCCACAAGGTATACTGGGATGAAGGACTCCTATACTCTGAGGCAAGAGACCCCAAGCCTGGTGCTACCAGGAGGCTGGTCATCCCATTGTCTCTTAGAGGGTTCCTTCTCACCTTAGCCCATGAGATTCCCCTTGCAGGACACTTAGGCCAGAACAAGACTTGGGACAGGCTTGCCCCACACTTTCACTGGCCTCACATGTCTGAGGACATTAAAGAGTTTTGTCGCTCATGTGTCACCTGTCAAGCCAGTGGCAAATCAGCTGGCACAACAAAGGCCCCCCGTATATCACTACCTGTGGTGGGGGTGCCCTTTGAAAGAGTGGGGATAGACATTGTAGGACCAATGGACCCCCCAACAGCATCTGGGCACAGATTTATACTGGTGGTAGTGGATCATGCCACCAGGTAACCAGAAGCTATTCCCCTTAGGACCACTACAGCTCCTGTTGTGGCCAGGGCCCTGCTTGGAGTTTTCTCCAGAGTGGGGTTTCCTAAGGAGGTTGTCTCTGACAGAGGTGCCAACTTCATGTCAGGATACTTGACTGCAATGTGGAAGGAGTGTGGTGTAAATTACAAATTTACCTCACCCTATCACCCACAGTGCAGTGGGCTTGTGGAGAGATTCAACAAGACCCTAAAAGGGATGATAAAAGGGTTACCTGAAAAGCTTAGGCGAAGATGGGACATCATTTTACCCTGCCTCCTGTTAGCTTACAGAGAGGTCCCACAGAAGGAGGTTGGCTACAGCCCTTTTGAGCTTCTGTTTGGGCATCCTGTAAGAGGACCCATATGTCTTGTAAAGGAAGGATGGGAGTTACCTCTCAAAAAGCCTAAACTTGACATAGTGGACTATGTACTTGGTCTCCGCTCCAGGATGGCAGAGTACACGGAGAAGGCATCCAAAAACCTTGAGGCCAGCCAAGAACTTTAAAAAGCTTGGCATGACCAAAAGGCTGTCCTGACTCTTTATCATGCAGGACAGAAGGTGTGGGTGTTGGAGCCAGTGGCCCCAGCAACTCTCCAGGACAAATGGTCTGGACCCCATACCATCATTGAGCAAAAGGGAGAGGTAACCTACCTGGTGGACCTTGGAACTCCCAGGAGCCCCCACAGGGTGCTTCATGTAAACAGGCTCAAGGCATTTGTCGACAGGGAGGACATGGGCTTGCTCATGGCCACAGATGAGGGGCAGGAGGAAGAGAGTGACCCTCTCCCAGACCTGCTCACTCAGAACCCTGATGATGGGTCAGTTGATGGTGTGGTCTTTTCTGACAGCCTCTCTGAGCATCAACAAGAGGATTGCAAACAGGTTCTTCAATCCTTTAGAAAAATGTTCTCACTGACACCCAGTCAGACAAACTGGTGCACCCATGAGGTGGACACTGGTGACAGTCTGCATGTCAAGAGTAAAATCTACAGGCAACCTGACCACGTCTGGGACTGCATAAAGAAAGAAGTACAAAAGATGTTGGAATTGGGAGTCATTGAACCCTGAGAGAGCCCTTGGGCTAGTCCAGTAGTTCTAGTGCCAAAACCTCACACCCAGGATGGTAAGAGAGATGAGATTTTGTGTAGACTACAGGGGTCTCAATGCTGTCATTAAGACAGATGCCCATCCAATACCTAGGGCAGATGAACACTTAGATAAGTTGGCTTCTGCCACCTTCTTGAGTACATTTGACCTAATAGCTGGTTATTGGTAAATCAGGTTAGCTGAGGATGCCAAGGCCAAAACAGCATTTTCTACCCCAGGAGGTCATTACCAATTTGTGGTGATGCCCTTTGGTTTGAAAAATGCACCTGCCACTTTTCAAAGGTTGGTGAACCAAGTTCTCACTGGGTTGGATGACTTTTGTGCAGCATATCTAAATGATATTGCTGTCTTCAGCTCCACCTGGGAGGATCACCTGATCCACCTGAGGAAAGTTATGGAGGCCCTGCAAAAGACAGGCCTCACTATCAAGGCAACCAAGTGTCAGATAGGGCAGAGTCAGGTTGTGTACCTGGGCCACCTTGTAGGTGGAGGCCAGGTTCAACCCTTGGAGAGCAAGATACAGGCCATAAAGGACTGGGCTCCTCCAACCACCCAGACACAGGTCAGAGCTTCTTGGGCCTGTCTGGTTACTATAGGAAGTTTGTCAAAAATTATAGGTCCATTGTGACACCACTTAATGACTTGACAAGCAAGAAAATGCCAAAGAAAGTTCAGTGGACAGTTAGCTGTCAGAAGGCATTCGATGACCTGAAGCAGGCAATGCGTACTGCACCTATTCTCAGGAGTCCTGACTACTCCAAAACCTTCATTGTCCAAACAGATGCATCTGAGTTGGGTGTAGGAGCTGTTCTATCACAACTGAATATTGATGGTCATGACCAGCCCAATGCTTTTATAAGTAGAAGGCTGACCCCTAGAGAGAAACGTTGGTCAGCTATTGAGAGGGAGGCCTTTGCTGTGGTTTGGGCCCTGAAGAAGTTGAGGCCCTACTTGTTTGGAACTCACTTCAAGATTCAGACTGACCATAAGCCCCTCTTGTGGCTAAATCAAATGAAGGGTGAAAACCCCAAACGTCTTAGGTGGTCCATTTCCCTACAGGGGATGGACTTTACAGTGGAGCACAGACCAGGGACTGACCATGGCAATGCAGATGGTCTCTCCAGGTATTTCCACGTAGAACAGGAAGACTCACCTGGTCAAGGTTAGTTTAATGTCCCTAAGTTTGGGAAGGGGGGTTATGTAGGAGAGTGCGGTCTGCAATCCTATGGTCACCCCAGATTTTTGCTTATTGCTTCACTGGTTTATGACTTTCCCTGGCTGTGGGCCTGCTAATCAGACCCACAGCCTAGCTGCTCTCTCTCTAAATTGACATCCATGTACTTTGGGTGCATTTACCAATTGGTATTGGGACCCCTTATCAGCCCCTGTACAATGTACCTTAGGTACCCAGGGCATAGGTGAACCCAAGGCCTACCAGGGGCTGAAGCATGTATTATGCCACCCCTGGCTGGACATCTAAACAGACACAACTGGCAGGTAAGACAGCTGGGGCAAGGTGGTGTAATCCCCCTTTGCTGTAGATATAGTATACCTATAGCTAACCCCAAAATGGACACATATATTCCTATCAGTCACTCCTATGGCAGGCCTTATCAATCCTGAAGGCAGAGTGCTTGGAATTATGTGAGATGGTGCCCTAGCATGAGCTGAGCCTGTCTGCAGCTTGCAGAACCAAGTCCTTATAACTGTTCCATGATAACGCTATACCATATACTCTTAAGTGCATTATAATCCTCACGGTTATTGCTAACTTTGGTATAGCATTATCAAATCATGTCGAGTAAGGTGTCATACGAATTGGAATACTACCCCCTCGCCAGTTCTGGCGACGGGGGTAGCATTCCACCCTTTTAGAGGGACACAACATGTATGTAACTGTGAACCCCGGTTAAAGTTTACTCGAGCCTCAGCATCACAAAATGGATGTTGCCACCACAGACACAAGTCTGACCTCCTGCTGCTGAGAGTCCTTCCAGCGAGGGAGGCCTGGACAAAGGGTTTCCTGCCTTGGGAGGTGCTAGCACCACCCCTGACAGGATTTTGTGTATTGAGGTAGGGAGGCCTGAAAGGAATGAGACATGCCTGGGGCACACAAGGTGCCCTGTGCATACACCGGTTCAAACCAGTTGCTGGGGCACTCCAGCCCCAGTTCTGGCGCGAAACCGGACAAAGGATAGGGGGTGTAACCACCCCCCTTCCTGGTCCCACCCATGGGAGGGACCTAGTCACTAGTACAGCCCCCTTTAGGAGAAAAAAGGAAGGAGCTGGTCCCATTCCAAATTAGATTATCCTGAATTGAAACTTTACAGAAGAAACTCTGGACTTCGATGTTCTGCTCCACAGAAGACTGAAGAATCTCCCTTGTGGGCAAGGAGTGTCCACCCTGCAACGGCAGGCACCATCAAGCGTCCTAGCGGTCCACTTTGTCGTCCTTCCTGCCGGATCCAGACTTCAGAGCCCGACGAGACCCTGATTCCCAGACCTCTCCGACCTCTACTCACATCTGCAGCACAGCTGAGACCCGTGGGTGCGACGAGACACGTGGGACCGGCCATCTTGAAGAGACTGCACTTCGCTTCCAGCACGACTTCCGAGGCCTCCTCGAGAAAGTGCTTTGTGGATTGAAAAGCCCCAGCCCCGAGCAGCTCCTGCACCAAAGACCAGCCCTCCAGCATCCACGAGATCTGCGTGGGGCCCTTTTGCTTGATTGCTGCTCGACGCGTTGTCTGGTTACTTGCCGGCTGGCTAGTGACCTCCTAGACGACGATCCACAAAATCCACACTGCTGGTCTGGTTGCTCCAGACTGG
The DNA here is from genome assembly GCF_964261635.1 of Lissotriton helveticus. Lineage (NCBI taxonomy): Eukaryota > Metazoa > Chordata > Amphibia > Caudata > Salamandridae > Lissotriton > Lissotriton helveticus. The sequence continues at coordinate 1,500,551,039 of NC_136067.1, forward strand.
CCCTTGCTCCCTTCCAAAAGAGGAGCATCCTGGACCCTCCTGGTCCACTCCAGACGCCGTTTAAACTCACAGCGTGGGTTGCCTTTGCCAATGCCTGTTGACTCCCAATCCGGATCCGACACCGCCGACAGCGAGAGCCTGCGTGGGACAGCTCGTGCCTCCATCCTGGTCGTCGAAGACACCTCCTGGTCCACGTGGCTGCTGAGACAAGCGTCCACTCTTCACCTGATCGCGACGACAGCATCTGGTTCCCTCCTGGTTCCACACCGGTCACTGGCTAGTGCCTTTGAACACTGTCCCCTCTGCTTTCAGGTCCTCTTCTTCCTCGCTCCACCCTTGGATCGCACCGGACATCTTCCTCCTGGTCGCCTGCAGCATCTTTCTTCAAGGCTCCATTGACTTCAACGCGGAAACCCGCCACACTTTCACACCTATGCACCCGCAGCCCGTGGGTGAGGTAACGAGAGCATTTTGGTGCTCATAGGTAGATTGACTCTCCTAGTATCCAGATATCCAGTCGTTTAAGTTCTAACTAGTCGGAACTGTCTGTTACTTACCTTTTCGTAATTTGTTCTGCCCATTGACTTTGTTCCGCATCCCGCGTGTGAGTTCACACTCTGCACACGCATCCCGTGGGCCTCCTGATACTTACCTAAGGGTAGGGTAGTCCCAGCGAACCTACAGCCTCTGGGCATCGTCATTTTCTAAATCGTTCTACTTATACCATTTACTTAGTATATGGTTTGCCGTGCCCCTAGGGCACCATTGTAATTTTGTGCAACTTATCATATTTTTCCTAAGAGATTGTCATGTGCTTAGCCCTCTGATCTCAAAGAGTTCAGAGGTGTTTTGTTATTAATAAATATACCGTTTATTTTCATACCAACCTGTGTGGTGTCCTTTCATCTGGTATTCAAGGGGTTCTATGTGGTAAAACAGCTGGCTTCACATGCCAAAAGAGTTTAGCCTAAGACTGCTTTGTCCATGCTACCATTAGGATAGCTGGTCTATAAGGTTGACTTACAACCAATCACCATAAGGGTTGTTTGGACTGATACAAGGTGATAACTAGAACTAGTGAGCATCATATATCAGGCCAACTTCTCCCACAGACCACGTTATTTGGAATTAAAAAACGAGCTATACCTCCACTGGCTTTGCCTCTTTATTCCATGCCGTGTGGTTGCTCACTTTAAATGACACTCTGTTGCCTTCTAACTCCTTAGAGGGCCAACATGTTTCATTGCCTTAAGTGCTTTGGGCAATGTCGTCAGGGCAAGGGTCAGTATTCACCATACTGCATGTGTTTCATATACAGGTAACCGCTCAGATGCCCGACTTAGGAGCGGCCGATTTCAAGCAGAGCGCGCTTTCAGACCCGGCTGACAGAAAGCAGCGTAAGGATTGCACCGCTTGAGTGACAAAGAAGGGGGTCACCCGTATGCCAAAGTCGGGCATCTGAACGAAATGTCCCTTTATTTTCTACAGTGTGACTAAGGGAGAGATTGGGGTTGTTAACCGTTGCTCCCTATAGTTCTCTATTTCTGCTCTTGCTAGTTTGCCACCATGCCTGGGGTCCTACCTCATAGGGACTCAATTAAGTGGGCTGATCTTTACCAGTATGCAGTGATGCAGCTCGAAGAGTACTGCTAGGAGAGGTGGGGGGGGGGGCTTGAAAGGGGAAGCGCCACAAAGGCACATCTTCAGAAAGCCCTGCGAGCATGGTGTGAAGCCCACCCAGAGGGGTTAGTGAATGGTGAGAGAGATCCAGAGTGTGGGGAGGGATTGAATCTTGCCCAGGGGTTTCCCAAAGGACTAACTGGGGATGGGGGGGAAGCCCCGGTCCTGAGGGACAGGAGATCTCCTTGGCCCCAGGTAGCAGTGTGTCCTCCAGGGGGGAAGAAAGGACGCTAAAGTTAGAACTTGCTAGGCAGGACACGGAGCAAGCCCTAGCCGTTGCCAAATTAGAGCAAGCTCTGGCTGAGTAGAGGCTAGCCTTGTCAGTGAAAAAGATGGCCCATGAGCACAGCCTTCGAGAGCTGGATCTTGGTGACCTACACCTAGGGTCCAACTGAAGCAATGGGGGCAGTGCCCCCACAGTGTCGAATCTCAAAGAATATGGTCCAAGATTACCAGTTTATAGAGGTACATGCCCCCAGTGGAGAGAGACACTCTCCTAACACTGAATGTCGGTGACCAGATTAGCTACCATCCCATGAAGACAATGTTGGTCAACAAGTTTTAACTGACCCCTAGAAAAACACCAACGGTTTAGGGCCAGCTGCAAACTCTCCAAACAGAATTGGGTCGAGTTCTTAGAGTACGCAAGTAAGGCACTGAAAGGTTGGGCAAAAAGGTCAAGGACTAGAAGGGATTGTACAATTTATTCCTGAGGGAGCACTTCCTCGAGACCCATTTCACCAACCTGCACCAACATCTGGTCAACAGCAAGTGGATTGATTGCTGGAAGCTTGCTGAGGAAGCAGACCTCTGGGCCAGCACCAGAGTGTCTAAGATTGCTGCTGGAGGGGATACCTAAAAGGGGGGCCATGGTTCCCACCAAAAGGAGGGGGATGACAAGGAGTCTTCTGCTTGCCCTCGGAAACACTCTGCGGGAATAGGGTCAAATCAGAGTTCCCTGTCTGGTCCCCAGAACAAAAATGCCCTGGACCAGAGTTAGTTACCGAAGACCCCTGGGTGCTAAGAGTGCTATGGGTATGAGCACCTCAAAGCAGATCCCAAGTGTCCAAAACGAACGGCCCCACCCGCTGGGGTTAAGGCTCTAGGGGTGGCAAGCGTAGCCATATGGGGAGGAGGTGGCTCCAGTTAATGAAGGGGAGTTTAGTGGTGTTACCCTAGTGTCCCTGGGTGACAGTGATATGGTTCCCCGGATCCAAGTGCCTAAGAATACAGCGAAGTATAGTCAACAGGTCGCCATCAATAGACAGGGGGTAGAGGCTCAGAGGGATACAGGGGCCAGTAGGACTATGGTAAGAAGTCAACTGGTCTTCCAGGGCAGGAATCGCCTATTCCGCCTACCAGGTGATGGTGGTTGACAGAGCGGGTAATTTACCGGCGGCTCAGGTGCCATTTGGATGGGCGGGTGGTCAGGCCTGATGAAGGGCGCCGTAAGCTCCGCCAGGCTTGTCTGTTGGGCAACGACTTGGAGCACGCTTTCTGGAAGGAAGTGGAGCTCCGGCTGCTGTGCAGATCTTGGGGTTACCTAACTGGATCTGTCCTAACGCACGGTCCATGGCTACCCAAGACAGGAGCCAGAAGGTGCTGGAGTCTGGAACAATGGCCCAGCCCCCTGCTGCTAAGAAGGAGAGAGGACAAGGACCTCTGGTGAGAGGAATGGGAAACCGACTGAGGTCACCCCGGAGTCCACGAAAGAGGGCATTACTTTCCCTGGTGTCCTACCCGAGCTGACTGGTTGGCAAGAAGGAGGCCCCACCAGTGAGGAGTTCTTTAGGGCACAGAGAGTGCCCCACCCTCGAGGCCCACCGCAACAAGCTGAGGCCCAAGCAGCCGGTGATGACTCGGGACTCCTCATCTATACTGGGAGGATGACCTTCTGTTCATTGAGTAAGGCTCCTGGCCAGGGGACTCTCAGGGCCCTGGTGCCCCCCCTGTGTTATTGATCCCTCCTACTGAATTGGCCCATGACATCCCTCTGGCAGTACATTTGGCCAGGACAAGACCTTTGTCCAGCTTGCTTCTCACTTTTATTGGCCCACTCAGGGTGTCCTCGGATGCATTCTGCAGGACCTGCCAGGTCAGTGACTAGACGGGGCAGAAGCTTAAAGCTCTACTGAACCCCCTTGCCCGTAATTGACACCCCATTAGAGCGTGTGGGCTTCCAGACTGTAGGGCTTATGGACCCACCAATGACTGCAAGGCACAGGAACATCCTGGTGCTGGTGGATTTTGCACACGGTACCCCGAGGCGATCCCTCTGAGGACCATGACTGCACTGGCGGTGGCAAAGGCACTGATGGGGATTTTTACCCTAGTGGGATTCACCAAGGAGGTGGTGTCTCACAGTGGGAAAGAACGTAATGTCTACGTACATGCTTGCTGTGTGGAGGGAGTGTGGAGTGGCAAATAAGTTATCCACCCTGTACCACCTCCAAACTAACGGGCTATTGGAAAGATTCAACAAGACCCTAAAAGGCATCTTCTAAAACCTACCAGAGGCTCTGAGGAAAAAGTGGATTGTCCTCCTACTAAGCCTGTTCTTTGCATACCGGGAGCTCCATCAGAAAGGAGTGGGGATTAGCCCCTTTGATCTGCTATTTTGGGCACACAGTCAGGGAACCTCTGAGTTAGGTCAAGGAGGGCTGGGAGCAGTCTCCCAAGAAAACTCCCCGAGATGTAGTAAGCTACATGTTAGCCTTCCGGAGCCACATGCAAAGTTATTAAAGCAAGCCTCTCACAACTTAGAAGCCAGCCAGGATGTCACGAAGGAGTGGTATGACAAGAAAGCCACTCCAGTGAAACTGACATCGGGACAGAAGGTGTGGGTGATGGAGGCTGTAGAACTGGGGTCGATTTTTAAAACTTTGTAAAAGTAAATTCCCATTTGCTTTTAAGCCTTCATTCCTCTTCTAATCTTCTTCAATAATGTTGCACTTGCTCTTTGCTTCACGAAGGGTTAGAACAGGTTGCAGGTAAATTTGAAAATATTTTGTAATGCAGTGCATGTTTGATGCCATCACAATAAGAAATATTTCAAACCCTGCCAAAAGCGAGGCTGCATCACTCCCTCTTAGAACGTCCTGCGGAACACTAACTGCTTAACATGCCCCTGATGTCTGTACAACAAGTGCACTCTGTTTAAAATAGAACGTTCTGTCTTTCAGTATTTTCAATTTTGTTTGGTAACTTTTTAAGTATGGGCAGTCTTTAAAATCCCTCCCTAACCTGTGTCTCGCTTCTGTCGCGCCTTTCCCCAATGATGACAGGAGCCAGGAGCATAGTGCAACACGTCTTTATTTCTCCGTGTATGCTCCGCACTGCCCTCGTTTCCCCTCGTACCTCCTCTTCCTCCCACGCCCCTTCCTGCCTCGCCTGTCCTGTCGCAGACAGGGGTCAGGCAATGACGATACAACACCTCCCCCGTTTGTAAAAAGTCTTACTGTCTCTTACATTTCTCCAATAAGGCGTACTGGCCGCCTGATCTGTCGCCTGGGGCGATTGAGCCGCTCCGGTGTCCGGGCTCGGTGGCTCGTGTCGTCATGTTGTCTCATCGGGCTCGGGTGATTTCGGTCGCTGCTTTCACTTCGGCTTTCCGAGTCCGTGACGAGCTCACGATGTTGATGCTCCGTCTGTGGGAGTTGCACTTTTTAAAGTGCGAGACATTTCGAGTTATCCGTTTGTGGTCAGCTTCTGCTGTGAGCATGGTTCCTTTCCGGCTGCTGACTTTCAGGGGATGAGCAAGATAACTGCTGTCTGCTTTCATTTTTCGGTCACGCCGGACCATCACCCAGTCTCCTTCTTGGATGTCAGTGTCTTTCGCGCGTCTGCGCCGATCAGCATAGATCTTCATTTGTAGTTTTTTGCCATGGTCTAGGTTAACCAGTGTGTCATGGTCAATGTTCACAGTTTGAGGTTGGTGAGCATTGGCCAGAGTGGGCAGTCGAGTGCGAGGAACTCTTCCCAGCATCAAGGTGGCTGGGCATTGGTTGGTAGTGTTATGTGGCGTGGTGCAATAGGCCCGCAGCACTTCATTCAGGGCTTGTTGGATGTCGCGGTGAGCCAGTTCCGCTTGTTGGACTGCTTTTTTTAAAGTCCCCATAAAGCGTTCCACCATGCCGTTGGCTTGAGGCCATAGGGGTGTGATCTTTTGGTGTTTAAAGTTAAGGTGTTTTACGAATTCTGCAAATTCGTGGCCATTGAATGGTGGTCCGTTGTCAGACTTGACTCGTAGGGGAATGCCCCACGCTGCGAAGGTTTAGTCGAGAACTGGGATCACTGCGGTTGCCTTGGTGGATGATATCAGGTGTGCAAATGGGAACCGAGAGTATTCGTCCATGATGACAATAATGTATTGGCTTGATTTTGGAGGGCCGAAGAAATCAATGGCGACCTGCTGCCATACCCCTTCTGGTAACTCTGACATTTGTAACGGGGCTGGTGGTTCGTCACGGCCTACCAGTTGGCACGAGACACAGTCCTTGAGTGTGGTTTCCACCGTGTGATCGAGTGTCGGGAACCAGACACGCTCTCGTAAAGCCTTTTTTGTAGTATTTATTCCCCTGTGACCTTCATGAGCGAGGTTGATCACTCCTTGCCGTAGTCTTTGCGGGATCACAATCCTCCCCCCTCTCAAAATTAGACCATCTTCGCTGATGGACAGCTCTTCATGGATGTGCTTGAACGCTGTCAGTTCTTGGAGGTTCAGGCCAGAATCCCGGGGTGCGTCCTTCACATGTCGCCATGAATTGTTGCGGATGCGATCCGTGACGTCTTGCATGACCAGATCCTGAGCGAACGCTTCCTGAATCGCTGCTAGGGGAACTGTAGGCGGGCAGGCCGTGTCGATGACAAAGTGAATGTACTCTTCCGCTAGCGAGCACCCTCCACCGGTGATAGCCTAAGGGTGGCGAGACATGTAGTCTGCCGGGTTTTCCGATTTCCCCGGCTTGTGGATAATGGTGTAGATATAGTCCTGGAGTCGCAGTCCCCACCGTTCGATGCGTGGGGGCATCTTGGCATTGGGATTGCCAAAGATGGTGGCAAGTGCTTGGTGGTCCGTGATGATGGTAAAATGTTTGCCATAAACGAAGAGATGAAAGTGCTCGCAGGTCCACACCACCGCAAGACTCTCCTTTTCTGGCTGTGAGTACCGTTTCTCGGTGCTGGTGAGACTGCGACTGGCGTACGCTATGATGTGGCGTTGCTCTGAGTCCTCTTGATATTGTGCCAGAATGGCGCCGAGGCCCACCGGGCTGGCATCGACGGTAATCTCAGTCCGCTTCTTGGCATCAAAGTAGGCCAGGTTGATGGCCGAGCTGACGGCATGCTTGATTTTGCGAAAGGAGTGTTCACAGGCATCCGTCCATGCAAACGCCTGGCCTTGACGGGTGAGTTCTCGAAGTGGGTGGCTGATGGTAGCGAAGTCCCGGATGTACCGCGCACAATAGCTTGCCATCCCAAGGAAGGAACGGAGGTCACTGACGTCACGCGGTGTTGGAGTGTCCGCGAGGGCAGATACCTTTTCTGGGTCCGGTTTCATACAGTCTTTGGAGAAAATGTGGCCATAGAATTTCAGGGTTGACCTGTGGAATTCTCATTTCTCTGCGTTCAGAGTCAAATTTGCGTTCAGCAACGCGTGGCATACTCTGTCTAGAGCTGTGTCGTGTTCGGTCTGGTCCTTCCAGAATACCAGCAGATCATCGCTGTAGTTGAAAGCATTGGCAATCCCTTGAATTACTCGCCGAATGGCTTCTTGGAAAATTTCGGCGGCCGAAGAGATGCCGAAATTCAAGCGTTTGTAACGGAAGAGTCCCTGGTGAGTTGTGAAAGTGGTGATGTAGCGGGACTTGTCGTGTAGCTCCAGCTGGTGGTATCCCTTGTTGAGATCGAGTTTCGAGAATACCGTGGCACCGTTGAGTCGAGCGATCGTGTCGCTAATGTGCGGCCTTGTGTGGCGTTCTCTCTCGATAGCCATGTTGGGTGCGCGCATGTCCACGCACAGACGCACTTTGTTGTTTTGCCCCTTTTTCGGTACGACTACTACGGGCGATACCCATGGGGTCGGCCCGGATGTGCGCTCGATGATATCTGCCTTTAACAGGTCTTGAAGTTCATCATCTACAGCCTGCTGGAGATGGAACGGCACTTTCCTGTGGTGCTGCGCCACTGGAGTCACACGCTCATCAATGTGTAGTTTTACCATGAACTGGTTTAGCTTCCCTAGTCCCTTGAAGAGGTTCGGAAACTTAGCGACAATGTCTGGGGCATCTTCAGTCATGTAAAGAAGTTCCACGAGTTTCAGTCGTTCAGCTGTTGGCAGGCTGAGTAGGCAGTCAGCCAAGTCTGGGCCTTCGACAACGTGGATATAAGCTGGGATTTGACGGTCTTTGTATGATAGAGTCGTGCTGAAACGACCTAAGCATGGCAGTGGCTTTCTGGACATCCATGTAAGTATCCAGACGGCTGCGGGTTCTAGTTTTGGCCGTGGTTTCATGCTCTGGTGTTCAAGTTCACAGATGTAGTTCAGGGAGGCTCCTGAATCTAGGACGAACTTGGCAGGGTGGTTCCCGATCCGAATGTTTAGTTTTGGGTATTTCTTTAGCCGGTCCGGGTCTGACACCATGCAGATATACTCATCACTGTCTTGTGATACTGGTGTAGGTGACGATGACTCGCTGGATGTTGATCTCCGTGATCGATAGGAGCTGGTAGAGCGAACGCTTGATCTGGAAGAGCTAGAGGAGCGCTCTTCCCCTTCCTTTCACTGCTCGAGCATGGTGTTGTGTGATGGATTGTGGCGTGGACGATCTTAGCCCGAGCGTTGAGTCTGGCAGACCGCCTCGAAGTGGTTCTCCCTGTCACAGCGGTGACAACGCTGGCCGATAGCAGGGCACTGTCCCGAGTCCTGGCCACATCTGTAGCACGCTGGCGCCGTCTTGCTGGGCTTAGTGTGACGCAACTCTTGCCGTGATGACGTCCTCCGGGAAGTCGCGAATCGTGGTAGGCTTGTGGTGATCCGTCCGATGCTTCTTCTCCTTGTGTGCCTGGATTCGAAATGCTTGTTCTTTTTTTTCGGTCTTGTTGGTCTCCATTTTCCTAGCATGGTCTTCTGCCTGGTCGTTGATCCGTGTCATTTCCTCGATTTCGTCGAGAGAGTAGTGTTTTTTTAGCAGTCGCCGACGCAGGGAGTCGGATTGGCACCCTTTAATTATGCGTAGACGCAGCGCGTCATCAGTGGTGAAAGCGGCAAACTCGCAGTGTCGGGCTAGTCTCCTGATGCGCACAATGAAATCACACACGTGTTAGTCTTTATCTTGGGTGGCTAAATTAAATGTATAACGTTCATAATCCAGGTTGCGTTTATGTAGAAACCTCCGGTCAAGAGCTCCCTTCACGTCGTCATAGGAAGCTGTAGTTGCGTTTGGCAGTTCTTTGATAATTTGCGCGATGTCTTTCCCCACTAAATTTCGCAAGGCGATCAGTTTTTGTTTCGACTCTTGCACTTGGGACCCAGTCATGTAGTCCTCGAAATCTTCGGCCCAGCTCTTCCACTTGGGTCCCATGCTGTTGCCCGACGCTCTAGGGGATCTGGTGGCCGCAGATAAGGTACTCCCATGAGTACGTGTGGGGACGGTGTAGGCGGCGGCGGTACTGTGGCAGGAGCCGTTGTCGCTCCTCCTCCTGAGGCGCCTGCCTGATTGAGGACGGACATCGCAGCTTAATCAGGTCACTCAGCGACTATTATTTACTGCAGGGAAGCGTATTAGTTGATATCACTTGGTTCCACTGGCTCAGTGACCGTTTTTTTGCATGAAGGGTAATGACGCCTGACTCCAAATGGCCGACACCAAACTTCCAATGGGTGTCTATGGGCAGTGCCTGACTAAGATGGCCGCCGCTCGGGACACAGCTTCACGTAGCACTGCAGTGATTACTCTCAAAAGTCTCTTATTTAGCATTTGCAAATGTTATTATTGCTTTTGAGGTCTCAATCAGGTTTTCCAAGCGTTCGGACTCACCCTCGCACTCCTGATCGTGGCCGATCGTCTCTGGGCGCGCTTCCTGGCGTCTGTGTAGCTTTGCGCCGATTTTTCCTTCCTTTCTCGTGTTTCCTTGTCGGGCAGCTTGGCCGAGTCAGGGATGTTCAGGAGGGCGATCCGGCAGCTCAGGCAATTCTGCAGCTGGTGCCGACCGTCGCTCGCTGAGGCAGCATTCAGGCGCGGCGTGTGGAGCGTTTACTTTCGCGCTCTTTGGGTGCCGCACTGACACGGGCTGCGGGCTCACTGTTTTTGGCCGTTCACGGACGGCAGGGGTGTTAAGGCATGTGGGGCTCAGCTGGACATCACACCCTCGTCGCCAGTGTCGCGCCTTTCCCCAATGATGACAGGAGCATAGTGCAACACGTCTTTATTTCTCCGTGTATGCTCCGCACTGCCCTCGTTTCCCCTCGTACCTCCTCTTCCTCCCACGCCCCTTCCTGCCTCGCCTGTTCTGTCGCAGGCAGGGGTCAGGCAATGACGATACGACAGCTTGTATTTCATTTGTTTTATAGCACCTCTCTTACAAGCATAGAATGTTAGAGCACTTCACATCACACCCATAAAGAGACAATGAATCGTACATGTGTATATAAGACAAAGGGTGCAGGATTCACATAATTCATACTGGTAGGCATTTTTTTTTTTTTTTTTTTAAGAGTGCTAGGTCTGGGAAACAAACTCAGGATTCAGTAACAGTGATTAGGGTTGACTCTCCTCTTTTTCTGAATAATCTTTATTAGTTTTCTATCCAACACACCATACAGCTGTATATAAGTCATATTGAAGTACAAAGCATAGTACATTGTCATTTGCATGTTAGGGTTGCCTTTCCTAAGGATGTATTTCTAACCAAACAAACCCATTGTAGCAAAATTAGAATAATCAAAGACTGACAAAAAACAGATGAATGCATTGTGTTTACTTAATTTGGAATATATATAGGTATATCTAAACCTATAACAAAAGAGTTCAAGTGTGCATGGACTATTTAAAGTAATGCGGAAAACATCCAAGCTGCAGTCTTCTTTTGCTTGTGACAAAAATACGAGTATATAAATACAGATAAAATTACCCAAAAATAAATATGGATAAATACTTAAATGATAAAATAAATACCATAAAACCAGGATCCCCAATGACAAATGCTATCCTGGTAATGTGAATTTGAAGCAGCATTATGATGTGAAAAAGTGAATTGGAATTAACACAAAATGCCACTAAAATTCATTTTAAATAAATACATTTAAAAAATAGAGTTCCCAAGGCCTCTACACATTTGCAGGTTGGCTGCCACAGAAAATGTCCTGTTGCTGGGCTCATTGGAAGGGAAATAAGGCCTCCCAACACCCACTGCCCTTTCTGTTGATGTAATGGACAGTGGTAATTTTGTTTGAAAGAATAGAATCCGAATCTAACTTTGAGACAGACTGAACAATGCCTTCAAGGAAAGGCAAACTGCCACTAACTCTAGTATACTGATGCGCAGCCACTGTTTGGATATCTACGAAAGGCCTTTTTGTGTTATCTCTTCCAGATGAGCACTTCAGTCCAACAGAGAGGCGTTCCTAACGATGGCAGCAGTGGAATGAAGTGAGACCCACCCCCCACGCTGAGGTTCGAGGTGACACCCAAACATAGAGATCCAGGAGCAAGAGAACTGAATGCAAGATGCCTACAAGAGCTTAGAGGCTTCCCTAATGCTGGTACTGTTTTAAAAAGGTACCACTGAATGCCCTTATTCTCCATCTGCCATGCGGCACTAACTAGGATACATGAGAGCATCAAGCCCTGAAGTTGGAAGACCTGAAGATGTGGAATCAAAGTGATTCACAAACAGAATCATATACTGAACATTCGGGCGTTCGGATGAGGAGAAGGGAAAGCTTTTATACCAGAAACGTTCCACACAGCTCTGATTAAGGTCAGCCTCGGAACAGGTACAAGTTGGAGCTTCAGGAAAGTCGACAAAGAACCCCAGATCATGAAGAAGGTCCTGTATACATTCCATGACCACCACTGGCGGCACAACCTACAACAGCCATCCATGGACATCTGAGAGAAACTTAACATGGCCAGCAGAGTAGTCCTAAGACCCAACGATAGTGCCACAACTTGGTAGTGCTGGGAACCAGCCAGGAGGTGGAGGTAACCTTTGTGAGCAGCAAGCACTGCTAGATGGAAATGAGTCTTGGGAGTTCTAGGGACTCCATTCAATCCTATGCATTGAGGATCAAAAAGGACCAGGCTGAAGGGCAACATTTTCAATGTACCCTAACGAATAAAGAGGTATTTTATACTTCAGGTCCAAAATGGGTCTTAGACCACCGTCTGTGTTCTAACCAAGAAATAAAGTGAGTGAAACCTGGTGATTCTTTCCTCCAAAGGCACCATTTCTATGGCTCTTTTTAGCAACAGGGCAAGAACTGCCAACTTCAAGATCAAGGCATGCATCCTAGAGGAAGTTTGAGCAGAATCTGGGTAGTCTGGTGGGGAGGTATATACAGGGAGGGGTGTAGCCCATATATAAGTTGGAGCCAGCCAGCCATCACGATCATTTCCCAATTGGTGGTTAAATTAGACCCTTACCTTACCCGAAGGTAACAAAATAGTGTTTGAAGTTATGGATGAGGAGACTGTAGCTGCAGCACCCTAGGACCATATACTCCACATAAGGGATGGTTATCCTCATGAGGGTTGGCCCTGGGAAGACCCCAGAAATTTCACTATTGTTTATGAAATTGTTTAGTAGGGGAGGAAGGTCCAGCAAAGAATCCATAGCATAGCTGTTATTAACCATTCCAGGAAAGACTTAGCTTTCTCACCGAACAGTCTTAGGCCACCAAAGGACATGAACATTAAGGCTAAGAGGACATTGGCCAAAGAACAATTTACTTACCTTTAGTAACGTGAATACTAGTAATGTGAATAGCCCTGGGTGCCAGACCGGATCCAGAGATTTTTCAGCAATTCCCTCATGCGCTGATATGGGACATCGTGTCCATTCCATCTCATCCCAGAAATGACATAACTGCCATATATAGCCACCACCCCTGATCTGACATCAGTTCCTTTCCTGACGCTGTCCACACTGTGCCAACACTGAGCCAATACTGATCAGAGTAAACAGTATGCCGATAACTAATGAACAAGTTAACTTTAGTAATGCTGTTTCTGGCGGAGACCACCTAGCTGCAGATTCCTCACCTTTTGAATATTCCCCACACGTCAGACTGGATTATAAACATGTCAGCAGCACCCCTGTGTTACGCTCTGGAAAGAACGTGCAGAGCCGACATATGTGCCACTCCTGTGTGCGGTCAGTTGCTTTAGAGACTGTCCAATCCTCAGAGGAAACCCCCAAAAAACGAACTGGCAGACCAGTAAGCAGATTACTAGGCTTGGGATCTTAGTAATGGATAGAGTCCACTCACAAAATGGAGAGGATGTGAGGGTTGGTAAGGAAACTGCGGCTTGACAGAGCCTCTCCAGAAAAAACACCCAAAGGTAAGTACCTTGTACTTCTGACAAAGACTTAGAGTTATAGATTCCTTACCTTCTGGATACGAAAGCAGTACTTATTATGAGGTGGATCTGTGGATGGACTTAAACCAGAAAGTCCTACAAGACTGAGTGGGCAAAGTGGCAATCTCGGTGAACCTGACTATCCAGACAATAGTGCTTCGTGAACGTATGGCGGAATGCCTATGTAGCCGTCTGACAAAGGTCTAGGACAGGTACTTCATGTACTAATGCAGTGGTAGCAGATCTGGCCCTGCTATAACGCTCACACAGTCCTTCCTGAGACAGCTTTTTAGCCAGTGCATAGCAGATTATAATGAACACAAATCTAGGGGGATATGGTTCCATTCTGCACACCCTTGCATTTAGTGCGGATTGTCCACCCAGTGTTCCTTGCAGTGGGGGCTCCTCCACTAAAGCTTAGTAGCGTCGCCCCACTGCCAGGAAGCAGCAAAAGAAAGGAAAAAATAAAATGATAACGTAATGGTATTTTTCCAACACAAACATAACCCCCCATACGAGCTCTTTATCATCTGGAGCCCAATAATGGATACATTGCATAAAATCAGTTTTCCAGTTGAGCCATATCAATACCATGATCAATGTCACATTATGCTTCTCAGTTTCCTCTCATTACATCAGTATCTATATCAGTGTATGCATCCAATACCGCTCGCATTACTCTGGGCGCCCACCTAGAGGCTCCCTCAGTAGTTTGCCTCTCCCTCCCACCTCCCTTCCACTCCCTCCCGCTGGTGTGCTCTAAAGACGTAAACCAGGATCTCCCTCCCATCCCATAGCTGTAAGGTGCGCCAGTATCCTGTTGCATTAGGGTTGCTACCCATTTCCTGCTGTGCGCAGCTTCACTTCCAACCTCCAGCAGCCACTCTCAGCCTGCCTAGACACTGCCTTCTTCACCAATCCCTGAAGAAGCCTCAAAGGAATCAGAGTCCAAGGCTGATTCCGGCATCGTCCATCGCGTCACTAGGGCTTCCCATGCCTGCGCCGTTTCAATTGCCTTCTCATTATTCGCTCTTCTGGCCTGTTGGAGCCTGATCATACTCTCGCTAGTTGCCCAGGTGGTAAATTCCGCCTTCCAACGCTCCATGCTAGGGCCCTGATTGGATTTCCATTTTCTCGTCAGTTCCCGTTTGGCCAACAGCAACCCCAGATCAATGAACTTGCTTGTAACCTTATTTCTCGCCGTGTGAGGGAACCAGTGCAGGATACATGCTCCTAAATCAGGTTCTATCCACCAGTCTGTCACTCCGCACAGGGCTTCAACCACCTCCTCCCAATACGTTCCTAGCTGCGGGCAACTTCACATCATGTGCCGAAAGTCCGCTGCGTGCAAGAAGCAGCTGGGGCAGCATGCCGACTCATAACGTAATAGTATTATCATTTCATTTTGTCCTCCTGCTGTGGCAGAAGGCATGAGGGGGCAGGGCGGGGCTGCAGGGGAGGAGTGGTAAAACACTCCGTGCATAATGACTGTTTGGTCGGCCCCATCGGGCCACCCAAAACAGTAATGCGCACTTTCCCTGTTCTCCATGCAGGCTGCAATACAGCCTGTATGGAGAACATGCCCACCCCTCCAGCCCCTAGCTGAGCACCGTTTCACAGCACTCAGACCAATCACATCACTGCATTGCAGCATTAGGACTGGCTGCGGGGAGCATGTGAGCCCTGATTCTTCCAGCTTTTCACAAGAAGCCAGGAAGAGGATGGGACAGGACACAGGATTTCTTTTTTATTTTTAACCAATCCCACCCCCGCCCCTTCGTTACCAAAGCTGCTTCTAGGCAGCAGCCGCAACTGGTTCTTTGGTACAATCTATGTAGAAGCTCTGCACTTTCTTGGGATCCAAGCAATAGAGTCTCTCCTCCTCAGAGAGGTGAGGCAGAGCATAGAATGTTGGCAGGTTGATGGTTTGACGGACGTGTAACGTCGTTATAACGTTTGGCAGAGTCTGCAGAAACCATTTGTCTGGAAAGGTGGTGGTGTATGGCAGGTTAACAAAAAGTTCAAAGCTCACTTCCATACTGACTAGGAACACTGTCTTTTGAGGGTGATAGGTGGAAGGAACGGCTTTGACGCAGCTCAATGGGGTGTACATTAGAAATTGGAGGACCAAGTTAAGTTCTCACTGAGGCATGACGAAGTAAGTGGGAGGAAACAAGTGTTGAAACCCTTTGAAAAAGCACATTACAGGAGATGTGAACAAAGTGGGCTGACCACAGAAAGGTCGATAAAGCTGAGAGGTACCCTTCAACTATTCACAGGGATGGCGAAGGACAAAAAAAACAAAACAATAACACGTCAGACAGCTAAGGCTGAAGAGGGTCAGACTGCCGAGAACCTGAAGAGGTTCAGACTGCCGAGAACCACACCAAGATACACATTTTCCCCAACAGGCATATACAGTTTTAGTTAAGGAACAACTGGCTACCAAGATATTATCAGCCACCTCTGGAGGAAGGTCGAAGGTGTTCAGCTGTCACTGTTCAATCTCCATTCACAAAGGTAGGCAATGGCAGGGGCTTGGTGCAGAAATCTGCCCTGTTGCTGCAACAGTTGGTCCTCCCAGAGAGGCAGTCTGATCGGATGACAGACTCTCAAGCCCAGGAGTTCTGGATACTATACTCTCCATGCCCAATCAGGGGCTACTAGGATGACTTGGGCCCAGCTGGTACGGATCTTCTTAAGAACTCGCGACAGGCGTGTTATCGGCGGAAAGGCATACAGGAGTCCCAAGGTCCAGTCAAGGAGGAACAAGTCTCTAAGCGTGAAACTCTGTGGAAACTCCAATACTCAGAATTGCTGGTATTGAGCATTCAGTGGTGGTGAACAGATAGAGCCATGGTTCCCCTTTCGTGTAAGAGACCACATCTGGGTGTGACTGCCATTCAAGATCCTCGAGACGCCAATTTGTCCACTCTAGCATTCAATGATCCTAGAAAATACAAGGAGATGGCGGACAGAGCACCGAAACATGTCAGACACTCATCCCCAATCAATATTAGATCTGGGTTGAATCCAACATCGTTCTTTAGCTCACTTTGCCTCTCCAGTTCAGGCCCAGCCATATGCAAATCAGTCTTGACCCTGTTCCACTTGGGAACAGTCCAGCCCAAACTGCCAAGCCAGGTCTTCCCTGGACTGGAAACAAGCATTCTAGGACCGGTTTCCGGGTAACACCCCTTATCAGCCAGGCTATCTTGAATCCAGTGGCAAAGTGAGCAAGGGACCCACGTCTGGGCATACCCTGCCAACTTAAGTGGAACAAAGCAAACACAATGAGATGATGCACGGACTCTTCGTATACCTGGCTAGAATCCGACAGGTTCCCTTGGTGCTTGCTGAGCTTTCTGAGACTTCAGTTCCCAATGCAAAGCCCTCATGTGCCACCTAGCATGACCTACTAGTAGGATGCCAGAGGCTAAGACGTCCCAGCCATTGTCACGGAGACCCAGACCAAAGGTTGAAACATGGGGATCATAGCTTAAATGTCCCACAATAGTTGAGGTGGAGGGAAGACTAATAACTGTAACATATCTATAACGGCTCTGATAAGGCGCCTCCTTGAAGGAGTTAGGAGTGTTTTTGGCACATCCATTGAAAACTCTAAAGATGTCAGGAGGGTTGCAGTCACCTAGAGGTGGTCTACGACTGACTGAGGCGATCCCAAAATCAACAGTCAGTCCTCAAGGTATATGAAGACTGGCGTTAACAACCTCCCAAAAATGTGCAGCAACCACCACTTTCATGACCACTGAGGGGCAAAGGTGAAGTCAAAGGAGGGCACAAAGAACTGAAAACGCTTTAATTCCACTTGAAACCAGCATCTGTGGAAGTGAATGACAGGAATATGGAATAAGGCATCATGCAAATCCAAGGGCACCATCCAGTCCCCTGGACCCAGAGAGAAACTTAACGTGAGCCAGGTTGGTCATCTTGAAATTCTTACTTTGGAGCAGGAAGTTCAAAGGGCAAAGGTCTCAAACAGGACAAAGTTTTCAGTCTTTCTTCATCACACATAAATCACAGGAGTACCATCCAAGTCCCTATTTCTGATGTCGGTTCCCTCTTTGATTGCTCCCTTGTCCAAACAAGCCTAGTCAACCCTGTAAGAAGCTGGCTAAGTATATATTCACACTAGGTGGTAATACCGTGCACAGAGTTCAGGGGTTCCCCCAATAGTGTACAGGGCTCAATTTAAAACCCAAAGTATTCTATTAGTGGTAGTGTGGGAGAGCATCCTTAGGCTTGCCACAGAGGAGTGTAAGACTTGTATTGCACAACTGTGATCAATAATGGACACATGACTCAAGAAGGAGATCCAGACCAATTTTAGAAAATTATACTGTGAACTTTATTTTAAGACCCGGGTATTCATAATAAGGTAAGTACATTTTTTTTAATTAAAATACTTTTAACTCTGAAAAATCAACACTTAGAAACTTTTCAACACAGTCCAATGTTATCCTACAGGGAAAACAATACTGTGGTTAAACAAGGGAGTACTGAAGTTACAAAACTGCTCCACCAGTGGCACAGGGGTGGCAGGATGCAGAGGCCAAAATAGGAGTTCAGCCCAATGCTTTCCAACAGAGACAGGGGGTGCCTGGAGCCACACTGCTTGCAGGTAAGTAAATCGGTTGCAATGGCCAAGCTTTAGGGGTTAGCTCGGGGGGGGGGGGGGACAAAACAGCACCAAACATACACCTCCAGTGGCACAGGGGCAGCCACGTGCAGGGTGCAAATCTGACATTGGGGGCCCAATGCTTTTCAATGAAGATTCTCGTTTTGGCAAACAGGCCGCAGGCATGGCACTGGAGGTTGCAGGAGGTAGACCAATGACAGCAGAGGTAAGTAGAGATAAAGGGGGGTCATAGGGGCACTGTTGGTTCAGCTCAGCAAGGTCTACAGGCTTCGGATTAATGGGTACCTTTCAACATCAGTATCTTCTTACCAGAGCCAGTCGAGGGGCCCTCTGGATTCACACTGCAGGTGCCATAGTGGAAATCTGGAGAGGTCAGACAATGCTAGACACAGGGTCAGGATCACTGAGCAGACTTCACTGCACAGGTGAGCCACTCATTCATGCCGTGGGCAGGGGACCCAGTCCACCTGGATCCGGAGTCCTTGGAATAGGTTTTTTCTAGACAGGTCCGCTGTCCACGGGAAATTGGACTCTTTTTCAAAGGCATCAGTCCTCCCAAGGGTTTCAGAGGTCGCTGGCTGCAAGTCAGGTCATAAAAGCTGGAGACATGCCAGTAGGGCTCGGGCCAAGGAGTAGTCTTCAGTCTTCTCTGCAGGGTCGTCTTTTCTTCTTCGGTCGTCGCAGATCTAGCTTCTAGGTCTGTGAGAGCCACTTAAATACTAAATTTACAAGTCATTTTAGGGGATTAGTGGGTAGTGCCAATGGGCGCCTTACCTGGGGAGACTACACCCTATATTATGCCACCCTCCTGTGGGAGGAGGCATAGACCTAGCCCTGATTTGAGCCCCCCCCATCTTCAAGATGGCAGGGACTGAAAGTTGTGCTTCACCTCACTTCTCCCACCTTAGGGGTGCGGTTGGCAAAGGTGGGCACACCTATTCTTTTGAGTTTTTCCAGGTCAAAGTGGGGGTGTAAACCAGGGACTGCCATATGCTGCTAGCAGCAGAGGCTGGGGGTTGAAACTTCCTTCTTCGAGCACTGGCCCATCCTGTGGGGAGGTGGTGGAAAACCTCTGCCCAGGATGTGCATTGTTTCTGGCCCCCGAGAGCAGGGGCTCTCTACCCAGGGATCCAGAAACATTTCTGGTGGTGGTGGTGGTTGGCTGCCTATAGCTGATCATAGACCATACCAGGGTTAGCAAGTTTTCAGGAGGCACCTCTGAGGTGCCCACCAGTTACATGGTACAATAAATCCCACAATGGCATCAGTGTGGATTTACTGAAAGGAGTGGGTTTTTTTAACGAAACACTCCTGTATTCAGTGAAGCCATCATGGTGCTGTGGAACTAGAGTTGTTGAGTTTCCAGCTCATGTACTCTCCATGGCTTCACTGGCACTTCCAATATTAGGAAATGGATCCCAATATTGCTGGGGCATATCTGCTCATGCAGATATGCCCTCACCTGTGGTAGAGTGCACCCTGCCTTAGGGCTGTGAGGTCTGCCAGAGGGGTGGCTTACCTCGGCATGGCACCCAGGCAGGGTACCATGTTGACTTTCTCGTTTTCTGCCTCATAGGGGTGTGTAAGCTGCAAGAGCAGTGGCATGGACCCTCTTCAGCTCCCAGGCCCTAGGTACCCAGGGTACTATTTACTAGCGACTTACAGGGGGTAGAAGTACCAATTGGGGGTTTGTTTTTAGGGAAGACGCACTGGCACAGGTGACTCTGCACTACAATTGAAACCACATCAAAACCAGGCAAAACGTGGGTGACTAACCATACAAAAGAGGCACTCCCCCACATTCCATTTGTAGGATTGGTCTCCAGAAGTCGCTATTGTCTAGGTGAGATGTGGAGGAGGGTTGGGCAGGAAATGTAGGGTGTATCAATCCTGGAAAATTTGAGGCAGATCAGATGTGATGATTTGCTACTCCTGGAGGAAATAACTTATATTACCTCTAACAGGGTGACTATGTGCAGCAGAAGACAATCTAAAGGGGTGTGGGAGGGAGGGGGGTCTTTGGTCAATTGTTGCCCTGATTACCTGACATTGCAGACAAGATCCCCGACCTCTACCTCAAAAGGATTGGGAGAACTGTTGCAGTGGATGACCTTTGCGTTGCTTCAGCTAGATGACCCCCGAAACCTCCAAAACTTCAGTACCATTGGGGATACTGCTGCATGTATGCTGAAAGGACCAGGGAGCACACTGTGGCTCTGCTTGCTTTAGAGTGCTCCTGGGCTGATTTGGCGTTGCCCCCAAAGGACAAATGGCATCAAATGGAATGTTCATCAGTGATGCTTGGAATTCATTAGAAAACCCATGAAACTCATCCTTCATGTGGGCAAAACACAATGCTGGTAGCGACTGCCCAAGAAATCGGTAGTGTCTAAGATCTGAACTAAATTGTTGTGAAACTCATCAGGGACCACGGGTAAGATTTCCCTCACCATGTCTCATAACGTGGGCAAATAACCTGTACGATGAATGTCTTGAGAGACAACTGAGTTGACTAATTGGAGGGCTAGGTTGGAATATGAAAACATTCCCTTCCCAAAGGCCTCCATGCATTTGGTCAACCTATCTAGGGGAATAGTGGAGAATGTCACGGTTCAACAGGTTTGTGGAAGTTTGCACCAGAAAACTCTGGAGTAAGGTGATTGAGCAGGAAAGATTGGTCTCCGGAGCAGGACTGTGCTGCCTGTCAATCGGTCTATGCAAAGAGAGGCAAGATCCAGGTTTGGTCGAAAGCCTCATTGACCGAGAGGAGTGACTCTGAAGAAGCTTGCCCAGGCTGCAGGACTTCTGTAGATGGTAGCTGGAGATTCAGGACTTCTGCAGCCCTTATGATGACCGTGGCAAAATATTCTGACTGTGGAAGGGCTAGGTGGAGAGATTAGGCCAGTGTCAGGGGACTGCATGTTGGAGGTCGAGCTGGGCACGATCTTGGTCAAGGTAATGGTGGATTTGCTTCAGGGTCTGAAAGGACAATCGGTTCTTTGTTTAGCATTGGTGTGCATGAAACCAGGAAAAACCTCATCGTCAGGTGATAAGTTGGGCAGGCGTGGGCCTTGGAGTTGGGGACCAGCCCTGCAGCGGGTTCATTTTTTTTAATATTTTTTTTTTAAATGTGTTTTTATTGCAGATTCATAAATCGACATCAAAATAATGCAACCTTCCAACCTTTGATCAATATAAGGCACTTTTCAAGAACAGGAATATACACTGCCATTCAGCCCACATCCCGGAGGCTGGGCGGCATTTGCGCTTGATCCGTTAAATGTAACAAAGAAAACTCCACCCAGAGGCAGCCGGTTAACCATACATTGGAGTAACTGCTTTTTTATTACCCCCGGCCCCAGTCCCAGCACAAGCCTCCAAATACAAAGTTCGAAAGGTGGTAAAGTATGTCAGGACCCATATAACACGTTACTACCCGCCTTTATCGTACTGTTGTCCCGGGGTCCCTAAAACTGCCCTCTTACCCCACCCCCCCCCCAACCGCTGCTGAAGTGGGCCTCATTCCAGTATACTCTACGAAATCCGTGCTGCCTGAAGGATCTATCCCTACGGAGCTTCATGTCTCTAGGAACCTTCCTCACCAGTCATCACCTAATCCTCCTCTGCAGTCAGACAATCCTGTAGAGCTTGTACTATTGTTTCCCATGCCCTCGCCATTTCTAATCCCCTTTCATTCGCCGTGCGAGTAGCCTGCTGCAGTCGTACCGCCCCTTCACACCTAGCCCATTTCTGCAATTCGTTCCTCCATCTCGTGAATGAGGGGCCCTCCTTCGACTTCCAGTGCCAAGTGATCTCTCTCTGGGCCAATATAAGCCCCAAGTCAATAAATTTGCTCGTAATTTTCGTCTTGGTCGTGTGAGGGAACCAAAGCAACAAACAAGTTGCCATATCATATTCCACTTGTCGGTCAGTAACTGTATTAAGAAGCTCCCCCACTTCCGACCAATACGGCCCTAGCCTCGGGCAGCTCCACAGCAAATGATCCAGTTCCACCTCGGGCTCCAAGCACCGTGGGCACGCTGCATCTAACACCCCGAAATACCGTCTGATCTTCCCCGGTGTCAGATAGGCCCTGTGTATCACAAAGAAGTGCACTTGCTGGAAGCGAGCATTCCTGCACCCCTTCCATGTCCTTTGCAAGATGTGCCCCCAGACCGTATCCGGTATAGGTTTCCCTATACTCTCTTCCCAGGTGGCTTTCAAAGACGCGAGCGGCTCCAGACCTTCACGTAACATTCTAGAATGGAGGCAGGTAACCGCCTTAATCGTGCCCGCCGCCATTACTGCATATTGACAGGCCATGGTCAATCCCGCCCTCCAGTGCTTCTGGATCGCAGCCGTCACCGCCGCATGTAGGAGGAAGCTCCCATCCGGGAGGCCATATTGTTCCCGGAGCACGCCGAAGGGCGCTAATGCCCCGTCAACATACAAGTCGCCCAGCACCTGGAGGCCCAAGTCCTCCCAGTCCTGTAGCGAGGACCAATCTCCCCCATGCTGCAATGCAGTCAGCATCCCTAAGGGAATCTCCGGTGCGTAGGGGCGCTTCATCCCCGCTCTCCTTAAGCTCCTATTCCAACAGAGTCTTAAAGTCTTCTCCTCCATGGTGAGGGCCCTGATCTCCAATGACTGTTGCATGACTATATAGGAAAGTACGTGCCTCTGGATGCCCGTCCCCCTGGAGTCGACAGGGCCCCTAAACTCCCTGGCAATGTGTTGTGTTAGTACCTGCAGCTGCGCCGCTAGAAAATACAGTTCGAAGTCGGGGACCGCCATTCCCCCCTCGAGCTTGGGCCGCATCATTTTAGTCAGTGCTACTCTGCGCCTACCATGTCCCCAGATGAAACCAGTTGTTAGGGTCCGCAACTCCTTAAAGATCTTCTGGGGTATCCAGACCGGAAGTGTATGGAAGTAATAGAGCAATCGCGGCAAAGCCACCATCTTTAGCAGCGTTACCCGACCCTGTACCGAAAGAGGCAGGGAGGCCCAGAAGCCCACACAACCCCTCAGGGCCCTAATACAGCGTCCTACGTTGCCCTCAAGTATATCCGTGGGTTCGTGATAAATTTGTACCCCCAGATATGTGAAGCACGTACTCTCCCAGACAACCTCAATCGTTAGGGGCGGGCGAGGCATGTTCGACCTCACTGGGAACACGCAAGTCTTGGTCCAATTGACCTTGAGGCCCGATAATCTACCAAAACTTGATAGCATTGCGACTGCCCTGTCCAGTGCCTGTCCCACATCTCCCAGATACAGCAGCAAGTCGTCCGCGTATAGCGAAATGTAGTGCGAACAATCGCCGCTCACAATCCCACTGTACGCCCCCCCAGAGCGTGCCTGGGCCGCCAGGGGTTCCATCGCTAACGCAAACAGCAATGGGGAGAGCGAGCAACCCTGCCTCGTACCCCTGCACACCGGATAAGCGGCAGAGATCACAGAGCCGAGCTTCACCCTGGCCGTCACAAGAGAGTAGAGGACCCTTGTCATGCGCCCAAACTGTTCTCCCAAACCGAATTTCACTAGTACCTTGTCTAGGTATGCCCATTCTAAGCTATCGAAAGCTTTCTCAATATCGACCGAGAGCACCACCGGCCACTGATCCGGCTCCAAATGGCTCTCCAGCACTCGAAACAGGCGGCAAATATTAAATGATGTATTCCTGGTGGGGATGAACCCGGCCTGGTCCGAGTGGATCAGTGTGGTCATATGTGGCAACAGTCTGGTAGCCAGGATGCGACTTAGGATTTTATAGTCCACCGTCAACATGGACAGCGGCCTATATGAGGTGACATCATGAGCCTCCCTACCAGGTTTCAACAGCGGTACAATCAGCGCCTCCCTCATTGACGGAGGTAAATGTCCCACCTTCAGGGCTTCGGAGTACACCTCCAACAACCTGGGCGCCAGAACATCCATATATGTCGCATAGAATTCAACCGGCAGGCCATCCACCCCCGGAGTTTTGTTCCTAGCCATCTGCTTGATAGCCACTCTAATCTCCGGTAACATTATCGGACCCCCCAACTCTTTCATGTCATCTGTGTCTAGCATGGGAAGTCTAACATTCATCAGATAGGTCTCAATGTCAGAAGCCGTAACAATCAGTCGGCTCCTATACAGAGTCTCATAGTAATTCAGGAAGCGGGACCACACCGCCGCCTGTGAGTGGACCACCTCTCCACTGATCCCCCGTATGCTCATAATCGGGTTTCCCCTAGGTTCCGGGTTCGCAAGCCGCGCCAGCAACGTTCCCACCTTGTCCCCCTCTGCGTGCATCTTGGTGGCATACAACTTATAATCATAGCTCCGTAGTCGTTCCATCTCTTTCGCAACCAGTTCTCTAGCCTCCTGCAAGCGAGCCTGTAATTCCGGACGCTCTGGTCTCCGCCGCTCTAGGTCTCTCAGAGTGCTATCCGCCTTCTCCAAATCAGCGATGACCGCTGTTCGTACCCCTGAGAACTTACCAATGCATATACCCCTCACCACTATCTTCATGGCATCCCACTCCACCGACCTAGCAGAGGCCGTGTCCCTATTATCTGCAACTACTGATCAATGCCTTGCCTAACAGTGTCACTGAACGCCTGGCCCACCAGTGTATCAGGCCGCAGTTTCCATGTTGGTACGGCTGATCTCACTCGCTGCCATTGAAGAGACCAGCAAAGGATTATGGTCCGAAAGGGTCCTGGTCAGATATTCCATGTGCATTGCCATGGCAGCTATCTGCCCTCCGCAGAGTATAGAATCTATTCGCACATGTAAAGCGTGTAGTGCTGAGAAGAAGGAATAATCTCTAAGGGTCGGGTGTTGCTCCCTCCACACATCAGTAAGGCCCCACCTCTCCTGCCAGTCCCTCCTGTGTCTAGCTAGCCTGCGCACCGGCGAGTCAGTGAGTGGTGGGTGCGATCTATCAAGTGAAACATCCGTAATGGAATTAAAATCACCTCCCAGAATTATAGGACCAGCCAGATAGTGGGCCAGGGAGCCAGTCAAACCTTCAAAAAAGCGCACCTGGTCGGTGTTAGGGGCATACACACTGCACAGAACCACATCCCGGCCGTATAGCCTCCCTTCCACCGCCACAAATCTACCTCCAGGATCCACTACATGGCACGTGGCTTGAAAAGGGACTCCCGCTCTCACCCAAATCAGTGCACCTCTGGCGAATGCTGAATAAGTTGTACCAAAAACCTGGCCCCGCCACCTCCTCTGCAATGCACTACACTCTTGCTTGGTAAGGTGTGTTTCCTGTAACAGCGCTATTTGAATGCCACGCCTCACCAGATATGCATGCACTTTACCGCGCCTTGACATGGTTCTAAGTCCGCGGACGTTCCAAGTGGGACATTTCAAATTAGGTAATGTCCCCATTGCAGCCGTCCCTCAAGAGTCCCCCCAGCAGCACATTCCCGCCCACATCAGTGCAGCATGAACCAAAACTGAAACTTCCCCTAAAAACTCCCAGTACCCTCCCCCCAGAACAGGACCCAATAACACAATATCAGCCCCCGTCCAAACTACCCAAACTGCACACATGAATCTATTCTGTAGTCGCCACTACAGACAGCCTTAAGGGCAATTGGAGGGTGGGTCAGGGCCAACAGGGGTCAGGGCCAACAGGGGTTGGGCTGTGTCCCCACCCCGTGTCCAAGATCCCCATCAATAGCCCCCCCAATACCTGCTGATCCATGGGCCACCGGGGGCCTGCATCATCACCATTACGGTATAACAGTAGTTCACCTCCCGCAGGATTATTAATTAAATAGTCCATCCGCCGTCTGAGGCACCGTCCGCATCCGACAGGTCCGCCTCAGATTTTCCTTCGTCCCCGTCAGTGTCCGAGCCCACAGATTGTCCGTCACGCTGCGAGCCCGTTATGACTGCTGTCGCCACCAGCGCTCCCTGTCTGTCAGCTGCCATTTGGCCATCCTGCAGCATCTTCTTAAGTCAGTTGCGCTTGCGGATGTGTCGCGACTTGCGCACTTGTACAGGCTTTTGCCGCTCCCGGCCCCCTCCACCCCTGCGGTCCGTACCAGCCCTGTATGATTCAAGTATTAATAGGTCTCTGTCCTTAAATTGTAGGACCTTGATCACTATTGGTCGGGGCGGACGGCCCGGTTGAGGCGGCCGGGCTGGGACCCTGTGTGCCCTCTCCAAGGAGAAAAAGGGGGACAAGCCTTCTGGTGCCACCACTGTCCTGAACCAATTCTCCATGTAGGCAAGCGCGTCATCCCCTTAAGAATTTTCAGGTAGGCCCACGACCCGTACGTTATTCCTTCGTTGCGACTTTCGGAATCCTCCGCCCTCCGTTCCAACGTCGCCAGTCGCTCTAGAATATCGGTCATCTTGTGTTCCGCCGTCACCACCGCGGGCTTGAGTTCCTGAAGCAGCTGCTCATTGTCTTTCACTCTGCCAGCCAGCTTTGAGTGGTTTGCCCTGAGGAGGCCCAGACCTGTGGCGACCTGTGCTATGTCCTGATGAAGGGACTCCTTGGTCGCCGTGATGGCATCCAGTATACCGTTCAGCCGCCGGTTTAGTCTCTGCTCCTGCGTCGTTCCCTCTTGGTCACTGTGGTCATCGCGGGCAGATGCCAATCCCGTCGCCGGGTCCTGCCCCTGTTTCATCGCCATCCCTCGGCTAGTCGTGGCCCCCACGTCCCTCGGGCACTCAGCACCTTACACGGGTGACCGCTATGTGCCCCCCAACCGACTCCTCGGCCGAGACCCAAAATGGCCGCCACTTGCCCCTGCAGCACAGCTATCACTGCCGAAAATTCGTCGCCCCAGGGGAGTCAGCAGTCCATAGATGGTGTGTCTCCGGTGTGCAGTGACCTCAACTATTAGAAGTCCATAGCCGATCCGGGCCCAAGCTGTCGGTGTGCCGGGAGCCACAATGCCAGTTCCATAAGTCGGGGCCCAGGCCGCGGCGTCCGTTGCCGTGCAGGCGGCTGCGCACCACTGTGCAGGAGCTGCTCTCTTCCTCTCCTTTCGCGATCCTCCACCACCCGGGAGCCCCGCGCCGGAGAGCCACTTCACAGCTCCAACTTCATCCCTCTCACCGGGCGATCGCCCGTCGCATGGCAACGCTCCACTGCTCCGCCTGCAGTCACTATCGCCCTCGTGTGCACAAGAAAACTCTTTATGGCTCCCTTGGCCAAGAGAGCCATGACTTCCTTGTGGAGCATGTACAAATGGATCCTCCGTCATCCGGTCGTAAGATGGAGTCAGAGGGAGGAGTAGATTAGAATGGTAGGGAGTAGCCCCTTTGAATGATCTGCAGAACCTACCTGTCTGATGTTATGGACTGCCAGTGGTGGAGGTGATGGGGGAACCTGCCACAACTGGACGCCCATGATCTAAAAGGGCACGATTAGGAAGGTTTGGAGGCTGCAACTGCTGGGGGATGGTTGCTGGACCAGGCTGCTTCCTACCTAAGCCACGAGGCCGGTAGGAATCACACCCTGGTCCACACAGAGGCTGTGAAGCTTGCGCGCTTGTTGGCTGGGATGTTTGGCATGGTTGAAAGCCCCTTCCATGGACATGAAAGGGAACAAAAGGCAGAATGGGGACGTGGGGCAGCCGAGAGGGCCAAGCACTTTGACATAGCCCGCGAGTCCTTAAAGCGCTCCAGCGCAGAGTGCTTAGTTTCCGACGAGACTGGTACCATTAAAGGGCTTATCCATGAGGGTGTAGTGTAGTTCCTATATTCCCAATAGGCTCTACGCATTGGAATAATATATCCTATTTATGTGACGTAGGACTTAGGTTAGTAGGTCTCTATCAAATATACTAAACTTAATTGTGAGTGCCAGCTAGCTCAGAGGTCACTAGAAACTCTCGAATATACAAGAAGGGATTAGTTTCTGACAACCGCATAAACCTGACAACTTTGTTTCCCCAGGAATGGAATAACTATCTTCAGAGTCGTGGATACAATAGATAAGTATTTCACTCAGTTAATCGTGCATGCTTCGTTTCTACAGAGTTGCAGACAAATAGTGAGATGGGTGTTTTCAATAAAAGGGTTTATTGAACAGTCTTCTTTCTCATGCAAGAGAGGTGAACTGCTACAATCGTTAGACAGAATGCAAAGTATAATGCATACAGCGTGAACAGTAATATAAAATACAGTAAGAGCATTGTATGGTTTCTAAGCCATATAAAAATACATACATAAATAACAGGCTAAAATACTCAACTGGTGCTACTAAAATACGCCTACCCCAAAGTACCTAACCTAGGTCTAGTACGAGGGAAGTAGTAAGGATGGTCTTTAGCATAGGTTTAGTTTTGCCAAAAATCTACTGAAGGTTTCTCTAGGTTCTAATCAGCTCCATACCTTTAGAATGAAGGTCTGGTATCTCTGTCTCGGGACTCGATTTCCCAACACCCTGCAAGGGAAGTCAGGAACACTGGAGCTGGATTTCTCGGCAGAGGAGGACAGCTTGTTGTCAGTGCGTCAGCTGGAGAGCCGGCTTCCTTCGGCACTTGCTGTAGCAAGCTGCGTTGGGCAAGTAGGTTGTCAAACTGCACCAAACTACTGTGCTTTGCCATAGCAAGTGAAGGTATATTTATACCTTGAAGGTGTTTTAGGAATGCCATGTTTGAAGTAAAGTCGGGCATAGGAACGTCATGAATGAACCCCTAGTAAGTTTATACACGACTGTAGAGTGAGCGGGCTCAATAGGCGTAGACCAAATAAAAGCGGAGATAACTGTATAAGTGAGATATTTCTACCTGTACCGACTGCACCATGCTACGTGATCGACCGCCACCCAGCCTCCGGGATGTGGGTCATGAGGCTGTGTACACAAACGATAATTGGACAATGACTGCATTTGTACCGGAGATCATGTGGTGCGCTAAATGTATGATTGACATTATCTCTGCAATAAAAATTGTTTTACGAAAATGAATGAACCCCTAAGGTATAGTTGTTCATTGTAAAGTAACTGAGTTCTTGGAAAAATCAATATTCAAGCAAGGGGCAGTCCCTACCGGCTTAAGCTGGTTTTCCAAGAAATCGTTGTGACGTTTGGTGAACGGATGGAAGTAGCCATGCCTGTATTTGGTTAGCATGGGCTATGCCTAAATAAGGTCTGGATTGTTATGCCTATATAAGGGAAACGCGAATTGTACCTATATATGGGCATGAATCGGGAAAATCCATACGGAATCTAAAACGACATACAACACCCACTCCACTTTCTTTTTTTTTTTTTTTTTTTTTTTTTTTAAAACCTTTATTGTGCACAAAAAGTAACAGATACGGACCCACAACCTACAGGTCGGGCACGATACAGTAAGCACAAAAGCAAATAGGACAAATTCCCAGCAGCACCAGGATTTATAGCAACAATCAAGAAATAGCCCTGCAAACGAGTGCGTGTCACCAGGAAACAGGAGCATGAAAGGTTAGTTTTAAGAATTATAACAAGAACTTAAACAGTAAGGAGAGAGATCAAGGAGTACTGAGTCCGAAACATTACGTCAGAACAGGAGGAAACAACAGCATAGTGTGGAAGCAAACCCATAAGCGAGCATCAAAAAACAACATGGCAAATCAGGGGCAAAGAACAAGAGCTGCGACTAGCAAGTACGCGCCACGTAGCACGCCACCCTCTTCCACTGACCCGTCCCCCGGACCCAGAACAGAAACAGATAAAGAAAAGCGCAGAAAATAGATAAGGCCCATAGAAATGAACTGTATGAAATGAAAACCCACCCCCCGCCCTACAACAAAGCGGAGGCTATGGCCTACCCCCCCCGACAGCGTGTCTTTCGCCCACTAAAGAACCCGAAATATAGAAAAAGAAAGAAAGAAACAGAAAAAGAATACCCTAATAACAGAGGAGGGCCGAATTCCAAAGCACCCGGACTCCCCGGCCGGTAAGTCTCTCCACCACCCAGAACTACAGGATTAGAGCGACAATACGGAAAGAAGCAGGGAGAGACGTCAGAATTAGTGTAGCACGCGTCGAGGAAGCGTCCCAACCCGGGCCCCCCACCCGCCCATCAAGAACAAGAAAACAAACAGGATCACCCCTAACCCTGGCCAGATTTCAAGCGGCCATCCAAATACGACCCCGGATAGCACATCGCCCCACAGAGAACAAAGGGGTAAAATGGCCGCCCTCTACAAGAAGAAGGGCCCCCTGCACAAATAGTACAAACCCAGTCACTAAGCGTGGCACAGATCCAGGATATCGCCGCACCAAAATCCACCCAGTCCAGCATAAAACAGCAATAGAAACCCTCAGCATCGCCATCCTGAGCAGCGTAGGAACACCATGGCGTCTCCAATCGAGCCGCAAACGAGGATAAGGGTCCACACAGGATAGGAAACAATGTAGCTTGCACGAAAGACAGTGGCGGCAGTCCTGAAAAGAATCCAGTCACAGAGCGTTTCACCCGCTGAGTAGTACGCCGCAACAATGTCTCGATTGCAAGTCCAGGAGAAAGTCGATCAACCTCAGAAGGGGGTCCGGCTGGCGGGGCACTCCCCGATCCCAGAGCGACCGCGTCCAACTTCGCGCCAAGCGCACAGGAGCAATCGCGCCATTCTGCCCTCAAATCGGCCAGCGCTGCAAGGATGGAGGCGCGAGTGATGCAAGGCGGTCGAGCTAATGAATCGGCAGCGCGGAGTTCAGCGAGGTGTGCCGACCGCCACTTAGAGCCATGGAGGGCACCATCACTAGGGGCAAAGACGGAACCCAGTCGCGCCACTGAGGGGACGATCGCCATATTGTGCACCAACACAGGGGCAACTACACAGGAATGGGTCCCAGGATAGGTAGCTGGGGTGCAGGCACAGGCAAAGTCCAGAACTCCCTTCAACAGTGTACAACAACGCATGCAGGACTCGGCATGGAGACCCGATCCTGCGTGGAACAAAGGCGAGCTGTAGCGGCCATTTCCTCCTCTCACCACACAATATAGCGCAGCTCACCACACACCGCCATGAAGGGAGGAAGCGACGAAGACCAGTGCCGGTCAAG
Organism: Lissotriton helveticus; assembly: GCF_964261635.1. Taxonomy (NCBI): domain Eukaryota; kingdom Metazoa; phylum Chordata; class Amphibia; order Caudata; family Salamandridae; genus Lissotriton; species Lissotriton helveticus. The sequence goes on from NC_136067.1 coordinate 1,500,581,976, forward strand.
CAGCTCCGTCACAGGAGGAATCGGCACGGTTACCGAACCGGCCAAAAATCGTAGCAGGGGACACAGGCTCAGCATCCGTCTGTGGGCTCCGAGAAGCTCTAGCCGTCTCCAGCGGAGCACATCCACCCGGGGCACAGGTCCAGGGCTCGGCACCGGTCGTCGAGGAAATCCGCATTTATCACCAGTAATCGGGCCGGGAAGAGCACCGGGGAAACGCCACCAGCGACAGCGCACCTCCCTCGTCTTTTCGCGGCCACCGCGCCTCAGGATAACAATCAGGATGAAGTTTTAGTAGAACAGGCTCGGGGAGCCGGGCAACTACACGTCCGTCTCCGCCGCCATCTTGGCTCCTCCCCCCCACTCCACTTTCTTATGTACGACTTCTACTAAATACTAAGTTCTAAACATGTATAAACGGATCTAAAAACTATCTATACAACAAGTGTTTAAAACCCACCCAAATTACATAAAAATGCATTGGTACTGGTTGTACACATGAAAGCATTGGTGCTGTACCCATTTAAAGCAATGTTTCATTCTAAGCAGATCATTTGACGTTTTATGCTAACTGAATGTATCATGAAAATATACATTTATGAAACAGCTCGTAAATACAGAAGAAAAAATGCTGATACCATTTCATGTCAGATTGCATAAAATTGTTTGTATGTGGACAAAGTCAAATATTGTCTCTGGAAGTTTTCAAACAATTCTTGTTCTCTATGAATAGTTCTACTTTTAAGCAGATTACTTTGTGTCAAAATGAAAAATACAAATTTGGAAAACAAAAATTAATCATAGGAAAAAGAGTTCCAAAGTTAGAACTTTGTTTTGAAAAATTAAGGTTGAATTCAAAGTCTCTCAAAACACTGTGTGCTAATTTCAAAAGTCAGTGTCAGGGCTCGGAGAAAACAAAATATCTTCTAAGTCTGTAAAAAAGTCATCTACCATTGTAGGTTAAAGTTGGATTACCTCGTTAAGAAGATCAACCGCACATAGATGTGAAGCATCGCAGTCAGCATTGGTTGCATTAGCAATGTTCGAATCAGATGGTACCTGTGAGCCTGTCATTTCTCGTACCTCAACAGTAGCATTTTGCGTCTATTGTTTGAATAATGTTATTGTTATTTCAACATATGGTAACAATACAGAGCTGTATATGGTGGAGGGCGAGACAACAATTATTGATGCGATTGGCAGCAAGGAACAAATACAGTGGCAACATTGCACGTTACAATCATCTCAACTCCCATCGGTCATTGCCGAAAAAGGAAAGTAAAACAGTATTGGAGACATGCAACAGTTCGTCTCCGCATTCCTAGCATTTTGCGTCTATGAGATCTCAATGAATGCAGTCATCAGAATTGGTAGCCTCTGGGGACAACGCAGTGCATGGGCTGTTACTGGTTCAAGCAAAGTATCAACATCCGTTGGCATGACTGATGAGTGTCCGACAGGTGTCTAGCACGCATTCTTCTCCGCATAGCACTACAGGCATCGTAGACCAGGTATGATGCAATCTTGCCAAATTGGTTTAAATGATAGAAACCATGTGGTATTTAATTCTCTTAGACGAGGTAGTCCCAAAATTTGGACGATACGCTCACAACACTTCATCGCCAGAAGAGTGTTCTCCATGGTGAACTGGGTGTCGCTGGTGATTTGGCTTGCCATATCGCAGTAATATGAGCAAAAATAGTATTCCTGCAGCAAGTCCCAAAATGAGAGGGAATCCGCCAAACACAGAGTGCACGAAGTTTGGAAATATTCCCAGGACTGTTTCAAAAGGTGCTAATAGTCCAGAAAAGACGGTCTTAAATACATGTACAATACCGCTCGTATCAGACATGTTTAATGTGAGAAGTTGGCCTGATATATGATGCTCACTAGTTATAGTGATCACCTTGTATCAGTCCAAACAACCCTTATGGTGATTGGTTGTAAGTCAACCTTATAGACCAGCTATCTTAATGGTAGCATGGACAAAGCAGTCTTAGGCTAAACTCTTTTGGCATGTGAAGCCAGCTGTTTTACCACATATAACCCCTTGAATACCAGATGAAAGGACACCACACAGGTTGTTATGAAAATAAACAACATATTTATTGATAACAAACACCTCTGAACTCTTTATGAGATCAGAGGGCTAAGCACATGACAATCTTAGGAAAAATACGTTAAGTTGCACAAAATTACAATGATGCCCTAGGGGCACGGCAAACCATATACTAAGTAAATAGTATAAGGAAATCGATAGAAGGAATGGAGCTGTCCAGAGGCTGTAGGTTCGCTGGGACTACACTATCCTAACCTCAGGTAAGTAATAGGAGGCCCACGGGACACGTGTGCAGAGTGTGAACTCACACGCGAGATGCGTAACGTCGTCTATGGACAGTACAGTTCAAGAAAAAGGTGAGTACGGACAATCCAGACTAGTTAGGACTAAAACGACTGTGAATCTGGACACTAGGAGAGTCAAGCTACCCTTGAGCACCGAAATGCTCTTGTTACCTCACCCACGGGCTGCAGGTGCATAGGTGTGTGGCATCCTGATTATGCAGCCTGTTGCTAGGTTGGCACATGCATTGGAATGCTCTGTACAGATTCTGTGCTTGTTATGTTTAGAGTATCTAGGCAGTTGATCTTGGACTTTACTACTGATGACTACTTATCCTGTGGATGGAATCCTTTACTATAATAAATACTTAATTCACCCATAATCTACCTTTGGACTTCTTTACATTGGCGACGAGGATGGGATTTATGAAGAATTGAAGAAAGGATCTCAACAAGGATACAAAGATATCTCCTTTACCTCATTTTGAAACTTTAAAAAAAAAGTACTGTGTCGGGTCGTGTCGTGTCGGGTTTCTGCGTTGAAGTCTATGGAGCCTGGAAGAAAAGATGCTGCAGGCAACCAGGAGGAAGATGTCCGGTGCGATCCACAGGTGGATCGAGGAAGAAGAGGACCCGAAAGCAGAGGGGACAGTGTTCAAAGTCACTAGCCAGAGACCGGTGTGGAACCAGGAAGGAACCAGATGCTGTTGTCGCGATCAGGTGAAGAGTGGACGCTTGTCTCTGCAGCCACGTGGACCAGGAGGTGTCTTCGACGACCAGGATGGAGGCACGAGCTGTCCCACGCAGGCTCTCGCTGTCGGCGGTGTCGGATCTGAATTTGGAGTCAACAGGCCTTGGCAAAGGCAACCCACGCGGTGAGTGGAAACGGCGTCTGGAGTGGACCAGGAGGGTCCGGGGTGCTCCTTTGATGGAAGGGAGCAAGGGCCAGTCTGGAGCAACCAGACCAGCAGTGAAGATTTCAAGGTTCGCCGTCTAGGAGGTCACTAGCCAGCCGGCAAGTGACCAGACAACGCGTCGAGCAGCAATCAAGCAAAAGGGCCCCACGCAGATCTCGTGGATGCTGGAGGGCTGATCTTTGGTGCAGGAGCTGCTTGGGGCTGGGGCTTCTCAATCCCCAAAGCACTTTCTCGAGGATGCCTCTGAAGTCGTGCTGGAAGCGAAGTGCAGTCTCTTCAAGATGGCCGGTCCCTCGTGTCTCGTCGCACCCACGGGTCTCAGCTGTGCTGCAGATGTAGGTAGAGGTCGGAGAGGTCTGGGAGTCCGGGTCTCGTCGGGCTCTGAAGTCTGGATCCGGCAGGATGGACGACAAAGTGGACCGCTAGGACGCTTGATGGTGCCTGCAGTTGCAGGGTGGACACTCCTTGCCCACAAGGGAGATTTCTTTAGTCTTCTGTGGAGCAGAACGTCCAAGTCCAGAGTTTCTTCTTTGTAGAGTAGTTCAGGATAATCTAATTTGGAATGGGACCAGCTCCTACCTTTATCCTGCTAAAGGGGGCTGTACTGGTGACTAGGTCCCTCCCCTGGGTGGGACCAGGAAGGGGGGTGGTTACACCCCCTATCCTTTGTCCGGTTTGGTGCCAGAGCTGGGGCTGGAGTGCCCCAGCAACTGGTTTGAACCGGTGTATGCACAGGGCACTTGCGTGCCCCAGGAATGTCTCATTCCTTTCAGGCCTCCCTACCTCAATACACAAAATCCTGTCTGGGGTGGTGCTAGCACCTCCCAAGGCAGGAAACCCTTTGTCCAGGCCTCCCTCGCTGGAAGGACTCCCAGCAGCAGGAGGTCAGACTTGTGTCTGTGGTGGCAGCATCCATTTTGTGATGCTGAGGCTTCGTTTAACTTTAACCGGGGTTCACAGTTACATACACGTCGTGTCCCTCTAGAAGGGTGGAATGCTACCCCGTCGCCATAATTGGCGAGGGGGTAGTATTCCAATTCGTATGACACCTTACTCGACATGTTTTGATAATGCTATACCAAAGTTAGCATTCAACCGCGAGGATTATAATGCACTTAAGAGTATATGGTATAGCGTTATCATGGAACTTGGTTCCGCAAGCTGCAGACAGGCTCAGCTCATGCCAGAGCACCATCTCACATAATTCCGAGCACTCTGCCTTCAGGATTGATAAGGCCTGCCATAGGAGTGACTGATAGGAGTATATGTGTCCATTTTGGGGTTAGATATAGGTAACTATATCTACAGCAAAGAGTGATTACACCACCTTGCCCCAGCTGTCTTACCAGCCAGTTGTGCCTGTTTAGATGGCTAGCCAGGTGTGGCATAATACATGCTTCAGCCCCTGGTAGGCCCTGGGTACACCTATGCTCTGGGTACCTAAGGTACACTGTACAGGGACTGATAAGGTGGCCCAGTACCAATTGGTAAATGCACCTAAAGTACATGGATGTCAATTTAGAGAGAACAGCTAGGCTGTGGGTCTGATTAGCAGGCCCACAGCCAAGGAAAGTCGTAAACCAGTGAAGCAAAAAGCAAAAATCTGGGGTGACCATAGGATTGCAGACCCCACTCTCCTACATTTAAGGTAAGACTTAACATTTCTGAGAAAAGTATAGGGCAATTTGTAGTTAAAAGGGCATGTATCTCTGCAGAAGTCCTTGCGACTTGCAGATCATAGGTTTCTTTGACAAAGTCAGTGGCACAGTTTTTTGCAAAAGAAGGGCCTTAATTCGGCTTAAAGTATCAATTCGTATAGAAGAGATGTTCAGTGAAGGCTAAAGTGGTGACTCCTGGTCTGTCTTGGTTTAAGGAAACAATACTTGCATACAGCAAGTGACTCTGGCTGACACAGTCACTAGATATGGGATTCCCGGTCAGAATGTAGCGTGCCAACTGCTTATGTGCCGATAAAGACTCGCAAATCTTTTATAGCAGTTTGAGCGTCAGCCGAGCGCTGAGGCCACATCCAAATGAATCTTGAACATGATTCCACTGCAACCTTGATATATTTATAGTTACCATCCCTCTGTAAGGGACCTCAGTGGTCCAGATAAACGCAGGCTAATGGTTTATCTGACATTAACAGACGTCTGCGCAGGACGTTTCACAGTAGAGACTTAATCTTTTGGCATATTTCACATTCCAAAACATAGTTTCAGGTTTATTACCTCATGTGCGGCACCAGTATCTCGGTTTTAATAATGACACTGTGGTGGAAACACCCGCATGTGCAGAGCCCTTCATGTGCTGCTAAAATTAGTCCTAATCTATGTTCCATGTTTGGAATTACTCTATTCCCCACTCCAGGGATTCAAGTAAACAGAACATTGCTCGTATCAGTTATGTATGAGTGGAAACCCTTTAGGTAATGTTTTACCACTGTCTTTGCTTGAAGCATTGACAGCCAGCATTATTTTGCTGTCTGTTTTCGTTTTTGAACAAGTGATTGCAGCTACGGAAGCAGTTTGCACAGCTGCCTTCGCGGCTTCTTCAGCCAATGAATTCCCTTCAACGTGAACGCCATCACGTTGATGACTCAGCGTATGTATCACGTGAGTGTTTGGTAGTTCCCCAAAGTAACTTATGCTTGATTGTGCCACCTTTAGCATCTTTGAAACCGTTTTGAATCCAATTCTGCAAGTATTCATTGTAAGATTGAACACAATAATACAAATCGCACACTATGAGTGGGGGAATTCGCGGTCCATATTCTCAAGCTCCATCTTGAATGCTTGTAGTTCAGCTCGCTGAGCTGTACAATCTCCTAGAGATTGAGTTTAGTGACCATTGGTCGGAATTTGCTATTGCACCAACGATCTTTAACGATCGCGCACGCCGCACTATAAGCTTATACAACAAAATTGGGTCAAGCGTGCACCATCCTAAATTTTTTTTTTTTTTTTTTGAAAACCTTTATTTGAAAACAAGGCAGATACAATCACCAGCCGGCAAGAACACGGCCGGCTATTATCGGAAGACGGGCAGTACAAATCAATAAGTCAATCCACATACATCCCGCCCCGAAAAGTCCGGATCAACAACTAGGATACTGTTGCACCCTAACGGCACTAGGATAAGAGAGGTTTGATTTTTACTTTGCAAGGAATCAAAAATAGAACAGGATCCGATGGCAAACAATATAATAACACCAGGGGAAGGGGACGTCACATCAGGATACGCACGATAGGGACCACTGCAGGCGGGGCACATACTAGAACGCGCATTAAAACAGGATAAACAGTAAACAATACAGTACGCCCCCCCATGCAGCTCCCGCCCCAGGATCCAAAAAAGGAAGGTATTATAACATCCCCCATACTGGTCGAAGACTTAAGAGTAAACCCCACGCCATGCAGAAACCCGTAGAGAAAAGGGAAAGAAAGAAAAGAAAAAGGCAAACAAAACAGAAGAAATAGAGGCCCTAGAAACTGAAAAAGAGAAAGAAAAACGAAGAATACCCCCCACCCTGCAGCCCTGCCTCCAGCTACGGCCCCCCCCTCAGCAGAGTGCCTGTCGCCCCTGTAATGAAACCCGAAATGTAGAAGAAGAGAAAAGAAACTACCACCCACCTAGACTAAAGTTAAGCAGAAAGAAAAGGAAGAAAGAAAGAACCATACAAAGCCCCCAGAAGGGCGAGAAGCGGAGGAGGAGCCCACCATCAGCCCCCCGGCATCACAGTTCCTTTAGTCCAACATAAATCCAGGATGTACAGTCCGGTGAGCAACACCATTACTAACTTACAGAATAAATGTCACAGAAGAGGCACATTGCGGCATACAAAAGTCAATACGCCCCACACCCGGTCTAGAACGAGGAGAACCACAGGACAACGACAAGAAGCGGTCACCCCTGACCCGTCTTCACGCACCCCCAACCCCTAGCAGAAAGAACCCAAACGGGCGTGAACTGTAATCCAAAAAGGAAATTTTGCTGCAAATACACAGGTAAGCCAAGAGCACTGGAGTACATCGGGTTCTTGCTGAGCCAGAAGCATATAACCCTCGAAGCATCCAGCGAATCAGAACCAAAGGAAAAAGTCGCAATGTCCCGTCCCTTCTGGAAGGATCCTCGGGTAGCAGGGGGGGAAGACGTGGGGAAAGGATTCCAATCGCGGTCGCGATCCATGTGTCACATCACGATCAAGGCTAACATCGTCCGTCGCGGGGACAGCCACGAATACCGGAACACCATATCCACCAGCAGTACACGAGGCCGCCATCTTGTATGAATCAGGAGCGGGGCAAGAAGGAACGCAGTGGTCAGGTAGGTCCGCCATTTTGGAGCACCCCCGTGGAATTAATAGTGCGTCAACCTTATTGATCAGGATTCGCGCAGAGTAAACTATGTCATAGTGAAGGGAGACGATAGCCGCCAACAAAACGTCGTAGCCCCAAACACCTCCACGGTCTACGTCAGTCGTGACCCACTGCGACACGCATCCTCGATCACACCATGGCCCCCGCTCCCCAAGGCTATGCGCCATTATGTGCCTTGCTGTTTCAAGGAAAGCCCAGCCGATCTGAACGGCCGCCGGCAGTGTTCCAGACGCAGCCGCCCCTGTCGAGATCAGTGGGGCGAAAAATTCGGGAGTCTCCCGCTGGCAGCGGGGCAGCACACAGGCGGGCACTCGGCAAAGTACAGGAAAGGTTGTCACCGTCACAAAAGAACCCCACCGACACTCACCCGGTACAAACAATTCTGCACCAGTAGTCAAGTGGGGCGCGCAGTTCAAAGTCGGCCGCACCCACCATAGAGGGTCCGACCGGAGCAGGATAGCTGACGATGCCCGATGTTCGCTCCGCGGCCGGTTCCAGCACTAAATTGAGGCCCCGGTCGCATGGTCACTGCGGGCCCCAAACTGCCGCCGAACTTTTCTCCCGGTCGCCAAGGGGCCCGGGCTTCAGGATTTCACCACTGGTCGTCGGAGCATAACCGCCACCGCAATGCGCCTTCAGAATGCAGGATCGCCGGCAGGATAGTCGCGAGGAAAGAGACGGTCCTCGGAGCCGAGGGACTACACGTCCGACCCGGTCGCCATCTTGGCTCCTCCACCATCCTAAATTAAGTAACAGAGCGGTGATGTATTAATCACAATATCTCTGAACACACGTCGTACAGCACATTTGAATTAAACAATATCCCTTGCTCGAGACAGGAAAATCAAATCAATGTTCTTATGTTTGGAAACTGTTGTTCCGTTTATTCTGAAAAACCTTTTATCATCACAATGGGAACAGCCGACACATGTTTCGTTGGTACTAGTAAGTACCACAACTTCCTCAAGGCTGAAAAGAAAGAATTCAGGAATGTAGTGAGATGATAAATTTGAGAAACGATGAGCGTCCTGTTCCAATACTCTCAAAAGCGCGTATGTTTCAAGGTGGCCAAGTTTTGTAGATGTTGTCACAGAACAAGCAGGAGTCACCGGACGTAAAGCAATGTTTGGAAGAGTAGGTGGTCCAGTAATAAAAAGGACTCCATAAAAGTTCAACACGAACCGAATATGTTATGTAGATAACACCATGAAAAAATCTGGTGGGAATTTAGCTAGAGAAATCGTTAAGTGTCCAAAAGTCTGGGTTACAAAATCAATGGGCAATCCTGTAGATAAAGGATTAGTGTTCACAGCATCTCCATGGTAAATGATAAGTATCATGGAACTCAAGTTAAGGGCAACATCCGTATAATAACGTGACAAGAAGCTTGTTTACCCCCCCCCCCCCCCGTAGCAGGTTGAGCTGACCAGTCAGTAGAAATTATGCATTCATACTGCTCTAGAGGCAAAATTTCAGTAGGCAGAGGACATTCTTGTTCGTATTGTAAAAATGTTGCTTGTGTTTTCAAATAAGGATCAAAAACGTATTCAACATCTGTCGCAGCAAGAGAATTAACCCATTGTATCCATCTTGGATGTAAAGCTTTAGCATTAGGAATGCTCGCTTTTGTCACTGCCTCTAGGGCAGGTACAGGTGTAATAACCATAATGCTTTTTCCCTGTGCGAGGGCTCTTTCTTTTGCTACTGCAGTTTGAACAGCTGTCAGAATTTTTTGTGTACTTGTGAATTTCATTTCAGCTTGTGTGTACAAATGTGATTTGTAAACTATTGGTACTTTTTCATTTTCGTTAAACCTTAAGTACGTGAATCTGCATTGTCCTGGAATGATTCGGATCACTAAGTTGCGTATGTTTATGCGAGTTTGTAAATGTTTTGTTGAATGCAATGAATGCAAAATTTCAGTGTGTTTTTGTGTCCAATGAACTGTTTTAAAATCAGGTTTGATTAATTAGTAGAGAGGTTTAACCCTTTCTGCGTAATTTATAATGTATGTTCTTTCGAAATTCAGGAACCTAGAATCGACTAAGTTTTTCAGCGTTTTTGGACGTTGGAGCAGCGCACATTTTTCTAAAAAGTTGGCTGCTAGGCTTTTGCCTTCACTTGATACTTCGTATCCTAGAAACAGGACGTTGAAGTGGGCAATTCTCGATTTCTTAAAATTGAATTCGTACCCTTTAGAGGCGAAGCCCAGTATAATGGTGTTGACCCTGTTCAAGTGCCTACCCAAGTCATTATCTGTCAGATAGATGTCGACGTATGACAATGCCTCGTCATCATAAGTTTGTAGTAACTGTTACCCTTGCTGAAAATACCCCAGGACTATTCTTGAATCGATGAGGGAGACAACAAAAGTGACGCTGTGTCCTCATGATTGAGAAAGTGGTCAAATACCTACTTTCTGGTGCAATGTTTTGACAGACGAAACCGTTTGAAATATCTAATGTGGTTTTATATTTTTTACGCACAATGTTATTCATTAATGCTGCACTGTGTGCATTTTGTACTGCAAACGTTTTGCAACAAGAGTTTAAATGTCTGTAATTCAAAACTAGACGATATGTATTTTCTGGTTTGGAGACAGGAAACAAAGGATTGTTCAATGACAAGGTGCATGTTTCAATCCCCCCCTGGTATTCAAGTTGATGTAAGATCTCCCCGACCTGTTTTTTAGCTTCTTGCTTAACTGGGTACTGCCTTTGTGCAGTAGGTTGACTTTTCAACTGGATTTTATGGTGAGGAGAATCCTCATCCCATCCTACATGATTTTTGTATAATGCTGGAGCTTGGGCTACTGCCCATTTTCTGGCATAGGTATATTTTAAATGAATTGGAATGTGGTTGGAGAAGGCTGGCATAATGATGTCCTCACCATGTGGGCATTCCCTGACAAATTCTGGTGGCCGTCTTGTTCAGAGAGAAGAATGTCATAACCCTGAGATTGTCGCTCCCAAAAGAGTGCTCTCACTTTTCTTATGTCTCCCGCGATCCGGAGTGTTACTTAATATAACTTATGTGGACAACTAACCGTGGTATCTGCAGTTTCAACTTCAACTGTCTCCAGATGATCCTTCAAGTTCTTGCGAGCTATGGTGACTTCTGCTGTGCTGTCCAACATCGTCTGAGCCCACTCCCCGTTCTTGAGTTGTGTCCTCAAGATCCTCAGCATGTCTGATCTTTAGACCTGCTACCTTCTTTTTGGTGAATTGAGGTTTCTTGCTTTTCTGAACGTGTTGATCGTCTTTGGACTTCACACGTTCTTCCTTGTGTTCTGACCGTCCTCTTCTTTCGGATTTCTGTGGCGAAGTCTGAAAGGTACGAGAGGAACGTGTATCAGTATCTTTATATCTATCAGGTTTTCTCAAATTATCCCTATTCCTGAGGTTATACCTCCTTCCAGAGGGCTCCTTTTGAGGAGACCTACCTTTGGAATGAGAACGCTTCTGTTTAGAAGTTTGTTTAGTATTTTCCTACTTGTTTTTAGGAGAAGTAGGAGTGTTTTTAGTAAAGACCTCTAACTGTGTAATTCTATTACATTTTGTATATTACTAAGTAATTGTTCATCCAACATTGATTCAATGTCTGGGTCAGGTCTGTAGCTGGCTAAAGCTAGCCATGTTGCTCCTGGTCTACCTAGTGGACCGAGCCTGGTAATGTGATTTATATGTTTTAGGGCGCCTTTACACCAGAGCGCATGCTCTTGGTATGTTAGTGGAATTTCAATATCCTCGAAAGGAATGTATTACGTTGGTGGTTCATCTTTATAGAAGTGAAACGGGGAAGACTATCCATGAATAGAATACCTCTGTCTGGTGATATTCATGTGCCTCTATCACAAAAACTACCCTGCCTCTTGATGTTAGGCCATTTTTTTTTTACAAGTTTTATAGTGAAGTTTTTCCTTAAATTCATAGGAATGCTTATAGCATCCTCGTCGGTTTCTTGGAAACCTGTTATGTTAAATGCTGCTATCAGCCGCAGACCCACTGTTCTCTGTGATGTTGTCGCTATTCGGCATTTTGTTGATTAAAAGTTTGCAAAGCAAGTTTCAAGGAAACAAAGATAAGGTGTACAATATTTTGGAACACTGTATCCTTCAACGTTGAACAAACCAAAAAGCTAATACATAGGATTTTTCGTTCTACTCGGCTATGGCGGATATTATCCCTTTACCCACTCCAGACGTCTATTGGAGTCTTACAGAAAAAGGGGTCTCTGAGAAAAGCACCACTGAGTTACTTTAGTATCTAGTGTTAAAATAGTGCCTTACCAAACGTTGGGCGCCATGTAGTGTAGTTCCTATATTCCCAATAGGCTCTGCACATTGGAATAATATATCCTATAGATGTGACGTAGGACTTAGGTCAGTAGGTCTATATCGAATATACTAAACTTAATTGGGAGTGCCAGCTAGCTCAGACGTCACTAAAAACTTTCGCGAATTCACAAGAAGGGATTAGTTTCTGACAACCGCATAAACATGACAACTTTGTTTCCCTAGGACTGGAATATCTATCTTCAGAGTAGTGGAAACAATAGATCAGTATTCCACTCAGTCAATCGTGCATGCTACGTTTCTACAGAGTTGCAGAGACGTAGTGAGACGGGCGTTTTCAATAAAAGCATTTATTGAATAGTCTTCTTTCTCATGCAAGTGAGGTGCACTGCTACAATCGTTAGACAGAATGCAAAGTATAATGCGTACAGCGTGAACAGTAATATAAAAATACTGTAAGAGCATTGTATGGTTTCTAAGCCATATAAAAATACATACATAAACATAGCCTAAAATACTCAACTGGTGCTTCTAAAATACGCCTCCCCCAATGTACCTAACCTAGGTCTAGTACGAGGGAAGTAGTAAGAATGGTCTTTAGCATAGGTTTAGTTTTACCAAGAATCTACAGAAGGTTTCTCTAGGTTCTAATCAGGTCCATACTTTTAGAATGAAGGAGGTCTGGTATCTCTGTCTCGGTACTCTATTTCCCAACACCCCTTAACGGAGTCAGAAACACTGGAGCTGGATTTCACTGCAGAGGAGGACAGCTTCTTGTCATTGCGTCAGCTGGAGAGTCGGCTTCCTTCGGCACTTGCTGTAGCGAGCTGCGTCGGGCAAGTAGGTCGTCGAACTGAACCAAACCGCCGTGCTTTGCCATAGCAATGAAGGTATATTTATACCTTGAAGGTGTTTTAGGAATGCCATGTTTGACGTAAAGTCGGGCATATGAACGTCATGAATGAACCCCTAAGGAATAGTTGTTTTGTAAAGTAACTGAGTTCTTGGAGAAATGAATATTCAAGCAAGGGGAAGGCCCTAAGGGCTTAAGCTTGTTTTCCAATAAATCATTGTGACGTTTGGTAAACGGATGGAAGTAGCCATGCCTGTATTTGGTTAGCATGGGCTATGCCTAAATAGGTTCTGGATTTCTATGCCTATATAAGGGCAACGCAAATTGTACCTATATATGGGCATGAATCGAGAAAATCCATACGGAATCTAAAACGACATACAACAAGGGAAGCCGGGACATTCCCCCCAATAAGCCAGATGTTCTCAGCCAGGTATAGCTTCTGAGGGCCACCATCGATGAAACCGCTCTACCGAGCGAATTGGTTGTGTCCAAGCCAAAGCGTATAGTGTACTTTGCTGTGTCACTCCCATCTTCAACTGTTTAGGAGAGAATGACCATGACCTCTGGGAGTTGTGGCAGCACTAGCACAACCATTTACCTTAGCATGTGGGAATAGCTGCCCAATAAGCATGTGGTGTTCACTGACCGCAATGCAAGGCTGATGTAAACATTTTGTTTCCCAAGCTGTCCAGCTTCTTGGATTCCCTGTCTGGGGGAGCAGCAGGGAACATACCATGGGAAGTAGAGGCTTGGAGCACCAAGCTCTCCGGGGTAGGATGTTAGATGAGGAAATCTGGGTCCCCTGGAGTGGGGCAGTGCCAGTGGGCAATCATCCTATTTACAGGAGACCCTGTGCTGGGTTTGGACCAGGTCCCCAGAAGGAAGTCAGTGAGGGCTTTATTGAACCGTTCCCGCCGCTGTCCCCTTTGGCCCCCCCGACTGCCCATTCGCTGCCCCTGCCTCCCGCATCTCAGCTGCTCCTCCCTCCTACCTCCCCATATAAGCCAGCCCCTGCACGGTGAGGACAGCGACCCTTGACCCCCACCAGGTAGGTCGCTCCCCCTCCGCATAGCACCGCCTGTGTGTCCCTGCTCTAGCTGCTGCTGCTGAGGAAGTTCGAGGCCCTCCACCACCTGCGCCTCATCCCTGGTGGCCAGTGGTAGGCCTTAGGTTTGTTTGTCATTTGTCATTCCATTGTATTGCACTCTCTTGGTGTCCGTGATAGCTGTTGTCTGTCTCCCCTTCGCTGCCCCCGTGATTCTGTGCCTTTTTTCTCCTGTCCCCTTCGCTGCCCCCGTGATTCTGTGCCTTTTTTCTCCTTCTGTCCCCTTTGCTGCCCCCGTGATTGTGCCTTTTTTCTTCTTCTGTCCCCTTCGCTGCCTCCGTGATTCTGTGCCTTTTTCTTTTTCTGTCCCCTTCGCTGCCCCCGTGATTCTGTGCCTTTGTCTCCTTCTGTCCTCTCTGTTGCCCCCCGTCCGCCGCTGTTTACTCCGCAGCACCACCCCCCTGACTGCCCATTCGCTGCCCCTGCCTTCCGCCTCCCAGCTGCTCCTCCCTCCCACCTACCCATATATGGCAGCTGGTGCGCGTCCTAAGGTAAGCCTGTCTGCACCCACCCACGCCTGGACCACACCCAGCGCCAGAACCCCACCACGACGACCGCTGCCGCTACGATAACAGCACACTGCACGCCCTCAACCCCAGACGGACCCACACCTGCATCAAGGCTGCACCGAAACACACACATGGTCCCTTCACCTGCCGGAACTGCAGCTACACAAGCCTCAGAGCCGCCGAACAACCCGCCAAGAAAAACCTCAACCACCTCCGATGCATCCTACTGAACACCCGCGCTGCACGCAATCATGCCGTTGAGCTCTGGGACCTGCTCGACACCATCCCCGGACGTCGAATCCTGACAGAGACCTGGATGAACGACTCATCCGCACCAGACATCGCCATAGCCATCCCAGACGGCTACAAGATCACTCGCAGAGACCCCACCAACGGAGGAGGAATCGCCATCGTCCACAAGAACAGCGTCAGGGTCTCGACCAACACAGACGACACTCTGCACCGCCGAACACATGCACTTCCAGATCCACACAGACCCCAACACCACCCTCAGAGGTACCCTCATCTACAGACCCCCCCGGACCTGACCCCAATTCAGCGACTCCATCGCCGACTTCATCAGCATGCACGCCCTGACCTCCACCGACTACATCCTCCTCAGAGACCTGAACTTTCACCTTGAGAACAACGACAGCAACTCCACCACCCTGATCGACAACCTCGGACTGAGGCAGCTCGTCACAACGCCTACCCATTCCGCCGGCCACACGCTCGACCCAGTCTTCTCCTCAAGCTCCCACATCTCCTTCAGCCACACCACCGAACTCCTCTGGACCGACCACCGCTGCATCCACTTCACCTTCGAGAAACCCACCACAAACCACCTTACCAAACAGATCCCCTGCCGCTGCTGGAACAAAATCACAGAAGACCAACTACATGCAAACATCGCTCTCTGCCCGCCCACCCACTGACACCTCCAACATCGACGACGCTGCCTGCAACCTCAGACGCTGGATCAACGACTGCGCCAACACCCTCGCCCCGTTGAAGAAACCCACCCACAGAGACACCAGCAAGAGAGCTAGCGGGTTCACCCCGGAACTCCTAGCCTCCAAGCGAACCTGCCCGAAACGAAAGAAGAAACAGCACAATGAAAAGACACTGGACAGCCTCGCAGCCCACAAAGACACTGTCCGCAAACAACATCCCCTCATCAGGTCTGACAAGAGGACCTCCTTCAAAGACCGCCTCGACAACAACGCACACAACAGCAAGGAACTCTTCAACATCGTAAATGAACTCTCCAACCCCAGCTCCAACACCAACGACATCCCTCCGTCGCAAGCCCTGTGCGACTCCCTCGCCACCTTCCTCCACTGCAAGATCGCTGACATCCACGACAGCTTCAACCCCCAGACAGCCCCAACAGACATCAACACTCCAGACACCCCGCGCACCATCGACCACGACCCCCTGCCAGCATGGGCCAACGTGAACATAGATGACACCATCTAGACCATGAGCACAATCCACTCCGGCTCCCAGTCAGACCCACTCCCGCACCACATCTTCAACAAAGCCAGCAGCTCCATCGCACCCCACCTGCGCAACGTCATCAATCTCTCCTTCGAGACCGCGACCTTCCCAGAGAACTGGAAGCACGCGGAGATAAAACACCCTACTCAAAAAACCCAAGGCGGACCCGAGAGACCTCAAGAACTTTCGGCCCATCTCCCTGCTTCCGTTCCCAGCCAAGGTCATCGAGAAGATCGTCAACAGACAGCTAACCCGAAACCTCGAAGAAAACAGCATCCTGGACCCATCCCAGTCAGGGTTCCGCAGCAACCACAGCACCGAGACGGCCCTCATCACCGCCACCGACATCAGGACCCTGCTGGACAACAGTGAGACCACGACCCTCATCCTCCTGGACCTCTCCGCCACCTTCAACACCGTGCACTACGCACACACCTCCACAACGCAGGGATATGAGACAAGGCCCTGGAATGGACCGCCTCCTTCTCCGGCAGAACCCAGAGCGTCTGCCTCCCCCATTCCGATCCGAAGCCTCCAAGATCTGCGGCGTACCCCAGGGATCATACCTCAGCCCCACACTGTTCAACATCTACATGGCCCCGCTCGCACAAGTCACCCGACAGCACGACCACAACATATTCTCCTATGCCGACGACACTCAACTGATCCTCTCCCTTACTAAGGCCCCCCTCAACGCCAAATCCAACCTCCACGAAGGATCGAAGGCAGTCGCCGACTGGATGAAGATCAGCCGACTGAAGCTGAACACGGACAAGACTGAGGTCCTCATCCTCGGCTCCAACCCTTCGGCCTGGGACGACTCCTGGTGGCCTACGGCACTGGGAGCAGCCCCGATACCCACCGACCACGCACGCGACCTGGGAATCATCCTCGACTCAACACTCTCCATGACCAAGCAAGTCAACGCACTCTCCTCTTCCTGCTTCAACACCCTCCGCATGCTCCGCAAGATCTACAGGTGGATCCCAACAGATACAAGAAGAACAGTCACTCAGGCCCTCTTCAGTAGCAGACTCGACTATGGAAACGCCCTCTACGCAGGAGCCCCGGCCAAGCACAAACGACTGCAATGCATTCAAAATGCCTCTGCATGCCTGATCCTCAACGTACCACGCCACAGCCACATCACCCCCCACCTGAGAAACCTGCACTGGCTCCCCGTCAATAAGAGGATTGCTACTCATCCACGCACACAAGGCACACCACAAGACCAGCCTACCTCAACAGACGACTATTCTTCTACATCCCAAACCGCCTGCTCCGTTCCGCTGACCTCGCCCTCGCCACCGTCCCGCACATCCAAAGAACAACCACCGGTGGCAGATCCTTCTCCCACCTCGCCGCCAAGACCTGGAACACCCTCCCACTGAGCATACAACAGACCCAAGACCAGTTGACCTTTAGGAGGCTACTCAAGACCTGGCTGTTCGACCAGTAGCAACCCCTCCCCCCATTTTCCCCCCAGCGCCTTGAAACCCTCACGGGTAAGTAGTGCGCTCTACAATTTCTTGATTGATTGAACAGGAGTAGGGGTTCAGAGGAGGAGACTGAGTTACAGCAACTACGTCAAGATTTTGGTCTTTACTGCCACTGAGGGCAACTAAAGGTCGAGGACTTCAGCCGCCCTCTGCACCAACATTGGATATGCAGCTCCCTCCTCCGTAACCATGGTAGGGGGAGAAAGCATGCCAGTACCTCAGTATCTGGAGACTTATCCAGTCTGCTGGAATCACCAAGTTCCTCACACCAGTCTATATCCTGAACATACTGGTCTTCTAAAAGGTCCAGAACCCCCTCCCATTCCTCCCTGAGGCCTAGCCCTTCAGAATAGGGCTCAGGCTCCAACCTAGGGTCCTGTTGGCACTGGAATCCACATCGGTCGACACAGGTCTGCTGCCTGGGATCACAAGGAGGCTGGCGCTGCCAGGAGCATCAAGGAAGGTCATTGTGGCACGACTGACACCGGTCCAGATCCATGACTGGATACATGGGGGCCCAACAGAGCCGGGCCAGAGCCACATGTGCAGATCCAGGTAAGGAATGTATTGCTCACAACCTTACTTGCAACATCTGCACTCTAGTACCACTCTACTAGACTACTAAAGCCTCTGCAACATTGGATTTTTAGATTTAGGATTTCTGTATAGAACTACCACAGACTGTGGGTAGCTTCAGAGTGCTATGTAAGATAACAATGATACAGAGATAAATAGATAAGTGTATAGTAGACAGCAAATATATTGAGTAATCTGAGGTGTGAACGCCTTATGTAGAGTTAAAGTATGGACCTTTGAAGGAGTAGCTAGTTTTAGACATCTAATAAGGAGACCCAACTCGTAAGTGTTAAGTAGCCCAATTCCTGGCCACCCGCAGAACGGGGCTACGAATATACCTGGTGGACAAGACTAGTTTAAGTTTCTTTAATCTGAGAAAGTCATATTCCAGTCTTAGTTGGAAGTGTATTCCCTAAGTAGGGTCCGTGTTTTTGAAGGTACCAAATTTCTTGAGGTGGAATGAGCAGATCAAGACTACTTTGAGCCATAGATCTAAAATGTCTGGCTGGATGATACCGGAATAATGGCTTTGACAGAGGGCCTTGTGGAAGAATCAGAGCACTTTGAAATTCACTTTAGCCTTTACTGGGAGCCAGTGGAGGGCTTTCAGGTGGGGTTAATATGGTAATTTCCCTTCAGTCCAAATGCAAACCGGACTACAGGGTTTTGAACTCAATGGAGTTTGGGGACTGGTGTATTGGCCAGGTAATTTACAAGTTGCTGCAGTGGTCACGGTAGGGGATTAGAACAGGAAGAATATTCGCTTTTTTTTATTTTTAGAAAAGCAGCAGAGTAGGGATCTCACACAGCAAGGATGATTGAAGATGGATTTGGTGGTAGATTGTATCTGTGGTGTGAAGGAGAGGATACTGTCAAACAAAACCCCAAAATATTGAGGTTCAGCCGCTGCTTTAATTGCAGTGAAGAGCTCTGGCCAAGCAAAGGACATACTGTAAGGTTTGCTGATCACCATGAGAAGGATCTCAGTTTTGCCACCGTGCAAAGAAGGTGCTGCTATGGTACGAACAGGTAAGGAGAAACGGGTTTACCTCTTCAAGAATTCTCATAATAGGAGATTTAGAAAGTGAAGGATGAAGCAGGAAGGTAAAAAGGGCTGACAAATAACCTTTAAGGGAAAAGCCTTGGCAGGCAAGAGCGTGCTTTGGGAGGGGGAACGTTCTTTTCAGTGTACCAAGCAACAACATGGGACCATTGACCCGAAAAGACAACTTTGGTAAAGGGATGTGGAGCTGAAAAAAGGATGATTACAACTTCTGTACGTCTCTCAAAAGAGCTTAGATTGGGAGCTTGGCCTGAGGCGCCAAGATGCGGTCACACTCTAAGAGTGCTCCCGGACCCCTCCGTCATCCACCTCGCTCCCTGCTATCTGAGGTGCTCATCTGTCAACCCGACCCATCTGCTACGGGTCCCTGGGATTGGAGCTCTGGTCGAATTGAGGCCTTGGGTGCCTGGCCGGGCTCCTGCATTCCCGGTGTCACAAGATGGCAGCCTCCTTTACACCCAGGCGGTGACCGGAGTGCTCCAGCCCTGGGTGTGCTGATCGGGGCTCCACCTTTCACCTTCCTTGCAGCGGGCGCCCGGGCCGCTGCAACTTGCCCAGCCCTCCTGGTGCCCGTTTGCAGCAAGGACCCCTCCTGGATCTGAGGGCATGAAACTGCGGCACCCGGTGTTTGGTGCCGGGGCGCCGTTGGTGCATATCCTCTGGCGCAGTGTGCTGGCCTGGAGCCTGAGGGGCAGCAGCGGTGCGATCGGAGACGCAAGCGGGAGCTCCGCACCAGACCTAAAGAGGTGGCTGCCGTGTCGGGCAGCAGCGCGCGGGACTGGCGCTTCGGCTCCCGGCCCTTCCTCCTTCCTCCCAGCCCTACGCGGAGTCGGTCGTTCTAGTGACCTCCAGATCGGCTGCCCCTCAGCACCTTGTACCTCTCGATTCTAGCCCTCGAGAGGGACGGTGAAGAGGCCCATCCGCTGCACGGTTCGGGCAGCGGGCGATCCCCCGCACCCCTCCTGTGCCTAATCCTACCATCCTGGTTGTCACTGCCCCTACCAACTAGCCGTCCCTGAGGCCTGAACCTGCGGCGGCCTCTGGCGGCCCAGCCTGGGAGGTCAGTGCACCTGGGAGGCCATCCCATCCTCGCAACTACTCGGACCCTTGAGGCAGCGGCCGAACTGCGTAGGAGGAGTGGGGAAGACGCAGCTTCAATTTGGGCAATTGGCCCTAGCCCTTGGGAGCACAACTTATGTGGTGAGTGGGGGAGCTGCCATACCGGGCAGCGGTGTGTGGGACTGGTGACTGGCTTCCTGAACCACCATAAGGCACGCGCGGTCCCGCACGGTGCTGGGGCGCTTTTGGAATCCTTGGATTGGCCGTCATTGGGGAGGTGGTGGGGGGGCCCCATCGGCTGCACGGTCCGAGCAGTGGGCGTTCCCCTCCTCTCCCGGGCCTGGTTGTCCTCGCCCACTTCCTGGAAGAGTTACTTGAGGACTGGTGGCCTGCGGAGGCCTTTGTTGGTCCCCCCTGGAGGCTGGCGCATTTGATGAGAGCCTGCTGCACCTCTACACTCCTGTCCTGGCTCGCGACACAGCCTTGCACCACCCAGGCCCACTGGGGTGAGCTGAACTGGTGAGTGCGTAGCGAATCTGGGGGTCTTCTGCAGCATTGGGCAGCGGGACGGAAGGTCGACGTTAGGCCTTCTGGAGCCCTCCCCCTCATCACCCCCCTCTGCCTCCTGAGATGTAGTGGTGTCCCCACATCTACATCCTGCCCCTGAGACTGGCCTGGAGGGGTGTGGGGGAGTCCTACCGGCTGTGCACTTTGGGCAGCGTAGTTCCCCCCTCCCTTCTCTACCGCGACTTGTGAATCCACAGCCGAGGCGTATGCTCGAGGTCCGCTCCCCCCTTTGGTTGGCCCCCTACAGTCCCTGCGGATCCTGGACTGGCCATTGACCATGGGCAAAGACAGGACCTCTAAGGCGGAGACAGCCCCAACGCAAACCAAGATTGACCGGTTCACCACCTCAGAGCTCGAGCCGCCTGGACAAGCCGATGGGGCTCCCCCATCACAGGCAAGGACTTAGAAGCCATCCTGCATGCCATCAGCACCTCGCAGGCATTGGTGGAGGGGAAGATTGGAGAGGTCAAGGTGGACGTGTATTTCCTCCAACAGGACCTTCGCAAAGCCACGGCCCGGATAACAGATTGAATCCCGAATCTCTACAGCGGAGGACGACACTCATCATGTTAAAGAACAAATGGCCACCCTGCGGTCACACACCCAGGAGCTTCACCGGCGGACGGAGGACGCTGAAAACCGTGCACGCCGCAACAACCTCCGACTGGTGGGAGTACCCAAAGGAGCCGAACAAACCCAGGCGGCCACCTTTGTGGAGCTTGGATCACCTCATGGATGCCGAAGGACGTCCTCCCTGCTTGGTTCGAGGTGGAAGGGGCACACCGATCTCTCGCACCAAAGCCGCCTGTCGAAGCCCCACCTCGCCTTATCATCCTCAAAATTCTTAACTTCAAAGACCGGGATGCCATCCTACGCAAGGCGCGCTCTCAGGGAGCCCTCAAGTTCCAAAACCACACCATCATGGTATTGCCGGATTACACCAAGTACAAGACCAACGCCGTTCATACATTGAAGTCAAGAAAAAACTGCGGTCCCTGGGCCTCCAGTACCAGCTTCAATTCCCAGCGCGCCTACAGGTTGTCTATGAAAACAAGATACAATTCTTTGATTCTCCTCAAGCGGCCTGGACCTGGCTAACGGAGGGGCGGCCCCTCAGGCAACAACACACCCTGTCCCCTGGGCCAACAGGCACCCTGTCCCTGCAGTCTTGATCACCAGGATACCAACACAGGCGGTGCGCGCACTACCGCAGGAGGTGGCGGTACCAGGTTGCGTCCCAAAGATCCTCGAGCCTGGCTGCCCATAGACTTCGAGACTCTTCAAGCCCCTCAGGCTCCCCTCCCCGCCACAGGCACCAAGCATCTGGCAGCTTGCACATGGCTCCTCCACTGCCAGCTCGACGGGACTCCCTGAGTGCGGACACCGATCTCTCCTGCAGCCCAACCCTTTGAACTTCCGCAGGGTGGCTGACAATGCTGAGATCACTCCAGGGCGTGCTCCGACCTCAGAGGAGCTGGGGGCTCTGGCAGACTTCTTGCTCTGATTTTCTGTCCTTCTGCCGAGACACTGCATATCCGTTCACATGGAGGGGTCCACCACACAACCCAACCCAAGCGTTTTAGTTTGGTTTACTTTGGTTATATTAGGGGGGCCGACAGATTCTTCCGTTCTCAAAGTATAGGGTGGAGTGGGGGGGGGGGGGGGGCAGGGGAGGTGGACGGGATTGTTCTTTCCCAGGGTTTTTTGTTGTTTTTTATGGTTTTGTTACACTCACACGACACTCCGTTCCACTTCCTGGTGGGACACATCGGGCCTTATTTGGGCACCCAGCCATGCATTGTGGTGACCCCTCCCACGGCCAGGACTCCGTCAGATTTTGCCCCACCACTACGACCCCCTACTGCCATGACTGACACGCCCATGCTAGGGGTTTCACTTCCCATACTCTCCTGGAATGTCAACGGTCTCCTGGACCGCTTCAAACGCATGGCTATACTGCGATTCCCACAACGCCTCAGGGTAGAGGTTCTCCTGCTTCAGGAGACCCACTTGATGAGCAATCACTGTCCCTTTCTGGCACGCTACGGGTATGATAGGGTATGCTATTCGGGCTTCACCCGGAGCTCCCCATGGAGTGAAGATCCCGATGAAACGCACCCTTCCCTATGTGACTACGCGGGTCATCCACGACTCCCAGGGCACCTCAGTGGCCCTTTGTGGTTCGCTGAATGGCAACCCCCTCAACCTTGAATCCATCTACTCACCCCATCAATGCTAACGGCGACCCTGGCCAAATCCACCAAACTCTTGACCTCACTGCCCTCAGGCTACACTTTCCTCAGGGGTGACTTTAATTCGGTCTCCTCCCCAGACTTGGATACGACAGGCCCTCCATCCCATAGTAGACTCATGCAGGCAAAACACTGGTCCGAATCGCTAGGCCTCTGCGACACATGGCGTGTCTGGCACCCACACACCAAACAGTTTACACATACCTCAGCAGCTCATCACACGCAGGCGTGCATTGATGAGATCTTTGTCCCTTCGACGGACTGTCTTGCGATTCATGATGTCTCTATCCTCCTTTGGGGTATATCTGATCACTCTCTGGTGCTACTTAGCATGCCCCCCCCTCAATGCGTTTGACGTGGAAGCTGAACGCATGGTTCCTTCAGGACAAGGAGTTCGGGAAGGTAGTGGGACAAGAACAAGCATTATTTCCCAACCAATGATGGGTCGGTATCCTCTCCGGACACCTTATGGGAAGCAAGCAAAGCCAAGATCCGGGGGGTCGCCAAGGGCCAGCTCAAGCTCCAGCGGCAAGTGCAGCTGCACCAAATTACCTTGCGAGAAGCACAGGCGTTGCGCCTTGAACAATCCTCCTCTGCGGCCCCTGACGCTTCCACAGAGAGGCTTCTTGCTCGCATCCGCACGGAGATTAGGCAGCTTTCCTTGAAAGCAGCTAAACCCCTCTGGCTTTTGTCAGTAGCCAGAGTATATGGCTGGGACAACAAGAACGGCTCAATTCTCCACAGACTAGCCACCTATCCCAGGGCGAACCACACCATCCTCGAAATATTAGACCAGGATGGATCGGTATGCCGCTCCCCATTAGAGATGGCTCGCGCCTTTGCCTCCTACTACCGCCAACTATATACGACCAAAACCGCAACACTTTTGCTCTCGGGCTTGCTGGGGACGGGGGGCGATTGCCTTCTCCGCTTGGATTCCACTGTCCAGGTGGACCTGGACAGCCTCATCACTCAAGAGGAAATTGGGGAAGCAATAACCCTTACCTCCTCAGGCAAGACGCCGGGCCCGGATGGCCTCCCTCAGGAATATTATGCTCTATACCGCGAAACCCTTGTTTCATACCTGATAAGTCTGTTCCATGAGGCGGCTAAAAAGGGTTCCTTCCCTCCTGAGACAGACGTGGCCACCATCGTGGTTCTTCCCAAATCTCAGCCACCCTCCCCACGGTGTGCGGATTAACGTCCCATCTCCCTTATCAACACGGAAGTGAAACTTTTCACCATCGGTCCTAGCCCAGTGGCTCAAGCCACACCTGTCCGTATTGGTTCACCCGGACCAATGCAGGTCTATGCCCTCGTGCGGTACCCAGCACTGTCTCAGAAGATTGCAACTGGCCCTAGCACACACTCACTTGCTCACCCCATATTTGGCGGTCCTTCTTGTGGACTTTGAGAAAGCCTTCGATTCAGTGGATTGGGGTTTTTGGATGATGTCCTCACCACGATGGGCTTTGGTACCCACTTTTGGGTTCTGGTCTGTGTCCTATACGCCCGTCCAAGGGCACATGTTCTGGTCAATGGGGTCTTGTCGGAGCCCTTCTCTGTCTGTAGAGGAATGAGGCAGGGGTGTCCCTTTTCCCCCCTGCTCTTCACCTTGGTGATGGGACCCCTGGCTGCCCTGATACAGTCCGACAGGTGTGTGCAGGGCTGGGACTGGCCCAATGCAGATGCTGACAAGATCGTTCTTTACGCGGACAAAGTCCTCATTTACCAAGCGGACCCCGTCCGGTCCGGCCCTCACTGCCTCCGAATTCTACACTCCTTTGAACAGGCCTCCGGCTGAACCCAGATAAGTCAGTCCTGGTCCCTCCCCACCTGTCTAGAGAATGCTATGAATGGCTGTCCAACATACCGCACCGTCGCCAATCGTTTAAATATTTGTGATATGGGCGATTCTGCTCCCCAAGCTAGGCTGGGCCCTCAACGTTACTCATCTAGTGAAGAAGGCTAAGGCAGATCTCCAGAAATGGCAGGCTTTGCCTCTGAACCCTATGGGGAGAGTTGTCCTGTTTAAAATGATTCTCTCCAGGTTCCTCTAGGTTCTTCAAAACACCCCCCACTGCTTCCAGAGAGCCTGGTTTCGAGAGCTGGATAGCATGGCCTCTAAGTTCCTCTGGGGGAAAGGGAGGGTTCACTTGGCCCTGAACATCTGTAGGGTTCCTTCATTTGATGGGGTCTGGGGATGACCCATTTATACCTGTATTACCTGGCCACGCGCTTGCTATCCATACACAACTGGTTCAACGGGAATGGTCCGACCTGACCTATAGGCTTGAGCTAGGATAGTTGGGCCTGACCAAAATCCAATCTATGCTGTACAGGGAACCTTTTGCGTTTCGACTGTCAGAGGGAACGCGCTCCGTGCTGTTGGCCTAGCGGGCTGCGACACACTAAGTGGGCACAAAAACTGACCCAGTGCACGCCCCTCTGGCAGGGCACCTGGCTCAGAGAGGTTAGTGGGATACAAGGCTTTCGATTCTGGAACCTTATAGGGATCTCACAGTTGGGTGATGTGTGGGCAGGCAACCACATGTGCTCCTACAATGACCTCCAAACCCAGTACTCCCTGCACCACTCACAATTTTACAGATATCTACAACTGCGCCATGCCCTCCATGTACACCTCACGGTAGACATGCGGCTCCCTGATCACAGCCTGCTTGAGGCGCAGATTATGCTGGGAGACCTGGGGAAGGGGGGCATCTCGCGCATCTATCGGACACTGGTCAATAACACCAGATCGACTCCGAACTCAATGGGTGGGCACACTGGAAGAGGAAGACTGGCGCGATGCTCTTATGGCCCCCAGGATGGTCACCGCTTCCGCCAGGCTGCGTATGATTTAGCTATATTTACATTCTGCCTACCTGACCCCGTTGCTTCTTCATTGGGCAAGTTTTAGCTCAACCCCCGCCTGCACCAGGTGTGGCCATGAACCAGCAGACTTTTCCATATGGTATGGGCTTGCCCCCATCTGACACCGTTCTGGGGGGATATTGAGGAGGAACTCACTGAAATATTGGGATGGGAAGTCCCTCACGATCCAAGACACACACTCCTAGGTATTACTGATGGGTCCAGAAACGAAAAACAGTTTTTTACTACGGCAATGGTTGTGGCCAAGAGGGACATAGCTGCTTCTTGGAAGTCCCCTGATCCCAGAGTGTCGGGCGCTGGTGGAGCGGGGTTGATTGGTGCCACACAAAAATAAAAAAACACATGTATGAGGCGCGAGGTTGTCCTAAAAAGTATCAAAGGGTATGGGGGAAGTGGTTGGGGGGAATGGTATAGACATGGAGGGAATGTCCAAATGTAAAGACAAATTGGTTCAGCACTAAACAAGGTATAGTCATGACAAGATTTCCAATAGTGAACACAAAGAAGATTCCCAGATTCCAAGTATTTTCTTTTTATTCCAGATGATTCTTTATTCAATGTTCATAAAACTCAAGAACCATAGCCGACGCGTTTCGTCTCAATAAGAGACTTCAGGGCTCAAACGAATCACAGTATGGTTTCACAATTGGTAATTATTTCAGCAATCCAGAGTTCAAAAGGAGTATTCTCATGTAATTTTTGTTTCCATGGATACAGCGTGGTAGCCGGCAACTTGTATGCGTATCAGTTTCAAATTCAGGAAATGTTTATATGATGTTTATATAGGATTTGTTTCCTTGTTAAGGTCTATAGAGAGAAGTACTCCTTGGTTCGTTGCACTACGACTTACTGCTCTGAAATTAAATTGTTGAGTGAGGTTTGAGATAGCCTCTACCCTCAGGGTTTGCTCGATTAATGTCCAAATGTACTTTGCATTGTATCCTTCTGGCTCTGTAATGTGGGAAAATCGAACCGTTGACTATGCTCTTGTATTTTCTTAGTATCATGATGATTGGCTGGTATCTTGTCAAATCAATAAAAATGTGTTTATCACAAAAAAAAAAGAGCTCAGATTGCAGTTATTATTCTCCAGGCAGGATGGCGGAGGCTTAAAAACAGAACCTGACCGTCCCACTATGAGAGGAGGCCCACCATGATTAGGAGAATAGGATGAGTACCACACCCTTCTAGGCCTGTTAAGCTTGATTAAGATATGCACATCTCAGAACTAGAGTGGGAGGATATGCATAGTTGCTAGAGGTCCCACTTCAGACAGAATGCATTCCCCTGAGATCCTTGCAGCAGAAACTGCAGTGTGCACGACAGTGTGCATTCAAGCGAGTGGCATACCAGTTCATCAGAGTGATGATCCAAAGGGAGAGGATGAACTGAACTACCTCTGGGTGAAGATACACCACTCATGGACAGCAAGATGGTGCCAACTGAGATAGACAATCCGCATATTCAGGGACCCCGCGAGATGGGCTCAGGCACACAATGTCTGACTGTTCATTAACCAAGATCATACCCTCGGAACCTCTAGAAACAACGCCATGGACCCATCTTACCCAGGTTATTGGCATACTGCATCACTGTTGTGTTGTACATCAGGAGCTAAATGACCAACTATGAATCGGTGTGGATAGGGAATGAAATGCCTTGAGTGCCAGGTGGACTGCACAAAGCTGTTCACAGCAGGGTTGACACTAGGCTGGAGAAAACCACAACTGAGGCACAATGGAGTGTGAGCTGTGTGAAAGTGGCTAGAACTGCCACACCGGACCGTGATCAGGAAGAAAAACAAAGGGCTGCTCCCATTAAAAAAAAGCCCCTTCCCACCCAGATAGAAGAAACTGCAGTCCCATCCTTCACCCTAGACATCCAACTGCAGGAAGACTAATCAGCAGCCCTCTATCAGAAAGACCCTAATCAAATTTCTGAGGGTAATTCATTCTATTCTTTCCCCACATCAGTGTCTGTGTTCCCATCCCTCAGTCGCAGGAATGTCAGCAGTCCACTTCCACTGCCTGGGTAAGAAATTCACCTCCAAATGGTACACATGAACAAGCCAGGGGCTTCCACAATGTAACCCAATGGATTGTGTCACTTTGGTTCACAACTGCACTGGGGATCATCTGCCATAAAGGCAAGATTCGAATACCTATGTACAAGTTGTTCAAACATGTATATATGCTTGGCTAGTGCTAAATGCCTGTATTAATGTGTTGTAAGCTTTTCCAGTTGTTTTTAGAAAAATGTTTGTTTGCAAAGTGACAAGTTGGGTTTGTAAGGCTTCCAAGGTGCTCAATGATTATATGCAAATAAATACTAAGTGTGAAATCAATATTGTTGATCATTTTCTGCAGCTTAAAAATGATTTTTGCTAATCTTTTGTATAACTTTACACAGCCTGAGGCATTATTTAGTAAAACATTTGCTGCATGCCAAAATAGCTAAAAAGATGAATACTGGAGAATCCGTGTAAAACCTTTATAAGCAAGATAACAAATTAGGAGCATACCTTTTTTAAAATATTTTTTTATTGATGACTAGGTAACACACAGTTCAGACATTTTACAAACGGCAGCAATCAAGAGTGCATCCATTGTTGACTTCCCAATTAAAGTATGGAGGCTGACTACATCACCAAGATAATACATTTAACAAGTTGTCCTCCTGGTCTGCAATGGGTTTTCCCCATATCTCTGTCTCGGGGGCTCGCATATTCTTCCCCTGTAATTATTCCACATCTTCCTGATCTGCGACCCATAAGCAGTCTATTAATAAAAAGAAAAAGTCACAAAAGACCACCTTCTGTGTCCAGATTGACAGTACTGTTCTTCTGTCCTTTTATTGCCAAGAGGTCTTGCCAAGACCATTGGGTGGCTAGGAATACCATCTCAGGTATGTAAAAAAAATAAAAACGGGCTGGACGAGATCCATATGGGTGGCGTCTGTGATAGTGCTAGTCATCCAGGTTGGCTGTGAAATTGGATGCCTTTGGCATGCGATGTGATGGTATCTGCTTGATGAAGAAGCTTTGTCTGGAAATTTATCTACTGGAGTGAGATTGAAAATGGGGGCTACTCATTGAGTGCATGTGCTTTTCAATAAAAACACAGAAAATAGATAGCCTTGAGATATCTGCTTGTCATGAAATTCATCATCTACAAGCATTAGGGTGTATTCATGCGCAACTATTAATGAACAAAACCTAATAAAACAGACTGACTTGAGATTGCCACTAGAAAGCTTACCAGTATTTTTCACAGAAAGCTGTTAATCTTTTCAGATACACTCATGTCATCTAGGCTTCTGTGTAGATGAGGCTTTTTTTCCATGGCACCCCTTTGTTTATGCTACACTTGGTAGATTGTTGTCCTTCCGAGATCTTTAGGAATGTTTTTCTGACATACATCTGGTGTACTAGGGGAATATTGCAATACAATATTGAATTATGCTGGATAATTCGAATTGTAATTTTTATTTTTTAAGTTGGTTTTGGCAATGTATGCCAGATTGCACAGACAGCTGAAGACTCAAAGGAAGCGTTGGGAGTTGAAATCTGAATTTGGTTTAATTCTTATTTCGTTGTACAAGAATTCTTTGGCTTTGATCATTTGAGAGCATTGTCCACAAGACCGACATTTATGCGGTCCCATGAGGAGTAATAGTCCCTATAATATTGGTAGATTATGGTTCACTACAAGCTTTAGACATAGGACATTTGTACACAAAGGGCTTCTTAGGTTTTTTTTATCTATTTTTTCCTTCATGGAGCGAATATCGGTTTTTGGAATTGTGCCTACGGGGTATTTAAGATACTGCTCCTCTCTGCAATGATTTTTGATGTGTTGCATTTCCACTCTAGTTGGCTACACACATCAATTTCAGCTGTTTTTATTTTGAGCAGTGCCTTCTGCTCAATTTGGTTTGTAGTTTTTTGTGTGTAGCCTATAATGTTAACCTCTCAAATAGTTCATATTTGAAGTAACACGTTTTGGCAGCGGCGGCTCCTCCGCTAAGGCGGAGGAGTGTCGTTTCACTGCTCTGTGAGCAGTTTAAAAAGGAAAACTAAAATTATAACGAATTATAACATTTTTGTTTTTCTTCCTGCTTAGGTATGGTGCAGGACAGGTGGGGCTGGGCTGGCCAGAGCAGGGGCCTGGAGGAGGAGAGTTAATCACACTCTTGGGCCAGCCAGTTCTGCCTACTCTGTATGTTCCTCACCAGACTGCATTACACAGCCTAGTGGGGAATATGCACACCCTCCCTGTCCCCCTCTGAGAACCAAACCACAGCGCTCAGACCAATCACAGTGCTGCTGTAAGGCAGCTTCGTGATTGGCCAGGGGATTCTGGGAGGCAGTGTGCTTCCCGTTGTGGTACGGCAAAGACGACGGAGGAGAGGTGGCGGCACCCAGGTAAGACCATTTGTTTTTACTTTTTCTTCCTCCCCACCTCCCTACTCAGCTCCTCCGCCCCAGCAGCCCCGTTCAATAGCAGCCGCTACTGATTTTTGGTGCAGTAACCCAGACTCTTAAAAATTACCCAAATGGTACATTCTTTCAAACTTCTCGGGAGACTGCATCTCAAGAAAACATTCATATTTCTGTTAGAAAACCTGGTGGACATTTTGTAGTTTTTATAGTGCATGCCTAAATGTAAGAATCTGTATGAATGTAAAAGTTGATACTGAACTGCAGCTGATTGGGAGATTGAATATCTTGAAAACAAGTATAGATGCACACATGGAGGTATCATTTTTGTTCTCCTGCACATATCTTGACGACCTATGCTATGCACCTTTATGTATTACTTAGGCGTCTCATAACTGTCCCAAGAAGAGATTTGCCACCGACTAAAGCGTCATTGTTGAAACTGTACCCTTCGAATTCACTAATAGCTCTATGGTATCTTTGAGGAATACTTTGTCATACAGTAGTATTGGTTTAATAAAAGCATCTATGTATGAAGATACTGGTTCCAGCCGGGAGTAAGAGTCTGAAACAACTGGTCATTGTTCGGAGGGGGATAAACCCTGCATAGAGTGCAGTTGTGTTGCACTACTGTGAATATAGGACTCAAAATATTCAGCATCCTGGTTTTTAATTTTGGCTACAGCCTCACACATCTAGTGCACGTGAAACTTCCTAGGCCTGCTCCTTGAAACGAGAGAGGCCCTGTACCCGTGGGGGCGCACCAAGCGTGCCTCGATTTGTATGGCAGAGCGCTGCTGTACTCCTTATGGGTTTAGCATGTAGAGTGGTAATGGCAGTATACATGTTTTGTGAATCAGTAGCTCTACCTAGACTCTTAACATACCGGTGCATGTTATGAGTGTGTGTAGACTGCGCGGTGCCTTCACTGCATTTATGGGTAGGCCAGAGTAATGAAGGCCAGTGGGTTGTACTTTGGAAGCCTCTGGCCGGTCTATGGGAACAAGCTGGAGGTAGGTGTAATGCAGACATTCCTTAAGCTGGAAGGAGAGACTTACACGCTTAAATGGCGAAAGAGAAGACAGTCCCTTTAGAAATTAGATTAGGTTATTTTGCTGAGAGGGGCTGCTAATCAATCTTCCGGAGTACCTGCAATTTGCAAGATGGTGTGGGTTAAAAGATGGTGAGTGTGAAGGGTGGAAGTGCAGTCTATTGTTCAGCATGTGACGGGTCCTTAAGGTGAGGCCTGCCTTTTGTCCCTAACCTGATTACTGTTCAGTGTGGCTGCTGATGGGCAGATGCAGAAAGTTCACACCTTTGGGCCCCAGTTGTAGGAGCTCTAAACTGAAGATGACCCTGCTGTGAGGAGCATCACTTTCCCCAAAGGTTGTGTCTGGAGAACAGGCTGTAGAGAACGCGTGAAAGAAAAACCACCTCAAACTGTACTGAGAGCACAGAAGAATCCACATTCCCTGTCTGCTTTGACTGTATAAAAGTGGGAGCTGCAGACCCACTTGTTCCAGGTCCAAGTTATCCTCGACCAAGGAATAGTGTTGTGCACCCAGAGTTGGCGCCTGACTGCCAGCATTTCAGAAGAGAGGGCACATAACCTAAACTCGGACCTGGAAGGAAGAACTGTTTTACTGTCCTTGAAGCACCTGAAAGCGAACCTGAATGTGAAGAAATGTGCCAGCCTTGCAGGAGAGTTGATCATCTAGGAGGAACTAGAAGCAGATGACCTCAGAGTAGAGGGTCAGTCCACCCACAGAATCAAGAGCGCGATCTGGGTGCTGCTAGATGTGAGTGCAGTCACTGCTCTGAAGTTGTAACTGAGCAGTGTGTGCACTGCAATCCTGAGGTTGTGTTCAAGCAGCTTGCAC
The DNA here is from genome assembly GCF_964261635.1 of Lissotriton helveticus. Lineage (NCBI taxonomy): Eukaryota > Metazoa > Chordata > Amphibia > Caudata > Salamandridae > Lissotriton > Lissotriton helveticus. The sequence goes on from NC_136067.1 coordinate 1,500,614,105, forward strand.
TACAGCACTGTTACGAAGTTGAGCTTGTGCCGCTGTCCTCCTGAAGTTGAACCTGAGCAACTATGCTGTGTTGCAGTTCCAAAGCTGTGCTTAAGCAGACAGTGCCCCGGTGACAGCCTGGAGTGTGCATGAGTGGATTGGAGTGTGCATGAGTGGACTGGGCTGCTCGGACAACTGCCTGAAAGAACTCGAGCACACTGCTAACAGCACGGTAACTCGAGCCAGGGCTGTGCTGCCTGCACAATAGCCTAAAACCGGTCTCGTGACCTCTAACCCCACAGTTCACCATTCAACTCACCGGAGGCAGACTTGTAACCAGTTGGAGACCTACAACGCCACTGGAGTGGGCAGACTGGGTCACTGGTCACAGTCTGAGTGACTGGTTAAATTCACTGAGCAGCAGTGGAGGCAGAATACTGAATCTGTGCATTTCCTCCCGGGGGGAGGGAGAGCCACACGTGCGACAGACTCCTTTCACAGACAGTGCCTCAAAGAAGCGCCACAGTAGTAAGATACTTGAACCCAGGATTAGGAGTTAGAAGAGGAGGGGAAAGGAGTAATTACAGATGTCTGGGTACAGTGGTTCTACACCAGGCAAATGCCCGTAACTATATGCTGTAGTGTGTAGCATCAAGTTTCCTGTGCATATTAAAAAGTTTCTTTTTAACACCGACAAGAACTATATTAGACATTCAAATGATTGCACTGCTGGGTGATCGAAACACCTGCAACACTACCTCCCTTAGAAGCCTGCTACTGTTTGCTATACCATTGGGTAAAGTGCACAAGGGGCTGTACTTGGCCCAGTTTGCAGGAGACCTCCTAGAACATGCGAGGCAAATGACCCTCACCTCCCACAGCTTACGCCCAGTGGCCCATGCTTGCTCACACCTCCTCCCATAAAAGGGTTAAACAGCCATCCTGTGTTTTATGTTTGTGGCTTATGGATAAAGTATGAACACTAGTGTTATTGGATGTTTTTGAACAAGAACATTTTTATATAGCTATCCTTCATAGTCTTCTTTGTCCAAAATATTAGATAGTTTCAGAATGCTTGGAGTTGGACTGAATCAGAAACACACATAGTGTGCTCGGCTGTGTAATGGACAAAATAGCTCTTCCTCAGATTTTATCTTTATGGTAGGGAGTTTCAGCTCAAGGACCACTGCAGTCGGTCATATTACCATGGCAAAATAACAACACCCCTCTATGGCAGGAGGATGTGCAGACACCAGTCCAGTGTCTAGGGAATAGTTTACACCACTTGCATTACGAAATGACTATAGGCCACGCTCCAGCGGGATTGGAACACTGCCTCAGTCAAGGCAAGGCTGGCAGTTGAAAACCATTACAGGTGGCAGCATCAGCACCATAGTTGATGTTAAATGGAACAGACACGGGGAGTGGAGCCAGAACCTAAGTAAGCACTAAAGTTCTGGACAGCACCAAAGGGAAACTGGCCAGTAGGACCAAAACTGGAGGCCTTTGTGGATCCTGTGGCCTGAAAGCACACCAGAGGGAACAGGAATCATGTCAAATATGCACAGCATGGCTTCTAAATGGGAAACGTCCATTACAACGCAGGAATTAAAACGCAACTTTTACAATGCAAGTGACATTACAACACATGTGCCATTACAACGCATGCCATTACACACATAGTAAGGTAAGTAATGGAGGTACGTTTTTATTTTTGATTAGGTTTTATATTTTGTTTTTTTAGGAAAGTAATAGTTAATAGCAATAGTATTTTACATTTTAAAACTAAATGAAATATACATCATAAAAATTAACTAAAATGGATAGGTTATTAAAAAAATAGATCAGTTTTAGTTATTTAAAAAAATATATATAATTATTTTAAATAAATTAAATGTCATTTGCACTTATTCCCTGGGTGGGGATGTATGGGAAATAGGGGTTTTGAGTGGGAGAGTGTATTAATACTCAGGCATTAATTTTAATACTTGGGAATTAAATGATATTTAGTATTAGGCATAGTAAATTTTTAAAATTAGTTTTTTTTAAATGTATAAAAAAGGCTTAGGTACCTATACTCTGGGACGGGATGTATGGGAAATAGGGGTTTTGGGTGTGGGAGTACATTAATACTCTGGTATTAATTTTAATACTTAATATAAACGTACTTTTACTGTTAGATAATTTAAAAAATAATTTACATTTTAATTAAAAAAGGCTTTTGCACCTGTTCTCTGGAAAACAGGGGTTTTGGGCGAGGGAGTGTATGAATACTCACGTATCTATTTTAATACTTGCGAATTGATATTAATTTACAGTAGAAGAATATAAAATTAATTTTATTGTAAATTATTAAAAATGGCTTTGGCACCTATCCTCTGGGACGGGATGCATGGGAAACGGGGGGTTTGGGTGGGTGAGTATTAATACTCTGGTATTTATTTTAAAACTTGAGATTTAATTGATATTTAGATTTACTGATCGAAAATTATTAAAATATTTATTAATATTAAAACAAGCTTTTGCAACTATCATCTGGGACAGGATGGATGGGGAACAGGAGTTTTGGGTGGGGGAGTGTATTAATACTCCAGCATATTTTTTATACTGGAGTATTATTTATTACTGCATTTATGTTATTTTATTGTAAAATTGTTAAAATATTTTTAATTATTAAAACTTATAAGGGTGATATCCAGATAACCTCAGGGTGTTTTTGTGTAGCGGGGTGATTTGATATCAAGGTATAATTATAACCAAAACATTTATAGATTTATATATTTTTTTAAATATAAATTTTTAAAAGTTTATTAGTATAGCTTTCAAAATTAAAAAAACATCTATATACAACACATGTTTACAAAGACAAAATGTATAAAAACAAATGTATTTTAATAGTTAAAACAATAAACTGACACATTAATAGTATTATAGATAATTGTATTAAATTTATTAAAAATATAAAACCATTAAAAAAAGAAAAAAGGTTTAAAGAATCTTTATTAGTAGTAGTTTTTTTTTCAATTAACCGATTTTTTACTGTATTGTAACATACTTTGGGGCAGATCTATGTTGGGAATGCGCCACGTTTGCGTCACGCAACTGCGGCGTAAACGTGGCGCATCCCTACGACCCATTTACAACGTGATGCATCTAGGCAGATGCGTCACGTTGTAAAGCCCTGCGCCACTTGTGGGCGTTCCGGCGCAGGGTGGGCGTTCCGGGGCAGGTGCGCCTCGCAAAAGTGGCTGAGTGAAATCTATAAGATTTCACTCAGTCACTTTCAGGCCAATGCTGCGTCAAAACCCTGCGCCTGCTTGAAGCAGGCGTAGGTCTTGACGCAGCATTGGTCAGATAGGGCACCCCCAAGCCTTGCTGGAGCTGCGTCGCGCTTGCGACGCAACTCCAGCAATGCGCCACCTTTACGGCACAAATGCGTCACGCATCTGTGCCGTTTTTGCCCAATGGTGCGCCGCATTGTAAATGCGGCGCACCATGGGTGGCGGAGCAGCGGCGCATGATAACTGGCGCATCCCTGGGGATGCGCCAGTCATCATAAATCTGCCCCTTTATATTTTCTTTCTAGGTTTTCCGACGGTTTCCCATTGAAGTGAATGGGAGAAATTGTCCTTTTTTCCTTTTGTACAGAAAGAGGACGTTGCCGCTTGTACGCAAGTTTCCTCATTGCGAGGTTCATCGCGGTCCGGATGAGAAGAAAGGAAGAGCTGCGTCCAGGTAAGGCAAATTTAGAGAGAGGAGGGAGGTAGTAAGAACTAGGGAAGTTGTATTTTGTTGCTGTATGTGTTTTTTTTAAAAATGTTTTTATTTTCCATAATAACAAAACAATTTGGACAGTTATTGCACAAATTTGTTCCTATCACAGAATCGTGCTACATTATACATCTCAGTTGCATCAAATGTGAGACAGTAAATATAAAACATAGTACTTTAACATTGCATTGCTTCACCCTTAGATCACAGTCATATTTGATCAGTCTAGGTCTTCCTCCATCCCAACGACACATGGTGGCTCGCAAATGTTACCCCTAAACTTGTTCCAAGCCCCCCAGATTTTGTCCCACTTCCCCAGGCAGCCACGGTGGACGTAAACAGCTTTTTCTGCTACCATTGCCTCATCCATGTCTCTACACCACTTATTAAGCATCGGCGATACAGCCGATCCCCACAGCATGGCACTGTTGCTCTTCGCCATCAGCATACCCAACATCACCCAATCTTGTTGTCGGTGGTTAAGATCATTTGGTTCCCACACATTACGCCCCACAGCAGATGGGATACTGTCGCCGCTATTGCTTTGAAATACGCTACAGGGACCATTGATGGAGTATTTTCAAGCATGTAAAGGAAGCGAGGAAGTGCCATCATTTTGTATAGCGCGGCCTTGCCCAAAAGTGTGAGAGGGAGAGTCTGCCACACCCTGACGTCGCGCTTAAACCTCTCAAGGAGGGGGCAGAGATTAAGAGTGTAAAATTAGTCGGGGTCTGGCGTAATGAAGATACCCAGATATTTGACTGCCGTCGTGGAGGTCCTCAAGGTACAGCTCAGTGGCAGCACAGGTGGGGGGCCCACGAGGACATAGAGAATGGACTTAGTCCAGTTGATCTTGTAACCAGACACTCTACCGAACTAATCACAGACATTTAATAACTCGAGAATGGATTTTTTGGGGGAGGTGAAATATAGAAGGATGTCGTCTGCATACAGGGATATGCGTCCTCCCACACTTCAGTCCAACAGAGCCCTTTGATAGAGGGCTCCCATCTAAGCCAGATCGCGAGTGGCTCCAAGATCAGTGCAAATAGCAACAGAGACAGTGGGCATCCCTGTCTCGTGCCTCGGCTGAGAGGGAAGTCTCGCGAAATGTGTCCATTGGCAGTGACATGCGCCAGGGGCCTAGTATACAACAGTCGAATCCAGGCGCAAAACTTGGGGCCAAACCCCATATGCTGGAGCACTGCGAATAGGTAGGGCCATTCTACTGTATCAAACGCCATCGTAGCGTCTAGGTAGAGGACAACTGCGGGTTCCTTGATATTTGTGACTCGTGCCAGGACCGCATGGAGCCGGCGGAGATTAAGGGCTGTGCTACAATGTGGCATGAACCCCGACTGGTCTGGATGTACCAGTGACTCGAGGTGTGGGGGTCAGTCGCGTCGCAAGCAATTTGGCCAGTATCTTAGGCTCCGCATTTATAAGGGAAATTGGACGATAGGATGCACAGTCTATCTTTGATCTTCCTGGCTTGTGAATTGCGACAATTGTGGCCAGTCGCTGATCCCTCGGCAGCTCCCCCTTCTCAAGACTGTCGGATAACGTATTCAAGAAAAAGGGAGCCGTTGTTTGCACAGTTCTCTTATGCAGTTCAACTGGGAGCCCATTTGGTCCCAGCGCCTTGCCAGACGCTAGTGCATAGGTAGCTACCTGCACCTCGTCAGTGGTAATGTCCGCTTCCAACAGAAGTGCCGCCTCTGGGGAGAGTTTAGGTATTGTGAGATCCTTAATGTAGTCATATGCCTCTTCAATCGTGTATGATGCCCGGGGGGCATAAATTTGTTCAAAATGGTCAGCTAAGATATTAACAATATCATCAGCGTCAGAAACCGTGGAGCCTTCAGGTGATTTTAGTTGCGCAATGACTTTATTAGCACTTTCTTTTCTATCTAGCCAGGCCAGCATTTTTCCCGCCTTATCTCCCAATTCGTACACCTTATGCCGAGTGGCTCTGATCTGCGTATGTGCCATTTCTCTCTGAAGGGTTAAGACTTCAGTTTGTTTAAGTCGAACTGTACGGGCGGCACCTAGAGAAGGGCAGGCCTCCTGCTCCGCAGTGGCCAGTTCAGTCTCAAGCAGGTCCAAGACCGCCCGTCGCGCTAGTTTGTGACCCGTAATGGAAGCCATTGCCTGTCCCCGAAGGACTGTTTGATATGCCTCCCAGAGCACACTGGGTGAGTCCACTGAGTCTTGATTTTCTTGAAAGAACCGGTTAGTAGTAAGTGTGAGTGCCGACATAATGGGTGCTACCTGGAGGAAATTGACGTGAATCAGGAACATACGTCTCCTACAGGTCTGGTGATAGGTGTATTTCAACAGTATTGGGGAGTGATCTGATATGCCCCTAGGGTATATAGTGACCTCCTCTACACCCAGTAGGGCATCCGCGGATGTCAGAAAATAGTCAATGCGTGTGAGGCAGTTGTGTACTGGGGAGTAAAAAGTGAAACGTGTCTCAGTCGGGTGTTTGAATCTCCAGCTATCCGTGAGTCCCAGTGAGTCTACAAGACCAAGCAAACGGCTCCCACCCCGTGTGTCCTGTCTAATAGGAAATCTGTCCCGTGCGTCGTCAAAGACATCATTAAAGTCACCCCCTATCAGAAGTGTCGCTACCGGTAATGTCAGTAGAAATGCCGTGAGAGCTGCATGGGCCTGCGCGTGGAGGGAAGGCAGCACATAGACCGAGACAAGATTAAGTAATCGTCCTTCCCATTGACAGGTCAGAGCCGCGAACCGGCCCTGGTCATCGACTCGTGCTTGTTGCACCACTAGTGGGAAGTTTTTCCTAATAAGTATCCCAGTGCCTCTGGAGCCAGAGGAGAAGTCTGCGTGGGCCACCATCCTGTACTCCCATCGATCCATAGCCCGGACCGCAGACCCCACCAGATGTGTCTTCTGCAGAAAGACCACCGCTGACCACAGCGTTTCAGATATTGCAGTACCAGACCCCTCTTCACCTTGTCCCCTAGCCCACGGACATTCAAGGTCAGTAGAGTGAGGGTTGTAAGTGGAGCCTTCAGCTCCTGCAAAGTTTGGTCAGACATTAGTAAAGGTGAGGCGCGTCAAACATTTAGAAGTACAATCGTCTCGCAAGGTGAAAGTAGCAAACAACATTACTGTCCTGTCCAGCTTGTGTACAGCAAAACCAAAAAAGGAACCCATAGATGCAATGGAATCAACAGAGGTGAGCAAATCAATTACTTTCCCAACCCAAATCCCATCCCCCCTCCCTCCCTGCTTAGCGAACCTACAACTGCCTGCCAGCCCAACTTAGCAGAGTGCTTATTCCTTCCCATAGCTGCAATACTTGCGTGTTGGGGGATAAGAGTCTCACGAGGCAGCAGCCATTCGGAGCCCAGCAGGCTCACCCCAGTCCAAGACCACAAGACAGCTTAAACGTATATGTTCAAATTTCCGCATCAGGCATTAAGAGTTGTCCGCAATACTGCCAATGTCATTCTTCCTCAAGGGGCACTTCGCGATGGGTCTCTTGGCTACCAGAATCCAGGTCGCCTGGAGCATCTTCTCCCTCTTTACGGCGGTGTGATCTCGATCTTCGTCCTGCTCCAGGCACCGGACGCCATCCCTCCAGCCAGTCGTGAGTCGCTTCCGGAGAGTCAAAGAACCAGGTCTGCCCTTCGGCCACCACCCGCAGTCTTGCAGGGAAGAGCATAGAGTATTGTAATTCCTGGGCTCGGAGTAATTTCTTGACTTCGAGGAAGCTGTGGCGTCTCTTTGAAACAGCCGCCGTGTAATCCGGGAAGAAGGCGACGACTGAGTTCAGTATCCGGATGGGGGGGGGGGGAGACTCTCGCCGCCTGCAGAACTGCATCTCTATCCCTAAAGTTAAAAAGGCGGGCCAGGACCGGTCTCGGTGGGGCCTCCGGCTTTGGTTTTACTCCAGGCACTCGATGAGCACGTTCGACCGAGAAGAAATACGAAAGTCCCTTAGGCTGTAGCTTGGTTTTTATCAGTTCCTCAACATAAAGATCCATTGCCTGGACCCCTTCCGTCTCCGGAATACCTATAATCCTCACGTTGTTGCGCCGAGCGCGTCCTTCTTGGTCGTTGAGCTTCTCCGTCAACATCTTGTTTTCCCTTTCAAGGCGGGCCATCGATGTTTGGAGATGCGAGGTGTCCTGAACCAGGGATTTTGTCACTATTTCCACTTCCTTCACCCTATCCGCCATTTTGTGGAGGTCCGCCCTAAGCAGGGTTACGTCCGTGGAGATTGTTCCAACTGTCGTCTGTACGTTTGCCAGGGCCTTCATGATGTCATCAAGAGTGACTTTTTCCCTCCATCGCCCTCCTGCGTTTTTCCATGGGGTGGGGTCGCGTGCGACCCTTTTTCGTAGGCGTACTTCTCCAGCTTAGCCCGAGCAGCCTGGTTTCTGGGCCCTCTGCCCGCCATGACAACGAGGGTGTGGGGTGCGTCGCAGACGCAAAGGAAAATGTTTACGAAGTCAAGTCACTATCCTCCAAATGTTGTAGTAGGTGCAGTGAGGTCAGAAATGGCGATAGTTCTGGGGCAGCAGGTGGGGGGGTTGGAGACCAGTCCGCCGTTAGAGTGGTAGCCCCCTTGGCAGCCGTCGACTCACTGAGGATCTTGGAGGTTGCCACACTTCTGGCAAAGAGAGTCCCACCTTCGAGGGAAAAGCGTGTCTAGCAATGTTAATAACACGCGATGGGTGCACCCTTGCAATGCGGCGCCTTCACTAGTTCAGTCCGGGGCCCATCATGATGCCGGGGATCGCATCTTAGGGCGTGCACCACCACAAGCGTGCGGCAGGGACCCCACCTATGGAATCAGCGTGTTCCGGGGACCGGGGTCGGCGCAGTCCAGAGCTGTGAAAACGTGTCCAGTGGCAGTAGGGGGAGGGAACAGCGAGGACGCCGGAGATGCCAAAATGTTGTTGCCTCTTACCCTGATCTGTCTATCTCGGAGCCGGCAGTGATGCGGGAGAGCCAGGGGCCAGGAGCCAGGAGCCAGCCAGAGCAGCCACAGCGCAGGTGTGTATAGATCACACTACGGAGCCTCCCCTGCCAGGATTGGAGCAGGTTCAGCAGGAGGGAGGGACGGGGGCGAAATTAATGTTAGTATGCCCCGGCGCGTAGCGATGTTGAGCTCCGTGCTATAAATCGCTGGTCGCCTCAATCACGCAAGTCCCCGGCTCCGGAGGCCCTGCTAGGCCGCCTGCAGTCTAATGGGGATAATTACCGATGCTGGTGGCGGATTTGGATCGGAATACGTCTGATATGCGCCGCTTGGGCTCCGGTGCTGGGGAAGCCCGCTAGTGGACTCCTAGTAACGGATTATTGCACGGATTTTAAACGAATGGGCTGTGACGGCCTCGGAGCTCCGAGACTAGGCGGCCATTTCCTTCGGCCGATAGCCACGCCCTTTTGTTGTTGTATGTTTTAACTTAAAATTGTTTTCCTAAACAGGTAGCAGTTGAAGGCCCACATCGGGTTGATTGCATTCGTAACACTTTTTGTTTAATAAAATTAGTATAAAAGATTGATTACTTTTTCTATTAAACAATAGTGTTATGAAAGTTATATAAACATTTTTCTTTGGTGCAACTGTTTTTAGAAATAAAGGTATTGCGTTGGCGTGGTTTTCCGGATAGGACGCATGAACATGGAAAAAAGACTTCGTAGATTGCAGAAATACTTTTTGGAACATTTTTAAAACATCGATATATGGTTTTTGGGACTTAGGCTGGATTTTGGTCGAGTGAGGGAATAGTAATTTTTACTCCTCTATTATTATTATTGAAGCTTGTAGAGCGCACGGCTACCTCCAAGGGAAGTGTCCCGGAGCTAGCAGTGCATCCAAACCTGTGGGGAGTTAACAGTACTAGGCCATGAGCTCTAGGGGAGGCCGAAAAGTTACATTTTTAGAACTTTCCTAAACATAGATTCCGACTTAGTCTTCCTCAGATGCTCAGGCATAGAGTTCCATAATGTGGCGGTTTTCACCGAAAAAGCACGGCCTCCAATCCTTGCCTTTGCAAAGCAGGGGATCACCAGTAATTTCTGGTCATTTGATCCAAGTACTCTGGTCTGGCTGTATTTCTGAAGTCTCAGCTTCAGATATTGAGGACCAGTGTCTCGAACTGCTCTATGCACCAGGGTCAGTGCCTTACTCTATTCTTTTTACATGCAGCCAGTGTAGACTATGCAAATGGGGGGGGGGGGGGGGGGGTAATGAGATTTCGCAATGGCACATCCCTAATAAGCCTGGCTGCTGGATTTTGAATAATCTGTAACCTCCTGAGCAGGTACTCGGTGAGACCATGGTAAAGGCTATTCGCATAGTCGATCTGAGAAGTGACTAATGCATGAACCACAGTCTTCCTACAGTCCATAGGCAGGAAGTAAAGGAATCTCTGTAGAGCCTTCAACTTCCAGAAGCACAGTGAGGAGACATGAGGAATTTGCCTGTTGCCAGTAAGCTGTGAATCAAACTTGAACCCTAGATTCCTGGTAGAAGCAACAGGAAGAGGAGGTGGAATTAGCGCAGACAGCCACCAGAGTCCCGACCGGGTGGGTGGCGGGGGTGGATTTGGTTAAAAAACAGGACCTCCGTTTTGTCGGTATTTAATTTTAAGCAACTATCAGTCATCCACTACGAGATATTAAGAATACACTGCTTAAAATTAGCGAAAGCTGTCTCGTTGTGTTCCCTAAAAGAGAACACCAGTTGCGTGTCGTCGGCATGCGCGACAACTTTCACCCCACATTGCTCAACAATTGCCACAAGGGGAGTAAGATGAACATTAAAAAGTGTTGGGCTCAGAGCCGAGCCCTGAGGAGCTCCACACATGAGGGGGCTGGAAGAAGAGACATTGGGGTGGAGAATTACTTGTTGTGAACGACCCTCATGAAATGAGCAGAACCATGTCAGGACCGTTCCCATCACTCCTAGATGTTCAAGTCTATTTAGAAGAATTCTGTGCGACACCGTATCAAAAGCTGTGGACAAGTCCAGCAGCATCAGCATCGCGCCGCTGCCCTGAACTAAAGTTTCACAGATATCTCTGCGACTTCAAGCAGAGCTGTCTCGTGCTATAGCGAGATCTAAATCCTGACTGGGAGTCGTCCAGATGGTATTCGTCTCCAGGAAGTCCGATAGTTGTCTCGGAACTTCCTTTTCAAGAGTTTTGGCTGGCACTGGGAGAAGGGAAATTGGCCTAAAATTTTTGAGCTCTGCTGGATAAGCGCCCTCTTTCTTGAGAACTGGCTGGACATAGGTTTTTTCCAACTGGTTGGTTAGACCCCAGTCTCTAACGAAGAATTCCAGACAGAGTTCAATACAGGGTTAAACCAGGGGGCTAATTGCTTGAAGAATCTGGCCGGGCAGGGGTCAGACGGAGGACCTAATTTTATTCAATTCCACCAGGGACGCTTCCGGGCCAACAGGGCGAAAAGCAGACCACATGCCCAAGTGATGTGGGGTATGAGGTGACAGGTCTGGTGGTCCCGAAGATGGAAAGGAGGAATAGACAGCTTGAATTTTGTTCTGAGAAAAGTGGCTAAATCTTCACAGAGAGCCACTGAGGGGCAAGTAGCACTTTTCAGGGCTTGTGGTTTAATAAAACCCTGGGCTATCTTAAAGACTTCTTTCGCAGAGTTGTCAGAAGACTTAATCTGACTGGCGACGTAGTCCCGGATTATCTTACGTTTGAGGCCATGAAATTTTCTCTGTGTTGCTTTGTATGCACACTTGGCCTCTGGTTCATAGTTTTTCCGCCAGGCATGCTTCAGCCCCTTACAAAGGATTTTCTCAGTTTGGTTGTAAACCGGGGGGCCGAAGGTTTACTCCTGGCCAATTTCATGGTCTTAGTTGGGGCGATTCTGTCAAGGGCTGAAACGACTCAACAGCGGAAGACTGAAACGTCATGGCTCGGATCACCTATAAGAATAGGGGGAGTATTCTGTAGATCACAACCCATAGATTAGGTGAGATCTTTCTCCAATTTCTCCGGTCCTCAAATGCTGATCTGACCTGATTATTACCGGCAGCCCAAGTTAGTTTACAAGGGACCAGCCAGTGATCCGACCAAGTTACAGGTGATGGATCCTCTACCTGTAGCGTCTGATCATTAGTAAAGAGTAGATCAAGTGTGTGGCCAACCACATGAGTGGGTAACAATACCTTTTGGATCAGATTTAACCCTTTAAGGGTATCAGCCAGTAGAACAGCTAAGGGGCAGTTATCATTGTCCATATGGACATTAAAATCACAAAGGACTGTGAATTTAGTATTTTTTTTTTTGACATTTGTAGAGTGCACTGTTACCGAACGGTGTCCTGGCGCTGTAATGATAGCTCCCCTAGCTAAGCCTGGAGATTAGTTTGTAAACAGCCACGTTTTCAAACTTCTGCGAAAAGTCATCAAGTCCGTGGACAATCGGATGGCCACCGGGAGGGCATTCCAGGCCAGAGTGGCCCCTCGAAAAAAGCTTCTGCCCCCCCAACACACTTTCCTAATGCGTGGGGTCTTCATCAGCCCAAGGGCGGCTGACCTGAGGAGTCTCCCTGGTCTGTACCAGTAGAAATGTTGACCAAAGAATGGCGGGCCAATTCCATGGACTGCCTTAAAAACAATGCACATTGTTTTGAATAAAATCCGCTTCCGCACTGGGAGCCAGTGTAGCTTCACCAGTTCCTGCGAAATGGAGGCGAACTTAGGAAGGCCTGTGAGAAGGCGGGCTGCTGCATTCTGTAATATCTGCAGCTTGTTGAGCACTCCTTGCTGGGCTTCAAGGAGTAGGCTGTTACAGTAATCAAGTCGTGAGGGCCTTCACCACCGTTTTTTGCAGTCATCTGGTAGGAATGGGAGGACTTTCCGAAGGAGTTTCAACGTCCAATGGATGGATGAGGATAGGGCGTTTACTTGAGGTCTGAAAGAGTTTGTAATCTATCACGACCCCCAAGTTCTTTACCTTATTTACCGGGGTGGGGGGTCCCCATCTCTTCTGGCCACCACCGCGGGCTCCAGAAGTTGACTATGGAGCCAAACAGTATCACTTCGGTTTTGGCCGAGTTAAGCTTTAAGCAGTTCCTGGCCATCCAGTTATTCACTGCTATCATGCACTCCTGGAACTTACCGGCCATGTCATCCTCTCTCCCTGGGAGCAGCGACACCACAATCTGTGTGTCGTCTGCATAAGAGGTTAGTTCGAACCCATAGGAGCGGATAACCGGGGACAAGGAAGATACATAGATATTAAATAAGGTGGGGCTGAGCGAGGATCCCTGAGGAACCCCGCAAGGTGGTTGGAATGGTTTTGGCTCAAATTCCCCCAATGCCACTACCTGAACCCTGTTGGTCAGGAAGGCTCTCAAGATGTCTAAGGCCTTCCCCTGCACCCCGCATTCTTCCAAACGGTCCATCAAGATGGTATGGTGGACCGTATCAAAGGCCGCCGATAAGTCCAGCATAACCAAGGCAGCACGGCCCCCTGAATCCATCACTTTCCTGATTTCTTCAGTTGATTTGATCAGGGCGGATTCCGTACTATGGCCAGGCCTAAACCCATGCTGTGAGATGTCCAGGCCTTGAGTGGTTCCTAAGAATGCACTGAGCTGGGCGTTCATAGCTCTTTTTATGATTTTCGCCAGCAATGGTAATCTCGCAATCGGCCGATAGTTGTTGGGGTCGGCAATGTCCAAGTTTTTTTTTTTTTAATAACGGTCTAATCAAGGCCAGTTTCCAGCTAGATGGAAAATCCCCTATCTCAAATAGCTGGTTGAGTAACTTGGCTAGGAAATCGGCTATCGGAGCCGCTGCCTGCTTTGCCACAGTTGCCGGACAAGGATCATGAGGCGAGCCCGACTTTATGCTCAGCAGCTGCCTCTTGATCTCTTCTCGATTGACTGGAGCAAACGAAAGCAGTTTGGTCTCTTGTGTGTTTGCTGTCCGGCTCTTGGACCTGGATTCTTGCAGGCTCTGCCTAACTTGAATTTCCAGGGATACAAAGTTGTTCTCCACCTTGCTCATAAAAAACTGAGTAAGGTTCTCGCAGAGTTCCAGGCTGGGGGGCGTGGCCACTGGCTTGGGCATTGCCAAGCTTGCAACTGTATAAAAGAGTTCCTTGGATGAGCTCTTGGCCCCAAGAATACGATCCGTAAAGTAGGATTGTTTAAGTTGCCTAATCCTCTTTATAGGTCCCCTGGCTGGATCTATATTTCTTTTTGTCCGCCTCACTATAGTTTTTACGCCAAGCCCGTTCCAGCTGTTTACACTCTAGTTTTAGCTCCTTGAGTTCCTCTGAGAACCAGGGGGCTGACGGGACAGTTCGAGAAGGGCGCCAACTTTTTGGTGGAGCTAAAATAGTGCAGGCCTGATCTATCCAATAAGAATATGTGGCTGCCGCTTTGTCTGCTTCACATGAATCGTAAAGTATTGGAAAAAAGCTACCTTTAATAGAGGAGTGGTAAATGACCACCAGACCCCCTCCTCTTTTCCGAGGCCTGTCTAAGATGAAGCTGAGGTATTCTACTGGGGTGGCCTTCACAACGTCCAGCCGAGGCCGCGTCCGTCCATGTCTCGGTGACAAACGCAATTTTTATAGCGTTGTCCTGAATCAGATCGGCTATCTCTGAGCTGTGCTTGACCAGTGATCTAGCATTAATCATGAGACAGTCAGTGTCGCTCCTAATAGTCTCCCCTCTAATCCTGGTAGATGTAATGGTTGCCTGAACTGGCCTCATGAGGCTATCTGGGATAGTCTTGTGACATGATTGACAGACATGCAGGCCCCCTTGTGGGATCACATCCATCCTCAGCGCTTTACATCCAGCCTTTCTCCCCTCCAAATTCAATCCCAGGAGTGTGTTGCGCCCATGGACCTTACGTGAAGTCCTGCCAGAGGTTTGTCGGCCAGGGGTCTTGGCACTAGGCGTGGGACCGGCGAGGACGGGCGCAGACGCCTCAGTGAGAGGTCAGCAATAGTGTCATAAAGCTTCAGCAAGTGGGCAGTCAGTGCATTCGGGGGTCTGTAGACCAGCAGTCTGGCCATAGAGGAGACCGTGGAGAATTTAATACAGAAGGACATGGTCTCAATCAGCCCGTACTTTCAATTCTCTTATGCGAGATCTCCTAAGGCCCGCGCCTAATCTATTACCAGCTCGATTTGCCTTGGATAGTCTGTATCCCGCTGGGATAGCCAGTGATATATCCGGGTTAGAGCGGTCTCTCTCAGCCATGTTTCAGTTAGAAACATAACATCCCAGGCGTTTGTCTTTAGAGTGAGTCAGATATCATTCGCATGTTTTGCGAGGGAAATGCGGTTGATAAGACACACCCTGATAGTGGGCCTGGAAGTAGGTTCGAAAACTATAGTGGACCCAGCCGCAGGACTATCAGTAAACCCACCCACTTTTGCAAGCCCCATGTCTAATTTAAATTAGACATGGGGCTTTTCCCCCCACAAAACCGAGACCCAGACGTGTAGGCCCTATCACTTTCCCTACTGTTGCACTCATAGAAGTGGGAATAGTAATTTGTACCCATCCTCTAGCCAACACTTTCCCTACTGTTGCACGCACTGGAGTGGGAATAGTAATTTGTACCCCTCCCTAACCAACACTTTCCTTACTGTTGCACTCACAGAAATGGTAAATTTAAGTTAAGATACTTAAATAGTTTAATGTTTTAACTTATAATAGATTTTATGTTATTGGTATTGTTTGGTTTCGATTTTTTCTAAACCTTTTTACTTTTTCGTGTTTTTTTTTAACGTATTATTCAATCGAGAGAGGATTGCAACGCTGGAATCTTGTTGCTTTTTTTTCCAAACAAGTATCCTGTTACAGGATTTTTTTGGGGGGATGCGTTTTTTGTAGGCGTGCACAGTACAGTTTTCAGCAACTGTGTCTATTTTGGTTAGTTTAATTCAGGTCATGGTTTATGTCACACATTATTTCCTAAGGATTAAAGGACTGCTTAAGACTCTTGGTGAAATGTGGGATTGTACGTAAATCCAAGAGTTGAAAAAAGACGACAACTGAAGGTAAGAAACCAGACTTTTAAATTTATAATTTTTTTTGAAAAATGGCAATTGAATTAGGGGAACTTTGTCAAACAGGCAAGTAAGGTGGTTTAGGAGTTAGTGTAGATTAGAAATGTACGATGTGTGCAATATTATCTAGGTAGTCTGAAGGCACCATAAACGAAAATTATTGAACTGCACCCAATAGTCGCTCAGACATTTCTTTTGTTCTTTTAGAGATTTGTGGGTTCAGACTACCAGTTAATGATTGGGCAATTCTCATTTCTTAGAAACTTTGCTCCTTCTTCAACATTTCCAAGAAATTATATATGTTAAGATGAGGTTTACTGATCGATTTGTTGAAGGAGTTGTGCCATCCCTTTATGGCATTATTTGTTTTTGCTCCTCCCTCTAAGCAGGTCGAGTAGCAGTTCCACCACTTCACATGGAAACGTGGCTTCCTCCTGCGACCTGACCTGCTCAGATGGCTAATCCATGTGTCTTCAAAGTAATTAAGAAGGGGTGCCAATTTGTCCTCGTTTGCAATAAAATAGTCAGATTCAGAAATAGATTTGTAGTATTCATCTACACTGTCAGGAGGAAAAAAGCAACGTGCAGTTAGTTTCTTTAATTCAAATTGTAGTTTACTGCGATATATAATCCTCAACTTAGGATGTTTTTTGAATGTTTTGCCAATGAGCCTGTGAAAAGTGATAAAAATATCCTTTAATTTGGATATCCGTATATATTTTGGTAATTGTGTTAATCATAGGTAATTTTAAGTCAATTAACACACTTCTAGGGCTTCTGTTCATGGTTTTAGCTTTTATCACTGACAAAAATTCAGTGTTGAGGTTTATCAGGGAGTAAACTGTACACAAAGGGCACTACTGTATGAATTATGTAGACATGAATAGTGTATATTTGGGTAAATAGATGGGATGTGGATTGAAACGTCCCATCCATCAATCAAATATCACTATTCTTCAACTAACAAGATTATGGGGTGTGTTTAAGATTAGTATTATTTTAAGAGGGTTTTTGTTGTCATGCAAAAGAAAGGTTTTATAATTAACGGCTACTGTAAGTTCAGGAAGAATGTTAATGTCAGAGAAGGTTTGGGGTGTTATACGTAGGGAGTTACCTGCCTGTTTTATTCGCTGAATAATTCTGCATAGTTTGGAGATTGTGGGCATACAACTTGCAACATGTATTGGAATGTTTTTAGACACCTCCCTCAAAACTGAGCCACAGGGTTCATTGGAGGTGGATGCCAGGGCTTTCATTTAATTTATATTTTGTCTTACCTCTATCTCCATTACAGAGGCAGAGTGGTTATGCTTGGTGCTCCTTTCAACAGTGTCACCAAGAGTAACCGCTCTGCCTGTGCGATGGGATGAGTAATCATGCACACATCTCCAATGACACCTGGGCGGATGGTGGCTGCTCACTAGCGGCCGTGGCAGGAGTGCAGTGAGGGAATAGCGGACCGGAGCTCTAATGATTTAATACTGCCCGGGACCCTATACACTCGCTAATGCGCTTTCGAATGCCGCCGAAATAAATGATGCAGTTCACCCTTTCATGCTGCAGAACGACTAAACGGATTTTACAAGCTTTGGCGTCCATTCTTACCGTGTTGTTGCAGAAGGGAGGACGATTCAGCGCGGCTGGGAGGTGGAGGCGGAGCGAACGCCGAAAGTTGCAGCAGCTGAGGAACGCCGTAGCGGCAGCTACACAGAGGCCGGTGTGCAGGAGCAGGAGCGGAGTCCGAGAGATGACCAAGCGGATTCCGTCTGAGAGTTTTGGGTGCAGTGTATCATAAGAAAAGCCCGACAGCTGTGAAATTATGGCTCCCAAAATTAACCCTGTCGGCAAACCGCCGGGTAAGAAGCACCACATATCTAAAGAGGAGGAATCAGTGGAACTCGGAACGGCGCATACACCTCCGCCTGACGAACGCAAGAAGCAGCAACAACAGCAACAAGCTGGAGCAAGAACCAGGTTGGCTACCGCTTCAATAGCTGAGCTTTTTGCCAAAGCTGGTAAGGAGAAGGGGGCAGAAGAGGCAGAAAGGGCTGAAGAGTCCATGAAGGTTTCCGGGTCCACAGTTAAAATGACAGACGTTGTGAGTGGAGCTGGTGGTGGGCCCCTTAAAAACTGTTTAGCGACTGAAGAGCTTAATACCCCCAATTTGCCTCCCAGTGCCGCTAAAAGTAAAGAGAATGGAGCTTTTTCAGATGTAGGAGGATTGAATGGAACTACGCCAAATAAGTTAAAGGAGGGTCGGACACAGCAAGATGACCTGGAACTTTTGCAGGACCCCGCTCCCCTAGTCTCTAATATATTGTTAAGCACTACTTCCGCTGCAGCAATTCAATCAAATCTTACACAAGATGTAATGCAGAGTGCAGATGTGAATAGCAGCGAAGCCCTGGGTGGCGAAGGGAAGGAGAATGCCCCTAGTGAAGCTTTCTTCTCAGCATCAGATGGCCAGGAATGGTCGGTAGACGGAGAAGCAGGCTCTTCTGACCTAGACTCTGATAGTGATCTTGAACTAGATTAGCCAGCTACAGCTTTAAAGGCTTCAGGGGCTATGAGTAAGGGGCCCCTCTCTACTGCCCAAAACGAGTTAAGCTGGGAACACCCTACAAATAAGACTATGCAGGATAGTCCTGGCCTGGAGTTTGCTCAGATGACACTTTTAGAGAGGATACATCAAGAGATCCTCGCTCACAGGGAAGAAACTCGTAAGGATAATCAGAAAGTTCATTCCTCCATGAAAAAAATGCAGGGAGTAGTCTGGAAACTCTCAAAGGTCTGTACTACTACTAATGACAGTAGCAAATTTAGAGGACAGGATTGTCTCCACTGAAACTGAGGCTGCGGAGGCAGTTTCTAAAGTCAACACTATAGACGCTCAAATGATAGACGTCCATTGGAAGCTTTAGGAAATGGAAAATAGGCTACGCAGAAACAACTTGCGAGTATTGGGGTTCCAGAGGGGATTGAAGGATCTGACATTAAGAGATATATAATTAAGCTATTTACCCAGGCATTTCCAGAGTTGAGTGATTGGGATTGGTTCTCCGAAATTCAAAGAGTACATTGTACCCCTTTCAAATTGAGAAAGAATACTAAAGAGGGGGATTATCCAAGGGCAGTTCTAATATTGTTTAGGAATTTTATCTTGAGACAAGCCGTTGCAGATCTAGCAAAGCCAAAAGGAAGCGGAGTGTGGAAGGGGTTTCATTCTTTGTTAGACCAGATTTCTGCCACACTACGGTGGAAAGGCGCTGGCGGTTGAGGGAAATGATCAAGCCTTGTCAGGACAAGAACTTACAGGCCTTCCTGGTAAATCCGGCGACCTTAAAGATTATTAACAATGGAAAAACTTTATTTTTCTCTTCTGAGATCAAGGTGAAAGGATACCTTGATTCTCTATCTATGTGAAAAGTTGGTATTTAAGCCGAATAACAGGGTTCCATTGAAGCAAGTGGCTGATGTATAGGCCCGGGCAAATGCATTTATGATTGAGTGAAAACTTATACGGATAATTGTTTTTCTTTTTGATTTAATGTTATTATCTTGAGGAAATTTTGGTTGTGGGCTCCACTGCGGTTGTAGGTTATTGAATTAGTGTACATTTGTCCTCACTGCCCTCCATCATTGCACAGACAAGGTCTGCGCACCCCACAGCTAGGTGAGAGAAGGGGGGGTTGGAGGGGTGGAGTGGTGGTGGTAGGAGGGGGGAGAAGGGGAGGGGGGTGGGGTAGGGGTTGGGTGGGGGGAGTGGTGGGGTGGAAAAAGGGGAAAAAAGGGAGGTGGTATAGCGAAGAGCAAGACAGTGAACCGTTGATTAATATTTTGTGGAAGGACTTGAGAGTTGAGTTTACAATAAAATACAATGATAAACATTAGAATATGCACTATAAATGTGGGAGGTCTGAATGACTGGAAAAAAAGACAGATTGGCATACATGGTTAAACATGAAAAAATAGATATACTTTGCATTCAGGAGACCCATCTACCTTGGGCTAAACATAAGCAACTCTTTCTGAATGGTTTTGAACTAGTGGTCTGTTCGACTCAGACATCGACAATTAGGGGCGTCGCTATTTTAGTTGGGAAATCTCTGGGTAGAATAAAGAAAATAAAAGCAGATAGTAACGGGAGATGGGCAGTAGTTGAATTAGAACTAGGCCTCACGATATGTTCAATATATGGTTCAAACTTTGATGAGCCTGATATCTTCGATTTTTTGGAAACTGAACTAGTAGGGTGGTATACCCCGTTGATAGTAACTGGCGATTTCAGTATCTCTGCTGATTGGAATGGCCATACACCATATGCAGGCCGTAAGCCTAAAGTTTTCCAATCTATACAATCCCTGATGGGCTCTCATGGGCTACAGGATGTATGGGGGGCTAAATCTCCTCAGGATCATGGGTTTACGTATTTTTCTCACCCTGCTCAGAGGTATACAAAATTGGATTATTTTCTTATTACCTCGTCTGAACTACCAAAAGTGGATATTAGCAAACTTCCCAGACTGGTATCAGACCATAATCCTTTAATTCTATCATATGACTTAGGACATATAGAAAGGAAAAGAAACCCCTGGTCCTTTGAGAAAAAATTGCTTGCTGATGAGAGATTTGTGGATCATTTGAAAAAATGGCTAACACAGTTTTTTGATGCAAACAGGTACAGCACTTCTAGGAATATGGTCTGGGAAACGTTTAAGGCGGCCCTGAGGGGTGAAACTATCAGCTGTTCCGCTAGGTTGAAAAGGGAAGATAGGGAAAAGGTTGAGGTTTTAATGTTGAAATTACTGAAAGCCGAAGAGCAACATATTAAGGATATAATAGCCGGTTCAGATAGTTCTGAAAGCCAGAATGCACTTTCAGTAGTTAAAGCTGCTCTCCAGAATGAAATAAATTTGAAGGCTACCGGCAAATACCAGACTAATAGGACTAAAAGATATGAGACGGGGGAACAAGCAGGGAGAGTGCTCGCCCTTCAGTTAAGGCACGAAAAGGAAAGGAATAACATTGATCGTGTTGAAGAGGATGGGGTAGAGTATACAGAAACCAAGGATATCCTTAAAGTATTTGAGAACTACACTACTATCAGCGGCTTTAGGAGTATGAAATGCCTAGTAAGAAACCTGGTGAGGGAATTCAAGATTCTGGCCCACAACTTGATGAGTCAATTAAAAATAAACTTGATGAGGATATTACTTCAGGGGAAATTAGCACTGCTCTTCATGAATTAGCCTCAGGGAAAGCCTCAGGACCTGATGGGATTCCCCTTGAAGTATACAAAGCCATTGAAGTAGAAATTGCACCACTTTTATTAGATCTATTTAATGGGGTTATATATTCTGGCTTGATACCAGAGTCTTGGAAAGAGAATATTGTAATTTTCCATAAAAAGGGTAAGCCAGCGGAAAAGGCAGGATCATACCGCCCTATATCTCTGATTAATTCAGACACCAAACTGTACTCAAAGATACTGGCGAAAAGGTTGAGCAGGGTCATAGGCGGTCTCGTTTCCCCGTGGCAGCATGGGTTTGTCCCCGGCCGGGGTACAACTGATCACATAGGCAGGGCAATTACATTATTTGACGCCCAGGCTGCTACGGGGGGGGGGGGGGGGAGGGGGGAGATGGCCATGATCCTGCTCGATGCAGAAAAGGTGTTCGACCGGGTCGACTGGAGCTTTCTCTGGGGTGTTTTGGAGGTGAGAGGATTCGGGCCTAACATTATTGGAGCCCTTAAGGCAATGTATTCAAAACCTATAGCAAGGGTGACGGCTATGGGCCAAAGATCTGGGGTGATTAACATCGAGAGGGACCCGCCAGGGGTGTCCCTGTTCCCCCATCCTTTTTGCTTTATACATCGATCCTCTTATTCAGAACATCTTCGCCTGTCCCGGAATACCTCCAGTGTACTGTAATGGCTTTCCTAATAAAATTTTGGCATATGCCGATGATCTAGCTGTGTTAACAACTGATCCGCAACAATCTCTCCCAATCTTGGGGGAAATGGCTAAAGTGTTCGGCAGTGAGTCGGGGTATCTGTTAAATGAAGCAAAGACTCAGATTATTTGCTCCAAGAATATAAGTAAAACAGATCATAGATATGTTGATTCTGCAACTTACCTAGGTGTTAAAATTAATGCCAGTGTGGAAAAGATTGTTGCTGAAAACTATTTACCACTAATTAAAAATCTAGAATCCGAATTAAAGAGAATAGACATGCTCCATCTGTCTCTGATAGGAAGGGTGAATGCTTTGAAGATGTCTATGTTTCCTAGAGTGCTCTACCTGTTCCGTGCTATTCCATTACTAATAGAGGATAAAATTATGAAACATCTGGAAGCCACCTTTATTAGATTTGTATGGCAATATGGAAGGGTGAGGGGCTCTACCAATCTATTGTCTCTACCTAGAGAGAGGGGCGGGTTGGCCCTTCCTAATTTAAGACGTTATCACTGGGCATGTCTCCTGCTTCAAATGACAATATTAGTCCAGCCCGAACCTGGTGCTATAGATCCAGAACAGGTTGTAGAACAAGAACCACCTCAGATTTTTGAGATGCTTCTGAAGGATAAGGCAGTTGGGCTACTGCATCGTGAGTTGGAGCGTGGCTATTATAAAAAGACTCGGCTAAAGACATTATATGGTGCCTGGCAGGCGTGGAAAGCAATTATGAAATTTTTTAAGGTCCCTAAATTCAATATATATGTACAATTGTCTAACTCGTCCTTCATGCCTCAATTGAAAAATGATAGAAATTTACAGGAATGGAAGAGATTGGGGGTTAGATATCTGGGAGACATATTGGATGGGGATAAAATCCTTGGATTTGAGGCATTGCAGGAAAAATTCGGCATTCCCAGCAGCCACTGGCTGCTGTATGGTCAAGTTGCGCGTGCGGTCGCTGCGGCCAGGCCTAAGATCTCACCGAATGCCGACTTTCCTGTGTTGGAGATAATATGTAGAGGATGTAAAAAGATTATTATTTATGACTCACTAATTGAACAAATTCAAGATGATTTAGAAAGGTAGAGTCAAACTGGGCTTTAAAACTCGATGACCGAGATGTAGATGTGGATCTTTCCCTTCTACTAAATAGAAAGATATTTCGGGCATCTAATCTTCGAGCACAACATTATAAAACTATTTTTAATTTGTATCACACACCGGCTAAATTATATGCTTGGAGAATAAGGGAAAATGACAACTGTCCTAGATGTAATGAAAGCCCAGCTGACATAACACATGTTTTTTTTTTGTAATCGGCTGGATGATGTTAAAAGTGAGATTATGAAATTTTGGCAGGGGCTGCTAGGTCATACTATTGATCTATCCCCTACTTTAATGATTCTTGGTAATGACTCTGAGCTGGGCATGGGAGATGATGAGAGGGCCCTAATATTTATATCTGTCGCAGTATTCCGAATTTTAATTTCTGCAGCCTGGAAGGATGCGATAGCCCCGTCCTTTCAGATGTGGTTATCCAGATTGTTGGGTATTCATAACATCGAGTCTAATTTGTACAAACTTAAAGGTATTAAAAAACGTGAGAAGGGTGAGCGGCTATGGGCCCCCATAACAAACTGGAGGGCTACAAGAATTTGATGATTGGAATTGATCTGCGTTGTAATGAGCGGTCTTTTATTTGCTATTTATTACTCCTCTCGCGAAAGTATACATTGTAAATCTGTGTAAATATATCAATTGAAATTTTAGAATTGAATATGTTTTTGTAACTATTTGATGAATTTTTTTATGTCCTTCCATGTACCACTTTCTCAATAAAAAAAATAAATAAAAAAAAATAAAAAAAAGACACCTGGGCTCAGTTAATATCTCCTTACAATAAACATAGCCACTATGACTCAGTCGGTTTCCCCTGCTGCAATGAATCTACGTTGTTTCTTTTCTTGCTGCCATTATCTGTAGAAAGAAGAAAAATAGAAAAACATTGTTTTAGAGATATTAAGTATGGTTGTTTTTAAAATCAAATTCTGCCTGAAAGTGAAAAGTTAGTGCACATTCTTTATTTTACAGCTGTATTCTTTGGGCACATTGTGCCCGGATTTCGTAGCATTGGCTTGATGTTTGTTTGGATATATTTTTTCTGCTTTTAAATCTTAAATTGAAAAAAGGTTACGTTTGTATACTCGAGACAATTTTAAAGGTTACCTTTTGAAGGTTTTTCTGTTTTCTTGTTAGAAAGTCCTATTGTAGATGGTGGTTGATTTTGGATTTTTCAGGCAGTTTCTCACTATGATCTGTTTTGTGCTTTTGATTTGTTTGCTTCTGAAAAAAGTGATGAAATGTTATAAGTAAGTTGTTTGGATACTTTTTAATTATCCTATTAGCCTGCAAAGGAATGGATTAGTGCTTTATTAGTTGACAAAAAGTAATTTCGCTTTTGTTGGTGAGTTTCGATTTTTTTATGCAAAGATACATTTCTCAAAAAAATTGTTGTGCACTTGAAGCCTGCAAAATAAAATTTAAAAAAGAATTTAGGAACATTTTTACCTTGTATTGTTTTCTTCTGTGGTGAGGCCTTTTAAATCTTTGCTTGAGGGTGCGTCCTCTATCTACTGTTCGTGTATTTGCTGAAATTTGTGGAGAAAGTTAAATAAAAAAATATGTTTGATTGTATGCTTTACAAATAAGAGAAATGACAATGTGAATATAACAGTTTAAAATTATATTTGTTGGATTTAAGTACTAACACTTAGCCCCCAACACCATCCAGCACTTTCCCTGCGGCAAGCACCGGTCAGAGTAGGAATAGTAAATTCAACCCCACCAACATCAAGCACTTTCTCTGAGGCAAGAACCAGTCGGAGTAGGAATGGTAAATTCGACCCCACCACCATCCAACACTTTCCCTGATCCTGTTCCCTGGGGCATAGTCAAAGGTGTTAAATTGTTAATATTTTAAACATATTTCTGATCTGTGTATGTGAATGTTTTATTTTTGCCATCAATAAAAACATTTTTTTACGAACTGATTATTAACATTTTACTTACATTTGATTCTTTAAAGATTTGTTTCTTCCTGATTGGTATTTGGTGTTGTTTTATGTCCAATCTCTTAATATCAAAAGTAAAATGTAATTAAATAAATTTTTTTAGCTGAAGGGTTTTTTAATTCTACCAACATTTTACTCTTTTATTCACTTACTTTTCAATGGAAAGATCATTTCTCGATTATCTGCTTTAGATTGGTGGCTGCTTTTCAAAATGAGTAAATGCTGTAAATTAGTTAAAAATTATATTGTAAGTACTTACCGTGCCAATATTTTGATGCTGTTTTATTTTAAACATACTTACTTCGGTCTGTAGATGGCAGTGTTCAATTTGACAAATGGCAAAATTCTCCTGCTACTCTTGCTGTGTGAATGGTCACCGTGGAAGTCAGTTTACCACTGAGCACAAAATGACACTGCTACCGTTATACGTTTGAGGGTAAATGAAAATTTAAAAGAAAATATGTTTTGGAAACAGTTTTTTCGTGGGATTCACAACCTGACAGAATGTATATTTATTTTGTCATGAGTAAAAAATTTTTGTTTATACGTTCCTTCTCGGAATGTCAGCCATTTTTAGTAGTTGCTGGCTCAGGGGCTGTAATAAAAATAGTTGAAGAACTGTCGTTTTATGTGCGTCAAAAAGATTGTATGTATAATATTTTTGACTCTGATAATAGTGTGTTTTAAAAATACTGGAATTCTATGTTTCATTTCCCAGTCTTTTTGAACATTTTTATAGATATTATTAATACTCAGGTATTTTAACGGATAGGTACTTTTAAAAGTACAAAAGTATTAACATGAATACCTGGCTGATCATAATCTCCCCCACCCAAAACCCCTATTTCCCTTGGATCCCGTCCCAGGGGATGGATTGAAAAAATAAAATTACTATAATTTTAACGATAAGCGATCCAAATATTGTATGCGTAATTGTATGCGTAGTATTAGTATGCATTGTAATGGAATGTGTTGTAATGGTAGTTTTAATGTATCTCAATGTACATGCGTTGTAATGGTATGCGTTGTAAAAACACGCAATGCAATGGTATTTGCTTTGTAAAAACTGTGATGGAAAAGTATGTGTTGTAATGGTATGCTTTGTAAAAACTGCGATGTAAAAGTATGTATTGTTATGGTATGCATTGTAACGTCATATATTCCCTCTAAAGGCCTTTTATATACTTCAAAATCACTGGCAGGCCTAGAAACTCAAGTTGCCTCAGAACAAGCTTTTAAGGCATTCATGAGAGAGACAGAGTGGCACTTTAACATCTTTGCGCTCTCTGGAGTCTGACAGTGGCAGGGAAAGATCAGATTTTCACTTGGGTAACTAATAAAAAGCACAAGAAATCAAATACTTGGCCCACAATGAGAATCTGCTGTGGGAACAACTTTGGTCAAAGTCTAAAGATCCCACTCCCACTGTTGCAGGGTGGAGTATTCTGACGTTTGATGACATCGAATTTGGCATTGTAGTCATTTATGGCCTTTGGTATAGGGTGACCAGAATTTTAAAGCAAAAACTGGGACATTTCCCAAAAATAAAAGAAGAACTACAATTTTACTTTAACAGTGCACAGAATGACAGTGCTCCTTAGCAGAAAATTACAGAAAAGGCAGTAAGAAAATACATAAAATTATATTTTTAAAGCCAGTTGCATGCCTGTTAAATTGCTTTGCTGTAACAGCAGCTATCCCTGCTTTGCGAAACAAAAAATACCTCCCACCGTTTTCAGACGATCCTCTCTAAAAACCGGGACAGGAGCGTAATTTCCTGAAACCTGCTGGGACAGCTGTCAAAGAACAGGGACTGTCCTGGCAAATCCAAGACACCCGGTCACCCTACTTTGGGAACATTTGGTCACAATCATCACAGCCCCACTAACTGAGTGCTGACCCAGGCATCCCACATGAGGGTCTGACAGACATTTGCTGGAGACAGTCTTCAGTAGGGTAAGTACCACAAACTGGGCCATGTCCCAAAGGGAATGATTAGAACGACGAAAGGGCTAGGAGCCGTGGAGGGACTTATGTGCCATGCTCCCATCCATACATTATTTCATGGCAAACTGATCCTTTTGGTCTATCAGAAAGAGTGGTAGGGAATGCCCTTGGCAATGCTTTGAGGAAAAGGACACTTACCACAAGACTCTCCAGTGAGGGATTTTAAGACAAAAAAGGCTAGGTTCCCCGGCGATTGTCTACATCATCTTGCTACCTTGCGTTCAAAGCAGTAGCATATGTAGGTTTCTCTCACATCGTCAGCATGGGTTCCGTCAAGGCCTCATTGAAAATCAAAAGATGATCTGCAGCATTGTCAACAAATTGGCCTTGGGTTCAGCAGAGGAATTGGAAACAGCCCTTTTTCATCTCCACTTTTCGGACCTAGTTTTTGCTGGCTTCAAGACTCTAGCACTGCTAGCAGCGGTAAAGTGCACAGAGTGCTTGTGCTTCCCCCCACAATATGGTAAGATTAGCTCATTCCTAAATGGTATATTTAATTAACTTGTAAGTCCCAAGTAAAGTGCACTACATGTGCCCAGGGCCTGTAAATTAAATGCTACTAGTGGGCTTGCAGCACTGATTGTGCCACCCACTTATGTAGCACTCTAACCAGGTCTCAGGCCTGCCACTGTAGAACCTGTGCATGCGGTGTACACTGCCATGTCCACCTGGCAAAATAAAGTTGCCAGGCCCATACCTTCCCTTTTTATACAAATAATTCTCCCCGAAGGTAAGCCCTGGACACCCCAGAGGTCAGGGTGTAGTGTATTTAAAAGGCAAGACATGTACTTTTAAATGTGCCATGTCCTGGTAGTCAAAACCCCTCCAAAGCTGTTTTTCACTACTGCAAGGCCCATCTCTACCATAGGAGAACATTGCGATTACCTGATTATATCTTTTAAGTGCCATTCACAATCTGGAAGAGATCAACTTTTCAAGTTAGTGTCTCTGGAATCACAATTTAAAATCACAACTTATTGTGGAGTCAGATTTTAAATTGAGATTTTGAAAAAGCCATTTTTAGATAGTTGACATTTTCCTACTTTAGCCTTTGGTGTCTGCTGCCTGTCTCTGATCACTTGTTTGGGGTCAGGCGACATCAGGGCTTTGTAGATTTCCCCTAGACAGCCACACAAAATGGAAATGTAGGTGTGACTAGATGGGCCATCCTGGGAGGAAGGAGCTGGACCCAGCCTCACTTGCGTCTGAATAGGCTGTGTCCTGTCCCCACGCAAAGGGCTGCATACCTCTGTGGAGTGAGTCTAGAACCTCTGACCTCTGTGCATTTCAAAGACCTGTCTTTGAAGACCCCCCCCTCATTTCAAATAGCCAAATGGTTAGACTTCTGACACCACCACTTCAGTACACTTCTTGACCTGTGACTACTCTGCCAGAAGGACTGCTGCTTTGCTGGAACCCTGCCATGTGGCGCTGCCCTGCTGCCTGCTGTTCTCCAGCCTGTGTGAAGGACTGGACCTTCATAACTTGAAGTCAGTGACTCTAAAGGCTAGCTGGCTGGTCTCCTGATCTTAAGTCTCAGGGACATAAAAGACTTCAGACTACATTGCTTCTGCACCTGGACTCTCCCATCTGTGAGTCATCCCTGGCCAAGTGGTGCCATCCAGTCCTGCTCCAGCGGAAAAAACGCAAACGCTGCTGAACCGGTGAACTGCAGCTACTGGGTGGATTGGCACTGATGCATGGCCCTTAATGCATGGGTTCGGACATGATGCATCGCCGTCGGAACCGCCACTGTGCAACACTCTTCCTGGTGCAAGGTCCTCATTTCCCACTTGTTGGCAGCCTTGACGACCAAACTCCACATTGTAGCTTCTCTGCTCATTGGAGCCAACAAATCACCTCCACTGCAATACACACCGACACCTGTCTTCGCATCACAAGCCAAGACGACAGGATACTAGAAGACAACGCTTCAGGATCTCGTACCACAGCCTCGGCACATCGCCTCTGCCGAGTGACACATCCTTGACCCGAACCCAAGCAAGCCTTCGCAATTTTGGACTAAGGTACTTTTGTTCAGCAGCCCTAACTGGGTCCCTGTATCCGGCCCACGTTCCATCGCAGTCGGCCTGAACTTTTCACTTAGTCCAGATCTGGTGCAATCTGATACCCCATTTTAGCTCTTTACGCTTCTAAGTGCCATTTCAAAACCTTTAAAAATCAATATCTAAAATTCTACTTAGATTTTTGTTGTTTTGGTCTGGTTTTATTTATTAAAGTTAGACCTATTTTTGTAATTTGGTGTGGTATCTTTTTGTGTGGAGTTTCACTGTTTAAAGTGTTGCACAAATACTTTACACATTACCTCCAAGTTAAGCCTGATTTCTCGGTGATAAGCTACCGGGGATTGAGAACAGGTTAATTTGGGGTTTGCTTGTGCCTTACCCGGACTAAGATTGTGGTTGCTTTTTCATTTTTTTTTTTTACTAAGGTTCACAACCCAGTCAACCATCAACCCGATTTGTAACAGCGGTCCAAGGTTTCCACTGCTTTCTGTGGTATGGCAGGGTATGAAGAGACTTCCGATGGTGGTAAACGGTTGTAAACGGGTTGGGGAGTGGAGTGATCTTCAGCACTCTGGGCAGAAGTGGTATAGGCAGAAAGGCGTACAACAGACCGCAGCTCCACTCGCGGCGAAAAGCGTTGCCGAGCGAGTGCCGCCTTGGAAATTCCAACGCGCAGAACTGATGACATTGCGCGTTCTCTTCAGTGGTGAATAGATCTAACCAAGGCTCTCCCCACAGCTGAAAGAGGCCTTGCACCATGACCGAGTTCAGACGCCATTCGTGATCCATCATGCACCGACTGCTGAGTTCGTCTGCCTTGGCGTTCAGAGTACCTGCCAGGTGGTGAACCACCAGGTACACACCCTGATGTTTCAGCCACTGCCAGAGGTGCATAGACTCCTGGCACAGGGTGCACGACCCCACCCCGCCCTGTTTCTTGCAGTACCACATGGCGGTGGTGTTGTCCGTGAACACCTGCACTACACTCCCCCGGACAGAGGGGAGGAATGCCTTCAGTGCAAGCCGGATCGCCCGCAGCTCCAGAAGGTTTATGTGGAGCTGGGACTCCGCCGGAGACCAGAGGCCTCTGATCTCCACCTCTCCCATGTGCCCCCCCAGCCCTGGAGGGACGCATCCGTCACAACTATGTGCTCCGGTTGGGGTAGGGATCTGCCGCTGACCCAATCGCGGTCCGTGAGCCACCACTGCAACTGTCTTGCAGTGCCCTCCGAGATCAAGACATGGTCGGACAAGTTGCCCTGATGCTGGGCCCACTGAAACTTCAAGTTCCACTGCAGAGCCCTCATCCGCCACCTGGCGTGATGCACCAGAAGGATGTAGGAGGCCATCAGCCCCAGAAGCCGCAGCGTCAACCTGACCGAGACTCGGGATAACAGCTGAAAGATCAGAATCATAGCCTGAATATCCGGAACCCGCTGTTCGGGATGATAAACCCGAAACTGCGCTGAGTCTAGAACCGCTCCGATGAAGAGGAGCTTCTGAGAGGGACACAGGTGTGACTTCGGCACATTGATGGAGAACCCCAGCAGGTGCAGGAGGTCGGCTGTAGTCTGGAGGTGGCTGATGACTGTTTGGGGCGAGCCCGCCTTCAACAACCAGTTGTCGAGGTAGGGGAAGACTGAAACCCCTAACCTGCGCAGATGAGCTGCAACCACCGCCATCACTTTCGTGAACACCCGTGGGTCGCTGGTAAGGCCGAAGGGGAGCACGGTAAACTGAAAGTGCTCGTGGCCTACCGTGAACCACAGGTAACGCCGGTGGGCCAGCAGGACTGGGGTATGAAAATAAGCATCCTGCAAGTCCAATGCTACCATTCAGTTTCCCGGGTCAAGGGCAGATAGGACCTGAGCTAGTGTAGCATCTCGACCCTCCGCAAGGGCTTGGGCGAGTTTAATCCGGACCTCCTCCGGACATTGTGGCAGCACGTCCGCAACCGTGTCCCACAGAGAGTGGGTGTAGCGGCCCAAGAGGCAGGCGGTGTTGACTGACCGCAATCCCAAACTGACGGACGAGAATATCTTCTTCCGGTACTGCTCATACCTCTTGGATTCCTGATCGGGGGGGGGGGGGGGGGGGGGTGTCGGGAATGCGGCCTGGGAGTTAGAGGCCTGGATGACCAGGCTCTCGGGGGTGGGGTGGGTGGACAGGAAAGCAGGGTCGCCCGGAGCCGGGCGGTGGCGTCTGGCCACGTTCCTATCTACAGGCTGACCTGTAGCGGGCCGGGACCAGGTGCCCAGAAGAACGTCAGACAAGGCCTCATTAAACGGCAGCAGGGGCTCGGCTGAGCCGAGCTTGACTGCGGTTTAGGGACCTCAGTGAGGAGGTTAGTCCTCACGGTCGCGACGGGGAGCTCAAGGTGTAAGGCCTTGGCTGCCCACGTCAACACCACACTATAAGCAGCCCCCTCCTCCGTAGCCACGGTGGGAGGGGAGACAAAGCCAGTATCTGGTGAGGTATCCAGACCACTGGCGTTCCCTAGCTCTCCTGACCAGTCCTGGTAAGACTGACACTCCCGTGCCAGAGGGTCTTCAGACCCCTCCCAATCCCCCTCACCACCCATCTCCTGATACTCAGGACCAAAGGATGGGGCCGGGTCATAGAAGTAGGAATCTCCCATCGGCGTCAGATACGGCGCCGGTCCGGCACCGGACCCGAATCGAGGGAGGTATCGGGGGACGGCACCACTCAAAGGCGGCGCCGGGAGCGACACTCTAGGGGCCAGCGCCGGCGAGGTCGTGAGGTCGACCGGCGACGACCCGGATCCGGATCCTGCGGGAGCCGGCGGCGGGACCGAAGTCACCGGCGGCGGTGGGACCTAAGCACCCGACCCGCTGGGACTCCCAGTCGGGGCCGCAGAGCCCAAAGGCGCCGCGGAGCCCGACGGAGGAGTGAGCGACCTCATGGCCGAGAGGAAGGCCTCGATCTCCTCCGGCGTCGCGTGCTGCCCAGGGACCGTCGTGTATGGAGCAGGCCGCGACGTCTCTTCGACTTCTTATGCTTACCTGAGGAGCCTGAAGACCATGGACGACTCCTGGAGCCATGGTGGCTCCGACCCCACGACAGGTCCCTCAACCTCCTCGCGGACCGGGACCTCGAGCGGCGCGGGGGAGACTGCCGGAGCTCGAGCCGCTTGCGGGACCGCTCTAGCCTTAGACATCAGGGCTCGATAGTCGGAACAGGCTTTGTCGTCGTGGTCAAGGCCCAGGCAATGAAGACACCGGCGATGGGGGTC
The DNA here is from genome assembly GCF_964261635.1 of Lissotriton helveticus. Lineage (NCBI taxonomy): Eukaryota > Metazoa > Chordata > Amphibia > Caudata > Salamandridae > Lissotriton > Lissotriton helveticus. The sequence continues at coordinate 1,500,646,226 of NC_136067.1, forward strand.
AGTGACCGACATCAGCCGGTCGCAGTCGGCGCGAGGTTTGAACCGGGCATCCCTACCGGCTCCGTCTGAGTCGTACAGACTTCGAAATAGATCAAAAAATTATCAAAAAAGTTTAGTCAAAAATTGACTAAGGGTACCACTTTTTCCAGATCGGCGCTTGCTGGCGCAGAAAAAAGAAGAACTGACGTCAGCACGCGGAGGCGGTGTCTAAGTACTCAGACGTCATCACGGCGCCCACGACACCGATGACGGACGCGGAGCCGCAGACGACGCCTACCAACGCGCAAGGGTACTAGTACGCAAAAATTTCCGGATCCAGTCTGACGCCTGGGGATATTCTAAGGTAAGGAATCTATTACTAACCTGTTTCTTTCAGATAGTAAATGCACTGTGAACGTATGACACATGTGCGAGCACAATGCATACCTATCTTGTGCCCGCCCAGCAGTGTCGACATCAACAATAGTGATACCATTGTATATAATATTCCAAGCTTGTACGGTACTGTTGCCAATAAGACCAATGATAATGTACGTTCGGACCAAAGCAATGTACAAGATGACCACTGTATGTACAACGTTGATAAAGAGGATACCAGTGGCTGCCATATTCTTAAGAGTTCTTATGAAATCACAGCATCGCGTTCAGATTCACCCAAGGTGATTGCTCTATCAACCCAGAGTCAGCGATACGTGGTCGGGCAGGTCTTGCGACCCATGCCCATTGAGTAATATGTCACAAGTAAAGTCCCCCATAAACCCAAGACAAACACGCACCCTGGGAAAACCCGGATAGATTCCACAGATAGTTGCACCACAAACAAGTCAGGGATAACTGGCCCCAATAAAACCCATTCGGCCAAAGGCTTGCGTTCCCCAGAAATACACAAAGCTAGCTACCACCTGCAGATAGGCACACTCAACCAATCCGGACACAACCGGCACACCACACGTAGTGATCATGTGCACCTCATGCTGGACATCGGGGGACACACACTGGCCCACACTTGCTCTCCCGAAGGTAGAGCCACATATGTCATTTCCAGATGCCTGTGCTTGTTGATTTACAACTGAAATGTTTTTTGGAATGTAGAAAATGGGTTTAATGCACCTCAAACTGTATATAACAGTGGCCAAAACGTTGAACATCGAGAGATTATGACCAGTCACACACTGTCCAGGTTCTCCCGGCCGCTGTGTTTGATTAAACCAACTTGTTCCTGTTTCGCGAAACGCCTATTGCCTGGTCATTTCTTTACAGTAAATTCATATCCAAGCAACAACCTCATCTGCAACAATGGATCCCCTCTGAACAAAATTGGATTATTCGTCAAAGGAATACCTTTAAATATCAGAAGCCTTTTCAAGAGCTTCCAAGAGGCAATGGTTTTCACCGTGGACTTGCAGATGAAATTTGAGACCCACTGAGTGCGGACTACTGGGCAGCAATTCTGGCAAACTTCTTAAACAGTGAGGATGAGTGATGAACGCTTACTAGGATAAGGAGGGCTGATGAGAATGAGATGGCATAGAGGCTCGATATAAGATACAGAGGACAGATCATGTCTATGCTGAATGCTGTAAAATTGCCTTTGGTTGAGTTATATAATTTAGCTACACACATTTCTAGGTTTGTTTTTTCCATGATGTAAACCACAACTAGGCTGACTGATCGCACATTTGTGAAAGGTGCGGAGACCGCATTGAAGTATGGAACAAAGTAAGATTAATCAGCCCGCAGCGGCACAAGTTCTGTCAATCATTCATTTTTTTTTTTGTTTAAATATTCTTTATTAGGGGTACAGGAGAAGTAAAGCATGAATGGTACAATACATATATTATTACATCAAGGATGTAAATGTAAATGTAGTATACTGTCATGTATACGGGGCATAGCACCCAATGCACTGGTTTTCTTGCTTCATACATCATGGCTACATTTTCCATCACAAACGTTTCAAACCATGTTTGTGTAACAGGGATATAAATTCCGAAATAAGCATCAAGGGAAGGAGGGGAGGATAGGGAACAGGGGACATAAAGGGAAAATCAGGAAAGGGTGGACATGGTCAGCTGATGCTGGAGTAAGAGGTGTGCGTCTTTGTTTGAGGTGTGGTATCATGGGGAGCGTGAGTGACACTCAGAAGTGTCTAACGAAGCGGGCATGGCCCGGGGGGCGAGAGCATGCCCGTCACTACGGATATCAGGCGTGAGGGGAAGGACGTGACGGTGGGGGTGTCATCAGATGTGTCAGCGTGGAGTGTGCACAGGGGGTGCATCGTCGGCACTGTCCGAGTGGATGTCTCCTGTCGTGGTTTGTGTGAGAAGGTGTTCCTTGTGGAAGGAGGTGAGCATTGTGTCCCAGAGTTGCGCAATCGGGAACTGACGGAGGCCTGCCGTTTCCTCGTTATGGAGGGCGGTGCTTTCCGCTTTTGCCCAGGTGCCTAGGGATGTGTGCCAGTGGTCTGGTAACGGTGGGGTAGCTCTCTTCCAGTGTTTCGTGAGCAATCTTTTTGCTGTGAGGAGGGCAAGGTCCCAGAATCGAGAGGGGGCTTTGTTTAATGAAGTTCGCTTATACAGGCCAAGTAAGCATGCCTCCCATGTGTGCGGGATCGTCATGCCTGTGCATTTGTCTAGTGTCGTAAGTATCGCCCCCCAATATGTCTGAATCCGTGGGCACTGCCAGAGCATGTGTAGTAAGTCTGCCTCCTCCAGCGCACATCTAGGGCATTTGGCCGCCGCTCCTGGGAAATAGCGATTAATCTTACTGGGTGAGAGGTACGCTCTATGTAGTATGTAGAATTGTATCAGTTTAAAGCGCGCGTTCCGTGGCACGTGTCTGGGGCCTAATAGGATCATTTTCCACTCCTTATCCGTCCATGCCCTCCCTCTGTCTGTGGCCCAGTGGTCACGCAGTGGTTGCAGCGAATGTTGTGTGTGCGACAATAGTGCTTGGTGTAGCCAGTGCACTACGTGTGTGCCATCACCCATGACATGTAGGCTCTGTATCAATTGGTGCGTCGGTAGTTCATCAGTGATGTTGCCCCACCGCTGTGTGTATGCGAAAAGTATTGAGGCGTGCTGTAAAAATTGACCCGTCGAGAGACCCGTGTCTGCCGCTAGCGTTGCAAATGGTATCAGGACACCATCAGCATATAGGTCTGCCATAGTGTCTACTCCAGTGCGCGTCCAGGGTTCCAGCGCTGTTTCTGTGACTATAGAGGTGGACTTGGGGGTGCCTAGGAGTGGTAGCGCCGGGGCATATGGCTTGGTCGCCCTCGTGAGCCGTAGGCTTCTGACATAACAACGTATCGCTACAGCGACGTGTATCTGATTGGATTTCCTTGGGTGTGTCAGGGGGTGGAATATTGTATGTAGGTGCGTGGAGGAATACATGTCCGTATTCGTAGCAGTATCTCCCAGGTGGTTGCCCGCTAGCCAGGCGGTGACCCATTGTAGCTGGGCTGCCAGATAATAAAGTTCGAGGTTCGGTACCGCGAGGCCTCCCTCATCGACCGGGGCATATATGTTATGTTATGTTATGTTATGTTAAATGGTTTTTTGTAGAGCGCAACGGCTACTCAAAAAGAGTGTCCCGGCGCTTTTAATTGAGGCAGGCTGCAGTGAACTAACATAACACATTTAAAAGAATAAAAGACAACACAGTGGAAAAAGAAACAGCACACAAGGAAGGCCTACTGGACAAACAACCAGGTCTTAAGGTCCGGAGGGCTACTCTAGGCCGGCCCGTGTTCCATATCAGGTCTCTAACCATGGAGGCCAGTTCCCTAAAGGTGCGCGCCTGTACGTACACTGGCAGGTTGGCGAAGTAGTATAAGAGTCTGGGGAGTACAATCATTTTTGTCAGTGTCACTCTACTCGGGACATTGAGTGGTAGGGATTTCCAAAAGGCAATCTGGGATTTTATAGACGTGATAGCACGTGTCAGGTTTCCATCCAGTACAGCTTGTGGTGTCCTGTAGATGTATATTCCTAGGTATTTGAACGTTGTGTGGTGCCATGGCAGCCTTTCCCCATTGATCGTGACTCCGGGGTCAGGGATGTCAGGGTTGAACGAGTATGCACCTGATTTGGCCCAATTAACCTTGAGGCCTGACATGGTCTCGAAGGATTGAAAGATCTCCGAGAGGCTTCGAGGTATGCGGGTGAGGTCCCTGATGTATAAAAGGAGATCGTCCGCATATAGCGAGACCGTGTGTATGCCGTCTGCGAGCGGGATCCCCCAGTGTACGCCCTCTGCGCGTAGTAGTGCAGCAAGGGGTTCTATGGCTAATGAGAAAAGTAGCGGGGATAGCGGGCAGCCCTGCCTAGTGCCGCGTTGCACTCTAATGGCGTCAGAGAGTAGCCCGCCCGTGCGGACTCGCACCACCGGGCGTCTATATAGCAATCCCACCAGTTCAATAAAGTCATCCCCGAGGTCGAATCTGCGCAGCACTGCCAGCAAATAGGGCCATTCGAGCGAATCGAATGCCTTCTCCAGGTCCAGGACTAGACATCCCGATCTGGGCCAGTCTTGTATTGCATACTGTTGTACCCTGAATAGTCTACGGATATTTTGGGAGGTGCATCTGGAGGGTACAAAGCCGTTCTGGTCATTATGTATCAAGCCGGGCACCAGTCCTGCCAGTCGTCGGGCGAGTGTCGAGGCTAGTACCTTGTAATCAGTGTTTAGCAGCGCTAGGGGCCTATATGAGCCGAGTAGTGTTTCATCTCTACCTGGCTTTAGGAGGGACACTAATGTTGCTTCATTCATGGACAGGGGTAAGTCTAAGTCTTCCAGTGCCGCAGCAAACACCCTCAAGAGCTCTGGAGTTAGGATGTCAGAGCATGCTTTATAGCACTCCGCTGGCAACCCATCAGGGCCAGGCGCCTTGCCGTTCGAGAGGGCAAAGATGGCGTCGCGAAGTTCCTCGGCAATCAACGGTGACCCCAGGTCCTCTCGTTGTTCATCTGTTAGGGTAGGCAGCATGATGTCTTCCAAGTACGTGGCTATTACTGATGGTGCAGTCAGCAGTCGGGATTTGTACAGCGCGCTGTAATGAGCCACAAAGGCCTCTTGTATCCGCGCCTGTGTGTATACCACCGGGCCCGCCAACGATTGCACCGCTGCCCCCGGCGTGACGCGTTGTTCGCGCTGGATCAGCCACACCAACAACTTGCCCGGTTTGTTGCCAGAGTGGTGAGTGCGGGGCCATGTAATTGACATTTTTCAATCTGTCAATCAGGGTATCATGCTCTGCCCGTGTTTGTATTAATTCCGCGGTGGGGCCAGCGGTTGCAGACTGCTCCAATCGTAGCAGGTCAGATTCAATGCGCCTGAGATCCGCTTCTAAGTGTCGCCGGGAGTGTGCTTGGGTGCCTAGACATTGTCCCCTGAGGACCACTTTGAACGCGTCCCATTCAATCTGAGGTGTTGATGCCGAGCCTGTGTTGTCTTCAAAATATTGTGCCGTCTGTGTGCTGATGGAACCCCTAAACATGGCGTCTAGTAAGAGATCGGGTTGCAACCGCCATGTGGGTATTGGTGGTCGAGGGCGATCCCACATCAGGTCTAGGAGGTGTGGGTTGTGGTCGGAGTGCGTGCGTCCCATGTAACATGTGTCCGTGATAATGGGCAAGAGTTCACTAGAGACCATGAAGCGATCAAGGCGGACATGCAGGGTGTGCGCCCCAGAGTAATATGAGTAGACCCTGGAGTGTGGATTGCGAGAGCGCCATGCATCTTGCAAGCCCCACTGCATGGACCACGCCTGTAGCGCCTTCGTGGTGGCCTGAGCTGGTGAGTTGGGTAATGTAGGATGAGAACGGTCAAGTGTCAAGTCTAGCGAACTATTGTAGTCCCCGCCAATGACCCATGGGACCCCGTGCCAGGGGGCTAGTGTGTGTGACAAGCCTGTGAGAAAATCCGCTAATCCCGTGTTAGGCGCATAAATTGAAGTGATTACCATTGGGTTACCATCTAATTTGCCGTGGATAGCCACGTATCTGCCCTCGGGGTCTATATGTACATCTTGTGTGGTCCAAGGGATGCCCGGCCTGACCCATACCAGCGTACCTCGGGCGTATGATGAGAACCCTGTAGCATAAAGTTGTCCGCGCCACCTGCGTCGCAGCGTAGCAATTTCAGTGCTGTTAAGGTGAGTTTCTTGTAGGAGGGCAATTTGAATGTGGTGGCGTTTGAGGTATGAGTAGATTTGGTAGCGTCGGGATGGTGTGTGTATACCTCTCACATTCCACGCGCATATCTTAATGGGGAACATTATAGCAATTTAACCAAACCTCCCGCCCGTCTCTGCCACCACCTCCCAATACACGCCCGCTCATCATCATGAAATCGGTCCCCGCCACCCCATAAGCATTTGACGTGACGCTCCAGTGCTCTGTGACCATGGGAGGGGGAAAAAACATGGCTATCGAAACAATAAACCATTGAACAATATGAACTTGTAAAATACCAAAAGGTCGGATGCAAAACGTGCTCCCGTCCATACTCTCTAGGAGAGCAACAATGTTCAAGTCTAAGGGGGTGGTTGTGCTACATGCACAGGATCAGACGGATTATGTCAATTTATTTGTGAAGTGAAGGCTTATTGCCTTCCCGGGGGGGGCGTTTCAGTCAATGCCGCCCTCGTATTGAATGAGCCCATCACACATATGCGTAAGATGCCATACATTACGTGTTCCAGTCGGGCCATCTCCAGGCAAGGCAGAGTGTCTCCGCAGCTGTGCTTCGTCAAGCGTGGGCTCTCATCGCCAGCGCTTGGAGTCATGACCATCGATGTGCCCCTTGGTGGATGCGTCCCAAGTGTGTAGTACGGAGGACGAGTGGGTTAGTCCGCCATTTCGCACAGGGTTCATTGTGGTCGTGGTGTCGCTGGCCCGCCGTGTTGGTCACTTGTGTTCGTTTCCGTGGGGAGGTGCATCCGGCGCCTGATCAGCTGATGTAGTCTGCCGTTTGGGGGGTGACATCAGGTCGGACATCCGATGTCGGGGAGTCTGGCACTCCATAGATGGCTTCATCGTCACTCTGGAGGCCTTGTGTGCCGCCGCTTGCCACCTCGCTCTGCTCAGGGGAGCCGCTGAGTTCCATGACGAGGCGGAGGGCATCTCGCTGCTCCCGCCGTCTGGCATCTGCAGGAGGGGAAGGCCGAGTCGCCGCATGTGTATTCGGCTGAGAATTCCGGCGGGGCCGTCACCGCCGTCTATGATTGCCGGGTTGTCGTCGTGACGCAGGACCTGTCGCCGTTTTGGGTTCTGTGTCGACTCCGCTGTCTAGCCAGGTTTCCACTTCCATGGGGTCCGTGAAGAAATGAGTCCGTTCTCCCGCCACAACTCTCAGCTTCGCAGGAAAGAGAAGGAAGTACTGGAGGCCCACCTGTCTCAGTCGCTTTTTCACTGCGAGGAAGTCATGTCTCTGCCGCTGGACCTGTATAGTGTAGTCCGGAAAAAACATCACCGATGCGTTCTCTATTCGGACCTCCTGGAGCTTGCGGGTCTCTCGTAGTATGGTGTCTCTGTCGCGATAGTTCATGATGCGGATTAGCATGGGCCTTGGGTTGGAGCCTGTCGCCAGAGGTTTGGTGGGGTAAATAAATAAATAATACCCTATTTTTGAATGTATAAATGAATAACATAGCTCAATAAATAAGAGTCAAGATTCGAGGTAGTAGGAGTTTCGCAGGTTTATTACAGCATAAAGGACAGGAACAGGACAACCTGCATAGGAATAGGATGGCAGGGCCCAGCAGCGCTGCTGGTGTCAGGATCGGGACAAGGAAAAAGGATGACTTTTTTAATAACAGTGCATGAGCATATATACATAACGCAAACACATAGCATTACATTGCAATAGGCGTGACAGTGGGTGGAGCAAAAGGCGTGATGCGTAGCAGTCGCGAAAGATAAGGGTGAAAAAGAGGTGTAACGGGGCGTATACATAGACATGTGATGCAAACGTAACAGAATATGTCATGAATGGGGCGGAAACCATGGAGGGGGCTACCTGAGGAGCCGGGACCTCTAACCTGATGGTGCGCGCAAACTAGCAATGACGTATCACTAGGAGAAGCTGGGGGCTATGAACTCTGTGCTAGGAGCAGAGACTGAAGTCTGGAGAGTCAGGGCGACATGTACCTAAACAGTATCTAGTATCTGATGTTTAGAGAACATGTTGATATAAACTAGAAGTCAGGAGAGGAAAGGCTAACTTGATTCTAAGACTGGACCATGCATTATTCTACATGTAGTGCGTGATGAAGAATATTAAATGACCATTAAATGCAGTATTTCTCTAACGTGGAGACGTGAAGGCTAGACAATGACGGAAACTATTGATGCGATTCAGTAGCTTTAGGAATGCAGAGAAGGAGGACTGAACTGATAACTGGAATCATAACATATTCTTGGCAGACTCAGAGGCTGAGCCAGGCTGGACCGGGCACTGCAAGGCAGGAAGTAAGTGAAGGGTCGAGGATACAGGTGGGGGCTGGATGGCTCCTCAGCGAGGCTTCAGGAGACAGGAGCTGAATCTGGTGTCCAGGCCCTTTTGAGGCCTAGAAACGGGGACTTTATAATGGAATAACGTGCACACTGAGAAACGTGGCAACGTAGCTTTACATAGGCCTGATATTCGTAGTATTCACGAGAACTGGAAACTGGCATACTAGAGGTGGACACAACTGTAATTGCGTCATTAATCGAACATGGGGAATGCATATGCATATTTAATCATGCACACATAACATATGATGGATGACACGTAGGGACACAGAACATGGCAAAATTTACTTTTCCACATTCCCTCCTTGTCACTACGTTTCCATCAGGAAACATCAATTTTCATGATACCGTCTATCATTTCATACAGTATCATTTGCTCGTCTCGAATTTTCTTGGAACGGGATTTAGAACGGGGCTTGGGACTAGGAATACAAGAGGTAGCACAAATGCCGCAAATCGCAGGGCCACATTGTATACAGAGGCAGCAGCTGAATATGATCGCTACTGCAATACCTAGAAAGGACAATATTTTCCATCCCCATGCGGAAATTATATTCCAGAACCAACCGGACCATGTCCAGGTGCCTGGATCTTGGTGTAACAGATGGGCAATTTTATGGAGTCTGGTTATAGCTGAATAAACAGACGGCGCGTTATTTGGAATGAAAATGCAGCAACTAGATCCGATGACTCTACAGGCCCCGCCCCTATCGGCCAGTATGACGTCAAGGACGAGACGATTCTGTAAAACGACAAATCTCATAGCAGATTGCTCTTCGGTTAAGTTACCTAGAGCAGAGGCAGTCTCATTTACTACAGCTTCAAGAGTTCTTGTTAACCTACGGATTAGCTTACTATTCTGGATAGGTCCTATAAAGAAAAAGAAACCTCTGTTGAAATCTGTATACTGTTCTAGAGCAGTTTCAGTATAATCGACAATTGGGGACTCCCTTCTATGTCTAATGTGTACTAGATGTGTATTTCTATGATAATCAGGTGGGGCTAGGAAAACAGGTGGCAGTAGGAAGGCAATGTAACAGGTTCCCTCCCAATCGAGGGGCAGACGAACATATGCAGTTTGACCACAAATAAAATAAGAATGACGTGAAGCTTTAAAAATAGATTTCCCACTGTCACTATACTTGACAATAGTAGTACAATCACTATGTCCTACATGTACGGAACCATAATTTCGGACACATAATTCACCTTTGACTGGCAGTACTGAAATAGCAGGTAAGTCTGGAGTAGTATCAGACTGAACATTCAGGACCATGAAATTCGAAGAATAGTTACCTAAATTATACACTTCATTTTCTAGATCTAAGCCTGTTCTGTGGGGAAGACCTTGCTTGTCTGGAAAACATGTACTGTTAAGAAAAGACATATCTGTTGAGGATGACGTTAACGTGGACCATGCTCCACACGAACCATTATGTGAGAATGGATAAGGAAAAAGTGGCAGAACTCCCTTCGGTGTCTGGAAAGGGGGGAGTCGACCACACACCCAACAATTAGTGGTATTGCTGGACTGGTGTGAGTAATGTAACATGCGGATGAATGAGTTATTTCGCATAGCGAGGCGGTAAGAGAGTTCATGAGGAGGCAGATCACTAAACGTGTGCTCTACTGTAGCATTAGCAGACTTATTTACATGAAGAACTGGGAGATACAAGAAAAATGCATAACTGGTGCAGGAAATCATAATGCTGAGAAACAATATGAAACATAGAAAAACGATACATCGGATTGAGTTTTGACTAACTCTCTCACTATGGGGGTCTATTTTATACATGTCAGAAACAGTCTAACCGTTTCACCTAGGGGAGGACTTAGACAATCAAACTGACTGACTTATTTTACTAGACCTTAACTTGAATTTATACTCCTGTTGCGGAGTTTTCTCTAACAGGGGAGGGTTTGTAGCAATGTCTTTTGCGGGACAGTCAATGAGAACAATGCTTTGGCAATCCTTCAAATCCTGGGAAATGTTCTTTAAGACGGGTTTCAGTCCATTAAATTGTTTTACATGAGAAAGGTGCACCCAGCCTTTGCGACCTTCCAACTTCACGGCTGTACGGGTGGTGAGGAGGACCTGTCGGGGCTCTTTCCAGCGAGGCTCCAGCGGACTTGATCTGTCAAAATTCCTCACCAACACCATGGATCCTGGAACGATTTCATGCGGTGCCACCTCGGTATTGTCTGGAAATGCGGCAGCAACCTGTGAACGACATGAGTTGAGGGCAGACATCAAGGAAGCTAGGTAATCTGTCAGCATATTACTTGAAACATCGGTAATACTTCGGGGTCTAGGAGTACCCCACATGTTAGGGGGGCGGCCGAAAACGACCTCATACGGGGACAGACCTGATCTGGAATGTGCGACCATGCGCATATAAAATAAAGCGACTGGCAGAGCTACTAGCCAGTCCACACCTTTCTCTTTACACACTTTGGCAATTCGGATTTTCAGGGTCTGGTTATGTCTCTCTACGAGACCGGCTGCTTCAGGATGGCGTACACAATGGAACTTCCACTGGTACCCCAACAAAAGGGAAACATGTTTCATCAACTCAGATGAGAATGGCTGGCCGTTGTCAGAATATACGACTCTAGGGAGTCCATAACGGGGGAAGAACTCACGAACCAACTGCTTGGCAGTGGTCGCGGCTGTGTAATCTGGGACTGGAAATGCTTCTGTCCACCTGGACAAAGCGCATACAACTACAAGGACATACTTGAAACCTCGACATCGCTCCATCTGAATATAATCCATCTGGAGGACTTCAAAAGGGTGGTCAGGGGGCTGGAATCCACCTTGTTCCACCGGGACACTTTTACCTGGATTAAACTGACAACATATCATACAGGTACGGACTTTCTGCTTGGCTGCAGCTCGTAAATGCTTGTTGAACCAGATGTTCTGGATACTGTCTAACATAGCTTTTTCTCCTAAATGTGCTGGACTATGTGCGGTATTAATAATGACTTGAACCATAGAGTCGGGGAGAAACCATGTGGCTCTACCCTTCGTTAACCATCCTTGATCTGTCTGGACCCCTCCTTGTTCGGACCATTTCTTGATTTCTTCGGGAGTAGCATGTAACTGGATATCTATGACATCTTGTGTAGGGTCCTTAACTGTCATACATGTAATCGGATCTGGAGTGTGTGTCATGTTAACTGGAATGTCTAGAGTCTGTGCTGTAAGCTTGGCTGTGCGATCTGCTAGATCGTTACCTTGAGAAATGGTGTCAGTAACTTTCGTATGTGCTTTGCACTTCATGATAGCGATAGATGTCGGTAAGTGCATGGCATCTAACAGAGCTTGAATAAGGAGACCATGCTGAATCTTGGTTCCATGAGAAGTCATGAAACCTCTCTCCTGCCAGAGCACTCCGAAGTCGTGTACAACTCCAAATGCGTAGCGTGAATCTGTGTAAACATTAACTTTCAAGTTCTTGGCGTGTATGCAGGCTTGTGTCAGAGCAACTAGCTCTGCTGCTTGAGCAGACAGGGTGTCAATACGGTGTGTTTCAATAACTTCGGTGTCAGTAGTCACTGCATACGCGGCGACTAGTTCTCCTGTACTTGTTCTCATACATGAACCGTCCACATAAAGTGTCAGGTCGGGGTCTGGTAACGGAGTATCTGTCAGATCTTGTCTTGGCTTTGTCGTAATGTTAACTACTTCCACACAGTCATGTGGGTCAGGATTCGAAGTAACTGATGGTAACAGTGTAGCAGGATTAAGGATGTTGCAGCGTCTGATTTCTATGTGTGGCTGGAACAGTGTCAATTCATAACCTGTTAAACGTGCAATTGTCAAGTGCTGAGTTTGTGTTCGGTTTAAAAGAACTTCCACGGAATGTGGAACTTGTACTGTCAAGGAGTGTCCTAAGACTATGGAATCACTTTGTCTGATAGCTAGTGCTGTGGCTGCAACTGACTTGAGGCACGCAGGCAGAGCCTGGGCTACAGGATCTAATGTGCTCGAAAAATAAGCACATGGCTTGTATTGTCCTGCTTGATCTTGTGTGAGAACAGATAATGCTGTACCTTCACGTTCAGTGACAAAAAGTGTAAAAGGCTTACTGTAGTTCGGTGTAGCTAGAACTGGAGCTTGGCATAAAGCTTTCTTTAACTCATTGAAACTAAGTGTATGTTCAGATGTCCAAGGGAGGACAGTCGATACGGCTGCCTCCTGTGTCGTTAACTGTATCAGTGGTTTGGCTAGAAATGCATACTGAGGAATCCATTGTCTGCAGTAAGAAGTGAGGCCGATAAAAGCACGTACCTCCTTCTGGGTCTTGGGCTGAGGAAGACTCGCTATTAACTGGATACGGTCTGGTGTCAACTGCCTACCCCTCTTGGACAGCAAGTGTCCTAAGTAGACCACTTGCTGGACACAGAATTGAAGCTTAGAAGGGGACACCTTGTGCCCCATCTCGGCTAGGAAATACAAGACTGTAAGGGATGCTTGCTCGCAAGCACGTTCAGAACGGGCTGTGATCAGTAGATCATCGACATACTGGAGCAGGGCAGTGTCAGTTGGCATGTGAATGTTGTCTAGTTGTCTCTTGAGTGCTTGACTGTAAATACTAGGACTTTCTGTGAAACCTTGAGGAGCGCGTGTGAACATATAGCTCCTTCCATTTAAACAAAATCCGAAAAGGAACTGGCTGTCTGGGTGAATAGGAACACTGAAAAATGCGTTCTTGAGGTCTATGACAGTGAAGAACGTGGCTTCGGAATCAATGGCCGTTAATAGGGAAGAGATGTCTGGGACAACTGGGTACTGCGGAATAATACATTTATTAAGCTCTCGTAGGTCAATCACTAATCGATATACTGGGGGTGCATTTGGATCAGTACGTTTCATGACTGGAATGATCGGAGAATTACATACATTGGAGTCAGTTTCTACAACCACTCCTTGAGCAATAAGCTCGTCAATAATTTTGGATAAGGCTGCTACAGCCTCAGGTGGCAATCTGTACTGTCTGATTCGTGGTAACACTACACCTGGCTTGAGAGTCACACGATAGGGTGTGATTTGCATGTAACCTACATCAGTTGGACCTTGCGCCCATAGATGCTGTGGAACATTAGACAGTCTTGAATCAAAATCTCGTAATACATAGTGACCCTTAAAGTCACGTAGGAACAATCGTATTCCCTCTGGGGAACAGCATATAACTGCACCTAACTCTTTCAGTGTTTTAATGCCTAATAGATTTTCTGGACATGACTTAGTAAGTAACAGATCAGTAGTGCGGGACAATGGACCTACTTCTAGAGTAACTGGCTTTGAAATCTCATTTACGATAGGTTTTCCTGAAAATCCAAGGGAAACATTTCTTGAGCCTGAGAGCGGAGCCCCTGGAACTTCGGCGTGACTAATTGTGGTCCTACTTGCCCCTGTATCAATCAAAAACTTTCTGTCTTTCCCTAATACTTGACTGTGAACATAGGGACCTTCTTGATCTACAGGTATCTCGATGAGAGGCAAGCCTACCTCCCTCTCTAGGCCGTTTCATGAATACTGCTGGTACTCTGGATACTCAGACTGTGCATACTGGTACATCTGCTGTGTGACGTGCTGTGTTGCAGCAATAGGCTGCGGTGCTGTAACTGTCTGTGGTGCATTCTGTGGCTGAGGAATCTGTGAAACTTGTTCTTGTCTAGGCGGACGTGGTCTTTCTTTAGTCTTACCAGTAGCTATGTTGTGTTTCAGAACTGCACACTCATTTATAAAATGACCTGGCTGTTTACAATAATTGCAGTTCCCTTTAACGGGAGCTGCAGGATGACTGGCTTGATTCGGACCCCTCTTCTGACTGTCTTGAGGAACAGATTGTGCAACTAGTACTTTCATTTTCGTGTCTTTCATACGTTTTCTCTCGTGTTCTTGTTCTTCTCTGATTCTATTCTGGTGGTATTGGAGCATCTGCAACATCTGGGACGGGGTATTAGCTTGCCAGGTACTTTCGACTTTCAAAACTCGATTCTTAATTTGTGGACTTGAATTCTCGACTAATTTAGTAACAAAAAGGTGAGGGTATGACTCACTACTTGTCTTGAGGCCACTGTTGATGCTGAAACATTTTTCAAATCTAGAATAAAAATCACTAATATCCTCATCTTGCTTCTGTTTACAGGCTGAGATTGCATCCCAGTCTTCTTTTCTAGTTGTCAATAATCTGGGTAAAACTTGTATTAATAATTCTGGTAATTCTTTACATTTCGCTCCAAGACCGGTACCTGGTACTCGTGCCTTATCTTCAGCTTCTAGAACTGCCCAATCGATCTTTTTCTCTCCCACCTCCCATTCTTTTTCCTTGAGCTTTTCATACACCCCTGCGGGCAGCAGAACCTTTAACATTTTAATTATATCTGGATACGTGTATTCTCCCATACGGAGTATGTCTTTTAATTCTCTATGGAACCCTGCTGGATCTTTGTCATGACAGGGAATTAATTTCTTCATCTCGAGGAGTTCCATCTTTGTAATCGGAGTATAAACAAACACTCGTTCTAGTTCGCCACCCGTTCCTCTGACTGGGTGGACTTCTCGTAACGGATTCTGTCTCTCCATGTAAAATGGTTTACCTTCTGGGGGTGAGGCAGGAACAAAATGCGGATTCAGAAACGTTCTATATTTGTGACGCTGTTCTAGAATGACACTAATTAAATCGGTACCTAGACCTTTCCATCTATACTGGAGTAACTCGTTCAGGACATCATGTAACGGACCTGGATCAGAGTGTTGACCCTCATACAAAGTAATGAGGTGCTGAATCATATACATACCCACCAGTCGTTGTTCGGCTGGGGGCATTTTCAGAAACATCTGTGCCACTATTTCGTCTGGAAAAGTGGTAGAATCAGTAATCCATCGGACTGCTGATCGGGCTAGTTCTTGTTCATGCATGGTACTTAACTCACTGTAACCGATTCGTGATTTCAGAATGTGATCGGTAGCTTGAAACACTTGTTCTAGTGAACCTTGTTCTGGTGCTGGAGAATGAAAAATAGACTTGTGTTCTAGGCGTAAATGGCGATCTGGAAATCTAGATTTTCCTACATACGCTATTCTGGCGGGATTCTCGTCGTCTATCTCTTCAGTATCAGAATTACTTTCTTTCTCGCTTACTTGTGCTGCTTTACGTTGTTCGTGTATCTTTATTATTTCTCTACGGATTTTCTTGTACATACTCTCCATAGCACCGACGGTCTTGTGCTTACCCTCGGCTATATTATCACTCCACCTTGTCAGGGTTCTCATTTCGGCTTGATCTTTAGACGGGTAATCTTGTTCTCTTATTAGACAATTGATCAGAAACTTTAATATCATGAGCTGGATCTCGGCTTTCCTTTGAGACATGGCCTCGCTAATGCTTTCTGGGTCATCCCCTGTACGGATGAAACAATATATTCTGTCTAGATCTTCTTTCATATTCGGTAAGGTGACTAGATACTCGGCCACCTTTCTTACGCGGAATGAATATAAAACCATATTATCCTCGCCTGGGACTGGATCATAGCCGCATTCGGCAAGGGATTTTCTTATTTCTGCTACAGTCTGATGTCTGGGCGTACGCTGTGACGCTTGTGCATGTAATTCGGCTGTCGTTAAACGCTTGTGTGGCGGCGGGGTTTGAGGAGTACCTCCCCCTGCGGCCCCTAAACTAGAGTCGTCTACTGAGGCTCTTCGTCCTGGCAGAGTGGGAAATGGAAATGTAGGCTGGACTTGTATGGCGGGCTGGACCGGGGGTACCGTAACAGGTACTCCGGTGTCTGGAGGAGCGGGAAGTGCCTGATTTACAGGGACTGGCGGAGCGCGAACAGGATTTGCATAATCTGGGACTGTGTCGTCCAAATAGGACGAAATAAAAATATCAGCTGCGGTCTGTTTGTGACGTAGTTTGGTCGGAACTAATGGTGGCGGGAAATTACTGGATGCCTCTGGGGTCGCTTTTGGCAAGCCCTCGGCAAAGAGAGGATACATACCCCTAATAAGGGCATGCCTCTGTCTGTCTGACTGTTCGGCTTTGACTTGTTCACCTATCTCGATTAGTTCTTTTTCTTGTGCTCGTTCTAAGGATTCTCTACTTAATTCTGACTTTCTGATTTCCTTTTCAGTTCTTTTATGAGCTTCTTTGCGCCATAACTCGATGGCATCTTTCTGTGACTGTCTGGCTTTCTTTTTCCATAATGCCTCTTCTACTCGCATGATGCACTCGGCATCCCATGTACCTGATACGGGCCATCTATACTTTTCTTCTAACTGTTTGGTATACTCTACCCATAAATCTAGATACAATATGGCGCTTATGCCATGCTTCTGATACATAAAATGACCTGGACTGTCCCTAGGCGGAACTGGAACTGCTGCTTCCAGCAGACCCTTTCTAGTTTTTAACTGACGTAACTTGGAAAACAAGGGCATGACTGGACTGTAATCTAGACACAATACAATACACAATGAACACGATACTTATTCCCATTCATACCACGACATTAAAATACATGAAGAACATTTAAAAATAACAGTTCGAACAGAATACTACCTGGAATACGGAACACAGAATACATGAATTTTCTCGAGAACAGAACTGACTAGAACAGGAACTAGATGCACTGCTGAAACAGTACGAAACTTACCGGTCTCATAAAGAGACACGTCAGGACCCGCATCCACCGAAGTGGACACTTCGTTTGTGGGTCTGTGTACCACCAACCCACGGACCAGAGTCAATTAGATTGACCCTGTCTAGATACCACCCCAGTAACGGTACTCACCGGGCAGCAAGAACGGAAGGCCTCGGACTGGACTGGACTGCTACGACGACGGACGACGAACTTCGGACTTCAGTTACGGGTGGGCCTCCGGATACCTCGGACTCTTGGCTTGGGCTCTGGTCGGGACTCGCCGCGTACCTCCACCGTCTCGTTTGGATGCTGGACCGCCTCCTCCGTCTCCTCCGTGGGCCTGAGGGATACTTGAAGCAGAAATATCTGCCGGTGCGCAGAAGAGTTCCGTCACGACTGCAGAGGGTCAGGGGGTCGGCGTGGCTTCACCGACGCGTGGGGAAAGGGCAAGTCCCTGTTCGGGCGCCATTATGTGGTAAATAAATAAATAATACCCTATTTTTGAATGTATAAATGAATAACAGATAGCTCAATAAATAAGAGTCAAGATTCGAGGTAGTAGGAGTTTCGCAGGTTTATTACAGCATAAAGGACAGGAACAGGACAACCTGCATAGGAATAGGATGGCAGGGCCCAGCAGCGCTGCTGGTGTCAGGATCGGGACAAGGAAAAAGGATGACTTTTTTTAATAACAGTGCATGAGCATATACACATAACGCAAACACATAGCATTACATTGCAATAGGCGTAGCAGTGGGTGGAGCAAAAGGCGTGATGCGTAGCAGTCGCGAAAGATAAGGGTGAAAAAGAGGTGTAACGGGGCGTATACATAGACATGTGATGCAAACGTAACAGAATATGTCATGAATGGGGCGGAAACCATGGAGGGGGCTACCTGAGGAGCCGGGACCTCTAACCTGATGGTGCGCGCAAACTAGCAATGACGTATCACTAGGAGAAGCTGGGGGCTATGAACTCTGTGCTAGGAGCAGAGACTGAAGTCTGGAGAGTCAGGGCGACATGTACCTAAACAGTATCTAGTATCTGATGTTTAGAGAACATGTTGATATAAACTAGAAGTCAGGAGAGGAAAGGCTAACTTGATTCTAAGACTGGACCATGCATTATTCTACATGTAGTGCGTGATGAAGAATATTAAATGACCATTAAATGCAGTATTTCTCTAACGTGGAGACGTGAAGGCTAGACAATGACGGAAACTATTGATGCGATTCAGTAGCTTTAGGAATGCAGAGAAGGAGGACTGAACTGATAACTGGAATCATAACATATTCTTGGCAGACTCAGAGGCTGAGCCAGGCTGGACCGGGCACTGCAAGGCAGGAAGTAAGTGAAGGGTCGAGGATACAGGTGGGGGCTGGATGGCTCCTCAGCGAGGCTTCAGGAGACAGGAGCTGAATCTGGTGTCCAGGCCCTTTTGAGGCCTAGAAACGGGGACTTTATAATGGAATAACGTGCACACTGAGAAACGTGGCAACGTAGCTTTACATAGGCCTGATATTCGTAGTATTCACGAGAACTGGAAACTGGCATACTAGAGGTGGACACAACTGTAATTGCGTCATTAATCGAACATGGGGAATGCATATGCATATTTAATCATGCACACATAACATATGATGGATGACACGTAGGGACACAGAACATGGCAAAATTTACTTTTCCACACCCTGTGAACCCGTTCAATCACGAAGTGTGGGGAGAGCGATCCTTCCGGCAGGAGGCCTCGTAGCCACTGCTCCATGTGGACTTCTGGGGACCTCCCCTCCCATTTCTCCGGAACTCCGACCAAGCGCACGTTGTTCCTGCGGGTCCTGCCTTCCGCGTCTTCAGCCCTGTCTTCCAAGAACTCCACCCTGTTCAGCAAGTCCTGGATGTGTTTATGCGACTGGTCCGCACGGGGTTGAAGTGTCTGCAGCGTGTCTTCCAAGGTGGTGGTGCGTTCTGCCAGCTTCTTGTGATCTGCTCTTAGGTGCGTGAGATCGATGACTACGCTGTCGATTTTGGTGGCCAGGGAGGTGCGGGTTAGGCTCAGTGACTCCTCAAGTCTCTCCATTGCTGCCAGCATAGTGTCCAGTTTGGCCGCCATCTGGTCCGAGTCGGTGTGTTTCCCGATTTTATCCATCCTGGCCTTCTGGTTAGCGTTGCTGGTGCCAGTTCTCGTTTTGGGCCCGTTAGACATCTGCGTCACTCCCTCGGGCTCAGCCGAGCAATCCACGTCGTCCTCAGAAGGCCGGTTCGTGCAGTCAGCAGTCCAATCGCTGGACAGGCGTGCGCTGTATAATGTGTGCGGTCCCCGTGGTGACACGACCCCCGGTTGTGGTCCGCGGCGTCTTGCGCTTGGCGGGTCGGTATGATCTGGCCAGTGCGTGGTGGAGGGCAAGTGCGTGGCTCGATGTGGAGGGTCAGACACTGCTGCAGGCCATGGGGGATCTCAGCGACACTTCCAAGGCGCACGTGGTCATGCAGTCGTTCCTGGGGTTGGGCCGGGGGTAATATCACAGTCTTACCGGCACTTGCCGCCACGTGGGCGCGCCCCACGGATCTCGTCGCCGGGTCGTCGTGGTTGCCTTGCCACGTTGCCGGTGTCTACCCTACGAGGGAGCGAGGCGGCGGGGCTGCTATGTGTCTTTGTGGCCGGTGTGTCGGGCCGCACCAGCCGCCGCTTGGTCGCGTGTGGCAGGGTGGCGTCTCTGTTCCGCGAGGCTGCACCGCCAGCGTGGTACCTTGGTGAATAATAGTCTGCCGGTATAGCCACTGTGTAGAGCAGGTTTGGTGTGGCAGGTCGAGTTCGCGTCCCTCCTAGCGTTTCGCGGCCTTTGCGTCTGCCGGGCCGAACTCGGGGCCTGAGTCCTCGGCTGGAGCCTCGGTCTGTCCTGCGCGCCTTCAGAGTTAGGGAGCGAGGAAGGCGGCAGCAGCCCGACGAATATTCCGGTGTGCCTCGAGTGTGCCAATTTTTTTCAAAGTCGGCCAGCGGCGATGTCCGGTGTCGGCGCTGATGATTTTCGCCGTCCGCAGGCGGCGATTGCACGGATAAGTGCCCCGGGAAGGCAAGCCTGGCGCGGAGCTTCACTCCAAGGCGGCCATTCCCGTTGCGTGCGTAGCCACGCCCCCCTTCTGTCAATCATTCATAAGCATTAAACTAACCACAAAATACCAATATAAACTGATAAAAAAAGTCATTGCTCAAATGGAGGCAGTTGCGGCAGTAGTGGCGCAGATGGAGTGTGGGGTGAAGTCTAGTGCGAAGGTGAAGAGCTCACTTGCTGGTATGGTGAGTGGTGGCGGCATAAGTCATGACGCCAGAGGTGGGAGTAGATGCCGAAGTTGGGGTCAGTGTCAGAGGAAGCAAAGAGTCAAAGGACATTACAGGACGTCCCCAAAGCATTATCTACAGGACCCAAAGACACTCCAGAGGAGACCACAGCCTAGCGAAAGACCTCAAATATGGCATTGAGGAAGAGTGCAGGGTACATTCCTGGGCCAGGGGATTCAGAGTATGGCTGATAGGGCTGTATATTTGGTGTCTGTGCCGCAGCCAGTAGAGGAACTGGGAATGGTGCTGGGTCCAAGTGACCCATGGGTATTGATTCCTCGGTGAGTAGTTCCTGAATCTTCAGTTCTGACAGAATTCAGTGGTGCTGAGAAGTGTCACTGCAACTTACCCTTGAATGAACGGCATGCGCTTTGAGTCCTGTCAACACTTATGTTTACGTTTGGAGGACTGATGTAAGCAGAGACTGGTCCTCATCCTCTGTTTTGGCTTGCTCGTCCGATGTTCATCCCAAGCCCAGGCCATAAACAGTTTTGCCTCCTGCTCCTTGACAGCCATGGGGTACATGCTTTAACAGGAGTTTCATGCCTTGGCTTAACCTACATGTACTAGAGACATATGTTGTGTGGGTTTTTGATGGACATAGGTCCATCAGTCCTTGCACGATTTGAAACCCCAAATGTGTGTGGGGGTTGGTGGTGGGAGGGGGTTGACATGTACTGCACCAAAAACTGCTCAGAAATTTGGTTCTTGAATTTGTCAAAGAATCGGAGGAGAATGAAGCTCTGGAGTTGCATTAATGGCACAGAAAAAATGGAACCAACATCACTGAGTCAGTGGGGTGCTTTATGGCTCCAGTAAAGTCACAATGGCATCGCTTCTGCCGACGGATTGGAGCCAGTACACCACACTGTCCTGGAGAGCTATTCAACAGTTTCCAGATTCACTCCGAACCTGGGATATTCAGAAGGCAAGGAATCTGTGGGTAGAAGTACCCAGCGAAAATAGTGGCCCCAGCAAAAACATGCTGGGCCAGAAAAAACGAACAGATCATAATACAGCTTAGCTTGCGGAACGTCAACCTACCTTTCCTTGCATCCGGTCACAAATTTTGTTCTACAGCTAGAAAGATTGAATTGGTTGATGCAAAACCCTTCCCTGTTTTTGGGGCAGTAGGTCATCCGGAAAGTCAGCCTAAGTGTAGGACACAGTCAGATTCAACAGGTAGCATCAGACTCTCTATGCCAAGTCAGTCTACTGGAATGACATATTCTCTGTCCCTCCTAATCTCTTTCAGGTCCCATGCAATTAATAGAAGAGGTGGAAATACTTAAAGGATGTCAGAGTCCCAGTGAATGCGAAACAGGACCCCTTGACTGACTTCAGAATGAACTCCAAGGAACAAAAGGCCAGACATTGAGCAGTTCCCAAAGCAGGAAACCAATCTACCAAAGGCAAGCCCTATTGAGCAAAGATGCCCTGTGCCACCTCTAGGACCAGGCTCTACTTGTGGTCTCCAAGGTGGTAATTGATTAATCTGCCCTGATGTTCAGTGTACCTGCAAGGTAATTGACATAGATCCCAACAGGATCCGGCCATCTACACAGCCTTAGAGCTTCCAGTTAGATGCAGCATGACCCCACAGTGCCCTGCATGTTGCTGTACTACATGGTGGTCAAGTCAGTCAGAGCCTGGACAAACCTGCGCTTGATAAACGGCAGAAAAGCATTTAGGGCTAGATGGGTCTCACGTAGCTCCAAAAGGTTGATCTCTGTTGTGGTGATGCTGCTCTAGCAAAGTACTGGGAGCTCCATCCCATAATTACTCATAGTGAGCTTTTTAGTCCAATAAAACCACTTTAGTTTTTGTCGGCTAATGCACTTCAGTCCATTTGTTGTGGTTAAAGAATCTTATTGTTTCCATTAATGTACTTATACAGTTGCCTGTAGCCAACAAGTTTCATAAAATATCTTCAGGCACAATCATAGTTGTGAATGAACGTAATGTCCTGATTGGATAGATTCCTTCACTTTTGCCAATGACAGTCCGCATATTCATTTTGCACGCTATTCCCAAATGTACCATTCATCTGGTTTCTTCCGCCTAATAATCTCTGGGATTGATCATTTCTCATGTTCGTTGTACCACTATTCTACGGGATCCCCATTAGCACCTGCAGTCTCTGCTTTGTGATTGACCTCTTTTTACCCCTACACCAAAATGGATAAAAAGATTAAATTGTACACTGCTTAAACCTGGATATGTGAAAAGTGTTTATTTACTATGAGCAACACGTTGCCCAGGTAACCCTCTCCCCTCCAGCTCAAAGGACGCATCCATCACTAGTGTGAAGAGGCTAAGAGAATGGGCCTGTCACCCATCAGGTTGGCATTGGTCATGACCATCAAAGCTCGCAAAAGGCATTCCCATGGTTATTTTCATTGAAGGTCCTGAATAAGTAAACTGATACAGTATGCACAAGGGCATTGGGATCATTGCTTGGATATCCCAAACTCTAACGGATGAGAAAGGCCTTTAAATAGCCCCTTTAATGAAAATCTGCTGCACATGCCAATGATGTGCTGGGGTTCTTGATCACAGAACCAAAATTGCAACAATAAAACTGATGCATGGACGTGGACAGACAATTTAAGGAGAGCTAGTCTTCAGCAACCATTTGTCAAGAAGCTGGAACATGTGCATCTGACGTGCAAAAATGGGACACACCCACTGACCTGTTTGTGCCAAAGTAAGACTGAAGGGTAGGATGGTGATTTGAAATGATTCGACCACATCAAAATATGAAGATAGCCGAAGTGGGACTCCGAACAGGCATTTGATAGTACAGGTCCTGCAAGTCCAAGGACACCATCAAACCTTCAGGAGCCAAGGCTAATGTGAACCATGCCAGGGACCCCATTTTGCAAAAAGAACAGATGAACGTTTTATTTGTTCAGCATTACGTCCATCACCCATTCACAGATATGGGTTGAATACATTATTATTTTCACGTCACGCTATTCCAGTTTAGACCGAGCCACAAGCAAATCAGTGTCGGCCCTGCTCCACATGGGAACTGTCCAGCCCGAACCACCAGGCCAGCTCCTCCCTGGACCAGAAACCAGCATTCTTGGACTAGTTTCGGGGCATCTCCTGTTCAGCCAGGCTAGCCCAATTCTGGTGGCATAGCGAGCACAGAACTCACTTCTCTGAAGCAGTGCCAGAAGAACCGTCAGGGCCTGTAGCAAAAGCAGTCAAGGTGCAGACTAGCGCTAGGCTGAGGCCAAAATGCCGGACTCAGTGGGACCTGAAAGGTCCACCAGAAGGCGCATCAGGACTCTGGATTACTCCGAACTTTGCAGAATGGCTCTATAAAGTCCTCAATCTGCTGTGGAGTCAAAAACCGGGAAACTCTGGGCATATCAGCTCCACTGTGATCCAGACTTACTGCTCACTGCTTCAAGAGGCAGTTAAATGATGTCGAGTCATGTTTGGTGCAGCAGCACCAAATACAGATGTTTTGCATGTGCCGGGCTGACATTTGCTTTCTGCATGAGCAGCAACAGCTTACATCCTGCCATTTTGTGTTTGGGAGACATCCATTTCCAACAGCTTACACCCTGCCATTTTGTGTTTGGGAGATATCCATTTCCAACAGCTTACATCCTGCCATTTTGCGTTTGGGAGACATTCATTTCCCCAGTCAATGTTTTCGAAGAATTTGATCAAAGTCAGAAAAGGTTGGGAGAAGGGCTCTGGACCCGCTTCGAACACTGCAGGAAAAGAGGAACTAATGTCACCATTAGGGGTTGTGCCTATATGTAACTCCATGATGTCATGTTCGGAGTTGGGTCAGATTTGAGATCGAGGCCGATGACTCCATGTACAGGTAAGTAGGAGCTATTGCAGAATCGTCCAGGTCCATTTTGCAGCCTGGTGTGGGAATGCAAAAGAGGAGGAACCAAAATAGGAGGACTCAGTAGTTCGACGTATACAGCATACTAGTTTCTAGGT
This sequence comes from Lissotriton helveticus, assembly GCF_964261635.1. NCBI lineage: Eukaryota > Metazoa > Chordata > Amphibia > Caudata > Salamandridae > Lissotriton > Lissotriton helveticus. The sequence goes on from NC_136067.1 coordinate 1,500,670,709, forward strand.
GGGGCAGAATGGCAATGGTTTCAAACTTTTTTTTCTTTTTTAGTAGGGACAGAGGCTGTTAAAGGTATAGAAAAACCGAGCTGCCCAAATTTGTGCACATACTTTCCCAGAACGATAATGCAGCACAGTGGCAAGAAAGAATCCACGAAGGGTGGTAACAGTAGTCAGATGAGTGATGGTACCATATTAAAAGTCAGCAGGTTTGTATCGGAATAAAACAGACAGGGGATAGACTGTCCTACGATCAGGAATAAACTCAGGTGACAAAGGCTCTTAATGATATAGGTGTTCTTGAGGGGTGGCAGAGTGGGCTAAAGAACGGTGATGGATTAAACCCAGATCTGTTGACTGGGTGTGAGTGTTTGATTGGTTCAGATGCTCCGTCCATCACCACCCCCTTTTGTACCGCTTTGTTCGCCATAGGTTGGCAGGGTATGCTCAGACGTGAGTCCCTTGCTCACTTTGCCACAGGATTCAAGCAAGCCTGGCTGAAGACGGCTGAAATGCCAGAAACCGGTCCTAGGAAGCTTGTTTCCGGTCCAGGGAAGGCATGGCTTGGCAGTTCGGGCTGGACTGTTCCCATGAGGCACAGGGTCAGACTGATTTGCATATGGCCATGTCTGAACTGGGGTGGCAGAGTGGGCTAAAGAACGGTGATGGATCAAATCCAGATCTTTTGACTGGGTGTGAGTGTTTGATTGGTTCAGATGCTCCTTCCATCACCACCCCCTTTTGTACCGCTTGAGGGGGAAGGCAGCAGCAAATCTGGTATACTGCAAGGTATAGGTTATAGTTATAAGGGGTACTGAAAGAATAGTACAAGAATAACCAGGAGATGGTAAAGGTTGGTAACTTGGCAATTACTAGAAAGGTCCACATCAAGTGCTGGAATGGATCAAGCTTTTTGATGAGTATTTACAAGTAAACCTGTAGTGGCATATTTGTCTGAAATACGATCTCCACCCACTTTAACTCTTCCTCTTACAATACATAGTGCACTACAACAGCAAGAAGCTCTGAACATGCATGTACCCAGCTCCCACTCCATTCATTCATTCATTTCACCAGAGGCACTGGTGATAGAGAAGGCCTAATACTCGTAAAAGCTGCACATGCCAGGTCCTTGTTGAACCATTTCGCCCGACATGCAAGTACTCCTCACAAGCAGTATCATGTCATTTAAATCAGGCATGCCACCATCTGGCTCTACAATCTGGGCAAAAAACACAAAATACTTCGCTCCCCTCCCCAAGACACCTGTCAGCATCCAACACGATGAAGGAGTAGTTTCTTACCTGTAACTCCAGTTCTGTAGTAGGGGTATCTCTGTTCTAGTCATAATCTAGAGAATAGTCCCGCTCATGTGCGGGGACCCCGGAGCAATCAAAAATAATCTCTTAAACCGTCTTCTTTGCAACACTGCATAGACACTTAAGAGAGAATTAAAGACAAATAATGCAGCCTATACATGCAAGGCTACCCTGTCCAGTACTTCAACTAGAAATGAAAAGGACATTCCACCCATATCACATTTAAACCTGTCTGCCAGGTTTCACCATGGAAAACCCTTCACCAAATCCTTGGAATGATAGAGAGGAAGGACAGGACAGACAAGCCCGCATAGGCTGCCATTATGTGGCTTAAAAAGGGATACCGTGCCTTTAAGGAAACTTTCCAGAACTATCCTGGTATCCAAGAATGCACAGCAACTCCCTCCATTTTCAGTTCTTTTTGGAGGTGTATACAGCTAGACCTGTAGCATTCATCAGTTTATCCTTCTCTCCACCGGGGAGGAGGGCGGGCGCTTATGACTATAACACAGATACCCCTACTACGGAACTGGAGTTACAGGTAAGAAACTACTTCTGTAGTAGGGGATCTCTGTGTATAGTCATAATCTAGGGAATAGAATGGCAAGCCCATCCAAAACTAACCCGGCGGTGGAGAAAAATAAGGCAACACCACTACTGTGCAAACAGATTTCTCAACGAAACCTGCCCAACCTGAGCATCTGCTCTGGCATCAGAGTCCAGACAGTAATGCTTAGCAAAGGTATGGACCGACTTCCAAGTGGCAGCCTGGCAGATCTCTGCAATGGGAGCATTACGAAGCAAAGCTGTTGTAGCCACTTTGCCCCTGGTGGAATGAGCCTTAGGCTTACCTCCTAAGGTCTTATTCGCTTTCTGATAACAGAGCTGGATACGAGACACAATCTACCTAGAAATGGACTGTTTCGAAGTAGCTAGACCAGTCCTAACCGACCCATAGTTGACAAACAATTGGTCGGAACCTGCGAATGTCTTTGGTTTTATCCAGATAGAATTTCAACACCCTTCTGACATCCAGGGAATGAAGAGACCTTTCCGCTGGAGTGGAAGGATTCTGGTAAAAAGTCGGTAAAGTTATAGTCTGATTAACATGAAAATCAGAAATCACCTTAGGAAGGAACTTGGGGTGAGTACGCATTACAACCTTAGCAGCATGAAACACAGTATAAGGTTCTTGGCAACACAATGCCTGGATCTCACTCACCCTGCGGGCTGATGTAATGGCCACGAGGAACGCCGCCTTCCAAGACAGGTGCTGCAGTGAAGCCTTGTGAATGGGCTCAAAAGGTTCCTTCATCAGCCTGGACAGCACCACATTCAATTCCCATGCAGGCGAAGGCAGCCGAACAGGAGGAAACACCTTCTTCAACCCTTACAAAAATCCTTAATCACAGGAATCTGGAAGAAGGATATCTGCGAAGGTCATTTTCTGTAAGCAGTCAATGCAGCCAGATGAACCTTAATGGAATGGAAATTAAGTCCAGACTGAGCTAGATGCAGAAGGTATGGAAGGATGACATCCTCCTTGCAGGTCGTCGGATCATAGTTCTTAGACATGCACCAGATGCAGAATCTCTTCCATTTGTAAGTATAAGAGGTCCTAGTAGACTGCCTCTTAGCCTCCTTCAGTATGTCCATGCAATCCTCAGGAAGATTCAAATGGCCATATTGCACTATCTCAGGAGCCATGCCGCCAAACTCAACGACGAGAGGTTGGGGTGCACCATCTGCCCCCCGAACTTCGTGAGAAGGTCCGGCCGACACGGCAGCCGCCGATGAGGTAGGATCGACCGGTAAAGCAGGTCCGTGAACTACCACTGCCTGGGCCATTCCGGAGCAATGAGGATCATCCGCGCCCGGGACTGGGCCAGCTTGATGAGCACCGCCGGAATCAGGGGAATGGGTGGAAAAGCGTACAGAAAGCTGTTCGACCAGCTGATCCATAACGCGTTCCCCAGAGTCCCCGGCTGATAATACCTCGAGGCGAAGTCGCGGCATTTTCTGTTTTCGGCAGTGGCGAACAGATCCACGTCTGGAGTGCCCCACATGGCGAAGACGTCGCCGAGCACCTCGTTGTTTATGACCCACTCGTGGTTTTCCTGAAGCAGTCTGCTCAGGGCATCCGCCTGAACATTCTGCACACCTGGCAGATGAGTCGCCGTTATCGTCAGTCCTCTGGCTAGCAGCCAGTGCCAGATCGCCTGCGCTTCCTGTGACAGTGTGCGCGATCTGGAGCCCCCCTGCTTGTTGTCGTGGTCGTATTGTCCGTCTGCACAAGCAAGGTGTTGGTCTGGAAGGACGGATGAAAGACCTTCAGTGCCAAGTGAACCGCTCTGAGTTCCAGGAAATTGATGTGATACGTGGACTCTGCTGGAGACCACGTTCCCTGGATTTGTAGATGGTCTGAATGCGCTCCCCAGCCCTGGAGAGACGCATCAGTCACGATAGTCAGAGTCAGGATATCCTTGTGGAAAGGAACCCCCCTGAGTAGATTCTCTGCCGAGCACCACCATATCAGGGCCTGTTGGGCATGAAGAGACAACTGGATCCTGTCGTCCCAGCACCCTTTCTTCTGGTCCCATTGATCCTCCAAGCATTCCTGCAGCGGCCTCATGTGCAGGCGCGCATGTGGGGTGAGGAAGATACAAGAGGCCATCGACCACAGTAGAGAAGACACCGTCCTCAATGTTGTAGATGGAGCAGCTATGAGAGCCTGAGCCTTCCGAAGGAGTGATAAGCGTCTCTCCTCCGAATGAGACACGCTTGCTGACAGCATATTGATGGAGGCTCCCAAGTACTGCAGGCACTGGACTGGGATCAGAACAGACTTGGACACATTTATGTGCAACCCCAGCTGATTCAGCAGGACGGCCGTCCTGTTGAAGTGCAGTTGTGCTTCCTGGAAGGTGGAGGCCTTGATCAACCAGTCGTCCAGGTACGGGTAGACAAACACCTTGTTCTTTCACAGGTGTGCTGCCACCACAGCCATGCACTTTGAAAACGCCCTGGGTGCAGACTTCAGTCCAAATGGTAGTAGGGTGTACTGATAGTGATTGGTGCTGACGAGGAAGCGCAGGAACTTCCGGTGTTTCTGTGCAATGGGCACATGGAAGTACGCATCTTGCAGATCTATCGCGCAAAGCCAGTCTCCCCTTTGCAGCTGAGGGTAAATCTGGTGCAAAGACAGCATGCAAAACTTTCCCCTGCGAATCCACTTGTTTGCTTGTTGCAAATCCAGAATGGGCCAGAACTCGTTCTTGTCTTTCTTCCTTACCAGGAAGAATCGAGAGTAAAGGCCCTTTTCCCCTTTGAGACAGAGGGACGTTTTCTATCGCCCTTTTTCTTAACAGGGTGTCGGCCTCCACCTGGAGCTCGCGTAGCTGGAACCGCGAGGCAACCAAAGAATTGCTGGAGGCGGACAGGTGAACCGAAGACTGTATCCATTGCAAACAATATTCAGCACCCACTTGTCTTGAGTAATGTTTCTCCACTCTGCCAGGTAATGTTGGATGCTTCCCCCCACCGGAGCGGGTAACGGATGAGGGGGAAGAAGTACCTCAGGGCCTAGACCCAGCCGGGCCTTTGGTCGCGGATGAAGACTGCTGACCACCACGGCCCCTTTGGTGCTTTTGGAACGGGCGCCCCTGGAACTGTTGTTGCTGCTGCTGTTGTTGTTGACCAGCCTGTTGACCAGCCTGTCGACCATGCCCTCTACCTTGCGCCCCGTACCGTCTCTGGAACGAGCGGAAGGTCTTTTTCCGTTCCTTTGGCTTTTCCAACCCGACAGCCGTCAAGGTCTCAGCCTCCGCCTTCATGCGGGCCATCTCCTCGTCCGCATGTTTTCCAAACAAGGTCTCGCCAGAGAAGGGTAGATTGGCCACCCTCTGCTGCGCCTCGGGCTTCAAGGACGTCAGACGCAGCCAGGCGTGGCGCCTCAGGTTTACCCCATGACAGTATCCGTGGGCTGCCAGGAGGGAGGAATCTGCAGCAGATCCAATCACTTGGTTGGAGACCAGGAGTCCTTCATTCATGATCTCTTGGAAATCCTACCTGTTATCCAGGGGAAGGAGTTCCACGCACCGTGTGAGGGACTCCCATAGGGACCGATCATAACGTCCCAACAAGGCTGAGGCACTAGCAGCCTTCATAGTCGTGGCGGCCGTACCGCAGACCTTCCTGCCCGCCGAATCCATCCAGCGGCTCTCCTTGTCAGGAGGCACTGTGGATGACGGGGTGGAGGCGTGTTGTTTCCTCGCCGCCGTCACAATCACTGAGTCCGGCGCAGGGTCCAAGCACAGAAACGCTGGGTCCGAGTCGGGGGCCAGATACTTCTTTTGCAGCCTGGAGGGTGCTGACTTAGTCACCGCAGGGGTGAGGAAGAGCTCCATGGCGGGTTCCACCAACCCTGGCACCAACGGCAACAATGGGTGAGACAACTGCTTCTTGTGCAGTGTCTCGAAGATGACGGACGTCGAGGGCGAGGGCACCGTAAGTGTGATGCCCAGCTTCGCCGCTCCTCTCAGCAATACCTCCTGGAAGGAGACAATGTCGTCTATCGGGAACACCCTCGTCCGAGGGGAGCCCGACAGGGTCGGTGAATAGTCCCTGGCACTGGACGAATCCGTGTGGTGGGATCTAGACCTGTCCCTCCTACGGCGCCGTCTGGACCTTGTAGACTAGCGACGGCGACCCCTGGAACGATCTCCGCGCCCTCGGGCGGTCTGCGGGATGGACAGGAGGGTGTTGTGGAGGCCTGACCGGGAGCCTAGGTTGAGGGGGCCCCGTAGGCAGCATCGGCAAATGAGGTAGCGAGATAGACCTTGGCGGAGCCGGTGGGGGAGGCAGAGTAGGCCGATGAGGCGGCACTGGTGGTGGTTGAGTAGGGGGTGGAGGCAGTGGAGGAGGAGTCGGGGTACGTGGAGGAGGACCCACTGGTAACAGAGGAGGTGTAGGCAACCTCGGTTGGGAGGGTAATTAGACTTGCGAGTACTCTGAGCCCGTAGACTTTCCCACTCTCCTTCTCTTCTTCTGACCAGAAGTCCTAGAGCATCTAGGCTTCCTCCTCGACGCGGAGCGTCTCCTTGACGTCGACGAACGCCTCCTCGACGTCGACGAACGCCTCCTCGATGTCGACGAACACCTCCTCGACGTCGACGAGCGTTTGCTCGGCGTCGATGGTCGTCGCTTCGACGGTCAGTGTCTCGACGCTGATCTTCGTCTCGACATCGTAGACTTACATGTCGACGCCGATGGTGACCAGCGGTGCCGCCTCGACAGCGAGCGCCGGCATCTTGACCCCTCTCGACATCGATGATGGCTCGACGACGAATCAGTCCGACGTCGACCTCGTCCGAGGTCTCGACGTCAGTCCCCTCGACGGCGCTGCGACCCAGAGCCCTGGGTAATAGGGAACAGACTGTGGTCATTCCTTTCGAAGCCGACATCGGAGCTATCGACGTTGACCAAGACCGGTGGCGTTTTCTGGCCTTTTCCTTCCTGGGGAGCCCCCCAGAGGCAGGAGCCCCATCATGCCCAGACCCACCTTATCCTTGCTGCCTTCTCTGCTCCAAGCCTTGGAGCCTGGTCTTCTCCCTGTCCCTAGGGTCCTTTTAGGGAACTGCAGGCAGATATCACTCCTCAGGTACATGAGAAGGCAGACACAGGATGCAAACCCTGTGAGGATCTGATTTTGCCTTTTTCCTGGAGCACTCAGGACATTTATCAAATAAGGCAGGCATATTTGATAAAAGAGTAGCCAAAACACCAGAAAAACTCCAACAAAGATTAGAAAAAGCAAAAGCACGTCGAGTGAACACTCTAACACTTTAAAAGTGCACAAATTGTAGAAATAAACCCAAAAAAGGGAGAGCTCAATGCGCCAGGGTCCTGCTAGCAGGAGCCGGAAAAAAGAACTGAAAGTGGAGGGAGTTGCTGTGCATTCTGGGATACCAGGAGAGTTCTGGAAAGTTTCCTTAAAGGCACGGTATCCCTTTTTAAGCCACATAATGGCAGCCTATGGGGGCTTGTCTATCCTGTCCTTCCTCTCAATCATTCCACGGATTTGGTGAAAGGGGGGGGGGGGGGAGGGGGAAGTGTTTTCCATGGTGAAACCTGGCAGACAATGTGATGTGTGGAATGTCCTTTGCATTTCTAGTTGAACTACTGGACAGTGTAGCCTTGCATGTATAGGCTGCATTATTTGTCTATAATTCTCTTAAGTGTCTATGCAGTATTGCAAAGAAGACAGCTTAAGAGATTATTTTTGATTGCTCCGGGGTCCCCGCACATGAGCGGGACTATTCCCTAGATTATTACTATACACAGAGATCCCCCTACTACAGAATTGGTTGGCCTCATCTCAGGCACCCAGACCACCTAATACCTCAACGTCATTCATTTGACTACTTCCAACTCTTTCCCCTTCTGAAGACATTACAGTCAATGTGCTAAGTTGCAACTTCAAGTAGCCTTCAAATGCAGTGGTTTATCAGCCACTACAGTTGTCATGAGGAGTACCTTCAGATCATAGTCTGAGACATGACTGTTCCACTCCTTAAAAACCTCTCTGATGTATTCACACATCACAACTACCCCATCATCCGAAAGACCAACCTAACCAATGGAGGGGGGTCTGGCCGTTCTCCATGAAGCATTCATTTGACGTGAACATTAAACCCCTAGTTAACTAGACCTATTGCCATGTTATACCTTTGAGACTACGGTTTTGGGAGGAGACGTTGTTCCCTTGCACAGGTATGGAGCATTTTAAGAAAAACTAGCCAAAAGGTGAGAAAAAGGAGTGAGCTTCAGATTCATGTGCGAAGACGCACAAATAACAAGCACTGGTTTTGCCTATGTAATGAATAGAGAGCCATTTTCATCAATCATAGTCCGGGAGAAGGAAAGAGCTCCGTGACAAACAAGCTACTTACCATTTAGAACGATGTATCTGTAGAGACATATGTAGTTATAGATGCCTTACCTTTAGATTTACCCCCAGGTGTCAGACTGGATCCGGAGATTATTTCTTTAGTAGAATCCCTGCGCGTCGGTAGGTGGCGTTGGTCGACTCCGCGTTAGTGGTTGACGCCATGGTTGCCGGAATGATGTTGCGGCATCTACTTAAGTGTGAGAAGTTGGCCTGGTATATGATGTTCACTATTCTAGTGAGCACCTTGCACCAGTCCAAACAACCCTTATGGTGATGGTTGTAAGTCAACCTTATAGACCAGCTATCCTAGTGGTAGCGTGGACAGAACAGTCTTAGGCTAAAAGACTCTTGAGGGCGTGTAAAGCCAGCAGTTTTACCATATGTAAACCCTTGAATATCAAATGAAAGGACACCACACAGGATATATATAAAATATATATGTATTTATTTACTAACACTCCACTGAACTCTTAGTTTAGGAGGTCATTGGCAAAAGCACATAACCAGTTACTCTTAGAAATACTTTAAATAGCACAATTTACAGTTAGGCCCTAGGGGTGCGTAAAACCATATACTAAGTAAGTGGTATAGAACCACGACTTGGGAAAGGAGAAGGCCTAGGGCATCGCTGGGACTACACTATCTGACCCTTAGGTTAGGAGTAGGAGGCCCACAGGCGGCGCGTGCAGTGTCAGTACACTTACGCGAGAGTCAATAGAAAGTCAATGGGAACTTTAAAGGTAAGTAATCGAAGATTTAGGAAACTTCCGGTCTAACTAGGAATGTACAACTAACAAAACTAGACACTAGGATAGTCAATCCCTACAGGAGCACCCAAGTACTCGCGTTACCTCACCCACGGGCTGCGGGTACATAGGTGTCAAAGTGTGTCAGGTTTTCTCGTTGATTCCTATGGAGCCTTGGAAGAAGATGCTGCAGGCGACCAGGAGGAAGATGTCCAGGTGGATCGAAGGGTGGATCGGAGTTGAAGATCTGAAAGTGGAGGGGACAGAGTCTAGGTCACTAGCCAGTGACCGGGTGGAACCAGGAAGGAACCAGACGTCGTCGAGGAGCAATCAGGTGAAGAAGTGAAGCTCGTCTCTGTAGCCACGTGGACCAGGATGCGTCGATGACGACCAGGATACGGACTGTCCCACGAAGGATCTCGTTGTTGGCGGTGTCTGCTTCCAGGAAGCTTGTCTTTGCAGCCACGCGGACAAGGAGGCGTCGAGGACGACCAGGTGCTGGAGAGGAGCTGTCCCACGAAGGTTCTCACAGATGGAGGGGTCGACTTCAAGATCGGAGTCAACAAGCCTAAGCAAAGGCAACCCACGCAGGATACACAAAGAGCTTCTGGTGCAGACCAGGAGGGTCTGAGGTACTTCACCTTTTCAGGGAAGCAAGTGCCAGTCTGGAACAACCAGACCAGCGTTGGCTTTTCAAAGGAATCTTCGTCACAGGGCTACCAGCCAACTGGCCAGCAACCGGGACAACACGTCGAGCAGAACACAAGCAGAAGGGCCCCATGCAGATCTCGTGGCGTGTGGAGGGCTGGTCTTCGGTGCAGGTGGAGCTCGGTGTCGGGGTATCTCAGTCCCCAGTGCACAGCTTCAAGGATACCTCAGGAACTGCGCAAGTTAAAGACTTTCCAAGTGGCCTGGTTCCACGGATTCCGACACCTTCCACGGGGCTCAGTTGTGCTGGAGTCTTGCAGTGGGGTCAGAGGAGTCTTGGAGTCGAGGTCTTGTCAAGGTCTGCACTCGAGTTCCGGCGGGAACGGGGACAAAACAAGCCGTCGAGTTGCTGGATGGTGTCTGGTTGCCCAGGGTGGTCACTCCTTGGTCACAAGGGAGATTCTTCAGTCTTCAAGTCTGTTGAATGTCGAAGGGTCCAGAGTTTCGTTTCAAGTTTCAGTTCAGGATCAAATCTAAAGTCTCCTGGGTCAGCTCCTATCTTTATACTACTAAAGGGGGCTGGTTTACTCACTAGGTCCCTCCTATGGGTGGGACCAGGAAGGGGGTGGTTACACCCCCTTTCCTTTGTGCAGTTTCGCGCCAGAGCTGGGGCTGGAGTGCCCCAGCAACCGGTTTGAACTGGGGTATGCATGGAGCACCTAGTGTGCCCCAGGCATGTCTCATTCTATTCAGCCCTCCCTGTCCCAATACACAAAATCTTGTCTGGGGTGGTGCTCGCACCTCTCCAGGCAGGAAACCTATTGTCCAGGCCTCCCTCGCTGGAAGGACTCCCAGCAGCAGGAGGTCAGACTTGTGTCTGTGGCAGCAGCATCCATTTTGTGATGCTGGGGCTCTGGTTAACTTTAACCGGGTACTGTAGTTTAAACATGTCTTCTCCCTCTAGAAGGGTGGAATGCTACCCCCGTTGCCAGAATTGGCGAGGGGGTAGAATTCCAAAGCGTATGACACCTTACACGACATGTTTGTATAAAGCCAAACCAAAGTTAGCATTAATCGTGAGGATTATAATGCACTTAAGAGTATATGGTATGGCAATATCAGAACAGCTAGAAGGACATGGTTCCGAAAGCTGCAGACAGGCTCAGCTCATGCTAGAGCACCATTTCACACATAACCAAGCACTCTGCCTCCAGGATTGTTAAGGCCTGCCATAGGAGTGACTTATAGGTTACTATGTGTCTATATACAAGGGTAGATATTGGAATACTATACCTAAGCAAGGGGTGATTACACGACCTTGCCCCAGCTGAGTGATCAGCCAGTTGTGTCAGTTTGAGTGGCCAGCCAGGGGTGGCATAATACATGCTGCAGCCCCTGGTAGGCCTTGGTTACACCTATGCCCCGAGTACCTAGGGTACACTTCTACAGGGGCTGATAAGGTGAACCAATTCCCAATTGTGGATGTACCTAGAGAACATGGTGTGAATTTAGAAAGAGTGCATCTGGGCTGTGGGTCTGATTAGCAGGCCCACAGCCACATCTAAGTCGAAAACCAGTAAAGCAAAAAGTGGGGGTGACCATAGGAAGCAGACCCTACTCTCCTACACTTAGTCTGGCATTACTTTCCACGCCAGAAGCGCAGAGCCATGCAAGACACTGATCACTGGCCATGGAAGGGAGTCCCTATCCCTAGAAGTTAGTTTGCAGAACAGGGGAGAATAGGTGGGGCAATAAAGAATCTATAACTACATATGTCTTACAGATACATCGTTATCGAAGGTAAGTAACATGTTCATCTGAAAGAGACTGTAGTTCTAAATTCCTTACCTTTAGAATAGATACCCCAGCAATGCCAACCCCGTAGGTGGGTCTGCAAACCAAGTCCTGGGGAACAGAGCGGCCGAAATAGCCATCTCTCCAGACTTGGCTGTCCAGGTAATACTGTTTGGTGAACGTGTGCAGAGATGCCCAAGTTGCCGCCAGACAGATGTCAAGGAGTGGGATTTCACACTCCAAGGCAGTAGTAGCTGCCGTTGCCCTGGTGGAATGGGCACGCAGTTCCACTGGGGCATCCTTCTTTGCCAAGGAGTAGCACATTTTAATGCATAAAACAACCCATCAAGAGATGGTGCGTTTTTGCACAGCCCAACCTTTCTTGACCCCCACATATCCAAAGAGTTGATTGTCCACCCAGAATTCTTTTGTGCAGTCGAGATAGAAAGACAGCGCATGTTTAGGGTCCATACGGAGTCTCTCCTCCTCGGAAGGGTTCGGAGGTGTGAAGAAGGTGGGCAAAGTGATGATCTGTCCTGTATGGAAAGAGGTAACCACTTTGGGAAGAAAGGAGGGCCTTGTGCGAAGGACTACTTTGTCCGGATGAACAGCAAGAAAAGTAGGTTGGTAAGACAAAGCCTGAAGCTCACTCCCTCGGCGAGCAGAGGTCGTTGTAAACCATTTTAGGACACTATTGTAAATTTCCCGATTCATGCCCTTTATAGGTTTAAATCACTATGTCCTTATATAGGCATAAGAATCATAACCATATTTAGACATAGCTCATGCAGTCCAAATACGGCAGGGCTACTTCCACTAGTTCCGAAAATCTACAACGATTTCTTGGAAAACTCAGCTTCAGCAGCTAGGGACTTTTCCTTGCTCGAGAACCGACTTGTCCAAGAACTCATGGAGTTTTCAAAGAACCGAGAGCCTTTAATGACGTTATGTCCACCTTTATGCCAAACTCTGCAACTTCAAGGTATAAATATGCCCACACTTGCCTTAGCAAACACACAGTGGTTTGGAGCAGTTCGACTATCTACTGGCCCAACGCGCCCTGCTACAGCAAGTGCCAAAGGAAGCCAACCCTCCAGCAGACGCACTGAGAGACGCTGTCTTTTCTCCTGCCGAGAAATCCAGCTCCAGTGTTTCCAGGCTACCCTTGCGGGTTGCTGAGAAATAGAGTCCTGAGCCTGACCTTCATTCCAAACTAAGGTACGGAGCTGTTTAGACCCTAAGAGAAATCTTAGACCGATTCTTGGCAAAAGAATACTACATTTATGCTACACCTCCCTTACTTCTTCCCTCGTACGAAGCTTAGGTTAGGTACATAGGGGTAGGCGTATTTTAGAAGCACCAGTTGAGTACTTTTAGCCTCTGTTATTTATGTATGTATTTATCTATGGTTTAGGAACCATACAATGCTCTTGCAGTATTATTTTATTCTACTCTTTATACTGTATGCATTATATTTTACAACCAGTTTTACGATTGTAGCAATTCATTTCTTATGCTTGAGGAAGAAGACTGTTCAATAAAACCTTTTTATTTAAAACGCCCGTCTCTCCATTTCTCTGCACCTCTGGTGAAACGAAGCATGCACGATTGGCTGAGTGAAATATCTATTGTTTCCACGACTCTGATGATCAGTTTTATCTTGGGGAAACAAAGTTGTCATGTTTATGCGGTTGTCGGAAACTAATCCCTTCTTGTGAATTCGAGAAAGTTTCTAGTGACCTCTGAGCTAGCTGGCACTCACAATTAAGTCTAATGTATTCGATAGAGACCTAGTAGACCTCAGTCCTACATCTAAACTATAGGATATATTATTCCAATGTGCAGAGCCTATTGGGAATATAGGAACTACATTACAAGGTGACTGCAACAAGGTAAGCGGTCTTCAGAGTTAGGAGCCTGACAGGACAGTTTTGAAGAGGCTTGAAGGGAGCGCACATAAGATAACTGACAAAAAGGAAAGTGGTGAGTAATGCCCTTCAGAAATTTGCTTACAATAGGGGACTTGAAAAGAGAAGGCTGATCAGGAAGACGAAGAAAGGCAGATATGGCCGAAAGGTAGCTCTTAAGAATGCCCAGGGCAGAGCCCTGCTGGGCCAAAGAAAGTATATACAAAAGAACCTCCGAAAGAGAGTCAGAAAGGGGATCCACAGCCTTTACTGTGCACCTTGCCACAAACTTGTTCCACCTAAAGGCGTAAACCATCGTAGATGAGGAACACCTGGCTGCCGAGATGACATTACAAACTTCAGGAGGAAGGTCAAAAGCTGTCAACTGTCACCGCTCAATCTCCACGCAAGGAGGTGGAGGCTTGACAGGTTCGGGTGGAGGAGCCTCTTCTGCTGCTGCGACAGAAGGTCCTCCTGAAGAGGCAGTCTGATAGGAGGCTCGATGGACATGCTCAAGAGTTCTGGGTACCAGACTCTCCGTGCTCAGTCCAGAGCCACAAGAATGACTTGGGCCCGGTCGCGCTTGATCTTAAGCACTCTGGGTAGATGTGGTACAGGTGGAAAGGCGTACAGGAGGCCGCAGTTCCACTTGCGATGAAAAGCTGCAGAGTGACTGCAGTCTTGGAAATTCCAATGCGTAGAATTGCTGACGTTGCGTGCTCTCTTCGGTGGCAAACCGATCTAACCAAGGCTTTCCCCACTGCTGAAAGACACCTTACTGCACCTCAGAGTCAAGACGCAATTCGTGATACACCAGGCACTGGCGGCAGAGTTCGTCCGCCCTGGCGTTCAGAGTATTACCTCTTCACTCCCTTCTTGTGTTACTTTGATATAATGACAGCGTGCAACTGTGGGAGCGATCCAGTATTTCTGGCTATTAGGTATCAGAAATGTTTTCGATACTATAGGAAGTCATTGAACTCTTTAGAATCTCCGACACAATCATAACACACTTCTATCACCTTTATTTTTCAAGTACCAGAGTCCCAGAAATTTGCCCATGGCTGAAGCAACCAGCCACACTTTTTCAAAGGAAGAAGTAGATAGAATCCTGGCTTCCACCAATCCCTTTGAGGGGTGAAATATCTCTGAACCCGATCCAAATAATGGGGATTGGGAGGAGTTGTCAATTTTGAGGAGAACTTATGTTATCTTATGTTGAACAATAAGTCCCCCAATTTCTATCAAATTTAGCCAGTGCTCATCCACCTCTTATGTTTGCTAAGGCAAGTTCCATGGAGTGTATTTCCATTACTAAAGCCCACCAGTCCCAAGCGGTAGGTGGATCTGTAGCAATCCAGGCTCTTGCGATGCTTAGTTTAGCGCAGGATAATAGTATGGTTACCAGGGAGGACTGTGGAGTTGAGGATGGGTGACAATCTAATAAAATAAAGGGAGCGGAGAGAGTGGGGAGAACGATCCTTTTAATTTTGCAAATATTTTGGATCTCTTCCCAGAAGGTCTTAAGCTTAGGACAGGAAAAAAGCATATGAGCTAAGCTGGCAGCAACCTCTGAGCATTTGGGACATTTAGTGCGATCTGTAAAATCTGGATTAGGGGACCACCTTGAGATCCTTGCCGGAGTGTAATAAAGCATACAGGTTGTTCTAAACTGCTGTAGCCTAAGACTTGAAGATCTAACTAGTTTGTTGATATTAGACAAATAATTCTCTATTTGTTTTAGAGTAACATTTGAGCCGAGTTGGGCCCCCCATTTTCCTTTATTTTAAGCAAATCATTTGTTTTGTGTTTTAATAGTAGTTTATAAGCTATGCTAATAACTGATTTGTTTTTTTGGCATATAAGCAAGTCCAGATATCACGGTCTGTAACACTTCGGATCTTTTTTTTGTTAATTAAAAAATCATGAATCTGAAGATACTTATATCTAGCATTTTCCGGTAAATCATGTGTTAATTTAAGCGAATTAAAGTCAGCAAATCCCTGTGGACCATATAAATCGGACAGAGTATTAATTCCCTTCATAGCCCATAAGTTGTTACTGGCGCATCCTAATCATCAAAACACCACACGGTTGACCCAGGAACTCAAGTTTCAGATCCAGGCTTTGGAAGTACAACTGAAAAGTTACCAGTCCCCAAGCGTTCTCAAAAAACGCCAGGAAGAATTAAACCAGCAAATGAACGAATTTGAGATAGCACTAAAACAAAGCAAATACAACCAGCTGAAGAAATATAGCACGTTTCAGTCACAAAAAGATACACCCATACATTCATGATGACTACATATCTAGGAACTCAAATCAAGGTCAGAGCTCAGAAGGAGACACCTCGGACTCTGTCGAATAGTTCCAGTTTCAGTAGAGGGAGCAGCCCAAGATACCAAGGAGGGGGCAGACAACACCAAAGACCCCTCAACAGAGGACGAAGAGGATGCACCCACTATCAAGGACCACCAGCATATCCGCCATATCCCTATGGCCCACCACCAATGGGAGGGGCCTACCCACACTGGTTACCCCCACCACAGGAGTATGACTATCATTATGGAAGTAAAAGAGGCCCCCTACTATTTAGATGAGGTTCCTTAAGGTAGGAAGCAATCAAACAATGTACAGATTTAAGGCAACCATTCAAATAATGATAATTAATAATAATGTATAAGCAATAATAAATGGAAAGAACCAAGCCAACAACAACTAATTATCAAAAATACAAATCATTTATTTTAATTCTTTAACCATTTCATACACTCACTTTCATGTCCATCAATCCTACTTCCATACATACTCAAAGCAGTTTAAAAAATATTGTTGATAGTAATATTTTCCACAGAAGTGATAAATGGACACAATGGATAAACCATGAATTCAACGAGTGCAGTGTTTGACCAGTGAAGACCGCTTGTTTCTATTAGAGTGCGTGTTTTGCTGTCTCTCTCGTGTGCTGCTTCCCGCTTCAAGAACCGCTCCTGTGCGCTCGTGTCGGTCCTTCTTTACCCAGCACATCCATTGCTTCCTTATGCGACTTTTTTTGCTTTTTATTTATTTTTTTATTCTATACCTGCCTTGAGCTCCTGAGTTGGTCCCAACACAACCCCCGTTGCACAAGTTACTACTTGTGTAACGATATATCTGTAAGAGACATTAGTTAGTATTAGATTCCTTACCTTAGAATATCCCCAGGCGTCAGACTGGATCCGGAAATTTTTGCGTAGCAGTACCCTTGCGCGTCGGTAGGCGTCGTCTGCGGCTCCGCGTCAGTCGTCGGCGCCGTGATGACGTCGTCGGAGTACTTAGACGCCGCCTCCGCGTGCTGACGTCAGTTCTTAGACACAGCTTTTCCGCGCCAGAAACGCAGAGCCATGTTAAAAACCAACACTGGTGCCATTGAAACTAGGGCCCTGAAGGGGACAACCCTAACCCTAGATATTGGTTCGCAGAACGGGGAGGATGGGTGGGTCGGTAAGGAATCTAATACTAACTAATGTCTCTTACAGATATATCGTTACACAAGTAGTAACTTGTGCATCTGAAAGAGACACGTTAGTATTAGATTCCTTACCTTAGCATAGATACCCCAGCAATACCAACCCCGGTGGTGGGTCTGCGAACCAATAATCACACCAGAAAGTCCTGGAGGACGGAACGGCCAAAGAAGCCATCCCTTCGGACTTGGCTGTCCAGGCAGTAGTGTCTCGCAAACGTGTGCAGCGATGCCCACGTAGCTGCCTGACAGATGTCTTGTAAGGGCACACCTCTGCCCAGGGCAGTGGTGGTCGCTCGGGTAGAATGAGCCTGCAGTCCAACCGGGGGCTCCTTCCTAGCCAAGGAGTAGCAAGTCTGGATACACAGGATGATCCACCGGGAGCTGGTCCTCTTGTGCACCGCTTTCCCCTTCTTACCGCCCACGTAACCAACAAAGAGTTGGTCATCCACCCGGAACTGGCGTGTGCGATCCAAATAGAATGAGAGCGCACGTTTTGGGTCCAGACGGTGGAGCCGCTCTTCCTCTTTAGAGGGATGCGGTGGCGGGAAGAAGGTTGGCAAGGTGATAGACTGCCCATGTGAAAGGCCGTGACAACCTTGGGCAGGAAAGAAGGTTTGTAACGAAGCACCACTTTGTCCGGATGGACAGAAAGGAAAGGTGGAGTACAAGAAAGAGCCTGGAGCTCACTCACTCTCCTGGCAGAGGTGATGGCAACCAGGAAAGCAGTCTTCAACGTCAGAAGGCGAAGAGGACAGCTGTGAAGTGGCTCAAAGGGAGCGCACATCAGGAATGTTAAAACCAGGTTCAAGTCCCACTGAGGCATCACAAACGGAACAGGAGGAAACGTGTGAGTGATGCCCTTAAGAAATCTGTTAACAATAGGGGACTTGAACAAAGAAGGCTGATCAGGTAGCCTGAGAAAGGCTGAAAGGGCAGAAAGGTAGCCCTTGATAGTGCCCAGAGCAGAGCCCTGCTGGGCAAGAGAAAGAAGGAAGAGAAGAACCTCAGAAAGAGGGGCAGAAAGTGGATCCACAGCCTTTGCTGTGCACCATGCCACAAATCTGTTCCACCTGCAGGAGTATACCGACTTTGTGGAGGGACGCCTGGCTGCCAGAATGATGTTACAGACTTCAGTAGGCAAGTCAAATGGCCTCAACTGTCGCCGCTCAATCTCCAAGCATGGAGGTGGAGACTGGACAGGTTCGGGTGGAGGACCGTCCCCTGCTGCTGCGACAGAAGGTCCTCCTGAAGAGGCAGACGAACCGGGGGATCGACTGACATACTGAGTAGCTCTGGATACCAGTACCTTCGTGCCCAGTCCGGAGCCACAAGGATGACTTGGGCCCGGTCGCGCTTGATCTTCTTCAGCACTCTGGTCAGAAGTGGTATAGGCGGAAAGGCGTACAACAGACCGCAACTCCACTCGCGACGAAAAGCGTCTCCGAGCGAGTGCCGCCTTGGAAATTCCAACGTGCAGAACTGATGACATTGCGCGTTCTCTTCGGTGGCGAATAGATCTAACCAAGGCTCTCCCCATTGCTGAAAGAGGCCTTGCGCCACGTCCGAGTTCAGACGCCATTCGTGATCCATCATGCACCGACGGCTGAGCTCGTCCGCCCTGGCGTTCAGATAACCTGCCAGGTGTTGAGCCACCAGGGTCACGCCCTGGCGTTCCAGCCATTGCCAAAGGCGAAGAGCCTCTTGACAAAGGATCCACGACCCCACCCCGCCTTGTTTGTTGCAGTACCACATGGCGGTGGTGTTGTCCGTGAACACCTGCACTACACTCCCCCGGATAGAGGGGAGGAATGCCTTCAGCACTAGACGAATCGCCCTGAGCTCCAACAGGTTGATGTGGAGCCGGGTCTCCGCCGGAGACCAGAGGCCTCTGATCTCCGCCTCTCCCATGTGGCCTCCCCAGCCCTGGAGGGACGCGTCCGTCACAACTACGTGCTCCGGTTGGGGAAGGGAGAGGGATCTGCCGCTGACCCAATCGCGGTCCGTAAGCCACCACTGCAGCTGTCTCGCAGTGCCCTCCGAGATCAGGACGTGGTCGGATAGGTTGCCCTGATGCTGGGCCCACTGAAACTTCAGGTCCCACTGCAGAGCCCGCATCCGCCACCTGGCGTGATGCACCAGTAGGATGCAGGAGGCCATCAGCCCCAGAAGCCGCAGCGTCAACCTGACCGAAACCCGGGATAACGGCTGAAAGATGGGAATCAAAGCCTGAATATCCCAGACCCGCTGTTCGGGTGGATAAACCCGAAACCTCGCCGAGTCCAGAACCGCTCCGATGAAGAGGAGCTTCTGAGAGGGACACAGGTGTGACTTCGGCACATTGATGGAGAACCCCAGCTGGTGCAGGAGGTCTGCCGTCGTCTGGAGGTGGCTGACGACTGTCTGGGGCGAGCCCGCTTTAACAACCAGTCGTCGAGGTAGGGGAAGACTGAAACCCCTAACCTGCGCAGATGAGCTGCGACCACCGCCATCACCTTCGTGAACACCCGTGGGGCGCTGGTAAGGCCGAAGGGGAGCACGGTAAACTGAAAGTGCTCGTGGCCCACCATGAACCGCAGGTAGCGCCGGTGGGCAGGCAGGACGGGGATATGAAAATAAGCGTCCTGCAAGTCCAACGCTACCATCCAGTCTCCTGGGTCCAGGGCAGCCAGGACCTGAGCCAGTGTCAGCATCTTGAACTTCTCCTTCCGGAGGAAGCCGTTGACGTCCCGTAGGTCCAAGATAGGGCGTAGGCCCCCTTTGCCCTTCTTGGGTACCAGAAAGTAGTGGGAGTAGCAACCACACCCTACTTCTGGCCCAGGAATGCGCTCGATGGCCCCCTTGGCCAAGAGGGCCGTAACTTCCTCCCGCAGAAGTTGCAAGTGATCCCCCGATACACGGTGGTTCTGCGGTGGCATGGCTGGAGGAGTCGCCTCGAAGGGGAGAGAGTAGCCCCTTCGGACGATTTGCAGCACCCACCTGTCCGACGTGACAGTGCGCCAGTGAAGGTGGTGATGGCGAACCCTACCTCCCACTGGCGTCACATGGGCCTGAAAGAACGGACTAGGAGGGTTTAGAGGCGGATGCTGCGGGGGAAGGTGTGGACTGACCTCGCCGCTGCCCCCGCTCCAACGGACACTCTGGCAGCACTTCCGCGACCTTATCCCACACAGAGTGGGTGTAACGTCCCAAGAGGCAGGCGGTGTTAGAAGACCGCAGGCCGAGGCTAATAGAGGAGAAGATCTTCTTCCCATACTGGTCATACCTCTTGGATTCCCGGTCCGGGGGTGCGGACGGGAATGCGGTCTGGGAATTGGAGGCCTGGATGACCAGGCTCTCGGGGGTAGGGTGGGAGGACAGAAAACATGGGTCGCCCGGGGCCGGGCGGTGGCGTCTGACCAAGTTCCTATCTACGGGCGAACCCGTAGCGGGCTTGGACCAAGTGCCCAGCAGAACGTCGGTCAAGGCCTCATTAAAAGGCAGCAGAGGCTCGGCCGAGCTTGACTGCGGTTTAAGGACCTCAGTGAGGTTAGTCCTCACGGCCGCGACGGGGAGCTCAAGGCCCAAGGCCTTGGCAGCCCTCATCAGCACCACACCATATGTTGCCCCCTCCTCCGAAGCCACGGTAGGAGGGGAGACAAACCCAGTGTCTGGAGAGGTGTCCAGGCCACTGGCCTCCCCAAGGTCTTCTGTCCAGTCCTCACGAGACTGACACTCTCTGGTCAGAGGGTCCTCAGACCCCTCCCAGTCCTCTCCTTCACCCATCTCCTGAAATTCAGGGTCCTCAACCAATGGGGCCTGTTCATAAAAGTGAAAATCACCCAACGGCGTCTGGAGCGGCGCCCAACGGGGCCGTCCCGACGGCCGAACAGGAACGGAAGGAGGACCGGGGTCGGCGCCGCCCGAGGACGGCACCGGAGGCGACACCTGAGGGTCCGACGCCGGGGAGGTCGTCAGATCCACCAGCGACGAACCAGATCCTGAAGGAGGACCAGCGGCGTCCTGCGGCGACGGGCCCAAAGGCGCCGGCGGCGTCGGAACAACTGGACCCCTCGGCGCCAGGCCCGAAGGCGCCGGCGGCGTCGGGATAACAGGGACCTGCGGCGCCGGGCCCGAAGGCATCGGCGGCGTCGGGGTCGGAGCCGCCGACCTGCTAGGGCTCCCAGACGGGTCCGCTGGGCCCGGAGGTGCCGCTGGGCCCGGAGGTGCCGCGGAGCCCGTCGGAGGAGAGAGTTTCCTCATGGCCATGAGGAAGCGCTCGACCTCCGGCGACGCGTTGAGCCCAGGGACCGTAGGGTATGGGGCTGGACGCGGCACCCGCGACTCCGACGGAGCCGCGTGGGCGGTGTCACCCGAACCCCCGGCCGCATCACGCGAGCGTCGGGGGGAGTCCGAGGAGCGATGACGCCGCTTGGACTTCTTGTGCCTCTTACCTGACGACGACTTCGACCCGGAGGAGTGCGGCCTACTCTCGGAGCTGTGGTGGCTCCGGGCCCGCGACCTGTCCCTCGACCTCCCATGGGATCGGGACCTCTCACGGCGCGGGGCCGACTGCCGGAGTTCGAGGCGCCTACGGGACCGCTCCCGCCTGGCTTTCGAAGAGAGGGCCCGGCAGTCGGAGCAGGCCTTGTCGTCGTGGTCGACGCCCAAACACGACAAACAGACGCGGTGAGGATCCGTGACCGACATCAGCCGGTCGCAATCGTCACAAGGTTTGAAGCCGGGCATCCCTATCGGCACCTTTTCGGAGTCGAGAGACTTCAAAACAGTAATCAAAAAGGATCAAAAAAGTTTAGCCAAAATTGACTAGGGTTACTGCTTTTTCCAGATCTGCGCTTGCTGGCGCGGAAAAAAGAAGAACTGACGTCAGCACGCGGAGGCGGCGTCTAAGTACTCCGACGACGTCATCACGGCGCCCACGACGGACGCGGAGCCGCAGACGACGCCTACCGACGCGCAAGGGTACTGCTACGCAAAAATTTCCGGATCCAGTCTGACGCCTGGGGATATTCTAAGGTAAGGAATCTAATACTAACGTGTCTCTTTCAGATGCGCCCTCTCGTGACTGCCCCCGTGCACTCCTCATCCACTCCTCTGTTGCTTCCCACCTCTCCCGGCCGGGTCCTTAAAAAAAAATATTTTTTCCATTTTATCGAGTGCCAGCTGCTGTCATCATGTGCTGCCAGGCAGCTCAGTTTCTGCCAATCGCTTTTGCACGTTGATTTTTTTTTATTTACTGCTCCATATGCCGTTTTTTTTGTTTGCAATTGCAAATGGTATTGTTAATAGCACGGGCGCAAACATTTTTTATAAAGTTAATGTATTTCCAATTAACTATTTAAAAATCCATTTTCCTTTTCAATCTGGAATGAGATAACAACGATCAAAGTGCACCGAAGTCATAAAAAATTGCTGCTATTCACTTTCTCAAGAGTGAATAAGTTTATGCCAGTTACACATCGTGACAAATTGAAACCTTCTGACAGTAAGTAACAGAAGACATCAAACTTCAAATTGCGAATCTACAATAGCAGGAAATGGACTCTCGCCTAGGAATGACCAATCTTTTTGAAATGGCTATGTGCTGAAATTAGGCATAACGTGTAGCATGATGTCAGGTAATGTTTAAATCTCCTCTCACTTCAACTAGATCTTTCTGGCTTTTAATGATGCAAGCTGTGAGACGCCTGATTCCCCAAGACTAAGATCAACCCTAAATAAATCTTCACCTCCACTCCCTCCTGCCTCCACCTCCACCTCCACTCCCACCTTCACACCTCCCTCCCCCTCACTCCCTGCACCTCCACTCCCCCTCACTCCCTGCACCTCCACTCCCCCCTCCTCCCATCCCATCCCCTCCCTGCACCTCCACTCCAATCCTCCCCCCCACCCCCTCTCTCCACTCCCCCTCCCTCCACTGCCCCTTCCTTGCATAAACAATAAAACTAGGAGACATTGTTGGTGTTAATTCTGGTTTTTATTAGGATACTTCAGTTTTATATGTTTTTCTAGGTTATATATAAAGTGACAAATTGTTATAATACTTTTTAAATTATTACTTATATAACTTTTAAACATGCTGAGCAACATTCACAATGCACTACAACACATTAAAAGTGTTACCAAAGCCAATAGCTCTCTAAACACTTATAATGCGAGACCTATTAGCTATGCCAATGCTGGTTATAAATATTGTGCTGTATGTCAGACCTTGGAATAAAGATGATTAATCATGACAGATGAAGATAGACTGGCTTGATATAAAATAAGGGACAAGGAATATTTGTTTTGTCTTTTATTCCAAGGGTTTTCATTGGCACGGAGTATCCGGATATGGGGTTCCTACTCACAGCAGCTCTGGATAGAGACCACGAAGGGGTCAGAACCGGAGGGGCAGCAATGTCCACTGGTCAACCATAGAAGACGAGGAGTCGCGCGTCTCCACCAGGAGCATGACCGGTGCACTGTCCAACCATCGAGCCAGAAGATAACTTAGTGGTCAACCTAACAGACCATGAATTGACACCATCACAGAGGATTGTTCTAGAACGAGGTTTGGGTTTTGTTCCAACCAACAATCTGGACAGATTCAAACTATGCCGAAATGAAGGAAAGAAAGAAAAAGAACCATCTGAGGAACAGCGAGAGGACACGCTGGTGATATGTTTTGTTATGTTTTGGGCAATGTGAGTGCCACTGTGCAAGTGCTCCCTATGTTAAATTGATAAACTTTGGATTCCATGATTGGGTTAAGATTTTTCTGTCGGCCCCTAGTACAGTGCACCATGTGTGCCCAGGGCTTGTAAATCAAATGCTGCTGGTGGGCTTGCTGCACTTGTTGTGCCACCCACAGAAGCAGCTCGTAAAGTGTGTCTCAGGCCTGCGATTGCAAGGCCTGTGTGCCGTCTAGCACTGCCATGTCGACTTGGCCAAGTGCACCCACTTGCCAGTCCCTAAACCTTCCCTTTGCTTCATATTAGACAGCCCTATGGTAGGCCCAAGGGCAGGGTGTATTGGAAGTATAAGGTAGGACATGCTCCAATGTGTGTAGCATGTTCTAATAGTGAATGACAGCCATTTTCGTTTTTCACTATTGAAGACTGCCTGTTCTCATGGGCCAGAACGGGCAGTTAGATTATTACATTCTTATAATCCTAACCGACTCGGGGAACACGGTAGAAATTCGAATTTAGTATGCCTGAACTCAGAATAATAAAATACATCTTTTAGGAAAGTTGGTTTTAATATTCTGTGTTTGAAAATACCACTTTTAGAAAGTAAGTATTTTCTTGCCTAACTATCCAGGCCTGCCTCTGCTGGGTTGTGTATTCCTTGTCTGGGTTTGTGAGTGACAGGGCTGCGGGATTCCAGGAGACAGGCTGGGGGAGCCCGGTGGACAATAGAGAGATCTGCATCCAGATGGGAGGGAGGAGTTGCACCTGGCCCTGAATAGGGCTGGGCCTTCCCTCCACAATGCTGGCTCCACCCCCTGTGGCTTGTCTGATGTTTCTGCCCTGTGAAAGGAGAGGAGGAATCATGTCAGAGTGAGCCAGAGCTGTATCTTCCCTCCCCTGTGCTGGCTCCAACTCCTGTGGCCTATGGGGCGGCTGACGTCTCTGCCCTACACAGTGAAAGGAAGGAGAGTCATGTAAACAAAGTGCTCAGGAACTGGTTTGGACTAGGCCTCTGCCTTCAGAGAACAAAGGATTTTGGGGTATAAATATTGGGACCCTGATTCCAAGATATTAGATCACTTCTGGAACAAGAAACCTTTCTGCCAAGGAGTAGAACCAAGTAAGCTGCAGGAGTTTGGACTGCCCCTCTGCCAGTGTGCTGTTTGCTGGGTTGGCCTGCAGTGGTTGCTTCATTGCCAAGGGAAAGGTGAAGGAACTTTTTAAGGACTTTCATCCCTACAGAATATTCTCCATGGGCTTGAACTGTGCTTGCCTCATGCTGAATTCTCAGGGACAAAAGACTTCACCTCCAGCTCCCCCTGAATTTCCTTGCTGGGAATTCAGACTCCAGACACTTGCGTGCCGCTGGGAGCTGGAAGCGCGACGCATCGGTAATAAGCGTGTCGCCGCCGCAGCTGAAATAGTCGCATCGCTGGAGAAGCGAGCCTTCGCCGCATCTCCCTGGAAGCGCGTGTTCATCGAAGCGGCCTGCTGTCGTATCACCGGAGAAGCATTTCCCAGGGCCTGTCGTGGCTCCAAAGTACAGAGTCGTCGCAACCGGACCATTGCATCAAGGCGCCATCTTGCGCCAGCAACGGGCCCGCAGGCCTAGAATGTACGCATCACCCGCACCGGTAAGGCTCACGACGAGTCGCTTACTCTGCGCAAGCATTGAGGCAGGACGCAACCGTTCCCCCGGATCACGGAACCGATGCATCTCCCCTTTTGCAAGCCTTTAGTTTACTTTGCATTACGCATCCAGGTACTTTGTTGAGAACTTTGTTGCATTTACCATCAACTTGAACTAAGCAACTTTAATCATCTTTTAAGCAATCTTAAGTGTAGTATTGTGGATTTTTGTTATTTGTGGTCTTGTGTTAAGTCTATATAAGGAATAATTATTTTTATAAAATCTGTGTTGTGTCCATCTGTAGTGTTTTCACTGTTTACTGTGTATATTCACAAATACTTCACACTGCCTCTGAGATAAGCCTGTCTGCTCGTGCCAAGCTACCAAGGTGGTGAGCAGGGGTTATTAAGGAGTGTAATCCCCTTATCCTGACTTAGAAGTAAGGGTCCTTATTTGGACAAAGGTGAATACCATTGCCACCTAGAGACCCCGAGATCTAACAGCCACTGTCTCCATATAAGTAAAGAAGTAAAGGCAGAGCAAGCTCTGACCAAGAAACCCGCAAACGAAGCATGGACCCTCCCCACAGACTGAGTAACAAGGGAAGAATATCTCAGAAAAAGGTAAATTGTTATTACCACATAGAACTGTGCCGGCCAACAAGGACGGGACACATGAAGAACAGTCTACTGCGAGAAGGTATGAAAAGAATAGCACTTCCCCTATAGAAAGAGGGAGGACAAAACACAGCACAGCAGATCCCCAAGAAGACTACTACAGAGGAGACAACAGTCCTAAGCCAATGGAGAAGGAGGGAGGGAGGGAAGGCAACATGAGAAGAAGAATCTCCTGATTGTGAATCAAAAGACACCGTTTTGCAGGAAAGAAGCCACCTGGAGGGAGGCAGCCGCATATGGCAATTTTCAAAAAGGGTGAAACCATGTGAGCACCCTGTAAGAAAACCAATGGCAACTTAAAGGAGGCAAAGTGGAGAAACCCACCTGGCAAGCATCTCGCAGAATGGGGAGGATGAGTGGGAGTTAAGGAATCTGCGGCTAGCCAACGTCTCTACCAGATACATCGTTACCGAAGGTAAGTAACTCGTACATCTGATAGAGACATCCAGTCGCAGATTCCTTAACTTAGAATAGATACCACAGCCATACCGGAAGGGAGAGGAGGGTCTGCGACAGAACAGAAAGTGTCCGAAGGACTGAGCTGGCAACAGAGTGGCGGACTATGGGGGAAGGCTGTGGCTGAACAGCTAGACGGCAATCCCAGTAGCAATCCCAGTGGCATCCCAAACTGCCAGAATGGCGACCTCATACCCGTATGAGTAGGAGATGCATAAACAGCACTAGCCATATCCCAGAACAGAAGAGAGTCCAGAACAAAGGAGGAAGAAGGACTACGGTGCAGTAAGTGGACACCAACGAAAGCTAGAGGATAACATGAAAAATTGTAACCAGAGTCTAGCCCACACAAGGGAGGTCGGAGAGGCCACATCCAGGAAGCGAAGGGCAAGAGGCAGGAACTGAGCAACACTTTAGAAGTACAAGCGGGAACAAAAGACACGCAAAGTGAATACCTAGCCACCAAAAGGGGTGGCAGGGGTGAACAGTATCTCTCGGAGGTACGCTGAAGCGAACCACAACTAAAACATGCACAAGCAGTTAGCCACAGACGCAACAAGGCGGCGAAATTAAAATGAGCATGGAACTGCCCAACCAGGCAGCTTGAAGGCAGAGGTTAGCACTCACCCACGAAATACAGAGGAGGGTGCGGTACCTGGGACGACCTGCATCAGAGGAGCTGTGCCGCAGGCACAGGAGGCAGCAGGGTGACACCCAGAGAAAAAGTCATTTGAAGGGAGTGGCCGCAGAAGCACAGAAAGTGCCAATAAGAACACGCATAACTTGAGAAAAACCTCAGATCTCCAGGCCACTGGCTCCGACTGACGAGAAAACCACCCCACGACAGAAGAGTGGAACTGTTAAGTATATGAACTCCAAGAAAGAAGCATCGTGAAGCGAGGGGACGACCCCCGGGAGTGGAAGGCAAGGAACCCTTAATGACGAAGATGTAGGAAAAGGAACCGAAGTGCACTTAAACATACTAGAAAAGACACCGCCATGCAGAGCGAGGCAAGCTCGAGTACACGCACTGAATTGCTCCGTGAAACACAGAAACATAGGACCAGACTTCGCAGTAGCGAAGAGGTGGAGACGTAGAAAGGGGATACCCGACGGGCAATGTGTAGATATAATGTATCTAACAAAAGGGGGAGAGTTACGACCACGTGACTACGGGTGCCGTAGGAGGACCACCTAGTGCACCCGTGGCAGGAGGTAGCCACGTTTTGAAGAGTGTTGAAATATATTGAAAACCTCCAAAAGAGACGAAAGAGGCACAGATGCAAGGCTCAAGCAAGGCGAGACCCATGACGTATAGGAGATATCGCCAAAAGGCACAACACTGAACACCGTGCAAAGGTAAGAATGGCGTAAATGGACGTAGAGAGCCGAAGGGGGCCTCTATGCCCGCCTGACGCATAGAGCTATACAATAGCATACAGGTACCCCACTTGAGTATGGCACATCCCCAAGGACCACGGGGGTGCGGGTGGCGGGGGGGGGGGGGAAGAGAACACCTCTTAGGGCAAACCATAGTCGGAGGACCGAACACAAACAACCTGTGGAACACCGTCACAGTAGGCTTACCACCAGCCTACAAAACGTTTAGTTCAAGTGGTGAACGCCAAACAAAAGGATAACAACCCCAGAACATGTCAAATGGAGCCCTGGAAAATACGGACCTATGGGGGAGGACGAAAGCCCGCAAGGAGGTGCTGCACAGCCGAATCAGCATGGGGCATCAAACAAAAGGACCTCAAAGGCATTCCCGGATATTCTCAGGAAAGACGCCATCCCGCAACCAAGCATGGCGCCGTAGGGCAACTGAACCAGCCATAGCACAGCCTAAGAAATCCGCAGTATCCAAAGTTGAAGGGATCGTAAATTCTGCCAAATCACAGCCATCGCGGAGAAGATGGAGGTCAACACAAGCGCCATCAGAAGTGGCTGATAAAAGACTTGGCAAAGATCCAAAGGGCAAAAGTAACCAGAGCCAAGAGAGACACTGTATTTAGTGATCGAAGAGCTGCACTAATGGAGGCGAAAATGTTACGGCCCCATGACTCAACCCATCTGGACTCACGTGAGGGAGTAAGGAAGCAGCAGGTGAGGTAAGGAAGGGAAAGCAGTTTGCAGGACAAACCCCTGAACGTCTGGCTGAACATATAAGCAAATTGGATCATGTGGAGCAGGACGGTGGCGGTGCAAGATAGAACGAGCCACCGGATCACCGGAAGCTGGCCGAGCCCAGGTGCCCAAAAGGGCATCATAAAGAGGCTTCAAAGGGTAGAAGCGGCTCTACATTCCCCAAACTGTGGTGAAGGACATCCAACAGAGGGTCAACTGTCAGGGGGAGCGAAGGGGGTTGCATACTTTAAACACGAGCAGCCAAGGAGAGAACCCTAATGAACGCTGCACCGGCCTCTGTAGCCCTCCAAGGAGGGGACAGCAACTCATCCGTGGGTGAGGGCTGTAAACTAAATCTCCCACCCCAAAGAGGTTGACCAGTAAACGGAGGATGTGACCAATGCCCAAAAGAAGGAAGCCCCATTGACTGAGGGTCCTGATGGGGCTCCTGAGAAGGCGGGGAGTCTGCCGGGGCCACAAATTCCAAGGGGGGAAAAGGCAAGGATAGTTGCGGCGTCGCCGAACTCCCCCCGGAAGCCTCCGGAGAGGAGTCAATCCGGCGTCGGAGAGGCGCCAGGGCGACTTCGGTTGGAGCCGACCCTGCCCCGCCTGGCACCGACCCTTTCCTGTGCTGAATCGGCCTTGTCCGACACCAAATCCACGTCAACCACGACAAGCTTCGCTTCCGAAGAAGGGAACAGTGCCAGAGCGGCAAACCTACGGCGCCAGACCAGCACCGACTCCGCCTTAACCACAACAGGCCAGAGTCCAAAGTAAGGAATGGAGTCTGAGCCAGGTAGGCAAGTCTAGAGGCGTCGGACTGGCGCCAACCCCGCCTCTGGACCGGCAGGTGCCTGTCTGGAAGGCTGAGGCATGCTCAAAGCAAGGCTGCGAGCACCAGCAACCACCTGCGGCGCCACAGGGAGCCCCACTGGGATATGCGGCGTGGCAGGGGTGCTATGGGTTGAACAGGGGGGCCCAGCCGGGCCACACCCTGATGACGCCAGATCTCCATCATCCCTAGAAGCAAGGGGCTCAGTCGGCGCCGGGGGTGAACCTGCCGGAGACCCCGCACGTAGCAGAGGCTCTGAGGACAACCCAGGGAGAGGTGGGGACCCAAGGGAGGCCTGCAGGGCCGTGGCATAGGCCTCCATTTGGGTCCGAGTCACCCCTGCACCAGGATAAGGTGGATAAGGGAGGGGCAACTCCTGGGGTTGCACGTCCGGAGGATTCCAGGAACTAGTGCCCAGACAACAAAAGGAAGTGAGGTTGAGGACCTCAGCGACATGCGCCGCGACTTACTCGAGAAAGCCGAACAAGGCACCTAGGAACCAGAGGGCGACCAACGCCGCAAATGGAATCCACTGCCAGAGGGACCAGACGCCAATGAGGCCGGGGCTGAGATTAACCCGACCGGCACAGGCGAGCCGAAAGCAGCCTCATCCTGCGCTTCCGCCGGGACTTCGGCTTGAGGTGTTGGCAGGCGTCGCAATCGGTCAAGTCATGGTATTCGCCCAGACACCACATACAGATAAGGTGTGGGTCCGTCGCAGACATTTGCCGCGAACAGGAGGTACATGTTTTAAAGCCCAAAGGCATCACACACCGTTCCAGACGCGAAGCGTTAAAAAGGGGCCTGAAAACAGGCCAGAAGAACCACTTACTCCGGCTCCGCGTTGCACGCGGAAAAGAAGGAAACTGTCGTCAACGATCCGGGAGGGACTTCTATGGCCTCGCTGATGTCATGTCCATGGACGACATCAGGGCGGGGTAGTGAGGCGCCGTCCCCCGGCGCACAGAGGTGCTGATGCAAAAAAAAAATCCTGATCCAGTCTGATGCCTGGGGATATTCTAAGTTAAGGAATCTGTGGCTAAATGTCTATCAGGTCAAGCCAGCAGACAAAGGTGTGGCAACTCTCATATAAACCGCCACTGCTTATGACAATGAATGCAGAAGACTGCTTGAAGACCGTAGGAACTATGAAGTTCTACGAGAAGACCCCACAGAATCCATCAGGATTCGGATAGCCTCCATGGTGGAAGAAGTGACAGCACACAACAGGATCTCCAAAAAGGAAGCTGGTTTCCTCACCCAAAAATCACCAAGGACCCCTTACTTCTACACCATTCCCAAGATCCACAAGGACGTCTTCATTTGCCCACTGGTCCAAAAAACGGACCTACCTGAAGGATACAAAGGAAGTCCTACAGCTACTCCAAGGAATTGACTTTGACCCCAACAGACACCTCCTGATGGGACTGGACATGGAGTCTGTATACCAGTCTCCCACATGATGAGACACTATCATTGAGGAGGTACTCTTCACCACCGATTGGGGATACCACACACCACCTAAAGTGGTTATGGAATGTGTGTCGCTGGCACTTACAAAAAACTTCTTTTCTTAAGAGGATACCATCTACCTACAGAAGCACGGGACCAGCATGGGTAGCGCATTTACTCCCAGTATAGCTGGCCTGTATGTCTACCACCTAGAAATCAAGAAGATCCTACACCCCAGTAACCAGTTTGTCAACAACCTAAAAACATGGAAACGTTACATAGACAATGTGTTGGTTATATGGGAAGGAGACATTACATCAACTGAAAACTATGACCTGGCTGAACCAGCAAAACATCTGAAATTCACCAGCACAACCTCACAGGCCAACTTGGTTTTCCTGTATTAGAATATCTACCCAGATGAGGGCACTTTAAAGACTACCACTCACTTTAAAGTTAAAGCAAAGAACTGTCAGCTGTTATATAACAGCTACCATCCCCGCCACCTTCGAGACAATCTCCCATACAGACAGTTCCTCATCCTTTGGTGTAACTGTACGGAGATTAAAGACTTCAAGAGGCAGGCTACTGATCTACAAGAGAAACAAAAGAAACAACTACCGAGAGTATCTAAGGACCCAGAAGAGAGACCAATATGTTGCACTACTTACAATACCAACACACAATCGAAGACCTACAGTGGACCATTATCAAACAACTGAACAGTGAACATGGTCTTCGAGAAGGAACAGCGGTGGGTGTTCCGCTTGTGGACACATTACAGGTCTGAATGACTACATCCCCTGGGGAAAATTGAGCGGATTTGTATCTCCTTGTGACTGGTCACAATCTCTCGGAAGAAAAAAATGACTGCAAATACACTACATAGAAACTCTTGAAAAGACTGGGCAGAACCCTTATGTTAGCCAACCTTCTATTAAACACTTGGGGCCAGCAAGAAAACACCCCTGAAATAATGTGGCCTGTACATTACCCTGTGGAATTTAATGTCCTGCCACACGTTTTTCCACTCCTATTCACTTTTGCCATCTTGAGCTCACCCTTCTGTAGAGATGTCATTACCACTATATGTCTTCCACATAAGAATCTATTGAAGCAACTGGGCAGAAACCTGGTTTTGTTAGTGTCCTTTTAGTTAGCGCACTTGTCTTTTTCGCTCCTAGGGCTCAACAGGCACCCTTGAGCAACAAAGTGAGGAACAAACACCCTTGAGCAACAGGAAGTGAGGAACAAACAAAGCCAGAGGTGCCATTCTAGGTCACCATCTTGTTTTTAAAAAAATATTTTTTTTTTAATTGAGTTTGAACAGTAACTAATCACATGTATAATCAAAATATAATTGGCATATTTCATCATACATAACAGTCCTCCATTTAATACCTGCAGCGCGATCAGGATGTAACTTGCCTTAGTCTGGTGCGTTGCAATTCCAGTTCTGTTGTTGGGGACACACAAAACACCTTGACAGGCATTTCATTTGCCCCACTTTTTGGGGAACCCTCTTACTTTGAACACCTCATTTTCCACAATCACACACTTGTCATATTCCCTGGTTCACGTCCAGAGTGAGGGTCTGTCTGCCACTCCCCATTTCCTGGCTATCTCCCTCTTGACCAATGTGTAACCCAGAGTCATGAATTGTTGTTCATTTTCTGTAAGGTCAGTCAGATCCCATGTATTTAGGAGACCCAGCTGAGGCGTAAGGGTGAGTTCATTTCCCAAGGCTTCTAGGATGCTCTCCATGGCCCCCTCCCAAAGAGGTCTCACCCTTGGGCAGACCCATATCATTTGGTAAAAAGATGCTTCTTGTTGGCACCCTCTAATGCATATTGCGTTGGGCCTGGAGCCTATCTTTGCAAGGGTTGTTCCCGTGATGTAAGATCTATGTAAGATTTTTAGTTGGTTAAGTCTATGCCGCAAGTTATGGCTGCCTCGCGAGGGGAGATCAATGCCGCCTGCCAGTCATCTTCATCTATTGGTCCTAAGTCCAACTGCCATTTCTCCCATGTGAAAAGTGTCTGGTAGGTTATTACAGAGTTTTTTGTATGCGAGTGACAATCTTGGATTTTCTGACAGTCTAGTGTTTGTACCAATTAGTGCAGTTATTTTTCAGCAAAATTACCAATTATGCTCAGTATTTAAGGACACTGCCCACACTGGCTCAGGTTCAATGTTCCACGGAGCCATGGCGAGGCAGTGTCGTGGTGAGGAGGTAACCTTGATATTGTAAGTATGGCACAGCCGATTTGCAACAGTGAAACGCTGCTCAATTAGGCATTCTCAAAACCAACAGTTTTTCTCTTTCAATTTCTTTTAACAGTGTGTGACTATAGGTACCAGTGTGTGACTATAGGTACCCCTTACCTCCCGTTTTGAAGGCTCATGGGGCATTATCTGTGCGATAAGAGTATGTGAACAGCCTAAACTTTGGAGGCTTCTTCATCTGTCACTAAACTGCTTTTTGAAGGAGAGATATTTAACAGATACTGTTATACTTCTTATATGGATACACACCCTGCGGTCCTTCTATATAGTGTGTGTTTTTTGTTTTGTGAGTATGTTTTTATATTGTCCCATCTTGCCGGCATAACACATCACTGATTATCTATTATTCAGGATAAACATAAGAAAAATATATCACAGAAATATATCACTTTTCTTTACAGGTCAACACCACATATGGGGCAGTTTAGATGTGTTATATTATTTTAACTGTTCTAATTCTCCCAGAACCCATTCAGCAATATACCTACTGGGGTATAGTATACTGTGAACGTTAAATTTATGTGCACCGCTTAGTTAGGATTATATGTAAATACACAGTTTTGATGTGTAGAAGGGATCTTTTCTAGGTCCTGATGAGAAGCCAGGGGAGGGCTTCGAAACATGTCGACACAGGATACACTGCTCATTAAAACATGGTATCTCCATCTCATTCCCCACTTTTAACTATACCAGCTCAAAGGAACATTAACATTTATTTTCTCCACTCAGACAGGTATTTAATTTTCCACCATTCACTCACTTCTGACCCTACCACTCACACCTACACCACACATAGTATTGTTTTTCATAACCAGTGCTCTCACGTAGTCGTAGGTCGCAGCATGCCCAGATGATGAAGCATGCCACCAAGGGTCCTTTGAGTGAGGGGTATTTAAACAAAGCTGTGTGCTTTCCACCAGTGTAGGAGACACATGTAGTCTGGAGGAACACTTCTATACTTTCCCATAAGGGTGGATCCCTTTGTTTTTTGACAATTTAACTTGAGGAGGACGTATCCACCTCTTCTGCTCTTTTGAGCATTACCTATTCACTCCCTTCTTGTGTTACTTTGATTTTCAGAGAACCTGCAAGGTGTTGAATCACCAGGGACATGCCCTGATGTTCCAGCCATGTCCAGAGACGAAGAGCCTCTTGAAATAGGGTCCTTAACCCCCACCCACTTT
This sequence comes from Lissotriton helveticus, assembly GCF_964261635.1. Lineage (NCBI taxonomy): Eukaryota > Metazoa > Chordata > Amphibia > Caudata > Salamandridae > Lissotriton > Lissotriton helveticus. The sequence continues at coordinate 1,500,704,886 of NC_136067.1, forward strand.
GTTGCAGTACCAAATGGTGGTGGTGGTGTCCGTGAACACCTGTACCACCTTCCCTTTGAGAGAAGGAATGCCTTCAGTGCAATAGGAATCGCCCATAGCTCCATCAGGTTGATATGGAGCCTGGACGCCGCCGGAGACAAGATGCCTCTGATATCCACCTCTCCCAGATTGCCCCCCCCTCCCATCCCAAGAGTGATGCATCTTTCACCACTGGGAGGTCTGGTGGGGGAAAGGAGGGATCTGCCTCTGACCCAATTTTGGATTGTTTGCCGCCACTGTAGTGGGCGTGTAGTCCCCTCCGAGATCTGGAAGTAGTCGGAAAGATTACCCTGATGCTGCGCCCACTGGAACTTCAGGTCCCACTGCAGAGCCTGCATATGGCATGATCCACCAGCAGGATGCAGGAGGCCATGAGGCCCAGCACCTCAAGGTCATTCTCACTGAAATCCAGGATAGAGGCTGAAACATCAGTATCATAGCCCGAATCCCAGACTTGCTGATTGGAAGGATAAGCCCGAAACTGCGCTGTTTGCAGAACTGCTCCGAAGAAAAGGAGCTTCTGAGAGGGAGTCAGGTGTGACTTCAGCATGTTGATAGTGAACCCCAGCGAGTGCAGGAGGTCCGCCGTAGTCGTCGAGATAGGGGAAGACTGGAACCGCTGATCTGCGCAGATGAGCTGCAAAAACCGCCATCACTTTCATGAACACCAGAGGAGCGCTGGTTAGGCCAAAGGGAGCTTGGTAAACTGAAAATGCTCCTGGCCTACCGTGAACCGTAAGTAACGCCTGTGGGCAGGCATGACATGGATATGGAAATATGTGTTCTGCAAGTCCAACGCTACCATCCAGTCTCCGGGGTCGAGGGCAGATAGGACCTGTGCCAACGTGCGCATCTTGAACTTCTTCCGGAGGAAGCGATTTAGGGTCCTGAGGTCTAAGATAGGATGCAGGCCTTTGTCCTTTTAGGGGCCCAGAAAATAGTGGCAATGGTAACCACAACTTACTTCTGGGCACAGGGACCCTTTCGATAGCTCCCTTGGCCAAGACTGCTGCAACTTCCTGGTGGAGAAGGGCCAAGTGATCCTCCGACACGTGATGGAAGAATGGTGGCTTGGAGGTAGGGGTAGTCTAGAAGGGGAGGGATTAGCCTCTTCAGACTACCTGCAGAACCCACCTGTCAGACGTGATTTTTTGCCAGTGGAGGAGATGGCGGATCCTGCTGCCCACGGGCCTTCGGTGGCCCTGAAGGGTCGGACTAGGAGGGCTTGGAGGCTGCTGCAGGGGGGTTATGGGTAGACTGGCCCGCCTGCTGGCCCCGGACCCGCGTCGCTGGGTCCAACGTCCACAGGCACGCAGAGGCTGGGTAGCTTGCGGTCGAACGTGGCGTGGCACCCCTTCTGTAACTCTAGAATCCTTGAAGCGCTCGAGCACCGAGTCTGCCTTGTCACCGAAAAGGCAGCGGCCATCAAAGGGTATGTCCAGAATGGTGGATTGGACATCCCCAGGGAAACCAGACCTCTTCAACCAGGTGTAGCGCCTCAGGGCTACGGATGTGAAAACCGTTCTGCCCAGACGGTCGGCAGTATCCTGCCCACATCTGAAGGTGAACTTCGCTGCGTATCGACCCACTGCCACTGCGCAGGTGAGAAATGCCCGCGCATTGTGGTAGCACTTGCGCAACCTTATCCCACACTGTGGCCCAAGAGGCATGGGGTGTGCACATCTTCCCAAGGTGGTTCAGATTCTTGTATTCCCTACCTCGGGGAGCAGTAGGGTATGCGCCCTTAGAGGGGGAGGCTTGGACCACCAAGCTCTCGGGGGTGGGGTATTGGAAAAGGAAAAGTGGGTCGCCCGAGGTCGGGCAGTTACATCGGGCAATCATCCTGTCCATAGAAGCCCCTGTGCCCAGAAGGACATCGGTGAGTGCCTCATTAAAAGGCTGAAGGGGATTCCAAGAGGCCTCGGCCATTTGAAGCACCTCCGTTAGCATGTTAGTCCTGACTGCCACCATAGGAAGCTCAAGGCCCAAGGTTTCAGCTGCCCTATGCAACACCACTGCTATGGAAGCTCCCTACTTCGTAACGATGGTAGGGGGTAAATCATGCCAAGGTCTGGGGAGGTATCCAAACCACTGGCATCACCCAGTTCCTCTTGCCAGGGGGGTTTTTTAAGCTGGTCAGCCAATTCCTCCACAGACCCCCTCCCAGTCGTCCTCACCCTCCTCTGGTTGCCACTCAGGGCGGAAAGGAACACCAGGAATGAACAGCGATACAAAAGTACCTTCTGGTGCAGGTACAGGTGTCAACAGGTGAGTCTGGGGTAGACTATGATCAGGGCACAACTGACGTTGGGGGCATCGTCACTGGAATCGCCGCTGGGGAAGGTAACGTGAGGTCGACAGGCACTGAACTGGATCCAAGCCTGGATCCTGCGGGGTCCTCTGGCACCAGAGGTGCTGGCATTGATGGCCCAGGGCCCCCAGCACAGTTCACGGGACCCAAATGCGTGCCAGCAAAGTTGGGCTGCCAAAAGATGCTATTAAGTGCTTTGTAAAAAGCTCAAAGCTGGGCAGGGGACTCTCCGGCTTCAGGAAAGGGAGTTAAGTACGGAGCCGTCCCAGAAGGAGGCTCGGAGGACGGAGCCAGACAGCAATGATGCTCCACGTCGGCCGATGGACAGGGCGCAGACCGACTGTGCTTCTACGCCTTCTTTTTGTGGCTCTACTTACCCGAGGACGAAGACCTGGAGGACGAATGGTGATGGTGGCTCTGCAACCGGTCCGAGACCGTTCTCTCAACTAGGACCCCAAGCGGCAGAGAGCAGACTACCAGGCCTCCAGAAGCTTTCGGGACCGCTCCCACAAAGACTTCCGGTTCATGGCCCAACAGTCAGAGCACAAGTTGGGTCGTGGTCGTGCACCAGGCACCAAAGGCACACGAGGTGTGGATTCGTGACAGACATCAGCTTGTGACAGGAGTCACAAGGCTTGAATCCAGTTTGGCGAAAGGACATCCCTCGTGCAGCAGGAGTCGAAGACTCGAAAAAAGAGCCGTCAAAAAAGGTTAGTTAAAAAGTGACTAAGGGGCAAGCTATCACCGGATCTGCACTAGGCTGGCACATTCAAGTCACTCTACATGCTCACTACAAGAGAGAGGTTTCACTCAACAGGACAAGTACTAGTTGTGAGAAAGTTCCCTCTTTCTTGCATGGTAGGACCCCACTTTCTGCTGAAATGCTGAATTGCTTTGACTGAGTGTGCCCTGGGCTCCTGCCAATCAGGTACCCAGGGCCTGTGTTCCTTCCCTAAAACTGCAATGAAGCCTAAACCGAATTGGCATCTCTGGCCACATGTCAGCCCCTGGTAAATGGTACCATAGGTATCCAGGGCCCTGTGACCAGAGAAGGCCCCTAAGGGCAGCAGCACTAATGTGCCACCCTTAAGGGCCCTGTGCCCCGACACACACTGCCTTTGCAGGCTGCGTATCTTGGTGCAGAACAAAACAATGTCGACATGGCACACATCCCTGTGAGCCATGTCCACAACACACTGCCCTGTCATACCTCAGTCACCACTCTAGCTGGGTGCCCTATGCCAGTGGTGTGGGTACGGGTGCATGAGCCCTGTACCCCTACAGTACCCAGGTCCATTCCTGGGCACTGTAAGTGCAGTGCTGCCATTAACAGTATATGGTGCTGGGAGGTAGTCATCACGAGCTCTACAGCACCATGATGGCTACACTGAAGACTGAGAAGTTTGGTATCAAACTTCTCAGCACATTAAACCCACACTGATGCCAGTGTGGGATTTAATGTAAGGTGCACGACTGAGGGCAACTTAGAGTTGCCCTCTAAAACCAACCAACAACCAGCGTCCTGACTGAGAGGCTGCCACACAGCAGACATGTTGCTGGACCCCTGGTTCGAGAGCCATTCGCTCTCGTGGGCCAGCAACAATACACATCCTGGGGCGAAGTGCTAGGCCTCCTCCCGCAGGATGGGTAGGGGGAAGCTTCAAAGGCATGCCGCCTTTGTGAGCTTCTCCAGACCAATTGCTGTACTTAGCAACTGGCCCCCACTGGTTCTGACCCCCACTCTGGCAGGAAGATCGGAGGAAAAACCAAAGTAAGGAAAGGAGGTGTGCCAGCCTCTGCCAACCCCAGCCCTCAGGTGGGGGAGGAGAGGTGAAGCACAACTTGGGTTCATGCCATCTTGAAGATGGGGAGCCCTATCGAATCAGGACTAGGCTCCTGCCCCCCTCCCACTGGAGAGTGGCGGGATACGGGGTGTACCCACCCCAGGGAAGGGACCCACTGTTCCCTGACCTCACCTACCTGTAACACCCATAAATTTTGTATTTATGAGACACCTTGAACCTTCCTTCCTCAGATCCCGAAACTACAATAAGAACAAGACGAAAGAAGACCTGCCGTGCAGCTGCTAACAAGAGGACGACACCAACTGACTTGGTCCCAGCACAACTGGCCTGTCGACCCTCGAACCTGCTGAACCAGTGGTCAGCAACCTCAAAAACCCTGGAGGACCAGACTGCCTTGCTCAACTAAAGACTGGGACTCCCACGAGCAGTGGTTCTGCTCAAACACCTACAGCTCCTGGTGCCAATCAGGAACCGCAAATCCAGCACACTGCACCAGCCGAGCCCGGCCCGTGCCAGAGTGAACAAAGACCACAAGGCCTTCCCCCGGCGACTGTGACCAAGAATCCAGCTCCCAAGGACTCCCCTCGATGCTCCTGACGCCTGTAGTTTCAACTCCAGGGACCCCCCCCAACCGCGACAAGCAGAGGGTAAGATTTCCCCGACACCTAAAGACACCCCTGCACCCGGCGTCCCACGTCCTCCTGTGCCCAACTCCTGGGTGTCTACCCAACACACAGCTTCCAACTTACCCCTTGAAGTGGTAGTCACATCTGAAGAAGCTCCGTCCCGAGCTTGCAGCCTTTGTTCGTCTCGCAGTTTTCCCACTGAAATCCATTGGGCGCCCAACAGCCGAAAAGCACCCTGCACCCAGCCGCCCCAATGCCACTGGATGTGCACCAACTGTCGAGCGGTCCTGTTGTCATTGGATGCGACCATGGCCTTTGATAGAGTTGAGTGGCCCTATTTATTCACAGTCCTGGTAAAGTTGGCCATTGGCCACGAGTTCATAGGTTGGGTCCGCCTCTTGTATACATGCCCACTTGCCAAGGTTGTGGTAAATAACCATAAATCCGCAGATTTCCCCTTGGATAGGGGCACGCATCAGGGGTGTCCTCTGTCCCCACTATTATTTGCGTTGGCGCTTGAGCCACTGGCGGCATGGGTCCGTTGGGACCGATCGATCAGAGGTTTGCTTTGGACGCCAGAGTGGGAACATAAGATCTCGCTATACGCAGAGGACATTGTGCTTTGTCTCACTACTCCCAGGGAATCCTGGATTAGTTTCCTGGGTGTCATGGCCATATTTGGGAGGTACTCTGGCTTCGCCATTAATTGGATGAAATCAGTGCTTTTTGTACTCAGGGGAGACCCCCCGGTCATTCCAGGCTCATGCCCGGTACTAGTTGAACCGGTGGGATTTCGCTACCTGGGCATATATATATATGGGACTATGGACCCAAAGTTGAGATCTGGTAAGAACCTGGGTCCTCCTCTGGCTAGATTTCATAGGGATGTGGTAAGATGGAAGTCGTTACCACTCTCCTTGCTGGGTAGAGCAGTGTTTAAAATGATGGCCCTTCCCCGCTTCTTGTATGCGCTCCAAAACACGATGGACCCGGTGCCCTCCTCATATTTCACAGAAATAGAGTCCCTCCAGCGACAGCTCCTTTAGGAAGGCAGATCAGGCATAGCTTTCTCCAAGCTTACTCTTCCCTGGTACGACGGATGGATCGGACTGTCGGACCTCCGGAAATACTACTGGACCTCTCAGCTAGCGGCGATCAACCATGCTGTCTGGGCGATGGACCGCTGTCAGATGCCAGGGAGGGGGCGGGGAGGGGGGGGACGACTATACTAAGGCCCTGTATGCTAGGAGCGGTCGGTTTTCCCTTCTCGGGACAGCGGCACACGCGGTCCATGTGTGGCACTCTGCTACTGGGAAGGGAGACTTACTCTGGCGACTCCGTTGTGGAGCTCAGAGAGATTGGGCAGCTTGTGGAAAACGAAGGGATTTGACAGATGGGACCTCATCGGGATCTCACAGATTAAGGACATTTGGGAGAAAGATGAGATCCTTGCATTTGACGCCCTGAAGGCTAAATACCATCTGCAGGAGAGTGAGTGCTACCGTTTCATCCAGGTCAGACATCCAGGGGCATCGTGCTTCCGGAGGCCTCCCCACTGGAACACCGGATTTTGGACGGCCATGTCCCGGAAAAAACTATTTCATTAGTATACAAAAAGCTGATCAACCATATGGGGATCCGTTGGTGGCACTTGGGGAACAGTGGGGCGCCGATGGCCTAGTGTTGGATGATGAGGACTGGAGGGAGGCAGTTTCCTCCCCTAAATTAGTGGCCATTCAGATGAGGCTTAGGTTGATACAACTGAAGATTCTCCATCGGTCCTACACCACGGGAACTCGGCTGGTGCGGATGGGCTTGGCGGAGAGTGTCGGAGGGGATGTGGAGAGACGGGGACATTCATGCACATCTTGTGGCATTGCATAGGAGTCCAGGACTACTGGGTCAAAGTCCATGCTAAGATCCGTGAGGTCATGGGAGTGGAGTTGGAAACCCAGTGTTGCATTCTAAATGACTGGGAACATACTGACCTGACCGAACATGGGAAGCAATGGGTGACCCTGGCATGCATGATCGCCAAGCGTAACATTGCTCAGTTGTGGGGTGCCAGTCAGGTGCCACAGATTGGGAAATAGATGGAGCATGGTGCATGTTCAGGGAGAGATCAGTGTACGTAGCCAGGGGGTGTCCCGGGAAGTGGGGAAAGGTCTGGGGCTCTTGGAATGGCTATAGGGGGGACATATGTACTCCTCCTGATGTTGGAGAAGTGTCAGTAGCGTTGGATTACATATGATCCCTGAATGTTATTCTAAAAGAATTATTCTGTAATATGGTACTATATATATATATGAAATGCGTTACTTACCTGTAACAGCAGTTATCCAGTATTGGTGTCTTTCATAGATTCACATGCCTGAATCATTCCCCGTCGTCGAGACGGGAGCCTCCGGTATATAGAAAAGTAATGTCCTATAGACATACATAAAGAAAAATAGGCCTAAGGACCTCCCCTTAGTAGCCTATCCTCGTCCTTATGCAAAAAGGACCAAACTCTTAGAGCCAGCCAATCAGCTATCACCTCCCTCTAGAACCTTCCCTGCTGGAGCCTCAGTCTCTCAGATTTTCGTACGCACCAAGCTAGGTAGGCGTAAAGCAGGTAGAGAGAACGTGAGTCCTTCCAGGGGAGGCGGGAGGGTTGCATGTGAATCTATGAAAGACACCAATACTGGATAACTGCTGTTACAGGTAAGTAACGCATTTCTTATCCAGTATTAGGGGTGTCTTTCATACATTCACATGCCTGAATCAGAGTAGTTAGCAATACATTATGCACATGTCTGATGCAATGATGCCTTATAAGCAGTTAGATAATACACTCAGGAGCATGCGACTGTAAGCATTAGCATACATCAACATAACTAAAGAGAAGAGATGTGCATACCAGGATGGCGGGATGTAGGAAGGCTCACCTCACTGGAATAGATGTCGAAGCACCGCCTGACCCACTGCTGCGTCCTGCAGAAGCTCAACATCCAGGCAATAGTGTCTGGCGAAGGTATGCGGTGACTTCCACGTCGCTGCTCTGCATATGTCCAGAATCGGCACTCCAGCGAACAGCGCTGCTGATGTGGACATTGCTCTTGTGGAGTGTGCGTGCACCGTGGCATTCAACGGCCGGCCGGCCTTTTCATGGCAGAATGCTATCGCCGAAGAGATCCACCTTGAGATACTCTGTTTCGTGAGAGGGAGACCATGCCTTGGTCTACTGTAGGCCACAAAAAGTTGTGACGACTTCCTGAAGTCTTTTGTCTTGTCCAAGTAAAACTTTATACACCTTTTGAGGTCTAAGGAGTGTAACGTCCTCTCTGCTGCAGTGGTAGGGTTTGCAAAGAAGGAACGTAGAACCACCGGTTCATTAAGGTGAAAGTCTGAAGGCACTTTTGGTATGAATTTGGGATTCATCCTCAGCACCACTCTGTCCTGTTTAAATTGCATAAATGGTTCCTGAATGGATAGAGCTTGTAACTCGCTGACTCTCCTGGCAGATGTTAGAGCGAGCAGAAGAGCTACCTTTCATGAGATGTACTTGATGGGTGCTCGATGAATGGGCTCAAAAGGATGGCTCATAAGCTGGGTGAGTACCAAGTTTAGATGCCATGTAGGTGGAATCCTTCGAGGTCTTGGATACGATCTATACAAGCCTTTGAGGAACTGTTTAATAAGCCTGCTGGACCAAAGCGAAGGGGCCTTCGAGGATCTAGTGTAGCGTGAAATCGAAGCCAAATGAACCTTTATAGATGCATGCGCCAACCCTGACTCCGCCAAGTGTAGAAGGTATGGCAATATCTGTACAGGGGTAATCTGGAGAGGTGACAATTTGTGTTCCACGCACCATAAGCAAAACCGCTTCCACTTGAGGGAGTACGTTCTGTTGGTACTGTCCGCTCGTGCTTTCGCTAGGACCTCCCTGCATTCCTGTGGGATGTCTAGATGACAGAATTCTCTGTGCTCAGGAGCCAGGCTGATAATCGGAGCGATGGTAGGTTCGGGTGTTGGATCTGTCCGTTGGACATAGTCAGCGGGTTCGGGTGCTGTTTCAGACGAATCGGAGTCCTGATGGAGAGGCGATGAAGGGCCGAGAACCAGTGCTGCCTCGGCCAGAACGGGGCAATTAGGATCAGGGTACAAGGCTCTGCCTTCATCTTCCTGAGGACTCTGGGAATCATCGGGAAGGGGGGAAAAGCGTACGCAAAGACGCCAAACCAACTGATGGAAAGGGCATTTCCGAGTGACCTTTGTTGGGGACGCCAACTTGCGTAGTTTGGGCATTTGGCGTTCTCCCTGGTGGCAAAGAGGTCGATCCTTGGGATTCCCCATTCTGAGAATACCTGATCCAGTGTACCTTGGTTGAGCTCCCATTCGTGAGTGAGAGACGTCCGTCTGCTGAGTGCGTCTGCAATGGTATTGTCCTTGCCCGGGACATATTCCGCTTTGAGCGTGATCCTTTGGAGCACTAGCCAGTTCCAGATTTCTTGCGATTCGCGTGACAGAGTGAGCGAACGCGTCCCTCCCTGCATGTTCAGATAGTGCATCGTCGTGGTGTTGTCCGTCCTGACGAGCACCTGGGAGTTCTGGATACGTGGTAAAAAGGCCTTCAGTGCCAGGAAGACCGCTCGCAGTTCCAGAAGGTTTATGTGGAATTCCTTCTCCTGCTCCGTCCATTTGCCGCTGACTTGGAGGTCCTGGAGGAACGCTCCCCAACCTTCCAGGGATGCATCCGTGGTGATCACCAAAGGTGCTGCTGGAAGGAGGAAGGGTAGGCCTGTCGACAGATTCCTGTGGTTCATCCACCATTGCAGGGTCTTGGACATTTGTGGTGTTATTCTCACTGTGTCGTAGAAAGAGCCTGTACTTTGAGTCCATTGGTATGTGAGGGCTTCTTGCAATGGGCGCATCCTGAGGCGGCAGTGCGGGATGAGGAGGATACAGGACGACATCATGCCTAGTAGTGATTTGAAAGTTCGAACTCTCACGGTCTTTCTCGTAGCCACAGCCGTGGCCAGAGAGACGATCTTGTGTTTCCGTTCCTTCGAAGGAAATGCTTTTACGCATTCCGTGTTCAAGGTTGCCCCCAGGAAGGAGATGCTTCTGGTCGGGGTCATGCAGGATTTCTCGAGATTGAGAGTTAATCCTAAGTGCAGAAAGAGATTGGTGCAGGCGTTGGAGGATGAGGTAGCGCCTGTCGCTGAGGGAGCTTTTACCAGCCAGTCGTCGAGGTAAGGGAAGACCTGGTGACCCATTTGACGTAGGGAGGCTGCCTCAGGAGAAAGGCACTTCGTGAAAATCCGCGGCGCGGATTTGAGGCCGAACGGCAGCACTTTGAATTGGTAGTGGCGTCCTGCCACCTCGAACCTTAGGAATTTTCTATGCCCTTTGAGTATTGGGATGTGGTAGTAGGCATCCTGGAGATCCAGGGATGTCATGAAGTCTCCTCTTTCGAGGATGCCTAGTATTTCTTGGATCGTCACCATCCTGAACGACTGACCCTTTAGGAAAGAGTTGAGGGCTCTGAGATCCAATATGGGCCTCCACTTTTTCCCCTTCTTGCGAATAAGAAAGAAGCGGGAGTAGAATCCCTGTCCTTTGTGAGACGATGGGACCATCTCGATCGCTCCCTTCTTCGACATCGCAGATATTTCCAGGAGCAAAGGCCGCAGATGTTTGTGTGGCAGCTTGCGTGGCGGTGTTGGAGGTGGGATGGTGATGAATTCCAGGGAATGGCCGAATCTTATTAGTTGTAGTACCCACCGATCTGTGGTTATGAGATGCCAATTGTGTAGGAAACGGGTCAACTTTCCTCCAATTTTGAATGAGGGAGATTGTGGCGGGACTGGCTGGAGTAATCGGTCACTGGCGTCCGCCAGCGCCCCTCCTCTGGTTCTTTCCACGGAAGTTTGATCTTCCATACGAAGTTTGGCGACTCTGCTGTTGCTTCTGCGGATACTGCGATTTATTTTGGTATGAATAGGAGGATCTATTCTGGAAGGACCCCCTGTAGGAGGGTTGACCTCTGGACCTGTTGCCTCGAAAGGACTGGTTTCTAGCCTGCAGCGTACCCAGTGCTCTAGCCGTATCGGTGTCTTTTTTGATGTTCTGGAGCGCTTCATCAATTGTGGCTCCGAAAAGATGTTCGCCGTCGAAGGGCATGTCTAGCACCTTTGTATGAACTTCTTGTCTAAATGAAGTAGCCTTAAGCCAGCCCTGGCGCCGCAGGACTGCTGCTCCAGCTAATTGGCGAAAGCCAGTCATGGCTCCATCTATGGCACAGTCTATGATTTCCGCTGCCGAGGCTTGTCCTTCTGAGAGCAGTGCTTTGACCTCTTCCTGCATTGTATCTGGTAGCTCCGCCAAATAAGGGACTATGTCCTCCCACAGTGGGCGATTATAACGTCCCAACAGGGCTATAGAGTTGGCGACTTTGATAGTCATGGCTGACGTAGTGGTGAACCGTTTACCGATGGTATCCAACTTTCTTCCCTCTTTGTCCGGTGGTGCTGACAAGGGAGAGGAAGGGTTGCGGGAATTCTTCTGAGCTGCCTGGGTCACCACTGAATCAGGTTTCGGGTGCCCATTGAAACAAACTGCCGCCTTGGTGGGAGCTTTGTATTTCTTGTCCAGGCGTGGGATCACCGCAGGTATGGAGGCCGGCGTAGCCATCAGTTTCTTTCCCTGGTCCCAGAGAAATTCTATAATCGGAATTGATTTAGTGATCTTTGTTTGTTCTTTAAAATCATATAAGAAACATTCTGTTTCCGTTGTTTCCATTTCCATGTGGAAACGCTTTGCTGCCCGTTCCACTAACTTATGGAACCCGCCAATGTCCACTGGCGGAGAATCCGACTGGCGTGGTTGGGGTGAAGCTGGGGAGGGTGCGACATACTCGTCGTCTTCGTCCTGATCCGTGCGAGCCTCAGGGACTTCGCCTTCTTCCATCTCCTCAGCTTCCTCATCTGAGGATTCCACTACTTGAGGTGAGACTGCCTCATGGGAGGCCTGCGGAGGTGGTCGCGTCTGTCGTGGGGCTGCCGGTGGAGCAGATGTAGCCGGCGTTGGGCCCCTATCCTCAGCAGCCTGTGCCTCCGGGAAACGCTGCTTGTAGTCCTGGATGAGATGTTTAAGGTCATCCACGATGGAAGCAGGAAGACACACCATTGGGGTCACTTCCGTCCGTACCTGCGCTTGGAAAGAGTGTTCCTGGTAGGTAAGCTCCTCCTGTTCCTCATCAGTGCTTTGGCATTTCACGTGGAGGTCTGAGATGGACATAGCCTGAGTCGTCATTTCCTCTTCCGATTCTTCACTCTGGAGAAAGTCAGAAGGTAAGTGGCTTTGTACTTTGCTTGGGGATGTCGTTTCAGGCGTGATCAGCTTCTTTGGCAATTTGCGCGGTGGTGTCGGCGGAGGCAGCGTCCAAGACGACGGTTCCACTAGCTTGGACTTCTGCTATGGTTCCGCGTTGTCCCTGGTCGTAGACGACCCTCCCGTCGACGTTTTCGTCGTCGACGGCATGTCCTCCGTCGTCGGTGGCTCAAGCGACGAGATTTTCGTCGTCGATGTTTTCGTCGACGACGCAGTCGTCGACGACGTCCTTGTCGACGTCGCACTCGTCGACGATTCGTTTCTCGTCAACGATTCATTCCTCGTCAACGATTCATTCCTCGTCGACGTCTTCTTCGTCGACGGTCTCGGCGACGAGTCTTCCGTCGACGGCGGGCTTCTCGCCGTCGACGTCCCTGGCTGTGTCGTCGATGGGTTCCTCGTCGACGGTGTCGTTGTCGACGATGGGTTCCTCGTCGACTGTGTCAGTGTCGACGGCCCCGATTTAGACGTCGATGAGCTCTTCGTCGACGGCCCCAATTTCGTTGTCGACGGTGTTTTAGTCGACGACGGTTTTGGCAGTATGACCGATGGGATGGGCCTACCTGCCGACGACGGAGTGGTCGTCGTCGATGCGAGGACTGACGACGCAGTCGTCGACACCGTCGTCGTCGTTGTGGAGACGGCGAGTGGCGTCACAGCTCTCTTTTGCGTTGAAGATGGCGTAGGCTTGGTGGATGAGTGCGCAGGCTTCTTAAAGGCGTGAGAGCCTGTGTCAGACACTGAGGAAGTTGTAGATTTTGCCTCTGAAGATTTCTTTTGCATCTTCATAGGAGGAGTGTCTGAGGGGCCAGGGGGGTCCCCCCCTTGGCCTCTTGAGGGAGACGTCCGAAGCCATGGAGAAGCTGCCCTCTGAGGACTCCACATTATCCCTCTGTTTAAGCCTGTCCAGCCAAATGAGAAGTCGACCTTCTCTATCCCTCAAGGTCTTATTAGGGAAAGAGCGACAGATTTTACAGTCCTTGGGGACGTGGGCCGGATAAAGGCAGTATAAGCACAGGTCGTGCTTGTCCTCCACATGGAGCCTTTTCTTCCCACATGAAGAGCAGGCCCTGAAAAGGGCTTTCTTCTGGGATCCAGACATTCCTTAAAAATGGTAAGGCAAGACAGCACTTACTGCAAGAGAAGAGTCTGAAGTATCCCAGTTGAAAAATTTGAGAAGGTAATCCTTTTTCCAAGTGAAAAAAGTAGGTTTAGAAGATATCCTGAGGAGAGCTCAGGCTGGAGACTCCCTAGCACAACGTGCGGTAGAAAATCTGAGAGACTGAGGCTCCAGCAGGGAAGGTTCTAGAGGGAGGTGATAGCTGATTGGCTGGCTCTAAGAGTTTGGTCCTTTTTGCATAAGGACGAGGATAGGCTACTAAGGGGAGGTCCTTAGGCCTATTTTTCTTTATGTATGTCTATAGGACATTACTTTTCTATATACCGGAGGCTCCCGTCTCGACGACGGGGAATGATTCAGGCATGTGAATCTATGAAAGACACCCCTAATACTGGATATATATATATATATATATATATATATATATATATATATATAACCGCTGTGAAAACATTGCATGTCACCTCATGCTTTTATTTTGTTCTGTTAATAAAAAAATATATATATTTTTTTAAAGTCGCCTGTATAACAAGAACAATTTCCTTCAACTGTTTTCAGGAGATGCACCAGGGCTGAATCCAGGATCCAGCCAAAGTAAGAAAAACGTTCGTAAAGTAAATGATATTGCAGTTTTCTTAAAATTCCCATTGAGCTCAATGTTATAATAGTGTGAATTTTGTGTTGCATATTGCAACCACTGTATCTATTGCATTCAAAAGTCTATTGCTCATTGAAAGTATTCAACTGTGGCATCTCATTCTGAGAAAATATTTTTATACCAACCTGTGTTTCTAAAATAAAACAATATATTTTTATATACAAAACAATTGGCCTAGACTTCAGTTCTTGAGTGTGTGAGACCATTTGCTGACAGTGTGTACATCAAATGCTTTACACTGTCCTCTGATACAGCCTTACTGCTCAAACAAGCTACCACTTTAGAGAGTAAGGTTATATCTAACTTTAACCACTAACAAACCTCTGGGGACTGTTGGACTCTGTACACACTGTACCTTACTTTGGTGCAGTACATACAGAGCCACTTTCTTACAGTAGTATGGTAGGATTTAAATTTCTAGTATTACACTTAATCTTTTTTCGATCCATCCGACTCTAAATTGCATAGGTGGAGCAAAGGACTAAGCAATCAGCACAGAGACTCACTAATTGCATAGATGTTTTGATTTAACAGTCAAATCAATGTTTTCATGCAAAAGCTAAATTTTCTGTGCACTTCTATAAACACAAGTACTGAACTCCAGCTACCATTTCTATGCAAACCTACAGGAAATCACTTCACACTATGTTTGGCTTCCCTATACAAAATACCAATAAATAACAAGCACTTGCAATGCAATAGGTCTCGTGTTTTCGAAACGGACCTATTGGTATTGTAAATAATAATGCATTTTATTATTGCATTTTTGTTTTAAAAACACAAATAAAAGGCATTGTCATTTACAATTCCAATAGCTCAAAATCTCGCAATTGGGAGACTTATTGCTTTGCAAATGCTTGTTATCAAGTGCCTTGACTTGCTTCGCACTGAGCTCTAAGGCACTCCCCTCGGGCCAGTTCTACGTCAGGGGCTGCAGGGACTACCGCTCAGCAGCTGATGCTCACCAGCTCCCGCAGGAACTCTGGGGAGGCAAGTTCTTTACCGTGAATCTCTGGCTGAAAGTGTACTTTTATCAAGGACAGGCCCCTCATATGCAAATAATGTCCATGCCCTGCGTGCATATAGAAGAGAGTGAAGCCAGGGTCTGAGTACTGCATGGGCCACCATTGTATGTGCCCTGCTTTGCTGAAACATTAAGCACGGGGCCTGGGCGATGAGGAGCAGACAGGGAGAGTTTAAATCTGCCCCCCCCCCCACCCCCGAGCAATGAGGAGAAGATAGTTGAAAAGGCAAAGCAACTACTGTGTACAACAGGATCAAGTCATTTAACCCCTCCCCTGCTGGTGACGGAACCGCTCCATCATCAGACACGGCCGCGCTGTGCTGATGACGGAGCGGTTCCGTCACGGCCCGCTCGGAGTGCCTGCGCGGCAGCGATTCCGTGCCTGCGCTCTGCGTTCTTAAGAGCGGGCGGGGCCGTGACGGAACCGCTTCGTCATAAGCACAGCGCAACCGCGGCTCGTGACGGAGCGGTTCTGTCACGAGTACGCGAGCGCCGTGCGTCCGCCCCACCCCCCCAAAAAATTGTGTTTACTGGCTTTAAATACAAGACACCAAGTAACAGTAAAAAGTGCCGTTCTCATGGGAGGTTGCAAATGCAACCAAGGCGGTACTAAGAAGGGACTTCTATGTGTATTCATGAATCAAAAGATAGCATTTAGAAAGGGCAGTAACAGGAGCCAATTGAACAGTTGGGCAGAGAGCGGGCGGAGCTTCAAGTCCATACTCCAAAACAGAATGCCTTGCACGGCAGCACATGCACTGCCCATATTCGACCTAAAATAAAATAAACATTCTGGTTGCAGAAGGTCACAAAAATAATTTTGAAATCCAGAAACCGTAATATTTTAGAGTTGGTTAAAACAGGATGCAGTTTGTGCATGCTCAACATGAAATAAATTCTGTACTTAAAGAAAATACTCTGCAAGAGTTAAAATTCATGTAGTCACGTATAATCATTCAAGAAATAAGACAAAGTCCAGTTTCAGAAGTATTGCAAAATATGGTATTTTACATTTTATACAAAAAGTCTCCATACATGTGTCAATTACAAAACGGAATTAAATGTAATACAAGACAAAGATGTTTGAATTAAATGATAAACATGGTTTCTGAAAAAGAGCTGAATACGTGTTAAAATTAAAGCTGTGTGGAAACATGTTATGGTGTAAAATGATTTTGCATCAAATTAATTTGCCATCCGCGTCCATCCTACCTCCATCCTTTACTTAATCCCCTGCATGTTCCATTCTATTACCTCTCCACAGACATGTACTGTGAATCAAGTGAACAATCCTTTGCAGAACTTAAGCCTTTCAGCTGGTTCAAGAGTGTTGCCTGCTAAATTATAAGGTAGCTATAAGTTGCACAAATCAAATTTTATTTTCCAAATGTAAATGCCTTACCTCTGTAGGTAGAGCAGATAAAGGAGCCCATAGCAACCAACCAAATCCTTGCCTACAGATGTCTGTTTTATGACAAAAGGCTGGTCCTCTAGACAACCCAGTAGAAAGTGGGAGTTACCTGCGTTTTTACTACTCACAAACATGCTTTAGAACCATCTATCAGAGATAAGAAAATATTAGAGGCCTACCTGCTGATAGCTGTCAAACAAAGCTTGGGATTATATGGCTGATGGATGGACCTGCTAACAAGCCAATAGACAACTTTGAGAGGCGAAGTTGGTGAATACATGAGGTTAGACATGCAGTTTTAATTCTAGAAGCCAGGATTCCTTTGCTTGTCGTACGATTGGGTTAGCTCTTATGAGTGTTAAAGTTGAACAACAGCATTACCAGTCCTCCTGTGGATACGTTTGTATCTGATTTCAGACCTTAGAAGTAGAGCTTGATCACCAACGGAAGGGAGCAACAGAGGACGACGGTCTAACAGTCCACAAGAATGCTGCACTTACCATCTGCAGTGTTGAGGTAGGAATGCTCAATAGAAACAAATTCTAACTCATTGTGGAGTAGGTAATTTACTAAATATACATATAAGTTCTCCCACTAAAAGAAGACTCAAGTCCAACATGAAAGCCCCAGACAACCAGCTATGTAACCCACTGCCCATTTCTAGAGAGCCAATTACCGGAGAACAGAAGTTACTAGCTTATCTGGAGATTTAAAGCTCAGAAAGGGTCTTCCAACCGGAAAATAGAACGTCTAATGGATATTGTTATAAAGACTCACCTTGTGACCAGGAATGAAGTTAAGTATTTGCCTTTTATTGGGAGTGGGTATTTTGAGCCCCCCCTTTGCCTCTGGCATAAGACAGCAAGATCCGTGACAAAGCGACTTCTTAAGGCTAATGCACCTTAAACTTCACAATATGGGGGAGTACCTAGATTAAAACTCTTACCATTGCAGTAATGTGCTGGGGGTGAGTTTGCTAAGGGTGGTTTCCTAAACAATGAAAAACTTCACCACCAGCCTGACAAACTACAGTGCAGCATCGTGGATGTAAGCAAAGTCATTCCAGCAGAAATGAATTCGCCATTTTACTGGTCTGAGCTAAAAGTTTATTGCAGAATAAGCCCTAGTACAATGAAGGCAGTGCAGGTGGTCTAGCAGAGTCCATTAGTCTTCCTGCAGGAGCAAGAAGCTAAGGACCTCCTTGCTTATTGCCATTAGTTGCTAGAGTAAACGTTTACGCAAAGACAGGGAACAATCAAAAGGCGACTCAGCAGTAATCAGAGGTTCATTTTTAGACATCTGAAACATCACCAGCTTAGCGATTAATCTGAAAACTTAAATAACCATCCACCGAGTTCTAAGGCATAGTAGTTGGGGGTTGGGGTGGGAGAGTTGAGAAATGGCTTCACCGGACGCCACAGAGGAATTACTCCATGTAGTTCAGCAAAATCTGCTGGTTCTTTATGACATGCTGGTTCTTTGTGACATGCACCTAGGTTTATGCATTCCCAAAAAAAGGGACCCTAGGATAAAGCATTCCTTTATGGACAAGGAGACTATGGTACTGGCAACCAGCATAGCCATAGCCAATTTGCAACTGACCATTTTCGACTCGAGAACAACTCTTGTGAAACTAGTAATAAACACGGAAAACACAAGGGACACCAGCCCTCCAGAGTGGCTGAGAGATGCTCTGTGGGATACTTTGAGAACTAACATACGGTAGGACAAAAAGTTCTGAAGTGCCTCCCAAAAGGGAAGAAGGATTTTTAACCATTAGACTCTACAGAAACATATCACAAATGATAAAACAGGTACCCTAAAGTGCTTTGGGAGCATTATAAATCTCAGAACCGAAACATCTGACACTTACCAGTACAACCCACGAAGATGTGCTTTTCTCAAACTTGACAGCTGATAGAAGTGTGCAACTGCCTTCAAAGTCTTTTAAGACCTACCATGAACTAGTAGGAAAAAGTGAGTAGGGAGGATAAGCTGAATCCCAGGTACAGAATATTGAGATCCATCCGTTTAAGCAAAGGCTAAGGCAGCTAGTGCATGCAAATTTGGAGTGTGAGGCGGAGGCATTTGTCAAGATCTGAAACCTATGAAGTAGAAAGAAGGTCCTTCACAACTGTAATTTGAAGGACACTTCAAAACAATGTTTAAATTGTAGCACACCCCATTGTCCAACATAGAACAGAAAGAAAATAGAAAGGGTAGAACGTATTCAATAGATGGTAGGCTAGATGTCCTTTATGGCCTTCTAGTGCCCAAGACATTGGCTCAATGCCAAACAAACTAAGAATGCAATAATGCCCAAATGCAAGGGAAGGAAAGCTTAATTCAATATTCCCTAAATAAGCCCCTTCTTCGTACATTTGAAAATAATCTTGTTTCCCATAGTAGTTAAGATCATAATTCGTTGGCCTCCACGGAAGGCAAATTAAGTTGGTTAAAAGGTTCCTGCGTAGTGTCCAATGAAACTCTGATATAGAACACCGCCCAAAACCACACAGATCATTGATATCTTATTTCAAAATGTGAATGCTAAATAATTTAATTCATTATTAGCATACACTAATCAGGAGACCAGAAACCATATTGTCACACCCAAACATTTTGTAAACCACAAATTGCATCCCAATAGCTAAAAACAATTGATACCTTACCCTCCTGTCTCGCCTCCCCCCACCCAAAAAGATAAACCACTTTTTTTGTGTTTTTTGTTTTTCCCGCAACTTGCGACTGTTACAATACAGTACCTTAAATAGCCAAAAACTGGACTATCACAAGTACTATATTATATACAAATGTTTAAATGAAGATGAGGAAATCTCCATACAGAAAGGCAGTGTTTTAAAAGTTGAGGCAATGTGAGGAGAAAAAAAAAAGAAAAAACCTGAGAGCCTCAATAGTAGTCCATTGTTTCACAGAAAATTACATAAAACTACACACGGCAGTGTGGGCCTGTTCAGTCAGGACGGACCTACATAGTTGAAAAATCTGTATTTTTGCTAACGTGTTTCCACCAATCGATCATATTAAGTGGAGCAGCAACTGTAAATGATTACAGATCACATCCATCTGGAGACTGGTCTGGTCATCGGTTAAGGGTTAATCTGATGGAGTTTTTGATGACACGAATGGTGTTTGTAGGTATAGGAGAGGACGCATCAGGAAGTTCTTTGCTTGGCAGTCTCTGCAATAAAAATGGAATATAACCGTAAGAGTCAAGCAGTCCCTTGTACCATGTACAGCCCCTGCATTTCCCTTTTATATCTTCCAGTTAGTGGCAAACTTAGAGGGTGATCTAATTTGTATGATTAGAGTACACAAGCCATGGAACATTAGATTCTTACCTTTGACCTGGCGGTGTCAATTACTGGAAGTGGCACAGATTCTCCAAGGCAATCCTGGAAAAATAAAGTTATAACTCAAATGATGCGTGCTGAGCAATTACATAAAAGTACTCTTAAGAGGCTACAATATCCAGGAACACTGCATTCCATCACATTTACACAATACCTGGTAATTAGAACCCCACTTCTTAGAGTTGCTAAAATGAAGGATAGGGTTAAGAAAAAATTGGTATTAAAACCCAAAATATATTGTATACATTAAGAAAAAGATTAATACCTGAAATTTTTTTTTTTTTTACTTTTGAAAATGTAAAGTAGGTTTCTAAAAGACTTAAAATTCAGAAATCAAGCTAGGAAGCAAATAGGTTGGTTTAAATAAACACAGTAAACAAGTTTTCGAAAAAAATGCTGTTTTTTAAGCACCATTTAGGCTACGCAGGAAATATACGAGATTAACAAGACAAATGTGACCTTCCCTTTCAATAATCATTTTTACAATGAAAGCAGAGAAAGGGCCACAATGGCTGCCTAACAGGACATGGCATGCTGCAGCTCTGCCAAGCTGCTTTGCATATATCCCTAAAAATAAGCAAACTTGGGTGCCTCTGCAGTCTGTATTACGACACTGCCCTCTGCACTCCCAATGCATTGCACCCACTTCGCCCAACCCTCCGCAGAAGGATAGGTTGCAACGGGCCAACGACACAAGACTTGCGGTGGATGCAACAGAGGCCCTGCAAGCATAAGTGGGATATCAGCTATTGTGGCATCCTCCTGGTAGTGAATGGGATAGTTGGGGAGAGTGGTTGTCCTCTGACTGTGGACAGGCTACAACACAGACTTCTGAATGAAGAGGAGCGGCCTGCCTGATCTGCACCACTACCTAGAGCGGGCAGGGCAAGAGCAACACTTACAGGTGAAGGAATGATTAGTTGCATGCAGAATCCCATGAGGAATCCTTAAGCTGGGTCGATTACTGGCGATAGCTGTAGCATTCAGGTGGCTGTATGCAGACTGCGTGCAGACAGCAGCATACCCAAGTCTTGGCTCTGCAGCATGGAGAAACCACTGAACTCGGCAGATATCCTTGCACAGTCAAAGTCATCACCAGCTGTATCCTATCGGCAGAAAAGCACTATATATGCGAGGAAAGTTACTGCTGACCAGGTCAGATAGAAGTCTTCATGTAATGAGACAATATATAGTGGCTTTCATAGTAAATGGTGGTCACCACAGAAAGTGCATTGACAAGATAGAAGTAAAGAGACCTAGATTCATAAAAGTAGTTTGGGAAATGGTAACTGGCTGGCAGTAGGGAAAATTCACTTGCATCTTGACGAGCATGTATTGCGCAGCAACATTGACATAATAGCAGATTTGCAGGTTGCTGGGTTTTGCTCAAGGTGGTGAGCATGGAGGTATCCTGCAGTTTTTTTTAATAGTGCTGCTAGACACATTGTCATGGGGCTGTGGTATTTGACTGTCCAAACAGTAGAATATCCTTTATTTGATCTTTTGATCCAAATGCTGGTGATGGTGATCCGGATACATGCGAGACAAGTGAGCAGTAGACGGTGAAGGGAGACAGTCATCACACATGCCAAAAAAACAGAAAGGATCAAGCTGTATGGTGGCCTGTCATTTGCCTAGGAGTCTGGAAAAGATGGCAGCACTTCACACGAGCAGATTATTAACTGAAGTTACACTGTCCTTGCCACTGAGACCTAATACAGTGGACTATAAGTGGAAATAAACACTTTACAGACAAGATGGTCTCTGGCCATCAAGGGGATCATCCAGCAAAAAGATAGACAAGTTGCTGGACAGAGCCACAGAACCAATAGTGATGTCTTGTGTGAAAGACATGTCCATGAATCATGCAAATAAGTTTACCAAAACACTACATTTATGTTTGTTAGGTTGTGTGTTCAAATTGTATGCACCTCACTGGTAGGGTATCCTGGCACTGAAGCAGGAGCAGAATGGGCCAAGCCGGGGTTGGGACTAGGTGAAGAGCCAGGTCTTCAGTTTCTTACGGAATTCAAGAACTGAGGAGGCGACTCTTGTGCTGGGGCAGGTCATTCCATGCTTTAGGAGAAAGGTAGGAGAAGGTAAAAGTGCCAGATCTGGTTCTGCGTATGGGAGGGATGTGTGCGAGAAAGAGTCCAGCTAAGTGGGTCTGGTAGGTTTGTGGAAGTTTATGCAGTGGTCGCGGTACATGGGGCTAATGTTGTCTAAGGCTCTGTGTGTGTGCCTGAGCAATGTGACAAGTGCTCATTTTTGGATAGGGAGGCAGTGGATTTGTTTGATTGTGGGGTAATGCAAGTATGGAATGGGAGGGTGAGCATGGACGCTAAGTTATATAAGGAATGAAGTCTTTTGGTCAGTTGAGCATTGATTTAAGCATAGTGCATTGGCATAGCCCAGCATGATGGTGTGGAGGGCTTGGGTGATGGTGCTGCAAGTGTTGGTGGGGAGCAATTTGAAGAACATCTTGAGCATCTCAAGTATGTGAAAGTGGAGGACAGACCGCATTTATGTGGCTGGTTGTCAATTACTGTTCTGAGGTACTTGGCGTGGGTTGACGGGAAGGGTATGGGTCAAGAGTTTGACAGGCCATCAAGGTGGAGTCACAGAGCTAGGTCGCTGATAAATGCCACTTCTTCAGTCAGGTCTGTGGAGCTTGAGGCAGTTTTTCATAAATCTGGCAACTTCGGTCATGCAGGTGGAGAAATTGGTATGGGTCTTTGGCATCTTGTCTGTCTGAGAAGGAGAAATTTCAGTGTGCATGGGCGATGCTGAGGGTGGGGCAGAGTGAGGATCCTTGTGGAACTCCGCAGACTAGGTTGACAGAGTCCGAGAGGAAAGGGGCCAGGCTGACTGGGTCCAGCCTGTCAAAAAGGAGCAAATCCAGCAAAATGGAGGTTCTTGGATCCTGGCTTCATGCAGTTATTGGATAAGGATGGGGTGGGAGATGGTGTTGCAGGAAGCACCTCTGTCCCTGGTCATCCAGATGTCATCCGTGGTGGCCACGAGGGTGGTCTGTGTATTGTGGTTCAGCCTAAATCCCAACTGAATTGTCCCAAGTAGGTGCTTTTCTTTAGTTTGTTGCCTAGGCGTTACATTTTACTTGACTTTTGCCTGGCAGGGTAGCAGGGTGAAACGCTGGTAGTTTGCTACAGTCTTCAGGTCTGCATAGGGCTTCACTGAAGCCTGTAGAAAATGTGGCAGATTTGAGCAACCGTCACAGTCAAATAGAAACTGTTTAGCCTACCAGAAACAGAAAAGTATCCCATGAAAGTGCTCCAGGTGGATTGCATAGCATAATTGTTCAAAGACATGGACTCCGTTTGACTTCTGCAGATAGGATCTTCGGAACACAATGTAGTTCCAGTCACCAAGTGCACTGCACATAATTATAATGATGCTTTCTGACCACCACTTGAGGGAGGCAGTGTGGGCTGGGTGGGTATTAATGAGGAGGCAGGGCTACTAGACTAAACTGTGGGGCTGAAGTGGTCTACCACTGATATCCCGTGGTCTGTCCTGTGGCTCTGCAAACTGGGTTAAATACACCACCATGTGCACAGGATTCTCAGGACAGCAAGCACAAGCCATCACGAGGTTCTCAGGGAGGTAGTGTGGGGGTGGTCAAGCTCCATCAACTATCTCCTACTACAGCTCCTATCTTCGTAAGAAAGAAAGTACTTTAAGCAGACAGCTGTACTAAGTACTACACACTTCAATACCCATATACAAGTTAGTGATCCAGGGCACTATCTCATGTAGGTGCTACTACATCCACCTGGATCCCTCCCAGGTGCTCTCCCTGGGTTCCCCCTTGCACTAAGGGCAACCAAGAGCAGTGTGTATCAGCCTCAGGTGCAGTTTAATTACCCACAGTTCAAAACTGTGCTCAGTCTATCTTACCACTCGTTTCTGCTGCCACTGTGCACCAAGTGAGGCTGTCCTGCGTACTTCAAATAGCTACTGAGTACTGGCAAGTCTCTGTTCGAGTTGGTCAGATGAGTGCATTGGCTGCATTCCACAGGACCTTTCTTTTGCGGTCAGGGGAACAGGTCTCGTGAGGCTGAGACCATGGATCCAGTCGTGAAAGCTTGGATGGTGCAGCACATTCATAGCTGGTGCAGACCATAGGTAGGTGCAGTCCCAGGGGCTAGGAGTGTCACAATCACAGGTGACTGCTCAGCAGATGGAGCCCCAACTGGTCTTTCAGCAAAAAGGCAGTTACAGGGCGACTGGGTGTTCAGTCAACTGAATTTCCCACTAGGAACTAGAGTGAGTCAGGGAGAGGGGGGGTCCATAGGCCGCCAGGCCCTTCCAGATAACTCTTATACAAGTTCACTTCCTAGGCACCGCACCACAGTAGGACCTTGCACCTTCCTGGGCAGCCTCTCCTCCTGCAGAGACAGGCAAGCTCCTTTCCCCTCACAACAGCCACACTTCTAAGCATTTCAGGGTAGGTTCACAGCTACTCTGGCAGGGACTTCACGTTACGTCGGATCATCTCCAGGAGACTGGCGGTCAGGCACCTAACAGTCCTGGTTGCAAACATTGAGTACTTTGTGGAGCACTCCCTCCCTTTGTCAGAGGACATGTAACTGGAACAAAACATGGTGGGTTGGGCCCCCCTTTTACACACATCTGGATAGGGGAGATGGAATCACTGTCTCACAAGAACCACCGCCAAACCGTTTTTACAGTTTTAGACCTTTCAGGGACGTTTTCCAGACAGCCTTTGCGCAGAGTGAGGCACTCACATTAGGTAGCACAGGGACAGCCGCCATCTTGGAGCCCCCACAACAAAAGTATATAGAGGAGGGGTTTCAGCACCTGGCTGCCATCAGCTCACTGAAGGGATTATCAGGGAAAGAAAATTACAGACCTCACCGCATCTTTCACAGTAGTCTGCTGTCCCATTTTTTAACCCTAAAATCCTCCAGGTGGCATTATTGAGGAAGACATATATGAGCAACTCCTTGCAGTGCTGATAGAATATCTAAAGGCAACACTGCCTAAAATTGCTTACTTCAGTGTCTGGGTCTCCTCCATCTAGCTGCAGGAATATAAACTATACTTCCATAGTTGAGGAGCCCAGTCATGCTACATCTTGAGGAAGGCCAGTTCAGAAATATCCAAAACTGAGCCCACTGGGCTCCATTACTCATTGATAAACCATGCACGTGGTACTGCATACTCGAAAACCTGCTTAACAAGCACAAGGGTCAGCACACAGAAGAGCAACTTTACACAGGTGTGTCAGGCGGCCTCTTTTTGAATGACTCCGATATAAGGTCCTAGTCACCCTACAGAAGCTCTTAAACACGGAGTGTTGCTACCCCAGCTCTATGTTCTAAATCCATGAAATGGCATTAGGCCATTGCAGCCAAAGCCAAGTGGGTGGCTTTCTGGACTAATGCACACACTTCGTGCATCCCTTTGTGGTCACATGGTCGAATTTCAGCACCACCACTCAGTCCTCTACCCTTCTCAGGTCTATAGAAAAAGTACTACGAGTAGATGAGCAAACAATTGTTATTTCAGCTCAAGGAGACCAAAGGAGGAATGTGCAGTTTCAAAAACACATTTTGTTATGCTAACAATGGAGGCATGAAGGTGTGCCCTGCCAGGTCACAGGATATGCCTAGAAATCAGGGCACACACTAAGATTAGGATGATACCATGGACAAGAGAAAAGTTTGGATAACGGATACATGCAGTTGGGAGCACACCCATATGCCATACAAAGGGATATCCCTGCCCCAACAGGTGGGTGCACATGCTGAACAACAAAGAGAAGTTAGGGCAGCAAGGAAGGAAGGGAACTTAACAAGCAACATGCAATGGAAATCTTAGGTCTTGCTACCTTGATTTTAGCACGAAGACTCAAAGGAAACTATGCTGTGCTAGTCAAGCATAAGGCATACGCTACAAGTCTTAAATTCGCTTCACTATATGGAAACATGGAACTTCTGATGAGGTTGGGTACAACTCTAAGATTACTATGGGGGATTTGTGGGAGGGTACAAAGTATTCTAAAAGCAAGCTAACATGGTTTTTGTTTTACATTTAAATTGGCATGGTGTATAAGCCACATGAGTAAGTTTGAATCCCATTGTATGCTTCCTTACAGGAAGTAACTGCTACCTGCAGGGACTGTGGATCAGGAGGTGAACTAATGGTTAAGTTTAAGCTACACCAGAGTAAAGACTCATTGGATTATCAGTTTCACTGCCCCAATTCATGAGGTTGGGCAGGAGTGGCTCAGATTTCCCACCTGTCCTTACAAGCCTGGATGACCACAAAGCGTTAAAAATGTATGCAAGAAACAATATATGCTATGGCTTAGGTTAGCGAATCTTAACCTTTTGACCTATGTGGACCCAAAAAGAATCACATATCTTGTCCCATTTGGCAAACACTCTGTTACACACTATTTCATACAATCTACGTGGCAGATGCCGCTCCTATCAAGGAGCTAAAGTTCACAATGTGTGGTTCAATCAGGAAATTATAGAACTAAAGAAGACAAAGAAGAAGAAAAAAAGGCATCTAAACAAGCTAAAGTGCTATCCCTGAATCAGACCAATAGTAGGATACAAACACTTTGTAAACAATACAGGCAGAAGGTATGGAAGGCACAGAGCTTACATAGAATCTCAGTGGTCCAAGATTGTCGAATTAGCAAATCAGGCTCAAAGGACTTTGAGGTATTTATAAACAAAGATGGCCCACAGTATTGAGCAAAGCAGGGCAACATCATCCCGAGCCAGTATGGTAACCTAATATAGAGGCAATATATGTTGATCAGAGACAGGACTGGTCCCGTCCATTTACATCACTTTACGCCCCTTCTCCTGTGAAGGATAACGCAATGAGGGTGATAATCAAGGGGTCCAACTCAAATGGTGTCCCAGGACCCAACAGTCTCCTGAATAGCCTTTTCAAACCTAATTTGGCTTACTGGTCACCCCTAATTAACTTAGCTTCTTATGCATTTTAAACTGCATGTTACCACAACATATTTTACAAAACAAGGGAAACCCAGAAGGTATGCCATAGGGACCTTGGGCAGTAACGTATTTTAAAGAACAATGGTCCCTATTTTGGAAGGAAAAATAGAGAAGCACAATAATCATACGCTTAAATGTATCGTATGTCTTTTGTCCAGCCGGACAAGAATTTATTTTCATATAGGTTCAATTAATTGTGATTCAAAACATTAAATAACAAGTGGGCACAGCTGTGACCCACAGAACACAAGACAAACCAACGAAAAACAGAATGGCCAAAGGCAGGGTATAAAATGTGTCTGTATGTTTGTAATCACTTATGACAGACTTGGATAACCAGTTACACACCATTGATCATTACAATATTATAAAATCATATTGCATATGGTGTTTTTAGTGTCGACGACGTTTCGATGCTATTCACAACAATATAAAGCATCATCTTCAGGACAAAAGATAAATCATTGTCTTAAACTTAATCACATGTATAGCCTATATCGCATTACTGTATCAACATTGACAAGGGAATAAACAAGGGGAAGGAAAGCTACAAAAAATTAGAAATACGTAAAACTGAATTGCTAGGCATCTGATAGGTGACTTTAGTGAGGGTGAAGGATATCTGCTTTTGAACTGGGACCTAATCATGCAGTCCTCGAGTGGCTTTTGAACTGATAAAAACGCACAGTACTCGTGTGGCGCAGTGGTTTGTAGTTTAGATCCGGCAGTGGAGGTTGAAGCCGTAATAGCAGTGAAGGCGGCGAGTTTTAAAAGGTGCAGGAACTAGTTGGCTAGTAGCGTATCTTTCAAGGGTGGTGAATCACAAGTGGCGGCGGTGGACGATGCAATGCACGTGTGGTGAAATTTAAAAACAACACCTGATAGTGCCGTGGATTTATTAATGATCGAAGCAAGCATTAATGTTACGTTACTACTATTGGCCTTGTACTATTCGGTCCGATGCAGAATTATGAACAATCCTTACGTTTGAAGGAGCAGGTAGATGTACCGGTAATGGAACGCGCATTAGGATCCATAATTAGTGGCGGCAGTCATTAGATCTGAGGTGATAGAAGGTCTATATTAAAAACAGCTTGCAGATATGATTATTTAGAATGTGCTTAAAACGGCGCAGTGAAAAGTAATCTACCATTATTAGGCCGTCGGCCTTCCTCGAAAAGTTTAATTTCTGATATCGATATGAGTAAGTGCCGGATCGCACTGGAGGCTTTTGGTTAAATGAGTATGTCCACTGGGTGCCAAGTTGCACCTCCTAAAATACAAAGCATTCAGTATTGGGGTTAGATCTCCTGCTTTTAAACTAAAAGGGGAGTGCTTACAAACATGGTCTGCCAGTGTTACTTACTTGAATAGCAGAGGATGGTCAGGGCCTGGAAGCTCCTGCTCGCGCTGAATAGCGGGTGACGTGAAGTGAAGACTCCAAGTTTGTTTTATGTTTTTGGAGCCAAAATTGGGTAATGGAAAGAGGCAAAGGACTAACAGCCTCGAGGTCCAGGGGCCGTGGCCATCTTGGAACGGCAAATTTGCTATCTACGGTGGCAGACATCTTGGAACACCAAGGAGAGGTGGGAAACAGTGAAAGTAACTGTGGTGCTATAGGCGCATGGGGCTAAACCCAGTGAAAGTGGTGGAGTGTTAAGAACGGCGCAAGTGACATAGATTATGCAATTTTAAACATGATTTGGTACAACACATTGAGTCACATGTTACATTAGGATCTGGTTTCTGTACTTGAAGGAGTATCACTGAATGTCTGCTTATAACAAAGAGGTCCAGTCCTCAATACGATTGAGTCCATTCCTAATGCTATTAGTCCTCAGAATCCAGTGAAGTTCCTCCTTGTTAAGTAATGTTGAGACATCAGCTCCCCTAGGGGGGGGTTTTATCATAGTTATGACAGTCCACGTAAGATCCCTCTCATTGTGTCCTTTCTCAGTATAGTGATCCACAAGTGGGGCGTTGGCTGTCTTGCAGCGTATCCTACTCCGATGTTGTCCAATCCTTAGTTTGATCTTCTGTGTAGTTTGACCTATGTAGATGAGATTACAGGGACATAGAATTGCATATACCACATTGGGCGAATTACAGTTGGAAAAATATTTTCTTTGAAATTTAATGTTGCCATATTCAAAGCATTTCCCTTCTAAGGTCGAGTCGCAGCAGATGCAGCTGCCACATTTGGCATGCCCTGAAAGAGTAGGAAAGCCCCATGCATCATTGAGTGTGGTCTTTACTGATTGTTGTGGTAGGGAAGCACGAACTAAGTGGTCTTTTATGTTCTTCGCTCTCTTAAAAGCAAACATTGGGCGCTCGAGATTCAGCAGGCCGGCGTTTAGGACCGGCCAGTGTTTTAACACACTTTTTAATAGCATTAGATGCTGGAGTGAATGTGGTCACACATATAAGCCTGTCTTGGGGGTGTTTAGATTTGGGTTCAAGGAGGGTTTCCCTGGGGCAGTACCATGCTCGTTGGAGAGACCTACGTACCAATTTACGTGGGTATCCTCTATTCCTGAGAAAACTCAGGAATAGAGGATACCCACGTAAATAGGTACGTAGGTCTCTCAAACGAGCATGGTACTGCCCCAGGGAAACCCTCCTTGAACCCAAATCTAAACACCCCCAAGACAGGCTTATATGTGTGACCACATTCACTCCAGCATCTAATGCTATTAAAAAAAGTGTGTTAAAACACTGGCCGGTCCTAAACGCCGGCCTGCTGAATTTAGAGCGCCCAATGTTTGCTTTTAAGAGAGCGAGTTGTTTAGATTTGGGTTCAAGGAGGGTTTCCCTGGGGCAGTACCATGCTCGTTTGAGAGACCTACGTACCAATTTACGTGGGTATCCTCTATTCCTGAGAAAACTCAGGAATAGAGGATACCCATGTAAATTGGTACGTAGGTTTTAAACTAGCATGGTACTGCCCCAGGGAAACCCTCCTTGCACCCAAATCTAAACAACCCCAAGACAGGCTTATATGTGTGACCACATTCACTCCAGCATCTAATGCTATTAAAAAAAAATGTGTTAAAACACTGGGCGGTCCTAAACGCCGGCCTGCTGAATCTCGAGCGCCCAATGTTTGCTTTTAAGAGAGCGAAGAACATAAAAGACCACTTAGTTCGTGCTTCCCTACCACAACAATCAGTAAAGACCACACTCAATGATGCATGGGGCTTTCCTACTCTTTCAGGGCATGCCAAATGTGGCAGCTGCATCTGCTGCGACTCGACCTTAGAAGGGAAATGCTTTGAATATGGCAACATTAAATTTCAAAGAAAATATTTTTCCAACTGTAATTCGCCCAATGTGGTATATGCAATTCTATGTCCCTGTAATCTCAGCTACATAGGTCAAACTACACAGAAGATCAAACTAAGGATTGGACAACATCGGAGTAGGATACGCTGCAAGACAGCCAACTCCCCACTTGTGGATCACTATACTGAGAAAGGACACAATGAGAGGGATCTTACGTGGACTGTCATAACTATGATAAAACCCCCCCCCTAGGGGAGCTGATGTCTCAACATTACTTAACAAGGAGGAACTTCACTGGATTCTGAGGACTAATAGCATTAGGAATGGACTCAATCGTATTGAGGACTGGACCTCTTTGTTATAAGCAGACATTCAGTGATACTCCTTCAAGTACAGAAACCAGATCCTAATGTAACATGTGACTCAATGTGTTGTACCAAATCATGTTTAAAATTGCATAATCGGGTGTGGCCAAGATGGCGACGGAGTAGGACGTGCTTCTTGTCCCCTCCGGCGCCGGGCCTTACATAGCCTTGTCCAGCGTTGACCCCAGGAGCTCCTCTGGGCTATAAGTCGCTCCGGAGCCTTCAGTGAGCGGTGGCTGGCAGCGGAGTGAGCTCTGACACTCCTAGTGCCCGAGGTCGTGGGATTGGAGCAAGCTCGTGGGATCGGAGCTGGCGGCGATCCTCGAGGCCTGTGAGGCGCTGAGAGCTGCAGCGCCGGACGGAGCTGCGAGGAGCTCTAGTGGCACTCGGCGAACGGTGGTGATTGGTGCCGCCTAATCTTTGCCGCGGAACGCTACAGGGGCCAAGCGGCAGCGAGAACGGACCCGGTTGGAGCCGTGGTCTTGAGCTCCGGGAGGGGGCGGAGCCTATCGCCCGCGGGCCCTACGGCGCGGCCGGCGGCCTAATTGAGGCCGGGGACTGAGGCCTGGTCCGCGAGTCGGTCTGCGCTGCTTCTGGGGTCCGTCCCTCCGCGCAGCAGCCTGGACAGTGCACGGCAGCTGGGACGGCCCCGAGGGGAGACGATTGGCCCCTTCAGTGGAGAGCAGAGGCGGTCACGGGGTGGAACGCTCAGAGGCCCCTGCTTGGACCAGAGTGTGCCTGATCGGCTGACACGGCTGCTGGTGGCTGAGAGGAGACACAGGACAGTGCGAGCGCTCGGCCCATCGGCGGTGACCCCTGCTACAGGACAGTGATGGAGAAGGCTGCAGGTACGCAGATCGACCGGGGATCCGGTGACGTAACGCTGTGTCAGGCTGCTGAGGCTTTGGGGCCCTTTGAGGGTCTCCTAGAGAAAGGTTGTGCCCAGAGGGCGGCTCTCCCTCGCCCGGACCTAGCGGCGGGCCTGCGTCCTGTGGAGGGAGCGCTTCGATCGGCTCACACGCCCGGGAGGCCTGGCTGGCACTGAGACCTCCGGCAGGCCTGCTGCTAACACGCCGCCACGCGCCTGCCTTCCCGGGGTGCACTTCCTGTGTGCTGGGGCGTCGAGGTTTACAGGCTAGAGACACCTGCTTTATCTTTGACATTGGGGCGCCGGGGAGACGGCTGGAGATTGTTGGGCGATGCCTCCGCCTGGTTCTGACGGCAGGCTCTGGTGAACTCTGCTCCCCTGTGCACCGATCTTTTGACCTGCCACCGGTGGTGGACTGCAGCAACGATGGCCACCTCCCTACGCAAGGGGAAGCCTGGCAAGGATGGGTCAGCTAAGGGCTCTCAGCCCCCGGCCTCCCCCGGCCCTAGCGCGTCTCCGGGGAGGTCTGACGATGAGGCCCCAGCTACTAAGGCCTTCATGAAGGACCTCTTCGCCTCCATCAAAGATGATTTTGCTGAGCTCCGAACCCAGCTAACTTCGGATCTCCGCGAGGTGCGGAGGGATGTCGACGGTCTTGGGGAGAGAGTGGCCACTCTGGAAGACCATGACCTCAGCATGGCCAATGATGTCCACCTGCTACAACAGGACGTGCTCCGGCTCAGGGAACAGAACATAGATCTGCAGGCCCACGCTGAGGATCTGGAGAATCGTTCCCGCCGGAATAACATCCGCATTCGAGCGGTCCCTTGGGATGGCGAAGCGGGAGATCTCAGGGGATATGTGCAGGCGCTCTTTCTTCAGATTTTGGACGAGGAAGATGTGCAGGACATCAGAATGGATAGAGTCCATAGAGTGGGGCTGCCCAGGCGGAATGGGGGCCCTCCCCCTGACATACTTGTGTGTGTGCACGATTTCCAACTCAAGGAACGAATCCTCAGGAAGGCGCGGGACATTCCCGCCCTGCAATTCTGGGACCATCGTCCTCAGCTCTATCAGGACTTAGCCGCTTCGACGCTCCAGAAGAGGCGCGAGTTTCGACCGGTCACTGCTTATTTGAGAGAGCACAACATCTCCTACTCGTGGGGCCACCCCTTCCGCATAGTCTTCCATTGGCAGAATAGACTGGCACAGATTCGATCTCTCCGGGAAGCGAAGGCACTCCTGGGGATTGAGGAGGAGACACCGGCGCCGGAACATTGCAGTCCTTCGCCACGGAGACAACACCGTTCCTCGTCTTGGCACAGAGTGGGACCGGAGACGAGCCGCAGGAGGCCTGACCACACGACTAGCCTGCAGGAGCGTGGGAGTGCAGTGGCCTCTGCCACGCTGACGCCGTCGCAGCAGAGCTCTGGGGCGGCCTGATCTTCAGGCAGCTCACCTTGGTGCCGGAGGGGCACGCACATTCAGGTACCGGGGTTATGTATGTACTTTTCGAGAAGACACCCCGCCCTTCGGCCTTGGGAGATCCGATGTTTGGTCCCCGTCCACACCCCCAGGGGAGCTTCCGTCAGGGTATGTTTCTTTCGGGACTCTGTTTGTTTTTGTCCTGGGTCTGTTGGGGGGGTCGGGGAGGGGTGGGGAGGATGGGGGAGATGAAGGGGTGGTCTGACTGGGGTGGGTGTTTTGGTGGGACTGTTGGTGGTGACGACGATTGGCTGCTTACTGTCCGGGAGGATGGGTTGCGGGCTGTATATTGCAGGTTCTGGACGGCATCTGTCATTCCGTATGGTGTTCCAGGGAGACCTCTTAGTCGCTGTGTCTGGAAGTCTTGGCCGCTGGAGTCTTGGAGCTGGGGAGGGTGGTGGTGTGGGAGGGACTTGCCGCGGGGTGAGCTGGGTGCAACGCCTGTCGTGAGAAAGTGTGGGAGCTGCGTGAACTGGGGAATGCAGGGACTTGTGGATCTAGCTGCTGTGGAGCGGGGGGGCCTGACATATCCTTATGCCTCTTAGCATAGGCACCTGGAACGTAAAGGGTCTTAACTCCCTGCAGAAACGACAAAAACTGTGGAAATATCTGCTGGACCATCACTTAGATATCGTGGGCCTCCAGGAGACCCATCTAGCCCGTAGGGACGAGCTCCGGCTTCGTCATAAACAGTATCCTCTCATCTATAGGTCCTCTGCCTCCTCTAAGCACAGGGGGGGTGGCTCTGCTGTTTCGGGCCTCCATTCAATTCCAGCCTATGGGAGTGAGTGGTGACAAAGACGGCAGGTGGTTGATGGTCAAGGGGATGCTTTGTGGTCGACTGTGTACATTTGTGGTTGTCTATGTGCCTAATGCCCAGCAAAATAACTATGTCCAGGGATTATTAGATAGGATGGGGAGCTTTGTTGAGGGACATCTGGTTGCCATGGGGGACTTTAATATGGTATGGGACCACGCTCTAGACAGTTCCCGGGCCCAGAGGACGGAATCTGGTATTTTTTCCACCACGACTAAAGACAGGATGGGGGAGTTGGGACTCATAGATGCCTGGCGTGCTGTCCACACACAGACTAGGGGCTATACCTTCTTCTCCCACGTACATCATACATATTCCCGCATAGATTATGTGTTTTTGAGCCAAGCCCTCAGGGGGGATGTCCGCGATTCTAAGATTTTCCCGCTCTCTGTCTCGGATCATAGCCTGTTGGTACTTCTGCTGCAATGGTCACCGAGGGGGGATGGATATCGGAAGTGGTACTTCCCGGCTGCGCTTGTGCGAGACGACGCCTCCTGTAGGGAACTCAGAAAGGCCATTCGGGAGTTCTTGGCGCTTACCCCGAGCTCGGACACCTCTGTGTTCAACACTTGGGACGCCTGTAAGGCCTCCCTGAGGGGCACCTGCATAGGTCTTAATGCGGCCCTTAACCGCTTGCGGAGGGTTGAGCGGGAGAAGCTGGAGGCGGAGCTCAAGGGTCTGGAACGGGCTCACAAACTGAACCCTTCCCGCGTGACACTTCGCCGACTTTCGACTGTCAGGGGGAAGCTGAAGGCGCATTACAACAACCGCTCTGAGCTTGCCCTCCTACGATTACGTCGAGGTTCGTACGCTCAAGGGAACAAAGTAGGCCGACACCTGGCACGCCAGCTTCGAGAGAAGCGAGAGAGGGAATATATAGGGGGGATTCAGGATCCGGGAGGCTCGGTGCATCAACGGGATGGAGATAAGGCAGGTCTCTTTGGCCGGTTCTATGCGGCACTATATGCTGGTGACTCGCTTGACCCGAATGCACAGGACGCCTTTTTGTCGGGCCTCTCCTTGCCGCAGGTCTCTGTCAGTAGCAACGAACGTCTGACGGCTCCCTTCACTAGGGAGGAGGTCCTTGAGGCGATCAAGGCCTTGAAGCCTA
This sequence comes from Lissotriton helveticus, assembly GCF_964261635.1. Taxonomy (NCBI): domain Eukaryota; kingdom Metazoa; phylum Chordata; class Amphibia; order Caudata; family Salamandridae; genus Lissotriton; species Lissotriton helveticus. Next base: position 1,500,739,578 of record NC_136067.1, read on the forward strand.
ATAAGGCTCCTGGGCCGGATGGATACACCGCCTATTTCTACCAGTCGTTTGCCTCTGAGCTAGTTGATTACCTGGTCTCGCTCTTCAACGAAATGGCGGCCACGGGGGAGACCTCTGGCACTATGGCAGAGGCTATGATCACCGTGATCACCAAACAGGGGAAGGATCCCTCCAGGTGTGCCTCCTACCGCCCCATAGCCCTGTTGAATGTGGACGCTAAATTGTACTCCTCTATCATCGCCCGCCGGATGCAAGAACTGATGCCGGCCATTATCCACCCGGACCAGTCAGGCTTTATTAAAGGTCGGCAAACCCATGACAACTTGCGGAGGGTGATGCATTTGATAGAGAAGGCCTCCAGATTCCGCATTCCAGCCGTGCTGGTGGGTCTAGATGCCGAAAAGGCTTTCGACCGGGTGGACTGGGGGTTTCTGTTCCGCACCTTATCCGCCTTTGGCTTTTCGCACCACTTCCTCACGATGATTCGTGCAAACTATAATCGTCCTACCTCGAGTGCTGGTTAACGGTCATCGATCTGCCAGCTTTCCTCACTCCAGAGGTACGAGACAGGGATGTCCCCTTTCCCCTCTCCTCTTTGCCTTAAGTATTGAACCCCTGGCCCTGGCGATACGGGAGAATGACCGCATCACGGGACTCCCCTTCACAGGGGAACAGCACAAAATTTCTCTCTTTGCGGACGATGTCCTGCTGTCCCTCGGGGATCCACTCCAGTCTTTACCGCCTATTCAAGAGGAGCTCTCCCGCTTTGAAGCGGTGGCGGGCTTCAGAGTCAACTTTGACAAGTCACACATCCTGAACCTGACCCTGTCCTCTGCGGAGGTCGACCGGGTGCGTTTACTGACACCCCTGCCATGGGCCTCCACCTCCCTGATATATCTGGGAGTGCGCCTCACACCCACTGTGGGGTCCCTATTTGCGGCCAGCTCTCTCCCTCTGCTGGCTTCGATACGATGTGATCTAGATCGCTGGCAGCCAAAATTCCTTTCATGGCTCGGCAGGATCCATGCTCTTAAAATGGTACTCCTGCCTAAATTTTTATACCTTTTTCAGGCCCTCCCTATACCTATTGACCTAGCCTTCTTCCGCAAATTGAGGACGCTGATGCTGAAATTTGTCTGGCAGGGGGGTCGGGCTCGAATTCCTTTTACGACGCTGCGCCGACCGAGGGGAGAGGGAGGCGTGGGGCTCCCTGACCTGCTCTTATACTATAAGGCCGCGCAGTTGCGAGTGATAGTGGAATGGTCCCAGCAGCTCTCAGAGAAACACTGGCTGCATATGGACAGGGCCGTGGCGGGGAGGTCCATCTGGGATTTGATCTGGAAGCCCAAAGTGGACCGCCCGAGGAATGCTTACATTAGCACTCCCACTGGCACGGTTCTGAAGGTGTGGGACTCGGTCGCTGGCGACGAACGTTGGACCACATTTCCGTCTCCCTTCACCCCCATTCACTTTAACCCTGCCTTTCCACCGGCCTAGCAGGAGGGACCCTTTCGGCAGTGGCGAGAGGGGGGATGTAGGGCGCTTACGCATTTGTTTCACGGGAGGGCCCCCCTCACCTTTCACAACTGCATGCGCGACTATGGACTCCCGGTAACTGAGCGCTATCACCATGCCCAGCTTTTCCATTGGGCGACATCACCAGGAGTCGGCGAGGCCGCTACACGTCGTCCTTCTCCTTTCGAGTCCTTTTTACTACGCACGTCTACGATGAGGGGGACGATCTCCTTCCTATACGGTCTGCTTCTGACCACCACAGTCGCCCCGCGCCCTCGGTACATGGAACAATGGGAGGTGCTCTTGGACCGTGACATCACTGATACAGAATGGAGGTACCTCTGGAGGGATGTAGCCACGCACAACCACTCCGTGCGCCTTCGGGAAGCCCATTTGAAGACTATGTATGACTAGTATTTATATCCAGTCAAACTTCACCGTATATTCCCTGCCTCTTCGGATAGATGCTGGAGAGGGTGTGGCCTACTGGGAGATTTCCACCACATTTGGTGGGACTGTCCAATCATTAGGCCCTTTTGGACGGAGATCCTCGCCCACATCAAGGAGATCTTGGGATATCCGATTTCGGATTCGGTGGCCCATGTACTACTGGGTCTCCAAGACCCACTGCTGGAACATCAAACTAAGGCGGACAAGCGCATTCAATGGCTATGCTTAGGAGCGGCTAAGCTTACACTGGCGGCGGCATGGAAGAAATCACACGCCCCGGCGATATCATTGTGGCACGCGAGACTGTGGGAGCTATTGAGCATGGAGAAAATGGCGGACATCTTCCTGGGCGATTTAAAAAACTTCTTATTCCGTTGCGGGCCTCTTGTTCGTTTCTTGTCATCTGGGCTGCCCTCTGCGGTGTGCCCACCCACGCTACGTGCCTTACACCTATTTCAAGTATGATCTGACTGCATGACTATCCAGTTTACTAAAATGTGTGAATGTGGCGTCGTCACCACTGGGGGAGGGTGGGGGTAGGGAGGGTAACAGTTGGGGTCCGTTTGGTGTTACTTGTTGCGACAAGGCTTAGCTCTTGGGGATTCCGAGCTTTTGATTCGCTCTGTACCTCGCTTCTAATGCCCACGGACTACTTATGGGCATGCCCTGCGAACTTTCGAATGGACTCTGGACTTGCAGTTGGGCTAGCTGTTGGTCCTTCCAACCTCCTTGGTTGCTCATTGCTTTTTCCCCCAATACACTTTGCGGTTTCCCCTGTGTGGGATTTGTGGCGGTATTGTCGCCTATTTATTTCCTTTTTCTTGTCCCCCTTTTCTTTCCTTCCCTTCCTCCCTTTCTGAAAAAAAAACTTGGAATAAAAACACGTTTTACAAAAAATATTGCATAATCTAGGTCACTTGCGCCGGTCTTAACACTCCACCACTTTCACTGGTTTTAGCCCCATGCGCCTATAGCACCACAGTTACTTTCACTGTTTTCCACCTCTCCTTGGTGTTCCAAGATGTCCGCCACCGTAGATAGCAAATTTGCCGTTCCAAGATGGCCACGGCCCCTGGACCTCGAGGCTGTTAGTCCTTTGCCTCTTTCCATTACCCAATTTTGGCTCCAAAAACATAAAACAAACTTGGAGTCTTCACTTCACGTCACCCGCTATTCAGCGCGAGCAGGAGCTTCCAGGCCCTGACCATCCTCTGCTATTCAAGTAAGTAACAATGGCAGACCATGTTTGTAAGCACTCCCCTTTTAGTTTAAAAGCAGGAGATCTAACCCCAATACTGAATGCTTTGTATTTTAGGAGGTGCAACTTGGCACCCAGTGGACATACTCATTTAACCAAAAGCCTCCAGTGCGATCCGGCACTTACTCATATCGTTATCAGAAATTAAACATCAAGGAAGGCCGACGGCCTAATAATGGTAAATTACTTTTCACTGCGCCGTTTTAAGCACATTCTAAATAATCACATCTGCAAGCCGTTTTTAATATAGACCTGTCACCTCAGATCTAATGACTGCCGCCACTAATTATGGATCCTAATGCGCGTTCCATTACCGGTACATCTACCTGCTCCTTCAAACGTAAGGATTGTTCATAATTCTGCATCGGACCGAATAGTACAAGGCCAATAGTAGTAACATAACATTAATGCTTGCTTCGATCATTAATAAATCCACGGCACTATCAGGTGTTGTTTTTAAATTTCACCACACCTGCATACGCTACTAGCCAACTAGTTCCTGCACCTTTTAAAACTCGCCGCCTTCACTGCTATTACGGCTTCAACCTCCACTGCCGGATCTAAACTACAAACCACTGCGCCACACGAGTACTGTGCGTTTTTATCAGTTCAAAAGCCACTCGAGGACTGCATGATTAGGTCCCAGTTCAAAAGCAGATATCCTTCACCCTCACTAAAGTCACCTATCAGATGCCTAGCAATTCAGTTTTACGTATTTCTAATTTTTTGTATCTTTCCTTCCCCTTGTTTATTCCCTTGTCAATGTTGATACAGTAATGCGATATAGGCTATACATGTGATTAAGTTTAAGACAACAATGATTTATCTTTTGTCCTGAAGATGATGCTTTATATTGTTGTGAATAGCATCGAAACGTCGTCGACACTAAAAACACCGTATGCAATATGATTTTATAATATTGTAATGATCAATGGTGTGTAACTGGTTATCTAAGTCTGTCATAAGTGAATACAGACACATTTTATACCCTGCCTTTGGCCATTCTGTTTTTCGTTGGTTTGTCTTGTGTTCTGTGGGTCACGGCTGTGCCCACTTGTTATTTAATGTTTTGAATCACAATTAATTGAACCTATATGAAAATAAATTCTTGTCCGGCTGGACAAAAGACATACAATACATTTAAGCGTATGATTATTGTGCTTCTCTATTTTTCCTTCCAAAATAGGGACCATGTTACCACAACATAGCAGGGGTCGTTCCTGAATCTGGTGTTTAGGAAAGGTGACCCTTCCATACCAGGGAACTACAGAATGACTGCCCTGCTTGACAAATCACATTTTATTCCAAAACACTTAAGAATCAATTTTTATTAGTGGAAGACAGAGGTATTAGAAACAGCTTCCTGCATACACCCTTAGGCCGGCAGAGCGATCATAAAGTAAACTACACTGCGTTGTAAGCCACCAACCTGGAGGCCGGCCGCGTAATGTGCAGGACTGTTGCTTGGGCAAATTGCATCTTCCAAATTTTGAGAAAAAGAAGGAAAACACCTGAAAACAGAACAGATAATTAAACAAAATCCCACCCTAACACACCTGCCCCACCCTCTCCGCACCAGCTATTGCCTCATTATGAACATACAAACTCCAGTAGTAAATTTTGGGAAAGCTTAAAAGGTTACGATCCCGATGACTGGGAAGCGGAAATCCGTTCCAATGGTAATAAATTAAGAATCTGCAAATGCTTTGGACAAGTGACTTCCCTTCGATCTCGCGTTAACAGCTTCAAAAAGGGTACACACAATTTAGCATAGTCTTTTACCTTGCCCTCTACCCCATAGACATGCGTTCCATAGCCAAGAGGTGCCATAGTCTGTCCAGGACAACAGTTCAGTCTCTGACGTTGTTCCCCATTGCCTTAGTATGACCTGCCTAGCTGCCAATAGCACTAAGGCTATTTGACTACCCCGTAAGGATTTTAATGGCAAAGTCTTGGGATGAGAAAGGCCAATGAGTGTGTATTCTGGTGCGCTGGGCAGTGAGATGTCAAATACTGCATCAATGTTTTCAAGGAATTGACCAGTATCGTAGTTTCGGACAGTGCCACAGCAAGTGCGTTAAAGTACCCGACATCACACATCCCTTCCAGCAAAGGTCGGTCTTACTTTTATCCCAACTCTGGATTCGGACGGGCGTTTAGTACCAGTAGGAGAAAAGCTTAAAGGAGGGTTCTTCTCCCACTGTGTTGTGCGCTGTATGGTGAGTGTGGTATAAGATGTGCTCCCATTCCTTGAAAGATTTTGGACTACCTATTTCCGTCTCCCAACGCACCTGTGCCTTTGTGCGCCGTGTTATGGGGTCTGTTATATTATACAACTCAGAGATGAGGCGACGATCATCTTGTTTGCGGACTAACCATGTTTCAAACGTGGTACGAGGTCTGGACATTTGAGCATAATTTGAAGGCATCATGACCCAGTGAGATAGCTGACAGTAGGGGTACTCATCAGTAGCTAAAAGGCCATAGTCCTGTCGGAGCTGCGCAAACAGGATCAGCCCCTCTGTGTCAAAGAGGGATCCAACTCCTTAGCAGCCGGCTTCCCGCCAGCGCTGAAATATCACTGAGTCCTGGCCCGGAGGGAAATCAGGGTTATCTAAGATGGGTGATATCGGCGAGGAAAAGGAGGTCCAGCCTTTAAGTGTCACTGTGTTCCAAATCCGAAGTGTCGGCGACGTGACGGGCAAAGAATAAAGACCCCAAGCCCCATGTTTGCGTGGTAACCATAATTACCTCCATATATTGATTCCAGCTACTTAGTTGTCCATAAAGTTCCAGTGTTTGCTGGACATTGGCCTATTCCACTCCACTAAGTATAGGAGGCATGAGGCTTGATAGTATCCCCTAATCAAAGGTAGGCCCACTCCTTGCGCTTTCGGGCATGCCATCTGGGCAAGCGAGAGACGTGGTTTCTTCCCACTCCATATGAACTTATTGATGAGAACCTGTAATTGCTTGATCACCTGAGGTGGTGGGGAGATGGGAATCAGTTGAAAAATAGAGGATGCACGGAAGAACTGTTATTTTCATGGCCGCGTTCCTTCGAAACCACGCAAGACACAGGTGTGACCAGGCGTCCAGCGCCTTGGCCGCCTGCTCCAAAAGCGTCGTGTAGTTAAGCGTAAGCGTGCAGGCAATGGTAAGGGCTAGTCTGATGTCAATGTACAGTACATCCTGCTGTGTCCATTGAAACGGGAATTGAAGTTGCAACGCTATCACCTTTTCGGAGGGAATCCCTAGATTTAGGGTAACGGATTTATCGAAGTTAACCTTGAATCCGGATATATCCTCGAAGGAGGAGAGTTCCGTCAGCAGAGCTGTCAGGGTGGTCTGCGGGTGCATAAGGGAGAGAATCACATCACCCGCGTAAAGGCTTATTTTATGGACGTCCACTCCGAATTTCATACCTACAACGCAATTATCCGCTCTAATACGCTGAGCAAGGGGCTCCATATAAAGCGCAAATAAAAGAGGGGATAAGTGTCACCCCTGATGGGTCCCCCTGGGAATTGGAAAAGAGTGGGATCTGCTGCCATTGACCCGCATGAAGGCAGTGGGGGCGTAATAAATGCACCGAATCCAGTTGATAAAGTTTTCCCCAAACCCAGAACAACGCATGGTTTCAAAGAGGTAGGCCCACCCCACTCTGTCAAATGCCTTCTCGGCGTCAATTACTAACAGGAATGCTTACCTCTTTGACCGCTGCATGCTAACTAGGAGGTGGAGGAGTCGCTTGGTGTTGTCACCTCCCGGCCTGGGGGGGATAAAACCAGACTGGTTGGGATCTATTAGGTCAGGCATAAGGGGGTTAAGGCGGGCAGCTAAAATACCAGCAAAAATCTTTGTGTCGATGTGGAGGAGGAAGATGGGTCTATAAGAACCACATTCCATCGCGTCTTTTCCAGCCTTCAGAATGAGATCGCGGCCTCAGACATGGAGGGAGTCACCCTACCAGTCTCTAAAAAGGAATTAAATAATTTGGTTAAAAACGGAGCCAACTCCGCACAAAAGGTCTTATAAAAGTAGTTGAAAATCCATCGGGACCCAGAGACTTGCCACCTTCTGTCTGGAGACTGCATTGATCACCTCCTCTATTCTAATTGCCATATCAAGCCTCTCCGCCGAAGTCTTAGAGAGAGGTGTGATCCTGCTGCTATTCAAATACGCACTAGGGTCTTGGCTGGAGGGTCTTGCTCGGAGTATAGAACGCTATAGAATGAGCGGAAGACAACCACATTCTAAGCCTGTTCCTACCCTCTTATCACGAATAGACTGGATGAGCGAGGTTTGCGTTTTAGCTCTCAATCTATGCGCCAACATCCGGTCACACTTATCGCTACTGAGGAAGAACTTGTGACGAAGTCGCAAAAGGGCATATTCCGCCCGATCCAGATCTAAGTGTTTGAGCATACACCCACCAAACCCTTGGTGCCCCAGTGCGATTGTGGATCGACTCGAGCTCCAGGACCTCTTTTTCCAATGCACCACGCTTCTCCTTGTGTAGATTGTTATATGCCGCAGCGATGGCAATGAATTCCCCTCTTGTCAATAATTTTAGGGCCTCCCAGACGAAGGACAAGGATGTGGAGCCCACACCAATAAGCATTAGATAATCCTTTATTACCTGTTTGAGGCGCTGCGCAGAGTGTCTCGCGAAGGCGCCAACTAGGGGGGAAACGCTTGTGATCGCTGCGCTGGGAGGTGTGTGGTGACAAGAGTGATCTGAAAGAGCGGGGTTCTATCATGGTCATGTGGAGGTGAGAAAATAGGAAAGCAGAGGAGAGAAAGTGCTCTAATCACGCATAAGTTGTGTGCTGCGGAGTAGTATGTATAGTCACGCTCCCCAGGGCGTTGAGTGCGGCAAACATCAATTAACCTGTTGTCCCTCAACCATTCTTTGCCATAGTAGAAAGTGCACCTGTTTGATGTGTTCGCTGACCAGATCTAGCGAGTTCTGTGCCCATAACAAGATTTAAATCTCCTCCCACCAAGATCACTATCTGGAAATGTAAGAACGCCCGAGAGTGCGGAGACGAGGAAGGATTCCTGCTGTGTGTTTGGAGCGTAGAGTGATTTTATAGTGACGTAGGTCCCACCCCACTGTATTCTAATATCTAATACGCGTCCCTTTATTTCTGCAACAGTGATCAAGACCTTACCCGAGAAGCAGGCCCCAAGCAAAATAGCTTTGCCATTCCTTTTAGATGGGCCAGTGGACCAAAACTATTGAGGGAAGCATCTATCATGCATCTGTACTGTATATTTAGAAAGGAGATGGGTCTCCTGCAAGAGACGTAAGTCTCCCTCGGCACTGTCCAAGAGGGACAACACTGCTCCCCTCTTCAATGGGTTGTTTAAGCCTCTAACATTGAGGCTAACTATTTTAAGATCTTCCCCAATCCCAGGAATGTAACCACGGTGCTATGTAATTTAGTGCTGTAATTATGCCCAGTCTCATTTGGATTGAGTAGGCGTCCAGCATTCTCCCCCCCCCCCGGCAAAACAGACATGACAGGTGGTGTGGAGTTCCCCAAATAATAACACAAACACCCCCGCCCCCCAGATAAATAAATTCTCAGAACAGAGAACATACAAAAAAAGACGACAAATGTCCGTCATGAGAAGACAATCTCAAGGGGACATGGCTCGGGGCAACGGCCCAGCCCAGAGTGGGTCAAGCTTGTGCCTACCCGCCTGCGGAAAGGTCGTCAATAATGGACCAGGACAGTGGGAGGGGCGTGGCTAGCCAGCCAACATGGCAGACGTGTCTGCGTAGAGCTCCGCTCTAGAAACCCCTAATTATCCTGCAATTACCCTGTTGGAGGTGGCCCTGGAGTCCATGCTGCAGGGTGCTGGTGCGGGGACGAAGCGGGAAGCTCCCAGAGACGGCCGAGGCTCCAACGAAGCGCCGGATGGTGGCGGAGCGGTCTGCAGTGTAACGCCGCGCGGGGTGACTGGCGGCCATCACAGCAGCTGTTGCGGCGGGAGAGACTTCGGCTACCTGGCGCTGCTCTGGGCCCTTGGGGGACAGTCCCGTAGCGGAATCGGCGCTGCCCGGTGGAGCGAGGGATGAGGCGGCTGGCCGGAGCGATGGGGGGCCATGCATTGAGCGGACGCGCTGTGAAGTGGCGCCGGTGACAGGCGCGGATTGAGGCCTGGCGGCCCCTTGGGGCCTGGCGGCCCCTTGGGGCCTGGAGCTGGAAACGGGCCTGCGACAGCTCCCGCCTTGGTGTCCTTGGAGCAGCGGCTGGCGGACCCCACACAAGCGGCGAGGAGTGGGACCTGAGGCGACCTGGAAGCGATCCCGCAGAGGTGCTGAAACCAGGAGGCCGACCCATCCCTGGCGGTGCAGGAGGCGGGCGCGGAGCTCGGCGGCCCGGGTGCGGTGCCCGCCGGCACCTGAGCAGAGGGGAGAGAGCTGTGGGGAGTAGATGGAGCTGATCTCGGTCTGGAGGTGAGGAGAGAGGGGCCTATGCTGGTGGACAGAACGGCCCACACTACAAGAGACTGCCACATGGGATGGGGCTGCCCCTGGGAGCGAAGCGGATATAGCCTAGAAAGAGAAGCTGCAGGGGGACGCAGGAGGGCCGGAGGCGGCTGGTGGTGTCTGTCCCGGGAATAGTAGACCTGCGGGGCTCAAGTGACACCGCCCTAGACAGATCCCCGGACTGGTTGTCACCCACGGCGGACTGGATGCCCATGATCCACGGCAGTCGGGCAGCCCCACTGGATTGAGTTTTGCGCCCTCAGGCCTGCGCCTTGAGCGCCGGGCACCATTTTGGAGGAGCTGAGAGCCATTTTGATCCCCTGCGCCTGGAGTGTGTTCAGCATCCTGCGGGGAGAAGGCGGCAGGCGACTGGGGCCCTGTGGAGTGTGACTTTCGCTGGGTGTGTCACTGGGGCCTCTGCTGTTGGGATTACCGAGGCGCCGCAATTGGGAACACTTGTGCGCAGTGACAGCTGCGTAGGCCCAGGTGCAGGAGCCACCTGGGCCTACGCAAGCACTCCATTCTTGTGGGCTGTGGTGACTGTCAAGCCATTACTGAAGGTGTATGTGGGGCTGACGCCGGCTGGCGGGGGCTGAGACTTGGCGGACACGGATGCCACGCCTGCATAGAAGCTGCCGCTTGAGCGGACAATGATGTTGGCGTGAGCTGTAGTGCTGGGTGCTGACCAAAGTTGATTGGGTGGCCGTATGCACTATCCTCAGGCCGTGACTGTTGTAGCAAGACTGTGCGCCTGGAGCCTGGCACGGCGAGCTCTGGATGCCATTTTGTTGCCGCTGTTGGAGCCACTTTCGCTGTTGTTGCTGTCAGTTTGCCTGGTGTGGTTCCTGGGACGGCTGCCCTTGATCTGTGACCGGAGCCGTGCCTGGGGACCGCGTTGAGAATTCAGGTCTGTGTAAAGCACGCTGGATATCGCTGCAGTGGCGCTGTGCCCTATGCTAGTGGGAGCTATTGAGGCGACATAGGTAATCAATCGACGCGGGACTACTGGTGCGGGACGACTGGAGGATCGGAGGGAGCACATCCCCGCTGGAGTGTGCGGTACTGATTGGTCTGCTACCGGGGACGCCGGTGGGGTGAGTGCGAACTGTTAGGCGCTGGGGCCTTCACTGCGTTGGCGATCGGACTGGCGTCTCCCCGGCGGCGGCTGTTGGCGCTGGAGTGGAAGAGGTGCCCTCCTCGTGGTGGCCTTGACTGGGGCAGAGTGCCGGAGGTCGGGCAGCTGTCAGCAGGTGTGGATGCCGTCTGCGCAGCAGCTCGCGATGGGCAGGTTAAGGGATAAAACCATGCAGAAGCAGCAGGTCGCAGAGGGACCGGGTCAACCGCATGGCTCACAAGGCGACAATCTGGGTCCGGTGGCGGCCCTTGCAGCCAAGATGGATTATGTACTGGCGGCAGTGGAGCGAATTGGCAACACGCTGGCACATACGAAGACATCACTTGAGACCCGAATTGATAAGGTAACGTTAGACTTCACACTACTTCACGCCAACCACGGCAAATTGGTGGACACAGTCACCGTGCAGCGCCAGTCGTTCCAGGAGTTGCAGCCGGTGGTGCATCAACACACCTCGGCGCTTCAGGACATTCTTGTCAGGGTGCATGTGCTAGAGGATCATGTGGAAGACACGGAAGGGCGCTCCCGGCAATAATGTTCGCGTGGTTGGGCTTCCGGAAGGCGAAGCAGGGAAGGACCCGGAGCGGTATACAGAGTCCTGGCTGAGAGACCTCCTGCCCTCGGAGGTGTTGTCCCCGCACTTTGCTGTGAGCACAGGGTGCCGGCGCAGAAGCCTCGACCTGGAGCCCGACCTCTCCCATTCCTCTTCAAGCTGCTCAATTACCGTGATCGGGATGTGGTGCTGCGCGAAACAAGGAAGCTGGACACCCTAACGGTGGGAATCAGCCGTGTGATGTTTTTCCCTGACTACACGGCGACAGTGCAGAGGCGGCGGAGCACATACCTGGCGGTGAAGAAGCAGTTGCGGGAACTGGGACTGTTTTATTCCTTGCTGTTCCCCTCCCGACTCAGTGATCACCAAAGATGGGGCCCGCTTCTTCGACGCGCCGTCGGATGTAAGGGACTGGCTGGAGGAAACGGGGCAATGGAAGGGCGCACGGCCTGAGACCACGGAGGGGGGACGGTGAATGGCAGGTGCAAAAATCAAGAAGACGCAGGAAACGAGGCGCACGTCGTGGCCAGAGCATCGGCCCAGCAGCGCCCAGTCTGGAGGAAAAGCGGCTCGAGCGGCAGGAAGCTCTCGAAGCGGTCGTGAATATGAGAGCACTACACGGCGTGGACCGACAGAACTTGCAAGCACGCAGTGAACCAGACATGAGCATCCCATCATCCCCTTCAACTGTACTCTGACGACATAGCCATGCCGGTGGTGACACCACAGACAGCTGACCTTATGTGATTTGGGGTGGAAGTAAAAGAAAGGGCCTCGCTGTTAGCTTGAGAGTTACTAGTGATGCTTCATTGCCTTATATCGCTGCTGAGCACAAGGAAGGGATATTATTAAGATGCGCTTGCTTTCCCTTATGTATATTTGTATGGCTATGTAACTGACGGGCTGCGGGGCGGAGGGAATAGCTCCGGGGCTGAGTCTACCAGGCGCTGACTTTAACCATTTAGTGAGCTCCCCTGCGGGTGCCACACACCGCCCAGGTGCGGATGTGGATATCGTGAGTTCGGTGGCACCCCCTACAATCCCAGGCGAAAGGTGCTAGGGGTACATAGTAATGGGATTGTTGGCAGCGCACGCACCCAATCAGCAAACACGCTGAGTCAAGCCCACTAAGGTGAGGTGGATTTTGTTACAGTTTGGACGCATGCCCTACCGGGGACGCCCCCCCTTCTTGTTATATTGTTTATGGCTGTTCACATGATTCCAATGCAGCACACTGGTCTTCCTTCCTACACATGCGCTCCAAGACCCCTCGTGAGGTGCTCCCCTGGCCCAAAGCGCATGCGAACAGATCTGACACATGACACACTAACATAATGTCCTGGAACATTCGCGGCATGCACACCCCCTCTCGCCGTTATTCAGTGTTTTCCTACCTACAACGTCATGGGGTGGGGATAGCCCTTCTTCAAGAGACATATGACCCTGGTTGAGATAGAAAAGTTACGCAGGCGTTGGAGGGGCCAGATATTTGGTACAACTTTCTCTGCACACGCGCGTGGTACGCTGATCTGGATAAGGGCGGGTGTCCCATTTACCTGTACAGAAGTGTTGGTGGATTCTGCGTGAAGGTACACGCTGGCGCGGGGACGACTGAATGGCCAGGAAATCCTGTTAGGCTCCCTCTATGCCCCGAATACAGAGCAGCCTTCCTACTTAGAGGGTTTAAAATCACATCCTTCACCCATACGCTGGACTGCCCTGGCTGCATGGGGGGGGGGACTTCAATATGATACTGGACACGCACTTAGACAGGTCCTTCCCTTTCCTTCGAGCTGCGACAGGGACGTCTACCGCACAAGCGTTTAAGGATTGGCTTACACGTTGGGGGGGTATGTCACCTCTGGCGCGTGCAGCACACCACAGACAGAATCTACTCCTATTCCCCGGTCCATGACCTGCACGTCCGCCTGGATAGAATAGGCACCCAATCGTTGCTCCCACTCCTGGCCAAATCAGAATACCTAGGACGAACGCACTCCGATCACAACCCCCTGTGGTTCAGGGTCAGCGGGGAGGCAGACCGTCCACCGGTATCCACGTGGCGGCTGCAGCCTGCTGCGCTTGAAGACTCAGAGTTCCGATCCTCGCTAGGCACGGCTATCTTAACTTACTTTAAGATCAATGACGGGACGGCGAGCAACACACTGGTAGAGTGGGAGGCACATAAAGCAGCTATTCGCGGGCACTGCATGGTGGCCACATGGAACATACGGAAAAAGCTATCAGCTACCCTGATGGAACTGGAGTTAGAGCTCCTCCGATACGAAAGGGAGGGTGAGAGATCAGGAGAGCACTTCACACAAAGCACGCGTCGCTTCTGGAGCAGCTTTGCTGTCATAATTACGCGGCACATACAGCCAGGACACACGCCAAGGCGGACAGAGCTGGCCGGTTGTTGGCCTGGTTGGTGGACAGCGAAGGGCATCAAAACCCTATAGGTGCGGTGCGCACTGCGGAGGGGGAGATGGTATACACTCAGAAATTCACCGTGCTCGGACCGATCTTTATAGGCAATTATACCCGTCTCGAGGCGCAGGCCCCCGGCACGCGCTGGACGCGTTCTTTGACGCTCTTGTCTTACCCGGGGCATCTGAGGGCCATAGGGGTGAGCTCAATGCTCCATTTACACTGGAAGTGGGAGATGCAATAGGGGACATGGTGACTGGCAAAACCCCTGGGCCGGATGGCCTGCCCGCGGAATATTATAAGGCAAACAGGGACATCTTGGCACCCCTACTCCTTCGGCTGTTTAACGAAGCCATAGTCGAAGGATCGTTCCCCCCCCGTCCATGCGGGAAGTATTTCTAGTCTCCTTACCTAAGCCGGACAGGGACCACACTGCTTTAGGCTCTTATAGGCCGCTGGCAATGCTCAATGCGGATTATAAAATTTTCGCGACAATTCTTGCAGAGCGGCTCGCGGCAGTGGTCCCCCACCTAGTGCACCCCGATCAGAACGGGTTTGTGCTGGCGAGATCTACATCCCTGAACCTCCGGAGGTTCTGTAGGGTGGCGACTGAGGCAACAAGCGAATGGCCCAGGGCAGGATGCCAGATAATCTACTGGGAAAAGGCCTTTGACTGCCTGGAATGGAGGTACCTAGCTGAGGTGCTCTCGCGCTATGACCTGGGCGAGGGTTTCCTGCAGGCGGTCCAGCTCCTCTACACGAACCCTGAGGTTCAGGTGCGACTGGGCCCATATATCTGAGTCGGTGGCGGTGGGCCGGGGCACCCGTCAGGGGTGTCCCCTGTCCCCGCTGCTGTTTGCACTGGCGTCGTTGGCGGTGCATTGCAGCAGACGCTGGGAGCGGGGATCCCACTGGGAGATGACTCACCAGGTCTCGCTCTATGCGGACGACCTGCTCGTGTTCGTTAAAGATGTGATGCGCGTGCTGGGGAGGCTGGCCCGGGTGCTGGAGCAGTTCGCGGTTGTCTCGGGCTTAGAGTAAACGTGGGCAAGTCCTGCCTTTATGCCTTCAGTGCCACCCTCCTTTTCGTCGCTCAATGTGATGTTACGGGACTTCATTTGGGGTACGTCCCGGCACCGGCTGGCGCTTGCGAAGTTGTTCCTGCCAACGGATAGTAGCGGGTTGGCTGCTCCCTGTTTTGAGCATTATTACTTAGCGGCGCAACTCCAGTGGATCGCCTACTGGCTGGTAGACAGAGGCAGGGAAGACACCACCACAATGGAGCCGCAGTACGCGTTAGAGCAAATCCCTAAGCTTTTCCACCCACTGGCGGCACCTGTGAGGCCCACCCCGTTACTGCTGGCGGTGGCATACAAGTACTCTTCGGGTAAGAAATAGGGCTCTGCAAAAGCAATCACATACGCGCCTGCGGTGCCTCTGGAGGCTTTTCTGGGAGGCGACGGAGTTCTTGCGAGACCCATGTTGGACCACTGGAAAGAGGCGGATGTACAGACATTGGGAGACTTATCGGGACGGCGAGCTGGTGCCGTATGAGACGCTGGTCTCGTAGGACGGACTCCCTCCCGGGGGGTTCCTACTGCACAGATCCATAGTGGCAAAGATGACGACCAAATAGGGAGACATGACCTCGGAGCCCGCACAACATTTAACCATACAATACCTACATGTCATGGGGAGGGGAAGGCACCTGGTACATTGGTTTGCAGGATCGTTAAGGGTGCACACAGGGACTAGCTTGACCCCACTTAGGGACAAATGGGAGCAGGATATGGGCAGGCCACTGTCTGACCAGGAATGGGACAAGATACTCAAATGCCTGGTGCACATCCCCAGAAACCTGCGTTTCCGCCAAATACAACTATGTTGTTCACAGAGCCTACCTACGGGGGGGCTGCCCAGGAGGGGAAGGAGAGACCAATAGACACTGGTGTTTTTTCCTCACCCTGCAGATGTTTCTTTCTGTTTTCTTTGAATGTTTGGTTTCAATTGTTATATAAAAGTCTATCTTGTGCACGAAACTGGTTCTGGGAGGATCTTTCCCCCAACTATGCTATCACACGGGGACTTGGCATGTGGACAGCCATGGACTCACTCTAGGGCCGGTGCCCTGACAGCATGTGTTTAGTCAGTACTGGGTGGGTATTTCTCCTTCTGATAGCACCTATGGTTGTTGTACCCCATTAGTACAAACTGCTAGGCCCAACGAAGTGCGTCTGGCATGCCCAATTACTGTGCTGTAATTGCGAAAATGTCTAATGCAATGAGATATTAATTCTTGTAAAGTTTCCAAAAAACTGCCAATAAAAAGAGTTGACAAAAAAAAACAATGGACCAGGACAGCCTTCTGGTCCCGTCCCCTGAATTGCAAGGGTTGTGCTCATCTCGCCTTCCGTATGATGCTTTTTTTCAACTGGAAGTTGTGCACACACAAAAGGGTGTCCGGTGGTGGGGAACTGGCGAAAAGTGAGAGGCCCACTCTATGTACATGGTCCATCTGAATGTCCACAGACTCCGGCTCTTCCAACATCTGACTGAACAGTGCCCGCCACGTAGGCCCGTAGGTCATCCACCTCTTCCTTCTGTGGTACGCCTTGGATTCTCACATTGTTGTTTCGAGGAGACCGGTTCTAGAGTTCCTCAGCGTGTGCTTGTAAGTCCAGGTGTTGCTCCCGAAGGCGCAGCATGTCTTGTTGCAGCTGATGGTCTTCCTCTCGGTTGACATCATGCTCCTCCAGCATGGCCTCGCGCTCCCCAATTTCATCCACATCCTTCCGCACTTCTCGTAGGTCCGTGGCGAGCTGGCCCTTAAGAGCCTAGATATCCTCTTTAATGGCCGTAAACCGGTCCAGCACGAACGCTTTAGTAGCCGGGGCGTCATCGCCATCTCCCAGACCCTGCATTTTCTCACCGGATGTTGAGGTCGCCCCAGATTGTTCCAAAAGCATGTCCTTCAGTGATTTCCATTTTCTGTAGCGAGCAGCTGCAATACCTTCCCCAGGTGGAGCTCCGTGCGGTAGTTATTGGAAGGGCACCAGGGAAGGAGGCTGCAGAGTCAAAAGAACCAACACCCCTTCTTCCTGACAGGTAGGACGCGCCCCCAGGCGAGTGTGTTCTGGTAAGCCTGGCGGTGGACAGCCGAGCCCGCTAGCACTGGCTTCCTGCGCTGTGGATAGGCTTCTCCGCGCCGCTGCGTCTCTCCCTTGAAGGGGGCTGTCGGGGCAATTCGACCTCATGGGCGTATCAAACATTTAAGGCCTATTCCAGGAAAGTACGGCCCGCAGCGATCCCCAGGCCACGGCACTCAACTCCTGCCGCGGTTCTAGCCTGGACTCAAGCATCAAAGTGCCGCTCTGCGATAGGTTTCAAGGGCAATGATCGCAGCTCCTAGTGTCCTACCTCGCAGCGTGTGCGTGGTCACCGTGCAAAGTTCACGCGCGTTCACCCTCTAAAATGGCGGATGGCACCTAGTCAAGTCCGGGCAGCACTCACTATGCGCTGGGAATCACCGCTGAGTTTCCTATGCCTCACCTTGCGTAGAGGGACGTGTGGTATAGCAAGCTGTTCATACGCCTGCAACCTCCTCTGAAAATCAGCCGCTGCAGTCTTCAGCTCCATGCGCTGCACCGAGGCAAACCCAGACTACAGAAGCGTGTAATGGCGGCAATCATCAACTCTTCCATCAGTGGCAACCTGCAGCGTTTCTTCCGCTGGCTGTCTCTATTTGGGGAACAGGCACCGCTGCTGCGCGCCAGCCAGTGCCCTCGCACCCTGCCGGGCACAGCCACCAGGTCACGCCACCGCAGGCTCTCACCACGGCCAAGGTCCCGCGGACTCACAGCCCTGTTAGGCCCCGGGCCGCAGCAGAGCCGCGGACCGGGGACGTTTCGACCTGATCTTGGAGGTCGAAACGTTCTCCACAGACGCCGTGTGAGTCCCGGGAGTAAACCAGACTTCGTATGCGGTCCGAGGCTCCAGGGGAGAGGCGGTCCGAGGCTCCAGGGGAGAGGCGCTATGTCAAAACTTCAGTGCAGGGGTGCTCGAGGGACACAATACTGTATTCTACGAAGCCGCCATCTTGCCCACGTCCCCCAAAAACAGTTAAAATAATTTGAATCCTGGGCCGAATCTCAGTCTTATGTAGATTAGCATCGAGGACCAAGGAAAAACAACAGACGTTAGCTAAAGATACAACAAGTATCTGCACTGTATTAGGTATAGCATTAATAAAATGCAGAGCTATAGGCATTGCAAATGATGTTTGCTAGTTTTGTAAAAAATATACAAGCAGTAGTCCAGGTAATACATTATTTTTTAACAAAGCAAGGAAAGGTTGCCATAAGAAGACCTAGTCAGCATGCGGACGTCAGTGCCACCTATTTTTTCTGTGCCCTTTGAGGCAAACTGAATATATTTCACAAGAATACACAGTATACAATATATGCACAAATATACACAATATACAATTCAAAGAAGAAAACAGGAAATTCTAAAATATAGACATTGCCTAGCGACAAGCATCCTATCATCCTCTTCCAGAAGCCTCTGACCCTTCCTCCTCAATCGCATCTTTGGAATAGGCGTCGGCGGCGCCAGACAGCGCCAGTGACCTTAGGGCCGGCGTCGATTGAGGTCCTTCAGGAGCAGCAGGGGCACCGCACGAAGTAGAGATGGCGCCGGACCGGAACCAGACTGTGCCGGAGAATAGTCCACCCTTCCTGGGACAGGATCGGCGTCGAGAACTTCTGCATCAGGAGAGGTCAAGACGGAGTCATTGGCATGAAAGGTATGAAGGGTGCTGGGGCAATATGCTGAGGGTAGCACTTTTTAAAGGCAAGCAGTCCCATAAGGCACGCCAGATGGGTTTGCCGCCCTGGCAAACATGCCATACATTGCATTAAAAAAATGCGAAGGATCCACCCCTGGAGCCGGAAAAAGTGGGTACCAATCCGAAACCGCCTGATCTGGAAGATGCCAAGGTCGGAAAGTCCGGTTCTCACTGCAGAGTCTGAGACACTGGAGTGCGGGGGGGGGCTGGTTAGTGGTTGGAAGCAAATGACTCCCTTCTCTGGGTGCCAGAGAGTCTCTCGGCGTCGGAGTGCACCGGAGTTACCTGTCGTGAAGGTGAGAAGTCATACTTACTATGAGGCTGTCGGACTGGGGACACAGACTTCAGTGACTTGTCCGAAGGGAGATGCTTGGACCCATGACGCTGCTTCTTGTGATATTTGGACAACCGAGGTGTCAGGAATTGGCCACTTCGACCTAGACTTTGTCCTCTTCTGACCTCTCTTCTACTCCTTCGCCCGGGCCAAACACAACTTTGCTTCCCTCTTTGAGGACCTCCAGATTCATCAGATGACACGAAGAGCATCCCTCGATGTCGTGGTCAGACGACAGACACCAAAGGCAGTCTTCGTAGGGGTCCGTGACAGACATATGGTCCCCACATTCCCTACAGGGTTTAAAATCAGGCTTTTTCTGTGTAGACATCGCACAGAAACAGTTTCCAGACAACTGCAACAATGTAGATTACAAAGAAATGGAGAGTCCAAGAAAAACAGTTATGCGTCGACAGCGCGGAAAAAAATAAACTGACGTAAGCGCGCTGACGGGACACTTCTTATGGCTCTAATGAGGTCACGTGGAGTCGAGAGGAGCCATACCATTGTGACGTTCTCGTCAATGCGTTAGAGCTATGAAAAAAGTTTGTGGAATGCTGCGCAAGGGATAATTCAAAAGTTGAGGAATCCACAGGCAGATGTATCCATCAGAAATTTCCATTTGTTTTTTTCAGGAAATGAAATTTTTGTAAAAATGCACTATTGTTTATTTAGACAGGTTTGTGGTGACTACAGCAGAATGCTAATGTGGGGCAGAAATACTTGATGGTGAAAAAGGCGAACAATGAGCATAACAGATGCAGATTATATTTTCAAACCAAGATTGCACATTCTATAAGTTGTTCCTAATTGACAAGACTATAAAATAGCAATGCATGATTTGTTCTATATTCTCAAGTAGAGAAACTTCGTAAAAGGTGCGTTAACACATGAACAGATGAAAAATGTAATACAAGCCCCAGCGCCAATCAGGCCCGGACTGGCCATAGCGGGCACCGGGCAATCCCCCGTTGCGCCTGCAAGGGTGGGGGCCGGTTTTGAGCCCCTGGGGGCCGATTTTGTTACAGGGCCGTTTTTGCAACATAGCTGCAAAATCGGCCCGGAACAAAGTCGGACGAAAACCGGCCCTAGCAAAGCGCTCGGTGGCACCCTCAACCCCCCCCCCCGAGCACTTTGCCAGGGCCGGTTTTGGTTCCCAGTCCGGCCCTGGCGCCAATAACAGAAGGCACAAGGGCAATCTGATAATTAGGTGCATTAACCACAGCAACACAACTATTACTACAACTGTGCATAAAGTGCTGCGCAAGTCATTTTTATATCTGTGGGTGAGAAAGATTTGGACCACTAGGAGAGTGAATACAAGGGTGAGAAATTTGCGAATGCGAAAAGGGATTTAGCCAGCCAGTTGGGGATATGATGAGATAAAGCCCTGATGTGAGATGCCATGAATAATAATAATAATGTTTGATTGGTAAATATTCGATCATTGAGGATATGAAGTTTCAGTGGTCAGGTAAGTGGGATTAAAATTAAGTGAAAAGACGTGCGTCTGGCATTATGGACAGTGAAAGGGTATAATTTGCAGATGGTGAGTAGTGACCGAAGAGAGGGAGAAAATAGTTAACTGAAGGATGGGTGCAGAAAAGACCATAGGCTATCAAACACTGCATTAACATGAGTATGGTATAGAGTGGGGAAATGTGTAGCAAAGAAATAAAAGAAAATGGTATAGTGGCATCTAAGGATATAGAACCTGGGTTCTGTAATACTTACGGATCAGATCAGAAATGGTTTGCAGGAGAAAATCCATTTGGGTTTTCATCCTGTAGCCTGTGCTTCCAGCAGCCACGGCAGAACACTGGGAGGTGGAGGAGTTGAGGCAGGTACCAGCTGCCCACTGGTCTCCAGTTGCACAGGGGCCATGATGTTGGCGGACTGCTCGAGGAAGGGACTGACAGTAACTCCAGGTTCTCCAACTGGTGCACAATTTTACACTACACCCAGTCTCCATGCTGATTAGGGTACAGATATTCTGCAAGCCCTGGTGTAAGCTGCGTGGAACTGACAATTAACAGCCTTCGATAGGCTGTTGTCAGCCAGTACTCCTGGTGCACTTCTAAGGGGAATTAAGCAGTCGCAGGTGTTCCTCTCCGTGGGAATGGGTGACTTTACTGTATTGCACTGTGTTGATGTGACTAAGTGCTTCTAAGGCCCAGATGCGGTACAAAGCGCTAGCAGCGAGTGAGAGAGTTATGTACTATGTACATGAGTCAGATATTGGTAAATATTTTTCATGTTGCTGCAGGAAATTACATGATCAATTGGAGTGGTTTGCATAAGCAGGTACTGTCAGGTACTAAATACATGCTTCTTCAATTTGAAAGGGAGAATACCTGCACTTCATGGCCATATTGCAGTTACACCTAAGGTAGGGACTGGTTAGTGGTATTTTGCATGCTGCAAGTGCACTATGGGTAGGTTTTAGTCAATGCCTTGTAGTTTACTGCAGGTACACTTCTGAGGCTATACTGCAGGTACACAATCAGGAGTAGCATGCTTGGTAGTGTCATCTATCATACTGCAGGTACACACTATTGAATAGGTGTGGTCAGTGTTACAGCTCTGAATTGTAAATAGGTCTGCTGTGATATGATCTGCTGCAGGTGCCCTCAACTACGTATTGGTCGATATTACGACATGTTCTGAATGGAATACAGCAGAATATGTACTGAACGAGTATATATGGTAACTGCAGGTACAGCTTAAGTAGGGACTGGTCAGTGGTATATTTGTCAGTGCTTTATGGTATACTGCAGGTGCTGTTTTCTGCGGTTAGACTGGACGGTGTGCCTCTCCATGCCCTGTAGGTGGTGGGACCGATGTGAAAAACGACGGCACAGCAGTGTTGCATGAGCTCAGCTCTTTTGCGAGAGAATGACAGTGTGGCATATAGGAATGCTGCCCAACGTACGGCTACATACTATGTACCCCAATCTAAGGTTTACCCTTTAAACTGAAGGAATGAGTCTACTCAAGTGTGAGAAAGTGCCATCTTTCTTGCATTGGTATGCCCCCACGTTTTGCTGAACTGGTGATATGCTTTGACTGAGTGTGCCCTGGGCTCCTGCCAACCAGGTGCCCAGGGCCTGTGTTCCTTCCCTAAAGCTGTGTTGAAACAAAACCCAATTGGCATCTCTGGCCACCTGTCAGCCCCTAGTAAATGGTACCCTAGGTACCCAGGGCATGGTGACCAGAGAAGACCCCTAAGGGCTGCAGCACTTATTGTGCCACCCTTAGGGGTCCTGTACCCTGACACCTACACACTGCCCTTGCAGGCTGAGTGTCTAAGTACCAAATAAACAGAGTCGACATGGCACACATCCCGGTGTCCCATGCCCACAACCCCACTGCCCTGGCATACATCAGTCGCCCGTCTAGCTGGGTGCCCTATGCCAGTGGTATGGGCACAGGTACATGAGCCCTGTGCCCCTAAGTGCCCAGGAATGGCCCTGGGTACTGTAAGTACAGTGATGCCATTAAGAGTATATGTTGCTGGGAGGTTGTCATTACGAACTCCACAGCACCATAATGGCTACACTGAAGACTGACAAGTTTGATATCAAACTTCTCAGCACATTAAACCCACACTGGTGCCTGTGTGGGATTTAATGTAAAATGCACCTCAGAGGGCCTCTTAGAGATGCCCCCTGAAACCTAACCTACAATCCACTGTCATGGAGATGGGCTTTGCCTTTACACTGTGTTAAGTTAGCATGAGCTTATTAGAAGTTTAAACGCCATTTTTCCTCTCTGCTGCTTTTGCACACGGCACACAATATTATAAATTGTTAGAGTCTAGCAGAATATTTTGCTTCACACGAGAATAATATGCTTTCCTATAATATCATCCCTGCTTGGTAAGCTATGTCTGAACAGTGAGTGCCGAGGCCTTCAAGGTTATTTCAACACAGTGGTTGTTTGGTCTAATCAGCGCACGTCCTAGACATAACATATGCAGCTGTAGCCACCTCTGATTTTGGTGTGTTTAATAATGCACGGCGCAGAGCATGCACACAGTTTGGAGAACATTCGCATGCAGAGAGCTGGCGCAGAAAATGTGATCCCTTTCTACTAGGACCAGAGGTATGGGGCCGCCCTTGTAAACCCAAAGAGACCTTCTGTGGATTAATATAATATCAAGGGAGGGTAAGACTGAGGTGCCATTTAGCCTTTTTCCCCTTTAGCATTTTAACATGCTTTCTCCCTTTGTATTTTATGGAATAGTAACTATGCTGATAACCTTGTGGCTTAAAATATGTTTGCTTGTATTAGCTAAGATACTGCGCTTGAGAACACGGCACTAGAAATAAATATTTCAAACTTGCACTGGTCTTCATTTACTCCTCATTTTGGACTGGTATGATAGTATAACGAAAGAGTGTTCATGTGTTCCACGTTACCTGAGGTGTTCCAAGTCCATGTTCTGGGTTGTCTAATCATTGGGGGTATGGAAGAACCAATGAGACACTGATTGCTAGTCTGGTAGGGGATTTTGGATACTAAGGAGAGTTTTGGTTCATCCTAATTCACGGAGGTTCCAAGTCTATGTACAGTTCTGTGTAGCAGCAGAATCCCTGCGACATGGCGTCCAACCGTTGGTGGTCTTATTACGTGACACTTGAGTAGTACTTCTATCAGTCCTTAACCCCTTCACTATTGTTTCCAGATAATAGCGTTGGACAAACCTACCTATAGTTAAATAGGTATTTTCAAGCTTGAATCAGTTCAAACGGTTTATTTTTTAATTACTACCCAGTTGTGCTACAAAGGTTATTCATTTTACCACTTTCTTAGTGTGTCGTTACGGCATACGTTGATATACTGCAGCATAGTCGCATTGCGATACGCAATCATTTGCAAGCTGATAACGTTGGCTTGGAGGGCATGGCAGTGCGGAAGTGGCTTACCCTTTTGAGATTTTCTACTCGTGGGCGACCTTCCCAGCTGTGAACGCAAATACAGGTGTGTTCGACACGTATACTCCCACAGCCGTGCCCGCAGAATATGTTCCGTATAGAACACAGGAAGTTCCTATTAATGCTTGGCAGCACAGAGTTTGGTTTAATGGTGCCCTACCCCACACGTTATTGATAAGATTAGGTCCTTTGTCCATTCCAGCCACTACTTGGCCTGTTTTGGCTTGATTCACACCGCATCCTCTAGCAGGTGCGTGTCCCCTTGCAGATATGACTACTACATACAGTTACGATTAGCGGTATTAGGTCGTTAGTACAATACATTACCCGCAATCTCCCGGGAGGAGCCCCAGGTGTTACAGCACTTCCAGCCGGACCGAGCGGAATGAAGCTTAGTCCCGTGATGGTCAACGCAGTGATGGGCAAGCGCCCCCAGAATAAGGATGATTTACCCTTCTGGCTTGCCGAGAAGTTTGACCAGCTGGAAGCAGTATTTCTTAACAAGACTCCTGTTGAGAAACACAGGATTCGGA
This sequence comes from Lissotriton helveticus, assembly GCF_964261635.1. Taxonomy (NCBI): domain Eukaryota; kingdom Metazoa; phylum Chordata; class Amphibia; order Caudata; family Salamandridae; genus Lissotriton; species Lissotriton helveticus. The sequence goes on from NC_136067.1 coordinate 1,500,764,071, forward strand.
CAATTAGTTTGCCTAAAGACTTGATACCGGAAGCTGGTGACTGAGTCTTGGGGTAAGATTTTTGTGGCGGTGTATACGAGGTGCTTCGGCTCTCCGTCAATGACCGTCCTACCCTCGGTCATTAAACATGTTCAAGATGAGCACGGACCTGAGGCAGCGGCTGAATTGGGTATGCGGCTCTGCGGCAATTTTGACATAGTTTCTGCTCTCGTATTTGCTAATGTCAAGGGAGATTCGGTAAGCTTTCAGGTGTCTAATGCTTTGCAGGTGGTTCCCGATGCCGATAAACCCCGACAGTTAACAAGAATTATTAAGGCGGCTTATAAAACCGTGGGCCGTAATAGTTTGGGTGTCTAGCCTTTCTCTACCAAAGAGAAAAAACAACCCCAAGGGCCGAAGTCAGAAACTGATGAACAGCCCAAGGCTAAGAAGCAGACTTGGCCGAAAAAACAAAAACAGGGTAAACGATAGAAACAGGGTTCACGTCCCGCGTCTCCAGTGCCTACGTCTACAGAACGTGTTTATGACTTGCGCGACGATAAAATCACCTGATAGTTTTCAGGTTTTTGAACAACGTTCTCCTCGTTCATTTCAGGACTCATCGGCCTCATCAACCGGTGGTGGTGGAGGCGGCAGAGGTAGGGGTGGCCAGCAGGGACGCGACCAGCCCCGCCCGAAAGACGGTAAAGGCAAGCAGGACGATTCGACACCGAAAAGACCCAGTTTCAGAAGAAGGTTGCCGCTTTAACAGCGAGATATGCCACAGATAGTGAGAACGCAGCTTTGGAATCTGACATGGGTTCTGACCTTGCTGGACAGCGCGGCGGAGATGACCATAGTGCGAGAGGCCCTGCGTCCACTACTGAAGGTGACAGCAACTGACCGATATGTTGTTGTGGAGACAGCTGATACCAGAGTAGCTCCCCCTGATAGACTTTATGAAATAGTCCTTTTAATTGAAGGCGACATACAACTTACCATAAAAGGGGTATTTTGGGAAAATCTTACAACTACCTATGACATTTTGTTAGCGGAGGCTGACTGGCCCCCACCTTTTGTCCTCGCAGCTCCGAGGGGAGGAGGTGATCCTCCCTAGTTTCAAGGACACTGTCTCAAAGGAGCATGCGCTGAATTTTGCAGAAGAGTGGGCTAAAGCCCTTGCGCCGGCTCTGTACCGTACACACTGTAGTTGGGATACATTTTCCCCACACCACGAGATTCCCTTACGGTCTATGCCACAGCCTCAACCTCAATATCCCATCCGACGTGAAGCTAAGGCTTACGTTGCGGGAATCCTTGAACAATTGGAATATCAGGGTGTAATTGAAACTTGTGTGTCACCGATGAATAACCCGCTTTTTACTGTGACCAAACCGGACTGTTCGTACCGTTTGGTATTGGATTACCGGCATTTAAACTCGCATTGTCGTACCTGTGCAGTACAGAATACCCACGGCTCTGCTCTAGCTGATAGTCTTGTGCGTAAACGGTTTAAGACCACACTTAACATATGTAATGGTTTTTTGCCCACAATTTGGATGGTCTAAGTTCCCAATGGACCAGTTTTACCTGTGGCGGTAAACAACGCCAGTTTAAACGCCTAGCGATGGGCTATAAAAATAGTCCAGGTGTGTTTGCCGCCCGCATTGTAACTCTTGGAGAGAGTTGACCCGGATGCGTGTTCGTATGTGGATGACATCTATCTCACAGATGACGAACTTTGGGTGCATCTGTGTCGCGTTGACCGCATAATTTGTAGCTTTGCGGACTTCGGTTACAAATTCAACTTTGCAAAATCTCACATTGCAGAGTACACATTGTTGTTTCTGGGCTACGAGCTCAACAATGAAGGTCGAGGATTGGCTCCTCACTTCTTTGAGAAATGCGCACAACTGCGTGCTCCTACAACTCTGAAAAAATTACAGTCCTTGCTGGGATTTTTGAATTTCGGGCGTACATACATACCCGAATATGCCCAGCGTATCAAGCCTTTGTATGCATTGATACAACCAACTTTTACCAAATCTTGCTGGCTGCCGGAACATTCAGCCATTTTGCACTCTTTGCAGGCTGATCTTCTAGAATCTAAATTCTTACTGACTCGTGATAACCACACCAACCTGGTGATAAGAATCATCCCTGGGACGGTGGGTTTCACTTACCTTACTTTTAACGAGGGTGACACTCTACCTATTGCTTACAAGTCACACTTGTACACTTCGGCTGAAATGCGGTTTTCCTCTGTGGAAAAAGTTGACAGCAGTGCAAATGGCGATTCTCAAGGAACGGGAACTGTCGCAGGGAAAACGCATGTTGGTTGTTACCCCGTATCCTGCACTTGGAGCAGTGACGAAAGCCAGTGTACCAAATTCTAAAGCTTTGCACCCACGGTGGATACAATGGGCTGCGTCCCTGACGTCCCCGGATGTCAATTTTTGTTTTTGATGCCTCCTTACAGTCACTAGAGTTTTTGCAGTATGAATTTGTTCACACTGCGCCATTGACTATGCGGCCTTTGGAGGATTTCCATTGTATCATTTACACTAATGGTTCAGCGCAAGTTGCGCATGGGTCTAAGCACGCATAAGTTTTAGCTTGCGCTATTGTGGTAGGTGCCATGGTGAATGATGAATTCAAGTCCAATGTCGTGCACACGCAGACTTTAGGGTACTGCACCGCACAATTGGCAGAGCTTCGTGCTCGGATGCTTGCATTAGAGTACGCTGATCCTAGTGTGACGACTTATTGTGAGTGATTCTTACTACTGTGTCCAGTTTTACAATGAAAATCTGTTCTTTTGGATTCAGAATGATTTGTGATTCTAAGGGTAGCACAATAAAACATAAAATGATCTGGGTTCGAGTGGCTGAGCTTAAAAAGCAGTTGCCACTCGTGTATGTAATTCACACTCTTGGTCATTAGCGCGTAGGAGTCCACGCTGTTGGCAATTCTTTGGCCGATAAGGCCGCATAATCAGCAGTATCGACATATTTGGTTGCGGCAGTTACACGTTCCAAGAGTAAGATTGATTATGATATCTTGGCGGCTGTAGCTGCGACTGGGAAGGGAAGTAAATATCCTAAGGGATTCCCTTTGAAGTATTCATACCACTTAAGTCCTGATAAAGTTCCTTATGTGAAGATACCAGACGTTGGTGAAAGGTTAATTCCCAACGCGGACCGCAGGTCCACACTGATTACAGCTGCCCATGAAGGCTTATAAGGATGCCATGTCTTCATTGGGGGTCCAAGTCAAGTTTTCGTCTCCATACAGACCTGAGGGTAATAGTGTTGTGGAACGAATGAACCGTGATTTAAAGCAGTCTTTGACAGCTAGGGTTATAGGCACTGGCAGGAACTGGCTGGCCCACCTCAATAGCGTGCCCTTAACCTCCCAAGAAGATCTCTGGGTGGGGGGACCCCATACAAAATGCTCTTTGGTATCAAGATGTTCGTCCCGGACCTTGACGGTCTAGACCGGGCGGCTGTTGTAGATTAACACTGCAATGTTTTACAGGATCTACAAATGACGAGAAACAGTCTTGCAAAAGAACATTTGCCCTGCACATTTGAAGCAGTGTAGGAGCAGAATCCCTACGACACCACGTGCTGGACCCCTGGGTGGAGACCCCCTCACTCGCCTGGGCCTACTGCAACCCCTGTAACTATTGTGTTTACAAAGTCATTACCTTTCTGCAAAGTAATTACCTGAGATCACTCATTATTGAGAAAAGTATATTTCATATTAGTTGGTTCTAAAAATAAAACAGTTATATCTTGATATAAAAACAATTGGCCTGGATTTCAGTCCTTGAGTGTGTGAAACCTTTTGCTGACAGTGTGTGCAACAAATGCTTTACACTGTCCTCTGGTACTGCCTTACTGCTCGACCAAGCTACCAGTTTTGAGAGTAAGGTCAGCCCTGACTTTAACCTCTGTTATACCTCTGTGGTTGGTGGTCTCTATACACTGTACCTTACTTTGGTCCAGTATATATAGAGCCACTTTCTCACATTAAGCGAATTCCAGCTGTTTTACATGGAGACCGCACATGCACACAGACACCTCCAACGGGTTCACCTAACCGTGCGATATTAATTACTGCAGGCCGGAGTGGCACTGAGAAGTGAAGTGTTTAACAACCCGAGAGAGGCCGTTTTTTTCTAGTTTGCCTCCTGCCGTCAGATTCAAGAGTCCAGTCTCACTCGCCGCAAACACACCATGTTTGCAGCTTCAAACCAGAAGTTAATGGAGGTCCAAATGGGAAGCAGACACTGCCTTGCTCATTTGTTACTTTATCACAATATAATATTTTGGTGGTGTAACCAGCATTAAATGTTGTTCGTAAACACTGGACGGCACCTTTGTATTTCAATGTTGATCTTTGGATGTTATTGAGCTGGTTACTTACAATGTAAAACATCTGATGCTATGTGAGGTATCCTATAATAATGCAGTCTATACCCACGAATGGCAGCAGCCGTTTTGTTAACTTGATTTAGGAGTATTTTATGTAGTGGAGCAGCAGAATGTTTTATACAGAAAATGTTAATTGTAAGCGACAACAAATTAAATCAAGCCACAAAAGTGCGGCGGCCCATAAAGCCACAGTAAATTGGTAGGAGGAAATAAAACAAGTAGTCCTCAAACGAACACAGCCACCTACAGTGTAAGTAAACTGTAGTTGGCTGTTGCTACTCAGCGTAAGACGGAAATGATGTATGGTAAGCACCAACCAATAAGGAGCCACAAACAAGAGGAACACAGAAGTGAACCAATGACAAGCACTAGGCAGGATTACACTAGGTAGAGTGATTACAGCAGGTCTTCCAGACAGGCTCTACCTAAAAATGGGTTGTTTCCCAAATATAACAGGTTCCTGTTAGTCCAGATTTCTTTTGCTTAGATGGGCACAATGTAACAGGTGTTTACTTGAGAAAACTGTTCTACATTGCTAAAATCTTTGTAGCCAACCACCATTTGAACCCATCTGGTTGCCAGACATACAAAATCCGACAGTTTTAGAACACAAATATCAAATTAAGTAGTAACGTTCTCTTCAATGGTAGGCCCACCTCACCCAATTCACTATTCCAAAATCCCATAACAGTGCTTCAACAGCCACTATTGACACTGTGGTTTTCCTGTATACTGCCATGGCTATGAAAGTGCTAAGTCTGTGCCTTAGTCAGACCATAAAACTAGATTAGTTACAGGTACACACAACTATACGAGCAGGGACACATACCAACCTCCTGTTACCATCTTATAGCTATATCCGTATGTTTTTGGGAAGGCTAGAACATTATGTTTCAGGCAAAGAACCTGACACTATTTTCTTGTTACGGACTTCACAATAAAAAGAAACATGGAGGCGACAAAAATAAAAGTTCTGCAGAAAGGAAAATCGAAATTGCATTTGAATTAAAAAAGTGGCTTGGTTATGTACAAAATTATAAAATGCAATAAAAATGTAAAAAGGCAAAATACCCAGACAAACTTGTCAAAATATGAAAACACTATTAGTAGCATAATGCTTTTGTCACAGGGACTGTTCATAAGAAAGACAGCTTGTATACATAGTGAAATCCACAAGCAGGTAATAATCAAAGGAGTTAAGGCCATTGATGGTTTGCATTCTCTGGCCACTCAAAGGTGATACAAAAAGGGTCTACTTAACTGACTTGTACTCAATTGAGTTATGACCTACCTACTCAGTTAATTGCAACAAGCATGACACTAATACTTCTGCTCACTATCACACGTTCTACAGGCACACAGGTTCAGAAGCAGCTTAGGACGTCTTTGGTCACAATTAAGAAATATGCAACAAACCTTCGAGTTTCCCGGCTCATCTGCCTCAGCAAGACTGGGTTCTGTGATTGCACACTCGTTCAAACTATGAAACTGGAAACAAAATAATGGTTTTAAGGTATGCAGATTGTTTAAAGCTGCAACAACAAGAAAGCAGACATTAAAAAGGATGTTACATTTGGTAAATTAAAATAGACACGTCATTAATAAACTGTAAAAAAAAAAATTGTTCAGCTACAGTAATAAACGTTTGCTCTATGGGAAACTGGAAGTGTGTTAACATACGATTGCAAACTTTACTACAAAATTTAAATCAAACCCCTCCGTACATTTCAGGCCCATGAAGAAAAAGCAGGCACCAATCAATCCAGAAATGTGAAATCTCGCAGTGATGGAGACCTGTGCACATGTCTCCTTCTGGACTTAAACGAGTAGTACTGCAGGTTTCCAAAATACCACAGAAAATCTCATGAATTTGTTTTGTTCATTTCCAATGATACAGTAAAAAAATGATTACTACTACTTATTACTGCAGTAATGCTGCCAAAATGCTTACCTATTACACTAGCTTGGAGGTGGGTATCATGTGGAGGCACAACTTTGCAAGCTTCTACTCGAGTTCTTAAGTCAAGAGAAATCTTTTTAGGTTTACAAAATAAATCTAAGATTTTCAGAGAAATAGAAAATCTATTCAGACCCAATTGATTGCGATAGGTTACTCCATAAACGTTAGATTTTATTTACATTGATAAACAATTGCGATTGCAACACAAATGCTTTCATTCTTGGATGCTGCATTAATATCACAAGATGATAAAATAATTAGCCTGCAATAGAACTTGGGTGTCATGAAGGGGGAAGTCACTTCATTATTTTAAATTCTGGGTACACCAGGGTGAGCAAACTAAGGTTTAACTCTAGAGAGTGAATGTAGGCACAGTATAACAGATGTCAAAGTAAAGTATGAAGGGGCAGCAAAGGGCTGTGTTTACACCACAGTTTAACACCAAACTAGGGATCCAAGGGAGAGAATCCCAAATGAGAACGTAACACTCCCTATCTATACATTCGGTGGGGAGTTGAAGCCCACATCTGGAACCTTGCAGCCCTGATGTCAGGAGGGAGCCCCAGGAAGAAATATGTTGCCTTCGGGCGAGTGCTTGCTCTCGTCCTTATAAAGGATCACTTTGCCTTACTTTAAATACACAACCCCCGTTTTGAGTGAACGTATCTGTTGTGAGTTTTTTTACACATAGTTAACTGCTATATTAAACATTTACAGTATAAACAAGAGTAAGTGGAAATTGCAAGAAGTGCAATACCAAAACATTACTCAATATACAGTGATCGTACAATAAGGATGAAATGGGGGGGTGTTAATAGACTGTTGTTATAGGAGAAGTAGATTGTGGGGTGGGTGTTGGAAGGGAATCGGGTGGTCTAGGGAGATATCCCCTTCGAGGCCATCTAGTGTCCTAGCGTTGTCCCTAGGGACCTTAGATAAAGGATTCTCCAGGTGACCAATTCACTGAAGTCAAGCAATGGCCAAGAACCAGGATCAGAGTTCCCAGCAAAGCCATACAGCACTAAGACAGCAGAGTAGGACAAAGAGCTCATGACATTATACAAACAATTATAACCTGCTATACCAGTTTAAATGCTTTCACTTTAGACATCCGATACAGAACAAATGTGGACAGGACAGACATTTTGTCTTGCTCTCTGGTCACTGTTCGATGTCAGATTTGGGAGTGGACCATGCAATAGGCAAAGGTTTTTCCAGGATAATTGCTCAACAATTTCATGGCAAACAAATGCACAGTATATACTGGTCTGGGTGCCACATCCATGCAGCTATATCACTTCCAGTAGTGATTCTTGGCTGATTTACACCTGCTGCCATCTTTGCACACTACCTACTGTAAGCTGGGAGAACTGACAAGAAATTTACATTGTATCAGGCACCGACAGAGGTTGCCAAATGAGAAGTCTTAGGGGGTGGGGGTGGCATGCATATTCATTAAAACATGAATGCACCTGGTAAGAGCAGGGTGTTAAAAGGGATGTGCATACCTTTTCCATATCCTTGAGTCTCTTGGGGGATTCTTCCAAACCTGGTGAATGGCATCTTTTGGGTGCACTGCTTTTGGGAGACGCTTCAACACCGTTTACTTGCCCTTGAGAAACATTATGGGGAGGAGACAGAAGACCAGGAATCACGTTTAGCCCAGCTGCTGCAAAAACTATGCATCCATCTGAAGGTGGGACTGCTTTCCCCAATTCAGCTGCATTTAAAAGAATAAGCACATTAAGACAGACATTGAATTGGACATGAATTACTTGATGAATGTTATTTGCAATTATGTATGCAGTGTAGTACATACTTGGATCAGATAATCCTCCAACAGGATCTACAGACACTGGAGCATCGATTCGCTTTTCATGAGCGGTTTCAGTCAGATTCCTGTTTAAAACACATCAGAAATTCAGGTTAATGCAGAGCCAACAGATCTGGATAATTGTGTTAATCTGTGAATCATTTACCTCCAAGTCTAGCAAGGCATGCAGGGAAGGAAAGTCCCAAACCACAGTGGAGTACAGAACAAAATATAACAATTGGAACCTTAATATGAGCTGCACTACCATAGGAGAAGGTGTGGAGGAATCGGCAAGGATTTATAGCATAGTATCCACCAGAAATATTAGCAAAGATAAGTAGCTTTCTTTTGATGGATACTTCTCGCGTATTACTCAACTTATCAATGAGTGCCAAAGCAGTACCCACTCTGAGATGTACAGACTAGAGGCAAATAAAGGAAATGACGCAGCATAACTCAAGAAAAGTCCACATAATTCTTGCCAGAGTTCTCAGCCAATGCGTGACAGAGGCATGCAACAAAGACAAAGTAAACAAAGTCAAGCGCACACAACCTGAGTAAGTTCGTAGGTAGGGTCTTGTATCATTCAAATGGAAGGATAAGATCAAACTCCAATGTTATCTTAATTGTTTTTTATTCATCCGGTGCGAGTATTTGTTTCACAAGAAACCAGCCGACACGTGTTTCGTCATTAACGGGGTAGACCCGTGACTCTTCAGGGCTGTGGAAGTTAGGCTGCAGGCAGTATCGTGGGACCGGTGATAATTCCAACCCGGTCCTAATCGGGTATAAACAATGGTAGACGCGAGAAGGAAATGCTTCAAGGCGTCAGGGAAGCGTGTTAAGGGTGGAATGCTCCGCCGCCGGGTACGTGAAACAAATACTCGCACCGGATGAATAAAAAACAATTAAGATAACATTGGAGTTTGATCTTATCCTTCCATTTGAATGATACAAGACCCTACCTACGAATTTACTCAGGTTGTGTGCGCTTGACTTTGTTTGCATGTACACAGAAGGTGGAGCTCCTCTCCCCCTTCTTTTCTCCGAGACCAGGGTTATCTCTGATCAAGAAGCACCAACCACCCAAACCTCACAACCACCCAAATCTCACAATCACCCTCTGACCACTACCTGTTGAGTGCCATCATATTTCTGAACACTCTCATAACCCTTCGCTGAACTTTGTAAACAAAGACAAAGTAGCTGCTTAGTAAATAGCAGTCACTTGGACACCCGTGGCCAAGGCAAAAGCTGCCATGCTGACCCTTTTTGAGGGTCAACATATTGCAACCAGATCAACCCTACATGCTGGAGTATTTGCCACCGGAAAGACATCGGAGAGTCATAACTGTAGATGGGTTTACACGGAGAAGGCATGAGGCAAGTCGGAACCAAATGTAAGCGTTGCTGAAGAACAAAGGTCATGGTAGAAACAGGATCAGGGGATAATGCTGGAATTTGTTTTTTGGAGTGCAGGTCATCCACATACCAATGGACAGTGGGTACTTTGTTGATACAATACACTCCAGAATTAAACACATTTTCAACCTTCCAATTAGTGTGCTACAAGTGTTAGGAAATGAGTGCTTTAACCAGGAAATAACCAAGAAGATCACAGCGGCAAACTGAAGCCCTGCAAACGGACAAGTTCCAGAACACATGGCCTTCCAATCGAATACTACAAAACTAAGGCCTCTAGCTTGGCCCCTCCTTTGTTGAAAATGTTATGCACATGGAAATGTGATTCCTGCTGCCCCATTTCGTGAAACGCTTGATCATGACCGAGGTGGCTTTATGCCCAACAGGTCAATTAGACAATGTCTGAAGACTTTAATGCTTTACGCTTAACAAATTGCTAAAGCAGGCAGCTGCTCTTCAGATTGAGCTGGAAGAGTTCTTTTAACTCTAGATTGGACATACCTTTTCATGTTCCAGAAGAACCTAGTATTGGGCTTAACATTTATTGAATACACTGCCTCTTTCATTCCAAAACCACAGAACTAGTACTGGTAAATGGGATGTCAAAACCCTTTCCATGGACCAATGGACATAACAAGGATGACCCCATATCACCACTTCTTTATGCAGTGGACCCCTGGCAACTATTATCAGAACTCACAATGATATTAAAGGTACTGAACAGCCTGGTCGATATATCACTATACGTGGATGACCTCCTCGTATCTGCAGGGCCCTGCCAAATCGGGGTCATTTGTAATGCAAGTGTTCAAGGATTTGGTGTTTATTTTGGCCTTTGGGCAACTTGGAATACATCGCTTATGGGGAAGATCGCTATGGCAAAATGTTAAGAAGTCTAGCCATTGTTAAAGTTACAGAAGGGATTAAATATGTGGGCATAGGTCTCCAACACCCAAGAACATGTATGGAACACAAACCTCTGTGCAGATAGCAAATCAAAAACAAGAGTCAACTTTGGAAGCACTTTCAGATTTCACTAATGGGCATAGTGACTATAATTAAAATGATAATATTGCCTAGAGACTGTAAACAAAATAATTCACTTCAGTCCTCTACTAATTATTCAAGCAAACCTCTACCAAGGCCAGGTCCCCATTTGTGGTGTAACAAACACCTAGCGTCCGTACTGTAAAATGGTACAAGTCACCATATGATGGGGGACTGGGTATATCAAACTTTATTGCATAAATATTGTGTGGCACATCTGGCAGTAATTAATGATAGAGTGTTTAAAACAGTACCTCCAACACCACTGAAAGTGGAGTACCTGGCAGAGTGGATCCAACACATTGTATGTATGGGGCCAAGCCACACTAAGACATTTCACTCCCCAAGCCACCAGGTTATTTAGACCCCTGCCATGAAATGGGTCAACCCAAGAACGTAACAGCACCTATTCCTTGGTGGGTGGTTTCTTTCATTGCAAGGGTAACAATGAACAGGGTATTATAGGATGGAACACAACACTGGGGTTTTTGTCAATGGGCAACTGCTCCCAATAAGGCCATGAAATACTTAATTGAGTTGCAGGAAGAATGTGGTCTTTTAAACCCCCAGTTATTCTGTTAGCTTCAGCTCAGACAAGTACTCATGCCATATTTGAATACACCAGACAAAATATACTTCAGTCCTCTGAGCCAAAATTGCAACTGCTGTGTTGCTCAAAAAGATATAGACCGTAGTAAATCGTAAACCGGACATTCCTGCAACTAAGGTGCAACTGGATGAATGATTTGCAGATGCTAGGGAAGTAGGCCTGTGCCACCCCAATGGAAATTGCCATCACAGAACAGTTCAGACTTCCATAATTTAAATTTCTGCACAGAGTACATAACAGAGGAATGACTGCAGATATGTAGTTGATTTAAGTCTCATTCTCTACAGGCTACTGTATCCTACACCCTCACTCCGTGTAAGAACGCCCCATTTTCTTCAGTAATGATACTGGCACAGTGTACATTTTCTATCTGAAGTTACACACGTAAAGAGCGCCCTTTCTGCAAGATTGGCATTACTCATCATTGTAAGCAAACTACAAGCAAATAGATATCTGCATCTCTTTACTGGACTCAGATTTGCAATTGCTAAAAAAGACGTAGCATCTATGGGGCACTTCCAACACACCCAATATTGCCAAGTGGAGAGCTGGCCTGCAGAACCGCAGATCTATAAGCGTTGAGGCTGCCCACAAACACAGAAGGATAAGGAAAAAGTGATAAAAAAGTGATAATACTCTGGTGAGGTTACTGAGATCATTAATCCCTAAATATATATACGACTGCATTGTGTTGGTGTACCCCATTTATTGATCAACATTAATATAATTCTAATATACACTGAAACTGGAGATGAACCAAATAAAAGCTTATACCTATATAACATTACAATTTAAAAAAAACGACCGAACAGGCATGTGTCTCAGGGCAACCTACCTATGAACTGTTGCACCCAAAAATGGTTTCTCCGCTGGAACAAGCACCATATGCTACAGCCAGCCAGGAGGCTGCAGCATTTGGTGGTATAAAGACAGGCTGGAATCAAAGGGGGAAAAGGATCTAGCCTGCCTTGTTAACCATAAGGGGCCAAAGGAAAGAGGAGCAACCCTGAAAATAACTACATGGCCTACTGAAAATCCTCAATCGGAGGCAGATCGGCAAACAAAGACAGAAGCCAGTGTTAAAGATTCTTGGGAACTGGAATATTTGAGGACGAAACTAGCAGCAGGGAATGTTGCCACCAACTTTCCAGCGAGTCTATGAAGCTGCTCTGTTCGGAGATGTGCCGAAGGGAGGGGAAAAGGGCAATTTAGGGTCAAAGGCAAGAATATTTAGCTTCTTTATGCCCTGTTGGCCTTTGAGATGAAGCTGTTTGGGGGGGGGGGGGGTGAACTGGGACATCTGTTTACAATGCCTACAGAGTTTGAACCTAGTCAACGTAGGAGTGCAAATTCAACAGTTTGCTGAATAAGCATAGTTCGATTTAGAAGAACAGTGGAAACCCAAAATGCACATTGGTAAGGTACTTTTAAACTGAAAATGGCAGTGCACCAAAAGGTGCAATACATAAAAGCCAGTGTCTTCACTTCATTGGTGGACAGCACCACAAGCAGAGTCATGTGGCACCACTTGGCAGCAGTGGAGAGCTACTACTATGAAAATGTTTCTGGATATTCCCAAGGTGAGGAATCTGTTCAAAGTGGTATCCATCAGAAAGAGTCAGTATGCTTCAACAGGTGACCTCTGCTGGGTCCTGGTGCTCCTAGGGTAGTAGAAGTAGTAGTAGTAGTAGCAGCAGCAGTAGTATTATTTGACCTACTAGGAGGCTTGCTGGGAAAATATGGCATTTAGCTTTTCCTGTACGAGTGATGGTCCTGCTTGTTCCTTCTTGGTCAGCTAAGAAATCAGTAAAGCATCCTGGGAACAAGTGAGGTAATTGAGAGTCCATAGAGCTTTACTTTGCATGGTTTTACTCTGATGCGGAACACAGAACTTTACCTAAATATTCCCAGTTTAAGACAGATGAAACTAGGTAAAATTCTCCAAATGTGTTACATTTAACCGCATCAAGCACATCAAAATTAGAGAGACCAGAACCATTATCCAGCTAACATGAATTCTGGCTGCTACAAGATAGTCTACAAACAATCCCCAGAACAAGCTCAAAAGGATAAGAAACACATTTTACATATTCTGGAACACAAATGAATTTTGAAGGAACATTAGGGTGAGGGCACTCCGGCAGTCTCCATGGTACTCTAACCAGTTATATGAAATTGAATTAAGTTCTTGAAAACATAAAACAAGTTTCCACCTTAAGAGAAGCATGTGACATTGACATCAACCTAGAAACCTTGACTGCTTTGCTAAATAGTTACATTATATATCACAGACTAAAGAACTCCAAAGCATGTACATTACAACATTCACCAGTGCTAACCTTTCTACCATTGCAGGACTATCTAAAGCAGAAAGTTTGTTAAATGAAGTTGGGGAGCTGAAAGGTGTTCCACTATCTGTATCTCTGGAGCTGTCCAAGCAGTTTCCATCAAGGGACGTCCTAGACTGCAGGCCACTCGAATTTCTGTTTATGTCTGGCATGCTCTAGAAAACAAAATACACCATGATTAGAATAAAGGCACTGTAAACCAATGGCTTTACCAAATGTAAGTTTCCCATGTGTTGGACAAATATCAAAATTACCCTCTTTTTCTTCTGTATTACTTCTGCAGGTAGATACTGAAAGAGCTGCTTTTTCTTCACATGAGTCGCCTCAATCTTCATTCCCTCTTTCAACATGTTAACATTGGATGCCTGCCTATAAACTTTAAAGCAAAACAGTTTCAGTACCTTAAAATCCTAGACCCTACCAAATCCATTTAGTCAAACTTCTCCACTGATTTTTTTTCATATCCCCATCACCAGCAACACACAATTGAGTAACCCGTATTATGCATTACAAGAGCTATTACTATACACAGTTTCGAACAGTAAATAGGGTGCTTCATGAGGCCTAATTCACAATGAAGTAGACGGGACAAAAACGCTCTCAAGTTTCCCTCCCCCATCAATACCCTCCCCTACCCTTAGACCCTTCCTATATCCTTATTAATAGAACATAGTATAAACACATGTGAGAAATAAAAGGAATAGAAACACTAATCAGGTACTCTTGGGGTCAATGTACATGTTATCAGTACTCTGTGCGGGCCCTTGCGTGTTCAGAACTGGAAGAAGTTGCGCTCACACTCTGGAGGGACAAGTTCTAAGCGGGAGTCCCCTGGAGAGATAACCAACTAGCAGTCCGCAATCATTCTAAGTTTTTAAATCATCCTTAGAAATATCATTCAGCCTTTCCATTGTGATGCCTGCCATAGACGTGCATGCCACGGTGTCAAGTCTGGCACCTCCCTTTTCCTCCAAACTGCCATAACCACCTTTGCCTGGGGGCGGCAAAGCCACATTATGTCTATCACTTCGTTTGGTACTTTAGGCGAACGTCCCGTAGGCCCAGGAGAGCAAAATTCGGGGTGTACAGAATTAGGTACCCCAGCACCTCTTTGATTTGCGCTAGAACCTGACCAGAAAGGCCGCATTGTCGGTCAGTCCCACCAAGTGTGACGAAGTTCACCCAGGACCACAACCTCTCCAACAAAGGACTGATGTGTTGGGAAATATTTATTTTGTGGGATATAAGTACCAATCGTACAGTATTTTATGGTGGGCATCAGAGGCTTGGTAAGCGATTAGGTTTTAATGTGGTTCCAGAAAATCTTCCATTGCCTGTCAGTAATATCTCGCCCAAGGGTGCTTTCCCAGAAAGCAGCATGGTGTGGCTGTTGGGTGGGTGGCGTAAGCAGCAGTAAGGAGTAGAGCAAAGAGATTAACTCTTTGGTCGATCCTGCCCCTCTCACAAAGCACTATTCGTGTGAAGTCCCTAGTTGCGGCCTCCAGTACCTTTGGCTGTAAAGCCCAGTGTCTCAGTCGCAGACAATGAGTGTTGGGTACTAGGAAGGATGAAGTCCCTCTGACAATGCTCCAACATCAGCATGTCCCAGTTATGAAAAATAGTGGAGAGGGTTAGACAGCCCCCTTCCCTCCATGCATCGAAGGGGACCGGTTGTACAGTCTGATGTAATGATCAGTTCTTCCAAGGATTGATTATAAGTAGGTTTTATTGATCAGCAAGCAGGTACAACTCACAATCTGAACCTCCTCCCATCAACTCTCTACTCCTGGAATCCTGCTCCGTGGCATCATCCAGTTCCATGGCAACTGAATGTATGCATCATAGCTAGGATACCACATCTTCTCTCAATGCGGAATAAGAAAAATGTACAATAAGTAATTAGTAATATTAACAGTTATAATAAGATGCAAAAATAAGGATACTAAAATAAATGCAATAAATAAAATACAATGAATAAAATACAATAACGAAATGAGATACTACCCTGCCCCTTCTTTGTAATGCAATAAGAAATTACATCACAAAACTTCTGTATCTTGAAGGCATTTTCACTGATCTACCAGTGCGAGTTACTCTAGATGGATTACAAGAAACATAATTCAAACTAGTTGTAGCACTGGAATGAATGTCATTATTGTGCACAATAGAAGAAGATTCTCTTTGTTTAACATTTCATCCCACATCCAATTCATGGATGAAGATCTCACCACCAACCACAGAAACATGTCCTTTACATTTAGCAATCCTACTATGATGCCATACTTTATCACTTAACTTCGCAGACTTAGTATATGTTTCTATAGCTTGTAAGGGGGTGGAATATTTACTCTCACCCTTCCTAACTTTTGTAACCACCTTTATTTTCACCCAGTCACCGATTTGGAGATCAGCTTCATTAGTGGAACGTTTTTGTCAAATTTGTCAATTTATGACTCCTGCATCTTACGTAATTTGGATCGGACAACAGCAGGAGACCATTTTCCACAAACTTTTTTGCAATTCCATTCTTATTGTCTTTTGAAAAAGGTTCTCTCCCCCGTAAAATCCTGAATGGACTGTAACTTGTGCAAGTGGGAGTGATTCTGTGCGCCCATATAGTGCTATACAGTTCTTTCTCCCAATTCTTTCCAGCAGAGTTAGCTGCCTGAATGCTGCCCATGATGACTATTAAAACGCTCCACAATTCCATTACAAGCTGCGTGATAAACTGGAGTTTTCTTCCCCCACACACATTCCTTTTTAGAAACTAAGAAAGTATCTGAACAAAACTGTGGACCATTGTCGTGAAGGATATTTCTCGGAATACCCTTCACGTAGGAATCATTTTTCTATAAACTGTACAATCACTTTTGAGTCACACCTATCTAGGATTTCAATCTCCGGCCATTTGGAATAATTGTCAATAATGACTAAAATGTGTTTCAAGCAACCAGTCTGATCTTCAATTGGACCAAGCAAATCAATACTCAGATCCTCCCAGGGATGTTCCCGAATATACCTGCTACCCAAAGAAGGTTTAAACACTCTGAGCCTTGTCAGAATTTGCACAAATAGGGCACTGTTGCACACATTTTTCAATATCTCGGTCTACCCCTGGCCACCAATAAGACATCTTCGCTCTACTTTTAAGTTTAACACCTAAATGTCTTTCATGATTAATAGCCAGAATCTTTGAACGCAACTTAGAAGGTACCACAACCCTTCCACCCCTAAATAAATGATTGCAATCATCGATGAACAACTCCTCTTTCATTTCCCAGAAGGATCTTAAATCACCCTGTAAGGAAGACTTGATGGGCCAACCATCCACAACATATTTAGCTACATCACAAAGTTTCATCACTGCCGCATTCCTTGTTCCACATTTCTTTTGAAATAGCATGTGTGGTGTCAAGACTAGACTCTTGGATGGCAGCAACATTAGATTAATCATAATCATTAATTACATCATCCTGACAGGGCAAAGGAGCTCTGCTCAGATAATCTGCAATTTGGTTCCTTTTCCCTGGAAGGTATTCTACATCATAGGTGAATTCCAATAGTTTGAGGCTCATTCTAGCTAACCTAGGAGTAGCTTTGAGAATGCCATCAGGTGTCAAAATCTTAAGCAAAGGCTTATGGTCAGTACGCAAAGTGAACCTGGTACCCCAAATAAATGGTCTACATTTTTCCATGGCCCATACCGTGGCTAACATCTTTCTCTATTACAGAGAACTTCTCTTCAGAAGCAGTTAGAGACCGAGCTGCAAAACCAATGGTAGCCTCAGATATGTCCTCACAATTTTGGGATAGGACCACCCCTAGACCTTTCCCACTGGCATCGGTGGTAATAATGCTATGGGCCATGCAATCAAAGGCTTTTCAAAATCATGTTGAAGTTCAGCATGCCAAATAAACTCATGTCTGTTTAGGAGCGGTCTGAGGTTGTAAGTTTTGCTAGCAAAATTGTGCACGAATTTTGAGTAAAACTCTGCTAGGCCAAGGAAGGAGCCTACGTCATCCTTCGATTTAGGTATGGGGGCATTCTCAATGGCATGATTTTTTTTTTTTTAAGGGAGATTCCGTCACCACCCACTTCATGACCTAAATAAGTCACTGAATTCATTCCAAATTTACATTTGAGATCCTCAGTGAGACCATTTTTTGCAAGAACGTTCAAAACTTTAATGAGTCTCATCATGCTCTTCCTTGTTCTGACCCATCATTAAAACGTCATCTTGAAAGTATGTGACTCCCTCCTGCTTTTTGAATAGTTTGTGCATTAGACGTTGAATACTGCCGCAGAAGCCAATCCAAACGGCATTCTGAGGAAGCAAGAACAGCCGAAGGGAGTAATGAAAGCAGTTAAGTTCTTACTGGACTCATGCAAGAGAATCGGGTGGTACACGGAGGTCAGGTCAATGGTTGAAAACCACTTAATTTTAGTACACGCTAGAAGTTCCTCTATTCTAGGTAGGGGAAATTTATCAACTGATATATTTTTATTTAGGTCTCTTAGGTCCACACGCAAACGCAAACGGCCATCCGATTTGCGTGCAACAACTAATGGGGCCAACCACTCAGGGCATTCAATTGGTCCAATAATGCCTTTCTTCTCAGGAGCATCCAAACCTGCCATAACAGCTTCCCTCACACTGACAGGAATGCTCCTTGCTTTATGACACACGGGACGGGCATCATCTCCAAGTACAATCTTATGAGAAAACCCACCTAACTTCCCTACTTTTCCCGAGAAGACTGTGGGAAACTGTTCTACAATATGAACCATATATTGTAGATCACATTTGTCTAAAATCATCACTTGATCATCATTTTTAGGGTTGAGAATGATACTCAGGGCCCCGTGATCAATCCACCCTAACAGAGGGTCCAACTTTGCAACATACAATTTCCCTAAAGCCTTCCTACCTTTAAATTCAAAAATCTCTTCTACAAATCCCACAGTGGGTATCTTTTTGCCTGTAAATGTTACTGGTTGAATGTCAGAAGGCCGCAGATCTTTGATAAGGGTATTAGCAAATAGATCATTCCAAATATTCCGCTGAATAATTGTATACGGGGAACCCATATCTGGGACTATGTGTACTAAAACACCACCAATACATAAATCACAAGTGGGTTTTTTCTTAGACTTGACACAAGATACGATATCTTCTGTATCACAACAGTCAATGATACACAATATGCCATCGTCACTTGACTAGTTTGAATCATTATCTGTGCAATTGTCATCAACACATCCCACAACTATTTTTATTTATTTTCATCCTGCATGCCTTTGTGAAATGACCAATCTTACGACAGTAAGAACATTTTGACTTTAAAGCTGGACATTTTTTATCATTGGCATAATGCCCATTGTAACCGCATCTATAGCAACATGAGGTTTTAGCCACCTTAGATTTGTTGAAAACTTCAACATTTTTGTAAAATGCTCGGTATGGGAAGTTTTTAATTCTTTTTATAGTGACCATGTGAGACTTTGCCTACTGTTAGCCCTTCATCATTACCTTTGAGGGCTTCCTTTGCACACTGACATCTCGGCTTTTCTTACCATAGCAAAGATTTAATTGAGAGGAGCATCTCCACAATTTCTCTTGGATAGCAGAGTTGTTGGTGTGCATGACTAACTGGTCCCTTATAAAACTATCATGCAAAGTACCAAATTCGCAATTGATTGCCAATTCTTTAAGGATGAAACATAATCCTCAACAGTTCTACCTTGTTTACTTTAAAAAAAATTCATAGCTACTTATGCCCACACACACAGGAGGATGATAATGTGCATCTAGATCTTCAAGAGCATAAAATAAAACATTGCTACTATCAGCTGGTCTAGCTTTTTTTCCATTTGATTAAATACCCTGCTGTGAAGGAGCATTTTCTTCTTCTTGGATTGAGAAAATGTGTCATCATTCTCTTCAAGAGCATCAATATAGTTTAAGTAGTCCTTCCAATCTGACCACTGATTAAAGGTTCACCTGGACGGGGTAAGAAGGGAACTGGAGTATTCAATCCCCCTGGAGATGCCATGGTGCAATTAAGTTACAATGTACTCTACAACAGAATAATAAAATATGAAATGCTCAAGAACTAAGATGAACTATATGCATTAAGAAAGAAAAAATATATATGCGCTAAATACATGAAGAGTAATAAGCTTTGTTAGGCAAGTGTGATGTGGAACATTCATACAATAAACTTGTTTTACCGTCAACTTGTTCCACTTGTTGACGGTATTTTAATTGTTGTATCAGAGTTACGTTGCGCAATCAATATTGCACCCAAAAAAATATATAAAGTACCTTAAATTCAGTGAACATTCAATATAATCCTGTTGTAAACTGAAGAAATTAACTTTAAAGTCTTCGTAGTGCTTCCGATGCAATCCGGTATTTGTTATGCTGAAAGTATTCTCAAAATGGAGGCACGCAAAGCTACGTAACGTGACATCGCAACGAGACGTTGCTTGTAAGAATAATAGAGAAAGCTTGGTTCCGGCAACGCGCAGAGACGCACAGGGAGACTTGAAAAATGCAGATGATGTCGCGGGTCGTCTCGCTCCAGCAGCAGTTTGCCTCGCTCCAGTACTTCAACAGCGCGCACAACAACGGAGGAACACAGCTGACTGAACACACCGCAGCTCGAACAATGCGGCAGACAACGGTTAACACAAACCGTCAATGTATCAAGCGACGTTTTATTCCAAGTTTCACACATTCACATGCTAAGTTAGTGAGCAGGAAGGATTTGTGAGCAAATTATGTGTTAAAAGCGAAACTTAAATACAGTCTCTTCACTCGTACCATGCAAAACACATTACTCACAAATCGAATGTCAATCTTTAGCCGTGAACCCAAATGAAGATAAAATCCACGTAATTTATATAATACGCGAGATTTATATTGCTGTAATCACCAAGCAACAATTAGATTCTGAATCATGAACATCCAGTAGTGAAGTTGTGAATTTAACAATGTTGCCATTTTTGGTAATTGCAAGGAAGTGATACCAATCAATAGAGAAGATGAAGATGAGACAGTTTCCACTTCAGGCGTAACAGTTGCAAACTGTTTCTCTTTATCCTTTGGCCTTGTAGAAACAATTTCTTCTCAAACTTCATTAGTCTTGTAGAAACTATAATTCCTCTTCAAATTCTTTTTTTTCTAAAGAAAAACTGTAAAGTCACGGTACTCGCAATTAAGTATGAGAGGTTCCTTCAATCCTTAGTGCAGAAAAGGTTGTGATCTTGATCCTTTTAATGAAGGATATCCATTTCTCTAGTAATCAGGAAATGTTCTTGATCTTTAAAATAAACAGCATGGGTCCATATTCCCTGCTTACTATCACACATCCATCGTTGCCAAATTGTAATGATCAGTTCTTCCAAGGATTGATTAGAAGTAGGTTTTATTGATAAGCAAGCAGGTACAACTCAACCTGAACCTCCTCCCATCAACTGACTTTACTCCTGGAATCCTGCTCCGTGGCATCATCCAGTACCATGGCAACTGAATGTATGCATCGTAGCTAGGATACCACACCGGAGGAAATGTCGGGTTAGTGTATTGCTTTGTAGGGAGAAAGGAAAGTTATCAATTTGTGCAGCTTATATACCACATTCAATTCTTAAGAGTCGCTGTTGTGGGGGTGCTTAAGTAAGCATTTTGGGGGCGATCCGCTCTCTGCTTCCACAGGACATCCTAGATGACCCTGCTTATGATTGCCCTGTGCATGTTGAGCAGTGCTTGTCAGATTCTAGCATGGACCAGTCTGCAATGACTCAATTATGCTGACCAAGTTGAAAATCTGGGAGTGCGAGCACCCCCCCCCCCATGTCTTCTGGTCACCGTAACAATTTAAAGGGAGGTCAAGCTCTCTTGTTCTGCTAAATGAATAGGGCTATGGTTCAGAGGTTCGGTAAAAAGGCCCTGTCAAGCTCTAAGAGAAGACTCTGGAAGAGGAAGAAATTTCGGCAGCACAGTCATCATAATAACATGTATTATACAGAGCCAGGACATGTACAGTGGAGCCCATCTTCTCAAGTCGACCCTCAGTTGACGTATGAGCAGAGGGAAATTAGCCCAATATAGACTAGATAGCTTAGGGGTTATCTTAACGCCAAGATATGCAAGCTCTTTCTTCGCCCATTTAAAGAGGGTCAAGGCCAGCAAGGACGTCATATCTGCAATTGCGAATGTTTAATTGAGAATAAAGAATTTGGTTACATTAATACGCAAGCCTGCCACCTCCTCGAAGAGTTGTAACTCGTTCTGAAGAGTTTGTAGGGAGCATTGCAGGTCAGAGAAGATTATTAAAATATAATTCACTAATAAGGAGAGCCTAATTAGTTGATCCAAAATGGATACCCTGAATTGCTGGCATCACCCCGATCTTTACAGCTGGGGTTCTATACTTAGGGCGAAGAGTAACGGTATAGGTGGCAGCCCTGCCTCGTCCCTCTTCCAAGAGCAACTTGATCCGAGCCCACCCTTTTGAGCCGGACCCCAGAGCAAGGTGAAGCGTAGTCCGCATGGATCATGGCTATAAAAGTCACAGAAGCCAAATCACTGTAAGGTATGGAAGAGAAAGGACCAGTCCACCGGGTCAAACGCCTTCGCTGTGTCGAGACCAAGCAAGATGGCTGGTATATGTTTTTTAGTGGCTCTCAATCAGGGTGATCACCCATCCTCACATTGTTGTGAGTTTGCCGGCCTTTGATAAAGCCCGACCGATCCGGATGGATCAGTTCGGCCATCAGATCTTCTAGCTTAGCAGATAGATTTTTTAATATAGCTTTGCATTCAGATTAAGCAATGCTATGGGCCGGTATGAACTACAGGTCTGTGGATGCTTACCGAGCTTAGGTATTAAGCTAAGCACAGCTTTGCTCATAGTAGGTGTGACCTCACCGCAGTTAGCAATGTGATTAACCCCTTCGATGCTGATGACGGAGCGGTTCCGTCATCAGCATCGGTTGGGCTGTGCTGATGACGGAACCACTCAGTCATCAGCACAGCCCCTGGGGGGAGCGCTGCCCCCCCCCCCCCCGGGCATTGATCGTGCCCACACAAACAGGGATGGCAGCGGAAGAGTTCCCGCTGCCACCCCGAGCCCCCCCCACGCTTCCCTAGGACGTCAGCGCGCACCGATGTCATCAGGAAGCGCTGGTAACCATTTGTTTCCAGCACGTCCAGGAACAGGTGAGTTTGGGCCCACGGTGGGGCATTTCTTTGTGCCTTGAGGCCCCTTGTCCCCTGATGTCCCAATGCAGGGCATTCCTGGTGCACGATCGCGCACAGCGTCGCGATCGTGCACCAGGAATGCCCCACTAGACACCAGGGATGGTTTTTTTTGGGTGAAAAGCAAGCGACCCCTTGGGCAAGGGTCGCTTCTTTGGGGGCACATAATTCAGGCATTTCAGAAAAGCCCACTGGAGCCAGGGATTATTATTATTTTTTTTTAAATCGGAAGCGACCCCTTGGGCAACGGTCGCTTCCAGGAGGCCCAATTTATTTTAAAATTATATTCTGCCCCCCCCCCCCCTGAGGACAGATAGCCTGATTTGTTGGCGTTTCTGGCCCCGGGGGTGCAGAAAAGACCACTAGAGCCAGGGAATTGTTTTTTTTTTTTTTATTTGGAAGTGACCAGTTGCTTCCAGGGGTCATTTTCTTTTTTTTAAAGTATATTCTGCACCCCCCCAATGGCAGATCGGTTTCTTTATTTGGCAGAAAACCTCACTAGACACCAGGGAGTGTTTTAAATTTGAAATGGAAGTGACCCCTTGGGCACGGGCGCTTCCTTATGGGCCTAATTCATTTGTAAGATTTGTGCTTGATGTGTATTTTGTTTTCTGTAGATTGTTTTTTTAATTCTTTCTAGTGGGATATCGTTTACTATTTGCTGTGTCTTTGCAGAGTAGGTGCTGGTGAGTGTAGCTGTCCCTTGTAAGTGAATTGTATAGTTTTTGACTATATAGATCTTTGTGATAAAGGCACACATTTTCTTACTTTGCAGTGTTGGTTGTCGACTTGTTTATGCAGTCTCCTTTCTTAGTAAGGATAATGGCTAGCCGCCGGATTACAGCTCAGCAAGTTGTTGGAATGCTTTTTGATTCTTCCTCTGACCATGGTCCAGAGACGGACTGATTCTGAGGCAGAGGTGGGAGGGGAAGATTCAGGCAGTGAGTTTTCTTTCCACATGACATCTGATGATGATGCTCTCAGTGCAGGTGAAGCTACTCTTGGTGTGGATGAAGTGCCTGTGTTAGAGGAGGACATTGATGTGCCGATAGTGCGGCAAGAGGCATCTGGGATGCAGCCTGGGGCTGCAAGACTTCCCGTTCGTATAGTGAGACAAGAGGCATCTGGGTTGCAGCCTGGGACTGCAAGACTTCCCGTTGGTATAGTGAGTCAAGAGGCAGCTGGGCAGCAGCCTGGGGCTGCAAGACTTCCCGTAGGTATAGTGAGTCAAGAGGCAGCTGGGCAGCAGCCTGGTGCTGCACGGCTTCCCGTTTAAAGTGCTGACCTCTGGGTTTCCCCAGGCATGGTGCAGCCGGCATTGCCAGACTTAACTGGTGTTCCAGGGTGTAGGGTGAACACTGAAAATTTTGCCGATTTATTTTTTTCAGTTGTTTATGGATGATGTGTTTTTGGCAGAGATTGTTGAGAAGACTAATTTGTATGCCAAACAGTTTGAGGGAGAACAGTGCCAGCCTTAAGCCCCACTCTAGAGCTACCCGGTGGACTTCCAGAAATCTTTTTTGATGGGCTTGCTAAGGAAGCCATCAATGGCTTCATATTGGTCTACTAGTCCCTTGATGGCAACTGCTATATTTCCGGCAGTCATGAGTCGTGATAGGTATTTGCTTCTGCTTCAGATTATGCATTTTGTCAATAATGGTTTAGCTTTGCCACGGGATCACCCTGATTGGGACTGTCTTTTCAAGATTCGGCCTGTCATTGATCACTTTGTTGATCGATTTTCTGAGATCTATGCTCCAGGGAAAGAAATTGCAGTGGATGAGTCTTTGGTGTTCAAGGGCCGCTTGGTTTTTAGGCAATACATTCCTAGTAAGAGGGCACGCTATGGAATTAAGCTGCATATGCTATGTGACAGTCGAACTGGATATGTCTATAATTTCAGGATGTACACCGGTAAGGAATCCAGGATTAACCCCCCTGGTTGTCCATCCACTTTTGGAGTGACTGAGAAAATTGTGTGGAACTTGGTAGAGGATTATTTAACAAAGGCCATCATTTATATGTAGATCACTTCTACACTGGTGTGCAGTTGTTCAGGGTATTTGCCAAAGTGGACACTTGCTTGTGGCACAATCCGCTGTAACCGTAAAGGTTTCCCAAAAGAACTGGTTTGTCAAAAGCTTGCGAGGAGCTTCTAGCTGTGAAGTTTTCAGACACAAGAGATGTCTACATGTGGACTACCATCCATGATGAAAGCACTGAACCAGTGACTGTTTGGGGTGAGGTTGCTGAAGGGCGCAAACCGGTCTGCATTTTAGACTATAATAGGCACATGGGTGGTGTTGACAGTAGATCAGAGGCTGGAACCGTATGCTGCTCTTTGTAAGGCTTACATTTGGTACAAGAAGTTGGCTATCCATCTTTTCCACTTGGCAACCTTTAATGCTTTTGTTGTGTTCAAGGAATCTTGTCCTGAGTCTAAGATGACTTTTGTAAAGTTTCAGGAGTCTGTAATAGGCAGCCTTGTTTTAGTGGAACAGGCATGTGTTCCTAGAGTTGAAGTGGTGGAGAATGTTGCTAGATTGAAAGATCGCCACTTTCCTGATCACATTCCTCCTACATCCTCACAAGACTTTCCCAGTAGGAGATGTAGAGTCTGTTGGCGAAGATGTATGCGGAAGGAGGTTCATATGTACTGCCCAGAGTGTCCTAACCCTGGGCTGTGCGTGCCTGCTGGTTTTAGAATGTACCACACGCAAAAGAATTTTTGGGAACATCCATGAGTGGTAAAGTGAACTGCCTGGCCTCTATTGTTTAATAATTTGTGTTCAGTTTCAAGGTTGGCATTTGTGTAGTGTATTTAGTTTTAGTTGTTGTGTTAGTAGATTTGTATCAATTTGCAATTTGTGTTTTCTTATTTATATAAAAAAAAAAAATCTTAAATGTGATATTGGTTTGCGTGGAGTGGCGCTTGGCTGGCGGTGTGCCTGGACTGGCGCTTGGCTGGCGGTGTGCCTGGACTGGCGCTCGGCTGGCGGTGCGCCTGGACTGGCGCTCGGCTGGCGGTGCGCGTGGACTGGCGCTCGGCTGGCGGTGCGCGTGGACTGGCGCTCGGCTGGCGGTGTGCGTGGACTGGCGCTCTGTTTGAGGTTCCGTGGTTTTCGGGACCAGACTCCATTTTGTTTGCGTTGTCTGAAGACGCCATTTTATGTTGCCCTCACGTAGGCCTAGGTGGTAAACGAACAAAGTTGCATGGGCCTTGTTGTTCATGTAAGCATTAGCAGGCCCTTTTCGATTTGCAAGTGAACTGCAAAGATGCTGACCCGTCTCCTGAAACTGACCCTTTTCAAGCCAGTTTTCTCTAGCTGATAGTTGTCCGAATTCCCAATCAATGTTCAGGATATCGTTTACTTTGTGTTCTTGCACATATCTTATCCTACTCAATATCTGGATTGCTCTTTCCTTAATGTCTTTTCATTACATGGGTAGTGCTTTTCAATTATGGGTTTGTCCGGCTTGTGGTAATCGAATTTGGGACAGTCTTAATAATTAACTTATGGGTTGGTACGATGTAAAGTGAGCTTTTTGGAATGTAATGTATGTGAAATGTATTCTATTGGTCAGAATTTGCCGGAGTGGGTGTGCATTTGTAAGTGATCGAAAGTTGCATAAAAAGATGTCTTGCTCTACGAAAGTTGAGCAGTCTCCTGAGTCGTACACCGTGTTGTATTGCTTGGTTTACTGTTACTAGCTGCAGCTAATAAATTTGATCTGACGCCACCAAGAAGTATTCCGTGTCTCTGTATGCCAAAACAGGAGGAACTCGAAGACTTCGGGCACCGCTGGGTTCTAAGAAAACCCGGTTCTTCAGTTGGCGCCCAACGTTGGGCGACTTCAGCGGTACCGGTCCAAGTCTGAGAATCGTGAGGAGCCACGTGGGAAATTCTGGAGGAAGGCCGCCACTTCATCGACCCCTGTATGTCGACGTGTACCGAAAGTCTTTACTGCGAGGCCTCCTGCTTTCCGACGGCTACGAAGGACTGCTGCCCTGACTGTCGCCCTGTTTTGGACCCTTGATTGATCCTTTGTAGAGTGAGACGATAGACTGTCTTCTGGTGGCGTGACAGATACTTTGGTTAAGTATAAGTGGGTCGCTCGCCCGACTTTATTTTGGTTCTTGGTTTTGATTCGGATGTTGAAATAACCGAAGCCGAGGGGCTCGTATATTTACGAGTGTATCGATAGTTGATAACCCCTTGAAGTTTGAAGCTAGATTAGTGAGCTATAAGATGCCTGGTCTTAGCAAAATTAGGAAATGGTTTAGTTGTGGTTGCAACAGGGATTCCCGGTTGGAGGATTCGTGTCCAATACCTCCGGTTGGAACTCCGACTTATGAGCTCTATTCAAAACACGGAGTGGGTCCTATTACTTATAATGAAGTATGGGTTCGCTATACAAGGAAGGATGGTGTCCTACGATGGCCCCAACATGGTAGCTTTGAATTAAATATTTTAGATAATCTGGAAGTTGCGCTATTTAAGAAGAAAGCCCGGCCGGCAATGTTTGACTTTCCGCCTCTGGCGAAAGGAAGCCAAACAGCGAGAAATTAAGCAAGCAAAAAGAGATAGGAAAGATAAGAATATGTCAGTACTACAAGCTGCTAGGCAGTTTAAGATAGACGAGGAAGATCGAGTGAGTGAAGTTTTAGATAGACAGCGTTGCATGGCCATAGATAAATGTTATCCGGCCTTGCAGTCTTCTCCTCCGAAAGTGGTGGAAGACCCTGAAAAAGATCCTTTGATCTCTCATTTACTGAGATTGCCACCCCCTTATGTGCAGGGTGTTACTGCGCCTCCATTACCCCCGGTTGTTCCACCCTTTGTTGTTCAACCTCCTGCTGTTCAGCCACCTGGTGCTCCACAGATGGTTTTGCCTCCTACTGCGCAACCCACTTTAGGGTCGCAAGCTTTGCTTCCAGCTTTGCCTCAAACTACTTTGCCTTCTGCTTCTGCATCTCAGACTCCTACTGCTCTTGTTCCTACTTTGTCTTAAGATTTTAATTTTCCTGTTTTTACGCCTACTTCTTCTTCTGCTCGAAAACGAATGACGGAAACTGTTGTTAATCTGTTGTCTCCATTGTTTGGGCCACTGAGTATGACCCCTATTTCGGAACGTAAGCAGAGTAGTAGTCAGCTTCCTAGTTCCGAAGAGCGGGCAGTATTGGATTTATTGGCTCGCAGATGGATTTTAAATGCTCCCAGGTATAATTTGCCAGCAGTTATGGATGTTTTCTTTCAGTGGGAGCCGCCTAAACAGAGGTATGTTTTTGATGTAATGTGTACTTTTCTGCAGCAGGACTGGGAAGATAATGAGTTGGGTCCGATTCCGCAGGAAGTGCTTGACGTTCAGTCAGAATTTGCTAAAGGGACGATAGTGGAATCTGATGTTACTGATGCCGTAGAGACGATACTTGCCTTCAAGACTAGACTACCGTCTCAGACATTGTACGAACCTGCTCCTTCTGTTAGGAGGAAAGTGAAGCAGTATCCTATGAGAGAGGTTCCTCCTGTATGGAGAGAGGCAGTTGCTGCTAATGTTAATCAGGGTATTCAGGCCGTAGAGGCCCATTTTCAGCGAGTGTGGGTACATGTTCCTTGGAAGAGAGCAGAGGTCTTGGCTCTTAAGCCGACCTTACCTGACCCCCGTAAGAATCCTGCTGGTTATTACAAAGAGTTATCCCAGACAGTTGAAGCATGTATTATGAATTTAGCTGACATAGATATGTTGATGGGTAATGTAGTTCCGCAACCTTTGTGGGCGAAGATTCGTCATGAGAATCATGCGGCAGAATTAGGTGATACATGGGCTAATATTGTTGCCGCAGATGTTCGACAGGTTGGAGGTGCCAAACCTGAGCCTTTAGTTGCAGAATTACCTGGTAAAATTATTAATCTAATGAAAACTAGGATGCCTGCTTTGCGAGTGAATTGGGACAAGTTAGCAGCATGCAAGCAAAAAAAGACTAGAGTGTGTGATTTCTTCACGAGGTTTGAGGAAACGTTTATCGATCATAGTGGTCAGGACATGAGTGCGGCAGGTGGTCAAAGGTTGTTTGTGGACAAAGAACAAGTTACTTACCTTCGGTAACGATATATCTGTAAGAAACAGTAGTTAGTATTAGATTCCTTACCTTAGAATATCCCCAGGCGTCAGTCTGGATCCGGAAACTTTTGCGTAGCAGTACCCCTGCGCGTCGGTAGGCGTCGTCTGCAGGCGTCCCCTGCGGCTCCGCGTCCGTCGTCGGCGTCGTGCGCCGTGATGACGTCGCTGGAGTATATAGACGCCGCCTCCGCGCGCTGACGTCAGTTCTTTGTACACAGCTTTTCCGCGCCAGAACACGCAGAGCCATGTGAGAACCAACACTGGTGCCATTTGAAACTAGGGCCCTGAAAGGGAGGTCCTTAACCCTAGGTATCAGTTCGCAGAACGGGGAGGGGCGGTAAGGAATCTAATACTAACTACTGTTTCTTACAGATATATCGTTACCGAAGGTAAGTAACTTGTTCATCTGAAAGAAACAGGTTAGTATTAGATTCCTTACCTTAGAATAGATACCCCAGCAATACCAACCCCGGAGGTGGGTCTGCGAACCAATACAATCCTAGACCAGAAAGTCCTGGAGGACCGAACGGCCAAAGAAGCCATCCCTCCGGACTTGACTGTCCAGGCAGTAGTGCCTCGCAAAGGTGTGCAGCGAGGCCCACGTAGCCGCCTGGCAAATGTCCTGCAAAGGGACTCCCCGGCCCAGGGCAGTAGTAGCCGCCGTGGCCAGAGTGGAATGGGCCCTCAGCCCAACAGGAGGCTCCTTCCGAGCCAAAGAGTAGCACGCTTTGATGCACAGAACGACCCACCGAGAGATGGTCCGTTTATGTACCGCCCGTCCCTTCTTCGCACCCACGTAGCCAACAAATAGTTGGTCATCCACCCAGAACTGGCGTGTGCGATCCATATAAAATGAAAGCGCACGTTTTGGGTCCAGACGATGGAGCCGCTCTTCATCCTTTGAAGGATGCGGAGGCAGGAAGAAGGAGGGTAAGGTGATGGACTGCCCGATGTGAAAAGCAGAGACTACTTTGGGCAGGAAAGAAGGTCTAGTTCTCAGAACCACCTTGTCTGGATGAATGGACATGAAAGGAGGCTTGACAGAAAGAGCCTGGAGCTCACTCACCCTCCTGGCAGAGGTGATGGCAACCAGGAAGGCCGTCTTTAAAGTCAGGAGACGGAGAGGACAGGAATGAAGTAGCTCAAAGGGAGCGCACATCAAGAAGGTCAGAACCAGGTTCAAGTCCCACTGAGGCATCACGAACGGAACAGGTGGATACATGTGCGTGATGCCCTTCAAGAATCTCGTTACAATAGGGGACTTGAACAAAGAAGGTTGATCAGGCAGCCTTAGAAAGGCCGAAAGGGCCGAAAGGTAGCCCTTGATAGTGCCCAGAGCAGAGCCCTGCTGGGCAAGAGAGAGAAGAAAGAGGAGAACCTCGGAAAGAGGGGCAGAGAGAGGGTCCACAGCCTTTGCTGTGCACCATGCCACAAATCTGTTCCACCGGCAGGCGTATACCGACTTTGTGGAGGGACGCCTGGCTGCCAGAATCACATCACAAACCTCAGGAGGCAAGTCAAATGGCCTCAACTGTCGCCGCTCAATCTCCACGCATGGAGGTGGAGACTGGACAGGTTCGGGTGGAGGACCGCCCCCTGCTGCTGCTACAGAAGGTCCTCCCGAAGGGGCAGGCGGATCGAGGGACCGACTGACATGCTGAGTAGCTCGGGATACCAGTACCTTCGAGCCCAGTCCGGAGCCACAAGGATAACTTGGGCCCGGTCGCGCCTGATCTTCTTCAGCACTCTGGGCAGAAGTGGTATAGGCGGAAAGGCGTACAACAGACCGCAGCTCCACTCGCGCCGAAAGGCGTCGCCGAGCGAGTGCCGTCTTGGAAACTCCAACGCGCAGAACTGATGACATTGCGCGTTCTCTTCTGTGGCGAACAGATCTAACCAAGGCTCTCCCCATTGCAGAAAGAGGCCTTTCGCCACGTCCGAGTTCAGACGCCATTCGTGATCCACCGAGCACCGACGGCTGAGTTCGTCCGCCCTGGCGTTCAGAGAACCTGCCAGGTGTTGAACCGTCAGAGTCACGCCCTGACGTTCCAGCCATTGCCAGAGACGCAGAGCCTCCTGGCAAAGGGTCCACGACCCCACTCCGCCCTGCTTGTTGCAGTACCACATGGCGGTGGTGTTGTCCGTGAACACCTGCACTACACTCCCGTTGACAACGGGGAGGAATGCCTTCAGTGCTAGGCGAATCGCCAGCAGCTCCAACATGTTGATGTGGAGCCGGGACTCCGCCGGAGACCAGATGCCTCTGATCTCCGCCTCTCCCAAGTGGCCTCCCCAGCCCTGGAGGGACGCGTCCGTCACAACAACGTGCTCCGGTTGGGGAAGGGAGAGGGATCTGCCTCTGACCCAATCGCGGTCCGTAAGCCACCACTGCAACTGTCTCGCAGTGCCCTCCGAGATCAGGACATGGTCGGATAGGTTGCCTTGATGCTGGGCCCACTGAAACTTCAGGTCCCACTGCAGAGCCCGCATCCGCCACCGGGCGTGATGCACCAGAAGGATGCAGGAAGCCATCAGCCCCAGCAGCCGCAGCGTCAACCTGACCGAAACCCGGGAGAACGGCTGAAAGATCGGAATCAGAGCCTGTATATCCCGGACCCGCCGTTCCGGAGGATAAACCCGAAACTGCGCCGAGTCGAGAACCGCTCCGATGAAAAGGAGCTTTTGAGAGGGACACAGGTGTGATTTCGGCACATTGATGGGAAAACCCCAGCTCGTGCAGGAGGTCTGCCGTCATCTGAAGGTGGTGGACGACTGTCTGGGGCGAGCCCGCCTTCAACAACCAGTCGTCGAGGTAGGGGAAGACTGAAACCCCTAACCGGCGCAGATGAGCTGCGACCACCGCCATCACTTTCGTGAACACCCGTGGGGCGCTTGTAAGGCCGAATGGGAGCACGATAAACTGAAAGTGCTCGTGGCCTACCGTGAACCGCAGGTAACGTCGGTGGGCCGGCAGGACGGGGATGTGAAAATACGCATCCTGCAAGTCCAACGCCACCATCCAGTCTTGCGGGTCCAGAGCAGCCAAGACCTGAGCCAAAGTCAACATCTTGAACTTCTCCTTCCGGAGGAAGCCGTTGACGTTCCGTAGATCCAAGATAGGACGTAGGCCCCCCTTGTCCTTCTTGGGTACAAGAAAGTAGTGGGAATAGCAACCACACCCTACTTCTGGCCCAGGAACACGCTCGATGGCCCCCTTGGCCAAGAGGGCCGTAACTTCCTCCTGCAGAAGTGTCAAGTGGTCCCCCGACACACGGTGGTTCTGCGGTGGCATGGCTGGAGGAGTGGTCTCGAAGGGGAGGGAGTAGCCCCTTCGGACGAGCTGCAGCACCCGACTGTCCGATGTGATAGTGCGCCAGCGGGAGTGGTGATGGCGAACCCTGCCACCCACTGGCGTCACATGGGCCTGAAAGCTCTGACTAGGAGGATTTGGAGGCTGATGCTGCGGGGGGAGGTGTGGTCTGACCTCGCCGATGTTCCCGACCGCCTCCACGGCAGAATCCACGGCCGCCACCGCGTTGAGAAGTGTTCTGCGGTGCGTGGCTGGCAGCACGTGTGGGACCACCCCTTCCTTGGCCGCGAAAGGAGCGAAACAAACCCGTTTGCTGGCGCTGGGTCGAGAGACCCAAGGACTTGTCCGTGACCCTGGAGTCCTTGAAGCGCTCCAGCGCGTGGTCCGCTTTGTCGCCAAACAGGCGACTGCCATCGAACGGCATGTCCATCAAAGTATTTTGGACATCCGCCGAAAAGTTGGCGGACCTCAGCCAGGCGTGGCGACGAATCGCCACCGTCGTGGACATCGCTCTGCCCAGCGAGGCGGTCGTATCAAGACCACACCTGATGGAATATCGTGCTGCGTCTCGGCCTTCAATCATAGCCTTGCCGAGCTTTGCCCGTACCTCCTGCGGGCATTCTGGCAGACACTCCGCGACCGTATCCCACAGAGAGTGGGTGTAGCGGCCCAAGAGGCATGCGGTGTTGCAAGACCGCAGTCCCAAACTCAGGGACGAGAAGACCTTTTTCCCATACTGGTCGTACCTCTTTGATTCCCGGTCGGGCGGGGCCGACGGGAATGCGGTCTGGGAAGTTGAGGCCTGGATCACCAGACTCTCAAGGGTGGGATGGGTGGACAGGAACTTGGGGTCGTCCGGACACGGACGGTGGCGTCTGGCCACGTTCCTATCAACAGGCGAACCTGAAGCGGGCCTGGACCACGTGCCCAAAAGAACGTCTGTCAAGGCTTCGTTGAACGGCAGCAGAGGCTCCTGTGGGCATGACTGCGGTTTGAAGACCTCAGTGAGGATGTTAGGCCTCACGACCGCGACGGGGAGCTCAAGGTGTAAAGCCTTGGCCGCCCTCATCAACACCACTGAATAAGCAGCCCCAGCCTCCGAAGCCACAGTAGGAGGCGAGACAAAGCCAGGGTTAGGAGAGTCGTCCAGACCACTGGCGTCACCCAAATCACCTGTCCAGTCCACGTCGTACTGACACTCGCGTGACAGAGGGTCCTCAGACCCCTCCCAACCCTCTCCGTATTCTACATCATCCCCATATTCGGAGTCAACAATGTAGACCGGCTCCTCGGGATTCATGGGCCCCATCGGCGTCGGGCGACGCCGGTCCGACTCCGCGTCCGAAGTCAGAGAGTGGGACGGCGCCGCCCGGAGCCGGCGCCGGAGCACCGGCACCGCGCGGGGGCGGCCCCGATGGAATCGGCGCCGGAGAGGCCGGTAGACCAGCCGGCGTCGACCCTGAAGGACCCTGCGGCGCCGGGGTCGGAGCCGCCGGCGGCGGCGTCGGAGCCGGAGCACCCGACGGCGTCGGGGCAGGGACACCCGGACCGCTAGGGCCCCCGGACGGGAGCACAGGGCCCGAAGGCGCCGTAGGCCCCGTCGGAGGAGACAGTGCCCTCATGGCCATGAGGAACTCCTCTATCTCCTCACGCGACGCGCCGTGCCCAGGGACCGGAGGGTATGGAGCAGGCCGCGCCGGCGACTCACGCAGAGCCGCGGGGGTGGGGTCACCCGAACCCCCGGCCGCATCGCGCGAGCGTCGGGGGCCCGATGACGACGCCCCGACTTCTTGTGTTTCCTACCTGAGGAACCAGAGGAATGGTGACTACTTCCGGAGCGTTCGTGATGGCTCTGCGACCGCTCCCTCGACCGCTCCCTCGACCTCCGGCCGGACCGGGACCGCTCTCGACGTGGGGCCGACACCCGCAGTTCGAGTAGCTTGCGGGACCGCTCCCGCCTAGCCTTACTCGTCAGGGCCCGGCAATCGACACAGTCGTCCACGGCGTGGTCGGGGCCTAGACACCGGAGGCAGAGTCGGTGATGATCCGTGACCGACATCGTGCGGTCACAGCCGTCACAGTTCTTAAAACCGGGCATCCTACCGGCACCGAAATAAGAATCAAAGATTCACAAAAAACTTTGGTCAAAAGACCGGAGTACTGCACTTCTTTTTTCCGCGCCAGTTAGCGCAGATCCGAGAAGAACAAAGAACTGACGTCAGCGCGCGGAGGCGGCGTCTATATACTCCAGCGACGTCATCACGGCGCACGACGCCGACGACTGACGCGGAGCCGCAGGGGACGCCTGCAGACGACGCCTACCGACGCGCAGGGGTACTGCTACGCAAAAGTTTCCGGATCCAGACTGACGCCTGGGGATATTCTAAGGTAAGGAATCTAATACTAACCTGTTTCTTTCAGATTTTGTCTTTAATTTGCTTCCCGAGCTTTCCAATAAGTTAAAGGACTCAGAGTTCATGGGCTGTTTCTTCGTCGGCCAGATATTGACTACTGCCCAATATTATGAGAATAGGGATAAAGATGAGAGGATAAAGTAGAGAAGAACTAGAGATTTAAAGACGAAAGTTCTTTTACAGCAAGCTTATCCGCCTCGTCAGAATCCGCCTCAGTTTCAGCAACCCCCACAGTTTCAGAGATTGTTACAGAAGCCTGAGCCTTATGCTCAGCGATTCTTTCCTGGACCTAATCAGTGTGCTTATTGTAGAGAGTAAGGTCATTACAAGAATAATTGCCTGGCTCTGTTACAGCGTGCGAATGGCGTATCTGGTCAGAGGTCGTGGTGGTTTCCAGCAAGCTAGTATGGGACGTGGTGTGTTACCCCAGAATGAACGTTCCTCTCCCCTTCAGAATTCTGCGAATTATTTTGACAGACAGAATGTTCCGAGTGTTCAGTCTGCACAGTACTATGTTGACGATTATTATGTCGAGAGTCAGAGTGCTGGTTATAATGATAGTTAGGACAGCCACGGGCAAAGAGAGGGAGTAGTGTCAGTTCCAGTAGATCAGAGTGGACCTTATGTTGAAGTGACTACATCAGGTGTGGTACAACCTTTTCTTTTGGATACTGGTGCGACAAAGAGTTCTATTATGCACTCTAAGCTTCCTGGCGCACCTTTGTCTGGCTTGACCAATGTTTCAGTAGGATTTTCAGGCGCCCCAGTTTGTAACCAGATTTCTAATCCTTTGCCCCTTTCTATTGGCCCTTGTAAATTGGAAACTCCTCTTATTCTGACGACTGGTTGTAATGAGAATCTGTTGGGTTTAGACTTGCTGATAAGATTGTATGCAACATTACATTGCTCTCCTTCGGGAGTACATCTTACCCTAGGTAAGAAAGTGATTTCTCCTATGTATTTGTCTAAAGATTGTCTTCCACTGGAATTGCGTTCTCTTCCCGATACACTTTGGGCTACAGGTCCCAATGATGTTGGTCTTTTGCAGATTCCACCTCATGTTGTCACCCTCAAATTGAATGCTAGGCTACCTCGTATCCCACAGTATAAAATATCTAGTGATGGTGAGAGAGCTCTTCTAGCGATCGTCTATGATTTGGTTGAGGAGGGTGTAGTTGAAGAAACGAGAGGTAACGTGTGTAACAGTCGTGTTTTGCCTGTACTTAAGCGTACTGATGCTTCTCAGCCACCTGTGTATCGGTTTGTGATCGATCTCCGGGAAGTGAACAAGATAGTGGTGCCACAGTTTCCTGTTGTCCCGGATATCACTGCTTTGTTGACTGATTCCTGCTTCGACAGCCTGGTTTTTGTGTTATTGACCTGAAGAATGCTTTCTTTAGCATTCCGATTGCTGAGGAGAGTAGAGATATTTTCGGCTTCTCATTAGGAGGTCGAAGCTTCCGGTTTAAGAGAGCTCCCCAAGGTTATTGTGAAAGTCCCTCCATCTATAGTCCGGCATTGAAAACTCAGCTTTGATAGTTTTGTGTTGCCTACTGGTGCTACTCTTATTCAGTACATTGATGATCAGTTGGTTGCCGCTGATGACGAAGAGATTTGTAAAGAGGCTACTCTTTGTTACGACATTTGTCTGATCATAAAAGTGTCACCTTCCAAGTTACAGTATTGCCGACAAGAAGTAACCTACTTAGGTCATCTCTTGTCGAAGGAGGGAAGAAGGTTGACCCCAGAACGAATTCAAGCGATTGCGCAAATGACTGCCATCCACACAGAGAGAAGTGTGCGCTTTCCGAGGTATCACCTCGTATTGCAGACAATGGATCCCTAATTTTTCCCTGTTAGCGAAACCTCTGTTGGCGCTGACTCTTAAAGATACTCTGCATCCCCTCCCTTGGTCTGATGAGTGTCAGAAAAGTTTTTCTGAATTACGTGATGCATTGTGTTCGGCTCCTGTATTGGGTACTCCGGACTACAGTAAGCCTTTCACGTTGTATGTGCACGAGAAAGAAGGTTGTGCATTGTCAGTTTTGACTCAACGATTTGGAGACAAGCAACGCCCATGTGCGAATTTTTCAGCGACGTTAGATCCGGTAGCTAAAGCATTGCCGAGCTGTTTGAGAGCTACAGCGGCAGTTTCTGACAGTCTGGTTTGGTATTGGATAATACGTGGATTGTGATGGTCCCACATGTAGTGGATACCTTATTGAACAGAACTAAGACACAGCACCTTACTAGTGCACGTCTGTCAGGTTATGAGCTGACTCTTTTAGCTAGCCATGTACACATCAAAAGATGCAATGTGTTGAATCCAGCTACGTTGTTGCCGATTTCTGTAGAGTCAGATGTTCAAGAACAGCATGATTGCTTTCTTCGAACAGAGGAAGAAACAAAGGCTAGAGTTGATCTAAAGGATACTCCTCTTGAGAATGTTGATGGTACGTTATGGGTAGATGGTTCGTGTTTTAAGCTTCCGAATGGTGAGACGACTGCAGCGTATGCCGTCACAACTTTACATAAAGTTGTTGAAACAGCGCGCATAGTACAGAATTCTGCGCAAGCAGCAGAGTTGATTGCATTGACACGAGCGTGTGTATAGTCAGAGGGAAAGCGAGTGAATGTCTATACCGATAGCCAGTATGCGTTTGGTGTTGCCCATAGTTTTGGACGTTTGTGGAGAGAAAGAGGATTCCTTACTTCCCATGGCACGAAACTTCAGCATGGGCAGTTAGTGAATGAACTTCTTCAATCACTTACTCTCCCAAAGCAGATTTCAATTGTGAAGTGTAGTGCGCATAAGAAGGTTGTGGATGATGTAGGTCGAGGGAATGCGTTTGCGGATGAAGTTGCGAAGGAAACGGCGAGACATGATGAGCCGTATGTATATGGCGGGTCCTGCAAGATGGGTTGTGGAAAGTCGAATGTGTGAAGACACAATAGAAAGTGTGAAAATGATTCAGGCTGAAGCTACGGATAAAGAAGTGTGTGTGGAGAGAAACTACGGGTATGTTGGATCCGACAGGTTGTTGGGTTGAGTTGTCAGAACACCAGCGATGGTTGTTGCCTGATGCGTATGTGCTCCCAGTGGTTACTATGGCTCATGGAATGGCTCATATCAGTTCGAAAGGGATATGCAAGTTGTTGGCTCCACTATGGCAGAATGCTGGAATTCCTAAATGTGCTGAGAATGTTGTGAAGCATTGTATGATTTGTCTGCAGTATAATCCTGGCAAGGGAACTCCAATTCCAGCTGGTCATTTTGCTCCTCCGACGTATCCGTTTGAAGTGATACAGTTAGATTACATACACATGGAAAGATGCAACAATCTGAAGCATGTCCTTGTGGTTGTTTGCACCTTTTCCAGATGGATAGAGGCCTACCCCCTAAAAGATAATACTGCCTTGTCTACAGCCAAGGTTTTGCTTAAGGAGTATTTCACTAGGTATGGTTTGCCGAGAATTGTATGGTCGGACAATGGGAGTGAATTTGTGGGTCGAGTCATGAAGAAAGTGTGTGTTGGATTGGGAATAAATCAGAAATTCCATGCTGCGAATCACCCTCAGTCAGCGGGTCTTGTCAAATGCTATAACGGCACTTTAAAACTGAAACTAGCTAAGATTCAAGCGAGCACTGGTCTTACATGGCCGGATGCCTTGCCGTTGTCTCTTTTGTCAACAAGGACGACAGTGCATTCTCGTGTGGGACTTAGCCCATACGAAATAGTTTTTGGTCGTCCAGCTAATGTTTGGGGTGTGCCTCGTCCTAAGAAGTACAGTGACATCGAGTACCCTATGTTGGTGGATTACTTACATGACTTGACTGCTAAATTACGTGTTCTCCACCAACAGGTCTATGACAGTTTGCCGACAGCTACTGCAGATCCAGGCCATACGATTCAACCTGGAAACTACATACTTATCAAGAATTTTCAGCGATCCAAGAATTTGGAGCCGAGATGGACTGGTCCCTATTTGGTATTGCTGGTCACCAGAACTGCTGTTAGAGTAGCTGGCAAAAAGAACTGGGTGCATGCCACGCACTGCAAGAAAGTTCCGTTGCCCTTACCGTATGACAAGTGGGTGAGGGATGGAATAGCTGATTCAGAGTGTGAAAGGGTTCCTAGATTCGTACCTTTTAGTGATGCACTTTTGACATGGGCTCAGTCAGAACGCAAGGATGATGATGTTCTGCAAGCTGCTGTGCCTTCGCCTTTGAGACTCGACACGACAAATCCGGGACTCCTCTTCAAGGATCAGACTGTGCCTGGCAAAGAGCGCTACAATCTGAAATCGAAAAAGGACATTTGAAATGGACAAATACAAATTGAATTTTTTTATGTAGTGAATTGCACCTTGTCAGATCAAGAGACTTTTACTTTTTCGAGTCACCATCCGGACTCAGCTGCAGGGTCGCGGTACAGCCTTAAGGGGAGAGCCGCGTATTGACACAAGGTCTGTGGTTCAGGGTCGTTAGTACGATCTTGACGCACACTTAAGTGAAGAAGGTAATAGCCGCGAGCAGCACGTTAGAGGATGGAGTCTTTTGAGTCTAACAAGGGTGTTAAAAGTCTATTTCAGAGCGGAAATGTGTATATTGGTTCGTAGAAAATGTTTAATAATGTGTTCTCTTATGCTTTTGAATATTACATTGGTTTGTGTGGGTTGGATCTTCTATGTTTCACATCAGACGCTTGCATCTACCTCCCAACCTACTCTTTCTTTTTCTACTGTTTCCCCACATGAGTTTCATACGTTGCCTGAACATGAACAGACACAAAGATTAGAATGTGTGAACAATTCGTTTATACAGATGTTGCATCAGAATCAGCTAGTTGTAAATACCACGAATTGTTGGGTGTGTGGTCTTATGCCACATACGACTGATAAGGGAATGCCATATTTAGTTTTGCCTTTTTCACCTAATGGGTCAGTATGGGCACTCCAGTCAATGTTTATCTATGCGAATGAAGCATCTCCTGTACGTTCTGTCAAAGAGAATGCGAATAATAATGCTTTGATACAGGGAATAGTAGATATGGTCAGAGATATTGATGCATATAATGCTATCCCTAAAGATGAGGTACGAGCATATGTTGGTTGGAACAAGAGATATAGCATTCGTTTGACAGAAAGAGACAGAAAAGGTCTCCTCCTATTTGGATTGTACCCCACCGAGGTCATTTTTGTCAGCAAGGTAATGGTCAGAATTCAAGAGCTCAGCTTGGTAAGAGTGTGTGTGTTCACACCTATGTCTATACGTCCCAGAAATCTCCACCGTTCGTGCCAGCCAAAGGCACGTATTTTGTTTGTTACGACAGAGCATATACATGCACATGTTAGGTGGCATTTTTGCTTCCCCCTACATACACAGCTGCTTTCAACTACCATAAGACAAGATATGGTGGAGGTGTTATCGATGGGAAAGACACTGCCACACAAGAAGTTGGAGACTTCTTTAAGGGTTTCCTACCCTTTTGGGGTCCTTTGGCTAATGGTAGGACTATTCGTCAGCTTACGAGAGTGGTCGAAGCCACTATAAATGAGACTGCAGGTGCTCTTAGCAATATTACAGCTGAGCTTCAAGCGGATCGCCTTATGACATTACAGAACCGCTTTGCTTTAGATATTATACTTGCAGATAGGGGTGGAGTATGTAAAATGATCGGGTCTAGTTGCTGCGTTTTTATTCCAGATAACGCCCCGACAGTGTACCAAGTCATCTTAAGGTTACATAAGTCTGCTGAGTCTATACATGTAGATGAAGGGAACTGGTCGCTGATAGGATGGTTTTGGGAAATGCTGTCCAAATGGGGATGGAAGATTCTGATGTTCCTTGGTATGGCTTTAGCGATTCTTTTCTCGTGTTGCTTATGCATCCAGTGTGGTCCCGCCATTTGTGGCCTTTGTGCTGCGATCTGTGTGAGAAGACCTGTCCCGAGAGAAGTGAAGGATAATAAGATGATGTTACAGCAACACCTTAATGACCTGATGAGAATAGATATAGACCTGGATAAAGATTGACGTGAGTTTAGGTTATTGCCTACGTAATGGCAAAAGGAGGGTCTGAGGTTCCGTGGTTTTCGGGACCGGACTCCATTTTGTTTGCGTTGTCTGAAGACGCCATTTTATGTTGCCCTCACGTAGGCCTAGGTGGTAAACGAACGAAGTTGCATGGGCCTTGTTGTTCATGTAAGCATTAGCAGGCCCTTTTCGATTTGCGAGTGAACTGCAAAGATGCTGACCCCGTCACCTGAAACTGACCCTTTTCGAAGCCAGTTCTCTAGCTGATCGTTGTCTGAATTCCCAATCAATTTTCAGGATATCGTTAACTTTTAGTGCTCTTGCACATACCTTATCCTACTCAATATCTGGATTGCTCTTTCCTTTATGTCTTTTCATTACATGGGTAGTGCTTTTCAATTATGGGTTTGTCCGGCTTGTGGTAATCGAATTTGGGACAGTTCTAATAATTAACTTATGGGTTGGTACGATGTAAAGTGAGCTTTTTGGAATGTAATAATGTATGTGAAATGTATTCTATTGGTCAGAATTTACCGCAGTGGGTGTGCATTTGTAAGTGATCGAAAGTTGCATAAAAAGAGATGTCTTGCTCTACGAAGGTTGAGCAGTCTCCTGAGTCGTACACCGTGTTGTATTGCTTGGTTTACTGTTACTAGCTGCAGCTAATAAAGTTGATCTCTGACGCCACCTAGAAGTATTCCGTGTCTCTGTATGCCAAAACAGGTGGAACTCGAAGACTTCGGGTTTGTCCCTGGCACCGCTGGGTTCTAAGAAAACCCGGTTCTTCAGGCTGGCGGTGTGCGTGGACTGGCGCTCGGTTGGCGGTGTGTGAGTAGTTACTTGATGCTGGTCACTACACACTGCTAGCTGAGCCCCACTCCATGCAATCCATCAGTTTGTGTAGTTGCTGTGTCAGGAATGTGGGCGTGCGAAAGTGATGGGCCCTTGAATGGCGCTGTCTGCTGGTGGAAGTGTTGTAATGTGATGGGCCCACGGCTGGCTGTGTGAATGTTTTGTATGTGTCACATGTATGAAAGGTATATGAATGGCCTGTAAAGAGGTTGGTGCCTTGTCGTGGCTTTACAGCTCACGAGCTGCGAGTCAATGGTTCAGTTTCTAGTCCTTTCAATTATTAACAGTGCATTTCATTTTTGTGAAATCTCTTGTTAATAAAATGTTATAAACTAAACCAGCACTCTCCCTCGTGCCAAATCCAACCAGTGTGTGTGTGCGTTTGAGGAATAGATGGCTGTGCAGGAATCTTTGTCTATTTAGTTTCTCTGCCAAGGTGTACATTCCAGTACATGGTGATGTCCCTCTGGTGAATTCTAACAAGTGTTTTTATCCACAATGTCGTGCAAAACTCCGTGT
This sequence comes from Lissotriton helveticus, assembly GCF_964261635.1. Classification (NCBI taxonomy): domain Eukaryota; kingdom Metazoa; phylum Chordata; class Amphibia; order Caudata; family Salamandridae; genus Lissotriton; species Lissotriton helveticus. The sequence goes on from NC_136067.1 coordinate 1,500,806,206, forward strand.
CGGTCACATTTTCCTTGCAATATTGTGCCAAAATTGTCACGCTGCAGAACTAAACAACTAATTTTGTCAAAACTATCTGGTTTTGCTAGGGGGGTCACCTGGGTTTTTGTTCCCTTGCTCGGCGGCCATATAAAGAAACCTACCAAACCCACACATTTCTGAAAACTAGACTCCCGGGGACTTCCAGGGAGGTATGGCTTGTGTGGATCCCCCAGTGTTTCCTTACCCAGAATCCCTTGCAAAGCTTGATTTTAGCTGAAAAACAAAATCAGCTTTTTGACGTGTGTGGGAAAGTGTGGCATCACCATATCTCACACAAATTTACTACCACCCAGCGTTCCCCCAGGTCTCCCGATAAAAATTGTGCCTCACTTGTGTTGGGGGCCCAAGTACCTGCGACTGCCACACAAGTGAGGCACCATTTTTATCGGGAGACCTGGGGGAACGCTGGGTGGTAGGAAATTGTGGATCCACGTAGATTCCAGAACTTTCCACCACAGAAATGTGGGGAAAACTTGTTTTTTGTCAATTCTTTAGGGTTTCTGGGTAATAGAACCTAGTGGGAGGCAGTCAAATCACCCCATCCTGGATTCCCCTGGGTGTCTAGTTTTCAAAAATGTATAGGTTTGCTAGGTTTCCCTAGGTGCCGGCAGAGCTAGGGTACAAAAACTACAGCTAGGCAATCTGCCAAAAAAGGGTCATTTTTCACTGCGAGATTGAGGTGTGACCACGTTGCGTTTTGCGCCGTTTCCTGTCGCGGGCACAAGGCCCCACACAAGTGAGGTACCGTTTTTATCAGGAGACTTGGGGTAATTCGGATTTGTAAATCAACTGTTACTACCTATTGAGTTTTCATGCATTTCTCCCTTCCAAATGAAAGACATTGTGTAAAAAATAAGTCATTTTGAAAAATGACCAATAATTCTCATGCTAGTATGAATATTCCCAATTTTGAAAATGTGCAAATAAGTACTGTTTCTAAACTCTATAATTTGTACCCATTACAGAAATACATAGGTGTCTTTCCCCCCCATTTTTCCATGTATACATTTTCCCAGATTAATTGCTCTATACCCAGTACATAATAAAATACCATTACCACCATCTTACCACCATCCTCCATCATTACCACCATCCTCCATCTTACCACCATCATCCATCATTACCACCATCATCCACCGTTATTACAGTTACCGTTACCACTGTTACACCATTACTACCATCATTACTATTACTACCACCATTACCAGTTAAAAGCGTTACTGTTACCACCATTACCTTTACTACCATTATTACCATTACCCTTATTACCATCATTACCACACTACCACCACCCTTACCAACAATACCATTACCACCATTACCACACTGCCATTACCACCCTTACCACCACCACCCTTACCGGCCCAATTATTTCAGAGATAACACCCTTATGATGATGGGTAGCATACACATTTGTTGGTCATGGACACCAGGCGTAGCTTTCCGGAAGAAATAGTGTTTATTATGGACGAACATAAATACTGATGAGTGTCTTAATTTTCTATGGTCTGGATCATGCCCTCTTCTCAGGTCTTGAGCTGATCCTGCACCCAACAGACATTTTCACTCTGACTCCTGCAGTCCCACACTTTGTAGAGTCAGCACCAATTACTGCTCAGGCTACAAATGCCATTCTTCTTTTATGGTCCACTGTTCACACACATGTGACTGATAAAGGAGGGACTACAACATGATCAATTTCCTTGTGGCTTAGTAGAGTGTGTTCCCCTCCACTTTCAGCACCCTACTGCCCATAGAATCCATGTTTTGTTGTGGTGAGACCAGTTTGCCATTTAGGTCTGCTCTCAGTGTCCCCAGGGAGGTAGCGTTGTCTGCTTGGAGTTCCTCCTGTAACTCCTTCAAGTCATGTAGGGAAGAGCGGATATCTTTTGTAAGAGACATGGGGTCATTCTAATCTCTACAGATGTGTGACCAGTTCGATGCTCTCTGGGGGTAAAATAGCGGGACACCCTGTGGCTTTAGTGTTTCTTCGGTGGCATAAAGAGTCTCAGAGTCTGTATATGTAGACGGGCCCTCTCCTTCAGGGCCCCTTACTGAGAGTTAGTGCAGGAACCACAGCGGGGGCGCCGCCAACAAATCACTCTGCGCCCCAGACTGGTACGACAATGCTCGAGCTCATACCCGTTCCTTCAGGGGTCCGGCCCTTCTCTAGAGTTCTTCAAATATCTCACTCTGCACTGCAGTAGGACTTCAGCATCTCCAGTGCAATGTCAGCCTTCAACCAAGTTGATCACCGCCACATAGCCCTAACGAAGCACATTCGGCCCCCCATCATGACTTGCTGCTCCCTGCCCCTCAGCAAGACAGGTCTTTCTGGTGTAGCCCCGGGCTCTCCCTTCCAGAGATGCAGGCTGCCTCGTGGCACTGTAGCTCATCACCATGTCAGGGTCAGTCACCGAGAGAGTCTCCACAGTCTGGGCTTTTTCTCTACAGTGTGCCCTCTTCATCTAGGCCCGACGATTAGCCGTATGCTCTTCTGATCGTAGTGGCGAGTCTTCAGGCCGCCATTTTGGGGTCAGGTATGTCGCAGTACAGGTTTACCTAAGTCTCCACAACGACTTCCTCGCCTCCTCCAGTTTTGTTGCGGATACTTGCTGGTAGCTGGGGCCCACCCACAATGACGTGGTTGCCTCTATCATCAGGGGCACCGAGGCGAAAGTCCTCGCACAGAGGCTACAGGACCAGGACATGTCCAACTGCTGCCCCAGGCGCACGCCTTCTTCTCTGCTTGCGGTCTATTAAATCCTGGTAAGTTCTTGTACTGGTGGTCAGGCATTCGGCGGGCCCCGTATAGGTCCCCAACCCGTCTCTGCCACGTGTCACAGGCTCCAGTCATGGTTATTTGTGCAGCTGTAGGCCTGGTTGCGGGTCCTGTGCTGTTTCAGTCATCTCGGCATCGTCCACCATCCGGCCCAATAACTTCTTCAGCTGGCTCCATCTGTGTGGGGGCCTCTTCCTAGGGTTTACATTGCACTACAGTTTAGCCGCTGGCACCCTACACCTCTCCATATCCCTTTGGTTGCTGTCATGTAGCAGAGCAGCCGTGGATCGCCTCTACATAGCCATCTTGGCTGGCCCCAAATCTATTTTGAATGACACTTTGTGAATAACTCGGAAGGTTTTGCTGGCAGGTGCTAAAGTCAGTCAATAGTTAAGCAATATTATCGATGAGGAGGGCACTTCTCGGTAGTTCATCGGGACAGAGCTCCAAGCAAAGAGGAGGACCATACTCTCCACCCCATCCAATAACTACCCAGGAGTGCCTACCCCTTTGACATATGGGTGTTTTACAATGTAGACAAAGAAATAAGTCTGAACAATTTTGCAGTGGTTTGTTAAAGGGGTGGAAAGAAAAATGGGGGTGGGAGGTCCCAAAACTAGTTTTTCGACCAATGCATTTTCCATAGACATTGTACTCTGCTGTAGCAGTGAAATGGCTTAACGAATTTTTAAAGAAAATTAGCAGGACTATAGATTATGGTGTGCAAATGATATTTTGGTAGATGTAATTTTGTTAAGCGGTTTTAAAGCTGTAAGGCATTAAAACTTAGATCTTGATTTTTAAGGCTATTTACTCAGTCATTAGCCAATCCTACTGCTTTGTCATCTGATATACCCCGGTACATTCCTCTGCCCATTAGATCACTAAGGTCACACAAGATTTGCTCTGTCCAAAATGACAGTACCTAAATATTTATGAATACAATATACATATTGTAGACAAATTCCATTTAGAGTTAAATTGCATTGCAACCACATTTAAAAGAAATTCATGCGATCTCACAGGGTATGGAACACCTTGAATTTAATAATAGGTGAAGCAACATTAGCTTTGGTTTAATAGATTTGTGTCAGAAGATCTGTATATTCACTTTAAAATGTTTATTAAAGTAAAAAAAGATAAACTATATGCAGTACCATAAAGATATCACACTCCAGGAGTGGAGGAATGCATGCGCTTTGCTTCGTACGATAAATGTGTTATCAAGGACACAGACACTTAGCATAGACACTTCGCATGACTAAAATCATTTACTTCTTAATTTTAAAGCAATTTTACAAAACTAAACATTGAATGATATTGAAGACAAAATTCGTCCCGCTTTTACGTTGCCTACATGATCACAGTTCAATTAAAAATACAATTTCAAAAGTGAAAAATTGTATTGTAAACAAACAAGGGGGTTAGCTTCAGGAGAGTTTAACTGTTCGAATAATTGTTCTCATTTACCTGTATCAGTGAATGACTGGATATCGTACGTCAAATCGATATTAACACTTTCCGAATTTTCAATTTTCTTAAATTTTATTCCAAGGAACCACATAGATATATACTCCTTCCTGAAACATTTGACACAGATTAAGTCAAATCACAGTTTTGATGGGATAAAAATATTACTCCTTCCCCTTTTATATGCCACTCACGAAAAGAAGCCCAGACTTAAACAAATCACTAAGGGCAGTCCACATGTATAATTTAATTCTCATACCAGCATCCACTCACATCTGACAGAAGTCCCAGATTCTTGCTCCACTTTCACCTTTACATAACATCACCATCTGTAAAAGCTGTGCCTTTTTCTTGTTGATCACATTTCAGCTCAAATGGCAGTAGCCAATTCACAAATATCATTGTAAGAGTAATCAGAAACGTATTTCAGCAAGCCGCCTTCTATGGAGCAGATTTCAGACCTTTGTAATTAGGTGGTACTGCTCAAATTCCGAGTGTCAGGCTTCTTGTAACCTCCACCCCCCAACTCATGGAGGTTTTCCACCAGGCATAAAATTTTCAAGCGTTAAACATACTTGGACACTCCAGTCTCCAAAGGAAAAATACATGCAGAGAATCCCCTACACCTTTTATACAGTTAGTCCAGTCTTTTTTTGTGCAGTATAAATAGGATGGGAAACAATAAAAACAAATATCAAAAAGGACTAGCTAGGTTAGTAGAATATAGAAGACTCTATAGGTACGTCGAGAAGCAACATAAAGTGGGGAAAAGCATTGTTTTCCTCATAAAGCCCTCACCCACCGACCTAGTCGGTGGCATGCTTCATCATCGGGCCCACCACAGTGGCACCGAATGTGCCCCGGGTGTGCTTCAACGCCAGGAGACTGCGGAGCTGGTATGTTGCTGAGTGTGCAGTGAAAAAGGGTGAGACAGTGTAAATTAAAAGCTATGCAAGAGGTCCCAGCACCCGAGGGTAGTTTATCTTTAATGAACTGGGCCTTTGCTAGCAAATAAAAAGGCAAGGAGACGTGGTGGAGTGCTGATTATGACCTCCAGCGTCTAGTGCGGTCTACATGTTTCAGCCAGTGCCTTGTTGAATTTAAGCTGGCTTTCCTCAGGACCATTTAGTATGTGCAGGGTGCAAAAATAAACTTAATTTAAGTGAGGGCGGCGCCCGTTATGAGCTCATAATGGGCGCCGCGGAAGGACGAATAGGTCCAAGGAGGAACCAGACCGAAAATCTCGGTCTCTTTCTCTGCCAAGCGACCCATGAAGCTTTTTACAAGGAAAAACAGATCAAGCTTGAGGGAATCCCCTCAAAACAGTTATAGCGCCTTAGCGAGCGCGACACATAGCCAAATTACCACCCTCACTTAAATTAAGTTTATTTTTGCACCCTGCACATACTAAATGGTCCTGAGGAAAGCCAGCTTAAATTCAACAAGGCACTGGCTGAAACATGTAGACCGCACTAGACGCTGGAGGTCATAATCAGCACTCCACCACGTCTCCTTGCCTTTTTATTAGCTAGCAAAAGCCCAGTTCATTAAAGATAAACTACCCTCGGGTGCTGGGACCTCTTGCATAGCTTTTAATTTACACTGTCTCACCCTTTTTCACTGCACACTCAGCAACATACCAGCTCCGCAGTCTCCTGGCGTTGAAGCACACCCGGGGCACATTCGGTGCCACTGTGGTGGGCCCGATGATGAAGCATGCCACCGACTAGGTCGGTGGGTGAGGGCTTTATGAGGAAAACAATGCTTTTCCCCACTTTATGTTGCTTCTCGACGTACCTATAGAGTCTTCTATATTCTACTAACCTAGCTAGTCCTTTTTGATATTTGTACATATAACCCAGGGGATCTGGCCTAGCTTACCTAGTCCTCTCTCTCCCTTTGATCTAATCAAACAATAAAAACAAGCATTTACAATGCAATGGTTTCACCTTTTGAAAAGTTTGAGCTTTTGGCATTGTAAATGACAAAGTTTATATTTATGTGTTGGTTTTGAAAACAGATAAATAAATGGCATTGGCATTTACAATGCCAATAGTTTAATCTCTGGCAAATGCCACACAAAAACACACAGACCCACACACACCAACAGAGCCCCCACCCGCCCCCACACACACACAGACAGAGCCCCACACAGACACACAGAGCCACACACACACACACACACACAGAGCCACACACACACACACACACACAGAGCCACACACACACACAGAGCCACACACACACACAGAGCCACACACACACACAGAGCCACACACACACACCCCCAGAGCCACACACACACGCAGGGAAGCAAGCACAGCGAGGGGGCAGGGAAGCAAGCACAGCGAGGGGGCAGGGAAGCAAGCACAGCGAGGGGGCAGGGAAGCAAGCACAGCGAGGGGGCAGGGAAGCAAGCACAGCGAGGGGGCAGGGAAGCAAGCACAGCGAGGGGGCAGGGAAGCAAGCACAGCGAGGGGGCAGGGAAGCAAGCACAGCGAGGGGGCAGGGAAGCAAGCACAGCGAGGGGGCAGGGAAGCAAGCACAGCGAGGGGGCAGGGAAGCAAGCACAGCGAGGGGGCAGGGAAGCAAGCACAGCGAGGGGGCAGGGAAGCAAGCACAGCGAGGGGGCAGGGAAGCAAGCACAGCGAGGGGGCAGGGAAAGCAAGCACAGCCAGGTGGCAGGGAAGCAAGCACAGCCAGGTGGCAGGGAAGCAAGCACAGCCAGGTGGCAGGGAAGCAAGCACAGCCAGGTGGCAGGGAAGCAAGCACAGCCAGGTGGCAGGGAAGCAAGCACAGCCAGGTGGCAGGGAAGCAAGCACAGCCAGGTGGCAGGGAAGCAAGCACAGCCAGGTGGCAGGGAAGCAAGCACAGCCAGGTGGCAGGGAAGCAAGCACAGCCAGGTGGCAGGGAAGCAAGCACAGCCAGGTGGCAGGGAAGCAAGCACAGCCAGGTGGCAGGGAAGCAAGCACAGCCAGGGGAAGGGGAACCAGGGGGCGGGGGAGCAAGCACAGCCAGGGGGCAGGGAAACAAGCACGGGCAGGGAAGCAAGCACAGCCAGGGGAGCAAGCACAGCCAGGGGAGCAAGCACAGCCAGGGGGCAGGGGAGCAAGCACAGCCAGGGGGCAGGGGAGCAAGCACAGCCAGGGGGCAGGGGAGCAAGCACAGCCAGGGGGCAGGGGAGCAAGCACAGCCAGGGGGCAGGGGAGCAAGCACAGCCAGGGGGCAGGGGAGCAAGCACAGCCAGGGGGCAGGGGAGCAAGCACAGCCAGGGGGCAGGGGAGCAAGCACAGCCAGGGGGCAGGGGAGCAAGCACAGGGCTGCAAAGGGGTGGTGCTGTATAGAAACACACACAAGTTAGCCCTATGCATTAAAGGAGCAGATTAGTAAAATCACATTTAGATTTGGGGCTATATCGAGGCACAGGGCTGCAAAGGGGTGGTGCTGTATAAAAACACACACAAGTTAGCCCTTTGCATTAAAGGAGCAGATTAGTAAAATCACATTTTTGCACAAAAATTAGGTAGTCGAGGTTGCATTGTACCGGTGACATCAAGGCTCAGAGGGGGACCCTTCAGCATGTTTGCAGATTCTGTTCAGTGCAGCCTTAGGGAGGCCAGCAGTGATGTTAAAACCAAGAATATGAGTGCCTGGTAGGTAGTACTCCCCATTAGTGCTTATACTGCTGAGGTCATGTGAAAGCAAGTTGAGTGGACTTGCTTCCACTTGAATTATGCAATTAATGAATGTGCACACATCTTCAACCACAGAAAACAAGGGGGTCTCTACCTAGGAGCAAGTTGACAATTTGAAAATATAATTAATTTGCACAGGGATGATCTGGGAATCTGACGCAGTCACGACATGTGTGGTCTATGCAACCAGGATTCACGACTCCACGAAAGGGCCCCATCTGCCGAAGAAGCCTCACGTTCCTATTAAACATTTATGCCAGCACTGTGAACACTTATCGGGGACGACTTTGTAGCCTTGCCCACTCTTGGAAATGGGCACTGTTAGGATCTTCAGCATGAAGGTGCCCAAAGCTGGGTCTAGAGTAAGGCTGGAAAACATCCAACCGCTATGACCCTAAACGTGTCCGCACAGAGACTCGGAATGGCTGCCCGGAGCCAGCAGTTTGAAACACTGGACATCAAAGGCCAATGGGGGTTTAAAGGAGTGACGGGAGAGGGAACGGATTTGCGGACGGAGCAAGCATAGACAGGAGGGAGGAGGTGGGGGAAAAGGTTTTAAACGCGCACATGCGCTATCATGCTGCTGCTTACCTGATCGCAAATATAAACTCCTTCCTGGCAACTTCAATTGCGCAGCCCACCCCTGGAGAATACTTTTGGTAACCGACCAAAACAAGGCGACCAAAAAAACAAAACAAAAATAGGAACCGCCCACCACCGCAATGACGTTGTCAAAGGGGCAGGGTGAGATAAAAAAATAAATAAAATAAAATCGCCGGAACGCCCACGAATCGCCTCGGTGAATGACGGACAGATCTCTCTTCCAATGGCTAGCCTCCATTTATGGAGCTAGCCAATGGAAGAGAGAGGCGGAACTAAGGCCATACTGTTCTAACATAAGATTTCGCCTGCGCGAAACGCTGCTGCGCAGCTGTTCGCCAGGCGAAACCTAAAAATGGCGGCCGCAAGCTACCGAACTTTTCGGAATCGAGGGCGTGTTTGGCCATCCCCAAAAGGGGCGAAGCTAAAAAAAGTGGAAAGGACAGCACCAACACACCCCCGAATCCGTAAAAGACGGAGCTTCTTTGGAGGGACGCCTCTCTCCTCCAATGGCTGGCCTCCGTTTAGGAAGCTAGCCAATGGAGGAGAGACGAGGACAGAGGCGGGTTTAAGCTGCCACACTAAGACACATTAATTCTCCGGACTTCCGGCTGGCAAGCCAGCCTACCGTCCCTCGACCTAAAAATGGTGCACGCTTTGCACATGACGGTTCACAGTTGCTTCAAAGAACCACGTCATAGAAATATCAAAGTTTCTGCAGATTGCTGGTGTACGCTATGATATGCGACACTTAGTGTAAATAGTTGCTCCTCAGTCGGCCCCCGTAAGACGCAGAGTCTCGACCCGCCGACAGCGCAACTCGAAATCCAGCATTGAAGCATTTTGAAAAATAACTGCTTTGTTGCCTCTCTATGTAATGTAATTTATGTATACTTGTAAAGCGCACTGTTACCCCGTTACGTGGCGTCCTGGCGCTGTATACCGCTGGGGAACCCGTCCTGGCTTTCCCTGTGAAGGGTGAAGCCAGGCATCCCCGGCGCTGCTAGGGCCGATGTGGAGATTAAGCAAGCTATTGCCCAGAGTTGCAGAGTGGGACCCATGGTTAGCGTAGGCACCTAGGCGAGAATTATCGAGTCCACGGACATTGACCAAAGACACTGCCGCGTCGGGAATTGAACCCTGGTCCCGGGTTGACCTCTGCTTCAGGGTCTGCCGCTTCTAACCCTTGAGCCACACTTCTCTATGTGCTTGTTTGTGGACTAAAAGTTTAGTTTTGTGGTAGTGGACCAAAGAGGTGGGCAACTGTAATTGAGTATTTTATTAGGATATTGTGTATAGCAAGGTGGTGCAACTTTTCTTTCCCCTACTGCCATTCCCTTTATTCCTGCTTTTGTTGTAGGCTGGTGTATGAAGAAAACTTTCCTGTCCTCGTCATAATGATGGTACTAAACCAAGTGCTGTGCGGCTCCTGTGCTGTACATGACACGGATTGCCGTAGCCGTTGTGTGACGTGTTAAGGATGGCTTACTTTACTACACAATCCAGACATGGCAGGATGGCCACCCGGCAGTAGCTGGTGGGGTTGTTGGGGGTCAAGGGTAGGTTTCTTAAGTTAGACCTGGAGTAGGCAGTGTTGTTTCCAGGGTCCGGGAGAGACAAAGTTATTCTCGTGCACACGTTTCTGGGGCTAGAGGTTGGCGGTGTGGCTTGGCTTGTGGTGAACCGTGCACTTATACACTTATCTCAAGTGCATCTCCTCACAATCACTCACTAAAGTGAGCGCCATCTGAACCGAGAGGACAGGACAGCGAACACTGTCTAAGGTGTACAGGCTGAAATGTTCTCACAAAGTACGCAAAGACGCCCCTGCAATAACAAGGCAGTCCACTCAGGTAAAATAAAATATGCTAGCACAGACCGGAAATGGGATGTTGAAAAAACACGGCAATGCAGGCAGATTATGCCAGGCTGCCATAATATGCATGCATTGCTGTTATTGGCAGGTAAATTCCACCCGTTTTAATATCCTCGCGTATGTATTCAGGGATCCTGAGTTTATGGAGATTTTTTTCCCCAGCAAAAAATGTTTAAAACTTATTTATTTAGTTCAAACCAAGCCTGGCTGAAGTCATACGAGTAGTTTTTTGCAAACTGGGACACAATTTAGCAATTGTTTCTCTCCCTCTTACACTTGATAAAATGCTTCTATTATGGCCAGCAATACGAGTGTTGGTATTGCAAAAACTCAAGTGCACTGCTAAAAGCGTCTCGCGCTATTTGCTGGCGAAGTCTGACACCTGCCCTGGGTGAAATGGAAAAATATTTTCTAGGATGGCAGTTTATTTAATATGTATTCTTTTTTTTTTTTTAACAATTGACCAAACGATGAGGACATGTGAAATTTCGTAGATATGATGTAAGGGATTCGCCTAAGTAGATAACACCACAGAGAGTAATGCTGTCATTGCAGTTTTTTCCCCGATCAACTTGGAGTGAGTTTATTTGTCCAATGGTGGCATGTTGCTAAATGTGTTTGCTTCCGACAACACCAGAGCACGATGATGAATTATATCGATTTAAATAACCTTTCTGGATAGCAGATGGGGAAACAGGTTGTGTGTGTGTGTCAAGGTGCACTAAAACAGTATTGCCAGAGCGAGATGTACTGGCAGTCCGAATGTGAATGCATGCATGGAAATCAATTCATTGCAGATTAGAACTTGGCAGTGGAGTGCTCTGTCACAGTACAGAAAATAAGTCCTTCTCGAGCCTCAACAGCATGATAGAACAGTCCCTGTGTACATCGCGCTGCTCAGTGATGCGTCCTGTTGGGCTGGGGTGCTTGCACAGCCTGGTTGCATTGATGCAAGACTGGGCATTATTTTTAATGCACATTTTCCCTTTGTTAAACTGTTTCCCCATGCAAACCAGGAAGTAAACTATCACATATAAAATACTTCTTTTACAAAGGTATTCCGTTTTTTGTGGCAGTCTCAGTATGATTATAGTGCGTACTCGTATAGGAGCGCTTGATTCTGCTTAGTTATGTTTTGACCAGGACCAGTTGGTTAAAGAAAGTTAATGGAACACACTTGCTCCATCTTGATTAGCAGGTCTTCCTCTTGTCTCTACTGCATTCAAATGAGAGCAAACAGGCTCTTATCGTTCTCATCCCACCCCTTCCAGTTCCAGGTCCGGCATTAATTAATTTATGTCTCTGGGTGCCCCCAGACTAAGTAAGAGGAGATAAATGCTGAGGGGAGACAGGAGGAGGAGGAATCCTGAAATAAAATTATGATTGTATAAACAAGCCTGTTTTTAGAATCCGTAAACATTCATCACAAGTAGCCTGGCACAGGCAATTTGTCTGCGTCCTGCCTGTCCCTCACCACCAATAAGGACAACATTTGAAGACGGAGATCTAAATTTGAAGACGTTTGCTGTCTTGCTCTTATCGTTATGTCACATAAAAGTGTGACAAGAGCCTGATATTTTCAGTAACGTGCAAGGGTGTGCACAGAGTGCGGTTAATTAGTGTGGAAGTCTTGGACCTTTAGTATTTGTTTCCATGCCATGCCAGCCTGAAGAGTTGTGAATCACTCGCTACGCTAGCTCCCCGTAGTGCAGTTCGACATTAATTTTACGCCCTACCACTTTCAAATGTCACAAGCCACCTCTGTTGGCAAGTGCAGAGGTTTGACTTGTGGTACTCGAGAGGACAGGTGGGATGAGATCTGAAGGTGTTTGTGCCCAGAAGTTGGGGCAGTGTTTGGTGGAAACAAGTGTCCAGACTCGTGTTGCATCGTGCCGGCAGAGGCCGTGCTTGTGGCGATGCGGGAGGGTTGGAGTGGCTGTGCAGGGAGGGGCTGGGAGGGCCGGCCAGTTGCCCTATCGCGTGCATCCTCCCATCCCGCCGGGGCGAGGTGTGCAGCGGCAGCCTGTGGGTCCCCGCACAGGCGATTCCCATGCTGAACTCTGCCGCCTTGGCGTGGCGATGTGTGGCGTGAGTTGGAATGGAATTTTTTATTGTCCGTGTTGACTTTCCTTGATGGAGGCGGTTTGTTCCTCAATCCAGCGACCTTGAGGCCAAAGCAAACAGAGCCAGGATAATAACAAGTCGATACGGAGTAACGATCAGAGCTGCCGACTCTGGCGTATCGGCATCTGCTCAACACTGATTCTGGGCAAAACACTTAATCTGTGCCTAAAATTAATGTGTCCGTCTGTAATGTAACAATACCTTCGGGCTGAGTTTGCGCTATATAAAACTGCAAAAGAAAAAAAACATGATGGCTCATGTGACTTCTCTCTCTGTGCTTTCCTCTATTTCTCCAGAGCGGGGAGGGCCTCTGCCTCTTCACCAAGAAGTGCAACCGCTGCTTCTCACCCAATGCAGAAATAAAGAGGACGCCTGCTCCAAGGCACAGTCACCAAACACTATCTGCCTAGACCCTGTGTGTGCTTCCCCCATCCAAGGACAGAGTAAGAAACACGGTTGCTGAAAAAACAAACACTGGGTTTTGAGCGAAGTGTTCACACTTGACACTTTATCCTTCCACTAAGGCGCCCAGACCCTGATACAGTACAGAACTAGTTACAGTAGTTGAAAAGTATGCCGGAGACACGGACAGCGGGAGGGGGGGCACACATGGACAGCGGGAGGGGGGGATCGGTAACGGGCACACGGACAGCGGGAGGGGGGGCGGGGGAAGACAGGACAGCAAGCACTCACCAAGGACGACTTTTTCAGGCGGCTTTCGGCGGAATGACCAAACCCCCCCCCCCCAAAAAAAAATAACACGCCCACAGCCGCATGACGTAGCGAAAAGCCTAAAAATTGCCGGAACGCCCACAAATCTGCTCGCAGAATGACGAGCAGATCTCTCTTCCAATGGCTAGCCTCCATTTATGGAGCTAGCCAATGGAAGGAGAGGGCGGAACAAAGCCACACAGTGTAAGTCATTAGATTTCGCCTGCGCGAAAGGCTGCTTGCGCAGCTTTCAACAGGCGAAACCTAAAAATTCTGCTACCGCATTATGGATAGCAATATTTTCAATGGCTACCGCCCGCAGTTTCACTTTATAGGGAGAAGAGAAATAAACTAAAGTTACCTCCAACTTAATTATATTTAAGACTTTTAAAAGGCCACTTCATAAATAATTTTATGAACGCCATTTAATTTTCCATTAGTTCACAGCTAGTTACACTTTAGGAAACTACCAACAATGCAGCATTCTGCTTTCTCTGGGAGTTCTCATCCACCAACAGTACATATACTTGTTAACATGAAGTTCACTAGGCTTTAACTGATGGCATGTGGGTTGGAAAACAAAATTGTTGCAAATGCTTCTCAGGAGAATGGTCTCAAAAAACAGGGGCAACCTGGAGCCCAGCCTGTAAATAATGGTGCTAAAGAAAAGTTTTCTGCCAAAGAAAACCTTGCTAACCTTTTTTAGGAAGCAGGCTCTGTATACACTATACCAAAATGATGTATAGTGTGCACAGTGTCCAGTGGAACCCCAAAGGTAGGCAGAGGTAAAGGTAGATAGCACCTTACTCTCCATTTGTGGTAGTGTGGGTGAGCAGTAAAGCTGTATAAGAGGATATTGTTAAGCATTTGTTGTACACACTCAATCAGCAAATGAGGTCACACTCAAAGACTGAACCAATTTTGTTTGTATAAATATATTGTGTAGTTCTTTTACATCTAGAACCAAGCCAAGCCTGGCACAGTTAAGTTGAATACATGTTTTGCAAAATATTATGCATTGTTTACAAGTGAATGCAAGTTCAAATGCAGTTGTTTGAAATACAGGTAAGTCAAGGTTTTGAAATTACTGTACAGATTACTTTTTAGTTACTTTTCAGAGTACGTTTTCTACTCAGTGATATGCCTAGATATCCCACTGGGACATTTTGCTAGAGAAAAGGAAAACAAAATCAGTTTTGAACATGTTCTTTTTCAAGTTTCCATACAAATCAACTCCAACACTTAAATTTTTCAGAGAAAAACAGTGAATAGGTTCCTATGAAGAGAAATGAAGTTAACAGTTACCAGGCAAGTACGCAGTCTTTGGGGTTGAGTTTGGAGTTAGAACAAGGGGTCCCCCAGGGTCAAGTATGCACTCTTGTTATGCCCTTAGCGGCACTAGAGTGGCAGGGTGCAGAGTGCTGAGGCCCAATGTTATCCAATGGGGATATGGGGCCTCCAGCTGGTGGCTGCTTATGAGCAGGCCACTGGGTTGTGGAAGCAAATCTCCTGGTATTAGGCTCAGGGCAAAGGGGTATCCTGTTTAGCACATAAAGTGCACCCGCAACGGTTCAGTGGCGGCTGTGTGCAGGGTGCGGTTTTGGCATTGGGGGCCCTATTGATTGCAATGGGGATTCTCCGGTTTCAACAAAGACAGCAGGCTTGTGGACGAATATCTTTGGGAGGTAACCACTGGTTGGCGAGATAAGTTGGGTTGCCTGGGGTATGCTGGGACACAGTTTGTTGGGCCACCCACAGCCATGCAGTTACGGGTGCAGGGGTGTCTTTAGGCGTCGGGTTTCTCTTACCAGCTCTGGACGCGGTATGGGGGGGATCCTCCAGAAAGAGGCTGCATGCTTAGCTGGGAGATTCGAGGAAGGTCTGATCACCAGATCTGGGATCAGAATCGCCGGGGAGACCTCCTCGTGGTGTTGGGCCACTCGAACTCGGGCCGTGTGGTTGGGACCAATGGGTCCTTTCCTTGGTGTGGGTACACCTATTATGCCACCCTCCAGTGGGAGGGGGGCATATGCCTCACTCTGGTTGGTTGGATCCCACCCATCGGGAGATGGCGGGGACAGAGTTGTGCTTCACCTCGCCTCCCCCACCTGAGGGGTGGGGTTGGCAAAGGTGGGCACACCTCCCTTCCTCACTTGGTTTTCCTGACAGTTCTCCCACCCAAAGTGGGGGTTAGAATCGGTGGGGACCAATTGCTGGAAGCAGCAAAAGGCCTTGGAAAACTCACAAAGGCAGCAAGCCTTTGAAGCTTCCCCTTCGTGGCGCCTGTCCATCCTGGGGGAAGATGCTTGGCACCTCCTCCCAGGACGTGCATTGTTTCAGGCCCACGAGAGCAGCAGGCTCTTGACCCAGGGGTCCAGAAACAAGTCTGGTGGTAGCAGCTGGGGAGCAGCCGGGGAGCAGCCACTCCGCCTGGACACTAGTGTTAGCTCATTTTTCAGGGGGCATCGCTAAGATGCCCTCTGTGAGTATGTTTGATTAAACACCACACTGGCATCAGTGTGGGATTAATGTGCTGAGAAGTTTGATACCAAACTTCTAGGTTTTCAGTAAAGCCATTATGGCAATGATAAACTCCCAGCACCATTTACTCTTAATGGCATTACTGCACTTACAATGTTTAAGAATTGGCTAAGACACTGTAGGGGTACAGGGCTAATGCACCAGTACTCTCACCACTGGTATAGTGCACCCAGCTGGAAGGGTGGCTGATCTATGCCAGGTTGTAGGCATGGCAGACAGGGATGTGCCATATCGACTATTCACTTTGTTCTGCATCAAAACACCCAGCCTGCAAAGGCAGTGAGCCAGTAAAGGTACAGGGCCTCTAAGGGTG
The DNA here is from genome assembly GCF_964261635.1 of Lissotriton helveticus. Classification (NCBI taxonomy): domain Eukaryota; kingdom Metazoa; phylum Chordata; class Amphibia; order Caudata; family Salamandridae; genus Lissotriton; species Lissotriton helveticus. The sequence goes on from NC_136067.1 coordinate 1,500,822,360, forward strand.
GCACAATAAGTGCTGCAGCACTTGGAGGCCTTCCAAATTCAGTGCCCCGATTACCTGCGGTACCATTTATCAGGGGCTGACCTGGTGCCAGAGAGTGCCAATTGGGTCTTCAATGCAGTTTTTAGAAAAGAACATAGGCCCTGGGTACCCGATTGACTGGAGCCCAGGGCACACTCAGTCAAACTACATCAACAGTTCAGCAAAAGGTGGGGGCAACCATGCCGAAAGAGGGCACTTTCTCACACCTTTCGCAACACCTTTTCTTATAGTTACTCTATCCAAATGCATATTCCTCACCTTGTGAATTTTGCCAGATGCCAAAATGGATCTGGAAACTTTAAAGCAATTCCTTTGTGCATCTGTAGGTGGCTTTGTGCAGCACTGCATTGGCTCCACCTTTGCTGTGATGTCGGGGCCCTTACATAGGCATCACCTCAGAGCGGGTGTCCGTTTCTTTCCAATCTGTCTGCGCTGTTGGATGCGGAGCCATGTAAATCAGATGTACAGATCTTTCAGATCTGGCTCTTATTAAAGTCCATTTTACTGAAGTAGAAGGAGGATGGGTCAACGAGGAATCTTGGTTAGGGGGAGTCTCTACCAGATAAGAGATTACAGAATATAAGAAACTGCTTCTGACTAACTTACTGAGATCAAGAAGCTTTCAGGGCAGTGCTTTGGCACACTTAAATCCCTAAAAAAATCTCCTCCCTTTCTTATCTAGGTCGGCTAGGGAAACTTACCCGTGCGCTAGTGTTATCACGCCTCGACTACGCTAAAGCCCGGTACATAGGCCTACCCAGTTATCTTTTGACAAACTACAGGTAGTACAGAAGGCCGCTGCCCCAACTCTCCTAAACATTCCCATAAAGACCAGCATAAGACAACACTTGCGCAATCTACATTGGCTACCTGTAATTGAAAGGGTAAAGTTTAAATCTCTTGTCCTGGCACTTTCTGCCCTTTATGGACACAGCCCTGCTTAGCTGAGAAATCGCTTCAGGTTTTATGTCCCTACCAGGCGGCTGCGTTCAGTCACGCAACTTCTCGCCCACGTTCCGAGATTTCACCTTAATGGGAGCTCTCACCTTCAGGCAGCTGGGGTCTGGAACCATCTCCCATTTGACCTCTAGCGTTCAGGATCCAATGAGCTTCAGAAAAAGGCTCAAGACTTCTTTATCTAAATAGTTTCTTCCTTCCTACCACCAGGTTCGTGTTGATACACTGAGTAGCTGTGCGTGCTATAAATTCCTTAAACAAATATACTGCAGACTCATCACCTTGTGAATAGATGCAGTAGCAGTACACCACCTCTAGTGGTGGGTCTTTGGAATGGCTCAGACCAGATTGAGCAAAGGGCCCATTCTGCCAGACCAGGCTATCCAGGCAGTAATGCTTGGTGAATGAGTGCTTAAATGGATGGCAAATGTTCATGACTGGGGCTTAACAGTGCACTGGTAGCATCCTTCGCTCTGGTGGAAAAGAGTGCAAGCTTTCTGGGGGCTGCTTCTTGGTTAGTCCATAGCAGACCTTGATACATAATCCATTTTGAGATGGTCCTCTTTTACACCACTTGCCGTTCTTAGTCCCAGCGAAACGGACCAAAAAATTGGTCACTTATTCAATATTCCCTGGTTCAGTCTACATAGAAGCCAAGGCCCCGTTTAAGGGGGAGGTTATTAAGCAGTTCTTCCTCCTTCGAAGGATGAGGCAGGTCATAGAAAGCCAGCAAGGTGATTGCCCTAGGTGGAAGGGAATGTCTACCATGGGCAGGAATGGCACTTTCATTCGCCAGACAAATTTGACAGGGAAAAAGATGCATATGGGGAGCCAACAGACAGTTCACTCACTCGCCTGGTTAATGTTGCGGTAATGAGGATTGCCATCTTAATTATTATTGAACAAGTTACTTACCTTCGGTAATTCTGTATCTGTAAGAGACATTAGTTATAGATTCCTTACCTTAGAATGACCCCCAGGCGTCAGACTGGATCTGGAGAAGAAAACAAGTTACTTACCTGTAACTTTGGTTCCCCAGTATTGGTAACTTTCATAGATTCCCATGCTTTGTATCAATCCCCGTCGTCGGAATGGGAGCCTCGGTAGTATCACAACCATAGAAACAAAAGAGAAAAATAGGCCTAGGCCTCATCTCATTTTGTATCCTATCACCCTCTTTGTGTAAAAGACCAAACTTTTGTCAGGACCAATCAGAGCAGCCTCACCCCATAGAACCTTCCTGAGAGAGCTCAGAGCCTCAGATTTTCGTAGCCGTTGTGCAAACCACCACTATCTCTGTAAACAGACAGCTTTCCCAGGGGAGGAGGGTGGGCGCATGGGAATCTATGAAAGTTACCAATATTGGGGAACCAAAGTTACAAGGTAAGTAACTTGTTTTCTTGCCCCAGTATTGGAACTTTCATAGATTCCCATGCTTTGTATCAGAGTAGCTAGCAGTAAATTACCAAGAACACATTTTGTAGATACATGGCATCACACAACCATATAGCAATACAAGAAACAAAATGTGCTCACCAGGAAGGAGGGATTGTAGGGAAAGCTCACCTCTCAATGAAAAAGATTCCGCAGGACTGCTTGACCAACAGCCGCATCGTCTCGTCCTGCAGACTCCAGGCAGTAGTGTTTCGTGAAGGTATGAGTACTGCTCCACGTTGCTGCCCTGCATATGTCCTTGATGGCGACTCCAGAGAAAAGAGCCACAGACCTTGTGGAATGAGCACGGACTTTTCTGTCCAGAGGCTTGCCCGCCTCCTTATGGCAGAATTGAATCGCACTGGAGATCCAGCGGGAAATGCCACGCTTTGACAAAGGAAACCCCTTCCGTGGTGCGCTGTAGGACACAAACACTTGAGATGATTTCCGAAAGGGTCGTGTGCGTTTTAAGTAGAATTTCAAGCATCTGAACGTCCAAAGAATGTAAAGTGCGTTCCGCAGGCGTAGAAGGGCGCGGAAAGAAAGACTTTAAAATCAAAGGTTCATTCAAGTGGAACTCAGACGGCACCTTCGGAATAAATTTTGGATTGGTGCGAATGATAAGCACTTCCTTTTTGAATTGAAGGAATGGATGCACTATGGAGAGGGCTTGAAGCTCACTAACTCTTCTAGCTGAAGTTAGCACCAAGAGGAGGGCAAGTTTCCAAGACAGGAATTTCAAGTCCGCCTTGTGAACCGGCTCAAACGGAGCCTTCATGAGTTGAGCCAGGACAAGGTTGAGCTGCCAAACTGGCGGAGGAGGGCGCACTGGAGGATACATCCGAAACAAGCCTTTCAAGAATTGTTTAACAATCCTAGAGGACCATAATGACTGGCCTGAAGAACTGCGCCGAAACCTCGATATGGCTGCAAGATGTACCTTCACAGACGAATGCGCCAACCCCGATTTAGCCAATGATAGTATATATATGGCAAAAGTTGATGAGGCAGAGATTTGTAAGGATGGAGACCTTGTCTCTGACACCACAGGCAGAACCTCTTCCATTTCGCCTTGTAAGTTTTATTAGTGCTTGGTGCTCGAGCCTGGGACAAAACTTCTCTACACTCCTTGGGGAGATTCAGATGACGGAACTCTGTGTTCAGGAGCCACGCTGTCAAGTGCAGCGATTTTGGATCCGGATGGAACACCTACCCCTGATTCCTCGATAATAGGGACGGAATTGGTCGCAAGCGAATTGGATGAGCTTGGGAGAGTAGAAGGAGTTCTGTGTACCAGAATTGCCGGGGCCACGCCGGTGCAATGAGAATCATCTTGCATGGTTCCGCCTTCATCTTCCTGAGTACTCGTGGAATGAGGGGAATTGGCAGAAAAGCGTAGAAGAATGCGCCGTACCAGGCAATCGAAAGGGCGTTCCCCAGAGATCCCTGCTTGCGTAAAACCGGCATTTGGCGTTAACTGGAGATGCAAAGAGGTCGATGGTCAGTGTCCCCCAGACCGAGAACAAACTCCAGAATGGACTGATTCAATTCCCATTCGTGATTCACCTCTGCCTGGCGACTCAGGGCATCCGCTGTGACATTGAGAGAACCTGCCAGGTGTTCGGCCTGCAAATCGATTCTGTGAAGAATCGCATAATCCCAGATTTTCTGAGCTTCTTTGGACAGAGTTTGCGATTTCGTTCCTCCTTGCTTGTTGATGTAGTGCATGGCCGTCGTATTGTCCGTCCGGACCAGCACTGTTTGATTCTGAACTCTGGGAAGGAAAGCCTGCAAAGCCAACCGAATGGCCGTCGGCTCCAAAAAATGTATATGGCACTGGCGCTGCTCTGGACTCCAATGTCCGCTGACTTGAAGCTCTCGGAGCACTGCTCCCCAGCCTTCCAAAGAGGCATCTGTAGTCCTGATCAGGGAAGATGGTGAAATCCTGAATGACAGACCTTCTGCGATATTGTCTTTTACTAGCCACCACTCGCATGCCTCTCTCATTTGTGGCGTCACCAACACCTTGTCGTTGAATGGTCCCTCTGCTTGGCACCATTGTTTGTCTAGCTCTTCCTGCAGAGGACCCATTCGCAGCCTGCAATGCGGTATTAATGGTATGCAGGATGACATCGACCCGAGCAGGGACTTGTATTGTCGGACTGAAAGGCATTTCTTTTTGAGCACCTGGCGAGCCGAGACGATCAACTTTTGTTGATGTTCCCCCGAAGGACGAGCCGTGCATTGCTTTTTGTCTAAAATGGCCCCAAGGAATCTTGTGGATCTGGAGGGTTGCAGAACTGACTTGTGTTTGTTTAGCTGAAGGCCCAGGTGACTGAACAACTGGATGCAAGTTGAAACGGCTTGAGAAGTTTCCTTGAAAGATGGAGCCTTGACGAGCCAGTCGTCCAAGTAAGGGAAAACTTCCAGGGATTGTTTTCGTAGAAAAGCCGCTACTGGTGCTAACACTTTGATGAATACCCGTGGTGCAGACCGAAGGCCAAATGGAAGCACCTTGAATTGGAAATGGCTCTTGCCTACTGTGAAGCTTAGATATGGTCTGTGAGCTGGGTGTATCGGTATGTGGAAATACCATCTTCTAAATCCAGAGATGCTAAATAGTCGCCTGGGTTCAAAAGAGGAAGAATATCTTGGAGAGTGACCATCCTGAAAGATAGTTTGATGAGATAAGTGTTGAGCTCTCGTAGGTCTAGTATGGGGCACCAAGTCTCTGCCGTCTTCCGAACCAGGAAGAACCTGGAATAAAAACCTCTGCCCCTCTGAGAGAGAGGTACCGGTTCTATTGCCCCCTTGATGAACAATTGGTGGGCTTCGAGATGGAGCAGTCCCAGATGTTTTGTGCGGTGGCGCCAGGAGCTCTTGTTGGAGGAAGATCTTGGAATTCCAACGTATGGCCACTCTGAACAATATTCAGGACCCACTGGTCCAATGTTATACTCTTCCAGCTGTTCAGACAAAAGGATATCCTGCCCCCACTGATGTGACTGGGAGGGGAGGAACAGCAGTAAGAGCCAGGAGGCCGCTATTGCCTCTTGGCATTGTCGCGTCCCTGGCGGTTCTGACCCCCTCGCTGAGGTTGGCGAGAGAAAGACGCCGATTGTCCCTGGCGTTGATTCGAATATTGAGTCTTATAAGACTGAGGAATATCTCTGCTGGGTGTTACCTCTATAAGAAGAGAAACCTCTGCCTCGTGCACCTCTAAATGGGACCTTTTGATAGTTCAGTGATCCCAATGACTTCGCCGTGTCCGTATCCTTTTTTATACTTTGCAGGGCATCATCAACATGCTTACTAAAAAGCATCTCCGCATCAAATGGGAGGTCCAGGATTTTATTTTGGACCTCCTGACGAAACCAGGTGGCTCTCAACCAGCCCTGACGGCGTAGCACTGCTGACACTGCTAAGGCACGAAAAGCCGTTGAAGCTATATCCATAGCACAATCGATTACTTTGGAGGATGATTTTTCTCCCTCCATCAGGACTCTCCTGGCCTCTTCCCTCGCGGAGTCAGGCAGTTGTTCCACAAATGGCTCCATGTCACACCACATCTGGCGATCGTATCTGCCTAGAATGGCTAGAGCATTTGCTGCCTCGAACAAGCAAGCTGGTCATGGAAGAAAACCTCTTTCCCACGTTATCCAGGCACCTACCGTCCTTGTCCAGAGGCGTAGTCAAAGGCGTTGATGGGTTTTTGGATTTGCTTTGAGCGGCCTGTGAGATCACCGAATCAGGCTTCGGCTGCCCAAGAAGACAAGCTGGACTGCCCTCCGGAGCCTTCTATTTCTTTTCCAGCCTGGGAAGAACCGGGATAACAGTGGCTGGATTCTGCATGATTTTGATCCCTTCCTCCCACACATGTTCAATTATGGGAATGGATTTGACTGATTTTCTGTATTGTTCTTTGAAGTCATACAGGAAACATTCAGACTGCTCCCTTGTAATTGGCAGTCCAAACCTCTTTGACGCTCTCTCCATAAGGTTATGGAACCCCCCTATATCGACTGGAGGTGAAACAGAAGTATCTCGACCAGTGGCGTCCGGATCCTGTAGTCCACTGTCACCTTGATCCAAGTCTGGGTCCTGCAATGGATCAGTCAATGGATCCACCTGCACTTCATCATAAGAAGAGGTATCCTGCAGAACGGTATTGGCAGGCTCGGGATCCGATGTCCGGGAGAGGACCGCTGGTATGACCACTGGTGGCGTGAGAGGCACCACTTGCGAAGGAGGCAGTACGACAACAGGTTGAGCTTTGCGGCAACACCGGAGGTGGAGGTTGTGCAGGCTGCATTGAAGGTTCTGAAGGAAACCTGGTTCTGTAGTCCTGCAGCATCATCTGTAGATCAGAGACTAGAGAGGCCGGCATGGCCACCATGTCCTGTCCTAAACCTGGTGGACGTCGCTCCTGAGGAACATAGTGATGCACCTGTTGGTCATATGCATGCTCATAATATTTCTCCGTGTCAGTCTCTTGCAATTTCACATTTAAATCTGAGGGACTGTAGGCACCTGCACAGCTCCCCCCACTTGGAGGAAGACTCCCTGGTGCACAGCACGAAAATTGACTGAAGAGTCTATAACAACATATATAGTTCATCAAAAGTTGAATCCATAAGTTCGAGAAAATCCAAATAATTTTAATTCATATCCATTGATATCAAGAACAGTTCATTCATGCTCACGGGAGCTCAAATATCATCCACAAAAATGAAAGTGTCATCCAATCATGAATCCTCCCAATGCATTTCGGGCAGATAACATGCCCTTCCTCAGGGGACAGCTCTACAAACGTAAAAGAAAACAGCCTGATGTCACAAAGGTGTACATATGTTATACTTCAATTTACACGTATCTGGCAAAAAAATGTTAAGCTGTGAACCGTGAATTAAATAAATCAAACCCGTAAATCCGGCATCATGCGTGATGCAAACAAAACATATGCAAGCGATGCTCAGCTCACTTAAAATGTGAATAACCAGAAAACCTACATTACTGGTGAAAAAGCCTAAACATGCTGCATGCTAATTAATCAAAAAGTCTCAGACGCGACTTCACCCGAATGTGTAAAGGACTCAAAAAAGCGTGTTGCGTAGTAACAGGAATAGCCCACGAGTAAATGACTACAGTGCTCAATACTCACGCGATGATTACATCCGTGACACGTTTATGGTGAAAAGCTGAAAAAAATTGTAACGCCGCATTAAAAACCACCCACGCTAAACAAGGACCCATATGGAAACGATAGAGTCGGTCCTCAGTAGAGGTACTCACAATTAATATCGGTCGTGAACTCCCTCGACAAACTGCAAAGCAGAAACCTCCAGCATGCGAAGATCCCAGTGAGGTTAATACGGAAGTGGGTAAATGAAAAAATGATGTGTGTAATTAAGATAGAAAAGGGACTGTGCTCAATGTCAGGCATTGTTGATGGAACTAATGGTATTCACCTTATACCATAGTTACTTTACAGTATCTGACAAATGGTTCCACCAGTTATGCGGAACTGCCATGGGAAATTGCGCAGCACCGTCGTATGCGAACATTTTCATGAAAGCTTTTGAAGAAACATATGTATTGAATCAACTAACTTGGCTGAACCATGGGAAACTATCTGAGATTCATCGATGATATTTTTATCTTATGGACAGGTACTGAGGATGCGTTACATATTTTTTCAGCTTTTCACCATAAACGTGTCACGGATGTAATCATCGCGTGAGTATTGAGCACTGTGGTCATTTACTCGTGGGCTATTCCTGTTACTACGCAACACGCTTTTTTGAGTCCTTTACACATTCGGGTGAAGTCGCGTCTGAGACTTTTTGATTAATTAGCATGCAGCATGTTTAGGCTTTTTCACCAGTAATGTAGGTTTTCTGGTTATTCACATTTTAAGTGAGCTGAGCATCGCTTGCATATGTTTTGTTTGCATCACGCATGATGCCGGATTTACGGGTTTGATTTATTTAATTCACGGTTCACAGCTTAACATTTTCTTGCCAGATACGTGTAAATTGAAGTATAACATATGTACACCTTTGTGACATGAGGCTGTTTTCTTTTACGTTTGTAGAGCTGTCCCCTGAGGAAGGGCATGTTATCTGCCCGAAATGCATTGGGAGGATTCATGATTGGATGACATTTTCATTTTTGTGGATGATATTTGAGCTCCCGTGAGCATGAATGAACTGTTCTTGATATCAATGGATATAAATTAAAAACATTTGGATTTTCTCGAACTTATGGATTCAACTTTTGATGAACTATATATGTTGTTATAGACTCTTCAGTCCATTTTCGTGCTGTGCACCAGGGAGTCTTCCTCCAAGTGGGGGGAGCTGTGCAGTAGTCTCTTTTGGATCACGCCGAGTGGTACAGACAGCGTGTATCTCTGGAAGCACGCCACAGACTTTAACAGTGCCTTAACTTCTTTGTTTTCATTTAGCTGTGCAAGCCCTTCTTTAATTCTTGGACTGTAGGCATCCCCATAATGGCCTCCATCTTCCTCCTCCTCATCCGACTCGTCATCCAGAAGCATTGTCGGTGGAAGCGACGAAACCCGTCTTGGAGACGTCATTTCAGGCGTAATTTTCAGCTTCTGTATTGGAAATTGCAGTTTTTGACCAGTCGACGGAGCCGCCGTCGACGGTGCGGCAGTCGACGGGATCGTCGAATGATTTGTCGACGGCACAGTGGACCTCATCGACGGAGTCTTGACCGCCATTGACGATATTATCATCGACGGTTTCGTCGATGAACTCGTTGTCATCACCATCAGTGTCGTCGAAGTCGTTGTCGTCGACGTAATCTTCGTCGACGACGAGGCCGTCGACAGTACCTTCCCTGAGACCAACGTCGACGACGAAGTCGTAGTCTATGAACCAGGTACCTTAAACGACGACGGAGTCGTCGTCGAAACCGCTACCGACAACGATCCAGTCGACTAGCCCTCTCAGACCTGTCAGAGATCTTATGAGGGGCCTTGATAGGGGGCTCGGCTGAAGAAGAAGAAGGGGGAGACCTACCCCTCTTCTTGGTTTGGTTCTGTGAGAGGAAGCCAGAGATGTTGAATCCTCTTCATCCGATGAGAGCACCTCCTTCCGAGTCTTCATCTTTTGAAGCCAGGTCAATATCCGGCCCTCTCTGTCCCGAAGTGTCTTTGTAGAGAAGGTTCTACAAATATTGCAGTCAGTGGCCTTGTGGTCCGGGTATAAGCAATAGATACAGCTTTCATGTTTATCTTCTACAAAAAGTCGCTTTTTTCCACAAGACGCACAGGACCTGAATAAGGCCTTCTTCTCCTTGTCAGACATGTTTTGAATGTAGATGAAAAGTAGTAAGTAATAACTAGTAAGAATGAGAAAACTGAGCAGAGCTCAGTGGAGACTCCCTAGCACAACGTGCGGTAGAAAAATCTGAGGCTCTGAGCTCTCTCAGGAAGGTTCTATGGGGTGAGGCTGCTCCGATTGGTCCTGACAAAAGTTTGGTCTCTTTTACACAGGGTGATAGGATACAAAATGAGATGAGGCCTAGGCCTATTTTTCTCTTTTGTTTCTATGGTTGTGATACTACCGAGGCTCCCATTCCAATGACTGGGAATGATACAAAGCATGGGAATCTATGAAATTTCCAATACTGGGGCAATTTCTTCTTCAGCAATACCCCTGCGTGTCGGTAGGTGGCGTCGGTCGACTCAGTGTCGGTCGTCGTGGTCACCGGGATGATGTTGCGATGCCTACATAGACACCGCCCCTGTAGCGGACATCAGTTCTGACACTACTTTCCACCCCAGAAGTGCAGAGCCATATAAGACACTGACCACTGGAGGGCCACACTAGGGCCATACAAGGAAGTCCCTATCCCTAGAAGTCAGTTCACAGAGCTGGGCGGATGGGTGGGGCAGTAAAGAATCTATAACTAATATATGTCTTACATATATATCGTTACAGAAGGTAAGTAACTTGTTCATCGGAAAGAGACTATTAGTTATACATTCCTTACCTTAGGATAGATACCACAGCAATATCAACCCCGGAGGAGGGACTGCAAACCAAGTTCACAGCAGAAAGTCCTGGAGGAACGTTGCCGTCCCTCCAGACTTGACTATCCAGGATGTAATGTCTGGTGAACGTGTGCATAGAAGCCCACGTGGCCGCCTACCAAATATCGACAACTGGGACTCCACGCAACAAAGCAATAGTTGCTGCCATAGCTCTATAGTGGCATGAGCTTGCAGCCCTACTGGAGGTCCCTTTTTAGCCAAAGCTTAACAAATCTTTATACAAAGGATTACCCATCGAGAGATGGTACACTTTTGCACAGCCAAACCTTTTTTGGCACACAGATAGCCAACAGAGTTGATCGTCCACCCGGAAATCCTTTGCGCAGTCTAGGTATGAAGACATCACACGTTTTGGGTCCACAAGGTGGAGTCTCTCCTCCTCCTTGGAAGGGTTTGAAGGAAGGAAGAAAGCGGGCAGAGTAATAGTGTGTCCGATGTGAAAGGAAGCAACAGCTTTGGGCAGGAACGAGGGGCTGGCCTGAAGCACCACTTTTCCGTATGGACATAAGAAAGGGGGCTTATAAGAAAGCCTGTAGCTCACTCACTCTGCGAGCAGAGGTGATGGGAACAAGAAAGGAAAGGTGTGAGAAGCCGAAGAGGACAGTGGTGAAGAGGCTCCAGGGGAGCATACAACTCAAGTCAAAACAAGGTTCAATTCCCTCTGAGGCATTATGAAAGGAGATGGAGAAAAAATATGATTAAAAACCTACCTCCAATAGGGGGACTTGAACAACGAGGGCTGATCTAGTAGCCTAAGAAAAGCAGAAAATTGCTGCCAGGAAGGCTTTAAGCGTGCCCAGATCAGAGCCCTACTGGGCCAAAGAGAAGGAACAAAAGAATCTCAGAAAGAGGGGCAGAGAGGGGATCCACAGCTTTTGCCTTGCACACAAACTGGTTCTATCGACAAGGGTATACTGTCTTAGAGCAGGGATGCCTGGCTGCCAAGTTGACATTATAGACTTCGGGAGGAAGGTCAAAAGTGGTCAACTGTCACCGCTCAATCTCCATGCAAGGAGGTGGAGGCTGGACAGGTTCAGGTGGAGACTGGACAGGTTCGGGTGGAGAACCATCCACTGCTGATGTGACAGAAGATCCTCCCGAAGGGGCAGTCTGATTGGAGGATCGATAGCCATGTTCAGTGTACCAGACTCTTTGTGCCCCGTCTGGTGCCACAAGAATGACTTGGGGCCCGGTTGCGCTTGATCTTCAGCACTCTGGGCAGAAGTGTTACAGGCAGAAAGGAGCACAGGAGGCTGCAGCTCCACTCTCGATGAAAAGCATCGCCATAGAGTGTCGCCTTGGAAAGAAACTCCAACACGCAAAACTGCTGACATTGAGCGCACTCTTCCGTGGTGAACACATCTAACCAAGGCTTTTCCCATTGCTGAAAGACTTGCACCACCTCTGAGTGAAGGCACCATTCGGGATCCACCAGGCAGCGACAGCTGAGTTAGTCTGCCCTTGCGTTCAGAGAACCTGCCAGGTGTTGAACCACCTGGGTCATGCTCTGATGTTCCAGCCATCTCAAAAGGCGAAGAGCCTTTTGACTAAGGGTCCACAGCCCCACCCCGCCTTGTTTGTTGCAGTACCACATGGCAGTGATGTCTGAACACCTGCACTGCCTTCCCTGTGAGGGAGAGAAGGAATGCCTTCAGTGTAGGAGAGTGGGGTCTCCAATCCTATGGTCACCCCAGATTTTTGCTTTTTGCTTCACTGGTTTACGACTTTCCTTGGCTGTGGGCCTGCTAATCAGACTCACAGCCTAGCTGTTCTCTCTCTAAATTGACATCCATGTACTTTAGGTGCATTTACCAATTGCTACTGGGCCACCTTATCAGTCCCTGTACAGTGTACCTTAGGTACCCAGGGCATAGGTGTACTCCGGGCCTACCAGGGGCTGAAGCATGTATTATGCCACCCCTGGCTGGCCATCTAAACATACACAACTGGCTGCACGACAGCTGGGGCAAGGTGGTGTAATCACCCTTTGCTGTAGATATAGTATACCTATATCTAACCCCAAAATGGACACATATATTCCTATCAGTCACTGCTATGGCAGGCCTTATCAATCCTGAAGGCAGAGTGCTTGGAATTATGTGAGATGGTGCTCTGGCATGAGCTGAGCCTGTCTGCAACTTGCGGAACCAAGTCCTTATAGCTGTTCCATGATAACGCTATACCATATACTCTTAAGTGCATTATAATCCTCACGGTTATTGCTAACTTACGTATAGCATTATCAAAACATGTCGAGTAAGGTGTCATACGAATTGGAATACTACCCCCTCGCCAATTCTGGGGAGGGACCTAGTCACCAGTACAGCCCCCTTTAGCAGGATAAAGGTAGGAGCTGGTCCCATTCCAAGTTAGATTAATACTGAACTACTCTACAAGAAGAAACTCTGGACTTCGACGTTCTGCTCCACAGAAGACTGAAGAAATCTCCCTTGTGGGCAAGGAGTGTCCACCCTGCAACTGCAGGCACCATCAAGCGTCCAGCGGCTTCACTTTGTCGCCTTCCCTTGAGGATCCAGACTTCAGAGCCCGACGAGACCCGGATTCCCAGACCTCTCCGACCTCAACTCACATCTGCAGCACAGCTGAGATCCGTGGGTGCGACTAGACACGTGGGACTGGCCATCTTGAAAGAAACTGCACTTCGCTTCCAGCACGACTCCCGAGGTAAACTCGACCAAGTGCTTTGGGGATTGAGAAGCCCCAGCCCCGAGCAGCTCCTGCACCGAAGATCAGCCCTCCAGCTTCCACGAGATCTGCGTGGGGCCCTTCTGCCTGTTTGCTGCTTGACGCGTTGTCTGGTCACTTGCCGGCTGGCTAGTGGCCTCCTAGACGACGAACTTTTGATAACTTCACTGCTGGTCTGGTTGCTCCAGACTGCCCCTTGCTCCCTTCCAAAAGAGGAGCACCCCGGACTCTCCTAGTCCGCACCAGACGCCTTTTCCACTCACCGCGTGGGTTGCCTTTGCTAAGGCCTGTTGACGCCGAATCCGGAACAGACACCGCCGACAACGAGAGCCTACGTGGGACAGCTCGTGCCTCCATCCTGGTCGTCGAAGACACCTCATGGTCCGCGTGGCTGCAGAGTCAAGCGCCCACTCTTCACCTGATCGCGACGACGACATCTGGTTCCTTCCTGGTTCCACTCCAGTCACTGGCTAGTGACTTTGAACAATGTCCCCTCTGCTTTCAGGTCTTCAGCATCTCTGATCCACCCTTGGATCCCACCGGACATCTTCCTCCTGGTCGCCTGCAGCATCTTTTCTTCCAGGCTCCATAGACTTCAACGCAGAAACCAGACACGACTTCGCACCTATGCACCCGCAGCCCGTGGGTGAGGTAACGAGAGCATTTCGGTGCTCAAGGGTAGCTTGACTCTCCTAGTGTCCAGATTCACAGTCGTTTTAGTCCTACCTAGTCAGGAGTCCGTACTCACCTTTTTCTTGAACTGTACTGTCCATAGACGTTGTTACGCATCTCGCGTGTGAGTTCACACTCTGCACACGCGTCCCGTGGGCCTCCTATTACTTACCTAAAGTTAGGGTAGCGTGGTCCCAACGATCCTACAGCCTCTGGACAGCTCCATTCCTTCTATCGATCTCCTGATACCATTTACTTAGTATATGGTTTGCCGTGCCCCTAGGGCATCATTGTAATTTTGTGCAACTTATCGTATTTTTCCTAAGAGATTGTCATGTGCTTAGCCCTCTGATCTCATAAAGAGTTCAGAGGTGTTTGTTATTAATAAATATACTGTTTATTTTCATAACAACCTGTGTGGTGTCCTTTCATCTGGTATTCAAGGGGTTATATGTGGTAAAACAGCTGGCTTCACATGTCAAAAGAGTTTAGCCTAAGACTGCTTTGTCCATGCTACCATTAGGATAGCTGGTCTATAAGGTTGACTTACAACCAATCACCATAAGGGTTGTTTGGACTGATACAAGGTGATCACTAGAACTAGTGAACATCATATATCAGGCCAACTTCTCACATTCAGTGCAAAACGAATTGATAGGAGCGCCAACAGGTTGAAATGAGCCCTGACTGCGCCGGAGATCAGACTCTTCTAATCTCTGCTTCTCCCAAGTGGCCGCACTATCCCAGGAGTGATGCATCGGTCACCACTGAGTTAAGGTTGGGGAAGGGAGAGGGAACTGCCTCTGACACCAATCCTGGTTCGTAACCACCACTGCAGTTGTTGCGCAGTTCCCGCCGAGATCTGAAGGTAGTCAGAAATATTTCCCTGATGCTGCACCCACTGGAACTTCAGATCCCTCTGCAGCACCCCGATATACCATCTGCCATGATCCACCAGCAGGATGCAGGAGGCCCAGCAGCCTTAGGGTCATTCTCCCCGAAATCCTGGAAAAATGCTGAAACATCGGTACCATAGCCTGAATATCATGGACTCAGTGCAGTTTCAGGTCTATCCTCCCGAGCAGCATGTCTAGAACAGCTCAGATAAAAGGGAGCAAATGAGAGGGATTAAGGTGCAACTTCGGCATGTTGATAGTGAACCCCAGCGAAAGCATGAGGTCTGCCGTAGTCTAAGGTGGGAGTTGACAGCATGCGATGAGCCCACCTTCAACAGCCAGTCGTCTAGACCGGGGAACACTGGATCCCTGAGCTTCACAGATGGGCTGCGACTACTGTCATTAATTTTGTGAACACCCAAGGGGCACTGGTAAGGCCGAAGGGGAGCATGGTGAACTGAAGAAGCTTGTGGCCCACCTTGAACCATAGATAGCTTCTGTGGGCTGGCAGGACGGGGATGTGAAAATAGGCATCCTGCAAGACCAACGCCACGATCTATTAGTCAAGGGTCGAGTGCAGAGAGGATCTGAGCCAAGGTTAGCATTTTGAACTTCTCCTTCCGGAGGAAGCGGTTGAGGGCCCTGAGATCTAGGAAAGGACACAGGCCTTTATTCTCCTTGGGCACCAGAAAGTAGAGGGAATAGTCACCATGACCTACTTCCGGCGCAGGAACGCTTCTCAATAGCTCCCTTGACCAAGAGAGATCAAACTTCCTGGCGAAGCAGCGCCAAATGATCCTCCGACAAGAGATTAAAAGACGGTGGCATAGAGGGAGGGGTAGTATCGAAGGGGAGGGAGTAGCCCCTTCAGACTACTTGCAAAACCCACCAATCCAACATGATGGATTGCCAGTGGGGAACGTGCAGGGGAGTTCCTCAACCAGGTGTAGCGCCTAATGGCCATCACCTACATGCCAATCTTTCTGCCTAGTGAGTCAGTGGTGTCCAGTCCACATTGAATCATGAATTTAGGTGCGCCTCTCCAATCTGGTACTGCTTGGGAGAGAACGGCCTAGGCCTTCTCCTGGCACTGAAGCAGCACTTACACAACCGTATCCCAGATAGTATGGGAGTATCGGCCCAAGAGGCATGCGGTATTCACAGACCTCAGTGTCAAGCTGGAGGAAGAGACCATGCACTTCCCAAGATGATCAAGCTGCTTGGATTCCCTGTCTGAGCGAGCAGAGGGAATGCACCTTTGGAAGAAGAGGGAATGAACCTTTGGAAGAAGAGGCTTGGACCACCAGGCTCTCAGGGGATGGGTGTTGTGTGAGGAAAACTGGGTCACAAGGAGCCAGGCTGTGATGGTGGGCAATAGTCCTTTCCACAGGAGCCCCTGTGCTGGGCTTGGACCAGGTGCCCCGAAGGACATCAGTGAGGGCTTCGTTGTAGGGCAGAATGGGTTTAGAGGAGGTTGCCGGAGTCTGAAGAACCTCTGTCCAGCGATTAGTCCGGGCTGCCACTGAAGTGAGCTCCAGGCCCAAGGTCTCGGATGTCCTTCGCACCACCACAGCGTAAGACACTTCCTTCTACATGCCCGGCTGAAGACGGCTGTAATGCCAGAAACCAATCCTGGGAAGCTTGATTCCGGTCCAGGGAAGACATGGCTTGGCAGTTCAGGCTGGACTGTTCCCTTGAGGCACAGGGTCAGACTGATTTGCATATGGCCATGTCTGAACTGGGATGGCGGAGTGAGCTAAAGAACGGTGATGGATTGAACCCAGATCAGTTGACTGGGAGCGAGTGTTTGTATTGTCAACGCTCCGTCCATCACCACCTTTGGTTTTTCTTTGTTCGCCTTAAGTTGGCAGGGTATGCTCAGACGTGAGTCCCTTGCTCACTTTGCCACTGGAGTCAAGCAAGCCCGGCTGAAGACGGCTGTAATGCCAGAAACCGGTCCTGGGAAGCTTGATTCCGGTCCAGGGAAGACATGGCTAGGCAGTTCGGGCTGGACTGTTCCCATGAGGCACAGGGTCAGACTGTTTTGCATATGGCCATGTCTGAACTGGGGTGGCGGAGTGAGCTAAAGAACGGTGATGGATTAAACCCAGATCAGTTGACTGGGGGTGAGTGTTTGTATTGTCAACACTCCGTCCATCACCACCTTTGGTTTTTCTTTACTTCCTTCTACATAGCCACAGTAAGGGGAGAATGCAGGCCAAGGTCTGTATAAAAGTCCGCACACTGGCATCACCCAGGTCCGCCCTTCAGTCCAGCTCTTCAAGCTGGTCTGCCAGAGGGTCCAGCAACACCTTCCAATCCTCATCACCACCTTCTGGGTGATAGGGAACATCAGTGATGAACAGGGGTTCATCACTGTACCCTCCGGCGTCTGATTCAACATCGAGGGAGATCGGTCCGGCTCCATCTCGGGGGCTTACTCAGATGTAAAGTCCTAGAGGATCGAACAGCTAGGGTGCTAATCATGTCATACCAGACTGTCAAGACAGTAGTGTTTGGTAAACATGTGCAAGGATGCAAATGTCGCAGATGTACACAACAGTTACTCCACAAGCAAACGCAGTGGTCTCAGCTTTGGCTCTGGTGGAATGAGCCTGCAAGCCTTCCGGGGGGTTGCCCTCTTGGCTAATGTGCAGGTGATCTTAATGTAGAGGACAATCCATCTGGAGACTGAGTGCTTCTGTGCTGCTTTTTCCTTCTTCACTCCAGTGAACCGAACACAGATGATCGTCCACCAGGTGCCTACGATTTAGAACGACAACGCTGTTTTCATATCCAGGCAGTGGAGTCTCTCTTCCAAAGAGGTAAGAGAGTTGAGATAGTCAGTGTGATGCTTTGGCCAACATTGAAAGGTGTACCCACCTTCGTCAGAAAGGAGGCATGGGGTCAGGATGGCTTCACTGTTCGATTTTTCATCCACTTTAAAAACATTGTAATACCTCATTTATTTTAACTGATCAATCATTTTCTTATCAAAGGGGAGTCAAAGGGATCCTTTACCCAGGCAATGTTGTGCTTAATCTCTAAAAAGGACAAAGATCTCTCCCTTTGCAAAAACTATAGGCCCATCTCTCTAATCAACACAGATTGTAAAATCTTTGCTAAAATACTGGCCATCCGGATCAACAAAGTTATCCCTGACCTCATCAATATTTGTCAATCTGGGTTTGTCAAAGGTAGATCCATCACTGACAATTCGAGAACTCTCCTCAACATCATCCACCTTACCTCTAAAATGGATTCACCGCTTGCTGCCATCTCGCTGGATGCTGAGAAAGCATTTGCTAAGGTAAGCTGGGACTTTATGTTTGGAGCATTGAGATGGCATGGCTTTAGTCCCCCTATTATTCAATGAATTCACTTGTTATATTCAGAACCCTCTACCTCTATATGGGTAAACGTCTGTCAACCCAAATATTTCTCTCTCCATAGAGGTACCAGGCAATGATGTCCCCTTTCCCCACTTCTTTTTATTCTTGCTTTAGAGCTCTTTCTTGAGAAAAAAAAAATCAGGCGTTCACCATTCTACACAGGCTTCCAATTTCAGAATATTGATATTAGGTTTACTGCTTATGCAGATAATATTTTAGTTAACATCTCTAATCTGTCCACTTTACCTTCTCCTTTCTCTTTATTTTTTGTTTGAATATATTTTATTGTTTTCACAAAAACATGAACAGTACATCATTCATGGACTCAAGCCATAAAAGTGCGTGGTATCACCACGAGTCTATTCATTAAGTACATTGTACATCATATTCAGGATATCACCAGCGTCATACCTTATGCAAACGGGGGGTAATGGCACGTGGGTGGTCACAATAGTCCTGCAGTGTGTTAAGTATCGTGGTCTCTACTCCCAATGACTACCTGCAATTAGCAACCACTGGGGGGACCCATCCTGCGACGTGTGACTCAACCCTGGTGTTGCGGCTTTGCGTGTCAGCGCTGCGTTAGCTGCGGGGCCTGGTGGCAGGACTGATGTATTGTCCTCGCGCCTCGGGGTGGACATGGGGCCCGTTGCCGCTTTATCTCGGGACTAAACCCGGCTGCCCAGTGTGTCCAATGTCATGCCAGATGCGTTAGTGTGCATCTCCCCCACTCAGATAATCCAATGTGTGTATATCACTGTGCGGTCGAGCGAGACAGCCTCGTCATAGACACGTGTGCTGAAGTCTGATTAGCAGACCCGCGCGTCTGTTAGCATGTTAGCGGATCCGTCTCAGCCCTCAGTACCTAAAGCTAGCTATGTAGTCAAGAAATCAATGGAGAAATAAGAGGGAAATGTGACATTAGTAGGAGAAAAGGAGAAGATGGGTTAATTGTAAAAGATAATAATAAAAGAGAACAAGGGGGGAGAAAGAGGGGGGGGGGGGGAGTAGTCAACTTGGAGGTGTGCGGTGTGTGATAAGGCGGGAACGCGTTAGTTTAATGGGAGCTAAGAGTGGCCGCCGCTTGCTGCGCATGTCAGCGTGTCCGTCCACGGGTAGTCAGTACAGCGGTCGGGTCGTGGTGGGGGCGGGGTTCTCCTTTTTCTTTATTACAAGAATATTGCTTAGTTTCTGGCTACAAACTAAATATCGATAAATCTGAAGTTTTACCTTTAAACAAATTCTGTCTCTCTTATGTTTCATGGTTGTGGCTTTGAATGAAATCCCAGGAGTACCAAATGTTAAGGCGTCCTTTATGCCAACACTATTAGGGAAACTATTAAAATGAACCACGGAAATATACTTAAACTCTCCGTACTCATTGAGGGCTGGTCCCCTCTTTTCTTATCCTGGTGTGGGAGACTAGTCACTATTAAAATTATGCTTCTCCCCATTATGAATTTTTATCTCTCGATGCTACCCGTTCCCGCTTTTCCTTCTTTAGCACCATAAATCGTTCCCTAACAAACTTTTTATGGAATAATCGCAAAGCTAGGATTTCTCTTTCCCGTCTTCAACAACCCAAAGATTTGGGTGGAGTTAACTTTCCTAACCTCAACCGATATCACTCTGCCTTCACGTTACAACAAATCTGGCCTTTAACTGAATCTTCTTATCCTCCCTTAACAGCTTGGAGTTCAATAGAACACGCTCAAGTCTTACCCTTCTCATTTCTTACAGCTACTCGCTTGTTTCAGCCCCCAAAGCGTCTTTCCACCCCCATATTTAATCACTCCAAAGCCCTTGCTCTTTCCCTGTCTCGTTCCCATCTCTCCTCTGATGACTTTTTCTCCCAAACTCCAATCTGGTACAATAAATTCTTAAAGATCAACAACAGAGCGCATTTTTGGAAGGAATGGATTGATAAAGGTATCACTACTTTTGACGATTTACTGAAGGATAAATCCCTGAGGGACTTAGACATTCGTGACTCGTTTGGCATTTCTAACACATTCTCTTCAATACCCCCTACAGAAGGCTTCTCTGACTTACTCTTTCTCAGGATTGCCCTCCTGCCACCCCTGGTTCAGGCCCCTTCCTCCCCACTGGATTTTTCTATCCCTCTTAGGGCTGTTGCCACTTATAAATTACTTTCCTGTCCTTCAGTAGATAGATCCAAGTCTAAATTAGAACTCTTATGGGAGAAAGATTTAGCCCAAGAGTTTATTTCAGACTAAGGAATCTATATGGTCCAAAATACACACATCTTCCCGCTCTGCTAGCGCCAGACAGACTTTATATTTTTTTTACAACAGACTTTTCACCCCTTCTGAACTGCACAAATTCAAACTACTAGAGTCCAAGAAATGTTGGTCCTGCTCATTTGAGGATAGTGACTTTCTTCAAATGTTTTTTCACTGCCCGTTGGTTAAATCCCTATGGTCTTGTATCTGGTCAAAACTAAACTACATTTTATCCACAGAATTCCCCTTTGAGAGATTGTACATGTATTTTGGGAGACTCCTCACCTTTATGGAATGTTCATTGTAATGTGCGTAAATTTATAGATCTATATTTAGCAATTTCTTTTCAGATCACAACCAACTGGCAAGATACTTCGAAAATTTCGTATCATGCTTGGTGGAACTTGCTATGTTATCACCATAGGCTTGATCGTGCCTTCGCCACCTCAGTACCTCTACTAATCAAAAAGGACTTGTTATGGTCACCTCTAACCGCTTTTCTTTCCAGACATGCTCCCTGAAATACTCTTTTTCCTCTTTAAAGTACCCATTGTTATCTTTATCACTTGTTCACTTTTAATTGCTTACAGAAGTATTTGTTATCTAATATGCATTTCATGCCAACCCCTCCCTCCTCTTTTTTCCCCCCTCTTAAAAAAAACCAAAAACTTTAAAAGGCTTTTTTCCTTTGTATAGTTTTACCTCCTTTTTGGGTCTGAATTGCATATATTTTATTTTAATATTCCATTTCCCATTTAATGTCACATGTTTTTGTAATGTTTTACTATGTTTATTATTTTCAATAAAGCTTTCTAAACTCACTAAGAAAGGAGGCATGGGTTCAGAGAACCAGTTAGTCTGAAGAAGCTGGTGTACAGAGGGTGAACATAAAGCGCCTGCAAATGGCAGACCCTCCTGCAAATGTGGAATAAGACCGTCTTGATCATCTTGATTCTTCGAAGGCAGCTATGCATGGGCACAAAGGGTAAGCACTTTAGGTAGGTTAAAACTAAATTAAGGTCTCATTGAGGCATAACAAAAGGATTGGGGGAACCATATGTTTAAAACCGTTCAGAAAATTTGGCAACCGATGACAAACAAAGGGTTGATCCGGTCACCGAAATAAGGACAAAATGGCCAAAAGATAACCCTAACTGTGCCCAAAGCAAGGCCTTGCCGACCTAAACAACAAAAACAGAAACCCTTTTGACGAGAGCAAAAAGAATCATGTTTTTCAGTGCCCCAAGCCACAAATTTGTCCCAACAGCAGGTGTATGTGGGCTTTGTGGATGGATGCCTGGCTGTCAAGATGACCTCACAGACTTCGGGTGGAAGATCAAAGTCTCAACTGCTACAGATCACTCTCAATGCATGAAGTCAGAGCTTGCGTAGGTTCGGATACAGAACCCTGCCCCGTTGCTGCGACAGGAGATGCTCCTAAAGAGGAAGCCACATCAGATTACAGATGCTCACGCTGAAGAGTTTAGGATACCATACTTTAGCCGTCCAATCCAGAGCTGCCAAGAAGACTTTGGCTCGGTCCATCCCGATCTTCAGTACTCATGGCAAGAGTGGTACTGGTTGGAAGTACAGGAGTCCCTGTGACACCTACAGGTGGTAACACTATTCATGTTTTGCAAAGCATCAACAGCGGAGTTTGTTCGCACTGGCATTCAATGATCCAGTCAGGTATTGTAAAGCCAGGAATAGATTCAATCAATCAATCAATCAAGGCATTTAAAGAGCGCACTACTCACCCAGAGGGTCTCAAGGCGCGGGGGGGGGGGGGGGGGGGTGCCGCTACTGCTCGAACAGCCAGGTCTTTAGTTTCTTCCTGAAGGAGAGGTGGTCTTGGGTCAGGCGGAGGTCGGTAGGGAGGGTGTTCCAGGTCTTGGCGGCCAGGTAGGAGAAGGACCTTCCTCCTGTTGTCGCTCTTCGGATGCGGGGGATGGCGGCGAGGGCGTGGTTGGTCGATAGGAGGTGGCGTTTGGGAGCGTAGAAGTCGAGGCGGTTGTTGAGGTAGCTCGGGCCTTGGTCGTGTAGGGCTTTGTGTGCGTGGGTGAGGAGACGGAAGGTGATTCTCTTGTTGACGGGGAGCCAGTGCAGGTCTCTCAGATGTCCGGAGATGTGGCTGCGTCGGGGGATGTCGAGGATGAGTCTGGCTGAGGCGTTCTGGATCTGTTGGAGTCTCTTCTGGAGCTTGGCGGTGGTTCCGGCGTAGAGGGCGTTGCCGTAGTCTAGTCGGCTGGTGACGAGGCCCTGGGTGACCATCTTCCTGGTCTCGGTGGGGATCCACCGGAAGATCTTCCGTAGCATGCGCAGGATGTTGAAACAGGACGCGGAGACGGCGTTGACTTGTCTGGTCATGGAGAGGGAGGAGTCCAGGATGAAGCCCAGGTTGCGTGCGTGGTCTGTCGGTTTGGGTGCGGTGCCCAGGGCGGGGGGCCACCCGTGGTTCGTCGGTGAACCATGGGGCCTTCTTGCTGCCGGGTCTGCTCGGCGGGGTCCTCAGTGGGGCGAGGTCGTCTGCGCAGTTGCTGATCCACTTTGTGAGGTTGTCGGCGGCCTGGTTGGGGTTCGCTGAGCTGGCGGGAGGGTGCTGGCTCAGGGAAGCGGCGAGCCGGTTTGCTGTGATCTTGTTCCAGTTTCTTCGAGCAACCTGTTGCTGGTGGTGGTGGGTCGTGGATCTTCTGAAGGTGAAGTGGACGCAGCTGTGGTCCGTCCAGTGGAGTCCGGTGGCGTGGCTGAAGACGATGTCCTTGCTGGATGAGAAGACAGCGTCGAGTGTGTGTCCGGCGAGGTGGGTGGGGGTGGTCACCAGTTTCTGATGTTCCAGCCATGTCGAGAGGTGCAGGGCTTCCTTGCCAAGGTTCCAAGACCACCAGCACCTTGCCCCCCCATGGATGATGGAAAGAAGTATTTCAATGCCAAGCGAATCACTCTTAACTCCAACAGGCTGCTGCAGAGCTGAGGCTCTGCCAGAGATCAGTCCTCGGATATCCACCTCTCCCAGCACTGTGAAATCTGGGTGGGTAAAGGAGGGGGTTGCTTAGGACTCAAATCGCAGTTCTTTAGCCACCACTGCAGATCCTTTGAAGTTCTCTCGGATATCTGGAGCAGGTCAGAGCAGGTCAGAGATTCTAATGATACTGCACCCACTGGGCTTTTAGATCCCACTGGAGAGCTCTGCATATGCCAGCAAGGTATGCTTTACCTGCAGGATGCAGGATGCCTATAGACCACAGCAGCCTCAGTCTCACCAAAATTCAGGATAGAGGCTGCAACTTCTTAATTACAGCCTGAATATCCAGAGCATAGGCTTGGATTGCACTGTGTCAAAAATGGCACAGATTAAGGGGAGCGTCTGAGGGAGTCGTGTGAAACTTTGGCACGTTTATACCAAACCAAAAAGAATGCAGGAGGTCCACAGTAGTCTGGAGGTGGGCAGATACTGCCTAGGAAGAACCCTGCAACAGCAAATCATCAAGGTAGGGGAGACTGGAACCTCTGAACACCAAGAGGGGGCTGATGAAGCCAAAGGGGAGCACCGCAAACGAAAGTACTTGTGGCCTGTTGTGAACAGGAGGTAACATCTGATCAGAAGAATAGGTACATGGAAATACGCATCCTGCAAATCCAGCACTACCATTCAGTCTCCTGGGTCCAGGGCAGTAAGGACCTCGGAAAATGTGAGCATTTTTCAGGAAGTAATTGAAAGTGAGCAGATCTAGTAGTCCTTCAGCAGCAGAAAGTAGAGGGAATGGAAACATGACCTACCTCCAATATTTGCACCCACTCGATGGCCCCTTTGGCCAAAAGAGGCTGCACTGCTTGATGCAACAAGATGATCCTCCGACTGCTGATCTAATGACTGTAGCATGGATTTCCAAGAATGCAAGGGCATAACCCCACTGAACAATCTGGAGCACCCACTTGTGTTAAGTTATGGACTGCCTGCAGGGTAGGAGGTGCCTGATTCAAAAGTCAACCGGTTGCCCACGATGCTGCGAGGGAAATGTTAAAGTGCTCTGGAGGCTGCGACTGCCGGTGAGATGGCAGACAGGGCAGATCGAGGCTTGTGAGGGCTACATTCAGGAAAGGACTGGATAGCCTGCTAGCTGTGGTGGCTGGGTTGAAATTAATGTGGCTGGTAGCCCTACCGTAGCCATGGAAGGAGCAGAAGTCAAAGTGAGGATGGGGAGTCCTAAACGTCCAGGAGGTCACCCTATGGTCTTTGAAGCGCTCAAGCACCAAATCTGCCTTGTTGCCGTACTGGTGAGTGTCGAAGGGAATGCTCCCATGGGATGCCTGGACTTCCAATAAGAAGTCAATTGGTCTCAGCCAGGAGTGGTGGCGAAGCACCACCGACTAAGCAATTGCTCTACCCAGAGAGTCTGTTGTGTCCAATATGCAGTGAACTTTGCTGCGCTGCTGTCATCTGCAATAGCCTGGGTCAGGATGGCTCGGGCTCCTCAGAGACCATGGGCAGCACTTAGGCAACCAAGTCCCACACTGTGTGGGTATACTGGCTCCAGAGGCACACTGATAATGTACTGCAGTGCAAGGTGGGTGGAAGAGAAAACCCTCTCACCAAAGGTGTCCAGCCTCTTATTCCCTATCTGGTGGCATGGTAGGGAACACACTGGGGTAAACATTGGACATTGAGGCCTGCACAACCAGGCACTCAAGGGTGGGGGTGCTGGGTGAGAAAAGCTGGATCCCAGGAGCGGGGTGGTGGGCATCGCCCTGTGCACAGAAGCGCCTGTGCAGGGCTTTGCCCAGGCACCAAGCTGGACATCAGTGATGGCTTTATTGAATAGGAGAGGTTTCGGGAAATACTGGGAGGTGTGGCGCAGACCCAGGCAACTTATGAGGGGGTGGGTGAGCAGGCCTAAACTTGTGGTGTTGTTCCTGTGCTTCGTCTGATGACTTGGACTGGCGCAGTGAGAACACTTGGTCTTCTTGTAAAACTTACTAGAGGTTTTGACCTTAGACAATCTAAGGGAATGACTCAGATCAAGCTTGGGACCTTCCATGCAACTGGGACCTGAAGTGGTGCAAGTTGTCCAGTGCAGAAAAATCAGGAGCTTCAAAGCACACTCCCAGACCTCTTTGGGTTTCACTGCTCAGCAAACAAATTACCAAATTAGCTCCTTCAGATCTGCATGGATGGCATGGAAAGAAAAGAACCGATTTAAGCCCCCAGTGATGGCACCTACATGGGCACCATGCACGTTACAACCAGTGCAGACGCTTATGATGCTAAGCTGCACCACCAACCGGTGTGCAGAGGTGCAGTTCAAGATTTTACAGATCCAGTCTGACACCTGGGGAATATTCTATGGTAAGGAATTTGCAGCTAGAAATCTGCATCAGATACTGGCTTTCTGGGTCAGAAAAACTAAAACGGTGTAGTCCAAATGTTGAGCTACAGAATCTGATTAAACCATCAGATCCAGCGAAGAGGCTCAGGCAGGTTGTGTGTCTCTGCGCTGCAGACTGTATTGAATATTGCGCTTAGCCTGGAGCTGACAGCATCATTCTCAAGTGAGGGAGAGAGCGACCTCAGGAGCAGGTAGAGTGGCACGGTCTGTGTATGGAGGGATCCGCCAACAGGCTTCCGAATGGCAGCCACTTTGAATATTTGGGTCCGAAAGGCGCTCTAGCAGGAACAGATCGGGTACTAAAGATTTTGTCTGCCCTCTTTCAGCTGACTTAAGTTGTCTGCTGTGGCGGTCTGCTGAGGTAGAAGTCCTGCAGGAGCCCGCTGTGGAGTTGCTCCGCAGACTGGAGGTAGAGGAGAGTCATGCGACTTCATAAGGTGCTAGTGGCGGGACATCGAGAAGCAGTGTGTGGACTTCAAGCTTTTGTAATTTTTGGGACTTACCTGAGCTCGGCCATCTCAATGTGGATTGATTGGGGGTGGTGAGAGCGCATCCGCACCCTTGACTTCCACGAGGACCGTGCTTCCACAACTTATGGAGTTTCGCGACAGTGAGTTCAGCTTTGGGGTCATGGATGACCTTGCAGATCATGCTAGTGCAGCAAGAACACAGACTGGTGTCCTGTGAGGTACCAAGGGACCAGAGGCAGACAGAGGTTGTCCGTGACATACGTCGGTTACAGTTCTGACACAGCTTAAAACCTATTTTCTTAAGGCCCATATCTGCACACTAACAGTATTGGGAGGAAAAATATTTTTCTGCGGAAAAAAATGTCAGAAAATAGCACTGTTGGCTCCAGATCAGCATCAGAAGGAAGGAAGAAGAAATTAACTGACGACAGCACACAGAGGTCGCACATATACAAAAGCCCAGATATCAGAGGCAAGACGTAACAAAGAGAGGCACAAAGAAACTACCTACTGACGCACAAGGGAATTGCTTTAAAGTTTCTGAATCCAGCAAGGGGAAATTTACAAAGTTTGAAGTCAAATACATAATAATAGGATTTTGTGAAGCACTTGACCGACCTGTGGTCATTTTTCCAACTCACTTTACTGCGTTCATCACCACTGTAGGAAAGCGGGTTTCTGTTGCAGTAATACCCCACCCTCCCCCAAAGTTTTTGCCAGATTTCCGATACACTTTGACTGAATGTGCCCTGGGTTCCTGCCAATCAGATTCCTAGGGCCAGTGTTCTTCTCCCAAAACTGTAGCTTTATTCATCATTGGCACACCTCTGGCTTACATGCAAATCCCTTTAAAAGGTACCAGTGGTACCAAGCGCCATGTAGCCAGAGAGCAACATGTATTATGCCACCCTCAGAGACCCCTCAAACACACTGCTATTGCAGACTGTGTTCTGGTGCAGACAAAACATAAGAGTCGACATGGCACACATCCCTGTGTGCCATGCTCTCCAACCACTGCCTGTGACATACGTAATTCACAACTCTTGCAAGCTTTACAGCCCTAAGGCAGGGACACTATACCGCAGGTGAGGGCACAGCTGCATGAACAGTGTGCCCCTACAGTGTCTGTGCCATTCACAGACATTGTAAGTGCAGTGGAGCCATATGGAGTACATGGGCTAGGAGTTTGTCATTAAGAACTCCACAGCTCCATGATGGTTTTACTGAATGCTAAGGAGTTTGGTATCAAACTCCTCAGCATAATAAACCCACACTGATGCTAATGGTGGATTTATTACGAAATGCACTCTGAGGGCATCTTAGAGAAGTCCCCAAAAAATGTCTAACTCTTGAGTCAGACGACTAGTCTGCACCAGCCTGCCACACATAGACCTGTTTCTGCACCCCTACCCCCTCTGAGGTGGAAGCCGTTGTGCTCTCGTGGGTCAGGGACAATGGCTGCTTGGGGTGGCGGTGCTTCGCACCTACCCCCAAAGGGGAACAGGGCGGCGAGTCAAATGCTTCCTGCCCTTTAATATGCGAGCCAGGGCCTCTCCAGCTAGTGGAGATGCCTACCCACTTGACCAAGCCTTACTTTTGGCTGCAAGATCAGGAAAAAAATTAGTAGTTAGGTGTCCCCCTCTCTGCCAGCACCACCCCTAGGGTGCCCTGGACCAAGGTGACCCCCCCCCCTCCAAAGGAAATCCTCCTTCTTGAATGGAAGGTTCCGACCCAATCAGGTTAGGGGGATGACCCCCACTCCAAAGGGAGGAGACATTCTAAGGGTATAGTAATCCTAAAGGCAAGTAGCCCATTGGCTATCTGCCAGTACCTGTAACACCCCTAAATTCTCCTGTACCATGATCTTAAGATTACTTTGACCAAAGGACGAAGACTACTCTGTGCAGCCGAGCCTGGAAAAAACACTACTAATTTGGCCCCAGCACTACCAGCGTGTGTCTAGCTCAAAGACCCTGCAAAGAAGACCATGCCTGTCCTGTGGCCAGCGACTTCCAAAAACCCCAGGAAGACTGCCACTATTCAGCCAAGACCAGATCTCCAGAGGATAGCGGCTCTCTCCAGAAAAACTCCCATCTTCAAGGATTCGAGATCTAGATGGATCCGCAACCCCTGTCCATTCTGCACCAGACACCTGCGGGCCGAGTTAGGGTGGCTCATCTGTCCTGTGTAGTCTCCCGAATGATCCTGACCTAGTATCCATCGGTAGCGGACCTCTCCTGGATCCCACAAAGTTGCCTGCAGCCTCAACATGCAGGCCCCCCCCACCACCCGGTAAAGTACACCCGAACCGAAAAGACACCCCTTCATCCTCTGCCCTGGGGAGCCCAGCAGACAGTGCCCAAGTGTCCCTCAACTCTCCAACTTACCTGCCCAGCCGGTGGTCACCTTTATCCAGCCTCCTGGCACGAGCCTGCAGCCTCTGTGCAACTGAGATTCCCCATGGAAACGCATTGGGGCACCCAACGTGGGATTTGCACCCTACATCTGGCCACCCCTGTGCTGCTGGTGTAGCTTTGGTGCGGCCTTCTTCCCCATGCTGATCTTAACCCATGGGGCCTGTGCCCTGAAATCGAGGGTGCCTACCTGCAAACCTTGCATCTGAGGTACTGCCAGTCTCCATTAACTAACATTGGGCCCAGTGACCTCTGCACCCAGCCGCCCCAGTGCAGCTGGTGGTGCAGTGCTTTCCTTGAACTGACCCTTGCCCAGTGTTAGTCTAAATCCCTGAAAACTGGAATTGTAAGTAGAGTACTTACCTGCTAATGCATAACACTGTTACTACTATAGGATTTAATTTCATACTCATCCTATGTTATACAAAAGTCTACCTATTTTTATTGCAAAGTTCTACTGCTCAATATCACTAAAGTATTTTTACTACTGTCAATTGTTTACTGCCTTGCAAAATCATTCCAAATGCAATTTAAAAGTATTACTACTTTTAAACTGTTATACCTGCAACAGAGTTCCTCTTGGTTCTAAGAATAAAACAAAGTAATAACTTTTATACAAATAGGTCTGGATTCAGTCTTTAAATGTGTGCA
This sequence comes from Lissotriton helveticus, assembly GCF_964261635.1. Taxonomy (NCBI): domain Eukaryota; kingdom Metazoa; phylum Chordata; class Amphibia; order Caudata; family Salamandridae; genus Lissotriton; species Lissotriton helveticus. The sequence goes on from NC_136067.1 coordinate 1,500,851,701, forward strand.
ATCATTTGCCTGAGTGAGTACAATAAATGCTTAACAGCCCTCTAATAAGCCTAACTGCTAGACCACACTATAACTAATAGAGCTTTTAGTATTATCTACTTTAGCCTCTAAGCCTCTGGGGATCCACTGGACTCTGTGCAAACTATACCTTACTTTGGTATAGCATATACAGAGCCAGCTTCCTAAAACCACCAATCAATGAAAACTACATTCTACAACAGAGGACTGCTGCGAAGGGATACAAAACTTCATGGCTGAATCCACAAAAAACATTGAGCTGGTTGACTGCATACGGCTTAAATGTCGAGTGTACAACATTTTCTTTTAAATTTACACTCTCCTTGAGCCTGTGTCATAAAGTGACGGGAGTGAGCAAAGAAGGAATAGAGAAACGGGAACAGCATTTCCACCCTAAACATTCCAATTTAGTAAAGTATCAAAAAAGGCCCCTGTCCTTTGCAAATGTACGACAAGGGCAGCTGCTTTGCACAGAGAAAACGCGTTTTTTTAAATTATATTATGGCACACCACCGCCAGCGAAAGGAGTAACTACATTTCTCAGACATTCGCAAGAAGAAATTACACAACTATGCAAATTAGTTTGTTTAACTTAAGCTTCCTTTATTTGGTTATCTAGTAACGTTTTGTTAAATGGAGTGCTTAAATTTCAGCAACAGATGCACTTGGTAACCAGATAATCATTAGGAAACTGACCCTAAGCAACACATCAATGTGAACTCTAGCCCCCCAAAAAACTGCCCGAAACTGTAAGGAGTTCACAATTCTGCCCACTGGCAAGAATATCGGCCAATGACCCCTTTTCACCCAATTGCTAAAACTCAGTACAGCTACTGTACTTTCAGTGAGTGAGTCAGTAGGGTAGGTTGATTGTATAGACAGCCCATTTATTAAACTGGAGGTAACATCGGTGCCTCTGGTGCACACTGACCCTGTGTTTGGCAAGTAGGTCGAGACACCCTCCAAATGCACTGACTCGGGGGAATGGCAGTTCTTTTCAGGGCAGATCGCTAGTAGAATAGCTCCTATTTTGCTAGAAAACACTACATAATAAGAAAGTCTCCTTCACGTGCTGTAGAACATGTACAAGGAAGTGCATTGGACAATTCAGAAGCTCTGAAGCACTTCAATTTAATAAGGATACATCAGCACTGGTTGGAGACTTTTTTCTACTTGGCTGCTAAATGCTACAATGAGATGTGGGTGGGATGGTTCACTGCCAAAGGCCGTGGAGAGGTCCATGGGAACAAAGAGGCAGAGATCTTTTGAGACCCTCCTGAATAAGGCTTTAAGCACTACTTGTAT